>NC_090655.1:207165175-208661044 GCF_040937935.1 Hyperolius riggenbachi | reverse complement strand
ACTAGTGCTATGACGGCACCCACCTTTGGAGCTCGGTGCCGAAGTAACCTAATTTTCTAACCTGAGTTTCTGCGTCAGCTAAAGCTCTTCTGGCAGATAGCATTGCAGGAAGTGTAACATATTCCACTGACTTTAATGGCCATTGCGTTGAGATGCGTTAGGTGGAAGTATAAGTGTAAAAGGGGCCTAAATGATGTATTAGTATTTTCTTATTAGGTCATTAGTTTTGTACAGTAATTATTAATTATCAAATTTTTTATTATAGCTACTCGATAAGTCATGAATGTACCCAGAGAACGTAAAATTTCACTGAACTAAAGCCTTGTACACTTGTTAGATTAAAGTTGTTTGAAACTTCCAATAAATGACAGATTTTGCAGTTTCGGAATACATTTGTTGTAAAAAAAATGTAGCTAAAGAACAATTGACAAATATCGTGTATTCTGCCCAATCCAACTGGCAACTCAACTCAAGACTATCTTGCAGTTAGAGTTGGGCCGAACGGTTCGCCGGCGAACGTGGTTCGCGCGAACGTAGGTGGTTCGCGTGCGGGTACCGCACGCGAACCTTTTGCGGAAGAAGTTCGGTTCGCCCCATAATGCACTGAGGGTCAACTTTGACCCTCTACATCACAGTCAGCAGGCCCAGTGTAGCCAATTAGGCTACACTAGCCCCTGGAGCCCCACCCCCCCCTTATATAAGGCAGGCAGCGGCGGCCATTACGGCCACTCGTGTGCCTGCATTAGTGAGAGTAGGGCGAGCTGCTGCAGACTGTCTCTCATAGGGAAAGATTAGTTAGGCTTAACTTCTTCCTGGCTGCATACCTGTTCTGTTCAGTGAGCCCTCAGCCCACTGCATACCTGTACTGTGATCCTGCCACTGCATACCTGTTCAGTGATCCTGCCACTGCATACCTGTTCTGTTCAGTGAGCCCTCAGCCCACTGCATACCTGTACTGTGATCCTGCCACTCCATACCTGTTCAGTGATCCTGCCACTGCATACCTGTTCTGTTCAGTGAGCCCTCAGCCCACTGCATACCTGTACTGTGATCCTGCCACTCCATACCTGTTCAGTGATCCTGCCACTGCATACCTGTTCAGTGATCCTGCCACTGCATACCTGTTCTGTGAACCCGCCACTGTATACCTGTTCTGTTCAGTGGACCCGCCACTGTATACCTGTTCTGTGAACCCGCCACTGTATACCTGTTCTGTTCAGTGGACCCGCCACTGTATACCTGTTCTGTTCAGTGGACCCGCCACTGTATACCTGTTCTGTTCAGTGGACCCGCCACTGTATACCTGTTCTGTTCAGTGGACCCGCCACTGTACACCTGTTCTGTTCAGTGGACCCGCCACTGTATACCTGTTTAGTGAACACGCCACTGCATACCTATTGTGTTCAGTGATCCTGCCACTGCATACCTGTTCTGTGAACCCGCCACTGTATACCTGTTCTGTTCAGTGGACCCGCCACTGTATACCTGTTCTGTTCAGTGGACCCGCCACTGTATACCTGTTCTGTTCAGTGGACCCGCCACTGTATACCTGTTTAGTGAACACGCCACTGCATACCTATTGTGTTCAGTGATCCTGCCACTGCATACCTGTTCTGTGAACCCGCCACTGTATACCTGTTCTGTTCAGTGGACCCGCCACTGTATACCTGTTCTGTGAACCCGCCACTGTATACCTGTTCTGTTCAGTGGACCCGCCACTGTATACCTGTTCTGTTCAGTGGACCCACCACTGTATACCTGTTCTGTTCAGTGCTGAAAAACCTGCACTCTCGCCATGGTGCGCACCAGTCCAGCACGGCCGTCACTAGTACAAACAGCTGTTTGCGGTGCGTTACACGGTGAGTTTGGTGTGTCAGTGTGAAGCAGTACCTTAATTACACTACCTGATTGATGTATACACATGCAAGATGTTTTAAAGCACTTTAGGCCTGTCATTTAGCATTCAATGTGATTTCTGCCCTTAAAACGCTGCTTTGCGTCAAATCCAGATTTTTCCCGGGGACTTTTGGCGTGTATCCCACTCCGCCATGCCCCCCTCCAGGTGTTAGACTCCTTGAAAAATCTTTTCCATCACTTTTGTGGCCAGCATAATTATTTTTTTTTTTCAAAGTTCGCATCCCCATTGAAGTCTATTGCGGTTCGCGAACTTTAACGCGAACCGAACGTTCCGCGAAAGTTCGCGAACCTAAAATCGGAGGTTCGGCCCAACTCTACTTGCAGTCGACTGGCGTGTACAAGTTGTACAAATGACATTGGGGTTGATTCATCAAGCTGTGCTGCTAAAGCAGCGCAGCTTAATGACAGCAGCGCAAGCTCAGTGCACACTATGCTGCAGTAGTGCAGATAGCGCATGCTGTTAACTTACGCTCGCTCCTTCCAACTCACCGCCGCTCCACTTAACATGCCCTTTGCATTTGGGCCCACATTTCTGAGCATTGTCATGTGACCACTGGCTTTCCCATTCAAAATAAAGATATTTAGGAGATATGGGGATTATGGGTAAAAGATAAATAGTGCAACATGAGTTTAACCACATACAAGGTGGTGCCTATAAAACTGGCCCAAAGCGCTGAGTATATAGGCAGATGCCAGCCATCCCGTCCCTATTACTTCTTGCTCGTGTGTGTGGGGTCTCCGGCTTATTGAAGCCTGTATTCACTACCGTATGAGAGCGTTACCCATACAACAGTGAATACAGGTGACAGGCTTCAGTAAAGCCGGGGAACACACACATAGAAGGAGTGAGTAACAGACCGGTTTCATATGCACATCCCTGTACTTTCAGTAATAACTAATCATGTGTGCACAACATTTAAGAGGAAAGAATGGTCAATGAGATGCAAATAATTCTTAGATGTTGCAGTGTTATGCAAACTGTATATGCAAATGTATGCAGCTAGAAAATAGACCAACTCAGCAGGATTCTATTGGTGCATTGTCAAGCTGCATAAATCTGCATTAACAATGTGCATAATCATGCATAAAATTGGAATTATTTGCATCTCAACAATCATCTCTATAAAAGTGGGATAGTCCGCCAGAAACTCAAATTCCTATTACCTACTGCTCTGTGTTTATTATGTAATCTACATCCTGACCATGCATTGTAAGCTGTAACGGATCTTATCAGAGTAATCCTGGCTCTTTTCTCCTACATTGCAGGAGAGAGGGAAGCTAAAAAAAAGTCTTGTTATCACCCCTTCTTCCACTCTCACATTCCTGCTCCTTGCTGATTGGCTGAGAGCATTTCAGTGTGACATGAGGCTGAGAAGGGAAATAGAAGCTAAATCACTTCACCCCTTTGCAGAAGCTGCTGAAATCCGGTCTATTTTCTGCTCACATGTGTTTACAAAGCAAACTAGATATGACAGTGCAGTTCCAACAGAGTTCATTGGGGAGGAGGGCTGGCAATGCAGACACCATTTCAGGCCGAGCAGAAAAGACAGAGTAAGGCCCAGCGCACACCAAAAACCTCTAGCAGATCCGCAAAACGCTAGAGGTTTTTTAAGCAGATTTCAGAGCGATTCTAGGCATGTTTAGAGAGGTTTTCTAAACATTAATCACAAAAAAGCTGCGCACAATAATCCTGTAAGCACACGAGCTTCAACTATTTCATATAGCAGCCTCAGTGGCCAGACAGTTCCTCAGAATTCCTCCAGCAGTGTACAGCCTTGATTCCACTCCAGTGAGAACCTCCACCACACCCCAAGCAGTGGGGACTCACCGTTTACAACAGACCCTCTGTTAGATGGGTCCTCAGTGCCTGCGGGGTCATCTGGCAGCCCCCTGCCCTCTAGATCGATTTCTGTCCACTGTCTCCACTGCTTTCACTTCACAGGATCATAACACCTCAAAAAGACAATCAGAACCTCCATAGCGTAAAACCGTAAAAACACTTTATTGCATAGCTCCCAACTGTCCCTCTTTCGGAGGGACAGTCCCTTTTTGGGAGCCCTGTCCCTCTGTCCCTCTTTCCTCCTCATTTGTCCCTCTTTCAGGACTTTGTCCCTCTTTCTATATAAATATATATATTTCTATACTACAAAATGTGTTTGATTGACTCTAAACTTTGTTCCCATCCTTTAAATTGATATATTACTAATTTTAAAATGTTACTATGAAGGAAAATAAACCAGGATAGAAAGGACCAGTGTGGTTTGAATTATAAAACAACATATTTTTCTTATGAAATCTTAATGGTATGCGCAGCTAGGGGGTGTGGTGGGGGAGTAATCAGGGGCGTGGCTTAAGTGTCCCTTTTTCTCATCTCAAAAAGTTGGGAGGTATGTTATTGCTAAAAGAAATGCACACTCACAAGAATGTCCGTGGTAGTTTGGCACAGAGTTTTTATGGGCTCTACCCCACACGTTGGCTGCTGGGTCGGCTGTGCTGCGCTGTGTTGTCTGCTTTCCTTTCCGCGTCCACGTCTGCCCCCCCCCCCCCCCCACACACACACAAAAAAGCTATGTTAAGCAGAATTGTTGCCTTCTTGTATTTGTGATTATTCTGACTATTCAGGTTGGAGTGAGCATATGAAGTGTCCCACAGTGCATCACTGCTGAATATGCAAATTGTCCATTTGTTGTCCCTGAAAGCTAAACCATCCCAGATTTTCTAAGTTATGTACCACAGACAGATGCAGTTTGAATTTCCTGATTTGGCACTGATTTATCTCTCATCGTTTACCAACCTTGAGGCAGCAGATATAGAACTCTATATTCTGTCCACTATGCTTCACAGTTGGGGTAACGCTTTGTTAAAGGCACACTTAAAAAGAAAAACAAATACCATGATATCATATGTACATTGACCAAAAAGTTAAGCGCCCATTTTGATTGGCTAATTTTACCACTTCCATGTAGTATGAGAACTTACCTACACAATCTGTTATACTAAATAGAGGTGGTAAATTGGCCAGTCATTAATCAATCAAAATTGATGTGTGTACATACTCTAAGGCTGCTTTCACAGTGGGACGTTACAGGCGCACGTTAGAGCAGCTTGTAACGCAGCCCACCGCACAGTAATGAAAAATCGATGTGCTGTTCACAGTGCACACGTTGCGTTACATAGTAACGCTGCACGTCAGGTTAAAGTGCTGCATGCTGTGCGTTATACGTGGCTAAGCCGCGTTAGACTGTTTGCACATGCTCAGTAGTGTTGGAGGAGGAGGTCTCCCCCCCTCCTCCTCCTCAGCCAGCCACATGGCTAATTAATATTCACTGCACGGTGTGACGTGCAGTGTTTACTTCCTCTGTGCGGCGATTGGCTGGTGGGACCACGTGATGCGGATCACGTGGTCTCTGCAGTCTATAGCACAAAAAAGGCGCACCAAGAGCTGCATAACGCAGCTCTAGGTAGCGTCCTCCACCAACACCACCATGCGTTGCATTAGGGGCACGTTATGCGACCTATAACGTCCCCTAAAACGCAACGTCCTGGTGGGAAAGAGGCCTAAAGCCTGGTAAACACTTTAAATTATGATTGGCCAATCACTGACCAATTCTATCACCCCCCATGAAGTATAAGGGTCAACGTCAACAGATATTGAATACTATGAGCAGATTGTGTTGGTAAACTATCATACTACATGGTGGTAAAATTGCTCAGTGATTGGCCAATCATAATGGAATGTGTGTACCTGGCGTTAGTCTGTAAAGCTCCCGGTAAGTCCTCCATCACACATGAAGGAGACACCCAGGGCCGGATTTGTACTCTTTACCACCCAAGGCCACTGTCACCAGCCGCCCACCTTCAGTATAGGTAGCGAGATGAACACTCCCTCTTCCCTCCAGTATAGGTAGCCCGATTACTCCCTTAATCCCTCCCTCCCCCCTTTTAGTATAGGTAGCCAGCTCGCCTTCGCACTCCACCATCCATCAGTGTCACTAATTTCTCCAATAATCTCCAGTGCTGAAGCTTCCTATACTTTCCGTCTTTAATGTTACTTGAGTCCACAGCCACCAGCCACGATGCAAAAATGCACAGAGAGCAATGTGGCTGCTGCACAGGTGGCTAGCAGCAGAGTACCATGGTCAGGCACTTGCCTGATTTCCCTGCATTGCAGCATTTGCAAGCTTGCAAATGCGGCTCCAGTTTATACTGCTGCTTTGGTGCCCTTGCTCCTGTGGTGCCCTAGGCCATGGCCTAGGTGGCCTTGTCCTAAATCCGGCCCTAGAGACAGCAGTTAATCCTTTTGGAGCTCAGTGTTTTCCTCCATGGTAAAGTCCCTTGAACACCACTTGCTCATTGTTTTTCTTATAGTGGACTCATGAACACAGATGTTATCTAGGGCGTCTTTTGCCGTCACACCTGGGTTTTTTGTAATTTGCATATGGATAGAACGGCAAGCCTTTGCACTGATCTTTACAGGTCGTCCGCTTCGAGGGAGAGTAACAACAGTGCTAAATCTCTTCCACTTGCAAATGATATTCCTAACTGTGGAAATGGGAAGGCCTAACTCTTTAGAAATACTTTTGTAGCCCTTTCCATTCTTATGAGCTTCAACCACTTTTCTTCTGAGATCCTCTGAGACCTCTTTTGAGCGTCCCAGAAACTTTGGCTTGTGACGTCCTTGTGCATTCTTGGTATAGTGTGTATCCTCTATTTCAAAATTCTCAACACTCGGATGATCTCCAGGAGGTTTGTCTTCTTGCACAGAACACACGTCATCCTCCCCAGAAGACGATTCCTCTTGGCAGATGAACTGACCTGACTATCTTCACTTTGTTGCTCCTCATAAGAGCTGTGTTCCCGTACTGAATCATTATCTATCCTTTGTGTCTGTTTCTGTTGTGTAGCTATGGAGGACTGTGAGGTAGATTCTTTTTCAACAAATAAAGATACATGACATGTTCCTGGCAGGACGTTTCCTCCTCATGCTTGACTTTTTATGGATGTCATCTTCACATTGACTGTTATAAATGTCTCTTTCCACAAAACAGGTGTCCTCTTCTTTTTTAACTTTAAACATTTTATGAAAGGCAGTTAGATCACACTGATCCTCTTCACACTGTTTCTTCTCATAAGTGTCAGGTTCTGATGTTTTCTCCTTACCCCCAATCCCCCCACATGTAACCCCCCCCCCCCCCCCCCCGATTTAGCTGATTGTGTACAGAGCATAGTGAGGTGGACTGTTCTTGGCCAGATGAAGACAAATTACTTGTCATACCTATACTGTAGATGTTTTTCTCCCTCATATTTAACTTGGGGTACAATCACTGTCACTTATCTTTCTTTATCTTCCATCTCAGGAAAGGATTGTGAAATACTTCTGTTTTACTGGTTACAGATTCATCTAAAAAATACCAAAAACACACACACGCAATGGTAACTTTCAGTAATTATAACAAACTATTCCATACTGTGATGAGGGGTGTCCAGTTGATGAAATTTGGGTGGCAAACATCAGGAACCGGGAAAGGGGGGGGGGGGGGGGGGGGAACAGAAAACACCAGGAGTGCCAGATAGTGTAGTATTGCCTGTCAATGAAATAATGTATGAAACAAATACTACTTACAAACCTGGGTTGCTAGGAAACCGCAGTATTAGGCGGGTCTCCACAGGGATTGGGTATCCTCTTCAGAATAGGTAGAGTTGCACTCCAGAAGAAGGACCACTGAAAAATTATCTCAGGGGACACCCCTAGGGGAGGGGAAACTATACACAAAAATGGGAGAGGGCGTCCCAAAGTAGTATGCAATGGGTAAATGTTGGTAATGAAACATTCTTACCTCAAGTAGGAAGTTTAAGGATAAGAATTTTATTGGACACTGGAAAGGATGATGCGTTTCACAGAACCTGCCTCTTCCTCAGGTCTACGGTACAGTGACTTATGCAGCTGCATGCAAGGACTAGGGGCTCCTTTGTTTTATTGTGTATCATGCCCCCCCAACCGTCCCGGATTCCTCAGGACTGACCCGATTTGGGGGGCTCTGCCGCTATCCCTGGCACCCCCCCTTATGTCCCGGCCGGCTGGGCAGAATGAAGACGGAAAAAAAATGATTGAGACGCCAGCCGCGCCAATGTGGGATGCGGGAGCCGGTGTGGTGAAATTTTTTTGCAACTTTATCAGATTTTGCAACCGGTTGCACTTATTTATAGATATAGCTATCAGAAAGTGCAACCTAGCCATTGACTTTAACCTATCTGTATCAGAAAATGCAACCCAACCAAACCCTATTCTCACACAGAACCCTCCCCTCTTGCTCAACTAATAACCCCCCCCCCTGGAGGGAACAATCCCCCCTCTTGCTCAACTAATAACCCCCCCTGGAGGGAACAATCCCCCCTCTTGCTCAACTAATAACCCCCCCCCCCCCCAGGGATCAATCCCCCCTCTTGCTCAACTAATAACCCCCCCTGGAAGGAACAATCCCCCCTGTTGCTCAACTAATAACCCCCCCCCCTGGAGGGAACAATCCCCCCTCTTCCTCAACTAATAACCCCCACCCCCCGAGGAAACAATCCCCCCTCTTGCTCAACTAATAACCCCCCCTGGAGGGAACAATCCCCCTTGTAGCTCAATGGGATCTGTGGTTGCAAAAAATTACAGGCGTGTTAACAGAGAGGAGCCACGCCTACACAGTCATACACTGTCCTCTATGGCAAGTTGCAAAATATGATAGGTAGCAAAAATTTTCACTACACCGGCTTCATTCCTCGCTCCCTCCCTCCCTCTGAATGCCCCCACCTACTGTGAATCTGTGTCCCCCTGTATGCAGAGTTTGCGCAGCGGAGCGGGCAGTCATCCTACCGTTGATCCATGCGTACCGTACTTCAATCTGCTTCCTGTGATGTCATAGGAAACAGGAAGCAGAGAGACTCCAGTTGCTGGTATGCATGGATCAACGGTAAGAGGACTGCCCGCTCCGCTGCACGAACTCTGCATACAAGGGGACACACATTCACAGTAGGTGGGGGCATTCAGAGGGAGGGACACCTCCCTCCCCACTGGCACCTTCCTCCCCACCCACTGAAACCCCCCTTTTCACCCAGTGTCACCCTCTCCCACCCACTGGCACCCTCCTCCCCACCAAGTGTCACCCTTCTCTCTGCCCACTGGTACTCTCCACCCACTGAGACCCTCCTCCTCCTCACTGGCACCCTCCTCCTACCCACTGGCACCTTCCTCTCCCACCCACTGGCACCCTCCTATCCACCCACAGGTACCCTCCTCCTACCCACTGGCACCTTCCTCTCCCACCCACAGACACCCTCCTTTCCACCCACAGGTACCCTCCTCCCCACCCAGTGTCATCCTCCTCCTACCCACTGACACTCTCCCCCACCCAGTGGCACCCTCCTTTTTACCCACAGTACCCTCCTCCCCACAAAGTGTCACCCTCCTCTTACCCACTGGCACCTTCCTCCCCCACTGGCACCCTCCTCCCCAGCCAGTGTCACCCTCCTCCCTGCCCACTGGCACCCTCCTTTCTGCCCACTGACACCCTCCACTTTCCACTAACGCCCTCCTCCTACCCACTGGCACCTTCCTCCCCACCCACTGGCACCCCCCCTTTCCACCCAGTGTCACCCTCTCCCACCCACTGGTACCCTCCTCCGCAAACTCTTTCCTCCCATTGTCACCCTCCTGCAAAAGCAGGGGTGTGGCTTAAGGCCGGAAAGGGGGCGTGGCTTAAGTTACGGTGACCATACGTCCCGCTTTACCCGGGACGCGTCCCGCCTTCGGGGGGCGCTGTCCCAGGCTGCATGAGGTCCCGGGAAACATCCCGCTTTTAGCAGCGGGACGTCCCGGCCTCGGGACTCTGGCTACCCTACTGAATGAACTAGTCGCAGCGTCTCATAGACGCTGCGCTAGTTCATTCCCCGCAGCCCTGCTCCAGCAGCCTGCATTGTCCTCCGGCAGGCACAGGCAGAGCAGGGCTACGGGAAGATGGCGTCCGGAGGTGGAGCCCTGTACTGGAGACTATTTGTGTCTCCAGTACAGGGCTCCGCCTCCGGACGCCATCTTGCCATGGCCCTGCTCTGCCTGTGAGAGCGGGGGATTGAAGGAGGATCGTCCGGGAGAGCTGCACACACACCAGAGGCCGGCTGCGTGTGGGGACTTCTGTCAGGTGAGTAAATGCTTTTTTTCCCAGGTGAAATGTGCCCCCATTGCTTTTATTTTGTGCTGACATGTTTGCCCTCATTGCGTTTATTTTGTGCTGAAATGTTGCCCGCAATGCGTTTATTTTGTGCTGAAATGTTGCCCGCAATGCGTTTATGTCGTGCTGACGTTGCCCGCAATGTGTTTATTTTGTGCTGACATGTTGCCCGCAATGCGTTTATTTTGTAGCCGACATGTTGCCCGCAATGCGTTTATTTTGTGCTGACATGTTGCCCGCAATGTGTTTATTTTGTGCTGACATGTTGCCCGCAATGCGTTTATTTTGTGCCGAAATGCTGCCCCCATTGCGTTTATTTTGTGCTGACATGTTGCCCGCAATGCGTTTATTTTGTGCTGACATGTTGCCCGCAGTGCGTTTATTTTGTGCTGAAATGCTGCCCGCAATGCATTTATTTTGTGCTGAAATGCTGCCCGCAATGCATTTATGTTGTGCTGAAATGTTGCCCGCAATGCGTTTATTTTGTGCTGACATGTTGCCCGCAATGCATTTATTTTGTGCTGAAATGCTGCCCGCAATGCGTTTGTTTTGTGCTGACATGTTTGCCCCCATTGCGTTTATTTTGTAATGACATGTTTGCCCGCATTGCGTTAATTTTCTGGTGAAATGTTTGCCCGCAATGCGTTTATTTTGTGCTGAAATGTTGCCCGCAATGCATTTATTTTGTGCTGACATGTTGCCCGCAATACGTTTATTTTGTACTGACATGTTGCCCGCATTGCGTTTATTTTGTACTGACATGTTGCCCGTTGCGTTTATTTTCTGGTGTCTGGGGTAACTGTTGCTGCATTTATTATTTAATGGTCATAGTTGGCTATGTTTGCTGCTTTGGGGTTATGGTATACTATTAAATAGCATCACACAGTTTCTGCACACCCATGATGCGAATCCTCGTTTGACCACATCATGGCGTAAACACTGCTTTCTTATGCCTCGCTGTTACATCATTACGTTAGCCCCGCCCATAGAATGTCATGGCCACGCCCATTTTCCGGCGCTGCGCGCGCCGCAGCCGCCACGTTTCTCGGCACGGCATAGCCCCCCATTTTTCGGCCGCCCTGTCCCAGGTTGAGCCTACAAAATCTGGTCACTGTACTTAAGTGTCCCTCTTTCACATCTTCAAAAGTTGGGAGGTATGTGTATTATTCCTTACAATGCTCTTATGCTCCCATATAAACGGTGTGCAGTCATAGGTGCAGGAGGAAAAAGAAAAATGCTATGTCAGGAAGTGTTAAAAGAACTGAAGCAAAGGATCTGCCACATTCCCACAGCACTGCAGTAGTAAGTGTGTCACAGTTAACTTTCACCAGTCAACAAGTGACATGCAGTTTTGCCAACCTCAATTTTTTTCTTTACAAACTTTAAAAATATTACTGACAGAACATTAGGCAACGTTTAACCTCCCTAGCGGTATGGACAGAAATGTCCATCCATAAAAACATGCTGTGAACAGTATAAACTTGCATACACATCAACACTCTCCTGCACTGTATACTAGACCCTTGCTTGACACATTTTGGCAAGTTACAGGAAAAGAAAAGTTTTAAAAATAAATTTTATCACTTTTTACACAGAAATCCTGGGAAAATTGAACGCCAGAAGGTCTTTGAGTAGCTATTGAATTCTGAGGACCTTGATCACCAGGTCTTGTTATACACGGAACATGTGTTATTGCCAAAAGAGAGAAAGTTAGGTATATACCTTGTGCAGTTCTCATATATGGAAGATAACATAAAGGAACAGTGCTGCAGCTATTCAGAATGAAGTTACCAGCAAGCTACACAACAACAATCAATTTTTGAGTACCTACAGAACTTGCAGCTGCTTTTTTGAGGCCTCAGAGGTGTGCGTCGGTGGCGGGTCCACACACGGTCAGACCAGGTCGGTGGCAGACACGATTTGCATAGGCCAAGGCTGGGCGATGGTGTTGTGCATTAACCGCATGGTGACTAGTGGAAATCATGTAGCGCTCCCTCCTGTTCTTTTTGTGGTTTTAATGGGTTTTAACCTCCTTGCCGGTTATCCCGAGCTCAGCTCGGGGTAACCTGCGCAGGAGGATATCTCAGGCCCCGCTGGGCCGATTTGCATAATTTTTTTTTTGTTACAAGCAGCTAGCACTTTGCTAGCTGCTTGTAACTTCCGATCGCCGCCGCTCGCCGCCGATCCGCCGCAATCCGCCGCGCCGAGTCGCTCCCCCCTGCCCCAGAGCCCTGCGCTGCCTGGCCAATCAGTGCCAGGCAGCGTTGAGGGGCGGATCGGGATTCCCTATGACGTCCCGACGTCCATGACATCGGTGACGTCATCCCGCCCCGTCACCAAGGCGACCGGGGAAGCCCTGCAGGAAATCCCGTTCTCAACGGGATTCCCTGCATACTCTGATCGCCGAAGGCGATCGGAGTGGGTGGGGGGATGCCGCCGCTTAGCGGCTATCATGTAGCGAGCCCCTATGACGCGTCCCGGATTCGGGGTCCGCTGTCCCAGGCAGCATGAGGTCCCGGGAAACGTCCCGCTTTCAGCAGCGGGACGTCCCGGCCTCGGGACTCTGGTCACTCTATACTCATGAACTGGCAGCGGCGTCTATAGACGCCGTGCCAGTTCATTGCCCGCAGCCCCGCTCCAGCCTCCTTCTTCCGGTGTCTGTTCCGACACCGGCAGGCGAGCAGGGCTACGGCAAGATAGCTGCCGAAGCCCTGTACTGTAGACTATTTGTGTCTCCAGTACAGGGCTTCGGGCGCCATCTTGCCGTAGCCCTGTCAGCGCGGGAGACGAGCAGGAGGAAGGTGGTCCCGGGAGCAGCGCGACAGAGGCCGGAGACTTCTGCCAGGCAGGGCCGGGCCGAGGCATAGGCTGGAGAGGCTCCAGCCTCAGGGCGCAGTGTAGGAGGGGGCGCACAATTCATTCAGCTGTCATTCCTAATTGTGTTTGAAGCAGAGAGAAATAAGAAAAGGGGATACATGGCAGTGACTGTAAGCCAGATAACTAGATATTAAGGTGTTGGGAAGGTTGTGGGCCCCGTGGCGCCTCTTAGTCTAATAGCAATCAGTGTGTGATGGCTGGGGGGCAGGGATGGAGGGGCGCACTTTGGTGTCTCAGCCTTGGGTGCTGGAGGACCTTGTCCCGCCTCTGCTGCCAGGTGAGTAAATACTTTCTTTTCCAGGTGAAATGTTTGCCCGCATTGCGTTTCTTTTCCAGGTGAAATGTTTGCCCGCATTGCGTTTTTTTTTCCAGGTGAAATGTTTGCCCGCATTGCGTTTTTTTTTACAGGTGAAATGTTTGCCCGCATTGCGTTTTTTTTTTCCAGGTGAAATGTTTGCCCACATTGCGTTTCTTTTCTGGTGAAATGTTTGCCCGCATTGCGTTTATTTTCTGGTGAAATGTTTGCCCGCATTGCGTTAATTTTCTGGTGAAATGTTTGCCCGCATTGCGGTAATTTTCTAGTGAAATGTTTGCCCGCATTGCGTTAATTTTGTACTGACATGTTGCCCGCAATGCGTTAATTTTGTACTGACATGTTGCCCGCATTGCGTTTATTTTGTACTGACATGTTTGCCCGCATTGCGTTTATTTTGTACTTACATGTTTGCTTGCATTGCGTTTATTTTCTGGTGAAATGTTTGCCCGCATTGCGTTTATTTTGTACTGACATGTTTGCCAGCATTGCGTTTATTTTGTACTGACATGTTTGCCCGCATTGCGTTTATTTTCTGGTGAAATGTTTGCCCGCATTGCGTTAATTTTCTGGTGAAATGTTTGCCCGCATTGCGTTTATTTTGTACTGACATGTTGCCCGCATTGCGTTTATTTTGTACTGACATGTTGCCCGCATTGCGTTTATTTTGTACTGACATGTTGCCCGCATTGCATTTATTTTTTCCTCATGCTTCCATGGCAGCACCTATGGGTATGTCCCGCCCCCCTCCTTAATAGGACAGGTGACTAGATAAATTGAAGGCAGGTCCAAGCTCCCCCGTCTATTTTTTTCGTCCTTACCTTATAAACAGGTGTGCTATTTTTGCTTCTGCACCTATCTTCCACCATCCGTGGATAATCCCACCAGGTTCAGCCTCTCCTGGTGTGGGCTCATATCTCTAAATGAGTGTAGAGCAGCCCCGTTCTCTTGGTCTTGGGGGCACCGACACCGCGCTGTAAGGGGCTGTCAGTAGGAGACCAATGGTCTCCTGTTTGCGCGGTGTCCATATAAAAAATGCGGCTAAATCGCTGCTATCAGGCCGGCAGGACTTTGGTCTACCTGCGTTCCACCGCTCAGGCAATGTCGGGCGGCCGGCGTGTCACTTCCGGTTTCCGCGTACAGCGAACCAGGAAGTGAGGTCATCTGTGGAGCAGTCGGCTCCGGGTGCGCTCCAGCCGCCCGGAAGAGTGCCAGAGGCGGAGAGAGCTCTAGAGGAGGGGCCAGCAGCCTATTTAGAGCTGTCGGCATGGCGGCCCGGCGTCTCCGCAGTCAGGCTAGGAGAGTGTCTGAGCTGCAGACTACCGGACCGAATGTCACTTTGTATCAAGCAGATTCAAACTCGTTGGAGGTAGGTGGCATCTATTCATTATTAAAAGCAATCTTTGCATAGCTTTTGTTTGATGTATACATGTAGCTTAAGCATACTGCACAGGCATAGCTTGCTCATCACAGCCCTATTTTCTCTGGTCACAGGGAAGTCAAGCTACACTATGGACTCTGTTGCGCCTGTCACAGACCAAGCCCAGATTGATAGGTAGGTGCTCAAGGTAGGTCCTTTTTTTGCAGGGAAAAGAGTGCACTATTTTTTATTTAAGAGACATATTTTTATGTCTCCTGACAGCCCCAGAAGATCGCAAGAGGAAATTCCAGGACCAAGTTCCCCAGCAAAATCGCAATCTTCTAGAACATCGCACAGGAAATCGCAATCACGCGACAGATCAAAATCTCGCAGAAGATCACAATCACGCAGAAAATCGCCATCTCATAAAAGATCAAGGTCACGAAAAAGATCGAAATCACACAGGAGATCGCAATCACGCAGAAGATCGCATTCACGAAGAAGATCAAAATCACGCAGAAGATCACGATCGCGCAGAAGATCACAGTCAAGAACATACCGATCGTCTAGGCGCGATCGATCTAGGAGCAGATCGCCAAGAAGGCATCACTATAGAAGACCGTCCAAACACTGTTGGGCATGCGGAAAGGATACTCTACCGGGGAAAATGGTATGTGAAGACTGCTTTGGTCAGATGACAGGGGAGCAGCAGCCGATAGAGGTCTCACAACTAATCAAGGATGCAGTTCAGGAATCAATGGCACAATACATTTCAAATCTACCGCCTCAATCTGAACCAGGAACCTCTGTCTTACCACAGGACATGGAATCCAATAGTGAAGAAAATGAAGTGGGCTTCAATTTCGCCCTAGTCGAGCCATACGTAAGAGCTGTAAGACAGGCCATAGAATGGGAAGATGATGAAGAAGAAGAATTGAAGGAGAAAAAACAGAAAAGAATATATTATAAACATTTAAAGAAATCCTGCACCCATTTCCCACTCATGGAAGAAATTGACGCGGTCATTTCAGAAGAATGGAACAAGATGGAAAAAAAGGCTACCATGAACAACAGATTGACTAAACTATACCCGTTACCCGAGAAAGATATTAAGAAATTCGACAATGCTCCTATAGTGGATGCCTCGGTTATGAGGCTAGCAAAACACGTTACGCTACCATTGGAAGATGCAATCTCCTTTAGAGACACTATTGACAGAAAAATGGATATGGATCTTAGGAAGAACTATACAATCTCGGGAGGCGCCATTAAACCTGCCATTGCACTAACATCGGTGGGAAAGGCTATCCAAGTCTGGACGGATAATCTGGAATCATTAATTAACGAAGATGCCGACAAAGAACAACTAATTGCAGCGTTGCAAGAACTGAAACTAACGTCAGACTTCGTCAGTGAGGCAGCAGTGGACATAGTACGCTCAACTGCGAGGTCTATGTCGTATGCAGTTACGACCAGGAGAGCACTGTGGCTGAGGTCGTGGTCGGCCGATCCAAACTCGAAGCAAAATTGGTGCAAGATTCCATACGACGGGAAAAACCTATTCGGAGAGCGTATGGATACAGCAATCACACGAGTCACAGGAGGAAAATCTGGGTTGATACCCCAGGATAGAAGGACAAAAAAACCCTTCACTAACCAACAGTTTAAAACTCAGCAAGCAAGATTTAAAAACGCAAGGTCCTACAGGCCGGGAAGAGATTACCGCAGAGCTTGGCAGCCTAGTCAAACAACCTTGGGAAAATTTAATAAACAAAAATCGACCCCGTCAACTGGCTCAGCTACGAAGGGTTTTTGACGGTGCGACCGCCCAGGTGTGTCCGGTCGGGGGAAGACTCCAATACTTCAGGGACATATGGGCGGAATATATTCCCAACCCTTGGGTGATAGACACAATTCAATACGGCCACAAATGGAGTTTCAAAAAGGAACCTCCGGAACAACACTTCGTACCCACAAGCATCCCGAGATCGACAGAGAAAAGACAAATTCTGAAGTCATACATACAAGAACTAATGGCAAAGAACGCAATTGTCGAGGTGCCTCGACAGGACAGGGGAAAAGGATTATACTCACCTCTATTCTTTGTAACAAAGAAGACGGGCAACCTCAGACCGGTTCTGGACCTACGAGTACTAAACAGCTTTATAAGATTACCCCGATTCAAGATGGAATCACTGCAAACAATCATTCTAGCAACAAGGAAATCAGATTGGATGTTATCGGTCGATCTGGAGGACGCATATTTGCATATCCCCATACACAAAGACTTCCAACGTTTCCTCAGATTCTCAATACAGGATCAACACTTCCAGTTTGCTTGTCTACCATTCGGGATAAACACTGCACCACGAACATTCACGAAAGTTCTTATTCAGATCATTGCTCTTCTTCGTCTCCAGGGATTACGAACGTACCACTATCTGGACGACATCATTCTCCTTGCACAAGATCAACCACAGATACAATCTCAGAAGACGATCTTGTTAGAGACTCTCCAAAGGTTCGGATGGTTAATCAGTTGGCGGAAAAGTCAATTAACACCAGTACAAGATATGATATTTCTCGGTGCCAGATTTCAAACCACACAGAACGCGGTGAGATTACCCGAGGAAAAGATCACGAAGATTATATCAAAAATCAGACAAACCTTACCACTATCCCATCTTCGAGCCAAGCACTGCCTAAGTCTACTAGGCTCTCTAACCGCGACCATCCCTATGGTACGCTGGGCACAATGGCACACAAGGCCATTTCAATGGGGATTCTTATCCCAGTGGCACAAGAAAACGATACAACAATGGATACAACTATCACCATCAATGAAAAACAGTTTGAGGTGGTGGCTAAGTCGTCAAAATCTGAACAGGCACCTACCCATACAGACGGAACTTCCCATTATAATAACTACGGACGCCAGCTCGAAGGGATGGGGTGCACATCTGGGACAACAGACAGCTCAGGGCACGTGGGGCCAGGAAAGATCGAAAGAACCGGCAAACATATTAGAACTCAGAGCATCCCTTCAAGCAATGAAATACTTCTTGCCAATCATTACCAACAAGTCTGTATTAATCAAGATGGACAACAGGACAGCTGTGGCCTATCTCAACAAACAGGGTGGTACGAGGAGCTTAGGACTGTTGCAACAAACGTCACAAATCATGCAATTTGCAGAAACACACTTACTGAACCTAAAGGCCACATACATACCTGGGACCATGAATATTACCGCGGACTTCCTCAGCAGGAAGACAATGGACAACAACGAGTGGACTCTGAACCAGGCAACCTTCAATACCATATGCAGCATGTGGACCACTCCGGAGATAGACCTAATGGCAACAGTTACCAACAGGAAGTGCAGGAGATTCTACTCCAAATTCCCCTGCCATCTAGCGGAGGGGACGGATGCGATAACAGTTGCTTGGAAATTCAGGATTGGGTATGTGTTTCCTCCCATCCCTATGATCAACAGACTACTCAACAGATTAGCTCAGGAGGAAGTAACGATTATTGCAATCATACCCTTCTGGACGCATCGTCCATGGTTCCCATTACTGTGGGAACTCAAGATCGAACCACCATGGATCCTTCCGGTAACACAGGAGACGATAACACAGGGCCCAGTCTCCCATCCGGACCCTCACAGGCTGAATTTAGCGGCATGGCTCTTGAAAGGGAGAACCTAAGAGATAAAGGCTGCTCAGAAGAAGTCATAAAAACCATCTTGCAGTCCAGAAAACCGTCAACTAATCAAACGTACTACAGAATATGGAATAGATTTGTGCAATACGCAAAGTTAAATAACTTTAATCCAAAGACCCCGGACGTCACACAGATACTATCTTTCTTGCAAACGGGAGTTGAAAGAGACTTGAGCTATGCAGCCTTAAAGGTACAAGTTACCGCGTTATCTGCATTAACGAACATCAGATGGGCTCTTAACCCGTTAGTAATCCAATTCCTGAGAGGAGTAATAAAGATGAAACCACCAAGAAAGGCAATATTCCCAAAATGGGACTTACCCCTTGTACTGGACGCATTAACCGGTCCACCCTTTGAACCTATAGACTCTATATCCATCTGGAATTTGACCCTGAAAACGACGTTTCTGCTCGCCATCGCATCAGCTAGGAGAGTATCTGAGCTGCAGGCAATAGGAACACAAGAACCCTATCTAACATTCTTTCCGGATAGAGTTGTCATCAGACCCTTACAACATCATATTCCAAAGGTAGCCACAGTCTACCATTTTAATCAGGACTGGACGTTGCCTACATTCCAAGATACACAATCTCAACTACCTCACAAGCTAGACATCGGACGGGTAATAAAACAATACCTACAAGCTACCTCATCTTTTCGAAAAACGGAAAGGCTATTTGTGGTACCGTCCGGATACAGAAGAGGAGAACCGGCCTCATCAAGAACCATCGCCTCTTGGATTGTCAAGGCAATTCAATCCACATACAGGGCTGTCAATCAGGAACCACCAAAGCAACTAAAGGCGCATTCTACAAGATCGGTGGCGACATCCTGGGCAGCATACACCAATGTATCAGCGGACAAGATCTGCCAGGCGGCAAATTGGAAAACAATCAATACATTTATGCAGCATTACCGGGTGGACCCGGCCGCAAATTCTACTTTAAGTTTTGGCAAAGCTATATTATCTTTACAATCCTAAATTGGAACTGATTAGGTTAATAAAAATTTACTTGTTCAGCAGCAAAAATGTTCCCTCCCTATTATTTCTTACATTACTCTAGTTAAATCCCATAGGTGCTGCCATGGAAGCATGAGGAAAGCGGAAAATTGTATACTCACCTTCGGTAATTTTCCTTTCCTAATGCGTCCATGGCAGCACATAGCGCCCACCCTAGCTCGGTGCGGCCGAAAAGTACATAGACGGGGGAGCTTGGACCTGCCTTCAATTTATCTAGTCACCTGTCCTATTAAGGAGGGGGGCGGGACATACCCATAGGTGCTGCCATGGACGCATTAGGAAAGGAAAATTACCGAAGGTGAGTATACAATTTTCCGCTATACTGACATGTTGCCTGCATTGCGTTTATTTTGTGCTGACATGTTGCCCATTGCGTTTATTTTCTGGTGTCCGGGGTAACTGTTACTGCATTTATTATTTAATGGTTATAGATGGCTATGTTTGCTGCTTTGTGGTTACGGTATACTATTAGCATCACAGTTTCTGCACACCCATGATGCAAAGTCTCGTTATTGAAATTGGATAATTAAAAAATGAATAAATAATGCTCTGTTTTCAGGACGGTTGAGAACTTTTAAAGAACATAACATGGTACATAACATCTTTCAGGGCACTATTTTTTACTTTTTCTCCTCAATATTCTTCCACTTTCTCTCCCCCCTCCCAAGTCTGATGTCACTTCCTCCAGTCCGGGGTGAATCTCCGGCTTGCAGACATTGTGGATGCGGGCAGCAGCCTTCCGCGCATGCTCTGGGTCTCGACGACCATTTTGGGTTAGGGCAGCCACCGGCATGGTAACCGAGGCACTTCCGGTGCGCAGAAGCAGCTAGTAGCAGGCTAGCAGCAGATTTGATTTGCTGATAGGCGCGGCAAAGCAAGCAGTGGAACTCCGGAGAGGCCGCTGATTCCTCAACTGAGATCTGCGTATGCGGGGGCGGGTTGAGCTCCCCGGGAGGGCAAGCTACCGAACTTCTTCTATTCTACCAGGTGATAAAGCCTAGGCGATCTGATAACACGGGGGCTGTACACGTCATACTTTACTCTGAGGGACAAGTAGTGCTGGGAGTTGTAGTTCTGCGGAGGCTTTGGAGGCCGAGCGCCAGAGCCTGTATGCCCCATAGAGTCACTCTAGTCTCACTATTGGTAATGTCACTATGGAATGTTTCTACAGCATGTCAATCTGCTACTCAACCAAAGCAGAAAAGTGGCTTGTGTTATTCTGCATTATGCATGCCCTACATCCCACAGAAATACTATTCTGAGTGTCACCTGCTATGACTGCATTCCAAAACTAATGCAATACTAAGTGAGCGTACATTAAAAAAACAAAACAACTGCAGGTTACCAATGGTGCGGCTTTCCAATTCAGAGCAGTTTCTAGGCCATAGAGCTCCCAGGGCGAGGTTATATAAATGCCCCCGCCCCACATTTGGGCACGCTATTGCAATGTGGTAGCCAGAGATGCCCCCCAGAATTAGCCCCCAATAAACTTAGCCAGAGTTGAAATGCGGTATTAGCCAGATTCAGCCCCCCCCCCGCCAGCTTAGCTAGCCACTGAAGCCCCCAATATTGTAAAATTGTACCTATGTCCAACCCCCTTGAATTTCAGTAAATTAGCAATATTTCACTATTGTCAATGCCTAATCTCAATGGTTAAATATCGGTACGTTTACCGATATTTTACTAACATTTAATCAAACCCTGTTCTCACATGAGTCCTCCCTCTACCAATGCCTAGCCGACTTTCCCGTCATAAAATCTCTTTTGCCAGGATGCCTGTGTCAGTTGACAAAAGCTAGAGGCTTAGGGCCGGTTCACATGGATGGCAGGCGGCGTTGGGGCGGCCAGGAAGTCGCGTCGTCCTGTGACGTCCCGTTCGGTGGCGGCGGTACAGAGATCGTCGCGATCGGCGTTTCTCTTCCCCGCAGGGGACATGAAGCCGCGCCGGCTAGCCGTCCCTGGACGTTGCATGCGGCTTCTAGGGACGGCCGAAACGATGCGTTAAATCGGGATCAGAACGCCGCGTTTATGCAATCGACGGTAACCGCGCAATGCTAAACGCTCCTATTCACTTGAATGGGAGAGTTTAGCCGATGGGTCCCGAACGCTTGACGGTAGACGCCGCCAAGCGTCCGTGTGAACCGGCCCTTATGCTAGGTGCATGCCAACACGTGACACCCATGCTAACCTAGAAATAAAAAATGCATATATATAAGTAAATAAATACTAGTTCTACTTACATAACAGATGTATTGCACTGTCCACAGTATGATTTATGTGAATTTTATGAAAGAAAAGAATCCTATTTTAGACATCTTGGTTACCTCTGACCTCCTGACATAATTTCCTCCCTCACTCTTTTTCTCCTCTTGCTAATTGTGTATTCGTTACTCGCCCTCCTCCCAGAGTCTTCAGACACTCTCACTGAGTTCTATACTAGGAAGTGCACTGTCTTCTGTCATTAGGAGGGGGAAATGAAGGGAAGAGGAGGAATATATTATAAAAAGACCCCCCCCCCCCCAATCATGCAACGGTTTTGCCAGCTGATGGCAATTAAAGGGCCAGTGCTCCTAAAGCCTCATACACACATCAGACCATAGTCTTTGGAAAATGAAAGATCACAGACCAATCTTACCACCCTTCATGTAGTATGAGAGCCATACTCTACACAGTCTTTTCTATGGAGCTGAACTCCACATCAGAAAAAAATCTTTGCAAGATGCTGCACACACAGATGCTGTACAGACACAAAAGATCAGTATCTGCAAAAGATCTGTTCCTGCCAAAAATCCATTCCTGCAAATTGCATTCATAGTCTATGAGATCTGCAAATCATCATACACACATGATTTAACTGATATTCATCTGCAGATCAGATCCACCAGGATGGATTTTCAGATCTGCGGATGATTACTTGATCTGCAGATGAATGTCAGTTAAATCATGTGTGTATGATGATCTGCAGATCTCATAGACTATCATTGCAATTTGCAGGAATGGATTTTTGACAGGAACAGATCTTTTGCAGATACTGATCTTTTGTGTCTGTACAGCATCTGTGTGTGCAGCATCTTGCAAAGATTTTTTTCTGATGTGGAGTTCAGCTCCATAGAAAAGACTGTGTAGAGTATGGCTCTCATACTACATGAAGGGTGGTAAGATTGGTCTGTGATCTTTCATTTTCCAAAGACTATAGTCTGATGTGTGTATAAGGCTTTAGCTATGTGATGACCCCAAATCATAACAGCAGAAAAAGTTTTGAATGCAGGATTAGCATCTTAGCATATCACTTAATACACTCAGACCAGTTGCTGTTGAAATTTGATTTTTATGGTGACAATCCAGCTTTAAAGTGATTGTTCAAAAGTATTTTGTTGATTGAAAAAACATTATTTTATAATCAGTTGTGATAGATGGGAAGTACAGATTGGTTCATTGATGTGTGAAGTAGTTATTGTATTATGACATGATTTTTTTCTGATCGCTCAAATGATTCTTTGCTAAAAATTGGACCATTTGTGGCCACCTTTAGAGTGATATTGGACATGGTTACAGCCCAGCTTATAGAGAACCCGAGGTGGGTTTTTTAAACCTTAAGAGGACACAGAGGCGCGTACATTTGAATTTGGCGCAGGATACAGCCGGTATATGGCTAATCCTGCTTCTGCACAAGTCCGGCCCGTATTAATTACTATTACCCCTCCAGGCCGCTATGGATAATGGGGGAATGAAATAATTTGGCTTCCAGCGATTGCTGGAGGCCGAATTATTGTGTTTTTTAAGCAACTTCAGCTCCGTCTTCTGACGGAGCCGACGTTACTCACTGAGCGTCGCTATAGACTGATTCCCATTACAGTCTGGCGGCGCTGGCTGCGCCCAAATCTGGCAACGCTGAAAAGTACTGCTCCGACAGAGGCATGTTCTGCGCACAATCAAATGCCTCTGTGTCTCTCTGTTGCTGCCGCTAGTCAATCCCCCCCCTCCTCTTCTGTATACCTGAATCTTGCCACTCATCATTGGCTCCCTTTGCCTCTGTCCCCTTCACTCACCGCCTCTGTAAGCTTCCTACAATCCGAAGCTAAGTAAATACTTCCTGGGTCGTGGCTTAGTTTCTGATTGGAGGAAGCTTACAGAGACGGGGAGCGAGGGGACAGAGGCAGGCTGAGCTGATGATTATTGACAAGCTTCAGGTATACAGAAGGCTAGCGACAAGCAGATTGTCGCTAGCCTGGGCGGCGGCAATAGAGAGACACAGATGCATGGGATTGTGCACAGAACATGCCTGTGTACTCAGCAGCGGCGTTAGTAAGCAGTCACGACTGCTAATAGGGAGACAGTGGTGGACCGCAAAAACTGTAGGAGGACTCCGTTTAACCTCCCTGGCGGTAAGCGGCCGCGGAGGATTTTCTCAGACCCTGTTTTTTTTTTTTTTTTTTACTTTGCTGCGTGTACTACACGATTGCCGCCGCTCCGCGACGATTCGCCGCTACCCCCCCGCCCCCCCCCCCCCCCCCCCCCCAGACCTCTTGCGCAGCCTGGCCAATCACTGCCAGGCAGCGCTAAGGGGTGGATCAGGACTCCCTCCGATGCCATGATGTCATCCCGATCGTCGTCATGGCGATGGTGGAAGCCAAACAGGAAATCCCGTTCTGAACGGGATTTCCTGCTTGCTCTGATCGCCGGAGGCGATCGGAAGGGGAGGGGGGATGCCGCTGCACAGCGGCTATCATGTGCTGCGCTGCCCCCTGGCGGTTTTAATAGAACGCCAGGGAGGTTAAAAAGAAACGCAGTTGTTTAAAATTAAATGGCTTCAGACAACCACTAACCATGAGTGAAACAAAAGTTTATCATTTCTATAAAAATTGTTAAGATACCAGAAATTCTACCAGGGTACTCAAGTGTACTCCTTCAGGCTGATGGAAACAAAGATAATAGTCACCAGTGACCTGGATGAGCAATAAACTCTGTGTAGAATGAGCTTATCTTTGTTGGCACAGCAAGAACCTTACATATGCCTTTTGGCAGGGCATTTCACAATTCGTGCTTGGCGCTGGCTGGCTCTGATAAAATCCTGCTGCAGGCATTATGATGCTACTGACTTGTCAAAGAGGCTCCAGGGGATTTAATGGGAAATACTTGTGAGCACTAATGAAATCACTAAAGGTGAGCAATTTACACTGCGTCTATAGACAAGCGGAAATTCTAGTCAGCTGCAGTAAATACACAAGACTGGCTTTCTACTCCACCAAGAGAGTGGGTGGGGCGGTAAGTCTGTGCATCTTATGGACAAAATAATACATTATTTTGGCCAGCTCCTGGTACTTCGCTTCCCCCTCCAACTTTCTCATTATCATCCCTAAGCTAATGATGAAGATAGAACACAAGACAGAGAGGTGAGTGCGCTGCCACTACTCTGCAAGGGCCCCTGGGATTGCTGTTAGTTTGGGGGGTGGCTGAAAGACCACTTGGGGGGGGGGGGGGGGGGACACCTGGCATTACTGTCTGGGACCCTGGGAGAACCACTGTCAGCTGAAGGGTGAAATGCTCCATAAGTTGCCCCTGCACAATCAAGATGCTTCAGATTTAGAATATTTTTTCCCTGGTTTTTGCCTTTTACACGGAGATGCGTCTTACGGTGCAAAACAAATGATAAAGTAATTTGCATGCCGGGTGCCTGAAGGTCATGCTCGTTTATCATGCTTCAGTTACAAACTTGGAACAAGCATGAGGCTGGGAGATCAGATGATGTGTATGCTTGTTCTAGGTCAGTTAGTGGTCTATGATCTGCATGCTTGTTCTGGGCCAGAGAGAGGTCTATGATCTGCATGCTTGTTCTGGGCCAATGACTCAGGGCTAAAGATGGTCTATGATCTACAGGTTTGTCCTGGGTCAACGACGACTAGAGATGGCCTATGGTCTGCATGTTTGTTCTGGGTCAGTGACTCAACTCAGGACTAAAGATGGTCTGTGATCTGCATGCTTGTTCTGGTTCATTGTCTCAGGACTAGAGATGGTCTATGATTTACATGTGTGTTCTGGGTCAGTGACTCGGGACTAGAGATGGTCTATGATCTGCATGTGTGTTCTGGGTCAGTGACTCAGGACAAGAGATGGTCTATGATGTGCATGCTTGTTCTGGGCCAGTGACTCAGGACTAGAGATGGTCTATAACAGGCATGGGCAAACTTTGCCCTCCAGCTTTTGAGGAACTACAAGTCCCACAATGCATTGCAGGAGTCTGACAGCCACAGTCATGGCTCATAAAGGCAAATGCATTGTGGGTTTTGTAGTTCCTTAACAGCTGGAAGGCCAAGTTTGCCCATGCCTGGTCTATAAAATACTAATAATTGCAGTTTACGTGCAAACTTAATCTCAAACCTCAATCTCCATCTGCAAGAGATTCGGACTGCCAGATCATCTCGTCCAAGCGCCAGTCAAGTCCATTGTTTCCTCTCCTTACTCCTCCTAATCCATGCAGCTCTATTGTGTGCTACCCCCATAGCAACAGAACGTGTTGCTAGCCTAGAGGCTAGCTACTGACACATCTATACAACACTCGGCCCAAACTTTCTCCTGAGAGATTGAGTCCAATCTTTGTGGGCGTGAGTACTCTGTGTGTGCACATTCTTACTGTCGATAAGCTGAAGGAGGCAACTTTCCCAAAGGTGGCCATCAGATCGACCATCAAATGGAACCCCCTCTGATCAAATCCAATCAGAGAGGGATCTGTTGGCTGCTCACACACTACACACAGATTTTGAATCGATTCCAGCATGAAATTGACCCAGGCCTCATACCACCACCCCCCCTTCCCCCCATATCCTCCTCCGGCCGACAGCCATAATCGTACCTGTTCGCTGGCTAGTGTCCTCCCATGTCCGGTGCTTAGTGCCTGGTACACACTGCAATTTTCTGTCTGGTAGATGGGTGGAATAGATAATTTCTGATAGGTCCAATTTTATTTCCGACCGTTTTTCTGATCTATTTTGTATGGAAGTTATCAGAAAAATGATCGGAAATCAGATCGGACCTGTTGGAAATTATCCATTCGACCCGTCAATCTGACCAGAAATTGCATGGTGTGTACCAGGAATTAACTGCTTTTAGCAGTTCTCCTCCACTCAGGGCCTGGGCTTCCATACAGGCAAAAGGGGCAATTTCCCCAGGGCCCCCCCAATGGGACTCTACCCTCCTCTCCACTTATAGTTACCACCATACATGCCTGCAGGGAATGAGGAAGAGAAGAAGTCCAGAGCATAGAGCACAGTGCTACCTCCTGTGTCCTGACTGGATTAGATAACTCTGCTATGTGTACACTCTGCATTTGTATGGTTGAAAGAAAGGAAATAGGGACCCCAATAATGCTTTTGGGGACATATGATGGACACCTAATGATATTGTGTGACTGGGGTTGGGATGGGACCTGGCAGCCAGCTCGGGGGCCCAGGGTGGTGAATTTGTTTTGGGGGTGGGACTGTGCTAGGGGCAGGGCTGTGGAGTTGGTACAAAAATCATACGACTCTGACTCCTCAGTTTATGAAACTACCAACTGCAACTCCAGGTACCTAAAATTGCTCCAACTCTGACTCCTCGACTCCTTAAGGGACCCATACACTTAACGATTTTCCAGCCGATATACAGCAGATTCGATCACTGTGATCAAATATGCTGTGAAATTGTTGCGCAAACGCTAACCGAACAATCGATTTCCGTCCAAAATCGATCGTTCCCATCGATCCGTCCGTGCGGAAGATTTCGCTCGATCACCGGCGGGTCGGGAGTGCGTCGATAGCGGCGTTCGAATGTCCAATGACCGACGCTAGCGGCAATATATTGCCTGTTCCGCCGGCGCGTGTCCCCGCTCTCTTCGCTGTCTCTTCTCAGCGTTGGGATCTGGCTGGCTTCACTTCCTGTCCCGACAGGAAGTTTAAACAGTAGAGCGCCCTCTACTGTTTAAACTTCCCCTGGCAGGAAGTAAAGTGAAGCTGGAGCGGAGAAGAGACAGCGGAGACCAGGGGACTCGTGCCGGCCGGATCATGTAATGTATGCGGGGGGGCAGCGGCAGCTCCACAAATTGTGAATCGGTTTCACAGTGAAATCGATTCACAATCTGTTTGCAGTAAAGGCAGCCATACGATCCCTCTCTGCTCAGATTCGATCAGAGGGATCTATCTGTTGGTCGATCTGATGGCAAATCGACCAGTGTATGGCTACCTTTAGTCTAATACTTACCAGGGCTGTGGATTTGGTACAAAAATCATCCAACTCCCGAATCGGTCTCCTCAGTTTATGAAACCTTTAACTCCAAGTACCCAAAATGGCTCTGACTTTGACTCCAACTCTGACTCCACAGCCTGGCTAGGAGGACCCCCAAGTTACTTTTGCCCCGGGCCCCACTGTAGCTAGAACTGGCCCTGACTCAGTCTGTCCTCTTCCTGTCATGTGACAAGACAGAGTTCAAACACTAGAGTGATTGAATCTGCTGTATATCAACGGTAAAATTGAGTAGTGTATGGTCTGCTTAACTGTCTCTTATTTTTATTTTTTTTCAGCAAATTATCTAAAGAATGGATCAAAGTGGTGGAAACAATTCCCGACAGTCACAGCCCAGTAACCATCCTTCAAATGTTAACAATCAGCCGCCTTTAGGAACAGGGCAACCGGCCTCCATTTTACAGGTTGGTGGTCAGTCATTTCTTTTAGTGCCTGCTCGACAACAAGCTTCTCCATTGCAAAATCTTGGTCTTAATTTGGCGCCAGTTAATAGACCCAATGCCCCTACAGGACAACTAAGTGGACCCCCACCCCGGATTTTTCATGTACGTGCTATTTCACCAGGGATAAATCAGATTGGCGTGGATAAGGTTCCGCCTAACCAGATTGGAAACCTTCATCTCAATGTGGTCCGGTTCAGTGGTTTTCCGCCTGCTACAATACAGCACAGGCCTGGTGGTCAACCACATACTATCCAGACAAATAAATGTGACACTAAACCACCACAGTCCACTAATCCGGTGTCCTGCACTGTGCAGATGGGTAGACCTCAGTCTTCGTTACTCCAGAATAACCTTATGGTTCCAGCACAAGCAGCACCCTTGCAATTCCGTGCCCCAAAAATTAAACTTCTGAATACTAATCAGCCAACCATAATACAAACTAGGCCTGTTATGCCTCCTTTAAGCCCAATAGCAAGATTTCATCACAATGTCCAGGTCGGCAAACTCCCGACTTCTTCATTTCCAATTGGTTCTGTGATTCCCACACAAACCACTCAATCTCGAACATTTCAGTTTCATGATCCCAGAATCAAGACTGTGCCTGAATTCAAGGACCCTTTCCCACCAGCTTCCCAACACACTGGTGGTCTCGGACCACCCATGTATTTTAATACAAGAGATCAGCTCAACAATTTTCCAGTTGGTTCTGCTAAACCAAGTCAAAGTGGAACTTTGCCGATGGACATAACCAATATCAAGACAGAGGAGGACTTGAATGATTCTGAGATCCTGGAAGTCAAAGTCCCCGGACTTGAAGAGGAAGTTGACAGTCCATATGGTTTTGCTTCTCATACAACACAATCACACCTACCAAGAAGCTCTGAGGGGCGCACTGTTATGATCCAACCACTGATTCCTCTAGAAAGCGCAAAAAAACTTTTACTACTCAAACAAAGTAAACAGAGGAAATACAGACCTCCACACCAAACACCCACCCGTAAGAATGCTTTCACCAGTGTGGTGAAACTGATGCCCGCTTCTACTAACACCATTAAGCAAAGTAAAAGCATTGGGACGCAAACAAAAATCTTGTTGAAGGGCAAAAGCCAGGCGATCCCGTTTCCTGAGGTCGTTAGATTGGATCCTGAAGTGCTTTATACGAAGTACCGGCATTGTTACACCCAGTCACAAGAATCTTACTTGCCAGGTCCTCTTGTCCTCGAGAAGAATGATGATGACCCTTTGCCGTATAAAGTTGTAATTGTCCGAGACCCGCAGCCAGAAGACGTCAGTTTGCTTTGGTCCTCGCATGCAAAAGATAGAGGTGAATGGAATATGGCAGAAGTGGAGAAGTGGATACCTGGGTTCTCTGAAATTGTAAGTACCTCTTTCTCATCTGTACTTAACTTCCTAACGGCCGGGTCACACCGATGGGCGTGAACGCAGCGGCAGCCCCAGGACCGCCTAACGCCACTTGTTGTAAAGTCCTGGGGTGGGGTTTTGCAGGAGATCGCGCGCGCGTCTCCGCTTGAGTGACAGAGCTACACTCCGCCATCAGTCTCCCAGCGGCGATCGCTGCTAGGAGACTGTTAGATGGCGAAACCGATGTCTATTTACAGTGTACAGCGCTGTGATCTAAGGCACACTGCGATCAGCTCTCCTAGGCTAATGTCTATGAGAGCCGAGCGCTGTGATTGGCTGATGGGGGGAGGGAGTTAAATAAAAATAAGAAATAAAGGGGTAAATTTATTAAAAGAATGAAAGAAAGAAAGAAATATTTAAAAAAAAAATAGACAAGCATCCCAGCAGGGATCAGACCCCACCAACAGAAATCTCTGCTGGTGGGCAGAAAAGGGGGGGGAATCACTTGTGTGCTGTGTTGTACGGCCCTGCAGCGAGGCTTTAAAGCTGCAGTGGCCTAATTGGTAAAAAATAGCCTTGTCATTAGGGGGGGGTGTAAGCCTACGGTCCTCAAGTGGTTAAAGTGAAGGTCCGAGGTGATTTAAAAACAAATCTACTTACCTCGGGCTTCCTCCAGCCTCTTGCAGCCGTCCTGTGCCCTCGCTGTAGCTCTGCTCCCCGCGGGTGGCCCGTGGTCACTTCCGGTACAAGAGGCCTACTTGTGCTCCAGCGTGCGGCTCACGTAGATACGCTGACGTCATCCCGACTGTACTGCTCAGGTGCAGTAGTGCTGCACCTGCGCAGTACAAGTCCGCATGACGTCAGTGTTACTACATGAGCCGCATGCTGAAGCTCAAGCAGATACCGACCTGGCGAGGTCGGCATCTGCACCAGAGGGGATCGGGAGCCACCGGGGCTGTGGCAAGGGCACAGGTCGGCTGCTAGTGGCTGGAGGGAGCCCGAGGTAAGTCGATTTTTGTTTTTTAATCACCTCGGACCTTCACAAGTCATTGGGAATTGGGATGAAAGAAAAAAAAAAAGCCAGATACTTACCTAAGGAGAGGGAAGGCTCTGGGTCCTAATGAGCTTTCCCTCTCCTTACCCAGGTCTCCACATTGCAGCGGTAGCTCCCCTGTTTGAATCCTCCACCGCAGGTACAGCAGCATTTGCCCAAATTGGTTGAATGCTGCTATGGGGATCCTGCGCTGGAACGGGTACCGGGAGAGGAGACGGAAGGCTCATTAGGACCCAGAGCCTTCCCTTTCCTTAGGTAATTATCTGGGTTTTTTTTTTTTTTTTCGGTTTTTATCCTGATTCCCAATGACTTTGAAGCTGAACTTGGCTAATGTAAGTTTGGAGTAAATATCTTGACCATTGTGGCTTGACCCTGCGAGGGGGGAAATGCAAACTTAGTAGAGTGAAGCCTCTGGATGATCCAGAGGCTTCCCCTATCCTCTTTGCCCCCTCCAATTAGGCACTGGGGCACTCTGAACATATTTGACAAGAGATTGTTGAATATGTTTGCATATCTGCACTCCCGTCTGTGTATGAGTGCGCCCGCACTGCGCAGGAGCTACGATGGCCTGTGCAGTTGTATGAAGCTGCTCCTGTAGGGCTTTTGCCTCCGTGCACGAGCGGCTTTGTGCTACTACACAGGCATGGGCTGTACTCGCACCTGTGAAGTAACTGATATAACGAGAGGTATGTTGGCAAGCACAGAGCACTCCCGGCCGTGCGATGTAGGGCGCGCAGCTGGGCCAGCTCCTGTGCATTAATGCCTGACCCGGCTGATCAGGGAGAGGCTGCCAGGGGTAAGGAGGATGGAGGAGAACCCCCCCAAGAAGTGGGCATCAGGACAGCTTGCATTATATGCCTGCAACCTCTTTCTGACCCGCCCCCCGGCTTTTCTACTCACTTCAGCTCTAGTATCCTTCAAAGTGTACCTGAAGGGGCACTCGCCTCAGTATAGGAAAGCCTCTGGATACTAAAGAGTCTTCCCCGTCCTTCTTCACAGGCGCGTTCCAGTGCTGGAACCCCTAAGAAAAAACGTGTCGACAGCTGGCATATGTGCACTAGCACGGACTTGCTCGGGTTCCGGTGGGAAATAAAAGGCGAGCCCGATCAGGTCCGTGCTACTGCACATATGCAAGCTCTGTGCTGCAGCACAGACCCAATCAGGTTTGGCTGTTTGCGCCTGGGTCCGAGCGGGTCCGTGCTATTAAGTGCAATCCTCATAGGTTTGCTTTAAAGCATACATGTCAAACTCCGGCCCGTGGGCCAAATCTGGCCCTCTGAGCCATCAGATTTGGCCCTCAGGTGGTTTCCCCACTTTGCATTATGTTTGGCCCACTATAGACCACCAGAGAAACTATATTGGAGGGTAAGCTCTAGATCACCAAGGAAGCCATATGGGGAGGGGGACAGCACTAGACACCAGGGAACTGTCTAGGAGAGGGAAGGGGCCACTAAACACCAGGGAACTGTCTAAGAGAGGGAAGGGGCCACTAGACACAAAGAAACTGTACAGGGGAGGGAGGACCACTAAGGGTCCATTTCCACTAGACTCGTTGCAATGCGGGCGGAAACTGCTCCGCAAGGCAAGGAAACTGCAAACAGTTCACGTCAATGGAGTAGTTTCCATTGACGCTAATTTACCTACGCGATGCGACGCGGGGGGAGATTATGGATAGCATGCTGCAGTTTTCCACAGCACTCATCTGAGTCCCCAAAGCCGCCGACAGGAACCCGCATGACGCCACATCCGGTTGTATGGAAGACAACCGGAAGTACTTGCTGTGGGATGTGAGGGCCTCGCATCCAAATCGCCAGTGGAAACGGGCCCTAAACATAGAATTCTATAGATGAGGGAGGGATGACCACTAAGCATCAGGGAATTGTATAGGGGATAGAGGGGGGTGATTAGACACCAAGAAACTTTAGGGAGGGTAGGGTAGCCACTAGACATTGAGGTTGGCCCACGACTAGGTGTCCCAGAGCTCAATTCCGGCCCACTTTGTATTTGATCTTGACACCCCTGCTTTACAGGGAGCCTTAACTGGGAGCAATATGGATGTTTCCTTTTAACCACTTGAGGACCCACCCTTTACCCCCCCTTAAGGACCAGCGCTGTTTTAGCTGATCTGTGCTGGGTGGGCTGTGCAGCCCCCAGCACAGATCAGGGTGCAGGCAGAGCGACCAGATCGCCCCCCTTTTTTCCCCACTAGGGGGATGATGTGCTGGGGGGGTCTGATCGCTCCTGCCTGCCTGGGTGTTGCGGGGGGGGGCACCTCAAAGCCCCCCTCCGCGGCGAAATTCCCCCCTCCCTCCCCCGGAGATCCGAGGCTGCACAGGAACGGATCTGTCCTGTGCAGCCTCTAACAGGCTCCTGCCTGTCATGTGACAGCGATCCCCGGCCGCTGATTGGCCGGGGATCGCTGATCTGGTACAACGCTGCTACTGTTAGCAGCGTTGTACGAATGTAAACAAAGCGGATTATTTCCGCTTGTGTTTACATTTAGCCTGCGAGCCGCGATCGGCGGCCCGCAGGCTATTCACGGAGCCCCCCGCCGTGAATTGACAGGAAGCAGCCGCTCGCGCGAGCGGCTGCTTCCTGATTAATTAGCCTGCAGCCAGCGACGCAGAACTGCGTCGCTGGTCCTGCAGCTGCCACTTTGCCGACGCGCGGTATGAGTGCGCGGTCGGCAAGTGGTTAAACGATACCAGTTGCTTGTCAGTCCTGCTGATCTTTTTGGCTGCAGTAGTGGCTGAATCACACCTGAAACAAGCATGCAGCTTATCCAGTCTGACTTCAGTCAGAGCACCTGATCTGCATGCTTGTTGAGGGGCTGTGAATAAAAGTATTAGAGACACAGGATCAGCAGGAGAGTCAGGCAACTGGTATTATTTTAAAAAGGAAAAATCCATATCCTTCTCAATTTAGGTTGCAAAGTTACAAGACTATATACTCTATACAGTGCTGAGGAAGATGTCGGTGCTATATAAATAATTGTGCAGCTATTCATATACACATAATGGTACTATTGAGGGTAGTTTCCCGTGAGCACTTTAGTGGTCTCACAAGTGCACAGCCTGTGGACTACAAGTCTGCATCCGATTCCTTGCATAGAGGATACATTTGCTTTAAAGCACACCTTACGCAACACCACCTAAGGCAGGGGTCTCAAACTCAATTTACCTGGGGGCCGCAGGAGGCAAAGTCAGGATGAGGCTGGACCGCATAAGGAATTTAACAATCACGGCGCATCGCCGCCTCTGCCCGCCCCTCTCACTCTTCCTTCACAGAGAGGGGCGGGGAGAGGCGGCGATCCATGCGGCGATTGACGGCAGGAGGGGCAGAGCTGAAGCTGAAAGCTCTGCCCCTTCCAGGAAATGCCGGCGGATTGCCCCCCGGGCGATTTCGGGGCTCTGCAGCCCTCGTTTAGCGGCGGGGATGCGGCAGATTACTTGGGAGCACTGAAGCAAACTATAAGGAAGCTTTTGCCGGCGAGGGCCACAAAATATTGTACCGAGGGCCGTAAATGGCCCTCGGGCCGCAAATGGCGCTCGGGCCGCGAGTTTGAGACCCCTGCCCTAAGATAAGCACAGAGGATATTAAGAGGGTGTTTTGAGCAGGGAATCCCTCTCCCCATGTTTACCTCCGAGATAGCGACAAATAATATCGCTAATTTTGGGGGGCCATAGTGTGGCGGAGGTGTGGGGACACAGAGGCATGTCATTAGGCAGAGAACATGCCTCTGTATCCCATCTGCGCCCCCCCCCCCCCCCCCTGCCTCGGGTTCTCTTTAACCCCTTTCCACATCACACCTAACTTTAATCGCCCCCTTAAAACGCTAGGGCCCTTTATTTGTAGCCGCAGTTAGCATAGTGATTGGCCCCCGCGCCCCCTATGATAGCGGGCGCCCTTTTAAACTGAAGGCCGCCTGTGCCAGTTTTTAACTTCTACGATCCACATACATTTAAGGGCCCATTTCCACTAGCCGCATTGCCGTGGTGTGATGCGATCATCGCATACATCCACTGGTAGTTCCAGTCGTAATGCGATGCGGCTCAATACCGCTATAGGAATCGGCAATCGCGGTAGTGAGATCACTGCCATTAGGTTTCTATTGTGCCAGCGCTTTAAAAAAGCGCTAGCACCTCGGCGATTAGCGGGAACCACCCACTAATTGCCCAAGTGAGAACAGGCCCTCACTACTTCCTTCATGCATGTCAGTGTGCTCACAGCTGCAAGACATCGTATTGTGCCAAATATCTGCTCACAGCTCATGTGCAGGCTCACCTAACTGGTAGGCTAGGTCTGGTAGAGACAAGGCAGTGAAAATATAGGTAAAATGAAGCCATACTTGATGAAGTACCTGCAATTCACATACTTTCCGTGAAAGAAACTGTAGCTCCACATTTGTGGAAAACTAAAATGAAAGTGAAAAGTGGACATCATTTAATAGTAAGTTTCATCAATTGTTTTCTTCTTAGCCCCACCCTCACTTTGATGATGTTGCAGTTTTTTTCACTGAGGAGGAGTGGCAGAGCTTGAGCGATAAGGAGAGGAAGCTTTATAAGAAGGTGATGATGGACAATTACTGGAATCTTGTGGCAGTAGGTAAGGTAATATAATTCCAATAACTGGAAAATTAAAGTGTATCTGAGGTGACATGTGACATGAGATAAACATGTATGTACAGTGCAAAACATATTAATAACCAGTTCATTTCTAGGCATGGAAGTGACAGCTTCTGTCTTGTGGGTACCTTGTCCAGAATATAGTACACATCACTGATAAGCTAATTACAGCCATAAAAGTTTTCCTGGCAGAATACAACATCTAAGAGCAGAGTGAGATAAAATACATGAACTATTGACCTTTTTCTAACTCTGGGACACTTATTAGGCTGCTACAAGTCACTTTTAGGAGTAGGAGGATAATTACAAATGTTTATCTCTTTAGTTTATTTTCACCTTGGGTTGACATTTTATAAGTTAACCACCCTGGCGTTCTATTAAGATCGCCAGGGCGGCTGTTTGAGGTTTTTTTTAAATTAAAAAAAAAACTATTCCATGCAGCCAACTGAAAGTTGGCTGCATGAAAGCCCACTAGAGGGCGCTCCGGTCACGTCATTCTGATCGCCTCCGGCGATCAGAATTAACAAGGAAGGCCGCAATGAGCGGCCTTCCTTGTTTTGCTTACCTTGTTTTGTTTTGCTTACCTTGTTTTTGCTTACCTCGTCGCCATAGCGACGAGCGGAGTGACGTCATGGACGTCAGCCGCCTCCGATCCAGCTGGCCGGAACTGTTTGTTCCGGCTACACTGGGCTCGGGTGGCTGGGGGGACCCTCTTTCGCCGCTGCACGCGGCGGATTGCCGCGCTGCGGCGGCGATCAGGTAGCACATGCGGCCGGCAAAGTGCCGGCTGCGTGTGCTGCTTTTTATAGCATGAAAATTGGCCCAGCAGGGCCTGAGCGGCACCCTCCGGCAGTAATGGACGAGCTGAGCTCGTCCATACCGCTAAGGAGGTTAATACTTTGTTACTATTAAAGGACAACTGAAGCTAGTGGGATATGGAGGTAGCCATATGTATTTCCTTTTAAGCAATACCAGTTGTCGGGGTGTCCTGCTGTTCCTCTGAAATTCTTTTAGCCATAGACCCTGAACAAGCATGCAGCAGATCAGGTGTTTTGGACATTGTTGTCAGATCTGACTAGATTACCTTTATGCTTGTTTCAGATGTAATTCAGACACTGCAGCCAAATAGACCAGCAGGGCTGCCAGGCAACTGGTTTTGTAAAAAATGAAATACATATGACAGCTTCCATATTCTTCTCACTTCACTTGTCCTTTACGTACTGTTTTGCTGCTTTTTGCCATGTACTTCACCTGGGTGATATTCCTGACCACCCACTTGTCACAGTGCCAGCTCCCCAACCTATCAGCAGTTACAGGTGGTCTGAGAATCTGTCTGGATATGACAAAGCTGTAGACACACCACAGGGTGCCAACATAGGAAGACTGAGAGGGGCGGGGGAGAGGCGGAGATACGCGCTGACAGACGCGCGTGGGGCAGGGCTGCGGCGGTTAGCCCTGCCTCAATCCGGAAGAGATCCCCGGCTGCACGGAGGGGATTTCGGGGGGTAAGGGACCCCCGTTTAGCCGTGCGATAGTGGCGTTTTAGCAGGGGCACGCATGCCCCTGCTAACTATGAGCTCTGAAGCAAGATTTATTCTCGCTTCAGAGTCTCTTTAAGCCCGGTTTACACTCGCAGAAAAATGTTTTGTTTATTGGAGCGGCACGAATGCAGAGCTCCATGTTAGGAGAGTGTTTGGTTTTTCACTAATTACAAAACAGCCAGGCATGTAGCACCATTGAGTACTTACAGCAGTATCAGCTGGTGAGGTTTTCCCCCTCACTTCTTGCCCAGATAGCTAGTGGAGCAAATCTTTTGAAAAGGGACAGACTCTGCTGTGAAAATAATTTGTAGAGTGAGGAAGAGGTAACACGTCCTTCAAGGAGGCTGTAACATTCAAAAATAAAAAATGCCAAAAAATCGTGTCCCGAAAAGAAATATAAACCCTCTTTTAAAAAGAAAAAAAAAATAGGTCCCTGTAGGTCTCTTCCCCCACCCCCAGTTTTTACCTAGTCTTGGTGCCTTTGCCTTACTGCTGGAACTTGTGGGATTGGAATGGGGGGGTTACAGTAAAGAGCTTATCTCAGCATGCAAATAACAGAAAGCTTCCTATTTTGGATAAGATACGGTATACTATGACCAGTTGGTAAATTAATTCCCGCCACCCTTAGAAGAGTTTACCCAGTGATGTAAGGCCGGGTATACACCATGGAATTTCCTGTCAGATCCACCGGTTGAATCGATAATTCCAGACATGCCCGATCATCTCCTGTTTGATTACGGGATTGATTTTGTGCAATAGCGATTGGAAAATCAGTTTCTTTATCGATCAGGAGCTAATCGGACTTATTGGAAATGTAACCGACCCTTTGATCAGACGAGAAATTGCATGGTGTGTACCAGGCGTTAACCTGTTGTCTAGGTCAGTGATCTGCAAACTTGGCTCTCCAGCTGTTAAGGAACTACAAGTCCCACAATGCATTTGCCTTTATGAATCATGACTGTGGCTGTCAGACTCCCGCAATGCATTGTGGGACTTGTAGTTCCTTAACAGCTGGAGAGCCAAGTTTGCAGATCACTGGTCTAGGTGATATTTACTGTGGGAGTGACCGCAAGCTGTGGCAGTAAATGAACACCGCGCTAAGTTGGAAAGAAAAGGGCAGAAGTGATGTCACTTGGGCATCACAGAAAAACAGTAAAGATTGAAACCAGCAGAAATATTATTATTATTATTTTTTTTTTTTTACCACATTTCTCCTAAATCTGACGGTGAACACCAAAAACAGCAGGATAAGTAAGCTAAATAAGTAATTTCTTATTGGATGATATTTTTTTCAGTTACTATGGCGTTTCATCCCACTTTCAGAATTTGATGGTTTTGTCTCACTTTTTTTCCCTTGTTATGGCTTCATATTTGGTGTATTCAGTGCAGAAAGTGACTTGAACTTTCATCAGTGAGAACAAACAAGAAGAAAACTTCAAAAAAGGCTATAGCTTTCTTTACTAAAGTTATGTTTTGGCTGAAATTGGGCTATTGTATTTGTCTTATTCTTTATTTTGTCTTGTTTAAAGGGAAAATCAGCGTGACACCCCCAGTAATATCAAAGATTGAGAGAGGAGAGGAGCCTTACGTGGGGTGCCCACAGCAGACTGACCGCAGACAGTTCTCTGATCCCCATAACAGAGGTTAGTACTTTGCATACTGCATAGCCAGTTGTATGAAAAGTAATCTCACTTATTAAATAACTAGAAACAAAACAGTTAGTCGACCTCATCTGCCACTTACACAGTGATCTGTCTAGTTTGCGAACAGGCAGATGAAATCGGACAGTGCTGCAAGTCAGGAGCTAGGTCTTCTGTTCGCCATTGGCATGGCATTTACAAAGCCTGCTCCTGCACAGAGTAAAATAACTATTATAAAACAGCAGCTTCATTAGAACAGGGCCGCTGTTTCCCGCTGTTTACATTTTACATTGTTTACTCCCCCTTGGAGGGAGGCCTCCAATTACATGCGCTTGCTCTGTTGGCCATTTTTTTCATGCAAGAGAGCGGCCATAACTCAAGAGCCCTGATCTGTAGTTGTTTTTTTTTTTTTTATTTATTTTTTTAAATCTCCCTCCCTAAGGACTTGCTGAGCGCTTTGTGATTGATTTTAAAAATTGCTCCCATTCAGTTTAGTTAAAATTGCAGTAACAATCAATGTGATTGCGTATGCGAAAAATCTCGGCGATTTTTACAAAATTTTTACCGTGATTTTAAAGAAAGTGAATCGGATCGTTTTTTCAAAAGCGCTGATCAATCACAAAATGCTCAGAAAACCGCTTATAGTGTGTCTGAGCCCTAACTGTCATATAAATCGATGGGAACACTCTGTGCACGCTCAGATACATCACAGCAATCAACCCCCCCTCCCATTTTTCCTCAAGCAGGCAGTTACCAAGGCAGCTTTCTGCTTCTCCAGCTAAATGGAGTTCACTTGCCACTGCTCTAAAGCTCGGGTTTATTTACTCACATGCTCTGTTTGACTGGAGCAGCAGAAAGCTGCCTTGGTAATTACCTGCCATTTGTTTATTTAGATAGTTACTACAGTCCGGCCCAGTGCACACCAAAACCGCTAGCAGATCCACAAAACGCTAGCGGTTTTTGGAGCTGATTTCAAAGCGATTCTAGGCATGTTTAGAGAGGTTTCCTTAACATGCCTAGCGTTTTTGGGAGCGTTTTTGTGTAGCAGATTTTTTATATTGTTACAGTAAAGCTGTTACTGAACAGCTACTGTAACAAAAACGCCTGGAAAATCGCTCTGATCTGGCGTTTTTCAGAGCGTTTTTCCTATACTTAACATTGAAGGCTGAAACGCTTCAGAAATCCAAGAAATGCTGCAGAGTTTGCTTTTGTGAAAATAACTAGCCGCCCTGGTGTGCACCGTCCCATTCACTTTCATTAGCCAAGCGGTTTTCCCCCTGCAAGCAAGCGTTTTAGAAAACGCTTCAGAACAGCTCTGGTGTGCACCAGCCCTAAGTCAGTGTCCCTGCATCACGGCATACAGGGCTCACATGGATGTTAAAAAAAACTCCCACTAACAATGAAAAAGAAGTACACAGAAATGCTGGGAATACACCATACGTTTTTTCAGAAGAGAAGATGGTTCGATAGATAATTTCCGACATGTCCGATCTTATTTTCGGTTGTTTTTCTGATCGATTTCTCATAGAAGTGAATGGAAATTGATAAGAAAAGATAAGAGAATCAATCAGAAAATCGATTAAAAAAAAAAAAAGATCGGACAGTAAATCGCCTGAAAAATCTTATTGTATATTCCCAGCATAAGGCTTTGTTCACCTCTAAAATCGTAATTGCTGATGCCAGCGCTCCGATTTTTATAAAACTCTTTTCTAAAGCACTTTTGCAGAGCGATTTGTTTATTCATTTGTTTATTGAACTCTTTGCCCCGGAAATGAATAAATACAATGTATGTATTCATGAAAGCGTGAACGCAGTCGTCACATAAATCGATTTTGTGAGTTTTGCGCTTTTCCTATACTTTCCATTGTAGGAAACTCACCTGAAAAATGGTACAGGCAGTGCTTTGCTCAGCAGAAAGCAGACAAAACGCGCTGATATGAGCTATCCCATAAGGTTTCATTGCACAAGCGATTTTGTGGCATTTTTTTTAAATCGCCGGTGCTTAAAAAATAAACGCAAAACGCCCTAGATGTGAATGAGCCCTAATTCTGTATGTGTGCAGTAACTACTATGGGGGTATTTCAAAATTAAGCCTTTCGCAATAGTGGTCCTTTAACGTTCAAATCCACGTTTAACTAGCTAATGTTTTTGGACATATATTCTACGGCACAAAACGTCCCCTGATGTGTTTCTGGTCATGGAATCTACGTACGTGCACACTCGACATCTGCTTTTACAAGCTCAGAATAAAGAGGATTTTTTCCCCTTAAAGAGACTCTGTAACAAAAATTGCATCCTGTTTTTTATCATCCTACAAGTTCCAAAAGCTATTCTAATGTGCTCTGGCTTACTGCAGCACGTTCTACTATCACCATCTCTGTAATAAATCAACTTATCTCTCTCTTGTCAGACTTGTCAGCCTGTGTCTGGAAGGCTGCCAAGTTCTTCAGTGTTGTGGTTCTGTGATGCATCTCCCCCCTCCAGGCCCCTCTCTGCACACTGCCTGTGTGTTATTTAGATTAGAACAGCTTCTCTCTGCTCTCTTATCTTTTACAAGCTGGATAAATCCTCCTCTGAGCTGGCTGGGCTTTCACATACTGAGGAATTACATACAGGCAGAGCTGTCTGCACTCTGCAGGAAGAAACAGCCTGACACTTCAGTGGAAGATAGCTGCAGGGGGAAAGAAACACACAAATGATCTCTTGAGATTCAAAAGAAAGGGTGTATACAGTCTGCTTGTGTATGAATGTATTTTCTATGTGTGGACATACTGTACATCAACCTACTTCCTGTTTTGGTGGCCATTTTGTTTTTTTATAAACAAACTTTTAAAAACTGTTTTTAACCACTTTTAATGCGGCGAGGAGCGGCAAAATTGTGACAGAGGGTAATAGGAGATGTCCCCTAACGCACTGGTATGTTTACTTTTGTGCGATTTTAACAATACAGATTCTCTTTAAAGAGACTCTGTAACAAAATTTTGAGCCTTATTTTTTTCTATTCTATAAGTTCCTATACCTGTTCTGATGTGGTCTGTCTTACTGCAACCTTTTCTAGTTGCACTGTCTCTGTAATAAATCTTATCTTCTTTCCTCTGTCGTGTCTGTCGGCAAGAGGCTGGAATGTGTGGAATGTGCAGCACTGCTTGTCATTGGCAGAAGCTTTACACACCCCCTCCAAGCTCTGCATGAATCCACACAGTAAGCTGTTCTCAGCCTATGATACTCTGGTTAGAAGCCAGTCATTTGTTTGTAAACACTGCCTAAAACTGTTAATTACAAGCCAGGATTGCAGCAGGGAGTGACAGAAACAGCACAGAGGGGCACAGGGGAACATAAGGAATAGAATGGTATGCTTTTTATTGTAAGAATATTAGAGTACAGATTCTCTTTAAGTTAAGTTTTAACTGCCTAGCCTATTAACCCCTTTTTAACCCCTGTAATATCTATACATGTTACATGTTATCCGCAATACCATTCGCCCTCCCTCTCACACCCGCTGTTTGGGTGTCACCCTGGACTCTGCACGCTCCTTCACCCCTCCACAACCAAAACCTCACAAAGTCCTGCAACTTCCACCTCCGTAACATCTGCAAGATCCGCCCTTTCATGACCTCTGTCGCCACCATACTCCTCATCCATGCCTTCATAATTTCCCGCCTTGACTACTGCAGTGCCCTTCTGTCTGGTCTCCCTATGACCCGACTAGCCCCACTGCATTCCATCATGAATGCGGCAGCCAGAATTATCGACTCCTCCCATCGCTCCACCAGGGCGGCTCCCCTCCGTGAATCCCTCCACTGGCTTCCTATCCAGTTCAGAATCAGATTCAAGATATTGTGTCTGGCCTACATATCTGTCCACAAAACCTGTCCAACCTACATTTCCAATCTTACTCAGAGGTACACACCTAGCCAGTCACTCTGTTCCTCCAATGAACTTCGCCTGACCGCCCCCCGCATCACCCAGTCCCATGCATGCCTCCAGGATTTCTTAAGAGCTGCTCCAACACTATGGCACTCCCAACCTTGCCCCATTAGAGTTGCCCCCTCCTTCAACATCTTCAAGAAGGCCCTCAAAACTCACCTTTTCACTCTGGCCTACCCCCCTCACTGGTGCTCTAAACCCGCATCTGAACTCTGGTCCACTACCTTTCGTGTCCCTACCTCTCCCTCTAGATTTTAAAACCTTTGGCAGGGTCCTCCTCCTTATGTCTCTTACCTGTTCACGCACGTCCATTACTGTGCACACATCCTATGGATCTGAGTGAACTCATCTGGCCAAATCTCCATGCTCCCATCCAGTGACCGACTAAGCATTACCTTGTACTCGTACTGTGTTGCATGATCTGAATTGCATGTATTTCTGTATTGTCTTATTGCTGTACTTCACCCCTAAATATTGTCTGTAACCTTAACTAATGTCCAGCACTATGTAACATGTTGGCACTTTATAAGTACAATAAATGTTACATCTTTAATGATTGCTGCCTACAGCTAATGGTTGTGATCGCTAGGGGGATTTGTTCGTGGTATTAATGCCCTACAGATGCATTGCACTGCCATTGCCTAGCAATGCATCTGCACAGCACTGGGGCCCAAAAACTGTCACCCTACCAGTCGCATCCGATTGCTACACATATGCAGGCAGGGGATAATGGTCTGCCGCATGCCCAGCTAGTGAAATAAGGCATATAATCATTTTATTGGGAAGAGGCAAAGAATATTTTGTTATGGGTTTTATAACTGTGTTTTATAACTGTGGGACTTGTCATGTGAAAATGACAAAGGTGAAAGAATAAAATAATCCATGAAAAAAAGTATTACTAGTAGAAAGCCTGGATTGTCCTGAAAAATAAATATCACTTTGTTATATTGAAAAAGTTTTTTTTTTTTTTTTTTTTTACCACCCTGGCGTTCAATTTCCCCAGGATTTCCCTGCAAAAAGTGTTTCAATTAATTTCCAATAATTTTCAACAAATATTTTTTTTTATATTGAATTCAATACAGATTATTGTATTAAATTCAATAAAAAAAAAAATGTTTGCTGCAAGATGTTGATGACGCTGTGACCCTGGTGTCCTCAACGCCAATCGACGGGGGACATGTGATCGCAGAGGGAGAAGCAAAATCCGCCAAGGGACATGGAAGAAGACACTGGGGAAGCTATCAGAGGTACGCGACGAGGGATCAGCACCCCAATGGTGAGTATAAGACCGAGATATATAGCCAGATGTATAGCTAGCCAGATGTGCAGCCAGGTATAGTTAGCCAGATGTGCAGCCAGGTATAGTTAGCCAGATGTGCAGCCAGGTATATAGTGAGCCAGGTGTTTAGCCAGATTTATAAGTAGCCAGATGTCCCCCCCCCCCTCCTGATTCCCTCACCCCCCCCCAGCACGCTGTGTGTAGCAGTCTGTGCTACCCCAGCGTGCAGAACAAGCATCCAGCCACCCTAGGGAATCCCTGGGCAGCCAGCGGGGCAGAGAATGTGCAAGGGTTCACCCTTGTATGCGGTGGCTGTGCGGGTGGAGTAACCCCCTTTCTATGGCGGCTGTGCGGGCGGTGGGATCCCCCTCTGTCCGGGGGGAACCCCCTTCTATGGCGCATGTGCGGGCGGGGGGGATCACCCTCTGCGGGTGGGGGGGGATCCCCCTTCTATGGCGGCTGTGTGGGTGGCCTATCCCCCTCCTCCCCCCTCCCGTCTCAGCCCGTTGAGTAAATAGATCTACTCACCCGAGGGCTTTCTCCAGCGACGGCTGCGGCGCACACCCTCCTCCATCTCTGAAGTCTTGTTCTCTGTACGGTTACATTACGAGATCAAGCCTCGTAATTTAGCTGTACAGAGAACGAGACTTCGGAGATGGAGGAGGGGGATCCCGCTGCCCACACAGCCGCCATAGAAAGGGGTTCCCCCCGCCCGCACAGAGGGAGATTCCCCACCTGCACAGCCGCCATAGAAGGGGGATCCCCTGCCGGCACAGCCGCTGCATACAAGGGGGAACCCACGCACATTCTCTGCCCACCGATCCGCTGCCCAGGGATTCCCTAGGGTGGCTGGATGCTTGTTCTGCACGCTGGAGTACCACAGATCGCTACCCACAGCGTGCAGACAGGCATCCAGCCATCCTGGGCAGCCAGCGGGGCAGAGCATTTAACACTGTCGACCACACTTTCATCTATAGGAATAAAGGACCTCGCTCTCTCCTGGATATCTTCCTACCTCTCTGGAAGGTCTTTCACTGTTTCTTATTCAGATCAGGCCTCCTCTTCACATCCTCTGTCTGTAGGGGTACCTCAAGGCTCTGTCCTTGGTCCCCTCCTCTTCTCCATCTACATGCACGGTCTTGGTAACTTAATCAGCTCATTTGGTTTCCAATACCACCTATATGCAGACGATACACAACTGTACCTCTCGGCCCCAGACCCTTAACTCCCTCCTCACACGGGTTCCCGACTGCCTGTCCGCTATTTCTTCTTTCATGTCCTCTCGCTTCTTAAAACTTAATATGAATAAAACTGAACTAATAGTCGTTCCACCATCCCTGTCCACCCCTTTGCCTGATATTACAATAAATGTTAACAACACTTCTATAACATCAGTTCCCAAAGCACGGTGCTTGGGGGTAATATTTGATTCTTCTCTCTCATTTACTCCTCACATTAACTCTCTAACCAGCTCCTGCCATTTCCAACTGCAAAACATAGCACATATCCAACCTTTTCTCTCCCATGACACAACCAAAATGTTAGTACATGCTCTTATATTTAGATTGGACTATTGCAATATATTGCTTGGTGGACTTCCAACTAACCGACTAGCACCGCTCAATTCTGTACTGAACTCTGCTGCTCGACTCATTCATCTCTCCTCTCGCTCTTCCTCTGCTGACCCTCTCTGTCAAGCTCTTCACTGGCTACCAATTAATGAGAGGATTCAGTTCAAACTCTTGACCCTAACCTACAAAGCTCTCCACAATCTCTCTCCCCTGTACATCTCCTCACTAGTCTCCAGATACCAACCCAACCGCAATCTCAGATCTGCACACGAGCTTCTTCTATCCTCTTCTACAATTACCTCCTCACATTCACGTGTACAAGACTTCTCACGTGCCTCACCCCTCCTCTGGAATGCCCTTCCACAACACATCCGCCACGTTCCCACCTTTGAAATCTTTACACGATCCCTCAAAACCCACCTTTTCCGACAAGCATATTCTCTAGCTTAGGCCATGCACCCACTAAATAACCTAATTACGCACTGCCTGTACATATACTGTATACTTCCCCACCTCTTGTTTCCACCCCATTCCTTTAGATTGTAAGCTCGCAAGGGCAGGGCTCTCACCCTTTTGTGTCATGGAATGTTACTAATTTAATTGCTTGCACACTGTTAGACATTTATACATTTTAGTCATCATGGTAAATCAAATTGTAATCAGCAGTGCTGTATCTTGTATCAGTGTTCATATTTGATGTACATCATTGTCTGTATCATTATGTATCCCTTGTTTGTTTTCTTACATTGTACAGCGCCACAGAATATGTTGGTGCTTTATAAATAAATAAATTAATAATAATAAGCCTGGAGAATCCCTCTGATGAGAAAAAAATGCAGCTGGCGGGGCAGAGAAACAGGAAATCTCCCTGGCGGCATTGACGAGTTCAGCTCATCATTAACTTTTTTTTTTTTGCAAGTTTTTGCTGGACGACCGCCAGTGTGGCTACGATTGTTTGTCAGAGATTTTTTTTTTTTTTTAAGAATCAGAAAACGATTATCACAAACTGTTGTAAAAGCGAGACACCATTATTGCTGTTTCAATGGCAACACAGCTGAAGTGTCAAAATGGTCAGGAACAAATGGAGTAAAACCCAGTGGTTAACACAGGATTTAACTTACAAACTCCTGGGATGTAACCTGTTTGTAAGTAGGGAACTGCCTGTACTGTACCTACTCTAGCTCCATTTTCAGTGGATACTACACTATCCAGAATCCTGCTATTTCTGTGATTATTTTTTAAGGTGCAACCTATCCATCAAGTTCTACAAATAAGTGAATTCGGTTAACCTCCCTGGCGTCCTATTAAGATCGCCAGGGCGGCTGCGGGAGGTTTTTTTTTAAATTAAAAAAAAAAAACTGTTTCATGCAGCCAACTGAAAGTTGGCTGCATGAAAGCCCACTAGAGGGCGCTCCGGAAGCGTCATTCTGATCGCCTACGGCGACCAGAATAAACAAGGAAGGCAGTAATGAGCAGCCTTCCTTGTTTTGCTTACATCGTCGCCATAGCGACGAGCGGAGTGACGTCATGGACGTCAGCCGCCTCCGATCCAGCCCTTAGCGCTGGCCGGAACTTTTGTTCCGGCTGCGCAGGGCTCGGGCGGCTGGGGGGACCCTCTTTCGCCGCTGCTCGCGGCGGATCGCCGCAGAGCGGCGGCGATCAGGCAGCACACGCGGCTGGCAAAGTGCCGGCTGCGTGTGCTGCTTTTTATTTCATTAAAATCGGCCCAGCAGGGCCTGAGCGGCGACCTCCGGCGGTGATGGACGTATATATTCGTCCATACCGCTGAGGAGGTTAACTTGTTAGAACTTTTCCTGAAAAAACAAACTTTTCTTTATTCATCTCTTTAGTTCCCAAGATTTTAAATACACTTTAAGGTGCCCATGCTTTTCAGACAGCAGTCAAAATTGTAGTAAAAAACCCTACTGCCCAACAATCTTTTTTTACAGCCTTTCTGTGGCAATGCATTGCTGACTTTATGATCACAAATACTTCTCCAAGCCAACAGTTCCCATTCATGCTTTCAGGATTGGTGGAGGGCATGAGGAGCAGTCTGAAGTCCTGCTCTGTAAATGAGAAGACAAGGGATTCTCTGGAGTAAGCCAGCCAGACAGATCTCTTCTTCCTCAAAGGATTGCCAATGTCAGGTGTAGCCTGTACAGACATAAAATGTGTTTTTAGAACTCGCTCTTAAAGGACAACTAAAGTGAGATGGATATGGGGGCTGCCATTTATTTCCTATTAAGAAATACCAGTTGCCTGGCTGTCCTGCTGATTCTCTGCCTCTAATAGATTTAGCCATAGACCCAGGCCAAGAATGCAGCAGATCAGGTGTTTCTGACATTGTAACACAAGATTAGCTGCATGCTTGTTTCTAGTTTTTTTCAGACACTACTGCAGCCGACTAGATCAGCACGGCTGCCAGGCAACTGGTATTGTTTAAAAGGAAATAAATATAGCAGCCTCCATATACCTCTCACTTCAATTGTCCTTTAATGGTTATATTAGACAAAGTTAATAAAATGTCTGTAACACTAAATGTTATTACTGCACCTCCCTGGAAAATGCAGTCCACCTCTGCATTGGTAGCTCTAGAACTCTGGACTTGTGCGTAAACTCATTTTAAAGTGAAAATAAACTGATGAGATAAACAGTTGTATCTATCCTACTTCTTCTAAAAATGACGTTTAGATCGCCAGCAGTTTTATGTTATATTTAAAAACTTTAAAAGTAGATTTATTGTATTGTCTCAGCCCAATGAAACAGTCTGTCCATCGTCTCAGATAATCCCTTATCAGTGAGGGGTGCTATAGTCCGACTGGGTCCAGACTGGAGGAAAACTGTCAGTTGTAAAGCTGAAGATTAACTCTCTTAGGCAGAGTAAGAAGAAAAGTAACACAGCCTACGTATTTATATGCTTGGCACTGTACATACACATGTCTATCTCATCATGTCACAGGTTACTTAAGCTTCCATTTAAATTCCTTCCTGGAGAGTCTCCCATCAACTGTTATTATCATTAACCTTTGATTATTGTCCTGCTTTTTTTTAGATGACTCAACAAGCAAGACTGCTCTTGAAGAACGATACAATATTCAGAGTTTCTTTCGACGATTAAAAACGATCACCACTCCCATCAGGCTGGCCATGGCAGAATTAACAGTGACGCGAATAATGTCTGACCCTTCCACTGGTGATCCATCTGTGCCTCCACATAGACAGGATAGGAGTGCAGACCCTGGAGGGCAATGTCCAATGAAGCCGTATATCAAGATAAAACCAGTGATCCCTGAGAAACCTTTCCGCTGCTTTAAGTGTGATCGAACTTACAAGCAGTTTTTCAGTCTTGTTTCCCACTTCCGAGTTCATCAATGTGACAATTACCTCACCTGTTCTGAATGTGGCAAAAAATGCTCAAAAAATAAAGATCTGCTCCTCCACTACTTGAAACATACGGGAGAACGACCTTTCATATGTTCAGGTTGTGGAAGGTCGTTCACATCCCAGACTATTCTCAACAACCATCTTGGGTTGAATTTGAAGAAGAAGCACTTTGAGTGCTCGGATTGTGGGAAACGGTTTGGTGTTAAGCAGAGTCTTCTCAATCACGAGAAACTCCATAGTTTCGACAACCCCAATATATGCCCAGTCTGTGGTAAGGTGTTTATGCACAAGAGTGGTCTCCGAACGCACCAAAAAGTTCATGAGAAAGCCAGTGTTGGGCCTAAACATGAGCAACTTCTCAGCGAGAAGGAAGCCTCTACAGAGGGTAATGAGCAGATGCCCCTCTTCCCCTGCTCAGAATGCGGCACTGCATTCCTCTATGAAAGCCAACTCTTCGAACATCAGAAAATCCACCAAGCTGGTTAGATCCAGAACTGTCCATCAAGGAGGAAGTAGAGGACTGAAGGCTTGTTTAAAACTGAACTGGAGTTGTTGGGTTAAGCTACATTGGTGATTTCAGGCGCCTTTTTGACTGGTTAAGATTTTTATGAGACTTCTGGATGTTGTTGGGGAATTGCTAATAAAACAATCCATAACACATTTTTGGGTAGAAGTGGATGGGGAAGATGCTTACCACCAGGGCTGTGGAGTCTGAGTCGAGGAGTCAGAGTTGAAGCAGTTTTAGGTACTTGGAGTCGGTGGTTTCATAAACTGACGAGTCGGAGTTGAATCATTTTTGTACTGACTCCGCAGCCCTGCTTACCACCACACAAAAAAAGGTCCAGCTTTTGACATCCCTGGGAAGAATAATTACTGACAGGGTTACCCTCCTTTCATAAAGCAAAGCAGGTTTTACCTGCTAAAAGGAGTTCTGTCATAAATATAATTTTAAAAAAAAAATAGTATAAAAATGTTATGGTAAATAATGCCATTTAATATAAAAAAAATGTGCATCATAAAATGATACAAGAATATCAATGTATGGTAACATTGATGTTTGAGGGGCTAAAACGAAGGGCCTGTTTCCACTACACGCGGATTATGGATGCAGAAAAATGGACTCCAATGAATGCCTATGGACCTGTTTCCACTAAATGCGATTTGCATATTTCTGCAACACAACGCATAGAGCTAGTAATAACTCACAGATGTAGGGTGCATATATAGCTCAAACACAAAAAAAAGAACCCATCTGTTGTATTTAAATAAACTTACTAAACAAAGTATTTGCAAAATTAGAAAAACCTTTTATTGATATCTACACACTGACAAAAACAATTATTAAAAACATAAAATTCCCTGCAATGAGGATAACCATAACCACTGCTAATTTAGACCGTCATATATAAGTTTGCAAATGCAAAGGTTGAGACTCCAGCATATGGGGGGGAGGTGTGAGGTTTTTTTAATTGTACATGCACTATTGTGATGCCTACTGTCCAGGCTCCTTGGGGTTTTCTTCACGTTTTTTGACCTAGCACACTAGCACTATCCCCAATTTTTCTCTTATTTTTATCACTAACCAATTACCTATTTTGGTTTAGAATTAACCTTTTTCACATATATACATTTTTCACTTTTTTCACCCAATTTTTCTGGACAGAACACTAGTCCCTTTTTTCCCCCCCATATGCTGGAGTCTCAACTTTTGCATTTGCAAACTTATATATGACGGTCTAAATTAGCAGGGGTTATCCCCATTGCAGGGAATTCTATGTTTTTAATAATTGTTTGTTAGTGTGTAGATATCAATAAAAGGTTTTTCTAATTTTGCAAATACTTTGTTCAGTATGTTTATTTAAATACAACAGATGGGTTCTTTTTCTTGTTGTTTTCTTGTTGTTTGAGTTGCATATTTCTGCATCATGCATTGTTTCCCATACAATGAACATGTTAGTGGAAACAGGCCTGTAGGCATTCATTGGATCTGATGCAGAAATCTGTAAGAGACCGTCCATATGGGCCCTTTTCTATTGTAAAAGTGATGCAAATGCATCTTTTACTGGCAGCCACCGCCTTTGGGCTCATGCAGTGCTCTGCCACATGTCCTCGCATACACAGAGAGAGGACCCCGCAGGGTTAATCTGGCAAGCTCTGGACGGACTGTGAAGCGATACATATACCAGACGTTGCCATGGCAGTGCGTCTTCACGTGACTCACAGGTATTTGGCTGACCACTGTTTGCCTGACTAGCCTGCCAGGGTCCCCTCTCTCTCCGTAGGGGGCGGTTGCCATTTCTATACTATTTAAAAAAAGTGCATTTTTTTTTTATGTATTGGAGACAGAACTCCTCTAATGCGCTTTATTGTCTAATATCTCATGAAATGCAGAGCATGCAGAAGTCACTCTTCATTAGTGGCCAAATTTGGGCACCATGTGGTTCAGAACCTCCTTCCAATTGGATGGAGGAAGTGTCGCAGTTAAAGGAAATGCACTACATCCTGCTGTTCTGTTCTGAGATGGTGCTGAGTGGGTGTGTTCTAGGCTTCCAAACCACAGGCTCCTGAATTCTAACACTACTGTTCACAATACAGCACACAGCTGCAAGACCTGTTCCTGCCTGGCTAAGCTGCAGTCTGCCAACCATTCTCTTGCATTAGGAGGCTTGGACATCATCTGAAAGGTAGACTAATGCAGTGAGACCAGTTACCACCCAGCTAAGCAGCAGGCTGCCCGTTTTACATAAGATCAGTGTTGTTAAATTATACCTGTTAATTATGCTCGAGTTCACATCTGTGTTTTTTTGCGGATCTGGCTGCATGGATCCGGCCCTCTGGATTCTGGAAAACGGTCCGTTTTTACAGCCAGTGTGCTGTAAACATCGGTTTTACATAGGTTCCTATTGTGCTGCAAAACCTTCCATGTTCATTACGCTGGGCACAACGTTCAGCAAAATTAGGTCCTGCAGCAGTATTTTGTCCATTCAGCGGAACGGACAAAGAAACCATACAGCCGGATCCACTGCTAAAAGCTAATATGAACCGGGCCGAACTGTAATACAGCAAAGACTCCGGTATCCGGCACCGGCGGGGATCACCTGATGCCAGATACATGTGCTTTCCAGTTGCTTGAGCAACTGGCCTAAAAGCACAACCCCCTCTGCCCTGCCCCCTGTGCAGCCTTACCAAGCCTCCGGCAATGTCTTTTTATATTCCTGGCGGCTGTGCGCGGCTCACGGCTGACCCGTGTCAGGTCATGTGACACGCAGAGAGCCGTGCACAGATGCTGGAAAGCCACCAGGAGTGACAAGAAGGCTAGAAGATGGTGCTGGACACTGGGAGTATTCTAATTACTGCAGACCCCCCCCCCCCCCCCCAAAAAAAAAATCTGTTCCAGAGACAGGTACTTGGCTGTATATTAACTATATAGGTCTTGTGACTAATTAGATGTAGTTTAGGCACTGGATATATGGAAGTAGCCCCAGAACCTGCATAGTTTAGAAGAGTCAGTATTTAAAGGGATGATTTGACAACACTTATAGTTATCTTCTGTCCATTTACACTCTGCATTAAAAGATACCAGAGCCCAAAACATTAGGAGAAATGGGGGGGGGGGGGTTTGCAGGCATGTATGGGTAGCTGTCCTGATGCCCACCCTGTTCTCTGCATCACCCATATTTTCTAGGCCGACTCATCACTGTGCCTGTGCTGGCCCGACTGTGTGCGTCCTACATAGTGTGATCGCTTGCGGTATGCACATGACGTCAAGATTATGTCATGCGTATAGCACTCCCTGATGCATGCTGTTGGACGCGCGCAGCCGGGCCAGCACAAGTGCAGTGACAGGCGACCCAGAAGAGGCTGCTGGAGGGGCTTTAGGTATGAAAGGGGGCATGCAGAGGGGGAAGGAGGAGCAGTGGGCATCAGGACAGCTACCCATACATGCCTGCTCCCCTCCATATCTCCTAATGTTTTGGGCTCTGGTATCCTTTAAATTAGACTTTACACAATAGAGCACATTGTTTAGCAGGTACAATCAGTTTACTATGCATACTTCATGGGAAACCCTGGCAGCGACCTTTTTGTCAGGTATTAGTCTGGCTTTACAATATACCTGCCACTGGAGAGCTCTGGAGGCTGCCATAATGACCCCGTCTAGAAATAGACATTTCCTGGCTGTAATGGACATCATTCTGCTACACTCGATCCAGTGGAGTGACTCAGAAACCATTATAGTTTTTTTTTCAAATAGAAGTCAGCCTCCATAGTTTTCTGATAAGGTAAGTTTGAATATGGGCCGTTTGTAAAGGAAATGTACAGTGAAATTTTACATTTTGTTTAAACTATTAGCGTTACTACTTAAATACATTAAAATATTTTTTAAACAAATATATTTCAAATGCCCTGCTGGTTTGATTTTGAAGGAAAGATTCTTACTACTGATGTGCAGTAAAGGCAACATATCACCTTGATGGATTGAAGGACTTCATGTTCCAGGCAAAAATGAAAATGTCTGGGCCCTATACAAGACAGTGGGTGCATTTAGCACTGTACAGAAAAAAATAAGGCTCTGCCCATATGTAAATTGCTTAGCAATGACAATGGGAAAATGGCAATTTAATGAGCAAAATACAGGGGACAGATTTGTATTTTTATAACAGATTGCAGCATTTACATGTTCATGTGATTCAGAAGAGTCAACTGAAATTGAGCTTTATCGTTCATCTTTATGTTCGAGATTTTAAAGTAACCCTCTGGTGAGGAAACATACCTTAGGGGATATATATATATATATATATATATATATATATATATATATATATAATCTCAGAATGATCAGCGACTCGAGCTCTAGTTGCAGCTACTGCACGTGCGTGGCCCTGTCTGTGCACCTCTTCTATCTGCGCATGCATACAATTCTCCCGGAGAGAGTAATGCGATTCAAGAAGGATGCAGCTGCAACTAGTGCTTGAGTCGCAGATCTTTCTGAGGGGACAACAGAGGGACCCGACAGACAATGGGGAGGCTGAAAGAAGCCCCAGGTATAAGTAAAAATGTACTTTCTTATCTTAAAGAGGAACTGTAAGGAGATTTTTTTTTTATACAAAACAAATTAAAAGAGTGTGTTATGAGGAATAGAAAAGATAAGCAAAGGATAGGAAAAAAAATCCTCTTACCCTGCCATTGTGGTATAGACAAAGTGTCTCATGCAGCATGGGGAGGAGTCATGTTTACTAGTGGCGTGCAGAGCTAGGTTTTTTTTTTGTTCCCTTAACCTCCCTGGCGGTCTTAGAAACCGCCAGGGGGCAGCGCAGCCCTATTTTAATTTTTTTTTTTTGTTAAATCATGTAGCGAGCCGATAGCCGCTGTACAGCGGCATCTCCCCGCCCGCCCATGGCGACAAGGCGGGATGACGTCACCGATGTCATGGACGTCGTGACGTCTAAAGGAGTCCCGATCCACCCCTCAGCGCTGCCTGGCACTGATTGGCCAGGCAGCGCACAGGGTTGGGGGGGGGGGGCGGTCGGAATGCACATGCAGCTAGCAAAGTGTTGCGAAAAAAAAGTGAGCAAATCGGTCCAGCAGGCCTGAGAAATTCTCCTGGCATGGCCCGCGCTCAGCTCTGGCTTACTGCCAGGAAGGTTAAAGGGCAACTGTAATGAGAAGAATATGGATGCTGCCATATTTATTTCTTTTTAAATAATACCAGTTGTCTGGCAGTCCTGCTGATATCTTGCTGTAGTAGTGGCTGAATAACACCAGAAATAAGCATGCAGCTAATCTTGTCAGATCTGACAATAATGTCAGAAACACCTGATCTGCTGCATGCTTGTTCAGGGGCTATAGCTAAAGGTATTAGAGGCAGAGGATCAGCAGGATAGCCAGGCAACTGGTATTGCTTAAAAGGAAATAAATATGGCAGCCTCCATGTCCCTCTTACTACAGTTATCCTTTAATTGAAGGCACGGCCCTTGTTTTCTTATTTAGATACCCAAACTTATCCATATTGCTTAGGGCACGTTTCACATTGAAAATCGCAGCAAAATCACTTCTATTTTTCTGCAATTGCAATTCTTGTTCAGGTGATTACATCAAAATTGGGCTATGACTAAAGAATACGAGGGGGGGGGGAGGGGTTGAAACCGGTGGAGCTTCACTCACCTGGGGCTTCTTTCAACCCCCAGAGGTCTGTTAGGTCCCACGCCATAGACCCACTCTCCCCTCTGGAAGATCGCAACCTATGGCCGGGTTGGAATCTTCTGCGTGGGTGTGCCTCTCATGATCGTGCTCCTGTGACCTGGAGCGCGCTCTGCTTGCGCGGTTCAGAGAGAATTGAACTGCGCAACTGCAGAGCGCTTCTGGCCATGGAAGTGTGATCACAAGAGGCTCGCATGTGCAGACGATCACGGATGTAGGTTGCAATCTTCCTATGCAGAGTGGAGGCCTGGATCAGAGCGGGACAATGGCGTGGGACCAAACAGACTTCTAGGGGTTGGAAGGGGCAGTCAAAAGAGGACAGCGTGGGTGTGATCAGGCCAGAGGGAGCTGGAGGAAGCCACAGGTATGTATATTTTATTCCTATGACCCCCATCTCTGGGTCACTTTAAGCTTTCGACTAACGTCACTGAATGGGAGGGATTTCACCATATCAGCTGGATTTCCATTGGCTGCAGGACTTTTTCCCCTGCAGATCCGGGTTTTCTCAGACAAACCTGCCATCAGCTTCACAATGGTAGTGAGTTAATTTCCACCTTACAACTCCTCTTTAATTAAGGTGTGCAACTTCAGCCCCAGCTACAGTATATCTATGCCCTTAGTGACTTCATCTAAGCCACAAAGACGTAGATATAAGTTTTGTAGCTGGGGCCCAGCGGTGTATGAGAACGCTCCTGTTTACACACTCCCCCCGCACTTTATACTGCAGCAGTAATTTGTGAAAGGGAACATGTGTTCCCTTAGCCAATCAGATAACCTCCCCCCCACTGATGAATGATTACAGCAGTGATCAAACTCTCCCCCCACTGCACAGATCAGTACTAAAAAAAATGCTGGGAAAGTAATCCCTCACCTGCTGGCTCTAGCAGCGATCCTGCAGCCAGAGCTTCTCTGCACAGCTCTGCAGTCAGTCCCATACTGCTGAATTCAAGGGTCCTGTCTTGATGACGTCACCAAGCCGTGACCTGTGGTTTTCAGCAGAATGGGGCAGGGCTGTGCAGAGAAGCTCTGGCTGTAGCATCGCCGTTGGAATCAGGAGAGGTGAGAGATTTTTATCCCAGCAGCTTCTTGTGTACCAATCTTTGCAGAAGGGTCTATCTAATAGGGGAGGGGACACATCTAACTACACTGAAGGGTTGGGGCACATCTGATTATCTTTACTTTGGGGGATGCTTAATACTGAGGGGCACATCTGTCTTTACTGGGAGTGGACTAATATTGAGTGTGCGTCCGGCTATCTGCAGTGGGGGAGGCTAATACTAGGAGCACATCTGGCTATTTATACTGGTGAGGGTGGGGGCATGGTACTGGAGGGAATATCTAGCTGTCTATACTGGTGGTGCATCTAATACTGGGGGGGGGGAGGGGGTACCTAATACTTGGAGTACATCTGGCTACCTAAGCTGGGAGTACACTTGATTATGCTATTTGGACCTAACACTGGGGCTACACCTGCCTGCCTATAGGGGGGGGGGGGGGTTAATATTGGGTTGTATCCTACCTAATACTGCAGGCACATATATTACCTATACTAGGTAAGACACCGTGGGGGGTGGACACACTTTGGTTAACCTCCATAGCGTTCTGGACGAGCTAACGCCGCTGTGCATTCGATTTGCACAATTTTTTTTCAAACACGCAGCTAGCACTTTGCTAGCTGCGTGTTTGTTTCGATTGCCGATGCTACCCGCCACGAAAGAGACCTCCCCCCCCCCACAGACCCCCCCCCCCCCCCCACAGACCCCTTGTGCAGCCTGGCCGATCACCGCCAGGCTGCGCTATGGGGTGGATCAGGACTCCCTGTGACGTCACAACGTCACTCCGTTTGTCGCCATGGCGACGGGGGAAGTCCTAAAGGAAATCCCGTTCAGAACGGGATTTCCTGATGGACATAATTGCCGGCGGCGATCGGAAGGGTAGGAGGGAGGCTGCAGGGAGGGGCGAATCATGTAGCTAGCAATAGGCTAGCTACATGATAAAAGAAAAAAAAACTGGGTGAAAAAACACTCCTGCGGCCGCAAGGCCACGGGAATCAGAATGCCCAGCAGGTAGGATATGTGGATGCCACTAGACTACCAGCGAAATCTGTTCTAGGGAGACAGACCATGGTTCAAATGGGGAAATGGAATAGGGTAAAACGTAATAATGGGGATGCACTGACTACTATTACAATAAATTATGCTGTTTGTCCACGCCCACTTTTAAGACCATGCCCTCTACTTAATAAACATCATAACTTCTCCCATTGACATTTTCTCTCTAATTTTTACCATTAAAAATATTTATTTCCTTCTCAGTTCAAAGTGGAAGCACTCACTGTAGTAAAAACCCACCCTTACATCATACCATAAATTGTGACAGGAACATACATAAAGATTTGCGATAAGGAGGAGAAATAGCCAAATAAAATACATGGTTTTTATTTACAGTAGCACTTTTTATTTTTAAATGGGACTTAGTAAAAACTGAGACTATTGTTTTTAATAAATTTGGTTTACACTTAGTCTAGCTTGAAAAAGTGTGGGAGAGCCCATGCGTAATATGTGGCTAACACGTTTACATTAACCTCTCCATCCTATCAGTGCGGTTTAAAGAGAAACCGTAACCAAGAATTGAACTTCATCCCAATCAGCAGCTGATACCCCCTTTCCCATGAGAAATGTTTTCCTTTTCACAAATGGATCATCAGGGGGCTCTGTATGGCTGATATTGTGGTGAAACCCCTCCTACAGAAAACTGTGAGGACCATGGTCCTGGCAGTTTCCCGTCATCTGTTTACACTGACATTGCCTGCCAGCAGTAAAAATGTCACCTTGTGATAAATGTCAGAATGTAAATCAGGGAGAGGAAAGCTTTTACAATGGGCAAACACTAACTAAATCATTTATACATAATTATTGTAAAAATGAAGCATTTTTTTATTACATTATTTTCACCGGAGTTCCTCTTTAACAGCTTAAAGATTCATGGCACTAACTGCTCTCACTGCCAGAGGAATCGCTCGTACCAGCCAAGCGCAGCCTCTCACACATCACTGTGCTCACCTTTGCTGCAGCCCCCCAGCTGCTTACATACCTCCTGGCTTCCCATTCAAGACGCTGCCGCAAGCCCAGCTTCTGACGTCAGACCTGGTACTGAAGTAATCCTCTTCTCTGCTCATTTATCCAGTACACTGCCACAAGCCTGGTTCCTGGCACAAGTGGGACACAAGTGCAATTGCTGGATACCCCAGCCCCACCTAATAAGTGAGATTTTTCCAAAGACGGCATTAGGCCATCCTTTATACACCGGTCACAGTGTACCCTCTTCTTTTTTTGTCTTTTAATAATTATACTGCATTAACAACAGATATATATTTCATACTTTAGCTTTAAGAGGAACTACAGCAAAATCAATACATTGCAAAGTGAGAAATTTAAAAATACAAAGATCAAGAAATACTGGTTTCTAGGCAGTTGGAAACAGCCGTTATTTCCCACAATGCAACAAGGCTCCCACTGTGTGAGGTCAGGACCTAGGTGCTGACTAGAGATGTCATGAACGTCGAATCCGAACTTCCAAGAAGATTCGGATTTGCACGAACCTCCATGGACTACAATGGGCAGGCGAATTTGGAAACCTACAAAGACTGTTTCTGGCCACATAAATGATGGAAAACTTGTTTCAAAGGGTCTCACTCCTGAACAGGGGTGAGACCTGAACAGGGGGATTCATGCCAGAAGTCCCACTGAAAATTACAGAGTTGACACAGAGCTGGGTTTTAAGCTCTAAAGGGGAGTAATCACAGTACATTCCTACATTTGAGGATTAAAGGGCTCTTTCACAGTGCAACATTAAAGTTGCACGTTAAAACAACATTTAACGCAGAATAACTCACTGCAATGAAAAATCAATGCCCTGTTCACAGTTAGTGTTGGGCGAACAGTGTTCGTCCCTGTTCGGGTTCTGCAGAACATCACCCTGTTCGGGTGATGTTCGAGTTCGGCCGAACACCTGATGGTGTTCGGCCAAACCGTTCGGCCACATGGCCGAACTAAGAGCGCATGGCCGATCGTTCCCCGAACGTTCGGCTAGCGCTGTGATTGGCCGAACGGGTCACGTGGTTCGGACCCGAACGCGCTCTGATTGGCCGAACTGTCACATGGTTCGGGTAAATAAATACCCGAACCACGTCATATCTCCGCCATTTGTCTGTGGGTTTAGCTTTGGGTAGGCAGGCAGGGTAGTTCGCGCTCCAGCCATGCTAGCCAGGGTCCCCCCAGTCATTGTGTCGCTGCTGGGAATAGTAGTACACCGCTCGCTCAGCCACACTATATAGCATTCTGTTTACTGCCACTCTGTGTACCTCGCTCAGCCACACTATATAGCATTCTGTTTACTGCCACTCTGTGTCTGCTGGGAATAGTAGTACACCGCTCGCTCAGCCACACTATATAGCATTCTGTTTACTGCCACTCTGTGTACCTCGCTCAGCCACACTATATAGCATTCTGTTTACTGCCACTCTGTGTCTGCTGGGAATAGTAGTACACCGCTCGCTCAGCCACACTATATAGCATTCTGTTTACTGCCACTCTGTGTACCTCGCTCAGCCACACTATATAGCATTGTGTTTACTGCCACTCTGTGTCTGCTGGGAATAGTAGTACACCGCTCGCTCAGCCACACTATATAGCATTCTGTTTACTGCCACTCTGTGTTCCTCGCTCAGCCACACTATATAGCATTGTGTTTACTGCCACTCTGTGTCTGCTGGGAATAGTAGTACACCGCTCGCTCAGCCACACTATATAGCATTCTGTTTACTGCCACTCTGTGTACCTTGCTCAGCCACACTATATAGCATTCTGTTTACTGCCACTCTGTGTCTGCTGGGAACAGTACTACACCGCTCGCTCAGCCACACTATATAGCATTGTGTTTACTGCCACTCTGTGTACCTTGCTCAGCCACACTATATAGCATTGTGTTTACTGCCACTCTGTGTCTGCTGGGAACAGTAGTACACCGCTCGCTCAGCCACACTATATAGCATTGTGTTTACTGCCACTCTGTGTACCTTGCTCAGCCACACTATATAGCATTCTGTTTACTGCCACTCTGTGTCTGCTGGGAACAGTACTACACCGCTCGCTCAGCCACACTATATAGCATTGTGTTTACTGACACTCTGTGTACCTTGCTCAGCCACACTATATAGCATTGTGTTTACTGCCACTCTGTGTACCTTGCTCAGCCACACTATATAGCATTCTGTTTACTGCCACTCTGTGTCTGCTGGGAACAGTAGTACACCGCTCGCTTAGCCACACTATATAGCATTGTGTTTACTGCCACTCTGTGTCTGCTGGGAACAGTAGTACACCGCTCGCTCAGCCACACTATATAGCATTGTGTTTACTGCCACTCTGTGTCTGCTGGGAACAGTAGTACACTGCCGCTCACTCAGTCACCCCATTACTATATAGCATTGCTGGGATCTGTAGTACTCTGCTCACCCACTCATACCATTGTACTGCCAGTCACTGTGTATATTGCTGGGATCTATAGTACTTCACTCACCGTCAACCACTATATAGCATTGCGTACTCTGCCAGTCAGTGTGTATATTGCTGGGATCAGTAATACTCCACTCAACGTCAACCACTATATGAGCTCACGATGAGTTCCTCAGAGACCTCCGCTGTGAGCAGCACTCCCAACAACAGCAACAGCCAACGCCCCACGCAAGCTATAACATCCACCCCAGCAGCCAGTGTCAGCAGCAGCCCTCCCCGGAGGAGAACGTTGTGTCCATCGGTCCGGCGCCAGAGCGATTATTGAGGGCTGCCATTGAGGAGATGATGGGGCCTGATGTGGAGGAGGAGGTCGGGCTCAGGCCAGCATCCCAAGTTAATGTTGAGGACGATGAGGGGTCTGTGTCTGGGGATGTTGGGGTGGCAGAGGTGGTGGGTGGGTCAGACTCAGGAGAAGAGTTGTATGATGAGGATGATGATCGGGACCATCTGTATGTGCCTCAGAGTCCGACCCCGGAAAACATGTTGTATCGTGTGTTTAGGTACTAAAATCTGCGTTCCCACTTCCCAGTACTGCCCGGGTTCACGGATCCATATAATTTTTTGGGCAGCACTATCAAACTGTGGTACTATGAGTGAGTTGCCATGGTCCTTCTGTGCCGTCACACTCACCGTCTGTCTGCAGATGGATTGTTCAACACAGCTACACCATCTGACATGTAGTCCTTGACCATCTTCTCCAGGCGATTGGTGTTGGAGGACGTGGAACTGCCCGATTGCTGTTCTGTGGGCTGCTGCATGGGTGTCAGAAAATGTTCCCACTCCAAGGACACTGCCAATACCATTCCCTTTTGGGCACTAGCAGCAGCTTGTGTTCTTTGCTGCCCTCCTGGTCCTCCTGGGTTTGCTGAAGTCAGTCTGTCGGCGTACAACTGGCTAGAGAAGGAGGAGGATGTCAATCTCCTCTCTAAAGTCTCCATCCTCAAGGGCCTGCTGGAATTGTTCCATTTTTGACCTGTCTGACACTTTCTTCAATCAGTTTTTTAACATTGTGTTTGTATAAACTGGGTATAAACCCAGTAATTGGTGTTGTCCAGAATAATGAATAATAAGGAATAGTGAATAATGCGCGGGCCGCGTTCAATGCAGTCTAGCATGAATTGAGCCATGTGTGCCAGAGAATCCTGCCAGACTCCTCTGTCTTCATGTTCTTGTGAGCGTTATGATTGTTGTGATGCACCATATTCGTCACCAGCATCACTTTCTTCCTCTTCTGCTGTCCATTCCCGCTAAATTGTGGAAGTCCAACGTGCACCGCTCTGTCCCTCGGCAGTGGGGGCATCCAATTCCTGCTCCAACTCCAGCTGTTCCTCGTCCTGTTCTTTGTCATAGCTGGGACCAGCGTTTCCTGAGGCAGGTTGCCTGATGTTGGTATCATCACGCTGATCGTTTTCATCTTCAGATTCCCCCACTTGCATCATGCCAGCGGTTTCCATCTTCAACATTGATTTCTTCAGTAAACACAGCAGTGGTATTGTAATGCTGACTGTAGAGTTGTCACTGCTCAGTCACAAGCAACGTGGATTGCTCAAAATTTTGGAGGACTTGGCAGAGATCCAACATGGTGGCCCAATCAGATCCACAGAAGCTTGGTAGCTAGCTGCTGGAATGCGCCTCGGCACTGCGCAAAAGCGTGCTAGCATGTGCAGCGTAGAATTCCAGCGCGTAGGGAGGGACATCACCCAGCGAGCGATGGTGCGCTACATTGAAGCGCTCCTGCATCTCTTGGTGAGTCCTTCAGAAGCGGTACTGGACTTTAAAAAATGTTTGTTTTTTTTCCCTTCAACAGAAGATCTGCTACGTTGGAGTGAGGAGCACGCCGCCGACCTCGACACCAAGCTGAACCCCGGGGAACTCCAAGCAGAGGATCTTCAGGAACCCTCAAGGCTTTGAGCAAGCTGAGGAGGATCAGCAGTCCCGACGAGACCTCTCCTCATATGTGACTGTGTGCAGTGGAGTAGAGCTCCCCAGAACAACCTCTCACTTGTCACTTTGTCACTGGTCACTTTGTCACTTTGTCATTTTGTCACTTTGTCAGTCACTTTGTCACTTTGTCACTGGTCACTTTTCACTTGGTCACTTTGTCATTTTGTCACTTTGTCATTTTGTCACTTTGTCAGTCACTTAGTCACTGGTCACTTTGTCACTTTTCACTTTGTCACTTGGTCACTTGTCCAGATGATCTCGGTACACCTCCTGCGATTCAAATTCCAGCACACATTGCTCTGGGATTTGGGTGTGATGAATGATGCATCTAACTGGCCACCGGAGGCAATTAAGGCCTTCAAAACATTGAAAGCAGCTTTCTGTTCCGCCCCCATTTTGCGTCATGTTGAGTTGTTGACGTCATGTTCATCCTCGGCCTCGCCTTGCATTTCAGTGCGAGGTGCATTTTCCACAGAAAAAGGTTGTGAATCCGGGCACAACATTTGTGGCTGTTCCATTGACCTTTCACAGGTAGAAGATTGTGGGGGTGGGAATAGCTCCTCCGAATAGCCCATTGTGTCCTGAAAACTACTCATTGCATTGCTTTGCGCACGCATTTTTTTGTCCTCATGCAAGGCCTGAGTTGCGCCTGAAAGCGTGGCCTTCTCCTCCTGCGCCTCCTCCTGTTCCATCACGTCTGCTGCTGCTGGGTTAGCGTTGCCGCCCGGTCCCTGTTTATGAAACCTCTTATCTTTATTACATTTATGACTGCATGGCGATACAAAGCATGCTATCCGCACGCTTCTTGTCCTCATGCAAGGCCTGGGTTGTTGTGTCTCAAAGCGTGGCCTTCTCCTCCTGCGCCTCCTCCTGTTCCATCACGTGTGCTGCTGCTGCTGAGTTAGCGTTGCCGGTCCCTGTTTATGGAACCTCTCATCTTTATGACATTTATGACTGCATGGCGGTAAAAAGCATGCTATCCGCACGCTTCTTGTCCTCATGCAAGGCCTGGGTTGTTGTGTCTCAAAGCGTGGCCTTCTCCTCCTGCGCCTCCTCCTGTTCCATCACGTGTGCTGCTGCTGCTGGGTTAGCGTTGCCGGTCCCTGTTTATGGAACCTCTCATCTTTATTACATTTATGACTGCATGGCGGTAAAAAGCATGCTATCCGCACGCTTCTTGTCCTCATGCAAGGCCTGGGTTGTTGTGTCTCAAAAAGCGTGGCCTTCTCCTCCTGCGCCTCCTCCTCCTGTTCCATCACGTGTGCTGCTGCTGGTGCTGGGTTAGCGTTACCGGTCCCTTTTCCTGGAACCTCTTCTCTGTATTACATTTATGACTGCATGGCGACAAAAAGCATGTTACCTGTGCAAAGAAACATGACATTTTCCACATTTAAAAGACAGTTTTTCCTTTGAAACTTTACAATCAATTTTCTCAAAAACTATAAGCTCTTTTTCAAATATTATTATTTTTCCTCTTGTACCCACTCCCAAGGTGCACATACCCTGCAAATTTGGGGTATGTAGCATGTAAGGATGCTTTACAAAGCACGAAAGTTCGGGTCCCCATTGACTTCCATTATGTTCGGAGTTCGGCGCGAACACCCGAACATCGCGGCGATGTTCGGCGAACGTTCGCGAACCCGAACATCTAGGTGTTCGCCCAACACTATTCACAGTGTACACGTTGCGTTGGTGTCTAACGCTGCACGTTAAGTGAAAGTACTGCATGCTGTGCGTTATACACGTTATTGACTGCGTTAGACTGCACATGCTCAGTAGCGAGTTGGAAGCATACTTTTCATTGCCTGTATATTCTACTGTATGCGACAATAATGGGGCATTAAGTTGCGGTGCAACTTTTTTTGGGGCGTTGCGTTGCGTCTTTAACGTCGCATCAAACCGCACCGTCCTACTGTGAAAGAGGCCTAAATGTCCAGAGTGGTAATGTAAGGGTTATGCCCACTTCACAGTGACAGACCAAACGCCACTTGTACCGAGATTGAGCGCTAACAGGTCTGCAGCTGCTGCATGCGCGCTCAACTGAAGCAGACAGGCTCAGTCTACAACCTTTTTTTGGAATAGGTCCTTGGTTGCTGAGGGTGATATACCTGCCCTGTTCATGCTGCTTTGAAATGACCAGTGTGGTAAAGAAAGAGTTATGTTTGCTTCACAATCACAGACCAAACTCTGACAGACCAAACTCGGCGTTTAACGCACCGCAAAAAACCGCAAAGAATTGTTAACAGTTGACACTTTCAGGACAAATGTTAGGTCTTTCGGCCGCAATCTTTGTGTCACGGTCGCCGTGCTAATGTGCGCACGTTGGCGAGAGTGCAGGCCATGGTGGTTTTACATCCCCTTTGGTCGGGCTGAAGTAGCTAAATTATAGTAAAGTGACCCATAAAACACTGGTTCTGCAGTGTAGGCCCAGTGTAAGCCTAGTAGGCCTTATTGAATGATCACCTGAGGCAACCAAAGGTTTTGCCCAAATGTATCCAGCACCAGCAGCCAATTGATCGAATTTGGTCTGTCCACAATGAAGCAACAACCTTATCCTCTTGGGTGTGCCCCCAACATCACTCATTGTGATACGCAAGCCCCATCACCACGACAAGGTAACGATCACAAAGGGGAATTGACATCATGTACATGCCTTACAGCCAGAGTTTAGCACCACAGGCCATAAAAATTAGGTATGTACACATGCCAGAAAAATATTTTTTTGTAGTGGCCGCTGCTGTCCAGGAGTCCCCTGAAGTCCTGGTCTGGATCCTGTTGGTTGTGGCCAAGAAGTCAGTCATGTGGCGTGCAGAGATGCTGGGTGGTGACTGACTTACAAGTCTTTGGGCAGTAACCCTCCAGGATCCATGCCTCATTCATTTTTATAAAGATGAGGTAATCCACACTCTTCTGACCTAGTTGACTTCGCCTCTCAGTGACAATCCCTCCTGCTGCGCTGAAGGTCCTTTCTGACAGGACGCTTGAGGCTGGGCAAGAGAGAAGGTCGATGGCAAATTGTGAGAGCTCAGGCCACAGGTCAAGTTTACGGACTCAATAATCCAGGGGTTCATCGCTCCTCAGAGTGCTGATATCGGCAGTTAAGGCCAGGTAGTCCGCTACCTGTCGATGGAGGCGTTCTATTGGTGGATCCCGAAGGGCTGTGCGACATCACCATAACATCTGAAGAGCATGCTGTCCTTACGGCGTGGCTGTGGGAGCAGGAGGATTCCTGGCACCTCTTTGCCATTGTGCTGTGACATCACCCTTGAAAGCAATGTACAGCATACTTTGCAGGCTGCTGTTGAATTTGCGCATCCTTTCCGCCTGAGTGCTGTTTGGTAAAAGTTTGTGTTTATAGCGAGGGTCCAGTAGTGTTGCTACCCAGTACAGGTCCTTGATCTTTTTTATACGGGGTCCTTTAACAGGCAGGACAGCATGAAAGACCCCATTTGCACAAGGTTGGATGCCGAGCTAGCCAGCTTCTCTTCCTCACTGAAGTCACGGAAGGTCTCCTCCTCCCCCCAGCCACGTACACCACGGCTACCCGAAAGCTGACCACAAGCCCCCTGGGACGCCTGCTGCTCCTCCTCAAAGCCACCTTCCTCCTCTGACTCCTCCCTCTGCGTTGCCACAAATGCAGCAGGTGTCGAGGAATGGTTTGGTTCTGGTGGTGATTATGCTATCCACAGCTCTTCCTCTTCCTGGTCACGCTTCTCTAAGGCCTGATCCAGCAGTCTTCGCAGGGCACGCTCCAGGAAGAACACATATGGGATCAGGTCGGTGATGGTGCCTTCACTGTGACTCATCAGGTTTTTCACCTCCTCAAACGGGCGAATGAGTCTGCAGGCATTGCGGATGAGCCTCCAGTAACGTGGCAAAAAAATCCCCAGGTCCCCATGGCCTGTCCTACCACCATACTCTTACAGATACTCGTTGACGGCTTTCGCCGGTTGGAGCAGGTGATCGAACATCAACAGCGTTGAATTCTAGCGAGTCGGGCTGTCGCAAATCAAGCGCCTCACTGGCAGGTTCTTCCACCGCTGAATGTCTACAAAGCGCACCATGCCTGTGTAGGAACGCCTGAATTGGCCACACACCTTCCTGGACTGCTAGATGACCTCCTGTAAGTCTGGTTACTTAAACACAAATCTTACGGTATACAATAAAACCTAACTGTCCCTGCGTGATCCTGTCCGTGTCTATGTTTTTTTGCTACTGCGCATTTGCGCAGCACGGACAGCCGTTGGGACAGGACGGGCAAGGGAGCCGGGCGGACGTGTGCACATCATGGTGGACGGGTGCGCGCATGCGCACTAAAAGGCGACGGTGGAGGAGGTATCATTTACCTAGAGCCCGGTTTTTAAATGAGCTTAGGTAAACTAGTCGTTGTATAATGAGTTTTAAAACATGTGCCAAGCAGGCCACATGTGTTAACTTTCCCAAATTCAATGCCGCCAAGAGATTGGTTCCGTTGTCACACACAACTTTGCCGAACTCCAGTTGGTGCAGGGTCAGCCACTGATCCACCTGTTTGTTCAGAGCAGCCAGGAGTGCTGGTCTGGTGTGACTCTCCGCTTTTTAGGCAAGTCATGGCCAGGACGGACGTGATATCATCGTACCTGGCATGTGGAATAGGCCCTGGGGACCTGGTAGGGTGCAGTAGCTGTTGTGAAGAAAGCCGGAGCAGCAGAAGAGAACTCACCCAAGGAGGATAGTGAAGAGAATGGAGTAGGAGGAGAAGAAGACGAGGTGGCAGCAGGCCTGCCTGCAAGTCGTGGCGGTGACACTAACTCCGCCGCACAGCCACACATTTCATGCTTGGCAGCCACCAACAGGTTGACCCAATGGGCAGAATACTTGATATACCTGCCCTGACCGTGTCTTGCAGACCAGTATCAGATGGAGCCTTGCCCCAACACTCTGTGCCAGAGATATCATGACTTGTCTTTCCACTTGATGGTACAGGTTGGGTATTGCCTTTTTGGAAAAGTAGTTTCTGCCCAGTACCTTCCTCTGAGGTTTCCCAATCGCCACAAATTTTTTAACCACTAGAGGACCCAGCCTTTACCCCCCCCCCCCCCCCCCCCCTTAAGGACCAGCGCTGTTTTTTGTGATCTGTGCTGGGTGGGCTCTGCAGCCTCCAGCACAGATCAGGTGGCATGCAGAGCGATCAGATCGCCCCCCTTTTTTCCCCCCTATGGGGATGATGTTACAGGGGGGGTCTGATCGCTCCGGTCGATAGGCATGTTGCGGGAGGGGGGCACCTCAAAGCCCCCCTCCGCGGCGGAATTCCCCCCCTCCCTCTCCTATCTGTCCCCCCTGGTGATCTGGGCTGCACAGGACGCTATCCGTCCTGTGCAGCCTGTGACAGGATGTCCTCTGTCACATGGCGGCGATCCCCGGCCGCTGATTGGCCGGGGATCGTCGATCTGCCTTACGGCGCTGCTGCGCAGCAGATCCGTTCAATGTAAACAAAGGAGACATACGTCTCCTGCGTTTATATTTAGTCTGCGAGCCGCGATCAGCGGCTCGCAGGCTATTCACAGAGACCCGCTCCGTGATCTAACAGCAAATGGCCGCTCGCGCGAGCGGCCTTTCCTGATTAATTAGGGAGGCACCTGGCGACGCAGATCTGAGTCGCTGGTCCTCCAGCTACCACTTTGCTGCCGCACGGTATTAGTGTGCGGTTGGCAAGTGGTTAAAGGCCTCAGACTCCACCAGCTTGTATGGTAAAAGTTGGCGGGCTAGCAGCTCCGACAAGCCAGCTGTCAGACGCCAGGCAAGGGGGTGGCTTGCAGACATTGGCTTCTTCTGCTCAAAAACATCCTTGACAGACACTTGGTGGAGGGCAGATGATGAGCAGGAACTGCTCAAGGTGATAGGCGGCGGAGTGGAGGATGGTTGAGAGGGGGCAAGGAGCAGCGGTTGATGTGGCTGAAGATGCTGCTGGACCAGGAGGAGGAGGGTGGCGGCTTTGAGTCAGTGTGCTGCTTTCCACATGTGTTCATCCCATTGGTGATTGTGTTTTGCCATCAGGTGCCTTCGCAAAACTGTTGTCCCTAGGTGGGTGTTGGACTTCCCACAACTCAGTTTCTTGTGGCAGAGGTTGCAGATGGCTTTACTGCTATCAGAGGCACACAAACAAAAAAATGCCACACTGGTGAGCTTCTTCCTTGCGTTCCATCGCCGCCTTCTCGCTCTAGCGGCTGACGTCACTTCCGGAAGCGGAAGTGACGTCAGCCGCTAGAGCGAGAAGTCTCCGATGGAACGCATGGAAGAAGGTATGTATCTGCCCGCCGCTCGCTGCCCACACACTAACTAGCTGGAGGGGAGCGCAGAGGGGAGAGCCCCGAGGTGAGTGAGAGGGGGGAACTTCCCCTCTCCCCGCCGACTGTGGGCAAGGCTTTCCCCTCATGCTGCCACCCCTCCAGCCCCCAAAAAACGGCCCCGAGCGGGCCCCAGGGGGGGCCGGGCCCCCCCGCGGGCGCAGGCGCTGCAGGGCCTATTGCTACGCCCCTGGCAACACGCCCACACACTAACTAGCTGGAGGGGAGCGCAGAGGGGAGAGCCCCGAGGTGAGTGAGAGGGGGGAACTTCCCCTCTCCCCGCCGACTGTGGGCAAGGCTTTCCCCTCATGCTGCCACCCCTCCAGCCCCCAAAAAACGGCCCCGAGCGGGCCCCAGGGGGGGGGGGGGGCCGGGCCCCCCCGCGGGCGCAGGCGCTGCAGGGCCTATTGCTACGCCCCTGGCAACACGCCCGCGAGGACCCTTGCGGGGTGGCCTGCCTCTGTCTTTTTTTTTATTTGGGGTATTGTGCCTGGAGGTGCTACTATGGCCTCAATTCACTAAGCTTTATCAGACACTTTATCAAACGTTTGATATTTTACCTCATGGGAAAAAATCTCATTTTGAATTCACTAAGGTGTTATATTTATCAAATGTTTTAACGATAAAACGTTCAATAAATCTATAACATCTTAGTGAATTTAAAATTAGATTTTACCCATGAGCTAAATTATCAAACGTTTGATAAAGTGTTTGATAAAGCTTAGTGAATTGAGGCCTATGCCTGCAACTCAATGTGGCAACACCAATATCAGAAGTGTACACAGCTCTCAGGTGTCAGTGGGCTGTGTAGTGTCACACACAGAGATATGTAATAGGTCAAACACAATACAGTGATAACTGAGGAACTGGAGTACTACTCAGTGTCTAATGTAGCATACAATTACACTAGTGGGCACAGCTCCGGGTGGGTGCGTGCCTGTGGGCTCTGTGGACTATCAGGCAGGCACTGATATATGCAACAGGTCAAACACAATACAGTGGTGATAACAGAGGCCCTAGAGCAATACTGATAGTACTCTGCTTGTGTAATGAGGCACACAATTATATCATTGGAGGTGGGTACAAGTGTGGGTGAGTGCAAACAATTATATCACATGGGCACAAGTGTGGACAGTGCCAATTATATCACTTGGGCACAGGCGTGAGTGAGTGCCAGCAATTATATCACTTGGGCACAAGCCTGGGTCAGAACCAATTATATCACTTGTGCAAAGGTGCGAGTCAGTGCCAACAATTATATCAGTCACTTGGGCAGTGGGAACAGGTGTGAGTGCCAACAATTATATCACTTGGGCACAGGCGTGAGTGAGTGCCAGCAATTATATCACTTGGGCACAAGCCTGGGTCAGTACCAATTATATCACTTGTGCAAAGGTGCGAGTCAGTGCCAACAATTATATCAGTCACTTGGGCAGTGGGAACAGGTGTGAGTGCCAACAATTATATCACTTGGGCACAGGTGTGAGTCAGTGCCACTGTGCCCTGTCTGTGGAGTATAAGACAGGCACTGAGATATCATGCCACAGGTAATGCTGGGCACAGCTCTGGGTGGCTGCCTGTGGGCTATGAAGTGTATATAGCATAGCAGAAGGACGTAGCCAGACATAGCAGACGTAGCCCTCAGAAGGGCTGTTTGGGGTGCTGCAATAGCAAGACAGTAAACGAGGATCAAAATAAACAGGCCTGGCTTTCCCTATCTCCAGCAAGCTCTGACCCTTCCTCTCTCTATTCCTGCCGAAGACAGACGAACATGGCCGACGCTGGTGCGTTTGTATGGGGGGAGGGGGGGGGGGATCCATAAGGGAGTGGAGGCTGATTGGCTGCTATGTGCCTGCTGACTGTGATGTAAGGGGTGACAGTTTAGCCCAATGATGCTGTATGGGGGCGGGTCGAATATCGTCATGTGCTTGCGGCGGGCTCGAATACCTGATCTGCGCCGAATAGTGCACACCGGCGATGCGTTCGGGCCATCTATAGTGCTGACATCACACTCAGCCTGCACGTAATCATCTTTACTACTGGCAGACATAAAAAAAAAACAGACAGCACCAACTGCCATTATCTATAACCACTCCCCCTAACAATGTGATAGGCTAAAAGGTTGGGTTTTTTTTATTTGTATTTTTTATAGATATACATATGGACAGAGAAATACTGGTTGCTAGGTACCCAGTACGTGCTGGCAAGCAAGTGCTCTAAATGCCAAAGATGTACTTGGTATGTCTTTTAGCATTTATGCAGGGTGGGGGGTGGGAACGACACTGCGGCCAACATCATACCTTCCGCCCTCTCCATGGGCACCACTCCTGTGCCCCCCTGCACAGCTGGAGCAAAGCGGTACAGCATGTAATTAACTCACCAGCCCCCTCGCTCCATGTGGTGCGTCACCGCCGGCAGACATAGCCTCTCTACTACCTGTTTCTGCATGTCACAGAGAGCCAGAGAGGAGACAGATGCTGGATGGGATGCATTGTATGGAGCAAGCCAGCAGTTGAGTTAATTACACACTGCACCGCTGCGCTCCAGGTCAGCCCATGGAGAGGTAGGACGATGTTGGACCCCCCCTCCCTGCAGTGGCCCCCATATCTGCTTACCTATACTGGCTGCACCTATACTTGGCTACCTATACTGGGAGGACCTATGCCTGGCTTCCTATACTGGCTGCACCTATACTGGGAGGAATTATGCCTGGCTTCCTATACTGGCTGCGCCTATACCTAGCTACCTATACTGGGAGGACCTATGCCTGGCTACCTATACTGGCGGCAACTATTCCTGCCTACCTATACTGGGAGGACCTATGCCTGGCTTCACCTATAACTGGCTACCTATACTGGGAGGACCTATTCCTGCCTACCTGTACTGGGGGCATCTATACCTGGCTACCTCTACCTAGCGTTGTATACTGGCTGCACATATACCTGGTTACCTGTACTAGGGGCATATATTCCTGGTTACCTATAATGGCTGCTCCTATTTATGGCTACCTGTACCGGCGGCACCTATTCCAGGCTATCGATAGTGTAATGGTTAAGGGCTCTGCCTCTGACACAGGAGAGCAGGGTTCAAATCTCAGCTCTTCCTGTTCAGTAAGGCGTTCTTTGGGTGAGAGTCCCTAATATTGCTACTGCCTACTGAGTGCGCTCTAGTGGCTGCCTCGCAAGTGCTTTGATTCCAACAGGAGAAAAGCTCTATACAAAAAAAGGAATTATTATACATATATCGTTGGATTCAGCAGAACAGGGCTTTTACAAACAGTAACATTTTTTTGCCAGTAAAGGTCATTCTTTTTTTGAAAAAAAAAAAAAGCAAAATATATTTTTTTTATTTCACTTTTTTTCTTTAACATATTTCACACAAAAAGTTTGTTATATCTCCAGAAAAATTAAAAAATTTTGATTCAGTGTTCAAGCCCAATTCCTTACAGAAAAAAAACCAAATATTTAATATGTCGTATTTCATGTAGGTTTTCTTGTAACAAAAAATCCTACGTAAAAATGCAAAATGTCTAAAAACTTAGCGTTTAGGAAAATTCGGCTGGCAGGGAAAGGGTTAAAGGAAATAACTATGGCACCTACTGTATCCCTCTCACTTCAACTTCTGTGTAATTAAAGTGGAGCCGAGATGAAATACTAACTATAACAAGTAACTTGTCTATACATCTTATCTAAAGTTTACACAGAAAATCTAGCTGCAAACGGCCTCAACTGTATATGATTATTTCTTCCTGTGATACAATGAGAGCAGCCATATTCTGATTGTCATCATTACACAGGCAAGCTGCTCTGCATTTCCACCCCTCAGTCTGTGAAAACTCCACTCCTCTCTCTCTTCCCCTCTTCGCCTCCTTGCCTCTGAAATCTCTGGCTGGTAACGACCCCTCCTTCGGAAAAAGCCTCCTCTCAATACTGAGCTCCCATGAGCACTTGCTACATGGGACTCAGAATGCATAGGCGCTGGAGGAGCTGTGGGCGAGGCTTGTTTACTTTATAGAGAATTAGGGTATTAAAACAAAAAAGTATTTGGCTTGAGGAATGCCTTATTAACTATATGTAAGGGGCACTATTATGCCATAAGTAAAAGTTTATCTTTAAGCACTTTAAGCATATTTGAGATTTAAAGGACACCTGAAGTGAGAGGGAGAGAATTTAGGTGATGCGGAGTAAGGCCTCTTGCACACTACGGGCCATTTGCAATTCACTTTTTTACCGGAGTTTTCTCCTAGGAGATATTTTTAAACTTGTCGATAAAATGCAGTTCAAGCTATCAAAAATCAACAAAATATTCAAAATAATTTTGATAGTACCTTTTCGCCTACTTCTTGGTACTTTTGTAGTTGAAAAATGCTGCAAAGTTATTTTAAATTGAAGATGAAAAATTATCTCCTAGGAGAAAACTCAGGTGAAAAAGTGAATTGCATATGGCCCTACATGGGATTCCGATTTGTGATTTTTAATCGGTACTGCATGCTGGTTCTTCTGCATTTTTCTTCTTGTGTTGATAGAATTTAGGGAAAATCAGAATCGAAATTGTAAATTGGGTTTGTGATTTGCAGTGTTCAAGAGACCTAAAGAGACTTTTTTAGGCAAGAGGTGACTCGGTACCCGTTTGCTGGACTTGCTCCAAACAGATGTTACAGAAGAAAGAATCAGGCAGGTGGTGAGATGACGCTCAGCAATGTGTGCATTTAAAAACATTAGAAAAACAATTTTTATGAATTAAAAAAAAAAAAAAAAAGGGACTTCTGGATTTCAACCTGGCCATATGGAAATTTATCCATAGCCATTGCTTAAGCCTTTTTATGCATATGAGAAAAGCAGGCGATTTGTTAAATTACATCAAGGGGATGTAAAACCCCAAATAATGGAGTTGGGCTTGCTTTCCTACAAAGGACTTTTCTGTTGTCCCAAATCCTGACATACAGAGAAAGGCAATACACAGTTATTGTCATGTGACACACCGGATAATTACCTAATACAGTACTGTATATGTATCATGCGCCCCCTAGAGGACATTTCATACACACAAGAAATGAAACTGTGGCGTAGCAAATAGCACTCCTTGCCCGTAGTGCTCCCTGTGTGTTTGTGTGTTTACTTTGGGCATTCTGTTTTCTTCCCCAAAACATACAAATAAGTTAATTCGACCCCCTCTTCCTGTTCAGTAAGCCAGCACCTATTCAGTAGGAGACAAGACTTCCTAACACTTCTACTGCCTATAGAGCATGCCCTAGTGGCAGCACTCTGGCGCTTTGAGTCCTGCAGGAGAAAAGCGCGATATAAATGTTATTTGTCTTGTCTTAAAAATTGACCCTAGATGGTTGTATGATGATATGACTGATAAGGTTTAGCTTGTGAGCTCCTCTGAGGGACAGTTATTGACAAAATGATGTAATCTGTAAAGTACTGCAGACTGCATTATCTAAGTAATGTGTGTGTTCCTAGTGTAAGATGCGCTACACAACTGTCAGTATAGACAAATGACCCAGTGTGGGGGGTCAAAATCCAGAAATCATCAAAGGCCAGCAGTCATCAAATTTAACTGAAGAGATTTTGTATGGAAGAGTGGTCAAAAATACCTCCATCCAGAATCCAGACACTCATCAAGGACTATAGGAGGTGTCTAAAAGGCTGTTATATTTGCAAAAGTATTGATTTCATATCTCTGTTGGAGTGCCCAAATTTATGCAAAAACGCACAAGCCAGAAAACACAGTACAGACAAGTGAGCTCCCAGCCTCAAACTTAAAGGGAATCTAAAATGAAAATAAACTTATAATATAATGATGTGTATGTGTAGTACAGCTAAGAAATAAAACATTAGCAGCAGAGATAGGAGTCTAATATTGTTTCCAGTACAAGAAGAGTTAAGAAACTCCAGTTATCTATGCAAAAGAGCTTAACTGAGCTCTCCAACTTTCAAAATTGCAGAGCGCTCTGTCTTCTGAAGCTTATCATCTCAACTGTCTGTATTTTGTTTTTTCTGCAGAGGAAAGTTTAAAAGGTGATTAGCCTGCTCTGTGAAATCATTTAGAATGCTGAGTGTAGTGTGAAAACTGCAAATATTAGAGAGTGATGCAATGTTATTAAAAACAAAAACACTATACAACTGAAAATAAGAATATGAGACTATTTTCTTTGCTACTAATGTTCTAGTAATTATCTGTACTACACAGCCAATGAATTATATCATAATTCTTTTCCGCTTCAGTGTCACTTAAAGAGGGGTTCTTCATCTTTTTTCATGTGCCTATATTAACCTTCAGTAAAACACATACAATAAACCACCTCATAAGTTTATTTTCTCTTCAGATTGGTTTAAATTACTTAAATTCCCTCCATACATACATATGAATTTGCCGCCGGGAGACTTGGGCGCAGGATACAGCCAGTATACGGCTTATCCTGCTGCTGCACAAGTCCTGGCGGCGTTAATTACTATTCCCCCTCCAGGTCCACGTGGATAGTGGGGAATGATGACGGTGCTGAAATTACTCACTGAGCGCCGCTATAGCCGTAATTCCTATTATGGTCAATGGTGGCTTTGGCTGTGCCCAAATCTCCTGCGCTGTAATTACAGCGCATGCTCTTCATATACATTAATACATTCCTAACCACAATCTCTGCTTCTAAAATCATTTGCTAATAATTTCATCACTCATAACTCCTTGCCCTGCATGGCTGCAAGATTCTTGTACAGCTGCTTCCACCCTCTGGAACACTCTCATTTTCCCGACTCATAAAAACCTCAAAACACAACTGTTATTTTAATAATTTATGACCAAAAGATATTGATAATAATAGGAACAGCTGAACCAGGGAGCTTCTATTTGCCACAATTATGAATAATGTATTTCTCTTTTAAAGCAAGTTAGACAATAATTGAAAATAATTTATGGCCTCCTCTGCATCACCTGGGATTTCTGGATGTGTTTTCCCTTCTTGAAGCCGAGTAACCTCTTTCTTTCACCCCATGTAACCAGCATTTTGCTGATGTGCAGTAAGATGGCCTCAGTGGCTAAAACATTTGCGCCCACTAACGTTGCTTCTCCTTAATATGATTCTTTTCATGATTGACAAGGTGATGTTTCCTGGAAAAACTCTTTCCACATTCAGAGCAGTAAAATGGCTTTATTCCTGTGTGAATACGCTGATGGGCATTTAGAAGGCCCTTAAGGGAAAAGCATTTCCCACATTCAGAGCAGGAATATGGCTTTATCCCTGAGTGAACACGCTGCTGATGGGCATTTAGAAGGCCCTTCAGGGAAAAGCATTTCTCACATTCAGAGCAGGAATATGGCTTCTCCCCAGTGTGAATCTGCAGATGATTATTTAGAGCGCCCTTCTTGGTAAAGCATTTCCCACATTCAGAACATACATATGGCTTCTCCCCAGTGTGAACACGCTGATGGGATTGTAGCAAGCTCTTGTAGGCAAAACATTTCCCACATTCAGAACATGAAAATGTCCTTTCCCCTCCAGAGTGAAATTTCTGATGTCCATTAAGATTGTATCTGTTGGCAAAACATTTCCCACATTCAGAACATGAATATGGCTTCTCCCCGGTGTGCGCCATTTCATGTCTATCAAGATGTGCTTTTGTAGGAAAACACTTATCACAACTGGAACATGAAAATGGCTTTTCTCCTGTGTGAATTTTCTGATGTAGAATCAAAAGGCTCTTGTAGGCAAAACATTTCCCACATTCAGAGCATGAAAACGGATCCTCGGAGTGCATCCTCTCATGAATGACAAACTCTGATTCCAGCGCAAAACTTCTCCAACATATTGAACACGTAAACCACTTCTCATCACGGAAGTGTGATGTTTGGTGTCTGTAAAAATAGATTTTTGAATCAAAGCATTTCCCACACTCAGAACATGATAATAAGGTTGATGGGGTTGTGGAGTTTACGTTTGAAGAAGTGGGTGATTCATCCTCTTCTGTTGTGTCACCATCACTGTCACTATTTGGGGAGTCACCAGGATGCTCACCGCTGTCACTGCGGATGTACCGTCCATCTGGTGAGAATATAAAATGTGTAGTAATAGGGATGGGCACATTGGTAATGTATGAACAATTCTAAAATGAGAAAAGATACAACCCTATGACACACTGAAATATATGCTGGCCTTAAAGAGACTCCGTAACAAAAATTGCATCCTGTTTTTTATCATCCTACAAGTTCCAAAAGCTATTCTAATGTGTTCTGGCTTACTGCAACACTTTGTACTATCACAGTCTCTGTAATAAATCAATGTATCTTTCCCTTGTCAGACTTGTCAGCCTGTGTCTGGAAGGCTGCCAAGTTCTTCAGTGTTGTGGTTCTGCTATGAACTCCCCCCTCAGGGGGGAAAGAAACACACAAATGATCTCTTGAGATTCAAAAGGAAGGCTGTATACAGCCTGCTTGTGTATGGATGTATTTTCTATGTGTGGACATACTGTACATCAACCTACTTCCTGTTTTGGTGGCCATTTTGTTTGTTTATAAACAAACTTTTTAAAGCTGTTTTTAACCACTTTTAATGCGGCGGGGAGCGGCGAAATTGTGACAGAGGGGAATAGGAGATGTCCCCTAACGCACTGGTATGTTTACTTTTGTGCGATTTTAACAATACAGATTCTTTCCCGACCGCCGTATAGACAAATGGCGGCCGGGAAGTAGACGCCGCAAGGACCGCCGTATTGACAAAATGCGGCGGTCCTTGTTTGGGCATGGGCGGAGCGATCGCGTCATCCGTGACGCGATCCTCCGCCTCCGCCTGTCGCCGCTCACTCGCCGCAACATCCCGCCGGCCATACGGAAGCGCCGGCGGGATGTTACCCCGACGATCGCCGCATACAAAGTGTATAATACACTTTGTAATGTTTACAAAGTGTATTATACAGGCTGCCTCCTGCCCTGGTGGTCCCAGTGTCCGAGGGACCACCAGGGCAGGCTGCAGCCACCCTAGTCTGCACCAAGCACACTGATTTCCCCCCCCCCCCCCCGCCCCAGATCGCCCACAGCACCCATCAGACCCCCCCCCTGCCCACCCCCCAGACCCCTGTTTGCACCCAATCACCCCCCTAATCACCCATCAATCACTCCCTGTCACTATCTGTCAACGCTATTTTTTTTTTATACCCCCCCCCTGCTCCCTCCTGATCACCCCCCCACCCCCCAGATTCTCCCCAGACCCCCCCCCCCCCAATGTACTGTATGCATCTATCCCCCCTGATCACCTGTCAATCACCTGTCAATCACCCGTCAATCACCCATCAATCACCCCCTGTCACTGCCACCCATCAATCTGCCCCTAACCTGCCCCTTGCGGGCAATCTGATCACCCCCCCACACCAATAGATCGCCCGCAGATCCGACATCAGATCACCTCCCAAATCCATTGTTTACATCTATTCTCTCCTCTAAACACACACTAATTACCCATCAATCACCCATCAATCACCCCCTATCACCACCTGTCACTTTTACCTATCAGATCAGACCCTAATCTGCCCCTTGCGGGCACCCAATCACCCGCCCACACGCTCAGATTGCCCTCAGACCCCCCCTTATCAATTCACCAGTGCATTCATTACATCTGTTCTTCCCTGTAATAACCCACTGATCACCTGTCAATCACCTGCCAATCACCTATCACCCATCAATCACCCCCTGTCACTGCCACCCATCAATCAGCCCCTAACCTGCCCCTTGCGGGCAATCTGATCACCCACCCACACCATTAGATCGCCCGCAAACCCGCCGTCAGATTACCTCCCAAATGTATTGTTTACATCTGTTATCTTCTCTAAACACCCACTAATTACCCATCAATCACCCATCAATCACCCCCTATCACTGTTACCTATCAGATCAGACCCTAATCTGCCCCTTGCGGGCACCCAATCACCCGCCTACACGCTCAGATTACCCTCAGACCCCCCCTTATCAATTCGCCAGGGCATTATTTACATCTATCCTTCCCTGTAATAACCCACTGATCACCTGTCAATCACCTGCCAATCACCTATCACCCATCAATCACCCCCTGTCAAACCCTGTCATTGCCATCCAACAATCAGCCCCTATCCTGCCCCTTGCGGGCAATCTGATTACCCACCCACACCAATAGATCGCCCGCAGATCCGACATCAGATCACCACCCAAGCGCAGCGTTTACTCTCCTCTAAACACCCACTAATTACCCATCAATCACCCATCAATCACCCCCTATCACCACCTGTCACTGTTACCCATCAGATCAGACCCTAATCTGCCCCTTGCGGGCACCCAATCACCCGCCTACACGCTCAGATTACCCTCAGACCCCCCCTTATCAATTCGCCAGTGCAATATTTACATCTGTTCTCCCCTGTAATAACCCACTGATTACCTATCAATCACCTGTCAATCACCTATCAATCACCCATCAATCACCCCCTGTCACTGCCACCCATCAATCACCCCCTGTCACTGCCACCCATCAATCACCCGCTGTCACTGCCACCCATCAATCAGCCCCTAACCTGCCCCTTGCGGGCAATCTGATCACCCACCCACACCAATAGATCGCTCGCAGATCCGACGTCCGATCACCTCCCAAGTGCAGTGTTTACATCTGTTCTCTACCCTAAACACCCACTAATTACCCATCAATCACCCCCTGTCACTGCTACCTATCAGATTAGACCCCTATCTGCCCCTAGGGCACTCAATCACCCGCCCACACCCTCAGAATGCCCTCAGACCCCAGCCCTGATCACCTCGCCAGTGCATTGCTTGCATCTATTCCCCCCTCTAATCACACCTTGAGACACCCATCAATCACCTCCTGTCACCCCCTAGCACACCTACCCATCAGATCAGGCCCTAATTTGCCCCGTGTGGGCTCCTGATCACTCGGCCAAACCCTCAGATCCCCCTCAGACCCCCTTCCGATCACCTCCCCAGTGCATTGATTGCATCTATTTTCCCCTCTAACCACCCCCTGAGACACCCATCAATCACCTCCTGTCACCCCCCTAGCACTCCTATCCATCAGATCAGGCCCAATACAACCTGTCATCTAAAAGGCCACCCTGCTTATGACCGGTTCCACAAAATTCGCCCCCTCATAGACCACCTGTCATCAAAATTTGCAGATGCTTATACCCCTGAACAGTCAATTTGAGACATTTGGTTTCCAGACTACTCACGGTTTTGGGCCCGTAAAATGCCAGGGCGGTATAGGAACCCCACAAGTGTCCCCATTTTAGAAAAAAAAACACCCCAAGGTATTCTGTTAGGTGTATGACGAGTTCATAGAAGATTTTATGTTTTGTCAAAAGTTAGCGGAAATTGATTTTTATTGGTTTTTTTCCACAAAGTGTCACTTTCCGCTAACTTTTGACAAAAAATAAAATCTTCTATGAACTCGTCATACACCTAACAGAATACCTTGGGGTGTCTTCTTTCTAAAATGGGGTCACTTGTGGGGTTCCTATACTGCCCTGGCATTTTAGGGGCCCTAAACCGCGAGGAGTAGTCTAGAAAACAAATGCCTCAAAATGACCTGTGAATAGGACGTTGGGCCCCTTAGCGCACCTAGGCTGCAAAAAAGTGTCACACATGTGGTACCGCCGTACTCAGGAAAAAGTAGTATAATGTGTTTTGGGGTGTATTTTTACACATACCCATGCTGGGTGGGAGAAATTTCTATGTAAATGGACAATTGTGTGTAAAAAAATCAAACAATTGTCATTTACAGAGATATTTCTCCCACTTAGCATGGGTATGTGTAAAAATACACCCCAAAACGCATTATACTACTTCTCCTGAGTACGGCGGTACCACATGTGTGGCACTTTTTTACACCCTAAGTACGCTAAGGGGCCCAAAGTCCAATGAGTACCTTTAGGATTTCACAGGTCATTTTGCGACATTTGGTTTCAAGACTACTCCTCACGGTTTAGGGCCCCTAAAATGCCAGGGCAGTATAGGAACCCCACAAATGACCCCATTCTAGAAAGAAGACACCCAAAGGTATTCCGTATGGAGTATGGTGAGTTCATAGAAGATTTTATTTTTGGTCACAAGTTAGCGGAAAATGACACTTTGTGAAAAAAAAACTATTAAAATCAATTTCCGCTAACTTGTGACAAAAAAATAAAAACTTCTATGAACTCACCATACTCCTAACGGAATACCTTGAGGTGTCTTCTTTCTAAAATGGGGTCATTAGTGGGGTTCCTATACTGCCCTGGCATTTTAGGGGCCCTAAACCGCGAGGAGTAGTCTTGAAACAAAAATGACCTGTGAAATCCTAAAGGTACTCATTGGACTTTGGGCCCCTTAGTGCAGTTAGGGTGCAAAAAAGTGCCACACATGTGGTATCGCCGTACTCGGGAGAAGTAGTATAATGTGTTTTGGGGTGTATTTTTACACATACCCATGCTGGGTGGGAGAAATACCTCTGTAAATGACAATCTTTTGATTTTTTTTACACACAATTGTCCATTTACAGAGGTATTTCTCCCACCCAGCATGGGTATGTGTAAAAATACACCCCAAAACACATTGTACTACTTCTCCCGAGTATGGCGATACCACATGTGTGGCACTTGTTTGCACCCTAACTGCGCTAAAGGGCCCAAAGTCCAATGAGTACCTTTAGGATTTCACAGGTCATTTTGAGAAATTTCGTTTCTAGACTACTCCTCACGGTTTAGGGCCCCTAAAATGCCAGGGCAGTATAGGAACCCCACAAATGACCCCATTTTAGAAAGAAGACACCCCAAGGTATTCCGTTAGTAGTATGGCGAGTTCATAGAAGATTTTATTTTTTGTCACAAGTTAGTGGAAATTGATTTTAATTGTGTTTTTTCACAAAGTGTCATTTTCCGCTAACTTTTGACAAAAATAAAATCTTCTATGAACTCACCATACTCCTAACGGAATACCTTGGGGTGTCTTCTTTCTAAAATAGGGTCATTTGTGGGGTTCCTATACTGCCCTGGCATTTTAGGGGCCCTAAACCGTGAGGAGTAGTCTTGAAACGAAATTTCTCAAAATGACCTGTGAAATCCTAAAGGTACTCATTGGACTTTGGGCCCTTTAGCGCAGTTAGGGTGCAAAAAAGTGCCACACATGTGGTATCGCCGTACTCAGGAGAAGTAGTATAATGTGTTTTGTGGTGTATTTTTACACATACCCATGCTGAGTGGGAGAAAGATCTCTGTAAATGGACAATTGTGTGTAAAAAAAAATTAACAAATTGTCATTTACAGAGATATTTCTCCCACCCAGCATGGGTATGTGTAAAAATACACCCCAAAACACATTATACTACTTCTCCTGAGTACGGCAATACCACATGTGTGGCACTTTTTTGCAGCCTAACTGCGCTAAGGGGTCCAAAGTCCAATGAGCACCTTTAGGCTTTACAGGGGTGCTTACAATTTAGCACCCCCCAAAATGTCAGGACAGTAAACACACCCCACAAATGACCCCATTTTGGAAAGTAGACCCTTCAAGGTATTCAGAGAGGGGCATGGTGAGTCCGTGGCAGATTTCATTTTTTTTTGTCGCAAGTTAGAAGAAATGGAAACTTTTTTTTTTTTCTCACAAAGTGTCATTTTCCGCTTACTTGTGACAAAAAATAATATCTTCTATGAACTCACTATGCCTCTCAGTGAATACTTTGGGATGTCTTCTTTCCAAAATGGGGTCATTTGGGGGGTATTTATACTATCCTGGAATTCTAGCCCCTCATGAAACATGACAGGGGGTCAGAAAAGTCAGAGATGCTTGAAAATGGGAAAATTCACTTTTGGCACCATAGTTTGTAAACGCTATAACTTTTACCCAAACCAATAAATATACACTGAATGGGGTTTTTTTTATCAAAAACATGTTTGTCCACATTTTTCGCGCTGCATGCATACAGAAATTTTACTTTATTTGAAAAATGTCAGCACAGAAAGTTAAAAAAAATCATTTTTTTGCCAAAATTCATGTCTTTTTTGATGAATATAATAAAAAGTAAAAATCGCAGGAGCAATCAAATAGCACCAAAAGAAAGCTTTATTAGTGACAAGAAAAGGAGCCAAAATTCATTTAGGTGGTAGGTTGTATGAGCGAGCAATACACCGTGAAAGCTGCAGTGGTCTGAATGGAAAAAAAGTGGCCGGTCCTTAAGGGGTAGAAAGCCCTAGGTCCTCAAGTGGTTAAAGAACAACTGACCTGAGGAGGCGATGGAGGCTGCCATGATTATTTCCTTTTAAACAATACACATTGTCTGGTTGTCCTGCTGATCCTCTACCTCTAATACTTTTAGCCATAGACCCAGAACAAGCATGCAGACCAGAAGTTTGACTTAAGTTTGCATTTGCTGCATGCTCGTTTCAGGTGTGTGATTAAGACGCTGACAGATCAGCAAAGTGTCAGCCAACTAGGAAAAGGAAATAAATATGGCAACCTCCATATCCATCAGGTCAGTTGTCCTTTAAACATGCTTTTAAAGAGGGACATAAGAATTAGTAGACTAATTAGGACTTTAACTAGTTAACCACTGAGGGTGTTTTCCCCTTATGGACCAGAGCAATTTTCACATTTCAGAACTCCTCTCTGTCATCCGCCAAGAACTTAACCATGACTTCTCACAACGAAAATGATCTTATAACGTGGGTTTTTTTTTTAGCCACGAGTTAGGCTTTATTTGGGTGGTACATTTTGCTAGGAATTATTATTATTTGGATTATTATTTTATTCTAAATGCATTTTAACTGGAATAAAAATAATTATTTCTTGGTTTTCAGCCACTATCGTTTTAAAATAATACATGCTGCTGTAATTAAAAGCCCCATATTTTATTTGCCCATTTGTCCCGGTTATTACACCGTTTAAATTATGTCCCTATCACAATGTATGGCGACAATATTTTATTTGGAATTAAAGGTGTATTTTTTCAGTTTTTAGTCTGTTACAAGCCCTTTTTTTTTTTTGCAAAAATAACAGTAATATACCCTCACAACATACATTTTAAGAAAAAATTAGTCCCTAAGGTAACCATCTATGTATTTTTTGTTTTATTCTGTTAACTATGGGAGGGGAGGTAAATTAATGTGGTTTATTATGTATTTTTATTTAATGGTTTGTTGGTGTGTAATATACACACCTCATATTTCACACACTGTACTTTTGTGGAACTTTTTGGCATACCATTGACATTATATCATCATTCATATTGGATATTGGATTTAATAATTGTATACAATAAGGGCAATTTTTGCAGGATTTCTGATTACAATCAGTATTTGGGGAACTTTTTAACCTATTTTAATGTATGTTGATGTTTTTGATAAATAATAACCTTTCTATTTTTTGCAACTTTATTAGTTGTGATGATCATTGCCACTCTATGAGGGTGAGTTTTTTTCCTTTTCTAGTCTGTTATGTTAGTAAATCAACCCCCAGAGTGTCTCACCATTACTTCTAATAGGGGCTGATGTCTCCTGACTCCCCCACTGGCCACATACTGTCTCCCCATTACTTCTAATAGAGGCTGATGTCTCCTGACTCCCCCACTGGGTACATACTGTCTCCCCATTACATCTAATAGGGGCTGATGTCTCCTGACTCCCCCACTGGCCACATACTGCCTCCCCATTACTTCTAATAGGGGCTGATGTCTCCTGACTCCCCCACTGGGCACATACTGTCTCCCCATTACTTCTAATAGGGGCTGACGTCTCCTGACTCCCCCACTGGCCACATACTGTCTCCCCATTACTTCTAATAGGGGCTGATGTCTCCTGACTCCCCCACTGGCCACATACTCTCTCCCCATTACTTCTAATAGGGGCTGATGTCTCCTGACTCCCCCACTGGGCACATACTGTCTCCCTATTACTTCTAATAGGGGCTGATGTCTCCTGACTCCCCCACTGGCCACATACTGCCTCCCCATTACTTCTAATAGGGGCTGATGTCTCCTGACTCCCCCACTGGCCACATACTGTTTCCCCATTACTTCTAATAGGGGCTGATGTCTCCTGACTCCCCCACTGGCCACATACTGCCTCCCCATTACTTCTAACAGGGGCTGATGTCTCCTGACTCCCCCACTGGCCACATACTGCCTCCCCATTACTTCTAATAGGGGCTGATGTCTCCTGACTCCCCCACTGGGCACATACTGTCTCCCCATTACTTCTAACAGGGGCTGATGTCTCCTGACACCCCCACTGGGCACATACTGTCTCCCCATTACTTCTAACAGGGGCTGATGTCTCCTGACTCCCCCACTGGGCACATATTGTCTCCCCATTACTTCTAATAGGGGCTGGCGTCTCCTGACTCCCCATTACTTCTAATAGGGGCTGATGTCTCCCGACTCCCCCACTGGCCACATACTGTCTCTCCATTATTTCTAATAGGGGCTGATGACTCCTGACTCCCCCGCTGGCCACATACTGTCTCCCCATTACTTCTAATAGAGGCTGTAGTCTCCTGACTCCCCATTACCTCTAATAGGGGGTGATGGCTCCTGACTCCCCCACTGGGCACATACTGTCTCCTCATTACTTATAATAGGGGCTGATGTATCCTGACTCACCCACTGGGCACATACTGTCTCCCCATTACCTCTAAGGGTGCGTTTGCAGTAGAGTGGCGCGCGTCTGCGAGACGCGAGCAGGCTCTTCCGGGTCTGTGGGGAAAGCAGACAAATCCCATCAGCCGTGCCATGCACGGCTATGGGATCCGCAGCCTCCCACGCCGATTCGGATGGAAAAGCCGGCCGAATCGCTAGCAGTAGCGATTCGGCCGGCGTTACCATTGCACCCTGTGGCAGAGTTTCCCTGCACTATTCGCCTGCGAGGAAACACTGCGGATTCGTGGCGGTTTCCGCTCAAGTGGAAACGCGCCCTAATAGGGGCTGATGTCTCCTGACTCCCCACTAGCTACATACTGTCTCCCCATTTTTTCTAATAGGGGCTGAGGCCTCCTGACTCCCCCACTGGCCGCATACTGTCTCCTCATTACCTCTAATAGGGGCTGATGTCTCCTGACTCCCCCACTGGGAACATACTGTTTCTCCATTATTTCTAATAGGGGCTGATATCTCCTGACTCCCCCACTGGCCACATACTGTCTCCCCATTACTCCTAATAGGGGTTGATGTCTCCTGACTCCCCCACTGGCCACATTCTGTCTCCCCATTACTTCTAATAGGGGCTGATGTCTCCTGACTCCACACTGGGCATATACTCTCTCCCCATTACTTCTAATAGGGGCTGATGTCTCCTGACTCCCCACTGGGCACATACTGTCTGCTCATTACTTCTAATAGGGGCTGATGTCTCCTGACTCCCCCACTGGTCACATACTGTCTCCCCATTACTGCTAATAGGGGCTGATGTCTCCTGACTCCCCCACTGGTCACATACTGTCCTCCTCATTACTTCTAATAGGGGCTGATGTCTCCTGACTCCCCCACTGGTCACATACTGTCCTCCTCATTACTTCTAATAGGGGCTGATGTCTCCTGACTCCCCCACTGGCCACATACTGTCTCCCCATTACTTCTAATAGGGGCTGATGTCTCCTGACTCCCCCACTGGGAACATACTGTTTCTCCATTACTTCTAATAGGGGCTGATGTCTCCTGACTCCCCCACTGGCCACATACTGCCTCCCCATTACTTCTAATAGGGACTGATGTCTCCTGACTCCCCCACTGGTCACATACTGTCTCCCCATTACTTCTAATAGGGGCTGATGTCTCCTGACTCCCCCACTGGCCACATACTGTCTCCCCATTACTTCTAATAGGGACTGATGTCTCCTGACTCCCCCACTGGTCACATACTGTCCTCCTCATTACTTCTAATAGGGGCTGATGTCTCCTGACTCCCCCACTGGCCACATACTGTCTCCCCATTACTTCTAATAGGGGCTGATGTCTCCTGACTCCCCCACTGGGAACATACTGTTTCTCCATTATTTCTAATAGGGGCTGATATCTCCTGACTCCCCCACTGGCCACATACTGCCTCCCCATTACTTCTAATAGGGACTGATGTCTCCTGACTCCCCCACTGGTCACATACTGTCTCCCCATTACTTCTAATAGGGGCTGATGTCTCCTGACTCCCCCACTGGCCACATACTGTCTCCCCATTACTTCTTATAGGGACTGATGTCTCCTGACTCCCCCACTGGTCACATACTTTCTCCCCATTACTTCTAATAGGGACTGATGTCTCCTGACTCCCCCACTGGTCACATACTGTCTCTCCATTACTTCTAATAGGGGCTGATGTCTCCTGACTCCCCCACTGGGCACATACTGTCTCCCCATTATTTCTAATAGGGGCTGATGTCTCCTGACTCCCCCACTGGGCACATACTGTCTCCCCATTACTTCTAATAGGGTCTGATGTCTCCTGACTCCCCCACTGGCCACATACTGTCTCCCCATTGCTTCTAATAGGGACTGATGTCTCCTGACTCCCCCACTGGCCACATACTGTCTCCCCATTACTTCTAATAGGGGCTGATGTCTCCTGACTCCCCCACTGGCCACATACTGTCTCCCCATTGCTTCTAATAGGGACTGATGTCTCCTGACTCCTCCACTGGGCACATACTGTCTCCCCATTACTTCTAATAGGGGCTGATGTCTCCTGACTCCCCCACTGGGCACACACTGTCTCCCCATTACTTCTAATAGGGGCTGATGTCTCCTGACTCCTCCACTGGGCACATACTGTCTCCCCATTACTTCTAATAGGGGCTGATGTCTCCTGACTCCCTCGCTGGGCACATAATGTCTCCCCATTTCTTCTAATAGGGGCTGATGTCTCCTGACTCCCTCGCTGGGCACACACTGTCTCCTCATTACTTCTAATAGGGGCTGATGGCTGCTGAAAATACGAACTGACTACTGGACTTCTAGTGTTCTATTGTATGTGTTGTGTGTCTGTCTCACACTTTGTCTATGCCATGTGTACCACAAATAATTCCGTGTACAGCTCTTGCTGTACTTGGCGAAATAAAGTGATTCTGATTCTGATTGCCCCACTGGGCACATACCATCTCCACATTACTTATAGGGACCAATGACACCTGTTTTGCGCTCTGTGGGCACATATGGTCTTTTGATTACTTTTCATTTTACAGACAGAACAGGTAAGAAGAGATGATTGCAGTGAGTTAACAAGAGGAAAGTATGAGGTTTTCCTGTATTTAGTGCTTATCCCTCACCTGTGCTGATCTGTACAGGAATTTCCTCCTCCTTACAAGGCTCATCTCCCGTCACAAACGCCTCTTCTTCAGTTTTAACACGAATCATCCTTTCATATTAAAAGACACAATGCACAAAATACATTTTTGAGAATCAAAGGAAACCTTAACTGATTGAAAAAAAAAGAAGAAGTTTAAAGCGGACCCAAACCAAACATTTTGTTTAATTAAAAATATTTAGTTGCACCACTCTGACACATACAAAGATAAATAAACACTCCTTTAAACCTATGAGCATTTCAGTGCATGCTTTTCACCCTTCTCTCTTCATAACTAGGGTTATACTGGGGGCAGCCATTAGCAATTCCTCCTTTGCCAGACACCTGCTACTTCACCAGTTTGCCGGATTTTGTCCCGGCAATTTGAAAGGAAGCGAGGGGTTTCTCCAATAAATGTAAAATATTTTATATTTGTCATCATGCAGCTGAAAAAAGGCTCCTATATATTATTATAATTTAGGAAATAGATTTTATTTCTGAAATCTTGTATTTTTAATTTGGGTCCACTTTAACCTACCTGGGGCTTCTACTGTCCCCTGCTGACGTCCTGTGGCTGTGCTGGGACAAACCAATCCTTCGGTCCCCCGCAACAAAGCAGTTTCATTTCTGGCGACTGGCCAATCATTGGCCACTGTTGCTGGGAGCGTCCCGAGCATGCGCTGTACGAAATGTTTCTGATTTTGCGCATGCACAGGACGCTCCCAGCGACAGGAGCGCGATTGATGACACGCTCGTCTATCGAAACTGGCTCGCGGGGAACTGGAGGATCGGTTTGTCCCGGCGTGGGCAAAGGATGCCCCCCTCAAAAGTGCGCCCCCTTTCTTTCAAATCGTGCCATTGCAGTACATGTAGCAAATGTGCCCCCAGTATTAGGTAGCCCCCTCCCCAGTACAACCAGATGTACACCCTGAATTAGGTAGCCCCCTCCCCAGTACAGCCAGATATACACCCTGAATTAGACCCACATCCCCAGTATATCCAGGTGTGTCCCCTCTATTAGCTAGCCCCACCTCACCACAATAGCCAGATGTGCCTCAGAAATTGCAGCCTACTCCATATGCAGAGTAAGTGGCCAGCAGAGTGAGCTGGAATAGCTACCTGTCTGTTATATGTAGGATGAAGATCCTGACAGCGCTCAGTTATTGTGCTGTCTCACACTAAAGGATCAAACCCATTAACTCTAGGGACAGTGCAGCAGCTGGAAAAAGAGGGATGATGCCCTCTGTACAATATTCAGTCACGTAGGGCCCCTTTGTCAAGGCACAATTTGCTCGAGGGCAAAAATCTGTCTGCTGCTGTAAACACGCTCCTGTAGGGTTAATGGGAGTAGGACTACTCTAGACACTCACATGGCATGCATCTTTGCGTACTCAGCAGGTGGCAGCGGCAGGATCTTCACCCCGTCCCAGTCTCCTCTCTGACACCTCCAGTGGGGCACATGCTGAGAGTCGCCACTAGGGGGCACTGTCACGGACGGTTGCGGGGCCGCAGACGTGTCCTGGAACCGCCCGTGAAGAAAAAGCGATCGCACTCGATTCTCTGCATCGATTGCGCTTCAGATCAATAGAATCTAGGTTGATTGTGTAAGAGGATCTACAGTCTTTTCTTAGCTGAGAGAATCTCTGTAAAAGCCTGGGGGGAGGTGTTAATTAGCTTGGACATATTCCCTGTGGAAGGCAGAATAACATGGAGGCATGAATTCCCTTTTCTGTTCTGGGAACTAGGTGACACCTAGCTGATCTCCTGTAGATGTTTATTAACCAAAGGGTGATAAGGAGGCCTAGGTTCAGCCAGGCAGGCTACGAATCCCCGGGAGGTCTTGACACCTTGCTCCCTGGTAAGGATCAAAGGGAAGCCAGCTGCTAGCAGCTAGCACACATCCTGAATAACCTGAGTCTCATAGCATAATCCATAACTTCCCAGATCTGTCATATTTCTGGGGTTCCTGAGATGGCAGCTTCGCCAAACGCGGGGGAAGTGTAGCATGAGTCCCGGTGCTGGTTCAGAGGAAGTTTCAGAACATTCTGAGGTAAAGACTGCCAGTTAGGCAGTTTGAAAGTGCCCTGATGATACCACAGGGGTCCCACCCCTCATGTCTGGTATCAGGGCGCTGGGTAAATCGAGACAGACCTGAAAATGTTAATAAATCTGCCCTGACCTGTACCGTTCTGTGAGATAGAGCCCATATATGGTTAGATATGATTTCTGGTCCCCAGGACAAGGGGAGGGCTCATCTCATCTTCTAAGGGGGTGTGTGGCTCCCCGCCCTCACTCCCTCCTACTGAATCAGGGGCATAAGAATGGCAGAGTACCCAAACTCAGTGTCCTCCACCCTGAAACATCATCTTGATTTCATCTGTGCCAGCTTGAGGATATGCTGGCATTCACCTGGTTTGAACTCTGAACTTTGATTGAAACCAAGAACTTTACAAGTTTTCCCACTAAAGGACATCTTTCCAGGAACTAAGTATTTTTTCTCCCTTCTTTTATTTTTCATACTGGCTATTACTGTTTTAATAATTGTTGATTTTAATAATTGTCTGTATATATTATTTATATTGCTTTCAATAAACCGACGCTATCGTCAGTTGTTGTTCTAGCTACCCTACTATTCAGCCATACACAGAAACTGATCCCAGGTCTCTGGAGAGACGCTACTACTATTGTTTGTTGTTGGCTAGACAGAATAGAGTGTGTTTAACCGTTTTTATTCGCAGGACTAGTCAGTCAGCGAGCTCCTCGGGCCCATGGTAACCGAGGTGGTGGCAGTTATACCCTGAATCGTGTGTAAGTTGTAATTACCGTACCTCACAGGCTCCCTTCTGGTTTGTCTGCGGTTTGTCCCAACGGTTCCTGCGCATTGACTGCGACCAGAGTTCGCACGATCCATGCGCTGGCACCGTTTGGAAGGCCATTTGCGGTCTGACCACCAGGGCCTCCTGTGACAGTGTTTGGCAGCGGTTGGGACCTGTGTTGTGCTGAAAGTATCTAAGATAGCGCTAGCGCTATCCAGAAATGAACTAATTCGTTGGTGTAGCTGGAAGGCAATATATTTTTTATATGTACAGAGAGACTGTGTAGCCAGTACCCCTCCCCAAAAGTTTAATTTTATTTGGCATGGAAATGTCCGGGAACTACAAGAACATGTGCCTGTCAGACCTGCAAAATCTTTGCCAAGCGAGAGGCAATGACGTCGGCCGCAGGAAGCAACAGGACCTGGTAACGGACTTGTTTCAATGGGATACCCAGCAACTGCGGGAGCTGGATGTGTCTGTTGAGGTAGACGCCGGCCCATCTGACCCAAACCGAGGGGAACCAGAGACTGAGAATCCTGACCGTACAGAGGTTGTGCATCCTGAGGGCCCTGCATTAACAGATACGCAGGAGAATGTCAGTATGGTCCCCAATCCCAGAGTTTCTGAAAGTACTCGCCTGGAACTGGCCAGTGCTGGACTGTCCATGGGTGCTGACCCGGTAATGCAGCAGGCATTGCGAAAGCTGATGGAGACTGACCTGGACAAGTACATGCAGTACATGCAAGCGCAGTTGGAGCGCCAATCCACAGAACGCCACGCGGAGAGCTATGCCGCTGAGCGAGAACGGGAGCGCCAACGACAGCATGAGCTAAACATGGCAAAAGTGCAACAGGCCAGCCTGAGTTCCTCGCCCAGCCTCCCTGCGGAAGGAGCTGCACCACCCGTAAGTGCAAAATTTAAATTTGCTAATATTGAGAAAGACACAGACATTGACTTGTTTTTGCGGTCTTTTGAAAAAGCCTGCCGTCAGTATCGTCTGTCCCAAGACCAGTGGGCCAGACATCTGACACCTTTGCTGCGCTACAAAGCACTTGATGCATTCGCAGAATTGCCTGCGGAGAAAGATAATGATTATGCCGCTATAAAAGACGCTATCATTACTAAGTACCAGCTGACGCCAGAAGCCTATCGCAAGAAGTTCAGGGCCTGGCAGAAAAAGTCTTCTGACTCGTACCGAGATGTGGTCAGCAGCTTGCTCACCACACTCAGCCAGTGGACTCTAGGCCTCACCAAAGGGTCTTACGATGTCCTGGAGGACTTGATAGTCCTAGAACAATTTCTGAACATTTGCCCTGCTGATGTACGACAGTTTATGCTAGAGCGCAAGCCGGCGTCAGCAACTGTCGCTGCAGACCTCGCTGAGACTTTTGCGACTACCCGGGTGACTGATGCACGCAGAAGCGCACCATCCAGCTGGAGGGGAGGTCAGCCCAATACCTCGGCAGACTCTCCTGCCCCTGTGAGCCGTCAGCCACAGAGGCCACTCAGCGCAGCTGCTACACCCAGGTCTGCAGCCCCTGGAGAGGTCACCTGTCACTACTGCCGCCAGCCCGGACACATGAAATTCGACTGTCCAGAGCGGAGACAGACACTACCAGCACCTGGATCATCTGCATCACCTGTACCTCACCCACAGCAGAGGCAACCCGCCAGCGAACCACAGCCTGGATCATCAGATTTTGTTCTGTTTGCCCGCGGAAAGGAAATCCGCGACCGAACCGACCAGCAGCAACTTGTTAGAGTGAACGACAAAGTTGTCACCGGATTCCGAGACACCGTAGCTGACATCACGTTAGTTCACTCACACCTTGTGCCAAAGGAGAGCATCAGCTCCAGCCGATCCCTTGCCCTTACTGGAGTAGAGGGCACCCTTTTTCACATAGCCTACGCAAGAGTGAAGATGGATTGGGGGGTGGGAATCCAAGAAAGGGTTGTTGGGGTTATGAAGGATCTCCCAGTCCCTGTGTTGCTGGGGACTGATTTGGGCAAGCTTGTGTCCTACTATGAACCTGCCACGACCGCCTTGTCGCACACGGAAGGAGACGGACTCTCCACCCACCACCAGGTACTTTATACACTTGGGGGAGCACCAGTGGGAGGTGGGTTGAATGTGCCCAGTTCAAGGGTACCAGGTTCAATAGTGCCTGCTTCAAAGGCACCTGAGTTTGATGTACAGACTGTCTGCTGTGATGATGATGTAACTGTACCTGAGTTTACCATACAACCTGTCTGTAATGAAAAAAGGTCTATACCTGTCAATGTCATTAATGCATGCCACGATGATTTGAGTAATGCCCGTCTGTGCCATTCTGAAGGTGTACCTGTGCTAGCAGTACCGCGCAGCTGTACTGCTCAGAACCCGAGCTCAGAACAGGTGGAGGGGGTTCCGGCCTCCTCCCCCTCCTCTGACCGCAGGGATGAGACCTTTCAGCCGCTGGCCTCGTGTGACATGACCAAGTTGGCTGAAACTGACAGCGTCCTCACAGCAGCACTACAAAGCGACCCAAGCCTGGAGGTGCTCAGGCAGCAAGCCTCTGAGTCCCCCGCAGACGGGGCCGCTTTCAAGGTGTACTGGGAAGGTGGGAGACTGTACAGCGAGTCTGTACAGCCCCCTACCGGTGGATCACATGCGAATACCAAATGGCTTGTGGTCCCGAGTGCGTTCAGGGGACATGTGCTGAAATCCGCACATGCTAATCCTCTGACAGGGCACTCGGGTGTCCGCAAGACACTTGCCTGTATTCGGACACAGTTTTATTGGCCCGGCATGAACAGGGATGTAGGCAAATACTGCAAAGCATGTGCCGTCTGTCAGGAGCAGGGGAGGTCCAGGGATTCCCGCGGGGTTCCCTTAGGTCCACAGCCGCTTCGCAGGGAACCCCTACATGGGCTGGCTGCTGACCTACCCAAACCACTTCCCGTTGTAAGCAGTCTTGGCGGACGCCCCATCCGAACGCAGTGGCGCAAACGCCCTGTCCGGAACGGTCCAGGTCAGGTCAAGCCGGAGAGTAGCAGACCGCGACCTGTCCAGTGGAACCGAGCCGCAGGCGCCAATGGGTTTTCCCGCGTGCCGGCAGCTCGAGACCCGTCAGCCAGGTTAGCGGCGCCGCCACACATCTTGCGGATATGTGTCTAAGCCACCGACAAGAGGGGGGGCTGTCTCGGACGGTTGCGGGGCCGCAGACGTGTCCTGGAACCGCCCGTGAAGAAAAAGCGATCGCACTCGATTCTCTGCATCGATTGCACTTTAGATCAATAGAATCTGGGTTGATTGTGTAAGAGGATCTACAGTCTTTTCTTAGCTGAGAGAATCTCTGTAAAAGCCTGGGGGGAGGTGTTAATTAGCTTGGACATATTCCCTGTGGAAGGCAGAATAAAATGGAGGCATGAATTCCCTTTTCTGTTCTGGCAACCAGGTGACACCTAGCTGATCTCATGTAGATGTTAATTAACCAAAGGGTGATAAGGAGGCCTAGGTTCAGCCAGGCAGGCTACGAATCCCCGGGAGGTCTTGACACCTTGCTCCCTGGTAAGGATCAAAGGGAAGCCAGCTGCTAGCAGCTAGAACACATCCTGAATAACCTGAGTCTCATAGCATAATCCATAACTTCCCAGATCTGTCATATTTCTGGGGTTCCTGAGATGGCAGCTTCGCCAAACGTGGGGGAAGTGTAGCATGAGTCCCGGTGCTGGTTCAGAGGAAGTTTCAGAACATTCTGAGGTAAAGACTGCCAGTTAGGCAGTTTGAAAGTGCCCTGATGATACCACAGGGGTCCCACCCCTCATGTCTGGTGTCAGGGCGCTGGGTTAATCGAGACAGACCTAAAAATGTTAATAAATCTGCCCTGACCTGTACCGTTCTGTGAGATAGAGCCCATGTATGGTTAGATATGATTTCTGGTCCCCAGGACAAGGGGAGGGCTCATCTCATCTTCTAAGGGGGTGTGTGGCTCCCCGCCCTCACTCCCTCCTACTGAATCAGGGGCATAAGAATGGCAGAGGACCCAAACTCAGTGTCCTCCACCCTGAAACATCATCTTGATTTCATCTGTGCCAGCTTGAGGATATGCTGGCATCCACCTGGTCTAAACTCTGAACTTTGATTGAAACCAAGAACTTTACAAGTTTTCCCACTAAAGGACATCTTTCCAGGAACTAAGTATTTTTTCTCCCTTCTTTTATTTTTCATACTGGCTATTACTGTTTTAAAGAGACACTGAAGCGGAAAAAAAATTATGATATTATGATTTGCATGTGTAGTACAGCTAAGAAATAAAACATTAAGATCAGATACATCAGTCTAATTGTTTCCAGTACAGGAAGAGTTGAGAAACTCCAGTTGTTATCTCTATGCAAACGAGCCATTAAGCTCTCTGACTAAGTTAGTCATGGAGAGGGCTGTTATCTGACTTTTATTATCTCAACTGTAATTGAACTGTTTACTTTTCCTCTGCCAGAGGAGAGTTCATTACTTCACAGACTGCTCTGAAAGACTCATTTTAAATGCTGAGTGTTGTGTAATCTGCACATATTATAGAATGATGCAATGTTAGAAAAAACACTATATACCTGAAAGTAAAAGTATGAGAATATTTTCTTTGCTGCTAATCTTCTAGTAATTATTCATAGTACACAACCAATTCATTATATCATATATTTTTTTCGCTTCAGTGTCTCTTTAATGATTGTTGATTTTAATAATTGTCTGTATATATTAATTATGTATATTGCTTTCAATAAACCAACGCTATCGTCAGTTGTTGTTCTAGCTACCCTACTATTCAGCACACACACAGAAACTGATCCCAGGTCTCTGGAGAGACGCAACTACTATTGTTTGTTGTTGGCTAGACAGAATAGTGTGTTTAACCGTTTTTATTCGCAGGAATAGTCAGTCAGCGGGCTCCTCGGGCCCATGGTAACCGAGGTGGTGGCAGTTATACCCTGAAGCGTGTGTAAGTTGTAATTACCGTACTTCACAGGCTCCCTTCTGGTTTGTCTGCGGTTTGTCCCAACGGTTCCTGCGCATTGACTGCGACCAGAGTTCGCACGATCCGTGCGCTGGCACCGTTTGGAAGGCCATTTGCGGTCTGACCACCAGGGCCTCCTGTGACAGGCACCATAGAGCAGAGAAGGAAGGACTGTGCGATAGGGTGAAGACGGATCCCGGTGGCACCAAGACGGCAGCTCTGTTCACCACTTACACTGCATATGGCTGGGTGGGGTTCACTCGGGGGCTTAGGCAATAGTCAAATGTCAATTCACAGGCTGTTACCACATGGAAAAGTAAAATTACCGACTAGTGAGGCAAATTACCAAATGTCAATTCACCAAGATTACAGCATTCCATAAAACAAACGACCTGTTCAGTATTTTAAGAACTGCCAGGAGCTGTCGGTAACTGACAATTAGCCATGCGGTAAAATATGCAGGACAAGCATCCTCTATAGTAGGTGACACACAAGAATGGGATGGATGCTCCTGGACTGGTGACATTCACAGGTGGAGACACACATGCCCCCACCCATGCTCTAGCTGTCCTTGTCCCCCTCTCTCCTCATTCTGTCCACATGTGGCCCCTTCTGTCACCTGCACATTACACATGGGAGATACCACGAAACAAGCACACGCCCCCTTCGGGTCACAGTCCCCCTGCTGGGCTACAGACATGGCCCGCCTCTCTTGTCTCTCAGAGCAATCCAGGCAGCAGCAGAATTGAGAAGAAGCTTGCCAGCCAATAGAACATTGGATTGTGGACGGCGACACTGATCCATTTATGTAGAGGCAGCAGGTGTACAAAGCAGGTCACAGTGCTGAGCATATCTGCCTGACTATGCAACCACTCACAATAGGCTTACACAGAGATTTATTCATGCCTTTATTCATGTCATATATTCTTCATTCCTCACATTCACTCCCTAACCAGCTCCTATCATCTCCAACTCTAAAAGATATCATACATCTAACCTTTTCTCTTTCAGGACACAACTAAATTGTTAATACATGCTCTTATGATATCTCATCTGGACTACTGTAATGTACTGCTTTCTGGACTACCAACTAACAGACTGGCACTGCTCCAATCTGTACTGAACCCGGCACCTCGTCTCATTCATCTTGCATCTATCAATGCCTCTGTCTAGAGGAATTACAAAATTGGAGGAACACCAGCTGGTTGAGCCTGAACTCTGACAAAACAGAGGTGTTGGTGGTAGGTGGTCCACACATGATGGATGAACTCCAGAACTCTCCCCACTTCAAACTAGCAATTGGGGGAGATACCATACAGTATAAAGACTATGTGCAAAACCTTTGGGTAATCCTAGATAGAAAGCTAACACTCATACAGCAGGTATTGGCTGTCGTCAAGGCCTCGTTCTTCCATCTAAGAAATGTAGCAAGAATTAAACCCCTTATCCCAGCTGAAGACCTACCTGCCCTGATTCATGCATTTGTATCCTCCCACCTGGTCTACTGCAATGCCCTGTTCATCGGATCTACAGAGAAGGATTTGTGCCCCCTACAACTAGTACAGCATGCAGCAGCCAGACTCGTAGCCAATGCCCCCGGCAGCTCACCCATCTCCCTACTGCAAACTCTTCACTGGTTGGCAGTAAAATGCAGAATCCATTTTAAGATCTGCCTGCTGACATTCAAGGCTCTAAACCACATGGGACCCAAATACATAGCGGATCTATTGGAACTCCACGCACCCTCCGCTCTGCCAACAAGATGAATCTAGTTATTCCCAGGATACACTCAACATTTTGGTGCTCGGGCCTTTTCCTATGCAGCCCCTACTCTATGGAACTCAATTCCACACTCAGTGCGAGAGGCTCCTTCTCTGGACAGCTTTAAAAAAAGGCTAATAACCCATCTCTTTTCCAGAGGTTTTGAAACTGCATAACGCAGGTCAAAGCGCTTTGAGTCCCCAGGGAGAAAAGTGCTATAAAAATATCATTATTATTATCATCTTACTTCTCACTCTTCCTCTGCTGCCCCTCTCTGTCAAGCTATTCATTAGCTATCAATTAACTAGAGGATCCAGTTCAAACTCCCTACAAAGCTCTCCACAATCTCTCTCCCCTGCACATCTCCTCACTGTTTTCTAGATACCAACCCAACCGCACGCTCAGATCTGCACATGACCTTCTTTTGTCCTCCTCTAGAATTACCTCGTTCACGTATACAAAATTTTGTACATGCTTCATCCCTCCTCTGGAATGCCCTTCATCAATGCATCCATTACTCTCCAACCTTTGATAGCTTTAAACACTCCCTCAAAACTCACTTTTTGTCCGACAAGCATACGCTCTACCTTAGGCCACTTCCCCTTTGACCTAAGGCCAAGTTGCACTCGTACTAGATATCCTACAAACACACTGCCTCTAGGTATGTTTATTGTATACTACCCCTCCTCTTCTTTCAACCCCCATTCCTTTAGATTGTAAGCTCACAAGGGCAGGGCTCTTTCCTCCTTTTGTGCCTTAGAATTCATTATACATTTTATTCATCATGTTACTTTTGTCACTGTAATTACCAATTCTGTATTTTGTACCACTGTCTGCATTACTGTATTATGTACCCCATATGTTTGTTTCTTACTTTATACAATCTTCACAGAATATGTTGGTGCTTTATAAATCAATAATAATAATATATGAATACGTGAACATGACCAGCATACTGCACAATGGGACCGAACGCTTTCCAACCGGTTTTGACAAGACTCCGGCATTCGAGAAAAAGTGGCAAATTTTGGAAAGACAGTCGCATTCAGCATTTACCCCAAAGGTAGGATCATTACAAAACGTGTCATAGTGAACAGAGGCCAGCATGGGTCACTGAGGAGCAATGCTCTAACCCTGGGCTACATGGTCAGTCCTCCGGAGGCCAATACAGCATTTTCAGTGGGTTTGTGTTAATGTGTTCTTTTAGAGTAATACTAAAGCCACTGTAAAAAAAAAAAAAAAACAACAACAATAAAATAAAGTCAGAAACTCACCCCTTTAGGGCTGGTTCACACTAAGGGCTTGATTCACTAATCCGTGATAACTCAAATATCACATCTTATCAAAGATATCACACATTACGAAAATATATCACACCTTATCAGAGTAGCATAACGAGCGCTACGAACGTATGCCTGCTAATTGGCAATGGCACTCGTCCTGCCCTGAACCCCTGCGGGTTCTTAGCGCTCGCTATGCTACTCTGATAAGGTGTGTTGACTCTGAAAAGGTGTGATATCTTTTCATAAGGTGTGATATTTGAGATCTCACGGTTTAGTGAATCAAGCCCTATGAGCGTTTTGAGTTGTGTTTTAAATACCTAGCATTTCTAAGAGCGCTGTAAAGGCGCTTGTGTAATGAAATCCTATGCGAGTCGTTTTTTTTTCTTTTTTTTGCAATCGCAAACATGGATCGTGCACTATTTTCTGGGTGAAAGCGCTTTGAACAGCAATTTTGTGAGCTTTTTTTGTTTTTTTTGTTTAAACAAATTTGCTTTAAAGCAGACCTGAACTCAGAACTAGGCTTGCTCTTCCAAGTAGCTACAACGTGCGACGCAAATGGAGCGCACTGATCAGACAGCTGCATAGGTAATTTAACCCTTCTCTCCTGCAGTCACAACTGGTGTAATTAAAGAAAACCTGAACTGAAAATTAAAAGTCAAAATAAACATACACACGTCATACTAACCTCCCGTGTAGTCTACTCCTCAATCTCTTTCTCCTCTCCTGCGTTCCATTTGTCAGCTGTGATCAAGGGAATTCTCCGTCCTCCATTTTGAAAATGGCCATTACCCCATAGTCATGGTCAGCGAACTGGTAAACTGTAACATCGTCCACTTGAGCCATTGGGAAACATGGACATTACCGGGCACATCAGTTGTCCACTCAGCTATAACTGACAGCATCTGATATATAACTGTCAGCAACTGATATATTTCAGTTCTGACAAAATGTTGTCAGAACTGGAAGGGATCATTGTCAGAAGAAAATGGTGAGCTTCTGAGAGGAACTGATGGCAAGGTAACTAATGTTCATTTGAAGTTGCCTCATGTGTTTATTTTAAATAATTTTACTCAGTACAGGTTCCCTTTAACATCTAGATTCTGAGTAGCTACGAGTATGTAGCTACTCGGAAGAGCAAGTCCAACTCAGAACTTCCTTGCTGCTCTACAAGATAAGCACCAGCATAACTCAAATAAAAACATTTCTTTGTTAAAGCTGATACAAATCCTGCAATAAATCTGCAGTTTATTTACTTCCTGCTTTCATGGAAGCAGACATATTGTTAACATCCTGTGTTTATAAATGAGATCTCTGCCATAGCAGTCAGCTGACAAAGCTAAGGAATCAAATTACAATGTGTGCTTAGTCACAGATAAGGCGTATTTAGGTTAAACTCTCGAAATACATACAAGGTGCATCTTTCTGTCCTGTGCAAGTGGTCAGGTCCACTGTAAAAGACATTTCGTTCTGGGTCAGAGTGCACTTCCTATTTGCACAGATAAAAAAAATCGCAAAATGAAAATGCAAACAAAATCGCTTGCAAAAAAGGCAAATCACTAGGAATCACGTAACAGAATCGCTCACAAAAGAGCTGTAGAGTGAACTAAGCCTTAAGGGGCCCATACACTGGTCGATTTCAGCCATCGATTGATTCTATAGAATCGATTGATTAGAAATAGATTCTATCAAATATATCGATTTGCAGCCGATTTCGATCAATTTGATCTGACAGGATGGAAAATCTAGGTCAATCTGCTGCTGGCAGCAGATCAATGGCCCATAGAGTTGCATTGGATCTAATGGTCCAATAATGCATTTACATAGATAGATTTCCACAGAAATCTGATGGTTGAATCTGCTGCAACTCTAAGTGTATGGCCACCTTTAGAGAGGGATGTCAATAGATCTCATAGAGCCTTCCTGGTCCTGTATCGGTGACCTCATTACGGCACAGTCACCCCTGCTGCAGGCATTACACCAACTGTTTGAATACTCGTTTGGTGATCCTCTGAAGGCTTAGGAAGGAGGTGGCAAATCTGGACAGGGACAGCCCTGGAAGGAGGACACCAAAGGCTTTATGAGATAGCTGAACTAACTAGGAGAAACGGGGGGAGCAGGCATGTACTGCAAGTGGTCTTGATGCCCACTGCTCCCCTCCATCCCCCTCCTTTCCTACCTAAATGCCTTCTCTCCGGCAGCCTCTTCCGGGTCGGCAGGGTCAGGCATTAGTGCGCAGGCAAGGGCCAGACTGCGTGCATCCTACATTGCATAGCCGGTGTTGTGTCTGATTGCGCTGCCTGTTAATTTGCGCTGCCCCACATGCGTAGTGGGAGACTGTGCGGCCACAGTTCCTATTTAATTATGCTGTTGGTGGTAAAATACTAAATATCTCCGCTTCCTCACATCCTACACTCCCCAAATTTTCAGGGCAGGGAGGGGGCCCCCAGAACTACTTCTCTGCCACATTGCAGCCCCCGAGCCCCACTGGTTCTCGAGAAAGGTTTCTCTAATCTATCTCCTGAACCAGCGGGGCTCGGGGGCTGCAATTTGCTATAGAGGTTGTTCGGGGGATCCTCTCCCTACCCTGAGAATTTGAGAGTGTAGGATGTGAGGAAGCGGAGATATTTAGTATTTTACCATCAGCAGCATAATTAACTTCACACTGAGCATGCGTGCTACTCAGTGTGAAAGGGAGCTTCCGGGCAGCGCAATCAGACATTACAACGGGAGCGCACTACGCATGACATCACAACTACGCCATGCGCAGAGCACTCCCGGACGTAGACGCATGATGTAGCTTGGCCGCCGCCTGTGCACTAATGCCCGACCCGAAAGAAGTTACCAGGGGGCATTTAGATAGGAAAGTAGAGGGGAACAGAACAGAAGAGAAGTGTGGAGCAGTGGGCATCAGAACAGCTTGCAGTAGATGCTTGCTCCACCCCCCAATTCTCCTGCTTAGTTCAGCTCTGTTGGCACTTTCTAAATCACTAGTAATAATAACAATACTTTAATTAATCTGCCATCAAGTATCCATCCACAATTGCAGCTTGATTTCTTTACTATATATTATGTATGTATGTATGTTTATGTGATGTAACATGCAGTTTACCCATTTCCCACACTCACGGCTCACCTGGTGATGTGATCTGGAGCAAGTATAATCCACAAGTCTGCAGTCAGCTATGCTGCAGCTCTCCTATAGTTTTCCCACCCTGCCAGGACTTCCTGTTCAGCTTAGAGCACAAGCATCCCTCCCTCGCTTCCTCTAGTCTACAGCAAAATGGCCGCCTCCTGCGCTGAGGACACATTCGATAGCTATATTATGTTTCAGTGACATAAGCAATACTACATATATCAGTCGCATTAACATAAAAAAGTGCTATAAATGCTCGCATGCCTATGTGTTATTATGTTACATTAGCAGATATTCTGTTAGTTTGCCTTTCAGGTACCTGACTGGCTGCTGTATGATGTTTGGAGTGGGCGCCCTCTAGCATTTGGAAAAGGAATGACAAGGAAAATGTCACAAACTAGAGAGTGCTTGGTGAAATTTGCCTTCTTAAAACAGAAGGAAAGTTGCAATAATTCAGCTATAAGTGAAAATTTGTGGTTACCCACAATGCACCACTATTGAATATGCAAATTATCCCTTTAGCCCCTGTAAGCAAGGCAAGCATTCAGAACCGCGGGTGTATAGCAAGCCTAAAGCCTAAATACCCGAAGGGAAAATAAACTAATGAAATAAATGATTGTATCTATCCTCCTTCTCCTAAAAAAGACTTTTTAAGATATTCCACAGTTTTATTTTATGTTTAAATGTACTTTTTCAGTGTTAACTGTTTTATTGTTTTTGCTCAATGATACATTCATTGAAGTATGCCAGAGCTAAAATCTATGAACTATTGATCTTATTTATCTCTTTCCTGCTCTCAGAAGCCAGTTTCTGCTAGGAAAGTGTTTTATAGTTGGAATTTCTTATCAGTGGGGGTCACGCTGTAGTCACTTCCTGTCTGAGTCAGGACTGAGTCAGCCACTTACATACCTACATATTTAACTCTTTCAGGCCGATAAAGAAAGAAATAAACGCACCATAGTTATTTGTGTGCTAGGCACTGTACATACCCATGTCTATCTCATCATGTCACATGTCACTTCGGGTATCCTTTACATGTGTATTGGATCCAATATAAAAAAAATTTAAGAGTAAAAATAAATAAATAAAAGCTATAGGTAGCACTATTGCCCATAGCAGCAAATAATAAAGTAAAAAAAGTTTTTAATAAAAATAAAATAACATTAAAAAAAAAAAATAACAAAAGTTCTGCAAAAATGCTTACAATGTAAAAAAACACTTTAACAAAATTGCACCGCTTTTGGTACAAGAAAGTGCAGGGAAATTAAAGGATAACTGAAGTAAGAGTGATATGGACAAAAGATTTTAAAACACTGCACCAGTAATGTTAAGATTCAAATCTCCTCACAATCACCAGTCATTATTTCAGCAACAATCTTCCTATGGGTTGCACTTACTGTGAAGGATCACCACATCCCAGGGGCGTCGCTAGCCCTATCTTGGGGGGGCCCGTGCCCCCAATCTGTCCTGGGGTGCCACGGATCTCTCGGCCGCCGCTGCCCCGCTTTGCCCTGCCCCGCTCCGCTGTCTCAGCTGCCATTCAGACCTCGATCAGCGCCGGGCGACCAGATAGAGCGGGCACTAGGACCTAGCGGACACCGCTGATATGCGGAAGTGAAATCACTTCCGCATATTTGTGCCCGGCGCCTGCTCTATCTGGTCGGGTCACCCGCTGATCCTCAGGTCTGACGCGGCAAGGTAGGTGGGATGGGGAGTGCGCCTGTCACTCACTACCTAACGGGGGTCCCTGCTGTCACTCACTACCTAACGGGGGTCCCTGCTGTCACTCACTACCTAACGGGGGTCCCTGCTGTCACTCACTACCTAACGGGGGTCCCTGCTGTCACTCACTACCTAACGGGGGTCCCTGCTGTCACTCACTACTTAACGGGGGTCCCTGCTGTCACTCACTACCTAACGGGGGTCCCTGCTGTCACTCACTAACTAACAGGGGTCCCTGCTGTCACTCACTACCCAACGGGGCTCCCTGCTGTCACTCACTACCCAACGGGGGTCCCTGCTGTCACTTACTACCTAACGGGGGTCCCTGCTGTCACTCACTACTTACCGGGGGTCCCTGCTGTCACTCACTACCTAACGGGGGTCCCTGCTGCCACTCACTACCTAACAGGGGTCCCCATGGCTTAGGGAACCACAGGAGCAAGGGCACCAATTCAGCAGGCTAAACTGTTGCAGCATTTACAAGCTTGCAAATGCTGTAATGCAGGGAGTTCAGGTGAGCGCCTGACCGCGGTACTCTGCTGCTTTCCTCCTGTGCAGCAGTCCTGCTGTCACTCACTACTTAACGGGGGTCCCTGCTGTCACTCACTATCTAACTGGGGGCCCCTGCTGTCACTCACTATCTAACTGGGGGTCCCTGCTGTCACTCACTACCCAACTGGGGGTCCCTGCTGTCACTCACTACCCAACTGGGGGTCCCTGCTGTCACTCACTACCCAACTGGGGGTCCCTGCTGTCACTCACTACCCAACTGGGGGTCCCTGTCACTCACTACCTAACTGGGGGATGCCTGTCACTACCTAACTGGGGGGTGCCTGTCACTACCTAACTGGGGGGTGCCTGTCACTACCTAAACTGGGGGCTCCTGTCACTACCTAAACTGGGATACTCCTGGCGCTACCTTAACTAGGGGGCACCTGTCGCTACCTAAACTATCCAGGCCAGCCAGCCCAGCATCACCACCAGCCAACCAGCCCAGAATCACTATCAAAAAGGCCACAGCATCACCACCAGTCAGGCCAGCATTTACTTCAACCAGCCAAGCACAGCCCAGCATCACTGCCAGCCAACCCAGCCACAACATCGGCCACAGCATCACTGCCAGGCCTTTCAGCTCACACATCATCCCCAATCCAGCCAAAAACAGTATTGCCAGGTACAGCACCCAGTAGAGGAGAATTCAGAAGCCAGGTGAGAGGTGTCTACCATATTAACCTCCTTGGCGGTAACCCCGAACGTAGTTCGGGGTAAGCAGCCGGAGGGTGCCGCTCAGGCCCTGCTGGGCCGATTTGTTTAATTTTTTTTTTGCTGGACGCAGCTAGCACTTTGCTAGCTGCGCCAGCACCCCGATCGCCGCCGCCGCGCGCCCGATCGCCGCTATCCGGTGCGGCGCGCGCCCCCCCCAGACCCCGTGCGCTGCCTGGCCAATCAGTGCCAGGCAGCGCCGAGGGGTGGCCCAGGACTCCCAATGACGTCCGGACGTCAGTGACGTCATCCCGCCCGTCGCCATGGCGACGGGGGAAGCCCTCCAGGAAATCCCGTTCTTTGAACGGGATTTCCTGATCGGAGATCGCCGAAGGCGATCGAAGAGGGCGGGGGGATGCCGCTGAGCAGCGGCTATCATGTAGCGAGCCCTAGCCTCGCTACATGATATAGAAAATTTTTTTTAAAAAAACTGCCGCGCTGCCTCCTGGCGTATTTTTTTATATACCGCCAAGGAGGTTAAGGGGGCATTCTGCCTATTTATGTGAAATGCTGTCTATTTATGTGCCTCATGACTGCTGAATTTGTCTTGTTGGGGGCCTTGTGATTGCTGAATTTGTCTTGTTGGGTGCCTCATGATTTGTTGGGGGCCTCATGATTGCTGAATTTGTCTTGTTGGGGGCCTCACGCTTGCTGACTTTGTCATGTTGGGGGCCTCATGATTGCTGAATTTGTCTTGTTGGGGGCCTCATGATTTCTGAATTTGTCTTGATAGGGGCCTCATGATTGCTGAATTTGTCTTGTTGGGGGTCACATAATTGCTAACTGCGAGACTATGGGAAAAGCTGAATCATCATCATATGAGACAATAGCATTAAACCTACTTTTTTGGATTTTTAAAACAGAAAATAAAACTGGGAGGTTCTAAAAAATGAATATATTTTTTCAGGAGTAGGATGGATGAAATTGTTTATCTTTTCAGGTTTTCAACTTGGATTTTCCATAATGTTCATGTATGTGCTAAAACGTTTGTATAGTATTTAGTTTAAATTGCTGTTGCCACGTTGCGATAGATAAGTGACTTGTGGGTTGCAGTTTGGGCCTCCAAAAAGTTTGCCACCACTGTCCTAATCTAATGGACGATTGGCCCCACCTATGGCCACGCCCACTCACTGCATGACCACGCCCATTTTTACCGCGGCGCGCCGCACATAGCCCCCACCTAGTGCCCCCAGGTGCCACCGATCTCCAAGGACCCTAGGAACGCCCCTGTCACATCCCCACCAAAACAGTAAACAATTAACAGCAGCGCTGTCCCAATAGTACACAATCTCTGTAATCAAAGTCTAATATTCAGTAATCTTCCTCCTCACAGAGTCCCACCTCCACGAACGCCAGCCGCCATCTGTGGCCAAGGTCCGCCTGCCACAGATAACGGGCCTTGGCCAAAGATAGTGCCTGACGTTCGTGGAGGTGGGACGCTGCAGGGACTCCGGCTGACTACATGCAGGCGAGTGCGTCTCTGTCCTCATTGGTTCCCCCTCTTACCATTATGTTTTCTATGAGGTCTGCACGCTGCATTAAAGGGAACCAGAGACGCCGGCCACAGAAAAAGGATTTCATACATATCTGGGGCTTCTTCCAGCCCCATAAGCCTGGATCGCTCTTACGCCGCCATCCTCCGCTTCTGTGGCAAGATCTTAAAACTGCTGTTCACAAACACTAGTCAGTTTAGTTCACAATAAATCTGTGAACACACTATTTCTTCATCTTTTACTCTCAGTTTTACTTTTATTTATATTTGTTGCAGCTAGTGTATTTTTTCCCCATCGTAACTCTCTAATCAGCACGCATGTATTAGCATGTAGCGTCACCGTTGTTTACGCTACATTTTGTATACATACATGCGCTACAGCCCTTTTTCACCTTCGCGGGCCAACCTCTAGTCTTTGATTGGATTGTAAATGAAATCATTCACACGAGTTTCCCCAACGTCATACAACTGGACCAGAGCATGTTTGCCAAATTTTAATACATCCAGATTTTGATATAAAATTTTTTTTATTATTTTTACCTCTACAGGAGCTTATTTCTTTTAATCATTTTTAGGCATGTTTCCATGTGACTAATGCCAAATTTTAGTTCTAATAAATTCTTTGTGGTACTTTTTAACCTATTAGCCTAGCCATAGGAGTGCAGTAATCCAGTCAGCCCATGGATGTTGCTAGGCAACCCCACACACTACAGGCTTGACACGCACAGTTAACCTGATCCTATACGGCCGCCGTAAGCGTGCCCGTTTTGAAATTAAACAAGTGCTATTAATTTGACCCGACACGGCCGCCATACGCGCGCCCGCTCGGTTGCTAGGCAACACTAAGCCTTTTTAACTCAATCCCCCTGCGCCTTGATGTCATCTGACGAAGGCGTGGAACGCCGAAACGCGTCATGACGTCCTAGGCGCAGGGCAACTACCGCAGAATCCTGTGTTCCAAACCCCGCTGGTGTGTCCGGATTCCGTAGTTCACCCACAACTACTGGCCATAGTGTGGAGGCGACCAAATCGGCGATGTAACAACTGGGACACGGTGATACAACATAATCATGATGAGCTTTTATTCTTATTGAACATTGTACGTGTTTTATTTTTGCATCCTTGTGCAGGAAGTATAATTAAAGAAGTTAATGCACCAGAGAGCGCTCCTCTCCTTTTCCTGTTCACAAACACTGTCCATCTAATGTGACTGAGCTGGTGCTGTTTTGCAAAGAAGAATGGGCAAGGATTTCAGTCTCTAGATGTGCAAAGCTGGTAGAGACATACCCTAAAGGCCCGTACTCACGGGCTGCAAAACTCGCCTGTCGCCAGCACACGTGAGCGTGTGGGCGACAGGCCGGCGACAGCTTCTCGCCAGGTCCCTCCGCGTACACATGCGGAAGAGGGACCAGCGGCAAGGCGGAAGCTGTCGCTGACGTTCCTCCTCCCCCCGCCGGAAGCTCAGTGAACCTCAATGGAGGTTGCTGTCGCTAGTCCGCGTACTCACGCGGACTAGCGACAGTTGCGGCGGGGGGGCAGCGGCGACTGTCGCCATGCGATTGAAAGTTTCAATCGCATGGCGACATAGCGACGGGCGACAGTTCGGGGGCGCGCGCGCGTGCGACGGCCCATACTCACGGGCGACCTGTCGCCGCAACACGCGCGCGCCGTGTGTTGAGGCGACAAAAGTCCCTCGTGAGTATGGGCCATTAAAGACTGGCAGCTGTAATTGCAGCAAAAGGTGGTTCTACACAGTATTGACTCAGGGGGCTCAATAATTACGCACACCTCACTTTGCAGTTATTGATTTGTAAAAAATGTTTGGAATCATGTTTGATTTTCGTTCCACTTCTCACGTGTACACCACTTTGTATTGGTCTTTCACGTGGAATTTCAATACAATTGATTCATGTTTGTGGCAGTAATGTGACAAAATGTGGAAAACTTCAAGGGGGCCGAATACTTTTGCAAGCCACTGTGTATATATATATATATATATATATTTTAATTCCTCCGCCAACTGAAGAAGTTTGGCATGGCTCAGGAGCTGCTGAGGACCTTCTACACTGCCACCATTGAGTCCATCCTCTGCTCATCCATCCTAGTCTGGTATGCTGGCTCCTCCAACAGTGACAGATACAAGCTCCAGGGGGTCATTAGATCGGCGGGGAGAAACATCGGTAGACCTCTCCCCTCGCTCGACCACCTCCCCAACTCCAGATTACGATCTAGAGCACTGAGGATTGCCAGCGACCCCTCACACCCTGGCCACTGCTCCATTCAGGCCGCAGGTTTCGGGCCATTTACACAAGAACTTCGAAGCATGGAGACTCCTTTTTCCCTTCTGCCGTCAACCTACTGAACTCCCTGCAGGCCATCCTATCTCTAGCACTGTATCCCCCCCCCCAAATGTTGCAGTTGCCGACCTGATGGACTGTCTAGTGTACAACTGTTTGAACTGCACCCTGCGGACTCCCATTGAACCGCTGCACATTTAACTAATAATATGTACTACTGATTATGCTGTATGATTGTATGACTATCCTTATTTTCTTTCTTATGTCTGTACTATTCCTACTTCTCACTCTGAGCAATTGTATGTGCCCAACCCAATTCCGGGCGCGAACCAGTCGTGCTCGGCACTTAAAAGATTTCTGATTCTGATATTTGAAACCCCCTGAGATGTCACCATTTAATTCCTGTTCTCTTTACCGCAGCTTACCCTTCAGGCTCAGACACCGTAAGCTGGCGGTAGCGTTCAGGAAAAGCATGTTAATAAACAGTGTTTCCTGTCCTCCCACTAGCCAAGCAGGAAGTGACGCACGCTTGCGGTCAATTTCTGCTTCGGGTATGTGGAAGCGTATTGTAAAAATATGATTCCACGCATGCAGCCTGCGACTTCAACACTTTTACAAAACCCGCTTCACTATAGACTAACATGGCTTCTGGGCCAACGCAGATAACTGCAGGTCGTCGCGGATCCAGGACGGTAACGTAGTTCTGTGCTAGCATTAGATTAGGCACTTTGGGCGCAGCGTACCGCAGCATGACCTTCCCCATAGGGTTACATTAGGCTGTGGTAGCAGTGCGTCAATTTGATGCACCTCGCCAGTGTGAAAGGGCTCAGAGGAAATTCTGAAGGCAGTAAGCACTGCAGGCAAAGTAACCTTTTGGACTGGTTGGTGAGTCCACACACAATACAATTTCGATTGTATCTACAAATCAATACAATCTGCAATTTCATATATAGATTGGTTGCTGCCACCAATTTGCATTAACGTGCAAATACGCAAATCTAACTCTAGCTAGTTCTGTAGGAAAAAGGGTTAAATCAACAACCTTTCTAGATATAGCAAAATATAGCAATATCAATAAAACAGTTATGGTAACGTTCTCTCCAGAAAAGCGGGACTCTTTGCAGAGCTATCCAGAGCTTAGACAAACAATTTTTTTGATCGTTTATTTTACAATAAAATAATGCAAAAGACTGAATACAGAAAATTAACACATTGATATAGTAAAATAATAGGGATCAAAAGTGAAAATAACTGGATAATGATCTAAGCAGTAGTAGTACCGTGTCCTGTGGAGTTGTAAGTCCATAACAGAAGTTAGACAGTTCTGTGGGTATTAGTCCAATGATAAATACCCAAATCCTTGATGGTATATGAATTGGCAAAGGAAGGACCCCTGACAGCCTTTGTGTCCACATATTTAACCTTCTACTTGCTAGGGGTGGATCTTGTAAGGATAGATGATCCCCCACCCCTAGCAATCTGACCTCAGGCCTTTGCCTTAGGGAAAGAGTTTTGCCATTTTCTCATATTCTGCCACAACTCTATAGACATTCAGTATATGATATAAAAAAACAACATTTTAGAGTCTAAAATTTAGACTGTCATCGTTCACTGAAACTGTAGATATCAATCATGCTTGTTTTACCAGCTTCCTTGTCTAGGGAATCGATATCTTAAGCTGGCCACTAACGGTCCAATTTCTAGCGAAAAATCGTTCGAGCGATCAGAAATTCTGATCGGATTGGTTGTAAATAATCTTCATTGATGGACACAATCGATTATGAACGAGTGAAAAAAATGTCGCCCGAATGAATTTTCGTTGAATGAAAATTTGGATTTTCTTGGTGGTCGTGATAGATAGGAAGCAATGATTGGTTAGTTGATGGTGTAGTGAACGATTTTTCGTCCGATCAGAATTTCTGATCGCTCGAATGAATTTTTGCTAGAAATTAGACCGTTAGTGGCCAGCTTGAGGCTGTGGACTAGCTAGAAGAACCATTAACCTCTCAAAAGGTGTATTGACCTTGGTGTATTACGCACTGTGAACCGCGAACCGCTGCACCCAAGCGGTTCCTAAGTATTCCCCAAATTATAACATCACGTGGAATTAGGTATAGCAGAGTTAAATTCAAAAGACAATGGGTTTCATCCTCCATTGACAGGAAATATGGAAGAATGTAGCTTTGGACATTTAGGGATTTACAACAATTGATCTGGTTTTCTGGCTCCCTTTGAGGTATACCCAAATAATTTAAGGGGAATCAGTAAGTGGAGAAACCAGACCCATTGTGAAGAAGTAATGCTTTTATGGCCCCTCTTCTCCTTGCAGAAATGTAAACAGTCACTTCCTATAGAGAGTAACCAAGCAGCTTAGGGTGACCCAAACTACTAGGAATGTATAGAAATCAGAATCAGAATCAACTTTATTCGCCAAGTACAGCAGGAGCCGCACCTGGAATTTTTTGTGGACACAACGGCAATTGGCTTAACAACATCAACATGGTACAGATAATAGCTACATACAGATAATAGCTACATTAGGGGGATAAAAGGAACCAAAAAGCCCTCCTACTAAAAAAGCAAAGCTTGGTGTAATTTGCCTTCTTAAAACAGAAGGAAATTTGCAATAATTCAGTTATAAATGAACATTTGTGGTTACCCACAATGCACTACCACTAAATATGCAAATTATCCCTTTTTGCCCTTGTTAAGCCAAGCAAGCATCCAGAACCGCTGGTGTATAGCAAGCCTATAGCTTTAAGTTTTACACAGCCATATCAAACCCACATGTAGACAGCCTGTTTCAGACTTTTGATCCTCATCAGTACATGGCAGGGATTGAAAAGGGATAATTTGCATATTTAGTGGTAGTGCATTGTGGGTAACCACAAATGTTCATTTCTAACTGAATTATTGCAAATTTCCTTCTGTTTTAAGAAGGCAATTACACCAGGCTTTCCTATAGAGAGTGACTGTTTTGTGACAAAGCACTTTTTTTTTCTTTTTTTTTTAAGTTACATGAAAACTAAAGGAATACTCAGAATCATGCCTTTGTACGCATATTTTCATGCGTTGGTGCAGGTGAATCCGTCACACTCCCGTTATCCAGAACTCAGTTAACCAGAATTGTCAAGCAACGAGAAAAAAATTTTGGCCTTGCAAGATTCATAAATCTACTTTTAGGGCCCGTTTCCACTAGAGCGAATATGCATGCAAATTCGAATAGCCAATAATAATCAATGGACCTGTTTCCACTTGCCAGGAATTCTGTGCGTTGGACTGTGCAGAAAAAATCTGCACAGCAGAGCCATCAGAATTCGCACACCGCAAGGCTAGTGTGCGATTCGCATGTAATGAATTTGCATGCGTTTTCGCTATGCAAATTTTTCATGAGAATTCGCATACATTTTAGTGTAAAATCAATGTGAAAGCACACAGGCACTGACATGGTTAAATTTGCATACTTACAAAAATACACGAAAACGCATGTGAAGTCCCATGAAAATTTGCATACAAACGCATACGAATTTGCATCCACATGCAAATTAGTTTATGCATTTTCAATAGGAGATCAATAGGTGATTGGATCCAGGAAGTAAATGAAACAATGAAAATGGAAGACCTCTCCCTTATGGTGCATGGTCGGCCAGAAACATTTAAAAAAACATGGACAAAATTTAAAAATACAGAAGAGTATGTGCAAGCCCTTAGTGAACAAATTCCACAGACATTTTGGTAACATCAAGGTTAAAAGAGATGGATAGCGACGGCCACTGGCTTGGACTGCGGGATTTCCAGAGGAAGGTGGGGGATGGGCCACCATAGACCATAATAGGAGTTACGGCTAAAGCAGCGCACAGTGAGTAACTTCGGCGCCATCAGAAGATGGAGCTGAAGTTACATATAAAAACACTGTAATTCGTCCGCCAGCAATAGCTGGAAGCCGAATTACATCATTCCCCACCATCCACGTCGACCTAGAGGGGGAATAGTAATTAACGTCGCGAGAACTTGTGGAGCAGCAGGATAAGCCATGCCGGCTGTATCCTGCACCCAAGTCTCCCGGCGCCGAATTTAAATGTATCCTAAATTGGCATTGGAAGAGTAGAACCTTGGAGACCTCTCCCAGTAAACTGGTGAGATGAGAGGGAGCCCTTGAGGAGGAACTATTATTGTAGAATGGGGAGATGTTAAGGATGATTGGCAGGAGGGAGATGACGTAATGTTTGGATCCTCCGTGAGGTATAAAGGAAGTAAAAAGTTTGGGGGCAACTAATATCCCAGCTATGATCTGGGGTAAAGAAGCAAGGGGTATATTCTTGGATGACATATTCCAAAGTGGAATTTTAGTTGCTGCATTATGTATACATATTTTATATTGAATTATGTAATTATATGAATAATATGAAGGAAGAAAAATATCGGCATTGAAGAGAAATTTGGGCACTCGTAACGCCTAATAAAGCCCTGCGCCCATAGCCACTAATGCAATTTCTCCACTATAAGGAGAATCCTGGCGCATAGTTAAATTTAAGTGCAGCTCACCAGTTATGGGCACTGCGCCAAATGTAACAGGATGCACCAGGATTCTCCTTATAGCGGAGAGATTACATTAGCAGCATACAGGTGCGCAAATCTCCTTGTGGCTTAACCGTAACCAAAAGAGACTTGTTTAGGCAAGAGATGACTAGGAATCTGTTTGCTGAAATTGCTCCAAACAGATGTTACAGAAGAAAGAATCAGGCAGGTGGTGCATTAACATTTCAATATAATAGAAAAACAATGTTTAATAATAAAAAAATGGACTACTGGGTTTCAGCCTGGCCATATGGAAATCCATACTGTTCCGTTTCTGGGGCTGGAGATGTTTTAGCCTTTTTATGCCCATGAGAAAAGCAGGCGTTTGTTAAATTACATCAAGGAGAAGTACAACAAAAATAATGGAGTTGGGCTTGCTTCCCTACAAAGGCCTTTTCTGTTGTCCCAACTCTGGTTTCCTCCCACATCTCAAAAACATACAAATAAGTTAACTGGATCCCCCTTCCTGTTCAGTAAGCCAACACCTATTCAGTAGGAGACCTTGGGCAAGACTCCCTAACACTGCTACTGCCTATAGAGCATGCCCTTGTGGCTGCAGCTCTGGCGTTTTGAGTCCTTCAGGCGAAAAGTGAAATATAAATGTTATTTGTCTTGTCTGGCCCTTGATGGTTGAATGATGGGTATGACTGGCAGGGTTTAGATTGTGAGCTCCTCTGAGGGACCGTTATTGACAAAATGATGTACTCTGTATTGTGCTGCAGACTGCATTATCTAAGTAATGTGTCTGTTGCTAGTGTAATATGTGCTACACAACTGGTGAAAAAACAAAAGTTTGCTTTCTTAAAACAGAAAGAATTTGCGATAATTCAGGTTGGAGTGAACTTGAGATGTCTCCCAGTGCATCACTGCTGATCATATGCAAATTACCATTGTTGGAAGTAATGGTAAAATTGATGTACTCTTCATACGGACTGCAATTTTACCTCTATTTGGTGAATATATCACAATGTATTAATTTGTCCATTTGTCAGTATCAACAAATGACCCAGTGTGGGGGTCATAATCCAGAGAGATGGTGGCCATTGTGAAACCTGAGGCCAGCAGTCATCAAATTTAACTGGAGAGATTTTGTATGGAAGAATAGTCAAAAATAGCTCCATCCAGAAACTCATTAAAGGTTGTAAGAAGTGTCTAAAGGCTGGTATATTTGCAAAAGCATTGATTTCATATCGCATTTGGGGTGCTCAAATGTGTGCAAAAACGCACAAGGCGGAAAACTCAGCACAGACAAGTGTGCTCCAAGCCTCAAACTTAAAGAGGGGTTCTTCAACTTTTTTTAAGTGACTGTATTAAACTTTAGTAAAACACATACAATAAATCACCTCATAAATTAAGTTTCATTTCAGATTTGGTTTAAATTACTTAAAATTCCTTCCATATACATAAATTCATTCCTAACCACAATATCTGCTTCTAAAATCATCTGCTAACAATTTCATCACTCATAACTCCTTGCCCTGCATGACTGCAAGATTCTTGTACAGCTGCTTCCACCCTCTGGAACTCTCTCACTCATCCAATTCATAAAAAAACTCAAAATCCAACAGTTACTTTAATTTTATTTTTTTTCTATTTTCCACAAATATGAATAATGTATTTCTCTTAGACAATAAAATAGAAGAATATATGCCTTCCTCTGATTCATCTGGGATTTCTGGACATGTGTTTTCCCTTGTTGAAGCCGAGCATCTTTCTTTCACCCCATGTAACCAGCAGTTTGCTGATGTGCAGTAAGATGGCCTCAGTGGCTAAAACATTTACTGCCACTAACATTGCTTCTCCTTAGTATGATTATTTTCATGATTGACAAAGTGAGTTCTCCTGGTAAATCCCTTTCCACATTGAGAGCAGTAAAATGGCTTTATCCCTGTGTGAACACGCTGATGGACTTTTAGAATGCTCTTCAAGGAAAAGCATTTCCCACATTCAGAGCAGGCATATGGCTTCTCCCCCGTGTGAACACGCCGATGGGTATTTAGAGTGCTCTTCTGGGCAAAGCATTTCCCACATTCAGAACATGAATATGGCTTCTCCCTGGTATGCGCCATTTTATGTCTAATAAAACATTGCTTCTCCTTAATATGATTTTTTTCATGCTTGACAAAGTCATTTTTCCTGGTAAAACACTTTCCACATTCAGAGCAGGAAAATGCCTTTACCCCTGTGTGAACACGCTGATGGACATTTAGAATGCCCTTCTGGGAAAAGCATTTCCCACATTCAGAGCAGGGATATGGCTTCTCCCCGGTGTGAATATACAGATGGGCATTTAGAGTGCTCTTCTGGGAAAAGCATTTCCCACATTCAGAGCAGGCATATGGCTTCTCCCCGGTATGCACCATTTCATGTCTAACAAGATGTGCTCTTGTAGGAAAACACTTATCACAAAAGGAACATGAAAATGGCTTCACTCCTGCGTGAATTTTCTGATGTTGATTCAAAATGCTCTTGTAGGCAAAACATTTCCCACATTCAGAACATGAAAACGAGGTTGATGGGGTTGTGGACTTTTCCTCTGAGTGCATCCTCCCATGAAATACAAACTCTGATTCCTGCGCAAAACTTCTCCAACATATTGAACATGTAAACCACTTCTCATCACGGAAGTGCCATGCTTGGTGTCTGTAGAGAGTGGTTATTGAATCCAAGCATTTCCCACACTCAGAACATGAAAATGAGGTTGATGGGGTTGTGGAGTTTACGTTTGAAGAACTGGAAGTTCCATCCTCTTCTGTTGTCTCACCATCACTGGATGTTCCATCCTCTTCTGTTGTCTCACCATCACTATTGGAGAAGTCACCAGGATGCTCACCAGTGTTACTGCGGATGTACTGTCCATCTGGTGAGAATATAAAATGTGTGGTAATAGGGATGGGTACATTGGTACTGTATGAACAATTCGTAAATGACAAAAGAGGCAGGCCTATGACACACTGAAATATATGCTGGTCTTCTGAGAAGGAGATAGAGGCCGACATATTTCCTTTTTAACAATGAACATTGCATGGCTATCCTGCTGATCCTCTACATCTAATACTTTTAGCCATAGACCAAGAACAAGCATGCAGATCAGATGTTTGCCTTAAAGAGACACTGAAGCGAAAAAAAAATGATGATATTATGATTTGTATGTGTAGCACAGCTAAGAAATAAAACATTAAGATGAGATACATCAGTGTAATTGTTTCCAGTACAGGAAGAGTTGAGAAACTCCAGTTGTTATCTCTATGCAAACAAGCCATTAAGCTCTCCGACTAAGTTAGTCGTGGAGAGGGCTGTTATCTGACTTTTATTATCTCAACTGTTCCTGGACTATTTACTTTTTCTCTGCTAGAGGAGAGGTCATTACTTCACAGACTGCTCTGAAAGACTCATTTTGAATGCTGAGTGTTGTGTAATCTGCACATATTATAGAATGATGCAATGTTAGAAAAAACACTATATACCTGAAAATAAAAGTATGAGAATATTTTCTTTGCTGCTAATCTTCTAGTAATTATTCATAGTACACAACCAATTCACTATATCATATTTTTTTTTTCGCTTCAGTGTCTCTTTAAGTTTGACTGCATTTGCCGCATGCTTGTTTCAGGCGTGTGATTTAGACACTGACAGATCAGCAGGGTGCCAGGCAACTAGTATTGTTTAAAAGAAAATAAATATGTCAGCCTCCATATCCCTCTCAGATCAGTTGTCCTTTAAACATTCTGTTAAAGAGTGACATATAAATAATTTGTTTAAATAGACTAGTTAGGAATTTAGTTAACCACTGAGTGTTTTTTCCACTTATGGACCAGAGCAATTTCACATCTCAGCACTCCTCCCTTAATTCGCCAATAACTTAATCACTGCTTCTCACAACGAAATGATCTATATCTTGTTTTTTTGCCACCAATTAGGCTTTCTTTGGGTGGTACATTTTGCTTTCGAATTATTTTATTCTAAATACATTTTAACGGGAATAAATACAATGAAAAAATCAATTAATTCTCAGTATTCAGCCATTGTAGTTTTAAAATAATAAATGCTGTGTAATTAAAACCCCCATATTTTATTTGCCCATTTGTCCCGGTTATAATACTATGTATTTTTATAAAACTGTTTTATTTTGCTAAGTATGGGATGGGAAGTAAGGGGTTAATTAATAGGGTATTTTATGTATTTTAATTTAATGGGATGAATGTAGGTATCATTTTACTATTTGGCCACTAGATGTGTCCCCCCCCCCCACTTTATTTCTAGCGTGTACGGTTTTCTGCATACATGCATTACAGGAAGTAACGCGTGTATGCTTTACTTTCACTTTAGTCAATGATCACAGGCATCTCATTAATGCCAGTGATCATTGATCACAGGTGCTTAGAGCAGTGCATAGGAACTGAGTTCCCATTCCCTGATTTTTTTTTTGATGTGTTTCCTGAACATTAGAAAAGGTATTGTTCACTTCCTCAGGAGTATTATCTCAGCTTAGAGGTCTCTCGGAGATAAGCTTAAACTAGGACAAGATTAGAGGGCAGATATATTATACAGCTGGTGGTGCCAAGTTTCTAGGTGGTATTTATTACTAGGAATTGATATGTATATCTTGAAAAGTATTTTTTTTTCCTGTGGGCTCCGAGATTACTTTCCCAGAGTGACCAAGGATGCATTCAGAAAGCTATCTACTGCACGGATCATGGCAAGTAATTTTGGCACTGTCATAAATTGCAATGTTAATTGGAGCTTAAGTGGCACTCAGTGTATAATTTGGACGCAGACCTTAGCCAATAGGAAGGTAATGCTGCAGGAGGGGACGGGTAGTGTCAGGTGTAGGCCAGTGATTGCAATAATTCTGACTACTACTCCTCAATACCTCATATGACTGCCGAAGGAATAAAGGTATGAGAGGGCAACATCTAGCAATGGGGGATCTGTGAGATTACACTGTAATTTTAATGTTAAAATGAATCACAGGAACCAGACAGTCATGTACTCTCAATACATTACAAAACACAGAGGTGCAATGCATAAAACACTGATCATTGTTGATTATTGCAAATGTTCTATTTTATGCATTTAAAGACCAATGTTAGTTACCTGGTAACATTTTTTTTAGTAACGTCCAGGACAGGTGCACCAGGAGACGACTTAGGCTCCTCCTAGAGAACAGGAAACGTCCACATAGAGTATTCTATAAATATAATCAGACATCTCCACTTGCCAGTTTGTCACAAGGACTGTTAACCATACAAGAGGTGTCCACCATCTATCAAACATAAACAAATGCTGGATTTGAGGATTGTCTTCTCACTCTTCTTGACCAAAATTCTTGAAAGGTCATTCCTTGCACAAGTACACCCCATCCTAGTAGGCTTTCATCGATGGTTATCAGTCTTGGAGATGGTATTTTCCAGAGCCGGCCCTACGTCAGAATCCTTTCTGACGGCCACCACTCTAGCAATCTTAGGATTGTCTCTGGGATCCTTAATATCCCCCCTAGATCTTCCTGTCTCTTCCTCCAGTTTTCCAGAACTGAAGATCTCTTGTGTACATTAATTCCCACTGTATTGCTGGGATCGTGGATGTGAAAAGGCCCAAGACCTTCAGACCTTCATGACTCGTCTTAGGCTCAGCTCACGCCTGCTTTAAAAATGTACCAGTGTGATACTTTTTAAAGCTCTACTTAAACGCAGGAAGAGGATCCTATGTTAAAAATAGGATCCACTCCCACTTGTTCAAAACACGGATTGTACATGGATCAATGTGACGGGGAATGCAAGACGGAACGTAGAGTCCGGCAGTTTTTCCTGGAATGGATGGGAAAACGTGTCCAATAAAAGCCTGTAAGAACTGACACTGTCTGTTCTCACTAGGCTAGTTGTCGCATCCCTGTTGCTTGTTTCGCCCGCATTCTGTCACTGCCGCAAAGTTGTACTCACGCTTCCTGCCGCCCATCGCCGTCGCCCGGTCCCTTCAAAACAGCCCAGTGGCTGGGGGATCTCCATTGGGTTGCAAAAGACCAGTGGGAATCCTCAGCAACAGGAAGAATTCTTATTGGTTGATGTTGGACCAATTAAAAACTTCCTTGTTGCTAGGGAGAATTGGTCTGCTGCATGCGTCTGCTGGCCTCTGGGCTGCTGAAGGGACCAAGCAGTGGTGGGATAGGAGTGTGGCAATGCATACAGGCTGACGTGATTGGCGCTGCGGACGTGTGGCGAGGTGCTGACGCGGAAGAGACGGGGAAAATTCTTGCATGTGGATGCAGAACAGGCGGTACGCATCCGCCTCGCGGATGTGCTTACCGTTTCCGTTCTGCATCCGCACAAGTGTGAACCGACCCTAACTGTTAAGATTGAGTCTCTGAAGTAGTCTACAATCATGTTACTTATGGTCTGAATCTTTTCTTCCATCAGATATAGTTTCTGTGTTACAAAGTTGATCAGAAACCCTAAAAACTTTATCCTCCATGATGGATGAAGCATTGACTTGACCTAGTTTATGATCCAACCCACTGCCTGTAATTGTTCTAGAACCTTTCCTGTATTGGTTATTGCCTCCTGATGGGTCTCTGCCAGCAGAAGTAAATCATCCAGATAGGGTATCACTACAATTCTTTGTCAGTGTAGGATCGTAATCACTTCTTCTATTACCTGTGAGAATATACAGGGAGGGGACACATTCCGAATGGAAGAACAATGAACTGACTAATGCTACGTACACACATGCGACAACGATCGTTCGTTGAGGACGACGAACGAACTTTTAATTGACGAAAGAACGACCGAAGTAAAGTTAGTTGTAAAAAGTGTGTAACGATCACATCGTTAGAACGAACGTTACACCACGTAAAAGCACTTAATGCGCCTGCGCATAAAATTGTAAAGTTCCTTGGAGAAAAAGTGAAGTACGCATGTCCAGCCTGGTACGAACGATCGTTTCCAACGATGTACCACTTTTGCTAACGATCGTCGGTGGTAAAAATCCGCCAAGACAGAACTTTGTTTTGTAGCGATTTGCCTCGTTCGTCGTTTGCCTTAATAGTCGTTAGTTCGTTTTTTGTAACGATCGTCGTTGGTAAAGATCGGGGAACGATCGTTACAAACGACTATAGTCGCATGTGTGTACGCACCTTTATTCTTCCTTATTGCAAATCTGAGAAATTTTTGTGAGGAGTCTCTTATTGGAATGTGGCAGTAAGCATACCTTAACCTCTAGCCAATCGGCGTAAAGTCCTGGGGCTCTGTTTTTGCAGGAGATCGCGCGCAAGGTGTGCGCGCATCTCCCGTTTGGTGAACGGAGCAGAGCGCCGCCTTCAGTCTCCAAGGGGCGCTTGCCGCTCGGGAGACTGTTAGACGGCGTACTCATTACATGCACAGCGCTGCGATCAGCACAGGCACAGAGGTGATTGGCTGTCATCGGCTAAAGCAGCTGTTTACAATGAAATAAAAAAAATAAACACTTTTTATATATAAAAAAAAACATAAATAGACAAACACAGACAAACATTGGGGGGAGAGGAGCGATCAGACCCCACCAACAGAGAGCTCTGTTGGGGAGAAAAGGGGGGGGGGGAATCACTTGTGTGCTGTGTTGTGCTGCCCTGCAGCTTGGCCAATTTAATGAAACATTGCCTGGTATTTAGGGGGGTTTAGCACTGCGGTCCTCAGGAGGTTAAGGTCTAATATTTTGTCATTACACATCTTGGGGTTAGTACGTTTCTCACAGAGAAGATCAGTTCCACCCTGAATCTTAGATAGGATACAAAGGGGTTCAAAGGCTTAAAGAGAACCAGAGATGAAGCACCCTCTTGTATTTTACCTTATAAATCAGTGGGAGCAGGACAGTAAACACCTAATCTGTTCTTTGTTTCATTGTTCTCTGTTTAATCTTCCTGTTATCACCTCTGATAAGAATCCCTGACTGAGCACTCAGTCTAGCTTTGCTACGGAAAGATTATAGCCGAGTTTGTCTTCTCTGGTGTCTTTTCAAGCCCAAGCCTGCCCCCTTGTGGCTCTGCTATAATGAAGAAAACAGCAGTCCCTGGAGCTCAACTGTGTAAATGTATAAACCAGGGAGTCAACCAGTCCACACCCTGATCCTTAAGGGTGTCACAATCCACAGTAGCAAGCAAAGAAATGACTGGGTCTCCACCTGGATGAATGCAGTTATAGCATAAATTTATTGCACCATAGTGACAGAAAAACACGACGTTTCGGCCAGCAGGCCTTTATCAACACTTGATAAAGGCCTGCTGGCCGAAACGTCGTGTTTTTCTGTCACTATGGTGCAATAAATTTATGCTATAACTGCATTCATCCAGGTGGAGACCCAGTCATTTCTTTGCTTGCTGCTCTGCTATAATGACTCAGCTATAATTATTCCCTGCAAAACCAGACTGAATGCTCAGTCCGGGATTCTTATCACAGTTGATAAGACACTTTTAGCAGTGAGGATAAAACAGAGAGCATGGTAAGTGTTTTCTCTATTCTCTAATGTTCTTACTGATATATATATGGTAAAATACACAAGGGTGCTTCGTCTCTAGTTCCCTTTAAGATTAATCTGAACTTGTCCTTTGGCTTTCTTACCAGAAAGGTCGTCAAGTAGAATCCCCTGCTGTCTTGACTTCGAGGAACAGGAACTACCACGTTCTCTTCTATAATGCCCCTGTTGATCTCTTTTAAGGCCAGACTTTTTTCCTTTTCTCTTGGAAAAGGAGTTGTAATGAACCTGCTCCTTGGCAGCGATTGTGAATTTTGTACCCTTTTCCTACCAGTCTCATTCAGAATGAAATTGTTCCTGCAAATTTTCATCCACTGGGAATATCTCAATAGACGCTCCCCAACTTTTTCTCTGGCGTCATTTCTTGTCCTGTGTTTCGAAGAAGAAAATGTTTTCTTCCACCTTCTCCGTTAACCCACCTGGCGGTAAACCCGACCTACACTCGGGATAGCCGCCGCAGAGGATTTCTCGGCCCCAGCAGGGATTTTTTAAATAAAACTTGTTGTAATAGTTGTAGCTAGCACAAGGCTAGCTACCTGTGTCCCCCAAGTCCCTACGGTCCCCACCGATCAGCCCCGATCGCCGCCATTACACGTACCCCAAGGGATCCCACGATGGCGCAGCCTCCCAATCAGCTCCAGGCTTCGCTTTGGGGAGGATCGGGATTGCGCATGATGTCATGTACGATCGTCGCCATAGCGACAACTGAAGCTGATTGCGGAGGCTGCAGTTCTCGCTTGATCGCGGCTGGGTAAATATAAGCGGCGGCGATCGGGGGGGATCAGAGAGGTGCGGGGGACGTGAGGGACACTGGTAGCTAGCCTAGTGCAAGCTACAAGTATTGCAACAAGTTTTATTCAAAAAATCCCTCCCGCGGACGCAGCCACCGAAACTGCGTACCGCCAGGAGTGTTAATAGCCCAGGACTTTCTCTTTTGCTGAGGTTTTTGTCTATTATCCATTTTTTTTACGAAAGAACCTTTTATTCTGGATACATTTCTTCTTCTTTGAGGAGTTCATCGGTTTCATCTGCTGGAAATCTAAATCTTGAAGCCTTCTTAGTTTCATACTAACTCATTACTTTTAGAGGAGGCCCGATCAGAATTATCCTCACCTTTTTCTTCTTCTACCTCCTCATCTTCTTCTTCTGAAGAATATATAATAAGTCTCTTAGCAGATGTCTGTCTTAAGTTTAAGGACTGGTTTCCCTGTCGTAGTCTTAAAGGACAACTGTAGTGAGAAGAATATGGAGGCTGCCATATTTATTTCCTTTTTAACAATACCAGTTGCCTGGCAGCCCTGCTGATCTATTTGACTGCAGTAGTGTTTGAATAACACCAGAAACAAGCATGCAGCTAATCTTGTCAGATCTGACATTAATGTCAGAAACACCTGATCTGCTGCATGCTTGTTTAGGGTCTGTGGATAAAAGTATTAGAGGCAAAGTATAAGCAGGACTGCCAGGCAACTAGTATTGTTTAAAAGGAAATAAATATGGCAGCTTCCATATCACTCTGGTTACAGTTGTCCTTCAAGTTCTGAACTAGCAGAGCCCGCAGCAGTGGCTGTAGCTGTAATAGCTTCTGCTGTCAAAAAAACTACTGCAGATAATACCCACTTCAGCCTACAGTGTCGAAAATCGTATGCATCCGAGCAACGTTCACCTCCCATTAATTCGCCAATAACTTTATCGCTACTTATCACAATCCATTGATCTATATCTTGTTTTTTCCGCCACTAATTAGGCTTTCATTGGGTAGTACATTTTGCTAAGAATTATTTTTTTCTAAATCCATTTTAACAGGAAGATTAAGAAAGAAATGGAAAAAAATTCATTATTTCTCAGGTTTTGGCCATTATAGTTTAAAATTAATACATGGTACCGTAATTAAAACCCATGTATTTTATTTGCCCATTTGTCCTGCTTATTACACCGTTTAAATTTTGTCCTTATCACTATTTATGGCGCCGATTTTTTATTTAGAAATGAAGGTGCATTTATTCAATTTGCGTCCATCACTATTTACAAGCTTATAATTTTTAAAAATGTAATAAGATACTCTCTTGACATGTATATTTAGAAAGTTCAGACCCTTAGGTAACTATTTATGTAGTTTTTTGTTTTTAATTGTAATTTTTTAAATTTATTTTTTAATAAAAAAATGTATTTGGGTAATTTTAGTTTGGGAGGTAAACAGCTAATTTTAGATGTAATATAATGTAATTATTTATTTAAAAAATGTATGTGGGTGCAGTTTACTATTTAGCCACAAGATGGCCACAGTCAAAAAAGTCCTGGAGCGTACGATCACGCTACCAGGAACTATTAGGAGGCTGTACAAGGAGGCTTTTTGGCAGAAATACCGCGCTCTCTAATTAGAAAGCGTCTGTTTTTCTGCGGGAGAGTTAGATCGGTCAATGGGAATTATATTCCCATTCACTGATGGGGAAGGGGGGGGGGGGGGGGGAGGTTAGCGGTGGGCAGCGGGAGCGCGCTCCTCCCTCAGCGGCAGCAGCACAGGCTATCTGGACCGATATATCCGTCCAGATAGACTTAAGTGGTTAAATGATTTAATAGTGTCTGCTATTTCCTGCCTCATAGTTGATATTATCTCCTTCTGTAACACCCCCCCCCCCCCCCCCCAGACTGTTCATGAATCAACTTAGTGATGCACGGCTGACAGAATGGTTTTGTACAGTACATTATGTCTGGGATAATTTAGTTTCATAGAGCGGGCAATGCCTTCTCAGTTGTGAAGGAATAGTTGTCTCCCCACTCTACAAAAGAAAAATACAACAGAACTTGTAAATATCAATCCTATGTATAATGACACAGTCAGAGGAAAGAGGCGCTCCGGTATATATCAAATTTTAAAAAATAAAATCAGAAAAATGGAGGTGGCTTACCTCAATAACCAGACTGTGTGTAAACAAAAGGTTTTATTATTTTAGCACAGGCAATGCGTTTCACGGGTCTGAGCCTGCTTCATCAGGCCAATAACAGCACTGAGAAACAAAAGCCATCGAGCATAGGGAGCCACTCTATGCTGGATGGCTTTTGGTCACTCTGCACTGTTATTGGCCTGATGAAGCAGGCTCAGACCCGTGAAACGCATTGCCTGTGCTAAAATAATAAAACCTTTTGTTTACACACAGTCCGGTTATTGAGGTAAGCCACCTAATTTTTCTGATTTTATTTTGTTTTGAAACATTTTATACACACCAGGGTGCCTCTTTCCCTTATTGTGCTATCATCACCACCCAACGGTTCCTATTGGTGGGGTATAGACAGACCAAAAGTGGTCTCCACCAAAGTGGTTCCTGTCGATTTTTACCAAGTAGAGTGATCGCACGCAGGTCCCTCAGGACCATCCCGAGTGGAGTCAGGCTTGTTGTCTCCCCCCGCTTCCTGTGTTTGGTTGCCCCACTTGAAATCCACCTTTGTGAGTAGAACATTTACTTTACTCTACGGCTAATACTGCTTTCTACATATTGCACTATTGGGCTCCCATTTTTGTTTCCTGTCATTTTTCCTCTAGGGTGCCAAGACCCCCACCATCCTATGTATAATCCGATGTATAATGATATACACCCCCGGAGGAACCCTGTGTAGAGACTGTGAGGAAAGCCAATGAAGCTTTATCTATGGTAGAGCTAACAGGCAAGAAACTCAAGGCAATACTACCATACTTCATCTATGAATAGCATAACATAGATTCAACAGAGTAACCATGCATAGAACATATTGCATCAACACCATGATCAATAATATGCATACTATTTATATGGGGAAATGAACCATATAACAGAACTTAGATCAGCCAATAAGCATTAACAGCATCTGAGCAGTAATAGTGTGTATATATAGCAACATCTGAGCAGTAATAGTGTGTATAAAAACACACACACACACACACCCACACACACACTATTAATCTAGGAGGAAAGTATGAGGTTTTCCTGTATTTAGTGCTTATCCCTCACCTGAGCTGATCTGTGCAGGAATGTCCTCCTCCTTACATGGCTCATCTCCTCTCACAAACACCTCTTCTTCTTCTTCTTCTTCTTCAGTTTTAATACGAATCATCCTTTCACACTAAAAAAAAAAAAAAAAGATAATGCACAAAACACATTTTTGAGAATTGAGTTTATGATGAAAACCTGATAATAGTGCAATGATAATGTTCCAGTGAGGAATCCTAAGAATATAGGGAAAATGCTTCACTAAGCATCACCGCATTTGGCAGGAACGGGACAAGGTTTTTCAGCACTGGAAACAGAGATTTAAAAGTGCAACCCCGTCCCCTTCACCAAACTGTGCCCACCCCAGTACAGGTAGCAAATGTGCCCCCAGTATTAGGTAGCCCCCTACCCAGTAAAACCTACAAGTGCACCCAGGGGTACAGGCAATAGTCAAATGTCAATTCACAAGTCACAGGCTGTTACCACATGGAAAAATAAAATTACTAACTAGTGAGGGGAATTACCAATTGTCAATTCACTAAAATTACAGCATTCCATAAAACGAGAGAGCTGTTCAGTATTTTAAGACCAGCCTGGAGCTGTCAGTAACTGACAATTAGCCATGTGGTAAAATGTGCAGTCAAAGCCCCCTCTACTATAGTAGGTGGCACACAAGCATGGGATGCTCCTGGTGACATTCACAGGTGGAGACACACATTCCCCCACCCATGCTCTAGTTGTCCTTCTAGTCCCCCTAACTCCTCATCCTGTCCACACGTGGCCCCTTCTGTCACCTGCACATTATACATGGGAGATCCCACGCAACAAGCACACACCCGCTTTGGATCACAGTCCCCCTGCTAGACTACATGGCCCGCCTCTCTTGTCACTCAGAGCAATCCAGGCAGCAGCAGAACTGAGGAAGCTTGCCAGCCAATAGGACATCGGATTGTGGATGGTGACACTGATCCATGTATGTAGAGGCAGCAGGAGTACAAAGCAGGGCACAGTGCAGCAAATATCTGCCTGACTATGCAGCCTCTCACATTAGGCTTACACAGATGTTTATTCATGTCTTCTATATTATTTAATCCTCATATTTGCTCCCTAACCAGCTCCTGTCATCTCCAACTTAAAAAGATATCTCGCATCCAACCTTTTCTCACTCAGGACACACTAAAACGTTAATACATGCTCTTATGATATCTCGTCTGGACTATTGTAACATACTGCTTTGTGGACTAACAGGCTGTACTGAACTAGGCTGCTCATCTCATTCATCTTTCTTCTCGCTCTTCCTCTGCTGCCCCTCTGTGTCAAGCTCTTCAATGGGTTCCAATTAACCAGAGGATCCAGCTCAAACTCTTAACCCTAAAGGTGGCCATACACTTATAGATTTGCAGCAGATTCGACCATCAGATATATTTCTGTCAGATAAATGTTAGGGGGAAGCCAATTAACTTATCTGTATGTTTTTGGGATGTGGAAGTAACCCGCGCAAACACGAGAAGAACATACAAACTCCATGCAGAAGTTGACCTGGCAGGAATGCAAACCAGGGACCCAGCGATGCAAGGAAAGAGCGCTAAACCACTACGCCACCGTGCTGCCCATAATGCCATGAATCACTTAACAAAATTGTTCACAAAAGTGCTTAGCGCATATGAATTGTAGTTTGAAATAAGCCTTATAGAGAGGGAAGTCCATAGCTCTTATAGAGCCTTCCTGGTACTATATCGGTATCCTTGTTCCGGCACAGACACCCCTGTTGCAGGTTATTCAGCCAACTGGTCACATACGCCTTTGGTGATCCTCTGAAGGCTTGGGAAGCCTTCTGGGACACAAGTGCTTCCGAAGGCATCTGAGGATCGCCGAAGACATATTCCACCAGTGTACAATCTAGAGCCGCCTGTCTGCAGAAGCAATCCGGGACACAAGTGTTTGTGAAGCCTTCTGAGCGCTACCGGAGGTGGTAAATCTGGACGGGGGACAGTGCTGGAAGGAGGACACCAAAAGAGCACAGGGAATGCTCTATGTATGAGATCCAGAGCCTTCCCTCTCCATAGGTGGATATCTGACTTCTGTTTTTACAGTCACTTCACATTCACTTTAAGTTAGAAAAGGAATAGTATGGGATAAGAGTGGAGTGATACATCTACAAATAACTCTCCACATTACAATATGCTTCTGAACGCCAAACCTGGGGAAGGAAGTTTTGATTGTGTGACATCAGTTTGCTGCCCAAACCAAAACAGTCTTCGATTATGTCTTAGGGCCGGTTCACACTGGCACTTTCTGGTAAATGGATCAGTGAAAACAAATCCGTTTCTATTCCGTTTGGGTCCATTTCACAACGGAAGGTGAATAGCTGCAAGGGAAAATGCCAGTGCTATATACGTTGATGTTGAGAAACTTAGAGCTAGTATTTAATGCTGGCAATATTCTTTAGCACTGTACAGAGTATATATACAGAGCAAGCTTTCGGACAATCCCTGTCCTTTGTCAAGCTTGTGTAGCTTGACAAAGGACAGGGATTGTCCGAAAGCTTGCTCTGTATATCTACTTATCTGCTCAATAAAAGAGCTTGGAGTGCTGCAAACCTCCTGTTTCCCTTGATATTCCTGTGGAGGAGGGGACCTCCACCGTTTGCTTGCACCCACTGACAGCTTGACTCGAGTGCTGCTGACCCCTGCACGATTGTACAGAGTATATAGTCATATAACAAGTACAGATCATTCATTGCTGCATTCCAGACCCCCATCACCATAGTAGATTTTTGCAGGCTAGAACGTCTGTTTTGTAGTCAGTGTGTTGTACAGATCCGTTTCTCATTGCCTCCCATGCAGTACTTCAGCCTCCATTTCCTTTCCGCTGTCCGGGAAAATCGCTGCAGCACCAAACTTGCATTTGACTGCGCATGACATCACTACTGCGCATGACATCACGACTACGTCATGCGCCGAGCGCTCCTAGCCACAGATGCACGATGTACCGTACGATGCACGCAGCCCGGTCAATGCCTGAGCACTAATACACGACCCAGAATTTGCCAGGGGTCATTTAGGTAGGAAAGTAGGGGAACAGAGAAGAAGGGGGGTGCAGTGGGCATCAGAACAGCTTGCAGTAGATGCCTGCTCCCCACCCCCCGATTCTCCGAGTTAACCACTTGATGACCCAGCCTTTACCCCCCCTTAAGGACCAGCGCTGATTTTGCTGATCTGTGCTGGGTGGGCTCTACAGCCCCCAGCACAGATCAAACACCAGGCAGAGCGACCGGATTGCCCCCCTTTTTTCCCCACTAGGGGGATGGTGTGCTGGGGGGGGGTCGCTCCTGCCTGCGTGTGGCTGGCGGTGGGGGGGGACCTCAAAGCCCCCTCCACCGCAGGATTCCCCCTCTCCTCCATCCCCAGAGATCGAAGGCTGCACAGGAACGGATCTGTCCTGTGTAGCCTCTAACAGGCTCCTGCCTGTCATGTGACAGTGATCCCCGGCCGCTGATTGGCCGGGGATCGCTGATCTAGTACAACGCTGCTACTGTTAGCAGCGTTGTACAAATGTAAAAGCGGATTATTTCCGCTTGTGTTTACATTTAGCCTGCGAGCCGCGATCGGCGGCCCGCAGGCTATTCACGGAGCCCCCCGCCGTGAATCGACAGGAAGCAGCCGCTCGCACGAGCGGCTGTTTCCTGATTAATCAGCCTGCAGCTGGCGACGCAAATCTGCGTCGCTGGTCCTGCAGCTGCCACTTTGCCGACGCGCGTTATGAGTGCGCGGTCGGCAAGTGGTTCAGCTCTGCTGGCACTTTATAACTCACTAATAATTTTTTTTAATCAATCTGCCATGAAGTATCCTTCCACAATTGCAGCATGATTTCTTCACTATATATAATTATTATGTATGTATATGTAATGTGAAATGCAGTTTACCCATCTCCCATACTCACTGCTCACCTGGTTATGTGATCTGGAGAGAGTATAGTCCACAAGCCTGCAGCCACTTATGCAGCAGCTCTACTAGTATTTACTCCTTTCATACCCTGCTAGGACTTCCTGTTCAGCTTAGAGTACAAAAATCCCTCCCTTGCTTCCTCTAGTCTACAGCAAAATGGCTGCCTCCTGCGATGAGGACACATTCGATACCTATAGTCTGTTAATTTCAGTGTAATAAGCAAAACAGATTATCAGTTGCATTAACATCAGAAAACGTGCTAAAAATGCTTGCATGCTTAAGTCTTATTATGTTACATTAGTTTGCCTTTCAGGTACCTGGCTGCTGCATAAGGGGTTTGGAGTGGGCGCCCTTTAGCATTTGGACTCGGAATGACAAGGCCACATTCACAAACTTCGTGAACACACTAGGCGGTACGTGAAAGATAGCGTTTTGCTGCACATAAGTTTGTGCATTTTTAGTGCGTTTGCGTTTTCGTTCCGCACATGCATTTTCTTGCGTTTTGGGTGGTTTAATGCGTTTGCAGTTTGCATATATAAATCGCATATGCATTTTGAATGAGTTTTCGATATGCATTTTAGGCTAATTAATAGAAAGTCAACAGGAAACAGAAATACATCATCAAACCTTTTTTTTTTTAAACGCATAAAACCCCCGCTGAAACGCAAGACCTCTAACTCAGCACTGACATTCATTATGTTGCGTTTAAGATGCGTTTTGGAAAAATATGCAAGACCTGCATTTTTAAAAATGCACATTGCAGAACGCAAACATATGTGTTTAACCATTGACTTGCATTATGTACATTTTCCACAACGCTAGCGTTTCTGCCTAGTGTGTTCCTACACTCAGAGATTACCAGAGGAAGTGCGCCGTGGTGAGGCTTGCAACGAGACCAATAGGACACGTGCAAGCTGTTGGAACGCAGGACGGATGGCAGAATTATGGGTAAATAACCCCTTCTCATGCAGCTGCTCAGATGCGGTAATTAAAGCTCATTTGAATCACAAGTAAGCACTCGTGATTACTCATGAGAGCATCACGGTTACCCACTAAGCCTATGGTGAACTCCCAGAGCTCAGGTGTCAAGCACAAGGCTTGTGGGCCAAATCCAACTCCTCGCACCATTTTATGCCCTCAAGAGCTTTATACTTGCATGATTGAAAGTAGTAAAAGATAGGAAAAAATTAATGTATGCTGATTCATGGGATTTGCATAATGTTGAAGGCTGCGGGACCTTTTAAGGACTCTTTCACAGTGGGACGTTGCGTTTGAAGCAACGTTAAAGTCGCACAACGTGCTCCTAATGCAGTGCATGTATATCATGAAATTGGCCGTTATTTTGCACTGCGGTATGTGCCCCTTGGTGCGTCATTTTCGTTGCATACTGATGGAACGAAAACGGCGCATGCGTTACATTTAAAAAACAAAAAAAACATAACTGAGCATGTGCAACGCAGCAGATTAATTGTTAAACACACAACATGCAGCACTTTCTAAATATTGCTACACGTTACGCAACGTGTGCATTGTGAATGTCGCACAGACCTTGTATTTCTGTGCGTTACTCTGCGTTGTAATGTTTTCTAACGTGTGACTTTAATGTCTCACTGTAAAAGAGGCCTAAATGTAAGAGACACTACTGCCCATTTTGATCATCTGATGAAACCCGGTGGGCAAGCGATACTAGTGATGTCTGGGTAACGTGGTGACGTCACCACTACATTCCTGCCCGGAGTACGCATTTATGGCGGAGCTTGTTGCGGCCTGTGAGTGAAGGATGGGGATGCCAAGCAGACAGAGCAGACTGGCCAAATGTTAACTGAACTGGCTGAGGAAGTCAGTGCTAGCCTGAAGGAGGTGGTGAGAGCCCTCATGGGCACCATGCATACCACACACTAGCGGCTCCCCACTCCACACATGTTCCTTATGCCAGCAATGTGTCATTACTCACAATGAGTTTTAGAAATCTCTTGATGGAGATACGTGTGAGAGTCTTCAGCGCATTGTATTGCTGCGAATAGGAATCTTTGAGAGTGACTACAAGCAGCCATCATAGTGACTCACTCTAAGTGAGCTGCATACACCAAGTTCAATGATTATCCCTGGAAACGTGCCAATCTACGCAATGCATTGCTGTTAAAGGTTGACGCCCGGGAGTTAGAGGACTTTTAGGTTGTAAGCAGTGTGTGAATGTGGCGTGTGAGTAGTTTAGGCTGGTCACCACATTGTTACCCATTTTCAGGGGGTTTGGGGCGTTTAGCTTAGCAGAGCATAAATCAAGATTTATATGTGTTATTATTTATATGTGTTTTAAGCAGACACCTGTGGCAAATTGTTTTAATGCAACTACTCACCTGCGGCGTCGCTGGTATGCGGGATCCCTCGCCAACACCTTGCAGCTTCCCAGCGCGCGTATTCCCATCTTCTTCTTCGTGATCCCCGGCGGTGATCTCCTCTTCTTCTGCTTCCATTGCTTCCCGTCCCTTAGCGATCATGTCTTCTGGCGTGCAAAGAGAACAAAGATAGGGACACCAAGAGCCAAATATAGTGAAGTATGTACTGGTAATATAGGATGAAATTGGTAGAGTAAATACAAATATACTCTCAAGGCAGGGTTACCTCAAAGGTAACCACTGTAACTGCAGATAAGGAGATTAGATTTGAACCCACTCAGGATTAAGAAGTCGCTCTCCATATATGAGGAAAAAAAAGAGGATGACACCCCTGCACCAAGGGTGGACTTAGAGAACAGTGTAACAGGGATACAGAGGCGCCAGAAGAAAAAAAATGTCTAAAAAGTTTAACATTTGTGGAGGCAGTGGTGGACTTACCTCCTTCAAATAGACACAAGAAATGCCAACAAAGTCTGGTGCTTTAATGAGCCAAGCGCCTCTGTCACAGAACCGCTTTCACATTTTAAATTTGTCACAGAGGCACTTGGCTCAATTACAGACCTGCACTGTACCTACTCCTACCTAAAGCCTAGTACACACTAGCAATTTTGATAGGCCAATCATTGGTCAATTTTACCACCTCCATGTAGTATGACCATTTACCTATATAATCTGCATATAATTGAAAATCTGTTTGGCCCTCATACTACATGGAGGTGGTAAAATTGACCAATCATTGGCCAATCAAAATTGCTAGTGTGTACTAGCCTAAATGCATGATAAAGTGGGGTCAACCTGCGAAACGCGTTGCATTTTCCCCTGGAGTATGTACATAAATTTGTTCTGCTAAACTTTGTTGGCATATCTTGTATATATTTCGTGGAGGAAAGTCCACCACTGCCTCCACAAATTTTAAACTTTTTATACATTTTTATTCTTCTGGCACCTCTGTATCCCTGTTACAATGTCCCCTGGCATGTCCCTCTGATGACGCTGCGTGCGCCCCCTGTGTCGGGTGTATGCAGCCTTATCACATCAGGCAGAAAATTCAAATTTCTGTATTGGATCCAATATAAAAAAAATGTTAAGTGTAAAAAAAAAAAATCTATGGGCAGCACTACTGCCCATAGCAGCAAATAATAAAGTGTTTTTACTATGGCGTCCGCACATCACACGGTTCTATTCCATCTAAGGTTAACTGTTCTTTAATTGACCTGAGGAAGCGGGCTTGGTCCCGTGAAACGCGTTGTCAACAGTATACCGTAACCGTTTGTTTTAATAAAGGCTCCCTGATAATCCACTCTCGTGAGTCTTCTATAGAGGTAAATAACCTCTTTTTTATTTATACATATAGATACTAGTTGTATAATTTTATACAGTTTGGGCACCTCCACATAACCCTGATCCAGTTACTCCACACCACCCACGGAGGTGATGACCTCGACTACAGTGGACTAGTTCCATTAGTAAAAGAGGACCCTAAGAGGAGAGTGACCGCCCAGCTCCTGAACAGTCTGGGATTCCGAGCGGGAACGTTTTTTTTCTCGCATGCCTATACGTTGGATGCAGGACTGCAACCCATGTTTGTGAGTATTCACTTCTTCTGAATTTGAGCCACCAGGCGACACTAACGATACTGCACTATTGGGCTCCCGGTCTTCCCTCTCTCAACAGAAAAGGGGGCCTTACTTCCGAAGTGAAGGAAGGACCCTAGACCTGTGCACCTCTTGAAAGTTATTATATACATGCAGATATTTTTATTATCTAGACCTGCCTTTGCTCTTGTGATTTGCACTTCAACAACTCATTTCCTCAACTGTGTCTTGCCTGTATACAGATCTTTATAACTGTCCATTTTTTATGTCTAAGAATATCTGCACCACCTTGCCTATGCAATTTATTATGTACTGTCTATTTTCTACAATAAACACTTTTGGTGAATGAAAAAAAAAAAAATTAAAATAACAAAAGTGTTTTTTTTTTATTGTTTGCATGCTTGCGGACAGCTTGCAAGACCACCACTTGCAAGCGGTCTGCAAAAACGCTTACAATATAAAGAAACACTTTAAAAAAACTGCTTTTGGTACAAAAATTGCATGGAAATTAGATGCCAGGAAGTTTAAAAACACAGTCCTGGAGGTGCCTCTAAGCTGTGGTGTAACACTGGAAGTTTCCAAACCCACAGTGATCACTGGGAATATGGCAACCAGCTGGCCGGATGATGCAGATCACACGCACGCACACACTTTTTCTCTGATTTTACAAAATAGTTGATGCATGCAGCAGTCAGCATAATGTTTGAGTCATCTACCATTAGAGTAGAATTCAAATTTTACTGAACAAACTTCCTAATTATAATGGTATATTTTTCAAAAATAATAATAATAAAATTTTTTTAAAATGAACTGTTCCAAATGATTACACACAACAGTGTTTCAAAACATTTTATAGGTTGTGAAAAACATTATTATTATTTAGTATTTATATAGCGCCAACATCTTCCGCAGCGCTGTACATACAATGGTTTGCAAAAGTATTCGGCCCCCTTGAAGTTTTCCACATTTTGTCATATTACTGCCACAAACATGAATCAATAGAATTGGAATTCCACGTGAAAGACCAATACTAAGTGGTGTACACGTGAGAAGTGGAACGGAAATCATACATGATTCCAAACATTTAAAAATAATAAATAACTGCTCCAAGAGGTTTTCTGCCAAGATTGCCCTGTATTTGGCTCCATCCATCTTCCCATCAACTCTGACCAGCTTCCCTGTCCCTGCTGAAGAGAAGCACCCCAGAGCATGATGCTGCCACCACCATATGTGCAGTGTTAGTTTTCCGCCACACATAGCATTTTGCCTTTTGGCCAAAAAAATTCCAGTTTGGTCTCATCTGACCAGAGCACCTTGAGCCATGTGGGGGATGTTTGCTGTGTCCCCCACATGGCTTGTGTCAAACTGCAAATGAGACTTCTTATGCTTTTTCTGTTAGCAATGGCTTTCTTCTTGCCACTCTTCCATAAAGGCCAACTTTGTGCAGTGCATGACTAATAGTTGTCTTATGCAGCTCGTCCAGAGTCACCATGAGCCTCTTGACTGCATTTCTGATCAGCGCTCTCCTTGTTCGGCCAGTGAGTTTAGGTGGACGGCTTGTCTTGGTAGGTTTAATTGTGCCATACTCCTTCCATTTCTGAATGATCGCTTGAACAAAGTGCTAGCTGCGTGTAAAAAAAAAATATTATGCAAATCGGCCCAGCGGGGCCTGAGCAGTGCCTTCCGGCGGCATAGCTCGGGCTTACCGCCAGGAAGGTTAAACACAGGTGCACTCTATTTAGTCATTAGCACTCATCAGGCAATGTCTTTGGGCGCACACCCCACTTTGCAGTTATTTATTTGTAAAATAAAATGTTTGGAATCATGTATGATTTTCGTTCCACTTCTCATGTGTACACCACTTTGTATTGGTCTTTCACGTGGAATTCCAATAAAATTGATTCATGTTTGTAGCAGTAATATGACAAGATGTGGAATACTTCAAGGGGGCCGAATACTTTTGCAAACCACTGTAGTATATAGTCGTGTCACTAACTGTCCCTTAAAGGAGCTCACAATCTAATCTCCCTACCAGAGTCCTATGTGTATGTATCTAGCGTGTAGTTTATGTATTGTAGTCTAGGGTCAATTTTAGGGAGGAGCCAATTAACTTATCTGTATGTTTTTGGGATGTGCGAGGGAGGGGGAGTGCCCGGAGGAAACCCATGCAGACACGGGGAGAACATACAAACTCCTTGCAGATGTTGACCTGGCTGGGATTTGAACCAGGGACCCAGCGCTGCAAGGCAAGAGTGCTAACCACTACGCCACCATGGTTATTTATTGGTTAAATGGTTATTTATTGAATTTTCTGCATTAGCAGCAAGTCATATTTACTGAAATCAAAAGCTATTCTAATCACAAACATCTTAACAGGTCAAGTTATATTTTAATATAGGACCCCTTATTTGATAGCAGCTTTATAATTCTTTTACCCATTGAACTTGTAAGATTTTTAGATAGTTTCTGCTTAAATTTCTATGAAGGATGTCAGAATAGCCTACCAGAGCTGCTGTTTGGATGTAAACTGCCTCCTGCACTCATACATCTTTTGCTTGAGGATGCTCCAAAGGATCTCAGTAGGACTGAGGTTAGGGGAGGATAGAGGCTCACCATGAGTTTCTCTCCCTTTATGCCAAAAGCAGCCAATGGTGCAGAGGTATTACTTGCAGCATGAGATGATTTTATCACAGAAAGCACCAATCTTTTTGTGCCATGGAAGAAAGTGGTCAGTTAAAAACTCCACATACTTTTCAGAGGTTATTTTCAAACCTTCAGGGACCCTAAAGGGGCCGAACTGCACTCTTCCCACAATTCCAGCCAAAACATTACTCCGCTACCTCATTGCTTACGTCGGAGCCTTGTTGGGACATTTGTGACTATCCACCACTCCATCTTTTTGGACCATCCAGGGTTGCATGGCACTCAACAGTAAATAGGACTGTTTGAAGATGTGTTGTCATGTAGTTCTGGACCCACTGCTGTGATTTCTGCATGTGAGCATTGTTTAGGGGTGGCTGAATAGGTTTATACATAACTGTAATCCTCTGGAGTATCCTGCGCCCTGATGCTCGTGGGACTCCAGAAGCACCAGCAGCTTCAAATACAGTACCTGTTTGCTGCTTTGTAATGGCATTTTAGCAGCTGCTCTCTCAATCCAATGTATTTCTCTAGCAGAAACATTCCTCATTTTGCCTTTATCTGCACAAACTTGTGTGGGCTCTGAGTCTGCCACAAATCTTTTAACAGTATGATGATCACGCTTAAGTTTTTATTAAACACCTGAGGTTTTCATACCCTGTCAAAGTCATTCAACTATTTCACACTTTTGGCAGCAGAGAGATCATTTTTGTTTCTCATACTGCTTGAAAATGGTGCAGGGCTGTGGAGTCGGTCCAAAAATCCACCGACTCCGACTCCTCAGTTTAGGATTCCACCGACTCCGACTCCACGACTCCGACTCCTCTAATTTGCATATTACAATTTTGTTTTTTAAAAGTATGTAATATGAAATTCGTCTCTTAACTGCCAACGCTTAGGAATTTTACAAGACAACTGAAGTGAGAAGGATATGTAGACTACTATATTTATTCCCTTTAGACTAAAACTAGTCCTTGGTAAGAGTACTTGTAAAAGGTACAACCGGAACAAAGAACATCTATCAAGTGTGGGTGCATGTAAGAATGTGAGGAGATTGTAAACAGACAACACGTCTGTGTTCAATGTGCACAGCATTCTCAGTGGATTCCCTGCAGCTCTGTGGGGAGTGCATATGTAGAGTATAGTACTACTGTGTAACAAAGTAAACCTGAGACAGATGAAATTAAAGTTTTATACATACCTGGGGCTTCCTCCAGCCGCCTTCAGGATAATCAGTCCCTCGTTGTCCTCCTCCACCACCTGGATCTTCTGCTATGAGTCCAGGTACTTGAGCCAGTCGGGCGTAGTGCGCATGCACACACTCCGCCGCCAGGAGCATACTACACCTGTGCAGCACTATTGTGCAGGTGCAGAATGTTCCTGGCTGTGGGAGCGGCATGCGGCCGGACAGCGCTGACTGGCTGAATTACCAGGACTCATAGCAGAAGATCCAGGTGGTGGAGGTGGACAGCGAGGGACTGATTAGCCTGAAGGGGGCTGGAGGAAGCCCCAGGTATGTATAAAGCTTTACTTTTCATCCGTCTCAGTTACCCTTTAATTTGTAATCACCAAACCAAATTTTAATAACATATCAAATTATTTTATTTCATCAGCAAAGGGAGTGCATACATTTGCATAAATCAGCATCAATGCAGAATTATTTCCATCTCGTTGACCATCTCTATTAGTGACATACACATCAGGCTTTATTCTTACAGCATAGATGTTATTTAGTATATATAAGAGATTCCTGTGTACACATCATATATACAGTCACAATCAGATATGTATATCTGACCTTAAAAATACGGGGACTGCTTTATTGAAGCAGCACAAGTAACTAATTTTGATTGGTTTATTTCATTTTTGTGGACTAAGCACAGCTATTACTGTATATATACTGTATATATACACATTATTTTTAATGACTATTATCCGAGAAATAGAACATTTTATCATATTTTCTATTTTAATTACAGTTACAAATTCATTAGGAGTCGGAGTCGGTGCATTTTTTCCCGACTCCGACTCCAGGCACCCAAAATTGCCCGACTCCACGACTCCGACTCCACGACTCCGACTCCACAGCCCTGAAATGGTGGTCTGCTTAATAATGTGAAACACAGTTTTTTTTTTAGCAGATTTCCTTTAATCGGACTCACCTGGCAAACTAGTAATCAGAGGTGTCCAAGATTGATTTGAGTGATCAAAAGAGCCCTGAGACACAATACCATCCTTGAGTTTACACACAAAATATTTAATTTTTATAGTACTTAAATACAATTTGCATAATAATTTGGAATGCAGTGTACACACAAGGAAACAGTACACAGAGATTTCATTGCTCATAGTGGGGGTAGGAAAGAGTTCTATTCACTGAAGCCGAACTCTACCATAAGTAAACAGCAGAACTGTAGGAGCTAGTGAGCTGACAAGTCATTACTGATAACACTTATTGTGTACTTTATATGTTCTTCAGGGCTGTTACTACTGATGGGGCCCCCAAGCAAATTAACTTGGGGGCCCCCTAGCAAAAAAATACCCCCCCCCCCCCACTGCCTCTGAGCCGACTTCCAGGACTCATCCCACAACACTCCAAGCCACACAATCATTAGGTGTACATCATATGTTCCCAAGAGCATTGTTGGGGACCCCATTATTCCCCTCCTCCTTTCTCTTATATATTCAGAGTGCACACACATTGGGGTCTTGCCTATTCCAGGCAGCACCATGCTCCAAACTCTGGACTTCTCTCTACACGGCCTCTCCTCCTCATTCCCTGCAGGCATGTATGGGGTCACCATGGCTGGAGGGGACACACACCTTGGGAGGCCTCTCCTGAAATAAGTGTTTGATTGACTCTAAACTTTATTTCCATCATTTAAATTGATATATTTCTTATTTTCAAATGTTAATATGAAAGATAATGAACCAGGATAGAAATGACCAGTGTGATTTGAATTATAAAACAACATATCTTGCTTATAAAATCTTTATGGTATGTGTAATCGAGTGTGTGTCGGGGATGTGGTTAGGGGTGTGACTTAAATGTCCCTCTCACTTATCTCAAAAATTGGGAGGTATGCTCACAGGCTGTGTCTGTTGACATACCGTTTCTGGCTGCCCCTCCATTCAGTTACTCCCCCGACTGCCCCACCACTGTCCTCTTGGCACTTTACACTCAGAGGAGGACTCATGGTTGTGGCAATAGATGCCAATGGTGATGAATCCGCTGCAATTCCTCTGCTGCCCAGCCGGGACACAAGGGGGCTACTAGGGTACTACATACCTCCCAACCCGTGGCAGTCCCACTGAACTCGGGATGGTTGGAGGATCCGCCGTTGCCACCTATATTTTATGGTAGATGACAGCACGCTAGATTCTCATCCAGTGGAGCACACCAGTACAGTGGCCACCAACAGGTATAACAGCTGACGGCTTCAGGGTGCCCAAAGGAGGACCACATGCCTGTCTTAACCCCCACCCCCATTACACCTTAATAAGCAATGCGGCCCTCAATTAACACCTGTTTCAGATTCTGGCCCATTATGTGTCAGAGTTTGACATCCCTGCTATAGAGATACATGTAGTTTTGCCTTCCTAAAGATCAACTCTAGTCAGGGCCATTTCTAGCCTTATTGTCACTCCAGGCAAAATCCTGTATCAACTCCTCCCTCATGAAAAAAAAAACATTCACACGCTAGAGAATACGAATCATGTGCCATTTATGGAGGCACAGGAGGTCCTTGAGATACAAACAACTCACCGATCCTGATGCATTTCATCACACGAACCCTTCCTGCGACTCCCAACCCAGTGTGTAAATGCAGATTGCAGCGCAGCAGTAGCTGTGGACTTTTAGCGCAGCAAGAGGGATTGTCACTGACAAGAGACGTCGCCTAGTGTTGATTACCTGACCTTTATTAAAGGACAACCGAGGTGGCATGCGACATAATGAGATAGACGTGTATGTACAGTGCCTGTCACAGAAATGACTATTCCACGTTCCGGTTTTTCTTTCTCTGCCAGAAAGATTTAAACATCAGGTATGATAGTGACAGTTTCTGTCCGGGTCTGGACTGGGTCAAACTATAGCATTACCCTCACAGATAAGGAATTACAGCCATAAAACACTCCTGTCAGTAAATGGCTTCTGAGAGCAGGAAAAAAATAAAAAAAAAGGGTCAATAATTCATAGATTTGAGCTCTGGCATACTTCAACGCATGTGTCATTGAGCAGAGACAATGAAACAGTAAAAATGTAAAAACTAGATTTGAATATAATATCTAAAAAAGTCATTTTTAGGAGAAGGAGGATGGATATAATTGTTTATCTCATCAGTTAATTTTCACCTTGGTCGGATGTCTTTTAAGATGAATGAGGCATGAATCCCAAAGGGTTACTGCACACTGGAAGACTTGTGACTCAGTCGCCACAGAGCTGTTTTTCCTCTCTTTATGCTGCATGACTACCCACACAGCTGTCCTTCTCTGCCACCACCAACTAGGGTCCAAACCGTTTTTTTTTTATGGAGACATTTTATACAGGTTGTCACAGGAGCCCTTGTGGCTGACCGCACTTAGCCTTCTAAACGATGCCAGCGCACAGATCGTGCGAACTCTGGTCGCCGTCAATGCGCAGGAACCGTTAAGAATTGGCCGCGGACAAACCAGGAGGGCGCCTGTGAGATACGGGTGACTACAACGTCACCTACTGGTTCAGAGTAAACTGCCACCACCGCGGTTACTATGGGACCGTGGGGACCACTAACTGACTGACTAATCCTGCGAATAAAACGGTTAAACACACGATATTCTGTCTAGCCAACAACAAACAAACAGTAGCGTATCTTCAGAGACCCGGGATCAGTTCTGTGTGTGCTGATAAGCAGGGTAGCGGAAAGTGAATGACTTGGAGAAAGTCGTTTATTCACGCAATATAAATAATTAATATATACAGACAATTTATTAAAAATCACAATTATTAAGACAGTAATAGCCAGTATGAAAAATAAAAGAAGGGAGAAAAATACTTAGTTCCTGGAAAGATGTCCTTATTGTGGGAAGAATCATAAAGTTCTTGGTTTCAAAGTCCAGAGTTCAGACCAGGTGGATGCCAGCATATCCTCAAGCTGGCATCTCATGAGTTCAAGATGTTTCAGTGTGGAGGACCCTGAGTTTGGCTCCTCTCCCATTCTTATGCCCCTGATTCAGTAGGAGGAAGTGAGGGCGGGCCCACACACCCCCTTAGAACATGAGATGAGTCCTGCCCTTGTCCTGGAGACCAGAAATCATGCCTTAACCATATATGGGCTCTATCTCACAGAACCGTACAGGTCAGGGCAGATTTACTAATATTTTCAGGTCTGCCTCGATGTACCCAGCAGTCTGATACCAAACATGAGGGGTGGGACCCCTGTGGTACCATTAGGGCACTGTTGAACTGCCTAACGGGCAGTCTTTACCTCAGAAGGTTCTGAAATGTTCTCAGAACCAACGCCAGGCAGGGCCCTACCTGCTCTGTTAGTTTGGAGGGTCTGCCAGCCTGGCAACACAGAAAATATGATACATATAGCAGTTTATGGAATATGAGAGACCCCTGGGATTTATACCAGGTCATTCCCAGGCAAAGGTTCTTTGAAGTTGGCAGCAGCAAGCCACATGTCGGCTCCCTGCTGGGAAAAGGAGTCGGAGTGTCTGAGTTTCCTCACTCTAAATTGGTTCTGTCATGGTGTTTGTCACCTTATACCTGATGGATGGGCCATCAGCACAGCTTGAAGCCAGGGACTCTCTGGGCCCAGGCTCATTAGCATATCAAAAGGGCCAACCAGCATTTAGGCTGGGGCTCTCTCTCTGCTGAGAAAAGACTGCAGCTGCCCCTACACACTCAACCCGGATTGTATCATTTTGAAGCGCAATCGATGCAGGAATCGAGTGCGATCGTTCTTTTCTTCACGGGCGGTTCCAGGACGCGCCTGCGTCCCCGCAATCGTCCGTGACACAGGTGAACCCTGATTTTTTTCAGGCTGCTGCTACAGCAGGGGCTGCTACAAAACCAAATTGTTCAGGCATTTGTACATGCCAATTTTTTTTCTGGCCTCTGGTGCTACACAGTGGCTACAACAACAAAAAAAGGATGTACATGTCCATTCCCTTCATGATCGTTACCTTGTCGTGGTGAAGTAGCTTGCGTAGCTCAATGAAGCAATGTCCTATATAGATATATGATGTATAAGGTCATTGTTTCATTGCTTTGATCGGCTGGATACGTTTTGGCAAAAAAAACTTTTTTTTATGGTCACCTCAGGTGATCAATATAGCCTACTAGGCCAGCACTGGTCCCACACTGCAGAATCAGTGTTTTTTTGGTCACTTTACAGTCATTGAACTACCTCACCCCGACGATAGGGGCTGGAAAGCGACCATCACCTGCATTCCCGCGAACATGCTCACAAGCACAGTGACCACTACACAGCAATACACAAAGATTGCCAACAAGAGGACTAACATTTATGTTCTGAGGGAGTCAACTATTAAAAACAATGCTCTTTGCGGTGCGTTAAATGGGAAGTTTGGTCTGTCAGTGTGATGTGAGCCTAACCCTTACACTAACTGATCGACATGTACATACACACGACGCAGTACCCTGGGGGGTTACTCACCTCAGGAGGGGGACCCTGAGGCTTCCTGCTCCGCTGTAGCTGCAGGCAGTCCAGCGCTGGCTCCCCCGAAATGTCCCGGAATCCTCCCTCGACAAGCCTGACAAGCGCGGATTTATTTACCTTTCCTGGCTCCAGCGGGGGCGCTGCTCTGGCTCTCCGCATGGAGATAGGAGGAAATAGTCGATCTCTGGCGGGTCCGCTCTACTGCACAGGCGACTTGCACCTGCGCAGTAGAGTGGCCTGACAGCGATCGGCTATTTCCGCGGCGGAGAGCCAATACTGCGCCTGCGCTGGGAAGGTAAATATTTACATCCCCGCTGTTCGCTTTACCACCGCCGCCGTGGGACCGAGGAGGACGAGGGAAGTCTCAATAGGATCCAGAGGTTTCCCCCGCCCAAGGTGAGAACCCCCCCCTCCCCGGGGAGGTTTTTAAAGTTACATGTTTTCTTTAACCACTTGAGGACCACAATGTTAAACCCCCCTAACGTCCAGGCTTCTTTTTTGCTCAGCTGGGCTGAGCAGTTTTTTCAGCTTCCTGCACAGCCCAGCTATGGACCCCAGCGATCAGACTCACCTTCTTTGTTTGTCCCTAATGGGACATGCTGCCTGAAGTGTCCGATTGCTGTGGCGGTTTTTTTTTTTTCAATTTTCAGCCTGTATCAGGCTGTTTCTCCCTCCCTCCCCTTCTCCCCTCCGTGTACTGCATTGAACAGGACGGAAATCCATCCTGTTCCGCCTGTCATAGGCAACAGCCTATGAGAGGACGACGATCCCCGGCCAATCAGAGGCCGGGGATCGCCAATGTCGTACATCGCTGCCGGAGACCACAGCGCTGTACGGATGTAAACAAAGGGGATTTCTTTCCACTTTCGTTTACAAACAGCCTGCTAGCTGCGATCAGCAGCTAGCAGGCTAATCATGGAGCTCTGCTCCGTGAACTGTCAGGGAACGATCGTGCATTCCCTGGGAAACTGCAGCTCCAGGACTTGACGCCAATTGGCATTTGTTCCTGAATTTCTTTGGTGCTTTTGGTCTACTTCTCTTTGTCAGATAGCTCCTATTTAAGTGATTTCTTGATTGAAACAGGTGTGGCAGTAATCAGGCCTGGGGGTGACTACAGAAATTGAACTCAGGTGTGATAAACCACAGTTATTTTTTAACAAGGGGGGGGGGGGCAATCACTTTTTCACACAGGGCCATGTAGGTTTGGAGTTTTTTTTTCTCACTAAATAAAAACCATTGTTTAAAATTGCATTTTGTGTTCAATTATGTTATCTTTGACTAATAGTTAACGGTTTTTGATGAGCAGAAACATTTAAGTGTGACAAACATGCAAAAGAATAAGAAATCAGGAAGGGGGCAAATAGTTTTTCACATCACTGTAAATACATTCCTAACCACAATATCTGATTCAAAGATCATCTGTTAACAATTTCATCACTCATAACTCCTTGCCATGCATAGCTGCAAGATTCTTGTACAGCTGTATCCACCCTCTGGAACTCTCTCACTCATGCAATTCATAAAAATCTCAAAACCCAACTGATATTTTAATACTTTATGAACAAAAGATATCGATAATTATATAATAGTAACAGATAATCCAGGGTGCTTCTAGTTTCCACAAACATGAATAATGTATTTCTCCTTTAAAGTAAGTTAGACAATAATTTAGAAGAATTTATGCCTTCCTCTGCATCATTTAGGATTTCTGGACATGTGTTTTCCCATGTTGAAGCCGAGCATCTTTCTTTCACCCCACGTAACCAGCATTTTGCTGATGTGCAGTAAGGGCTTGTTCACACCTAGGGCATTTCGTGCGGTTTTTTTTGAGTGTCAGCGATTTTTAAAAAACGCCCTGAAATCGCTTGTGCAAAATTGTACCGCATAGTGGAGCGCCGGGATGAGCGGGAAACACTAAAAAAAATTTGAAAGTCGCTGCCGTCAACGATTTCGATTTTAGATGTAACCCAAGTCTAAGATGGCCTCAGTGGTCAAAACATTTTCTGCCACTAACATTGCTTCTCCTTAAAAGTGGATCCGAGATGAACTTTTACTCATTGCATAATTGTGTTCCTTTCCTATTGTTTATAGGGCATTCCTCAAGCTAAATACTTTTTTGTTTTAATACTCTAATTCCCTATAAACTAAACAAGCCTCTCCCACAGTTTTTTTTAGCAGTAGCAAGGGCTCACTGGAGCTTAGTCTGGGCAGGAGACGGGGGAGGTATTACTAGTCAGAGATTTCAGAGGCAGGGGGGAGGAGGAGGGGGGGGGGGATTAGGTTTTTTTCACAGAAGATGCAGATAAGCCTGCCTCTGTGTAATGTTTACAAACAACATGGCTGCTGTCATTGTATCACAGGAAGAAATAATCATATTCTATTGAAGCTGTTGGAAGCTAGATATGCTGTGTAAACTATCTATCTAAACTTTAGATAAGATATATAGACAATTTACTTGTTATAGTTAGTTTTTCATCTCTGCTCCGCTTTAATATGATTATTTTCATGCTTGACAAAGTGAGTTCTCCTGGTAAATCCTTTTCCACATTGAGAGCAATAAAATGGCTTTATCCCTGTGTGAACACGCTGATGGACATTTAAAATGCTCTTCTGGGAAAAGCATTTCCCACATTCAGAGCAGGGATATGGCTTCTCCCCGGTGTGAATATGCAGATGGTTATTTAGAGCGCCCTTCTCAGCAAAGCATTTCCCACATTCAGAACATGAGTATGGCTTCTCCCCGGTGTGCGTCATTTCATGTCTAACAAGATGTGCTCTTGTAGAAAAACACTTATCACAACTGGAACATGAAAATGGCTTCAATCCTGTGTGAATTTTCTGATGTTGAATCAAATGTTGCTTGTAGGCAAAACATTTCCCACATTCAGAACATGAAAACATTTCCTCTGTGTGTATCTTCCCATGAACGACAAACTCTGATTCCAGCGCAAAACTTTTCCAACATATAAAACATGTAAACCACTTCTCATCACGGAAGTGCCATGTTTGGTGTCTGTAAAGATAGATTTTTGAACCAAAGCATTTCCCACACTCAGAACATGATAATAAGGTTGATGGGGTTGTGGAGTTTATGTTTGAAGAACTGGATGTTCCATCCTCTTCTGTTGTCTCACTGTCACTATTTGGGGGGTCACCAGGATGCTCACCAGTATAACTGCAGATGTACCGTCCATCTGGCGAGAATATAAAATGTGTAGTAATAGGGATGGGTACATTGGTAATGTATGAATAATTTTTAAATGACAAAAGAGGCAGGCCTATGACGCACTGAAATATATGCTGGTCTGAAAGGACAACTGACCTGAGAAGGAGATGGAGGCTGCCATATTTATTTCCTTACAAACCATTAACATTACCTGGCTGCCCAGCTGATCCTCTACCTCCAATACTTTTAGTCATAGATCTAAAACAAGCATACAGATCAGATGTTTGACTGCATTTCCTACATGCTTGTTTCAGGTGTGTGATTCAGACCATAACAGATCAGCAGGGTGCCAGGCAACTAGTATTGTTTAAAAGGAAATAAATATGGCAGCCTCCATCTCCCTCTCCTGTCACTTGTACTTTAAACATGCTGTTAAAGAGTGACATAAGAATTAGTTTAAATAGACTAGTAAGAACTTTAGTTAACCACTAAGGCTTTTTTCCCATTATTGTCCAAGCAATTGCCATATTTCTGCGCTCCTCCTTTCTATTCGGCAATAGCTTAATCACTTCTCACACCAAATTATCTATATCTTGTTTTTTTGCCAAATAGGCTTTCTTCGGGTGTTTCACTTTTTTTTCAAAATACATTTTAACTGGAATAAAACAAAATAATGAAAAGATTAATTCTCAGTTTTCAGCCACTGTAGTTTTAAAATAATAAATGCTTTGTAGTTAAAACCCCCATTTTTTTTTGCCCATGTGTCCCGGTTATTACACGGTTTAAATTATGTCCCAAACACAATGTATGGCGACAATTTTATTTGGAAATAAAGGTGTATTTTTTAAGTTTTGTATCTGTCACTAATTACAAGCCCATTTTTGGCAAAAATAACAGTAATATATCCTCAAAACATAGCTATTAAAACAAAATTGAGTCCCTAAGGAAACTATGCATTTTTTATTTTTATAAAATGGTTTTATTTTCGTAATTATGGGAGGGAAGGTTAGGGGTTAATTATTGGGGTATTTAATGTATTTTAATTTAATGGGATGTATGTTGGTATAATTTTACTATTTGGCCACTAGATGTCCCCGCACTTTATTTCTAACGTGTACCGTTTTCTGCATACATGCTTTACAGAAGGTAACGTGTGTATGCTTTACTTTAACTATTGTCAATGATCACTGGCATCTCATTAATGCCAGTGATCATTGATCAAAGGCACTTAGATTAGTGAATGGGAACGGAGTTCCCATTCACTGATTAGTGTACTGAAGGGCGGCGACGATCAGGAGCGCGCACAGTGGCAATGCAACGGGAGACGAATATCTACGTCCCTGGGACTTCAGATGAAGCCTGCCAGGGTGTAGATATACTGCACGTGGTGCAGCAACTAGTTAAAGTGGACAGTAGTGATTTTCTCATAATGTTCATTCATTCAGAGACATTTATGAAGTAGGTCATTTGCTTTTATTACATAAATCTACAAACAATCTAAGACGTTGCATATTTGCCATGAATATCATTATATATATATAAAAATAAATATATATATATATATATATATATATATATATATATATATATATATATATATATATATATATATAAAAATATATATATAGAAAAAAAATATATATATATAGTAATTCTTCGATGGGAAATGACATAGGTGTCTACCAAAAGATAAGACGATGTACAAGAGGCATTATTGTGGAAAAAAAAATTCTCAGCTTTTATTTACATTTGAGCAAAAAGTGTTCAGTCCAACATTAGTCATACCTTTCACAAACTGTCACAGTCTGTGGGAAAATCCAAAGTTCTATACCATTCCAAATAGTCCAAGCTGTTCTAAAGCATCCTAATTACCCTGATTAATTGGGAACAGCTGTTGTAATCAACTCAACAGGTGAAAGAGAGCTGCTCTCTGCAGTTGGTTTGTGTACAGTCATGGCTAAGACAAAGGAGCTCAGTGAAGACCTGCGGCTGTGCATTGTGGCTGCTCACAAGTCAGGAAAGGGCTACAAGCTCATTTCTAAATGTTTTCAAGTTCCATTCGCTACACTGCAAAGTATTATTAAAAAATACAAGATGTTCTGCACAGTAAAAAATCTCAGAGGACGTGGTCGGAAGCCAAAAGTGACACCTGTGCTGGCCAGGATGATAGTGAGATAGGTGAAAAAGAATCCAAGGATCACCACTAAGGCCACCCTGGTAAATCTAGGCTCTGCTGGTGGCAATGTCTCAAGGCAGACAATCTAACGGACATGACACACTGCTGGGTTCCACGAATGCAGACGAAGGAGGACGCCACTCTCCAGATAAGGCACACAAAAGCTCGCTTGGCCTTTGCAAATGCTCATCTGGATAAAGAAGAAGACTTCTGGTCTTCTGTGTTATGGTCAGATGAAACAAAAATTGAATTGTTTGGTCACAATGATGTTTCCTTCATTTGGCGTAAAAAAGGAGAAGCCTTCAACCCAAAGAATACCATCCCCACTGCCAAACATAGTGGTGGGAACCTAATTCTTATTTCTGGTGGACCTGTCCTGGAAGATACTAGAAGAAAATAGGAGGCTAAAGAAGGGCTTTAAAGAGAAACTCTGACCAAGAATTGAACTTTATCCCAATCAGTAGCTGATACCCCCTTTTACATGAGAAATCTATTCCTTTTCACAAACAGACCTTCAGGGGGCGCTGTATGACTGATATTGTGATGAAACCCCTCCCACAAAAAACTCTGAGGACCGTGGTACTCCTGGCATTTTCCTGTCTGTGAATCAGGGAGAGGAAAGATTTTACAATGGGCAAACACTGACTAAATCATTTATACATCATTATTGTAAAAATGAAGACTTTTTTTATTACATTATTTTCAATGGAGTTCCTCTTTAACCTCCTTGGCTGTAATCCCGAGCTGAGCTCGGGCTATGCCGCGCAGGAGGATTGTTCAGGCCCCCGCTGGGCCGATTTACATAATTTTTTCTTGTTGCACGCAGCTAGCACTTTGCTAGCTGCGTGAACTCGCCGCTCGCCGCCGATTCGCCACGTTACAGGGTCTTCCTCTCCGCCAGGGAGGTTAAAGACATTTGTTTTCTATTCCAATATGTCAGCTGTAGTATGTATGGAAAACCCCCTACCAAAAGGCACTGCACATAATGATCACTTTAATTGCAGCTGCCCAGAGAAACTCACCTCTGTGCCCCCCTCTCTGCCTTCTAGCTTCTCACAAGCTCCACTTTTGCTCAATCCAGTTTCCATATACCCTTCTTCTTTATTTCCTTTATTCTAATTCATCCCATTTTGTGTATTTCTATTCTAAAACTCACCTGTAATGATCTCTGGAGTTATTTCCTCCTTTTTAATGCTCAGAAGTTTTTCTTCCTCAGCTTTGAAATGGCTCTGAGCCCTTCTGGTGTCTCCAGGGATTGTGAACAAAGAGTGACACTTCCTGTAATGCAAATTTCCACCAGCCAATCACAGGGAGCAGCTGCCTATCTATTAACTGGTACATTAAAGGGGCACTATGGCTATATTATGTTTATATTATCATTTCATATAAAATATGTGCAATTATAGCAATGTGTAAGACTTGTATTGTGGCTGAATAAAACGGTTTCAATATTGCTTTACCCTAAATGAGTGCTGGAGTCCCATCGCCAGAGAAAGCTTTAACCAGTTCAGCACCGCAGTCCGAAAATCTCATGCATCCGAGCAACGTTCACCTCCCATTCATTCGCCTATAACTTTATTGCTACTTATCACAATGAATTGATCTAGATCTTGTTTTTTCCGCCACTAATTAGGCTTTCTTTGGGTGCTACATTTTGCTAAGAATTATTTTTTTCTAAATCCATTTTAACAGGAAGATTAAGAAAGAAATGAAAAAAATTCATTATTTCTCAGTTTTAGGCCATTATAGTTTGAAATTAATATACGCTACCGTAATTAAAACTCATGTATTTTATATGCCCATCTGTCCCGGTTATTACACCGTTTAAACGATGTCCCTATCACAATTTATGGTGCCGATATTTCATTTAGAAATAAAGGTGCATTTTTTCAATTTGCGTCCATCACTATTTATAAGCTTATAATTTTAAATAATATAATAACATACTCTCTTGACGTGCATATTTAAAAAGTTCAGACCCTTGGGTAACTATTTATGTTGTTTTTGTTTTTTTTTATTGTATTTTTTTTATTTTTTTTTTAATAAAAAATGTATGTGGGTAATTTTTGGTGTGGGAGGGAAACTGTTTGTTTTACATGTAAAATAATAGTTTTCTTTAATTAAAAATGTATGTGGGTGCAGTTTACTATTTGGCTACAAGATGGCCACAGTGAAAAAATTCCTAGATGCGAACGATTTCGCATCTAGGAACTAAAGATCAGAGGAGTTGTTTCCTGGGGGCAGAAATACCGCGCTCTCTGGAGAGAAAGCGTCGGTATTTCTGCGGGGAGGTTAGATCGGTGAATGGGAATTATATTCCCATTCACTGATCGGGGGGCTAGCGGGGGGCGGCGGGTACGCGCGCCCGATCGCGCGCACCACGCAGGGGAAGATGCAGTGCCTATCTGGACGAGAAAGCTCGTCCAGATAGGCCGAATTGGTTAAGTAACAGATAGAGGCTTGGATTGGATACATGCAATTCCCTGCCTGGGTCAATGAACATATCAATGTGTTTAGATTTGTTTTACTCAGCACTAAAACTACTCTACCAACTTCTTAGCCCTGGGCACATACTGTCTCACCATTACATCTAATAGGGGCTGATGTCTCCTGACTCCCCCACTGGGCACATACTGTCTCACCATTACATCTAATAGGGGCTGATGTCTCCTGACTCCCCCACTGGGCACATACTGTCTCACCATTACATCTAATAGGGGCTGATGTCTCCTGACTCCCCCACTGGGCACATATTGTCTTCCCATTAATTCTAATAGGGGCTGATGTCTCCTGACTCCCCCACTGGGCACATACTTTCTCCCAATACTTCTAATAGGGGCTGGTGTCTCCTGACTCCCCCACTGGGCACATAGTGTCTCACCATTACATCTAATAGGGGCTGATGTCTCCTGACTCCCCCACTGGCCACATACTTTCTCCCAATTACTTCTAATAGTGGACGACCAGTTTTGTTTTGCGCTCTGAGGGCACATACGGTCTCTTGATTAATTTTCTTTGCTGACAGAGAACAGGTAAATAGAGATGGCTGCAGTGAGTTAACAAGAGGAAAGTATGAGGCTTTCTTATACAGGAAGTGCAGAATTATTAGGCAAGTGAGTATTTTGACCACATCATCCTCTTTATGCATGTTGTCTTACTCCAAGCTGTAAAGGCTCGAAAGCCTACTACCAATTAAGCATATTAGGTGATGTGCATCTCTGTAATGAGAAGGGGTGTGGTCTAATGACATCAACACCCTATATCAGGTGTGCATAATTATTAGGCAACTTCCTTTCCTTTGGCAAAATGGTTAAAAAGAAGGACTTGACAGGCTCAGAAAAGTCAAAAATAGTGAGATATCTTGCAGAGGGATGCCGCACTCTTAAAATTGCAAAGCTTCTGAAGCGTGATCATCGAACAATCAAGCGTTTCATTCAAAATAGTCAACAGGGTCGCAAAAAGCGTGTGGAAAAACCAAGGCGCAGAATAACTGCCCATGAACTGAGAAAAGTCAAGCGTGCAGGTGCCAAGATGCCACTTGCCACCAGTTTGGCTATATTTCAGAGCTGCAACATCACTGGAGTGCCCAAAAGTACAGGGTGAGACATGGCCAAGGTAAGAAAGGCTGAAAGACGACCACCACTGAACAAGACACACAAGCTGAAATGTCAAGACTGGGCCAAGAAATATCTTAAAGCGGATCCGAGATGAAAAACTAAATATAACAAGTGACTTGTCTATATATCTTATCTAAAGTTTAGATTCAAACAGCTTCAACAGTATATTCATATTTTTTCCTGTGATACAATGGGAGCAGACATGTTTTCTGCTTGTCACTATTACACAATCACACACACAGGCAAGCTTATCTGTATCTAGGCATGCTAATCTGCATATTCTGTGAAAACTCCACTCTTATCTCCTCCATTACACAGGCAACTGATCTGTATCTGCACTGCAGCTCTCAGATTGTGAAAACTCTGCCTTTGAAATCTATAGCTAGTAACACCTTTTTCACCTGCCCAGACTGAAATCCCACAATCCCTTGCAAGCGCCAAGGCACTCTGGAGAAGCTGTGGGTGTGGCTTATTTAGTTTATAGGAAATTAGGGTATTAAAACAAAACAAAACAAGTATTTGGCTTGAGGAATGCCCTATAAACTATATGTAAGGAACACAATTATGCAATGAGTAAAAGTTCATCTCGGATCCACTTTAAGACCGATTTTTCTAAGGTTTTATGGACTGATGAAATGAGAGAGTCTTGATGGGCCAGATGGATGGGCCCGTGGCTGGATTGGTAAAGGGCAGAGAGCTCCAGTCCGACTCAAACGCCAGCAAGGTGGAGGTGGAGTACTGGTTTGGGCTGGTATCATAAAATATGAGCTTGTGGGGCCTTTTCGGGTTGAGGATGGAGTCAAGCTCAACTCCCAGTCCTACTGCCAGATTCTGGAAGACACCTTCTTCAAGCAGTGGTACAGGAAGAAGTCTTCATCCTTCAAGAAAAACATGATTTTCATGCAGGACAATGCTCCATCACACGTGTCCAAGTACTCCACAGCGTGGCTGGCAAGAAAGGGTATAAAAGAAGAAAAACTAATGACATGTCCTCCTTGTTCACCTGATCTGAACCCCATTGAGAACCTGTGGTCCATCATAAAATGTGAGATTTACAAGGAGGGAAAACAGTACACCTCTCTGAACAGTGTCTGGGAGGCTGTGGTTGCTGCTGCACGCAATGTTGATAGTGAACAGATCAAAACACTGACAGAATCCATGGATGGCAGGCTTTTGAGTGTCCTTGCAAAGAAAGGTGGCTATATTGGTCACTGATTTGTTTTTGTTTTGTTTTTGAATGTCAGAAATGTATATTTGTGAATGTTGAGATGTTATATTGGTTTCACTGGTAAAAATAAATAATTGAAATGGGTATATATTTGTTTTTTGTTAAGTTGCCTAATAATTATGCACAGTCACAGTCACCTGCACACACAGATATCCCCCTAAAATAGCTAAAACTAAAAACAAACTAAAAACTACTTTCAAAAATATTCAGCTTTGATATTAATGAGTTTTTTGGGTTCATTGAAAACATGGTTGTTGTTCAATAATAAAATTATTCCTCAAAAATACAACTTGCCTAATAATTCTGCACTCCCTTTAGTTAGTGGTTATCCCTCACCTGTGCTGATCTGTACAGGAATTTCCTCCTCCTTACATGGCTCATCTCCCCTCACAAACACCTCCTCTTCTTCTTCTTCAGTAGTCTTAACATGAATCATCCTTTCACACTAAAAAAAAAAGATACAAAGCACAAAACCCATTTTAGAGAATTGAGTTTATGATGAAAACCTGATAATGGTGCGGAATGTCCCAGTGTGGAATCCTAGGAATACAGAGAAAATGCCAGTAATGGGACAAGGTTTCTCAGCACTGGAGGCAAAGATTTGAAACTGCACCCCCCTTCCCAAAATTGTGCCCACTACAGGTAGCAAATGTGCCCCCAGTATTAGGTAGTCCCCTACCCAGTATAGCCAGAAGTACACCCTAAATTAATTAGCCTCACCTCCCCAGTATAGCCAGATGTGGCCCTGTATTAGGTAGCCCTCTCCCCTGTATAGCTAGTTGTGCCCCCATATTAGCTAGCCCCACCTCCCCAGTATAGCCAGTGGTGCCCCCCAGTATTAGCTAGCCCCACCTCCCCAGTAAAGCCAGTGGTGCCCCCCAGTATTAGCTAGCCCCACCTCCCCAGTATAGCCAGGTCTGCTTCCTGTATTAGCTAGCCCCACCTCCCCAGTATAGCCTGGTGTGCCCCCGGTATTAGCTAGCCCCACCTCCCCAGTATAGCCAGGTCTGCTTCCTGTATTAGCTAGCGGCCCCACCTCCCCAGTATAGCCTGGTGTGCCCCCGGTATTAGCTAGCCCCACCTCCCCAGTATAGCCAGGTGTGCCCCCTGTATTATCTAGCCCCACCTCCCCAGTATAGCCAGGTGTGCCCTCTGTATTATCTAGCTCCACCTCCCCAGTACAGCCAGGTTTGCCCCCAGTATTAGCTAGCCCCACCCCCCCCAGTATAGCCAGGTGTGTCCCCTGTATTAGCTAGCCCACCTCCCCATTATAGCCAGGTCTGCCCCCTGTACTAGCTAGCCCACCTCCCCAGTACAGCCAGGTCTGCCCCCTGTATTAGCTAGCCCACCTCCCCAGCACAGCCAGTTTTGCCCCCAGTATTAGCTAGCCGCACCTCACCAGTATAGCCAGGTGTGCCCCCCTGTATTAACTAGCCCACCTCTTCCCAGTATAGCCAGGTGTGCCCCCTGTATTAGCTAGCCCACCTCCCCAGTATAGCCAGGTCTGCCCCCTGTATTAGCTAGCCCACCTCCCCAGTACAGCCAGTTTTGCCCCCAGTATTAGCTAGCCGCACCTCACCAGTATAGCCAGGTGTGCCCCCCTGTATTAGCTAGCCCACCTTGACCATGACGTGTGCTGGAAAATGGGTGGAACCATTACATGGGCGTAGCCAACTGTAATGTAACGGTGTAGTGGGTAAGTAGGTCAAGCTGTGGCTAGTGAGGTGGGTGGGTAAGTAGGTCAGGCTAGTGGGGTGTAGGTCAGGCTGGTGGCTAGTGGGGTGGGTGGCTAAGTCGGTCAGGCTGGTGGCTAGTGGGGTGGGAGGGTAACTAGGTCAGGCTGGAGGCTAGTGCGGTGGGTAGGTAGGTCATGCTGGTGGCTAGTGGGGTGGGTGGGTAAGTAGACTATGATCCAAGGAAAGTGAGTGTGGCACTCCTGATGAACCAGGAAAGTTCCGTGGGTAGAATAGTACTGGGCCAAAACTTCTCGCACAGCGAATCACTTGCACTATACAAATTCAGCCACTGACGTGTGCCCCGTAAACATAGTAGGAAGGAAGTATTGCATGAACTCACTGTAAACAAGAAGCAGATTCGGGCACCATCCGTCATTCAGCTCATTTATTATAGACAACTTGTGCAATATGAGATGTCAAATGGATATCACCTGATTCTCATGACGATACTGTGCGGGATAGGGTGGAGGTGGGTGCTCAGGGTTGCAGAAGGGTCGGCGACGGCCGTTTCGCGTCCACCAGGACGCTTGGTCACGCTGCGTTCCACCGAACGCAGCGTGACCAAGCGTCCTGGTGGACGCGAAACGGCCGTCGCCGACCCTTCTGCAACCCTGAGCACCCACCTCCACCCTATCCCGCACAGTATCGTCATGAGAATCAGGTGATATCCATTTGACATCTCATATTGCACAAGTTGTCTATAATAAATGAGCTGAATGACGGTGGGTGGGTAAGTAGGTCAGGCTGGTGGCTAGTGGAGTGGGTGGGTAAGTAGTTCAGACTAGTGGCGTGGGTGGGTAAATAGTTCAGGCTGGTGGCTAGTGGGGTGAGTGGGTGGGTAAGTAGTTCAGGCTGGTGGCTAGTGGCGTGGGTGGGTAAGTAGTCCAGGCTGGTGGCTAGTGGGGTGGGTGGGTAAGTAGTTTAGGCTGGTGGCTAGTGGGGTGGGTGGGTAAGTAGTTCAGGCTGGTGGCTAGTGGGGTGAGTGGGTGGGTAAGTAGTTCAGGCTGGTGGCTAGTGGGGTGAGTGGGTGGGTAAGTAGTTCAGGCTGGTGGCTAGTGGGGTGAGTGGGTGGGTAAGTAGTTCAGACTAGTGGCGTGGGTGGGTAAGTAGTTTAGGCTGGTGGCTAGTGGGGTGGGTAATAGTTCAGGCTGGTGGCTAGTGGGGTGGGTGGGTAAGTGGGTCGGGCTGGAGGCTAGTGGGGTGGGTGGGTAAGTAAGTCAGGCTAGTGGGGTGAGTGGGTGGGTAGGTAGGTCAGACTAGTGGCTAGTGGGGTGGATAGGTAGGTCAGACGAGTGGCTAGTGGGGTGGGTAGGTAGGTCAGACTAGTGGCTAGTGGGGTGTGTAGGTAGGTCAGACTAGTGGCTAGTGGGGTGGTTAGGTAGGCCCTCCATCCCTCCCGCTCACATAGCATGGCAGCAGATCGCTCCTCACATTGATCCTCGGCTGTTCCCCAAAGGTCTCCCCGAGCTTCAGTACCTGCTCCATGCTGCAAGACAGGGTACAGCCCTGCTGATCACCCAGAGCACATCATCCACCTCTGCCAGCCAGCGCCGCGCTGCCAACCACTGCGGGCCGGAGAGATATATATATCTTATAGCCTGCATATGGAGCAAGATTCATATTGATCCGTCAGTGAGCTGCGCACATACCTCTGTCTCTCTCCACACACGTCCCTGCACAGCTCACAGACATGCACGGGGCCCACGGAACTGCAGAAGGCGGCTAGCCTATCAAAGCACGAGCTCGCCTGGAAGTGCGAGATTTCGAGTGTAGAGGAGAAGCAGCTCATCCTGACAGCCGGACAGTGAGGCTCGCGGTGAATGGGACACGCAGATTTATCAGCCGGGCAGTAACTTATTTTACTTGGGCTCGGAGACAGCGGGGCATGCAGTCTCATCAGCCGGGGGGTAATTAAACTTACCTGGGCGCTCCGCCCGGCTGATTGACAGTGTTGCCAACCTTTCATATTTTTTTTTACTGACAAAGCTCGAAAATTTACTGACAGAGGACATTTTTTACTGTCAAACGTATTAAAAAGGGGCGTGGTCACACAGCATGGGCGTGGTCATGGGTGGGGCCAAATATATATGACTTTAGCAGTGATGTAAGTGGAGTTGAGCATCTGTCCACCATATTGTTTCGACCCCAAAATACACATAATCTGAAAGCACTTCACCAAAAATACATATGATCTGGCATATTTTCTGGCTTTGGTCTGATGGCCATCCCTTTCACCCCTTCCCTGCCAGACTCTTGCCACCCCTTCCCTGCCACGCTCCAGTCACCCCCTTCACTGCCAGACTCCTGTCACCCCCTTCCCTGCCAGACTCCTGTCGCCCCCTTCCCTGCCAGACTCCTGTCGCCCCCTTCACTGCCAGACTCCTGTCACCCCCTTCCCTGCCAGACTCCTGTCGCCCCCTTCCCTGCCAGACTCCTGTCGCCCCCTTCCCTGCCAGACTCCTGTCGCCCCCTTCCCTGCCAGACTCCTGTCGCCCCCTTCCCTGCCAGACTCCTGTCGCCCCCTTCCCTGCCACACTCCTGCCACCCCTTCCCTGCTACCCCTTCCCTGCCACACTCCTGTCACCCCTTCCCTGCCACACTCCTATAACCCCTTCCCTGCCACACTCCTATAACCCCTTCCCTGCCACACTCCTGTCACCCCTTCCCTGCCACACTCCTATAACCCCTTCCCTGCCACACTCCTATAACCCCTTCCCTGCCACACTCCTATAACCCCTTCCCTGCCACACTCCTATAACCCCTTCCCTGCCACACTCCTATAACCCCTTCCCTGCCAGACTCCTGCCACCCTTTCCCTGTCACCCCTTCCCTGCCACACTCCTGTCACCCCTTTCCTGCCACCCCTTCCCTGCCAGACTCCTGCCACCCCTTCCCTGCCAGACTCCTGCCACCCCTTCCCTGCCACCCTCCTGTCAACCTTTCACCCCTTCCCTGCCACCCCTTCCCCGCCACACTTTCCCTGTCACCCCTTCCCTGCCACACTTTCCCTGTCACCCCTTCCCTGCCACACTTTCCCTGTCACCCCTTCCCTGCCACCCTGTCACCCCTTCCCTGCCAGACTCCTGCCACCCCTTCCCTGCCAGACTCCTGCCCCCCTTCCCTGCCACACTCCTGTCACCCTTTCACCCCTTCCCTGCCACACTCCTGCTACCCCTTCCCTGCCACCCTTTCCCTGTCACCCCTTCCCTGCCACACTCCTGTCACCCCTTCCCTGCCAGACTCCTGTCACCCCATCCCTGCCAGACTCCTGTCACCCCATCCCTGCCAGACTCCTGTCACCCCATCCCTGCCACACTCCTGTCACCCCTTCCCTGCCACACGCCTGTCACCCCTTCCCTGCCACACTCCTGTCACCCCTTCCCTGCCACACGCCTGTCACCCCTTCCCTGCCACACTCCTGTCACCCCTTCCCTGCCACACTCCTGTCACCCCTTCCCTGCCACACTCCTGTCACCCCTTCCCTGCCACACTCCTATAACCCCTTCCCTGCCACACTCCTATAACCCCTTCCCTGCCACACTCCTATAACCCCTTCCCTGCCACACTCCTATAACCCCTTCCCTGCCACCCCTTCCCTGCCAGACTCCTGCCACCCCTTCCCTGCCAGACTCCTGCCCCCCTTCCCTGCCACACTCCTGTCACCCTTTCACCCCTTCCCTGCCACACTCCTGCTACCCCTTCCCTGCCACCCTTTCCCTGTCACCCCTTCCCTGCCACACTCCTGTCACCCCTTCCCTGCCAGACTCCTGTCACCCCATCCCTGCCAGACTCCTGTCACCCCATCCCTGCCAGACTCCTGTCACCCCATCCCTGCCAGACTCCTGTCACCCCTTCCCTGCCACACGCCTGTCACCCCTTCCCTGCCACACTCCTGTCACCCCTTCCCTGCCACACGCCTGTCACCCCTTCCCTGCCACACTCCTGTCACCCCTTCCCTGCCACACTCCTGTCACCCCTTCCCTGCCACACTCCTGTCACCCCTTCCCTGCCACACTCCTATAACCCCTTCCCTGCCACAGTCCTGTCACCCCTTCCCTGCCACACTCCTATAACCCCTTCCCTGCCACACTCCTATAACCCCTTCCCTGCCACACTCCTATAACCCCTTCCCTGCCACCCCTTCCCTGCCAGACTCCTGCCACCCATTCCCTGCCAGACTCCTGCCCCCCTTCCCTGCCACACTCCTGTCACCCTTTCACCCCTTCCCTGCCACACTCCTGCTACCCCTTCCCTGCCACCCCTTCCCTGCCACACTCCTGTCACCCCTTCCCTGCCAGACTCCTGTCACCCCATCCCTGCCAGACTCCTGTCACCCCATCCCTGCCAGACTCCTGTCACCCCATCCCTGCCACACTCCTGTCACCCCTTCCCTGCCACACGCCTGTCACCCCTTCCCTGCCACACTCCTGTCACCCCTTCCCTGCCACACGCCTGTCACCCCTTCCCTGCCACACTCCTGTCACCCCTTCCCTGCCACACTCCTGTCACCCCTTCCCTGCCACACTCCTGTCACCCCTTCCCTGCCACACTCCTATAACCCCTTCCCTGCCACAGTCCTGTCACCCCTTCCCTGCCACACTCCTATAACCCCTTCCCTGCCACACTCCTATAACCCCTTCCCTGCCACCCCTTCCCTGCCAGACTCCTGCCACCCCTTCCCTGCCAGACTCCTGCCATCCTTTCCCTGCCAGACTCCTGCCATCCTTTCCCTGCCACACTCCTGTCACCCTTTCCTGCCACCCCTTCCCTGCCACACTCCTGTAACCAGTTCCTCCCTAGGGACAAGCAGAACCCCCTCTCCTCTCCCAGATGCAATCAGCGGGGCAGAGAAATAAACAAGCAGCCAGCGTGACTCTCTGTGTTGGAAGCTCCCCCTCCCCTCCTCCCTCTTCAAAACACTAAACAAAGCTTCAATTTTCCTCCTGCAGCCAGACGGACTGTGTGCGGTGCCCTGTGATGGGCTGAATGGGCTCTCCCCATGTGTTTGGTCTCTACCTCTCTCTGTGACTGTCCTGACTTCAACATCCCCCATCCGCTCTGCTGGCCTGTCCTAGTGTTCTCTCCGCTCTGGCTGTGGCGCTGGCTGCTGCATGTGTTGCCTGTGACTGTCACTGATTCCAGGCCAGCAGAACGGGTCTGCGAGGAGGAGCTGGAGCAAGAGATAGAACTCAAACTTCGGCGGGGAAAAAAAGGGGAGGAGGAATGTGGCCGCCTGGCATGCCATTGGCTGAGGTGAAGTCAGTGATGCGAGAGGGGCGGGGCTAATTTCCAAACCACATTTCCCGTCCAGCACCTATTAAAGGAGCAACTGCGCATGCAAGGAAAGTAATTTATAGCCTTTTTACAGACGCTGCCAATTCATTTACGGTATTTACGGGCACTTCATTTCAGGTGTTTATTTACGGAAAGTCCGTAAATTCATGGACGGTTGGCAACACTGCTGATTGATCCTGGGGAGAACACTGCCCCAGTATTAGCTAGCGCCACCTCCCCAGTATACCCAGGTGTGCCCCCTGTATTAGCTAGCCCTCTCCCCAGTATAGCCAGGTGTGCCCCCAGTATTAGCTAGCGCCACCTCCCCAGTATAGCTAGCTGTGCCCTCTGTATTAGCTAGCCCCACCTCCCCAGTATAGGCAGGCGTGCCCCCCCCAGTATTAGCTAGTCCACCTCCCCAGTATAGCCAGATGTGCCCCCGTATTAGCTACCCCCACCTCCCCAGTATAGCCAGGTGTGCCCCCCCAGTATTAGCTAGCCCACCTCCCCAGTATAGCCAGGTGTGCCCCCCCAGTATTAGCTAGCCCACCTCCCCAGTATAGCCAGGTGTGCCCCTGTATTAGCTAGCCCCACCTTCCCAGTATAGCCAGGTGTGCCTCCAGTATTAGCTAGCCCCACCTCCCCAGTATAGCCATGTGTGCCCCTGTATTAGCTAGCCCCACCTTCCCAGTATAGCCAGGTGTGCCCCCAGTATTAGCTAGCCCCACCTCCCCAGTATAGCCAGGTGTGCCCCTGTATTAGCTAGCCCCACCTTCCCAGTATAGCTAGCTGTGCCCTCTGTATTAGCTACCCCCACCTCCCCAGTATAGCCAGGTGTGCCCCTGTATTAGCTAGCCCCACCTTCCCAGTATAGCCAGGTGTGCCCCCAGTATTAGCTAGCCCACCGCCCTAGTATAGCCAGGTGTGCCCCCTGTATTAGCTAGCCCCACCTTCCCAGAATAGCCAGGTGTGCCCCCAGTATTAGCTAGCCCACCGCCCTAGTATAGCCAGGTGTGCCCCCTGTATTAGGTAGCCCCCTCCCCAGTATAGCCAGGTGTGCCCCCCCAGTATTAGCTAGCCTCACCTCCCCAGTATAGCCAGGTGTGCCGCCTGTATTACCTAGCCCCACCTCCCCAGTATAGCCAGGTGTGCCCCCCCAGTATTAGCTAGCCCATCTCCCCAGTATAGGCAGGCATGCCCCCAGTATTAGCTAGTCCACCTCCCCAGTATAGCCAGGTGTGCCCCTGTATTAGCTAGCCCCACCTTCCCAGTATAGCCAGATGTGCACCCAGTATTAGCTAGCCCACCGCCCTAGTATAGCCAGGTGTGCCCCCTGTATTAGGTAGCCCCCTCCCCAGTATAGCCAGGTGTGCCCCCCAGTATTAGCTAGCCTCACCTCCCCAGTATAGCCAGATGTGCCCCCGTATTAGCTAGCCTCACCTCCCCAGTATAGCCAGATGTGCCCCCGTATTAGGTAGCCTCACCTCCCCAGTATAGCCAGATGTGCCCCCGTATTAGCTAGCCTCACCTCCCCAGTATAGCCAGATGTGCCCCCGTATTAGGTAGCCTCACCTCGCCAGTATAGCCAGATGTGCCCCCGTATTAGGTAGCCCCCTTACCAGTATAGCCAGATCTGCCCCCCGTATTAGGTAGTCCCATCTCCACAATAACCCCCAGTAAAGGCAGCCTCCCACCATATGGGAGACAGAGTATAGGGGGGAGCAATGAGCATCAGATCAGAGAAGCTTGCAGATCGTGCTTGCTCCCCCTGTTTCTCCTAGTTAATTCAGCTCTGTTAGCATTTTATAATTCAATAATAATAATACCAACAACTCTTTAAAATTAATCTGCCATCGAGTGTCCTTCCACAACTACAGTACGGTTTCTTTACTATATATTATGTATGTATGTGTGCTTGTATGTATTGTATAAGTAATGTGAAATGCAGTTTACTCATCTTCCACACAAACTGCTTACCAGGATGTGATCTGGTGCGAGTATCAATCCACAAGCCTCAGCCTGCAGTCAGCTATGCAGCACCTCTCCAAGACCCGTTATACACCCTGCCAGGACTTCCTGTTCAGCTTAGCACACAAAAAGCCTCTAGTCTACAGCAAAATGGCCGCCACCTGCGCTGAGGACACATTGTATATCTATATTATGTTAATTTCAGTGAAATAAGCAATAAATATTATCAGTCATAAAACGTGCTAAAATGCTCGCATGCCTATGTGTTATTATGTTACATTAGCAGATATTATGTTAGCTTGCCTTTCAGGTACCTGACTGGCTGCTGTATGAGGGCTTGGAATGGGCGCCCTCTAGCGTTTGGAATCGAAATGACACGGCCAAATTTCACAAACTAGAGAGTGAACACTAATAACCAGCTTATCATAAACCTGAGATGGGGAGATGTTTGATAGTAAAGAAAAAAAAAAAAAAAAAAAAAGGATGTTCGATGCTTGATATTAAACCTGAGATGGGGGAATAGAAAACATGTATACATACCTGGGGCCAGGAATGGATTAACATGACAGGAGGCCCTAGGCAAGATAGCAGTTTCTGATGGCCATCTGTTTTTTTCGGTAAGATTTGTTGGTGGCTAACAACCACCATGCCCCTAGACTCTCTTCAGGCCCTAGGCAACTGCCTATAATTGCCTTGTGGATGATCCGGCTCTGCCTGGGGCTTCCTCCAGCCCACCACGCCACCATCCTTCGGTGCCTACAGCCTCCACAACCGGCCCCGGTAAGTCGTCTAGTGGGGTCCAGTCGGCGCAGGTGCAATCTGGCTGTGTGTGCTCCCCCGTTGCACTCCTGTTGCCGGGAGCATTCTGCGCAGACGCAGAACGCTCCCAAACATGGTAGGGAGAGTGCACAACCCAACTGCCCCTGCGCCGACTGGACGAATTACCGGGGCAAGTTGCGGAGGCTGTAGGCACCGAAGGATGGTGGCGTGCGTGCGATCAGGCCAGAGCGGGCTGGAGGAAGCCCCCTTGTATGTATAAATTTTTTATATCCCCCGTCTCAGGTACACTTTATGTACAGTGACCATACGTCCCGCTTTACCCGGGACGCGTCCCACCTTCGGGGGGCGCTGTCCCAGGCTGCATGAGGTCCCGGGAAACGTCCCGCTTTTAGCAGCGGGACGTCCCGGCCTCGGGACTCTGGCTACCGTACAATGAACTAGCCGCAGCGTCTACTAGACGCTGCGCTAGTTCATTCCCCGCAGCCCCGCTCCAGCCTGCAATGTCCTCCTCCGGCAGGCAGAGCAGGGCTGCGGGAAGATGGCGTCCGGAGGCGGAGCCCTGTATTGGAGACTATTTGTCTCCAGTACAGGGCTCCGCCTCCGGACGCCATCTTGCCGTAGCCCTGCTCTGCCTGTGAGAGGCTGAGCGGGAGATTGAAGATCATCCAGGCCAGGGGGAGCTGCACACACCAGAGGCCGGCTGCGTGAGGGGACGTCTTCTGCCAGGTGAGTAAATGCTTTTTCTTGCAGGTGAAGTGTTTGCCCAAATTGTGTTCATTTTGTACTGACATGTTTGCCCAAATTGTGTTCATTTTGTACTGACATGTTTGCCCGCAGTGCGTTTATCTTGTACTGACATGTTTGCCCGCAGTGCGTTTATCTTGTACTGACATGTTTGCCCGCAGTGCGTTTATCTTGTACTGACATGTTTGCCCGCTGTGCGTTTATCTTGTACTGACATGTTTGCCCGCAGTGCGTTTATTTTGTACTGACATGTTTGCCCCCATTGCGTTTATTTTGTACTGACATGTTTGCCCCCATTGCGTTTATTTTATGCTGACATGTTGCCCGCAATGCGTTTATTTTGTGCTGAAATGTTGCCCGCAATGCGTTTATTTTGTGCTGAAATGTTGCCCATTGCGTTTATTTTGTGGTGTCTGGGGTAACTGTTGCTGCATTTATTATTTAATGGTCATAGTTGGCTGTGTTTGCTGCTTTGGGGTTATGGCATACTATGAAATAGCATCACACAGTTTCTGCACACCTATGATGTGAATCCACGTTTGACCACATCACGGCGTAAACACTGCTTTCTTATGCCTCGCTGTTGCATCATTACGTTAGCTCCGCCCATAGAATGTCATGGCCACGCCCATTTTTCGCGCGCGCTGCAGACACCACATATTTTCACTCTAGAATTCTCGTGATACTGCAATTGAGCAGAGACTATGAAACATTCGCTCGTTCACACTAGAGGCGTTTTTGGTATTTTTTTAAGCGCAGGCGATTTTCACAATAGTCCTAAAAATGCTTGTGCAATGATTCTCTATGAGAGAGTTCACATCTGAGCGGTTTGTTTCCGATCCGCTCAGAAAAGCGTTGCATGGACTATTTTCTGGGCAATTTTGCCTCAATGAAAGGTAAAGGGAAATCGCAAAACACTTGTAAAAGTGCTTTGCATAGCGATTTTCCAGCGCTTTTAATAATAAATACATTGTATTTATTATTTTCCGGTTCAAAGAGTTCACTAGTGAAAAAACGCAATTGCTCTGCAAAAGCGCTTAGAAAAGTGCTTTTATAAAAAAAATAAAGCGCACAGAAATCACAAAAAAGTGTAAAAAAACGAGAACACCAACGCGATTGGAGTGCAATGTGAACGAGGCCTAAATCTGCTTTGTAAATATTTATACATAAAATAAAACCTTGAGATATCTAAGAGTTATTTTTAGGAGTAGAAGGTCAGATCCAATTGTTTATCTCATTAGTTTATTTTCATCTCTGGTTCACTTTAAAGAGAACCCGAGGTGTGTTTGAAGAATGTTATCTGCATACAGAGGCTGGATCTGCCTATACAGCCCAGCCTCTGTTGCTATCCCAAACCCCCCTAAGGTCCCCCTGCACTCTGCAATCAGGCATAAATCACAGCCCAACTGTGCGGGCTGTGTTTACATCTGTGATGTCAGTTTCCGCTGCTCCCCCGCCTCCTGCATAGCTTCGGTCCCTGCCCCCGTCCCTTCCCTCCAATCAGCAGGGAGGGAAGGGATGCAGGCGGGGACTGGAGTTCTGCAGGAGTCGGGGAGAGCAGCAGACTGACACTATAGAGATAAACACAGCTAGTTCTGACAAGCTGTTTGTCAGCAGCGTGGCTGTGATTTATGAGGGATTGCAGAGTGCAGGGGGACCTTAGGGGGGTTTGGGATAGCAACAGAGGCTGGGCTGTATAGGCAGATCCAGCCTCTGTATGCAGATAACATTCTTCAAACCCACCTCGGGTTCTCTTTAAGTTTGTACCAGTGGTCTCTGATATTTCCACGGAGACAGGAGCACATTGCACATGTATGTATACGCACACTATATTGTTGCTTAATTTTCTAATAGAGAGACAATATATTTAAAGAGACTCTGAAGCGAGATTAAAACTCGCTTTTTACCTGCTAAACCGCTGCTATCGTGCGGCAGAACGAGGGGTCTTTACCCCCCCCCCCCCCCCTGCAAAATCCACAACCAACTTGGTCGTAGATTTTGCTGCTTATGGATTTTGTTGCTTATGGATCTCCGCCTCTCCCCCGCCCCTCAGTGAAGGAAGACCTGCCTCAACAGGAAGCACTCCCCGGACACCACGGAGGGGATTTGGAGGGTAAAGACCCCCGTTCTGCCGCGGGATAGCGGCGTTTTAGCAGGGGCAAACATGCCCCTGTTGAATATAAGGTAAAAAGCGAGTTTTAATCTTGCTTCAAATTCTCTTTAAGTGACAGTGCCAATCCTTACTGTTTTAGTTCTTTCTCTAACAGCATGCCCCCTCCCCATCACCTGTTTTTGTGATTTATCATATAGATTTACCGTTTATGCACATTCAAGGCACGCGCTTAAAAGCATGGCATCTTTGCACTTCCTGCCCAAACTGGCAAAAACTGCGAGCAAACATCCTTTTCAACCACTACCAGATGGCGGTGATTGAAATCTACGCCATTTTGGTTTTCTAATACCTGCCAGGGCGTAAATTTCACATCACCGCTGCCGCGTGTTCGCGCTGCATTCATCGCAACCGCCGGCGATCTCGCCACTCTCCCTGCCGCAGCTCACTCGCCCTGCCGTCTCTATGACGCCAGAGCCCTGTGAGACGGTCAGAAGCTGATTTCATTAGCTTCTGACCCTTTCATCAATGTAAGTAACCCCCATTGACTAAAGCTGAGTACACACGTACGATAACGATCGTTCAAAAACAAATGATAACGACAATCGGACCGATAATCGTGCAGTTGCCAGGCAGCAGTGAGCAGTTACCAGGCAGCGACAAGCAGTTACCAGGCAGCAGTGAGCAGTTGTGAGAGTTTGAGAGGCATTTCACTGCCTAGAAACAATTTGTGGAAAAGAGGCCTAAACCATCAGCCTGAAAGCATAGGATGCCCGCTTCCCGTCCATCCAAACTCACTCCCCCTCCGCTCTCTCTCCAAATCGGCGCTCCCAGTGTGAATCCAGCTAGCATGTCACGCTAGCTTTATTAGTGGAGCGCACACGCTGGGCAGGGAGGAGGCGGGGTAGTGTCCGATCTTCTGCCGTTATCATGCGACGGCAGAAGGGAAGATGATTGGACATACTGTGCATGCGCAGCGCAGTATGTCCGGGTCAGAAGAGTCAGTCAGTACCGGGAGCTGTAGCAGATGAGCTGGACCCGCCGGCAGGGAGCGGTGAGTATGTCCTTTTTTTCCCTACACCATGCTGCATTTATTTTACCACAGCCTTTGGGCTGTGGTATCCGTTAACACGAACTGTTTCTAGGCAGTGAAATGCCTCTCAAACTCTCACAACTGCTCACTGCTGCCTGGCAACTGCTTGCTGAGCACACTACTCAACAGTTTGTGGAAAAGAGGCCTTATTGGGAATAGCTTACTAATTACTTACTAATTGCCTACACATGCAGACTTTCTGATGTAAAAACATATGAAAATAAGTACCCAAGAGGTTAAAAAACACAGCCTGGGGTATTCTGGGAAGCCTTTTTTGTTTTGCTCTCACTGCTGCTGCCTGGGAGATCTGTCTCCATTAACTTTGCTCTTATCCACACCCTTATCACCTCTTCAAAGCAGCGGTATTCTCCGTCCCAATACCGCCTGCTCTAATCTTTATGAATTGACATTTAGTGACATGTGTTGAGATAACCACCGCACAAGGCGGTAATTTACCTCACTGCTCAGGAATTTCAGCTTTTCATGCGATAACAGATTTTATGAATTGACATTTTGCTAAGTGGTCGGTAAATGCTGTTTTGAGCATTGCCACATGCTTTCTGAAGTGAAATATATTTGAAAACAGGTACCCAAGAGGTTAAAAACACAGCCTGGGGTATTCCGGAATGCCTTGTTTGTTCTGCTCTCACTGCTGCTGCCTGGGGGAGATCTGTCCCCATTCACTTTGTTCTTATCGGCTGGCTTAATGCTTCTTCAGCTGGCTTATCACCTCTTCAAAGCAGACGGCATTTCTCCGTGTCAATACCGTGTGCTCTTATCTTTATGAATTGACATTTAAAGGGGAACTGAAATAAGAGGTATACGGAGGCTGCCATATTTATTTCCTTTTAATCAATACCAGTTGCCTGGCAGCCCTGCTGGTCTACCTCTCTGCAGTAGTATCTGAATAACACCAGAAACCAGCATGCAGCTAGTCTTGTCAGATCTGACATTGTCAGAAACACCTGATCTGCTGCATGCTTGTTCAGGGGCTATGGCTAATAGTATTAGAGGCAGAGGATCAGCAGGAGGGCCTGGCAACTGGCATTGATTAGATGGAAATAAATATGGCAGCCTCCATATACCTCTCACTTCAGTTGTCCTTTAATTACATTTTACGACATGTGCTGGAGGTGTTCACCACGCAAGGCAGTAATTTATCTCCCTGCTTGGTAATTGTAGCTTTTCATGCGGAAACAGCTTTTATAAATGGACACTTTGCTAAGTGCTCAGAAAAGTCTGCTGTTTTCAGCATTACCGCATGCGGGAATGCTTTATGAATGATACCCATTGTTTGTTTAACCACTTGACGACCGCAGTGGTAACCCCCCCTAACGACCAGGCCGTTTTATGCAGTGCTGGGCTGTGCAGGCATTTCAGCCTCCTGCACAGCCCAGCGATCAGACTCACCTCCATTTTTTGTCCCTAAGGGGACATGCTGCCGGAGGGGTCCGATCGCTGGCGCTGCGGCAGTGTTTTTTTTTTTTTTTCTTTAGCCTCTACGAGGCTTTCTCTCCCTCCCCTCCGGTGACTGAATAGGAACAGGACGGAGATCCGCCTCTCATAGGCATCATCGGCATTGGCGCTCCCCAGCCAATCAGAGGCCGGCAAGCGCTGATCTCGTACATCGCTGCAGCCCCCGGTAGCGCTGTACGCATGTAAACAAAGGGGATTTCTTTCCTCTTTCGTTTACAAGCAGCCTGCTAGCTGCGATCGGCGGCTAGCAGGCTATTCACGGAACTCTGCTCCGTGAACGGGCAGGGAACTGCAGCCCCAGGACTTGACGCCAATTGGTGTTAGGTGGTCCTGGGGCTACCGCTGCAGTCACGCCCATTGGCGTGACACGGTCGTAAAGTAGTTAAGTGTTCCCTTTATTTTTTTGAGCAGTGTACTTTTAGCCATAGACCCAGAATAAGTATGCAGATCAAATGTTCTGACTGGATTAGCCACATGTTTGTTTCAGGTGTGTGATTTAGACACTACTGATGCCAGAGACCAGCAGGATAGCCAGGCAACTAGTACTGTTTTAAAGGAAATTATTATGGCACCCATCATAACCTCACTTCAGGTTCTCTTTAAAGAGAACCCGAGGTGGGATTTAATTATGTTAGTGGGGCACAGAGGCTGGTTGTGCACACTAACACCAGCCTCTGTTGCCCCATGGTGTGCCTCCAGGACCCCCCTGCGATCTGCTGTCCCCTCCGCTGTGCTAGCAACACGCAGCGTGCCGCCAGCACAATGTTTACCTATGCCGTGTCTGTTAGCGCCGCTTCCCCGCCTCCTCTGTATCGGCCAGCGTCCCTTCCCTCCCGCTGATTGGAGGGAAGGGACGCGGGCGGGTAGCGCCGATACAGAGGAGGCGGGTGAGCGGCGCTGACTGACACGCATAGGTAAACATTGTGCTGGTGACACGCTGTGTGTCGCTAGCACTGCGGAGGGTATAGCAGCGCACAGGGAGATCCTGGAGGCACACCATGGGGCAACAGAGGCTGGTGTTAGTGTGCCCAACCAGCCTATGTGCCCCACTAACAAAATTAAATCCCACCTCGGGTTCTCTTTAACCACCTCCCGACCACCTAACACCGATCTGCAGTGAGAGTGTAGTTCTCTCAGGTCTCAGTAACACCAATAGGCGTAATCTCGCTCAAGCACGCATTCCCTGCATTTACCATAGGATGCCGCCACGAACAGCCTACCAGCCAGCGATTGGAGCGGTCAGGCTGATTTAAAAAAAAAGGTAAAAAATTTGATATATATCTTTTTTTAAAAACGCTCTTTTTTATTAGAAATTGTAAAAAATTGCTTGTTCATTAGGGAGGTATAAACCTCTGGTCATCAAGAGGTTCATTGAGCATATTTGAGATTTCAAGGACACCTAAATTAGAGGGATATGGTGGCTGCCATATTTATTTCCTATTAAACAATGCACATTGCCTGGCTGTCCTGCCAATCCTCAGTCTCTAATATTTTTAGCCATAGACCCAGACGCCTGCGCAGTACAGTCTTAATGACGTCGGCCGGACCACGTGACCCGCGCCGTGGAGCGCAGAAGAGGCCGACCCAGTATACACAGTAGAATGCGCCTGGAGCCTGCGGGGACTAGAGGAGGCGGCGGCAAGGAAATGTATACATTGCACCTTGGCACCCATGGGGGGGGGGGGACGACACACGACACATATCACTGGGGGGACAGTGCCGGGGTTTCATTGCATTCGTCGCATAATTGCACACCATGCCCGCTGTGCACCCGATCAAGCAAGTCGGCCCAACATATAGCAGCACAGCATGCGTCATCGGCTTTGTGACCAATTTCGGGGCCGAAATTGGTTGCATTGTCGTTCAGGCATTACTTGGCGGCACCGATTGTCATCCAATTCAATTCTAATAATCGAATCGGATGGTTGATTGGCCGCCAAGTCACATGATGCATGGCCACCTTAAGCTAAATAGACAGTAGGGGTGATCTGAGCTCACTCAGATTTTCCATATCTAGTTTCAGAGCCATATTTGCCCTACTTACCTGTAATTATATGGAGAATTTAGGCGACGAGACTTCTTTAGGCAAGAGGTGACTCAGAGATGACTCGGTACCAGTTTGCTGGACTTGCTCCAAACATGTTACAAAAGAAAGAATCAGGCAGGTGGTGCATTGACGTTTCAATACAATGTTTAATAATAAAAATGACTATCGGATCTCAGTTTGGCCATATGGAAATCCATACTGTCCAGTTTCTGGGGCCGGAGATGCTTTAGCCTTTTTATGCCCATGAGAAATTACATCAATGGGACGTAATACCGAAACAAATGGAGTTGGGCTTGCTTCCCTAGAAACGCCTATTCTGTTGTCCAGGGCCGGATTTACAGCTCAGGAGCCTATAGGCACAGAAGTTCTGGTGCCCTAAGCTCCGCCCCTCAGCTAAGGCCACCAACCCCCCAAGTCACGCCCCTTTTCTTAGGAAATAAAACCATGCTTGGTAATACAGATATTACCCAAGACAAGCAGAGCACCAAACATATCCCCATATTCCCTACCATTATGTCTATGTAGTGTTTGTATCATTGTCTAAGATGAATTTAGGGGAAGCCAATTAACTTTCCTGTATGTATTTGTTATGTGGGAGGAAACCCACATAGACACAGGGAGAACATACGAACTCCAGGCAGATAGCACCCTGGCTGGGATTCGAACTGGGGACCCAGCGCTGCAAGGTGAGCATTCTAGAAGGTGGCGCATGAAAGACTGGCCCAGCTGCCTGTCTTGAACATAAATATACAGGCAAATGTTGGCAGGCCTGTCTTCATGTGCCTCTTGCTCTATCCCTGCTGTATCCTCTGTGGCTTTACTGAAGCCTGTGTCACCTGCATTTGTGTATGAGAACATTACCCATACAGCAGCAAATACAGGCAACACATGCTTTAACCACTTTCCCCCCGCCCGTACGAATTTCTCCGTCCCTTTTTCGATCTTTTAAACCCCAGGGACGGAGAAATCCGTACTTTCCGCGCTCCCGCCGCTGTCCGCGCTCCCGCTCGTAAACACGCCGCCAGCCGCTCGTAAACACGCCGCCGCCCGCTCGCCCGGAGATCAATGAACGGGAAAATCCATTCCTGTTCGTTGATCTAAGCCCCGCAATGATCGATCATTGTGAAAAAAAAAAACCACATTACCAGCCTCCTTGTACTTCCTCCAAACCTCCGGAAGGACGCTTAGAGGTCGCATTAAACAAAAAGTTACTGTTGCCATCTTGTGGCCAAATAGTAAAACTACACCCTAAACATTTTTCACATACAAATGAATTACTTATACACAAAAAATTAACTCATTACCTCCCACATTCCCCATTTTTATTTTTTTGTAATTAAAAAAAAAATTAAAAAAAATCTACAATTAAAAAAAATACATAAATAGTTACCTTAGGGACTGAATTTTTTAAATATTTATGTCAGGAGGGTACAACACTGTTACTTTATAAACTATGGGCTTGTAATTAGGGATGGACGCAAAATTGAAAAAAATGCACTTTTATTTCCAAATAAAATATTGGCGCCAAACATTGTGATAGGGACATAATTTAAACGGTTTTATAACCGGGACAAAAGGGCAAATACATTTCATGGGTTTTAATTACAGTAGCATGCATTATTTAAAAACTATAATGGCCGAAAACTGAAAAATAATAAATTTTTTCCCACATTTTTCCTATTTTCCCATTACAACACATTTAGAATAAAATAATTCTTGGCATAATGTCCCATCTAAAGAAAGCCTAATTGGTGGCGGAAAAAACAAGATATAGTTCATTTCATTGTGATAAGTAATGATAAAGTTATAGACGAATGAATGGAAGGAGCGCTGAAAGGTGAAAATTGCTCTGGTGCTCAGGGGGTAAAACCCCTCAGTGGTGAAGTAGTTAATAAAGCTGGGCACACACAGAAGGGACTGATCAAGAGGTGCACGAGGACTGGTTAGCGCCTGCCTGTAAACCTGCACAAAAAGGGCCAGTCTTTCGTGCACCACCCTGTATAAAGCTAGCTTGTAATCTAGAGAAGAAATCAAGTGCACTCAAAAACAGGCGCTTGTAAAAGCGAAAAAGGGGTGCTCGGTGAATCCGTATTGTTAAAATCACCCAAAAGTAAACATACCAGTGCGTTAGGGGACATCTCCTATTACCCTCCGTCACAATTTCGCCGCTCCTCGCCGCATTAAAAGTGGTTAAAAACAGTTTTAAAAAGTTTGTTTATAAACAAACAAAATGGCCACCAAAACAGGAAGTAGGTTGATGTACAGTATGTCCACACATAGAAAATACATCCATACACAAGCAGGTTGTATACAGCCTTCCTTTTGAATCTCAAGAGATAATTTGTGTGTTTCTTTCCCCCTGCATCTCTCATGCACTGAAGTTTCAGGCTGCTCTTTTCTTCCTGCAAACAGCTTTGCCCTTGTCTGTAATTCTTCACTATGTGAAAGCCCAGCCAGCTCAGAGGACGATTTATCCAGCTTGTAAAAGATAAGAGAGAAGCTGCTCTTATCTAAATAACACACAGGCAGTGTGCATAGAGGGGCCTGGAAGGGGGAGTTCATAGCAGAACCACAACACTGAAGAACTTGGCAGCCTTCCAGACACAGGCTGACAAGTCTGACAAGAGAGAGATAAGTTGATTTATTACAGAGACTGTGATAGTACAAAGTGCTGCAGTAAGCCAGAACACATTAGAATAGCTTTTGGAACTTGTAGGATGATAAAAAACAGGATGCAATTTTTGTTACGGAGTCTCTTTAATCTGTATGGCACCCTTTTTAACAGATCCGCCACCCCACCCCCCTCTACAAAGCTTAAGAGAACTTGAACTGAGGATAAAAAGTCAAAGAAACCACACACAGGTCATACTTGACTGCTGTGTAGTCTACTCCTCAGTGTCTTTCTCCTCTCCTGCCTCCCATTTGTCCACTGTGATCAATGGAATTCTCCGTCCTCCATTTTAAAAATGCCCATTACCCCATAACAGCTACTGGGTCAGCATACTGTTAAGCAGTAATATCACCCACTTGAGCCATAGGGAAACATGGACATTACCTTGCACATTCAGCTGTAAGTGACAGCTGCTGATATATAAAACTGACAGCAACTGGTATATTTCAGTTCTGACAAAATATTGTCAGAACTGGAAGGGATCACTGTAAGAAGAAAATGGTGAGCCTCTGAAAGGAACTGATGGTGAGGTTAGTATGGAATATTCATTTGCAGCTACGTCATGTGTTTATTTTAAATAAATTTTACTCGCTTCAGGTTCCATTTAACTCCAGTGCCCCTCCCAAACAGCCCCTGCAAAAACCATTTCATACCCCTCCCACCCACCACATAAAGCATGTTTAAAAAAAATAAATAAAACATGCTGCAGATGCAACACACACACAGCAGATGCAACACACACACTGCAGATGCAATATACACACACTGCAGATGCAAAACACACACACAGTAGATGCAGTGTTCTCCCCAGGGCTAATTAGGCGGGCGGGCCACCCGGCTGTTTTAAAACCCCGCCCATTTTGAAACCCCGCCGGCCTCAAGTATTTATCGTCTGAGAGACGATCTTCGAGAAAATGGCCGCCGCGCAGCCTGGAGCCGGGGACACCTTTTGCCGATGTTTCTCCCAGTCTCTAGCAGCGATGAACTGGGCAGGATGAGTCGGCGTCCTCCACCAATAAACGCGCGTCTGCCCTGCCCCCCGGACAATAGGAAGCTGCCTTGCCGTGGTTGGCACGCACGCCGCTGGCTGGCAGAGACGAATGGTGGGATCCGGAGAATCAGCAGGGATGAGTGCCTGCGCCCTGCCTGACAGCAAGGAACGAGTGCTGCAGCTGGGGGACACGCTCAGAAAGCAGCCCAGGATCGGATTTTTACAACACGAAGTAAGGAGCAGGGAGAGGGAACCTACCCTATGGACCTACCCACCCTTCCATCCACCAGCCTGACCTACTTTGCCACCCCATCCACTAGCCTGACCTACCCATCCATCCACCAGCCTGACTTACCCATCCATCCACCAGCCTGACCTACTTTGCCACCCACCCCCACTAGCCTCACCTACCCACCCATTCACTAGCCTGACCTACCCACTCATCCACCAGCCTGACCTACTTTGCCACTGTGAGGGTTACATCAATATACCCTAGATTATAGTTATATTTATCTATAGATTCTTCTTAGCATAACAGAAATCTAAGAGAACCTGTCTTGTTATGCTAAGAAGAATCTATAGCTAAATATAACTGGCAGACTTCACACCACCCACCCCCACTAGCCTAACCTACTTTGCCACCCACCCATCCACTAGCCTGACTTACCCACCCATCCACCAGCCTGACCTACTTTGCCACCCACCCATCATGGCCACACCCATTTTCCAGCACGTCATGGCCACGCCCATTTTATGCCACCCGGCTGGAAAACAATTCTGGGAAAAACACTGAAGTGGTTAAGCAGCAGAATTTTTTTTTTATACACACACACACACACACACACACACACACACACACACATATATCTCAAGGAAAGCAGCCACTGAAATAAAGTTTTTCCTTTTTACACAACATACGGTAAATAGCCATGTGCCGCCAACACCCCAGATATCAAAATTAAAGGATACCCGAAGTGACATGATGACATAGACATGTGTATGTACAGTGCCTAGCACACAAAACTATGCTATGTTCCTTTTTTTTCTGGTTTTCCCCAGATACCAACATTTAGTAGCAATGTGATATTGGAATGAAGTAACTATGTGCCTTAGAAACAGAATTTGAGTAGCCACATACCCACATGACTTGTTCAGTCACCTGTCTGGTAGGGTGTCTGGGCCTCTTCACATTTCCTGGCTGTAGTGAGTGCAACATCACTATTTCCCATTGGCAGACAAATGATACCTTGGCCCTAGTTTGGGCATAGGCTTACCACACCTCCATTGGTCCGATGTCTCCCTCGGTTTGTCCTCTATGCTTCCTGTTGTCCATTTCCTGATTGGCACCCTTTGACCCATCATACTGCGCTGCGCATGCGTACACGCCAGGTACGTCCTTGCGCTGGTGCCTCAGCGAGTACAGTCACAGGCAGCCCAAAAGGATATACTGCGCATGCACAGCATGTCAGGTCAAAGGGCACCGTCCAGGAAATAGACAATGCAAAGGCATTGCGGACAAACGGAAGAAGACGCCGGTCCACAGTAGGTGCGCTAAGCCTATGCGCAGCGCACACACACACACACACACACACACACACACACACACACACACACACACACACACACACACACTTTGAAATTTAAATTAGGGCTAAGATATCCTTTAAATCAATGTTACATGCTGGGAGCATTGACATGTCACACTGACAGGAAGAAGGATGAATGGGCTGGCAGGACAGGTGAAATAGCACCTTCACCAAGCTCTGATCAGTTCTCTGCACTGGGTACTCACCATTAGGCCTGAAACACACTAGCAGTGCAAACTAAAAACCTCTAGCAGATCTGCAAAACACTAGAGGTTTTTAAAGCAGATTTCAGAGCGATTCTAGGCATGTTTAGAGGTTTTCTAACCATGCCTAGCGTTGTTTGGAGCGTTTTTGTGTAGCAGATTATAAATATTGTTACTGAACAGCTTCTGTAACAAAAGTTTTTCAGAGCAGTTTTCCACTTTCCTATACTTTAGCATTGAGGCAGAAAAGCCTCAGAAATCTAAAAAATGCTGCAGCCCCCGAGTTTGCATTTGTGGAAAAAACGAGCCGCCCTGGTGTGCACCATCCCATTCACTTTCATTAGCCAAGCGGTTTTCCCCCCCGCAAGCGTTTTAAAAAACGCTTCAGAACCACTCAGGTGTGCACCAGCCCTAAGTGCTTGTGATTTGAAAAGCTCTTGCTAATGTAAGGCTATGAGGAATTTTTTAAAAATTACATCCCTCAAGTGCAATTGCACACATAGCACTATATTAGCAAGAGCTTTTCAAATCACAAGCGCTTACAAAAGGTTTAGAAAAAGTACTGCTAGTGGGTTCCAGACCCTAAGGACTGTTGATGAGAAATAAATAATTCTGAGTTGATCCAAGATTATGCAAATGTACGCATACTTATACAGCTTGAAAGTAGACCAATCAAAATTCCAACTTGTTGGGATGGGATTGGTCCATTTTTGAACAGCATACATTTATATACACAATGTGCATAATTTTACATCAATTAGAAATTACTTGTATCACAGTGACTGTCCCTAGGCATACATTTGAAATGGGCGCCGGTAGACTTGGGCGCAGGATACAGCCGGTATATGGCTGATCCTGCTTCTGCACAAGTCCGGGCCATGTTAATTACTATTCCCCCTCCAGGCCGCCATGGATACTGGGGAATGATATAATTCGGCTTCCAGCGATTGCTGGACGCCGAATTATTGTGTATTTTAAGCAACTTCGGCTCTGTCTTCTGACGGCGCTGACGTTACTCACTGAGCGGCACTATAGATGTGATTCCTATGAAAGTCTATGGTGGCGCTGGCTGCACCCAAATCTAGCAGAGAGAAGCACTGCTCCGGTACCTAGTCTCTATTGTATTCATTCAGAGCCACAGTGGGCCACACCTGAAAATCTGACGGGGCACCAGTAGCCTGGTGCTGGATCCCTGAATACAATTCACTAAGCATTGCTGCATGTGGTAAAGCAGAAAACAGCTGATTTTAACACACATTTTGTGAAATGTTAATTCACTAAAGCTGCGTACCCAACTGGCAATTTTCCCGATGACCAGCGATTTTTAAATGACGTCGCACGGTGGGTACAGGCGCTTGAACCCGAACATCGCGTTGCACCAATAACGACGGACCGACACGGCGGATCGGATCTTTGAGATCCTTACGACACCATGCAAAGTACTGCGATCGCAGAAGTCTTGCTTGCACCGCCATGTACGTCGTGTGACCTCATGCTTTAACCCGCCGACAGGAAGAGGCGTCACTGAAGGGGACGTCGTGGGAGCCGTCGGGCAGTGAGTACGAAGCTTTAGGCCATTACTAAACGGAAAACTGCCGACCATTACCAACAAGTCTGTGCAAGGACTTGCTGACAGAGGAGCAATAGATGATGGAAGGCAGATAAAAAAATCACCTAATTACACTTAATTGACCACAAACAAGTATTTCCCCACTGTACTTCAAAGAGAAAACATTAGTCACACTTGAAGAATTTCACACCTAGCCTGGAAAATGGCAGTGTAAAGATAGCAGGGGGGTGAATGTCTCAAACATGGTAGCCCTTTCAGCTATTTGAAGCCAGGAGCTGCTTAGATCCATTTAAACCTGCAGAGCTAATACATTTCAGCAGCTGCCAGTTAATTATCCTGCAGATTTGTAAATAGGGATGGTCAACAAGATGCAAATAAGGCCACTTTTCCACAAACTGTTTACAGGCAGTGAAATGCCTCTCAAACTCTCACAACTGCTTGCTGCTGCCTGGCAACTGCTCACTGCTGAGCACACAGCTCAACAGTTCGTGGAAAAGAGGCCTTAAGCTGTGTGTTCGGCAAGCAGCTACCAGGCAGCAGTGAGCAGTTGTGAGAGGCATTTCACTGCCTAGAAACAGTTAGGGCTCGTTTCCACTATCGCGAATCCGCATGCGTCCAACGCATGCGGATTCGCACGTGTAATGCAAGTGGATGGGCCTGTTTCCACTGTAGCGTTGTTAGGTGCGTTTTTTTCAGCGGTGAAAAAACGCACAAAAGAGCCGCAGAATTCGCCTGCGAGTGGAATGCAAGCGAATCGCATGCAATGTATTTAATAGGGAAATCGCATGCGTTTTCCCATGCATTTTTTGCCGCGAATTCGCATAGGTACCAATGTAAATTCACACAGGCAGTGACATGGTTAAAATCGCATATACCCCAACGTATGCGAATTCGCATGCGAATTCGCGGCAAAAAACGCATGGGGAATCGCATCCGCATGCGATTTCATCAGCGGTGGAATCCAGGCGATCTCGCACCGCAATAGTGGAAACGAGCCCTTAGTGGAAAAGAGGCCTAATTCTGAGTCGATAAAGAATTATGCAAATTTATGTAGCTTGAAAATAGACCAATTAAATTCTACCCCAGCAGGATCCAATTGGTCTATTTTCAAGCTGCACAAATTTGCACGAAAAATTTACACAATCCTGCATCAGCTCCAAATAATTTGCATCTCAGTGATCATCCCTGTTGATTAAATATTAGCAACTCCTGAATACCTCTTGCAAAGTTTAGGGCGCTAGTCTACTGTAGGGGACCCAGCAAGAAACCTTGTAGGGAAATTCTGCTAAAGTCAGTGTTCTCCCCAGGATCAAACAGGTGGGCGCGCCGCCCGGGTAAAATCAATTACCGCCCGGCTGGCTGCGTTCCAGCCGTCATCGCCGCGTGCCCGTGGATCGCGCTCTCGGATACGGGCTCTCTCACAAAAAACAATCAGCGCTGTTCCTGAATCTACATTTCCTCGCACGAGATCTTGCGCTTCCCGGCGAGCTCGTGCGTTAATTGGCTGATCGGTAGTAGGAGGCGGGACCAGCGCGGGAGGCTACACGAACAGTCTTCAGAGATGCACAATTGCACATCAAAGCTGTCTGCGTGCAGAGCGTAGTAGGAGGCGGGAGCAGCGCGTGCGAGGCTCAGCCGGCCCAACAGTCTTTCAGAGACGACTCTCTGCGTGCACGAACACTGTCAAGCCTGTAAGTAAGCACATAACAGGCTGACAGGGCGGCTGAAGTAAAGCCATATGAATGATGTTGCCGACGGGCGGGTCGTCGAGAGCTAGTTGGGAGCCCACCAGCCTGACCACCTCCCCACTAGGCTAGCCCACCAGCCTGACCACTTCCCCTCTAGTCCACCAGCCCGACCACTAGCCCACCCCAGTAGCCATCAGCCTGACAACCTCCCCACTAGCCCACCAGCCTGACCACTTCCCCTCTAGTCCACCAGCCCGACCACTAGCCCACCCCACTAGCCATCAGCCTGACAACCTCCCCACTAGCCCACCAGCCTGACCACTAGCTTACCCCACTAGCCACCAGCCTGACCACTAGCCCACCAGCCTGACCACCTCCCCACTAGCCCACCAGCCTGACCACTAGCCCACCAGCCTGACCACCTCCCTACTAGCCCATCAGCCTGACCACTAGCCCACCAGCCTGACCACCACCCCGACCACTAGCCCACCCCACTAGCCATAAGCCTGACAACCTCCCCACTTGCCCCTCCCCTAGCCCACCAGCCTGACCACTAGCCCATCAGCCTGACCACCTCCCCATTAGCCCACCAGCCTGACCACTAGCCCACCAGCCTGACCACTAGCCCAACAACCTCCCCACTAGCCACCAGCCTGACCAGCTCCCCACTACCCCACCAGCCTGACCACCTCCCCACTAGCCCACCAGCCTGACCACCTCCCCACTAGCCCACCAGCCTGACCACTAGCCCACCAGCATGACCAGCTACCCACCCACCCCACTAGCCACCAACCTGACCTACCTCACTAGACACCAGCCTGACCTACCTACCCACTTACCCAACCCACCAGCCTGACATACTTAACCACCCACCCCACTTCGGTGTAACCCTCCTTTTCCACCCAGCATGACCTTAGGGCCCTTTTCCACTAACTGCTTAAGAAAGCGGATCGCAGCTGTTTTGATGAGCACCATGATTACATGTAAATCGCGGTGCTCATTTCCCACTAGCATGCATCGTATTTTTCAATTGTCGGGCGATTGTGCTCCGTTCCCGGCAGCTATATTGAGCAATCACGTGTAGTGTAAATTGTAGGTTTCGTGATTGCAGCGCAATTGCGCTTCCTAGTGGAAAAAGGACCCTTACTTCCCCACCCGGCTAATTTTTCATGCCACCCGGCTGAAAAAAATTTCTGGGGAGAACCCTGTAAAGTCATTGGGTAGACAGCACTCTCTCAAATGGCTAGGTGTTCAATAGATTGTAGTAAACTACGCCTACACTTTGTGCTGTGATGGCTCGTTTACACTAGGGGCGTTTTTGACTTTTAAGCGCTGGCGATTTTCAAAATCGCCCTGAAAGCGCTTGTGCAATGATTCTCTATGAGAAACTTCACATCTCAGTGGTTTGTTTCCGATCCGCTCAGAAAAGCGGTGCATGGGCCATTTTTGAGGCGATTCCGGAAGGTATAGGAAAAACGCAAAACACTCACAAAATCACTTTGTGCAGTGATTGCGTGAGCATTTTTAAGAATAAATATATTGTATTTATTCTGTTCCGGATGAAAGAGTTTACTTCCTCACTAACGTCAGGAATAGTGTTGGGCGAACAGTGTTCGCCACTGTTCGGGTTCTGCAGAACATCACCCTGTTCGGGTGATGTTCGAGTTCGGCCGAACACCTGACGGTGCTCGGCCAAACCGTTCGGCCATATGGCCGAACTAAGAGCGCATGGCCGAACGTTCCCCGAACGTTCGGCTAGCGCTGTGATTGGCCGAACGGGTCACGTGGTTCGGACCCGAACGCGCTCTGATTGGCCGAACGGTCACGTGGTTCGGGTAAATAAATACCCGAACCACGTCATATCTCCGCCATTTGTCTGTGGGTTTAGCTTTGGGTAGGCAGGCAGGGTAGTTCGCGCTCCAGCCACGCTAGCCAGGGTCCCCCCTGTCATTGTGTCACTGCTGGGAACAGTAGTACACCGCTTGCTCAGCCACACTATATAGCATTCTGTTTACTGCCACTCTGTGTACCTCGCTCAGCCACACTATATAGCATTCTGTTTACTGCCACTCTGTGTCTGCTGGGAATAGTAGTACACCGCTTGCTCAGCCACACTATATAGCATTCTGTTTACTGCCACTCTGTGTACCTCGCTCAGCCACACTATATAGCATTCTGTTTACTGCCACTCTGTGTCTGCTGGGAATAGTGGTACACCGCTCGCTCAGCCACACTATATAGCATTCTGTTCACTGTTCTGTGTCTGCTTGGAATAGTGGTACACCGCTCGCTCAGCCACACTATATAGCATTCTGTTTACTGTTCTGTGTCTGCTGGGAATAGTGGTACACCGCTCGCTCAGCCACACTATATAGCATTCTGTTTACTGTTCTGTGTCTGCTGGGAATAGTGGTACACCGCTCGCTCAGCCACACTATATAGCATTCTGTTCACTGTTCTGTGTCTGCTGGGAATAGTGGTACACCGCTCGCTCAGCCACACTATATAGCATTCTGTTCACTGTTCTGTGTCTGCTGGGAATAGTGGTACACCGCTCGCTCAGCCACACTATATAGCATTCTGTTTACTGTTCTGTGTCTGCTGGGAATAGTGGTACACCGCTCGCTCATCCACACTATATAGCATTCTGTTCACTGTTCTGTGTCTGCTGGGAATAGTGGTACACCGCTCGCTCAGCCACACTATATAGCATTCTGTTCACTGTTCTGTGTCTGCTGGGAATAGTGGTACACCGCTCGCTCAGCCACACTATATAGCATTCTGTTCACTGTTCTGTGTCTGCTGGGAATAGTGGTACACCGCTCGCTCAGCCACACTATATAGCATTCTGTTTACTGTTCTGTGTCTGCTGGGAATAGTGGTACACCGCTCGCTCAGCCACACTATATAGCATTCTGTTTACTGTTCTGTGTCTGCTGGGAATAGTGGTACACCGCTCGCTCAGCCACACTATATAGCATTCTGTTTACTGTTCTGTGTCTGCTGGGAACAGTAGTACACCGCTCGCTCAGCCAGAGTATATAGCATTGTGTTTACTGCCACTCTGTGTACACCGCTCAGCCAGACTATATACCATTGTTTACTGACACTCTGTGTACACCGCTCAGCCAGACTATATACCATTGTTTACTGACACTCTGTGTACACCGCTCAGCCAGACTATATACCATTGTTTACTGCCACTCTGATTCTGCTGGGAACAGTAGTACACCGCTCGCTCAGCCAGACTATATAGCATTGTGTTTACTGCCACTCTGTGTACACCGCTCAGCCAGACTATATACCATTGTTTACTGACACTCTGTGTACACCGCTCAGCCAGACTATATACCATTGTTTACTGAAACTCTGTGTACACCGCTCAGCCAGACTATATACCATTGTTTACTGCCACTCTGATTCTGCTGGGAACAGTAGTACACCGCTCGCTCAGCCAGACTATATACCATTGTTTACTGACACTATATAGCAGACTATATAGCATTGTGTGTACACCGCTCAGCCAGACTATATACCATTGTTTACTGACACTCTGTGTACACCGCTCAGCCAGACTATATACCATTGTTTACTGCCACTCTGATTCTGCTGGGAACAGTAGTACACCGCTCGCTCAGCCAGACTATATACCATTGTTTACTGACACTCTGTGTACACCGCTCAGCCAGACTATATACCATTGTTTACTGCCACTCTGATTCTGCTGGGAACAGTAGTACACCGCTCGCTCAGCCAGACTATATACCATTGTTTACTGACACTCTGTGTACACCGCTCAGCCAGACTATATACCATTGTTTACTGCCACTCTGATTCTGCTGGGAACAGTAGTACACCGCTCGCTCAGCCAGACTATATACCATTGTTTACTGACACTCTGTGTACACCGCTCAGCCAGACTATATACCATTGTTTACTGCCACTCTGATTCTGCTGGGAACAGTAGTACACCGCTCGCTCAGCCAGACTATATAGCATTGTGTTTACTGCCACTCTGTGTACACCGCTCAGCCACACTATATAGCATTGCGTACTCTGCCAGTCAGTGTGTATATTGCTGGGATCAGTAATACTCCACTCACCGTCAACCACTATATGAGCTCAACATGAGTTCCCCAGAGACCTCCGCTGTGAGCAGCACTCCCAACAACAGCAACAGCCAACGCCCCACGCAAGCTATAACATCCACCCCAGCAGCCAGTGGTCAGCAGCAGCCCTCCCCGGAGGAGAACGTTGTGTCCATCAGTCTGTCGCCAGAGCGATTAATGAGGGCTGCCATTGAGGAGATGATGGGGCCTGATGTGGAGGAGGAGGTCTGGCTCAGGCCAGCATCCCAAGTTAATGTTGAGGACGATGAGGGGTCTGTGTCTGGGGATGTTGGGGTGGCAGAGGTGGTGGGTGGGTCAGACTCAGGAGAAGAGTTGTATGATGAGGATGATGATCGGGACCATCTGTATGTGCCTCAGAGTCCGACCCCGGAAAACATGTTGTATATCGTGTGTTTAGGTACTAAAATCTGCGTTCCCTCCCAGTAGTGTTGGGCGAACAGTGTTTGCCACTGTTCGGGTTCTGCAGAACATCACCCTGTTCGGGGTGACTATATAGCAGACTATATAGCATTGTGTTTAATGCCACTCTGTGTACACGGCTCAGCCACACTATATAGCATTGTGTTTACTTCCACTCTGTGTCTGCTGGGAACAGTAGTACACCGCTTACCCGCCACTGTATAGCATTGTGCTCTGTGTCACTGCTGACAATAGTGGTACACCGCTCACCCACCACTGTATAGCATTTCTGTACTGCCACTGTACTGCTGCCAGTCAGCGTGTACTTTAAGGATAAGTGAAATGAGGAAGAAATCCGGTGAAAGAGGGATGGGCAAGGGAAGAGGTGTTTCCCCTGACGGTTCACGTACAGGCCACAGGGGAGCACCCAAGAAAACCCACTCAATACTGCCCATGTTGTCCAGGACAACAACCCTCACAGATCCAAAAGAACAGGACCAGATAATTACTTGGATGACCTCTCAAGCGTCCAGCAGTGGGTTAAGCAGCACCAGCACATCACGCACGAGGTCCGAGTCCTCAGCCAGTTAAAGTCTGGGCTTTCTTTGAAGACTGCACTGAGGATGTTACCATGGCGATTTGCAAGGTGTGCAAGACCCGCCTGAGCAGGGGGAAAAGTATTAACAACCTCTCCACCACCAGCATGAGCCGCCACATTCTATCCAAACATCCCACTCTGTGGGCAAACGCGGCAGGACAGGGTACCACCAGCAACACTGCCTCCCTTGGGTTCACCAGACTCACCACCAGACCCGCCTCAGCAGCAGCAGTAGCCCAGCCATTGCGTGGTTCACAACATTCACAAACATCAGACGATGCTGACACTGTCACTTTCCGGACTAGTGCTCTTGAGGTCTCCCAGTGTTCATCAAACACAACAACCAACAACCCTTCGGTGTGCAGCGCTACGGTTGAGTTGTCTGTCTCTGAGATGTTTGAGCACAAGAGGAAATTGCCAGCAAATGACCCCCGGGCCGTGGCAGTAACAGCCAGCCAGCATAGCCAAGCTTCTGGCCTGCGAAATGCTGCCATATCGAGTGGTGGAGACAAACAGCTTCAAGGGCATGATGTCAGTGGCCATCCCACGTTACGTGGTTCCCAGCCGCTACCACTTTGCGCGCTCTGCAGTGCCTGAGTTGCATGAGCACGTGGTCAGCTAAATAACCCGAAGCTTGAAGAATGCCGTTGCCTGCAAGGTTCACCTCACCACTGACACCTGGACGAGTGCGTTCGGCCAGGGTCGATACATCTCCCTTACCGCGCACTGGGTGAACCTTGTGGAGCCTGGCAGCGATTCCTCACCTGCTACGGCGCGGGTGTTGCCCACGCCGCAAACAGCTGGATAACAACAGCAGCACCTACCTCTCTGACTCCTTCTCCTCCAACGCATCTCAAAGCTGTACCTCATCCGGAAATGCTAACCCAGCACCAGCAGCAGTAGGATCGTGGAAGCAGTGCAGCACAGCTGTTGGCATGCGTCAGCAAGCGTTGCTGAAGCTGATCTGCCTTGGGGATAAGCAGCACACAGGGGAGGAAATTTGGAGGGGAATAAAGGAACAGACGGATTTGTGGCTGGCACCGCTGGACCTGAAACCGGGCATGAAGCTAGACACCTGGCACGAACTGGCAATGTACGCAATAGAGGTGCTGGCTTGCCCGGCAGCCAGCGTTATGTCGGAACGCTGTTTCAGTGCTGCCGGAGGCATCATCACAGATCGGCGTATCCGCCTCTCCACAGAAAATGCAGACCGTCTGACTCAAATTAAAATGAATCAATCCTGGATTGGAAACGACTACGCAACACTCCTGGACCCCAACCAAGTAACATGACCGATGAACATCTGGGATGGTTTAGCGTTTCCGGTCCCTGTTTATTGAACCTCTCATCTGTATTACATTTATGACTGCATGGCGGCAAAAAGCATTGCTGCTATATCCGCACGCTTTTTGTCCTCATGCAAGGCCTGGGTTGTTGTGTCTCACAAAGCGTGGCCTTCTCCTCCTGCGCCTCCTCCTGTTCCATCACGTGTGCTGCTGCTGCTGCTGGGTTACCGTTGCCGGTCCCTGTTTATGGAACCTCTTATCTTTATTACATTTATGACTACATGGCGGTACAAAGCATGCTATCCGCACGCTTTTTGTCCTCATGCAAGGCCTGGGTTGTTGTGTCTCACAAAGCGTGGCCTTCTCCTCCTGCGCCTCCTCCTGTTCCATCACGTGTGCTGCTGCTGCTGCTGCTGCTGGGTTAGCGTTGCCGCGTGGTCCCTGTTTATTGAACCTCTTATCTTTATTACATTTATGACTACATGGCGGTACAAAGCATGCTATCCGCACGCTTTTTGTCCTCATGCAAGGCCTGGGTTGTTGTGTCTCACAAAGCGTGGCCTTCTCCTCCTGCGCCTCCTCCTGTTCCATCACGTGTGCTGCTGCTGGGTTAGCGTTGCCGCGTGGTCCCTGTTTATTGAACCACTTATCTTTATTACATTTATGACTGCATGGTGGTACAAAGCATGCTATCCGCACGCTTCTTGTCCTCATGCAAGGCCTGGGTTGTTGTGTCTCAAAGCGTGGCCTTCTCCTCCTGCGCCACCCTCCTCCTGTTCCATCACGTGTGCTGCTGCTGGGTTAGCATTACCGGTCCCTTTTCCTGGAACCTCTTATATGTATTACATTTATGACTGCATGCCGACAAAAAGCATGTTACCTGTGCAAAGAAAACAGACATTTCCCGCATTTAAAAGACAGTTTTCCCTTTGAAACTTTAAAATCGATTTTCTCAAAAACTATAAGCTCTTTTTGCTAAATTTTTTTTTCCTCTTGTACCCACTCCCAAGGTGCACATACCCTGTAAATTTGGGGTATGTAGCATGTAAGGAGGCTTTACAAACCACAAAAGTTCGGGTCCCCATTGACTTCCATCATGTTCGGAGTTCGGGTCGAACACCCGAACATCGCGGCCATGTTCGGCCTGTTCGGCCCGAACCCGAACATCTAGATGTTCGCCCAACACTAGTCAGGAAGTGAAAAAACGCAATCGCTACGCAAAAGCGCTTAACAAAAACGTCCAACGCACAGAAATTTAAAAAAAAAGGGTCAAAAAACGGCCAACATGAACGGACACGCAATGGGAACAAGGCCTTAGAGGGGGCTGTGATTGGAGAACTGTTCCCTATGAGGTTTCCAGCTGGGTCCCCAAAACTAGACTAGCGCCGAGTTACATTCCAGCCTTTTGAACCAGAATTTGGTTTGGCCAACATTTCTGATCATCTCTAGGATGTCACTAAATCACCTTTTAATCTGTCTGATCTGTTTTAAAGAGCCCCTGTGGGGGACTTACTTTGGGAGGGGAAGCCTCTGGATCCTAATGAGGTAGTGATGTAGGCGAGCTGTTCTCTGTGAATAGCTATGGGCAGCCTGACCCTGTACTACTTCTGGGTCGCAATGTCCCGCAGTAGTACCCATGCCTTTCTCTGCATGCGTCCATTACTAAGCATGCCCTGTCCCGGCGGTGCGCATCCTTGACTGCGCGCCTGTGGCCGGGCATGCTTTGCACAAGTGCGTGATTTCACGGGCAGGCCCGGCCCTAGACTTTTTGCCGCCTGAGGAAAGCTTTAACACCCCCCCCCCCCCCCCATGGGTGTGAGGGGCCACCGGAGCTGAAGAGGATAGCGGGCAGGAAGGGGGTGTGGTGATATATTAAGGTGCTGATGATGTTAAGGATAATAAAGGAACATATTCTTTCATTTTTCTGCCTGTGTTCCATGTAGGTCTGCTAGAAGGGAGCTGCTGCCTTGAGTTGCTTGGGGCCAGGAAATGGGTGATTGTCTTGACCATAAAGTACTTTGAGTTTCTGTATGCAGTTCCTCTGAGGGCTCGTTTCCACTATAGCGAATCCGCATGCGGGCACTGCATGCGGATTCGCATAGTCAATGTAAGTGGATGGGGCTGTTTCCACTTGTGGGGTGGCGGGAGCGTTTTTCGGTGCGGCAGAAATCTGCACGGCGGAGCCGTCAGATTTCGCGTGCAGAAGGAATGCGGGCGAATCGCTGCTAATGCATTTAATAGGGAAATCGCATGCGGCTTTGTCATGCGGATTTCCCCACGATTTCGCATGGTTTGCTATGGAGCTTTACTCAGGCAGTGACATGGTTAAATTCGCCTGGCTCCTTGCCATGCGAAATCGCATGCGGAATCGCGGCTAAATCCGCATGCGGAAACGCAGCCGCATGCGATTTCTTCTGCGGTGGAATCCAGGCGATTCCGCACCGCTACAGTGGAAACGAGCCCTGAGAGTGGTTCCCTGCTAATGGGATTATCTGCCTGGCTTTTTTAACTCAGGAGACGGCCCATTGTCTCAATACACAAAGCAAGACTACCCCAGTCTGGAGACTAATGCTGCGTACACACTTGCGATAACTATCGTTTGCAAGGAACGATAGTTACCAGACGAACGATATTGGAAAGATTGGAATGCAACGATGGGATGCAGCGATCATCATACACATTTTAACGATCGTTCTCGCAGAAAAGAACGATCAGAAGGAAATGTTGCATACATATTTATATAAAATAAAAAAAACCCACTGACATGGAGTTACAATAGATACAAATATATGATTGTTAACTTGAGCACAAAGTTTAATTGAAATGAGCAATGTAACAATCTTTACGGCAGCGCTACAAAGGAAGTACTGAAGCTGGGCAGAATTCAACGCAGGCGCATTGGCCCTTATAACGATCGTTCTCGGCCGATGTCTGTACACACTATAGTTTTGTAACGATTGTCGGTAGATACGATCCGTCAGGTTGGATATTTCCATCTTCGTGATGTCGTTCTTTTGTCGTTCGTGTTAATGATCGTTTGGTAAAGTTCTTTCCCCGATTGTCGGCGGAACGATCGTTAATTAGCTGTTTCAAACAACCGTAGTCGCCAGTGTGTACGCAGCATTACACAGGAATGTTTGAAATGTATGTGACAGCCTACTGGAAATAGGTGAAGGGGTGAAGTCCTTTTGATACCATTTTTTACCTATGGAAATTGAATTATTAGTGGAGGTGCAAATGATACCCTGTAAATTACATCTATTGGAAGGGGGTTGGAAATCTCTGCAGACTTTAAGGGCTAAGACAGGAAAGCTTTGATGCTAGGGAATAATGGGAGGAAGCCTTAATCAAGTTTTCACCTGGAGTTGAAAGCCTTACTTCACAATCTTTTGATGTATAGACTTTTACCTGGAAATGGAATATGTCTGAGATTTAATTAAAAACTAGTTCCTCCCCTCCCCAAGGAAGTTGCAGCCTCCAGGCGTATTTCATAGTATAAAACCGCAGCTAGGAGAGCCACAACTTGTAGTTCTTGGAGGTACTCCACACAGCTAGAACTAACCTGGTTCCTGACCAGAAGTGCGTACTCCCGCAACCACGCCAGATCGATACGCTGGTACGTTTATTTCCCCGTTTATTTTGGTAAGCAAAATCGCTTTGTGTGTATTTTTGTACTTTATCTTTGTAACTTTTTACCTTGTTTTTGTAATCTTTTGTATATATTCTGTTCTGCATTGTTCCACTTTTTTCCCTGGAATATTAAATTATTATTTAACCTCCTTGGCGGTAATCCCGAGCTGAGCTCGGGGTATGCCGCCGGAGGTCGCCGCTCAGGCCCTGCTGGGCCGATTTCAATTCTGAAAAAAGCAGCACACGCAGCCGGCACTTTGCCAGCCGCGTGTGCTGCCCGATCACCGCCGCTCCGCGGCGATCCGCCGCGTGCAGCGGCGAAAGAGGGTCCCCCCAGCCGCCCGAGCCCAGCGCAGCCGGAACAAACAGTTCCGGCCGGCGCTAGGGGCTGGATCGGGCGGCTCTGACGTCAGGACGTCGACTGACGTCCATGACGTCACTCCGCTCGTCGCCATGGCGACGAGGAAAGCGAAACAAGATAGGCCGCTCATTGCGGCCTATCTTGTTACTTTCGATTGCCGGAGGCGATCGAAAGTACGCTTCCGGAGCGCCCTCTAGTGGGCTTTCATGCAGCCAACTTTCAGTTGGCTGCATGAAATATTTTTTTTTTAAATAAAAAAAAACCACATTGCAGCCTCCCTGGCAAAATAAATAAACCGCCAGGGAGGTTAATAAGCTTGACTTCTGCCGTACTAAACTAACACTCATAGCCTAGAAGAGATTGAAGTGTGTATAAGTCCATGCCTAAATTGTATTCTTGAGCAACACTACCATATGAGATTGTAATTGCATTGTGTGTGGGGGCGTTTGTCATACGTTGGCCTAAAGCGCGCAGCTGACCCAACGTACGAAAACGCCAGTGAGAGTAGCGACAGCAGAGTGGCTAACAGTATCGTTCGGAACGACTGTTAGTGGTTTTGCTTCACTACAGTGTAAGATTACAACTGTGTGTGTGTGTGGGTGCGTGGCGTTCCCGTATTCGGCCTAAGCGCAAAGCTGAGCCGAATACGAAAACGCGGATTGCGTGCTGAGGACTCGACAGCAGAGTGGAAGTGTCTAGCGAACAGCTAGTGGTGGCAGTGAGAGGTGTTCTGAGGGGTCCCAGCCTTGTTTTAGCTCGAATAAGGCTGCTCCCCGCTTGATCTGGTCAAACCCGCAGTCAGGAACCGTATACGCAGGCGTGCCGCGGGCCAGTTCCTGACAGGGGGTATTGGGCCTAGCGGCGGGGAGGGTCGGACCCCCTCTCCCTCGCTGGGGTCCCCCGTCCTCCGCTCCTCTCCAGCTTTAAAAAGTTGCGTGGCTGGCTAGAGCTGTAAGAGGCAACGGGCGGGGATCACTCACCTCTTCCTCGTTCCAGCCTAGCCTGCGCTCCACTGACGTCACTTCCTGCTACGCCACAGGAAGTGACGTCAGTGGAGCGCACGTTGGAACGAGGAAGAGGTGAGTGATCCCCGCCCGTTGCCTCTTACAGCTGCAGCTAGCCAGCCACGCAACATTTTAAAGCTGGAGGGGAACGGAGGACGGGCGACCCAGGCGAGGGAGGGGGGGTTGTCCGACCCCCCTCCCCGCCGCTAGGCCCAATACCCCTTTCCTGCCCGCTACCCCTCCAGCTCCGGAGTTGTGTCTGATTACGCTGCCTTTAGATTTGCTCTGCCCCGCATGCGCAGTAGGAGAATGTGCGGCCACAGTTCCTATTGAATTATGCTGCTGATGGTAAAATACTAAATATCTCTGCTTCTAAACATCCTACACTCCCCAAATTTTCAGGATAGGGAGGGGAACCCCCCAATTACCTCTATGCCAAATTGCAGCCCCCGAGACCCACTGGTTCCCGAGATAGGTTTCTCTAATCTATCTCCTGAACCAGCGGGGCTCAGGGGCTGCAATTTGGCATAGAGGTTTGTTCGGGGGATCCTCTCCCTACCCTGAAAATTTGACAAGTGTATGATGTGTGGAAGCGGAGATATTTATTATTTTACCATCAGCAGCATAATTAACTTCACACTGAGCATGCGTGCTACTCAGTGTGGAATGGAGCTTCCGGGCAGCGCAATCAGACATTACACCGGCGGCCCCTCACACCCACGGACGGGCGGGTGCCGCCCCCCCAGAAGTGCCGCCTGAGGCAAAAGTTTCACCCCGCCTCATGGGCGGGACGGCCCTGGTCACGGGCCTTAGGCAAGCAATTAAGGACTCACACAGCTGGGCCAGGGCATGCATAGTAATGGGTGTGAGCAGACAAGGGCACGCGTACTACTGCAGGACATTGCGACCCGGAAGTAGTACAGGGGCAGGCTGCCCATAGCTATTCACTGGCGAGCTGTTCTCCAGCATCACTACTGCAGGGGAGTAAGTGGAGTGCTGTTAGTGCGCCTGCGCAAGGCTCCCAACAAGCGGCAACCAGTGGATCTTCAGGAGTCCTAGCGCTGGATCCTATCTGCAGATGTGGAAGCCTCTTTAGGATCCAGAGGCTTTCACCTTCACGATAAATACCAGCAGGACACTTTTTTTTCACTACAGGTACATTTTAAATAGATGTGTGAATGAAGGTTAGTATATTTCATAAATTAGTACTCTTGGTGTACAATTGTGATAAAAAGAAATAAAAATATGAAAAAATGAAATCTCCCAGGGCCAGGTAGGCTCCTGACACCGGTCTACGCTGTTTTCTGTACAGCAGCCATTTCCTGGTTATTGTGGTAATGGTTGGATTATGTGCAGCCGTCACACAAGGTACACAGACAAAGCAGACTTGGGAATCGCTAGCGTTTTGTGGTAACGGGTTTGCAAGTGATTTTGGAAGCGATTTCCCTGCTCTTATACAATAAAAATATGTTTCCAATGTGCTGCATGTCCTGCGATTGCGATTTGCCTAATCGCAATCGCTCTAGTGGAATCTGTCCCATCCATTTACATTGGCAGAGAGTTTATGGAAATCGCTAGGGATTGAAAACGCACCTTAAACGTTCAAAAAATTGCTCTAGTGGCAGGGGCGTAACTAGACTTAATAGGGCCCCCCTGCAAAAATAAAAGCATGAGGCCCCCCCCTTAATCCCCAAACCCCATGTTGGTCACGTGATCGGGAGCCGGTGATTGGCAGCAGAAGAAGCATGTGAAGCAGGGAAAAATTACACACGTTCCTGCATATGGTTTTTGTGAGCAAACAGGGAGGTTTTTTGCTAATTGGCTGCACTAGGGAGAGACTAGGGGAGACAGAGGAGGAGGCCCTCCCCAAAGTCTCTGGGCCCCCTTGCAATGGCAGGGGTCACAGGGGTGACTGCTACGCCTATGTCTAGTGGGTCTCGGCCCTTAGTCACCACCAGCCCGGATCTCCTGTGCTGACTTTTTTTTGCAACTTTATAAGATTTTGCAATCGGTTGCATTAATCTATAGGTATACATATCAGAAAGTGCCACCCAACCATTGACTTTAATGTATTAGTGTCAGAAAATGCAACCCAACCTAACCCTATTCTCATGCAGAACCCTCCTCTGGCGGGCAACTAATAACCCCCCAGAGGGAATTAATAACGCCCCCTTTGCAGGAAACTAGTAACCCTCCACTTGAAGAATACGCCCTAAAGGGCAACTAATACCCCCCTTTGGCAGGCAACTAGTAACTCCCCCCTGGAGTGAACTAATAACCCCCCTCCCTTGTTGAGCTACTAATACCCCCCCCCCCCCCCCCCTTCTGGAAGGAAATAAACACTGGAGGTTGCAAAATCTTACCGCCGGGATAAGGGAAAGATGCGCTGCACATGCACTGTACAGGAAGTTGCAAAATGTTATGAGTTGGTCTGTCTAATGTACTTTTACTGCAGCAAACATTGTCAAAACCTTTCATAGCTATAAATACTGTATAGTCAAGTAACAGCCACGGCATGATCAAACAGAGGACCAGTTGTCTTCCCCTCCCCATCAGCGCACTGTGGTGGGCTCCTCATTACTTGCCCTGAATCTAGGCACGGGGCAGTGATGAGGTGAGGACTGTGGCCACTGCACAGGAAGAAGCTGTCCAATAGTGATGGGCTTACAAGTACATTACTAGCCAAATTCGTGATTCTAATGAGGCCTAATAGCCTCTGGTGTGCAGCTGGGAGAGAGGGAATTACCCAGATGTCCGGCGCTTCTATGCGTATCACTCGCTCGCACTCAATACTGTGCACTTCCTTCTTCTGGCCTGAGCTCTCTATTGGTGGGGTCTGATCGCTCCCCCAATTTTTTTTTTTAATATTTATTTTGTTAATAAACGTCTCTTTTTTTTACCTTTTTGTCCCCAGCCCTCCCTCCCCCAGCCAGCCAATCAGCGTGATCGGCTGTTATAGGCTTCAGCCTATGACAGCCAATCACTTTCCTGCCTCTGGAGGGGACAGCTGTGTTAAACGGCTGTCGCCAGTACAGCGCTGCCTTAGATCGCAGCGCTGTACAGCAATAAAAGAAGGCAGTTTCGCCATCTAACAATTTCCCAGCGGCGATCGCCGATAGGAGACTGATGACAGAGCTCCGCCATCAGAGCGGGAATGCGCATCAGCGTGCGCGATCATCTGCAAACCACACCCCAAGAACCTTACGCCGATTGGCGTTACGCAGTCCTACACGGCTCATATTGGTACTTTGTTAATCTATAGATTCTATACTGTGGGAACATAATGCATGTGGTGGTGCAGCAAATAAAAGTAGAAATGCTGCCCATAGCAACTGCGTCAGTTATATCAGTCAGTGCAGAGGAAAGCATGAAAGTGGAACTACTTTCAAAATCCATTTTTAACAATAGTCGTTTATTTGCAAAGTGTAACAGCAACACACTAATAATCTGAAACAATATCTGCTGAAGCCCTAATGACAGGCCAGGCCATGCAGACATGACAGGTGCTCTTATGTGTGAGCGGAATGTGCTGGTAGCTGGAGGTGGCAGAGGTACAGAAATCCATTTAGCCAAATCTAGGTAAATAACAAGTATATGTGAGTGAAAGCACTTTGGGCAAGTGATGGGACGCCGCGTGTCCCCCGCATCACCTCCCGCAGTCATGCGATCCTCTCCGGCGGCACCGTCACCTGATCGTCTCCCGCTCTGCAGGAAGCGTGCCATGTGGGGTTGCGTGGTAAACCTCACGTGCGGACACACTAGCGGCGGTACGAGCAGCAGAAGCGGACGCATCTCCGGACTCTCCCCCACCACACATACATTCCTGTGTGACAAGAGCCGCCTACTTGCTACAAACATCTCACGGAGGATCGAAGGATCAGCAGTGCGCATGTCAGACAACTTCCTCTACAGAGCGCCACCGTGTGGCCGTCAGTAAGGTGACCATTAGTCTATCTATTGGAAAATCTGTTTAGGGAGGCAGCAGCATACAGATCACTCCTCCCCCTTGTTCTCCTCCCAGCCAGCAGAGCAGATAGTCAGGGCACAATACTGTCACATCCAGCTGGGGGAGATATAGCAGGAGACGGGGAGGTGATAAACCCCCGAGCAGCGCACTGGAAGCAGAGGAGACGGCAGCGAGAGAGAGACAGGCTGTAACATGCAGCTTGTGTCTCCTGCTGGCCTCTGTATGATCCTATCCTCCCAGTGCACTCCTCTCCCTCCTCCTCCTGCCACAATAAGCACCAGCAGCCATCGCTATACATGTCCAATGTGATCAATTATGCAGCCCCCTTTTTATATAGATATATATATGTCTAGCCATGCACTTCCTATCTATCTTTACTCCTCAGTAATAGCTAAACAGTAATGATGATCTAGTTGTAGAAATGACAATAGATGCTCTAGCTAGTATTACTATCCAGTAATATATATGTTATATATGAACATTAAGCCATGTTACATACGGTATACACTGTATTACATAAAGTACTTTGGCCAGAAGTGCTCGTGTCACAGGCTCGAGCATCCACAACATGACATCAGAACAGCTGCTGCTCAGCGGAAACACGAGCAATAGACGGGCTAAGGAGTCTTTGCGCTGCACGAGAGTCACATGTCTGCTGTACACAAGCTGACACCAGACGGGGAGTCCGCTACCCACTAGAGGCATCAACACGGAGCAGCCAGGAACCAGAAAACCATACACCAGCCCAGAGGAGAGCATTAGAGCTCCCCCTTGTGGCCGTTATAAAGCAATCTTACTGTGAAAGTGTCCCTATTGAAATTTTTGGAAGTTGAAAATAAAAAGCGATAGAAGCCAGTTCGATCAGAGGAAAAGAATGTATTCGGATTCTGATTTCTGCATGTGAGAATTACTGTATGTAAGGCTGCTGAACAGTAAGCCTTAAGGCTGTAATGTAGGCGGCTGCTTATAGAGCTGCAGGTGATCAGGGGCGCTGCTGCTGCAAATGACAGTCACGTGAAAACGCACGCGGTTTGCGATTTTAACTATGTCAATGCCGGTAAGCATTGACATAGGTTTTTGAAAGAAAACGCATGGAAAATTGCAAGAGTAAAACGCTTGCGATTTTCCAATTAGTTACATTTGCGATGAAACGCCCGGGTGTGCGGTGAGTGAATTCTGATGGTTCTGCTGTGCAGATTTTTTTCTGCACAACAAACTGCGCAATTTTTTGGGCTAGTGGAAACGAGCCCGTTTAGTTACATTATTTATGCGAATCTGCATGCAGAAAATGCATGCAGATTCGCTGTAGTGGAAACGGGCCCTGAAAGAAATACTGCTAAATTGAATTTAGATTTAATCTCTATAGAAAATCTGGAATAGAATTAACTCAGGTACGTCGCTAGGGGTTTTTATCTGCTTACGAACCTGTTGCCATGGTGCCCCAGATGCAATATTGTCAGGTTCCCCGTAAGCATCCCTCCCCCCGTAGTGTGCCGACTCCCAGCTCCTGCCATGATATGACCTCAGATCATGGCAACTAGGGAAGAGTACCTCCCAACTTTTTGACATGAGAAAGAGGGACACTTAAGCCACACCCCTGATCACACCCCTAGTCACGAACACCATAAAGATTTCATAAGAAAAATATGTTGTTTATAATTCAAACCACGCTGATCCTTTCTATCATGGTGCATTTTCCTTCATATTAACATTTTAAAATTAGTAATGTATCAATTTAAAGGATGGGAATAAAGTTTAGAGTCAATCAAACACATTTTTTAGTAGATAAATAAATATATTTATTTCTATTTACATAGAAAGAGGGACAAATGAGGAGGACAGAGGGACAGGGCTCCCAAAGAGGGACTGTCCCTCCAAAAGAGGGACAGTTGGTAGCTATGGGGAAGGCAGAGCAGGACGCACTTCAAATGTGGAAGTGACGTCACTAGTCACTTCCTGTACGTGTGTCCTGCTCCGCCTTCCCCAGTCCCCGTGATCTGAGGTCTGTAGCACTGCTGCCAGCCCTCCCGTCCAGCAAAGCCACAGGGCCCAGCAAAGCAAAGCCCCCAGCCTAGCATAGCCCCCTTCAAAGCAAAGACCCTGGGCCCCAGAACAGCAAAGCAAAGCCCCTAGCCCAGAAAAGCTCCCAGTCCAGCCTAACAAAGCCCCTAGCAAAGCAAAGCCACAACAGTGCCACCCGCTGGAGCCAGGGAAGGTAAATATATCAGCGCTTGTCAGACTTGTCGAGCCAGGATTCCAGGACTCTTCGGGGGAGCCAGCGCTGGACTGCCAGCAGCTACAGGGAAGGGGGAAACCTCAGAGTACCAGTGAGTACCCCCCAGGGGCACTTTTTTTTCTTACAGGTTCTTCTTAACAATTATGGAAAATTGGATGTGTGTAACAGGCTTTAGATCAGATTTACAGTGAATGATTGTCAGCAAGGGACAACTCATGTGCAGCACAGGCAAAGGAGCTTTGTGTGTTTCCCTCTGGCTACGCTCACAGAGGTGTGTTGGGATAGAGTGAAATGATCACATTGTAACGTCACTTTCCGCACTGTAAATATATTTTATTGGCTGTATACTTCACTGTATGCAGCAACTTTCCCATTGTGAACCTTGCCCTATGGCTGAGTTGACACTGACAGCTGATAACAATTGACATGTTTTAACTGATCAGTTGTTCTTCTCTCCAAGATGTTGTGCATTTCCGTGCACTTTAGTATGTGTTACAAGCAAGCTTACAATATAAGGGAATGGGGGGAAGACATACGACCTATTGAACCATGTTATTTGTAGACAAGCTGGCTAAATATGGTATTGTGGATCATGCAGCCTTATTCATTTGTTATTTGGAAATATGCTGCTTTTTAAATGTTATTTGGGGACATCATCCTGCCTAATTCTGTCATTTGAGGACATGTTACTGAATTATAGTATTTGTGCTCATGGTAATAGCTGTTTAATAATAAGATTTGAATGACATACTGATGTTATTTGGTAGACATGCTACTTGTTATGTGAGGGGGATGATTATTATTGGTTAATAAATCAACATCTTATTCTGTGCTGCCACCTATGAGGTGCTTACTAGGGCTGGTTCATACTGAGGATTTCAGTGAGTTAAATTTAAGTATAATGCACTGTTTACTTATGTTGCAACTCACGTACCTACGCGACTGGTGCCTAAGCTATAATGCACTAAGGCACCTGCTTTTGTTAGTTATGCAATACAGTGGGATGCCAAAGTTTGGGCAACCTTGTTAATCGTCGTGATTTTCCTGTATAAATCATTGGTTGTTACAATAAAAAATGTCAGTTAAATATATCATATAGGAGACACACACAATAATATTTGAGAAGTGAAAGGAAGTGTGCATTTCAGTGTTTCGTTTCAGGAAAGGTGACAGAAGATGAGGCGGAAGACTGGAAAAAAGTAGATGGTGATAGAAGGCAGCACAGGTGAGTCCGAGATAAAGTGTGCAGAAGATGCGGTGGAAAACTGGAAAGAAAAGAAGATGGTGATAGAAGGCAGCACAGGAGAGTCCGAGATAAATAAAGTGTGCATTTCAGTGTTTCATTTCAGGAAGGGGCACAGAACATGAGGTGGAAGACTGGAAAAAAAGAAGAAGGTGGTGATAGAAGGCAGCACAGGTGAGACCGAGATAAATTAAGTGTGCATTTCAGTGTTTCGTTTCAGGAAAGGTGACAGAAGATCCGGTGGAAAACTGAAAAAAAAGAAGAAGATGGTGACAGAAGGCAGCATAGTTGAGTCCAAGATAAATGAAGTGTGCATTTCAGTGTTTCATTTCAGTAAAGGAGACAGAAGATGAGGCGGAAGACTGGAAAAAAAGAAGATGGTGATAGAAGGCAGCACAGGTGAGTACGAGATAAACAAAGTGTGCATTTCAGTGTTTCGTTTCAGGAAAGGTGACAGAAGATGCGGTGGAAGAGTGAAAAAAAAGAAGAAGATGGTGATAGAAGGCAGCACAGGTGAGTACGAGATAAATAAAGTGTGCATTTCAGTGTTTCATTTCAGGAAAGGTGACAGAAGATGAGGTGGAAGACTGAAAAAAAAGAAGATGGTGATAGAAGGCAGCACAGGTGAGTCTGAGATAAAGTGTGCATTTCAGTGTTTCGTTTCAGGAAAGGTGACAGAAGATGAGGTGGAAGACTGGAAAAAAAGAAGATGGTGATAAAAGGTAGCACAGGTGAGTCCGTAATGACTAAAGTGTGCATTTCAGTGTTTCGTTTCAGGAAAGGTGACAGAAGATGCGGTGGAAGACTAGAAAAAAAAAAAAGAAGAAGATGGTGATAGAAGGCAGCACAGGTGAGTAGGAGATAAAGTGTGTATTTCAGTGTTTCGTTTCAGGAAAGGTGGCAGAAGATGAGGTGGAAGACTGGAAAAAAGAAGAAGATGGTGATAGAAGGCAGCACAGGTGAGTCCAAGATAAATAAAGTTTGCATTTCAGTGTTTTGTTTCAGGAAAGGTGACAGAAGATGAGGTGGAAGACTGGAAAAAAAAAAGATGGTGATAGAAGGCAGCACAGGTGAGTGCGAGATAAAGTGTGCATTTCAGTGTTTCGTTTCAGGAAAGGTGACAGAAAGAGAGGCGGAAGACTGGAAAAAAAGAAGATGGTGATAGAAGGCAGCACAGGTAAGTCCGAGATAAATTAAGTGTGCATTTCAGAGTTTTGTTTCAGGAAAGGTGACAAAAAATGAGGCGGAAGACTGGTAAAAAAGTAGAAGATGGTGATAGAAGGCAGCACAGGTGAGTCTGAGATAAAGTGTGCATTTCAGTGTTTCGTTTCAGGAAAGGAGACAGAAGGTGAGGTGGAAGACTGGAACAAAGAAGATGGTGATAGAAGGCAGCACAGGTGAGTCAGAGATAAATAAAGTGTGCATTTCAGTGTTTCGTTTCAGGAAAGGTGACAGAAGAGGTGGAAGACTGGAAAAAAGAAGAAGATGGTGATAGAAGGCAGCACAGGTTAGTCCGAGATAAATGAAGTGTGCATTTCAGTGTTTCGTTTCAGGAAAGGTGACAGAAGATGAGGTGGAAGAATGGAAAAATAGAAGAAGATGGTGATAGAAGGCAGCACTGGTGAGTCAGAGAAATAAAGTGTGCATTTCAGTGCTTCGTTTCAGGAAAGGTGACAGAAGATAAAGTGGAAGACTGGAAAAAAAAAGATGGTGATAGAAGGCAGCACAGGTGAGTCCAAGATAAAGTGTGCATTTTAGTGTTTCGTTTCAGGAAAGGTGACAGAAGATGAAGTGGAAGACTAGAAAAAAGAAGAAGATGGTGATAGAAGGCAGCACAGGTGAGTTCGTGATAAATAAAGTGTGCATTTCAGTGTTTCGTTTCAGGAAAGGTGACAGAAGATGAGGCGGAGGACTGGAAAAAAAAAGATGGTAATAGAAGGCAGCACAGGTGAGTACGAGATAAATAAAGTGTGCATTTCAGTGTTTCGTTTCAGGAAAGGTGACAGAAGATGAGGTGGAAGACTGAAAAAAAAGAAGATGGTGAAAAAAGGCAGCAAAGGTGAGTCCGAGATAAATAAAGCGTGCATTCAGTGTTTCGTTTCAGGAAGGGTGACAAAACATGAGGTGGAAGACTGGAAAAAAAGAAGAAGATGGTGAAAGAAGGCAGCACAGGTGAGTCCGAGATAAATTAAGTGTGCATTTCAGTGTTTCGTTTCAGGAAAGGTGACAGAAAATGAGGCGAAAGACTGGAAAAAAAGTAGATGGTAATAAAAGGCAGCACAGGTGAGTACGAGATAAATGAAGTGTGCATTTCACGGTTTCATTTCAGGAAAGGTGACAGAAGAAGAGGCGGAAGACTGGAAAAAAGAAGATGGTGAGAGAAGGCAGCACAGGTGAATCCGAGATAAATAAAGTGTGCATGTCAGTGTTTCGTTTCAGGAAAGGTGACAGAAGATGAGATGGAAGACTGGAAAAGAAAGAAGATGGTGATAGAAGCAAGCACAGGTGAGTCCGTGATAAATAAAGTGTGCATTTCAGTGTTTTGTTTCAGGAAAGGTGACAGAAGATGAGGTGGAAGACTGGAAAAAAAAGATGGTGATAGAAGGCAGCACAGGTGAGTCCGAGATAAATAAAGTGTGCATTTCAGTGTTTCATTTCAGGAAAGGGGACAGAAGATCAGGTGGAAGACTGGAAAAAAAGAAGATGGTGATAGAAGGCAGCACAGGTGAGTGCGAGATAAAGTGTGCATTTCAGTGTTTCATTTCAGGAAAGGTGACAGAAAAAGAGGCGGAAGACTGGAAAAAAGAAGATGGTGATAGAAGGCAGCACAGGTAAGTCCGAGATAAATTAAGTGTGCATTTCAGAGTTTTGTTTCAGGAAAGGTGACAGAAAATGAGGCGGAAGACTGGAAAAAAAGTAGAAGATGGTGATAGAAGGCAGCACAGGTGAGTCCGTGATAAATAAAGTGTGCATTTCAGTGTTTCGTTTCAGGAAAGGTGACAGAAGATGAGGTGGAAGAATGGAAAAATAGAAGAAGATGGTGATAGAAGGCAGCACTGGTGAGTCACATAAATAAAGTGTGCATTTCAGTGTTTCGTTTCAGGAAAGGTGACAGAAGATGAGGTGGAAGACTGGAAAAAAAAAGATGGTGATAGAAGGCAGCACAGGTGAGTCCGAGATAAAGTGTGCATTTCAGTGTTTCGTTTCAGGAAAGGTGACAGAAGATGCGGTGGAAGACTGGAAAAAAGAAGAAGATGGTGATAGAAGGCAGCACAGGTGAGTTTGTGATAAATAAAGTGTGCATTTCAGTGTTTCGTTTCAGGAAACGTGACAGAAGATGAGGCGGAAGACAGGAAAAAAAGAAGATGGTAATAGAAGGCAGCACAGGTGAGTACGAGATAAATAAAGTGTGCATTTCAGTGTTTCGTTTCAGGAAAGGTGACAGAAGATGAGGTGGAAGACTGAAAAAAAAGAAGATGGTGAAAGAAGGCAGCACAGGTGAGTCCGAGATAAATTAAGTGTGCATTTCAGTGTTTCGTTTCAGGAAAGGTGACAGAAGATGAGGTGGAAGACTGGAAAAAAAGTAGAAGATGGTGATAGAAGGCAGCACAGGTGAGTCAGAGATAAATTAAGTGTGCACTTCAGTGTTTCATTTCAGGAAAGGTGACAAAAAAAGAGGAGAAAGACTGGAAAAAAGAAGATGGTGATAGAAGGCAGCACAGGTGAGTCCGAGATAAAGTGTGCATTCAGTGTTTCGTTTCAGGAAAGGTGACAGAAGATGAGGTGGAAGACTGGGGAAAAAAAAGATGGTAATAGAAGGCAGCACAGGTGAGTCCGAGATAAATAAAGTGTGCATTTCAGTGTTTCGTTTCAGGAAAGGTGACAGAAGATGCGATGGAAGACTGGAAAAAAAGAAGAAGATGGTGATAGAAGGTAGCACAGGTGAATCTGAGATAAAGTGTGCATTTCAGTGTTTCGTTTCAGGAAAGGTGGCAGAAGATGAGATGGAAGACTGGAAAAAAGAAGATGGTGATAGAAGGCAGCATAGGTGAGTCCGAGATAAATAAAGTGTGCATTTCAGTGTTTCGTTTCAGGAAGGGAGACAGAACATGAGGTGGAAGATTGGAAAAAAAGAAGAAGATGGTGATAGAAGGCAGCACAGGTGAGTCTGAGATGGAGTGTGCATTTCAGTGTTTAGTTTCAGGAAAGGTGACAGAAGATGAGGTGGAAGACTGAAAAAAAAGAAAATGGTAATAGAAGGCAGCACAGGTGAGTCCGAGATAAATAAAGTGTGCATCTCAGTGTTTCGTTTCAGGAAAGGTGACAGAAGATGCGGTGAAAGACTGAAAAAAAAAGTAGAAGAAGGTGATAGCAGGCAGCACAGGTGAGTCTGAGATAAAGTGTGCATTTCAGTGTTTCGTTTCAGGAAAGGTGACAGAAGGTGAGGTGGAAGACTGGAACAAAGAAGATGGTGATAGAAGGCAGCACAGGTGAGTCTGAGATAAATAAAGTGTGCATTTCAGTGTTTCGCTTCAGGAAAGGTGACAGAAGATGAGGTGGAAGACTGGAAAAAAGAAGAAGATGGTGATAGAAGACGGCACAGGTGAGTCCGAGATAAATGAAGTGTGCATTTCACGGTTTCATTTCAGGAAAGGTGACAGAAGAAGAGGCGGAAGACTGGAAAAAAGAAGATGGTGACAGAAGGCAGCACAGGTGAGTACGAGATAAATAAAGTGTGCATTTCAGTGTTTCGTTTCAGGAAAGGTGACAGAAGATAAGGTGGAAGACTGAAAAAAAAGAATATGGTGAAAAAAGGCAGCAAAGGTGAGTACGAGATAAATAAAGTGTGCATTTCAGTGTTTCGTTTCAGGAAAGGTGACAGAAAAAGAGTCGGAAGACTGGAAAAAAATGGTAATAGAAGGCAGCACAGGTGAGTCCGAGATAAATAAAGTGTTCATTTCAGTGCTTCATTTCAGGAAAGGTGACAGAAAATGAGGCAGAAGACTGGAAAAAAAGAAAATGGTAATAGAAGGCAGCACAGGTGAGTCCGAGATAAATAAAGTGTGCATTTCACGGTTTCATTTCAAGAAAGGTGACAGAAGATGAGGTGGAAGACTGGAAAAAAAGTAGAAGATGGTGATAGAAGGCAGCACAGGTGAGTCCGAGATAAATGAAGTGTGCACTTCAGTGTTTCATTTCAGGAAAGGTGACAGAAAAAGAGGCGGAAGACTGGAAAAAAGAAGATGGTGATAGAAGGCAGCACAGGTGAGTAGGAGATAAAGTGTGCATTTCAGTGTTTCGTTTCAGGAAAGGTGACAGAAGATGAGGTGGAGGACTGGAAAGAAAGAAGATGGTGAAAGAAGGCAGCACAGGTGCGTCCGAGATAAATTGTGCATTTCAGTGTTTCGTTTCAGGAAAGGTGACAGAAGATGAGGTGGAAGACTGGAAAAAAAGAAGAAGATGGTGATAGAAGGCAGCACAGGTGAGTCCGAGATAAATGAAGTGTGCATTTCAGTGTTTCGTTTCAGGAAAGGTGACAGAAGATGAGGTGGAAGACTTAATAAAAAAAGAAGATGGTGAAAAAGGCAGCAAAGGTGAGTACGAAATAAATAAATTGTGCATTTCAGTGTTTCGTTTCAGGAAAGGTGACAGAAGATGAGGTGGAAGACTGAAAAAAAGAAGAAGATGGTGATAGAAGGCAGCACAGGTGAGTACGAGATAAACAAAGTGTGCCTTTCAGTGTTTCGTTTCAGGAAAGGTGACAGAAGATGCGGTGGAAGACGGAAAAAAAGAAGATGGTAATAGAAGGCAACACAGGTGAGTACGAGACAAAGTGTGCATTTCAGTGTTTCGTTTTAGGAAAGGTGCCAGAAGGTGAGGTGGAAGACTGGAAAAAAAGAAGATGGTGATAGAAGGCAGCACAGGTGAGTCCGAGATATAGTGTGCATTTCAGTGTTTCGTTTCAGCAAAGGTGACAGAAGATGCGGTGGAACACTGGAAAAAAGAAGAAGATGGTGATAGAAGGCAGCACAGGTGAGTAGGAGAAAAAAAGTGTGCATTTCAGTGTTTCGTTTCAGGAAAGGTGACAGAAGATGAGGTGGAAGACTGAAAAAAAAAAAGAAGATGGTGAAAAAAGGCAGCAAAGGTGAGTCCGAGATAAATAAAATGTGCATTTTAGTGTTTCGTTTCAGGAAAGGTGACAGAAGATGCGGTGGAAGACTGGAAAAAAAAAAGAAGATGGTGATAGAAGGCAGCACAGGTGAGTCTGAGATAAAGTGTGCATTTCAGTGTTTTGTTTCAGGAAAGGTGACAGAAGATGCGGTGGAAGACTGGAAAAAAGAAGAAGATGGTGATAGAAGGCAGCACAGGTGAGTCAGAGATAAATAAAGTGTGCATTTCAGCAGAGCCAGGACAAGGTCCTCCAGCACCCAAGGCTGAGACACCAAAGTGCGCCCCTCCATCCCTCCCACCCCAGCTGTCACTCACTGATTGCTATTAGACTAAGAGGGCCACAGGGCCCACAACCTCCCCAACACCTTAATATCTAGTTATCTGGCTTGTGGTCACTGCTATGTATCCCCTTTTCTTATTTCTTTCTGCTTCATACACAATTAGGAATGACAGCTGAATGAATTGTGCGCCCCCTTCTACACTGCGCCCTGAGGCTGGAGCCTCTCCAGCCTATGACTCGGCCCGGCCCTGCATTTCAGTGTTTCATTTAAGGAAAGGTGACAGAAGATGAGGTGGAAGACTGAAAAAAAAAAGAGATGGTGATAGAAGGCAGCACAGGTGAGTCCGTGATAAATAAAGTGTGCATTTCAGTGTTTCGTTTCAGGAAAGGTGACAGAAGATGAGGTGGAAGAATGGAAAAATAGAAGAAGATGGTGATAGAAGGCAGCACTGGTGAGTCAGATAAATAAAGTGTGCATTTCAGTGTTTCGTTTCAGGAAAGGTGACAGAAGATGAGGTGGAAGACTGGAAAAAAAAAGATGGTGATAGAAGGCAGCACAGGTGAGTCCGAGATAAAGTGTGCATTTCAGTGTTTCGTTTCAGGAAAGGTGACAGAAGATGCGGTGGAAGACTGGAAAAAGAAGAAGATGGTGATAGAAGGCAGCACAGGTGAGTTCGTGATAAATAAAGTGTGCATTTCAGTGTTTCGTTTCAGGAAAGGTGACAGAAAATGAGGCGGAAGACTGGAAAAAAAGTAGAAGATGGTGATAGAAGGCAGCACAGGTGAGTCTGAGATAAAGTGTGCATTTCAGTGTTTCGTTTCAGGAAAGGTGACAGAAGGTGAGGTGGAAGACTGGAACAAAGAAGATGGTGATAGAAGGCAGCACAGGTGAGTCCGTGATAAATAAAGTGTGCATTTCAGTGTTTCGTTTCAGGAAAGGTGACAGAAGATGAGGTGGAAGAATGGAAAAAAAGATGGTGAAAGAAGGCAGCACAGGTGAGTTCGAGATAAATAAAGTGTGCATTTCAGTGTTTCGTTTCAGGAAAGGTGACAGAAGATGCGGTGGAAGAGTGGAAAAAAAGAAGATGGTGATAGAAGGCAGCACAGGTGAGTCTGAGATAAAGTGTGCATTCAGTGTTTCGTTTCAGGAAAGGTGACAGAAGATGAGGTGGAAGACTGGAAAAAAAGATGGTGATAGAAGGCAGCACAGGTGAGTCCGAGATAAAGTGTGCATTTCAGTGTTTCGTTTCAGGAAAGGTGACAGAAGATGCGGTGGAAGACTGGAAAAAAGAAGGAGATGGTGATAGAAGGCAGCACAGGTGAGTTCGTGATAAATAAAGTGTGCATTTCAGTGTTTCGTTTCAGGAAACGTGACAGAAGATGAGGCGGAAGACTGGAAAAAAAGAAGATGGTAATAGAAAGCAGCACAGGTGAGTACGAGATAAACAAAGTGTGCACTTCAGTGTTTTATTTCAGGAAAGGTGACAAAAAAAGAGGAGAAAGACTGGAAAAAAGAAGATGGTGATAGAAGGCAGCACAGGTGAGTACGAGATAAACAAAGTGTGCATTCAGTGTTTCGTTTCAGGAAAGGTGACAGAAGATGAGGTGGAAGACTGGAAAAAAAGAAGAAGATGATGATAGAAGGCAGCACAGGTGAGTCTGAGATAAAGTGTGCATTTCAGTGTTTCGTTTCAGGAAAGGTGGCAGAAGATGAGATGGAAGACTGGAAAAAAGAAGATGGTGATAGAAGGCAGCATAGGTGAGTCCGAGATAAATAAAGTGTGCATTTCAGTGTTTCGTTTCAGGAAGGGTGACAGAACATGAGGTGGAAGATTGGAAAAAAAGAAGAAGATGGTGATAGAAGGCAGCACAGGTGAGTCTGAGATGGAGTGTGCATTTCAGTGTTTAGTTTCAGGAAAGGTGACAGAAGATAAGGTGAAAGACTGAAAAAAAAGAAAATGGTAATAGAAGGCAGCACAGGTGAGTCCGAGATAAATAAAGTGTGCATCTCAGTGTTTCATTTCAGGAAAGGTGACAGAAGATGCGGTGAAAGACTGAAAAAAAAAGTAGAAGAAGGTGATAGAAGGCAGCACAGGTGAGTCTGAGATAAAGTGTGCATTTCAGTGTTTCGTTTCAGGAAAGGTGACAGAAGGTGAGGTGGAAGACTGGAACAAAGAAGATGGTGATAGAAGGCAGCACAGGTGAGTCTGAGATAAATAAAGTGTGCATTTCAGTGTTTCGCTTCAGGAAAGGTGACAGAAGATGAGGTGGAAGACTGGAAAAAAGAAGAAGATGGTGATAGAAGACGGCACAGGTGAGTCCGAGATAAATGAAGTGTGCATTTCACGGTTTCATTTCAGGAAAGGTGACAGAAGATGAGGTGGAAGACTGGAAAAAAAGATGGTGAAAGAAGGCAGCACAGGTGAGTTCGAGATAAATAAAGTGTGCATTTCAGTGTTTCGTTTCAGGAAAGGTGACAGAAGATGAGGCGGAAGACTGGAAAAAAGAAGATGGTAATAGAAGGCAGCACAGGTGAGTCCGTGATAAATAAAGTGTGCATTTCAGTGTTCTATTTTGAGGAAAGGTGACAGAAGATGCGGTGGAAAACTGGAAAAAAAGAAGAAGATGGTGATAGAAGGCAGCACAGGTGAGTACGAGAAAAACAAAAGTGTGCATTTCAATGTTTCGTTTCAGGAAAGGTGACAGAAGATGAGGCGAAAGACTGAAAAAAAAGAAGATGGTGATAGAAGGCAGCACAGGTGAGTCTGAGATAAAGTGTGCATTCAGTGTTTCGTTTCAGGAAAGGTGACAGAAGATGCGGTGGAAGACTGGAAAAAAAGAAGAAGATGGTGATAGAAGGCAGCACAGGTAAGTCCGAGATAAATAAAGTGTGCATTTCAGTGTTTCGTTTCAGGAAAGGTGGCAGAAGATGAGATGGAGGACTGGAAAGAAAGAAGATGGTAAAAGAAGGCAGCACAGGTGAGTCCGAGATAAATAAAGTGTGAATTTCAGTGTTTTGTTTCAGGAAAGGTGACAGAAGATGAGGTGGAAGACTGGAAAAAAAGAAGATGGTGATAGAAGGCAGCAAAGGTGAGTCCGAGATAAATAAAGTGTGCATTTCAGTGTTTCGTTTCAGGAAAGGTGACAGAAGATGAGGTGGAACACTGAAAAAAAGAAGAAGATGGTGATAGAAGGCAGCACAGGTGAGTACGAGATAAACAAAGTGTGCCTTTCAGTGTTTCGTTTCAGGAAAGGTGACAGAAGATGCAGTGGAAGATGGAAAAAAAGAAGATGGTAATAGAAGGCAACACAGGTGAGTACGAGATAAAGTGTGCATTTCAGTGATTCGTTTTAGGCAAGGTGCCAGAAGGTGAGGTGGAAGATTGTAAAAAAAGAAGATGGTGATAGAAGGCAGCACAGGTGAGTCCGAGATATAATGTGCATTTCAGTGTTTCATTTCAGGAAACGTGACAGAAGATGCGGTGGAAGACTGGAAAAAAGAAGAAGATGGTGATAGAAGGCAGCACAGGTGAGTCTGAGATAAAGTGTGCATTTCAGTGTTTCGTTTCAGGAAAGGTGACAGAAGATGCTGTGGAAAACTGGAAAAAAGAAGAAGATGGTGATAGAAGGCAGCACAGGTGAGTCCGTGATAAATAAAGTGTGCATTTCAGTGTTATATTTTGAGGAAAGGTGACAGAAGATGCGGTGGAAAACTGGAAAAAAAGAAGAAGATGGTGACAGAAGGCAGCATAGGTGAGTCCAAGATAAATAAAGTGTGTATTTCAGTGTTTCGTTTCAGGAAAGGTGACAGAAGATAAGGTGGAAGACTGGAAATAAAGGAGATGGTGATAGAAGGCAGCACAGGTGAGTCCAAAATAAAGTGTGCATTTCAGTGTTTTGTTTCAGGAAAGGTGACAGAAGGTGAGGTGGAAGACTGGAAAAAAAAGAGATGGTGATAGAAGGCAGCACAGGTGAGTCCGTGATAAATAAAGTGTGCATTTCAGTGTTTCGTTTCAGGAAAGGTGACAGAAGATGAGGCGGAAGACTGGAAAAAAGAAGATGGTAATAGAAGGCAGCACAGGTGAGTCCGTGATAAATAAAGTGTGCATTTCAGTGTTCTATTTTGAGGAAAGGTGACAGAAGATGCGGTGGAAAACTGGAAAAAAAGAAGAAGATGGTGATAGAAGGCAGCACAGGTGAGTACGAGAAAAACAAAAGTGTGCATTTCAATGTTTCGTTTCAGGAAAGGTGACAGAAGATGAGGCGAAAGACTGAAAAAAAAGAAGATGGTGAAAGAAGGCAGCACAGGTGAGTCTGAGATAAAGTGTGCATTCAGTGTTTCGTTTCAGGAAAGGTGACAGAAGATGCGGTGGAAGACTGGAAAAAAAGAAGAAGATGGTGATAGAAGGCAGCACAGGTGAGTACGAGATAAACAAAGTGTGCCTTTCAGTGTTTCGTTTCAGGAAAGGTGGCAGAAGATGAGATGGAGGACTGGAAAGAAAGAAGATGGTGAAAGAAGGCAGCACAGGTGCGTCCGAGATAAATAAAGTGTGAATTTCAGTGTTTTGTTTCAGGAAAGGTGACAGAAGATGAGGTGGAAGACTGGAAAAAAAGAAGATGGTGATAGAAGGCAGCAAAGGTGAGTCCGAGATAAATAAAGTGTGCCTTTCAGTGTTTCATTTCAGGAAAGGTGACAGAAGATGCGGTGGAAGACTGGAAAAAAGAAGAAGATGGTGATAGAAGGCAGCACAGGTGAGTACGAGAAAAACAAAAGTGTGCATTTCAGTGTTTCGTTTCAGGAAAGGTGACAGAAGATGCTGTGGAAAACTGGAAAATAGAAGAAGATGGTGATAGAAGGCAGCACAGGTGAGTCCGTGATAAATAAAGTGTGCATTTCAGGGTTATATTTTGAGGACAGGTGACAGAAGATGCGGTGGAAAACTGGAAAAAAAGAAGAAGATGGTGACAGAAGGCAGCATAGGTGAGTCCAAGATAAATAAAGTGTGCATTTCAGTGTTTCGTTTCAGGAAAGGTGACAGAAGATGAGGTGGAAGACTGGAAAAAAAGATGGTGAAAGAAGGCAGCACAGGTGAGTTCGAGATAAATAAAGTGTGCATTTCAGTGTTTCGTTTCAGGACAGGTTACAGAAGATGAAGTGGAAGACTGGAAAAAAATAAGATTGTGATAGAAGGCAGCACAGGTGAGTCTGAGATAAAGTGTGCATTTCAGTGTTTCGTTTCAGGAAAGGTGACAGAAGATGAGGCGGAAGACTGGAAAAAAGAAGATGGTAATAGAAGGCAGCACAGGTGAGTCCGTGATAAATAAAGTGTGCATTTCAGTGTTCTATTTTGAGGAAAGGTGACAGAAGATGCGGTGGAAAACTGGAAAAAAAGAAGAAGATGGTGATAGAAGGCAGCACAGGTGAGTACGAGAAAAACAAAAGTGTGCATTTCAATGTTTCGTTTCAGGAAAGGTGACAGAAGATGAGGCGAAAGACTGAAAAAAAAGAAGATGGTGATAGAAGGCAGCACAGGTGAGTCTGAGATAAAGTGTGCATTCAGTGTTTCGTTTCAGGAAAGGTGACAGAAGATGCGGTGGAAGACTGGAAAAAAAGAAGAAGATGGTGATAGAAGGCAGCACAGGTGAGTACGAGATAAACAAAGTGTGCCTTTCAGTGTTTCGTTTCAGGAAAGGTGGCAGAAGATGAGATGGAGGACTGGAAAGAAAGAAGATGGTGAAAGAAGGCAGCACAGGTGCGTCCGAGATAAATAAAGTGTGCATTTCAGTGTTTCGTTTCAGGAAAGGTGACAGAAGATGAGGTGGAACACTGAAAAAAAGAAGAAGATGGTGATAGAAGGCAGCACAGGTGAGTACGAGATAAACAAAGTGTGCCTTTCAGTGTTTCGTTTCAGGAAAGGTGACAGAAGATGCAGTGGAAGATGGAAAAAAAGAAGATGGTAATAGAAGGCAACACAGGTGAGTACGAGATAAAGTGTGCATTTCAGTGTTTCGTTTTAGGCAAGGTGCCAGAAGGTGAGGTGGAAGACTGTAAAAAAAGAAGATGGTGATAGAAGGCAGCACAGGTGAGTCCGAGATATAGTGTGCATTTCAGTGTTTCGTTTCAGCAAAGGTGACAGAAGATGAGGTGAAAGACAGAAAAAAAAAAAGAAGATGGTGAAAAAAGGCAGCACAGGTGAGTCCGAGATATAGTGTGCATTTCAGTGTTTCATTTCAGGAAAGGTGACAGAAGATGCGGTGGAAGACTGGAAAAAAGAAGAAGATGGTGATAGAAGGCAGCACAGGTGAGTCTGAGATAAAGTGTGCATTTCAGTGTTTCGTTTCAGGAAAGGTGACAGAAGATGCTGTGGAAAACTGGAAAAAAGAAGAAGATGGTGATAGAAGGCAGCACAGGTGAGTCCGTGATAAATAAAGTGTGCATTTGAGTGTTATATTTTGAGGAAAGGTGACAGAAGATGCGGTGGAAAACTGGAAAAAAAGAAGAAGATGGTGACAGAAGGCAGCATAGGTGAGTCCAAGATAAATAAAGTGTGTATTTCAGTGTTTCGTTTCAGGAAAGGTGACAGAAGATAAGGTGGAAGACTGGAAATAAAGGAGATGGTGATAGAAGGCAGCACAGGTGAGTCCAAAATAAAGTGTGCATTTCAGTGTTTCGTTTCAGGAAAGGTGACAGAAGGTGAGGTGGAAGACTGGAAAAAAAAGAGATGGTGATAGAAGGCAGCACAGGTGAGTCCGTGATAAATAAAGTGTGCATTTCAGTGTTTCGTTTCAGGAAAGGTGACAGAAGATGAGGTGGAAGACTGGAAAAAAAGATGGTGAAAGAAGGCAGCACAGGTGAGTTCGAGATAAATAAAGTGTGCATTTCAGTGTTTCGTTTCAGGACAGGTTACAGAAGATGAAGTGGAAGACTGGAAAAAAATAAGATTGTGATAGAAGGCAGCACAGGTGAGTCTGAGATAAAGTGTGCATTTCAGTGTTTCGTTTCAGGAAAGGTGACAGAAGATGAGGCGGAAGACTGGAAAAAAGAAGATGGTAATAGAAGGCAGCACAGGTGAGTCCGTGATAAATAAAGTGTGCATTTCAGTGTTCTATTTTGAGGAAAGGTGACAGAAGATGCGGTGGAAAACTGGAAAAAAAGAAGAAGATGGTGATAGAAGGCAGCACAGGTGAGTACGAGAAAAACAAAAGTGTGCATTTCAATGTTTCGTTTCAGGAAAGGTGACAGAAGATGAGGCGAAAGACTGAAAAAAAAGAAGATGGTGATAGAAGGCAGCACAGGTGAGTCTGAGATAAAGTGTGCATTCAGTGTTTCGTTTCAGGAAAGGTGACAGAAGATGTGAGGAAGACTGGAAAAAAAGAAGAAGATGGTGATAGAAAGCAGCACAGGTAAGTCCGAGATAAATAAAGTGTGCATTTCAGTGTTTCGTTTCAGGAAAGGTGGCAGAAGATGAGATGGAGGACTGGAAAGAAAGAAGATGGTGAAAGAAGGCAGCACAGGTGCGTCCGAGATAAATAAAGTGTGCATTTCAGTGTTTCGTTTCAGGAAAGGTGACAGAAGATGAGGTAGAAGACTGGAAAAAAGGAGAAGATGGTGATAGAAGGCAGCACAGGTGAGTCCGAGATAAATAAAGTGTGAATTTCAGTGTTTTGTTTCAGGAAAGGTGACAGAAGATGAGGTGGAAGACTGGAAAAAAAGAAGATGGTGATAGAAGGCAGCACAGGTGAGTCCGAGATAAATAAAGTGTGCATTTCAGTGTTTCGTTTCAGGAAGGGTCACAGCACATGAGGCGGAACACTGGAAAAAAGTAGATGGTGAGAGAAGGCAGCACAGGCGAGTCAGAGATAAAGTGTGCATTTCAGTGTTTCGTTTCAGGAAAGGTGACAGAAGATGTGGTGGAAGACTAAAAAAAAAAGAAGAAGATGGTGATAGAAGACAGCACAGGTAAGTCTAAGGTAAATAAAGTGTGCATTTCAGTGTTTCGTTTCAGGAAAGGTGACAGAAGATGCGGTGGAAGACGGAAAAAAAGAAGATGGTAATAGAAGGCAACACAGGTGAGTACGAGATAAAGTGTGCATTTCAGTGTTTCGTTTTAGGAAAGGTGACAGAAGAGGAGGTGGAAGACTGGAAAAAAAGAAGATGGTGATAGAAGGCAGCACAGGTGAGTCCGAGGAAAAGTGTTTCGTTTCAGGAAAGGTGACAGAAGGTGAGGTGGAAGACTGGAGAAAAAAAAAGAGATGGTGATAGAAGGCAGCACAGGTGAGTCCGTGATAAATAAAGTGTGCATTTCAGTGTTTTGTTTCAGGAAAGGTGACAGAAGATGCGGTGGAAGACTGGAAAAAAGAAGAAGATGGTGATAGAAGGCAGCACAGGTGAGTTCGTGATAAATAAAGTGTGCATTTCAGTGTTTCGTTTCAGGAAAGGTGACAGAAGATGAGGCGGAAGACTGGAAAAAAAGAAGATGGTAATAGAAGGCAGCACAGGTGAGTCAGAGATAAATAAAGTGTGCATTTCAGCGTTTCGTTTCAGGAAAGGTGACAGAAGATGCGGTGGAAGAATGGAAAAATAGAAGAAGATGGTGATAGAAGGCAGCACTGGTGAGTCAGAGAAATAAAGTGTGCATTTCAGTGCTTCGTTTCAGGAAAGGTGACAGAAGATAAAGTGTAGGACTGGAAAAAAAAGAGATGGTGATAGAAGGCAGCACAGGTAAGTCCGTGATAAATAAAGTGTGCATTTCAGTGTTTCGTTTCAGGAAAGGTGACAGAAGATGCGGTGGAAGACTGGAAAAAAAGAAGAAGATAGTGATAGAAGGCAGCACAGGTGAGTCAGAGATAAATAAAGTGTGCATTTCAGTGTTTCGTTTCAGGAAAGGTGACAGAAGATGAGGTGGAAAACTGGAAAAAAAGAAAATGGTGATAGAAGGCAGCACAGGTGAGTCCGTGATAAATAAAGTGTGCATTTCAGTGTTTCATTTCAGGAAAAGTGACAGAAAATGCGGTGGAAAACTGGAAAAAAAGAAGAAGATGGTGACAGAAGGCAGCATAGGTGAGTCCAAGATAAATAAAGTGTGCATTTCAGTGTTTCGTTTCAGGAAAGGTGACAGAAGAGGAGGTGGAAGACTGGAAAAAAAGAAGATGGTGATAGAAGGCAGCACAGGTGAGTCCGAGATAAATTAAGTGTGAATTTCAGTGTTTCGTTTCAGGAAAGGTGACAAAAGGTGGGGTGGAAGACTGGAAAAAAAAAAGAGATGGTGATAGAAGGCAGCACAGATGAGTCCGTGATAAAGTGTGCATTTCAGTGTTTCGTTTCAGGAAAGGTGACAGAAGATGAGGTGGAAGAATGGAAAAATAGAAGAAGATGGTGATAGAAGGCAGCACTGGTGAGTCCGAGAAATAAAGTGTGCATTTCAGTGCTTCGTTTCAGGAAAGGTGACAGAAGATAAAGTGAAAGACTGGAAAAAAAGATGGTGAAAGAAGGCAGCACAGGTGAGTCCGAGATAAATAAAGTGTGCATTTCAGTGTTTTGTTTCAGGAAAGGTGACAGAAGACGAGGTGGAAGACTGGAAAAAAAAGATGCTGATAGAAGGCAGCACAGGTAAGTCCGAGATAAAGTGTGAATTTCATTGTTTCGTTTCAGGAAAGGTGACAGAAAATGAAGTGGAAGACTGGAAAAAAAGAAGATGGTGATAGAAGGCAGCACAGGTGAGTCCGAGATATAGTGTGCATTTCAGTGTTTCGTTTCAGGAAAGGTGACAGAAGATGCGGTGGAAGACTGGAAAAAAGAAGAAGATGGTGATAGAAGGCAGCACAGGTGAGTTCGTGATAAATAAAGTGTGCATTTCAGTGTTTCGTTTCAGGAAAGGTGACAGAAGATGAGGCGGAAGACTGGAAAAAAGAAGATGGTAATAGAAGTCAGCACAGGTGAGTACGAGATAAATAAAGTGTGCATTTCAGTGTTTCGTTTCAGAAAAGGTGACAGAAGATGCGGTGGAAGACTGGAAAAAAGAAGAAGATGGTGATAGAAGGCAGCACAGGTGAGTCTGAGATAAATAAAGTGTGCATTTCAGTGTTTTACTTCAGGAAAAGTGACAGAAAATGCGGTGGAAAACTGGAAAAAAAGAAGAAGATGGTGACAGAAGGCAGCATAGGTGAGTCCAAGATAAATAAAGTGTGCATTTCAGTGTTTCGTTTCAGGAAAGGTGACTGAAGAGGAGGTGGAAGACTGGAAAAAAAGAAGATGGTGATAGAAGGCAGCACAGGTGAGTCCGAGATAAATAAAGTGTGAATTTCAGTGTTTCGTTTCAGGAAAGGTGACAGAAGATGCGGTGGAAGACTGGAAAAAAGAAGAAGATGGTGATAGAAGGCAGCACAGGTGAGTTCGTGATAAATAAAGTGTGCATTTCAGTGTTTCGTTTCAGGAAAGGTGACAGAAGATGAGGCGGAAGACTGGAAAAAAAGAAGATGGTAATAGAAGGCAGCACAGGTGAGTCAGAGATAAATAAAGTGTGCATTTCAGTGTTTCGTTTCAGGAAAGGTGACAGAAGATGCAGTGGAAGACTGGAAAAAAGAAGAAGATGGTGATAGAAGGCAGCACAAGTGAGTCCGAGATAAAGTGTACTTTTCCGTGTTTCGTTTCAGGAAAGGTGACAGAAGATGCGGTGGAAGACTGGAAAAAAGAAGAAGATGGTGATAGAAGGTAGCACAGGTGAGTCTGAGATAAAGTGTGCATTTCAGTGTTTCATTTCAGGAAAGGTGACAGAAGATGCGGTGGAAAACTGGAAAAAAAGAAGAAGTTGGTGACAGAAGGCAGCACAGGTGAGTCCGAGATAAATAAAGTGTGAATTTCAGTGTTTCGTTTCTGGAAAGGTGACAGAAGATGCGGTGGAAGACTGGAAAAAAGAAGAAGATGGTGATAGAAGGCAGCACAGGTGAGTTCGTGATAAATAAAGTGTGCATTTCAGTGTTTCGTTTCAGGAAAGGTGACAGAAGATGAGGTGGAAGAATGGAAAAATAGAAGAAGATGGTGATAGAAGGCAGCACTGGTGAGTCAGAGAAATAAAGTGTGCATTTCAGTGCTTCGTTTCAGGAAAGGTGACAGAAGATAAAGTGGAAGACTGGAAAAAAAGATGGTGAAAGAAGGCAGCACTGGTGAGTCCGAGATAAATAAAGTGTGCATTTCAGTGTTTCGTTTCAGGAAAGGTGAAGGAAGATGAGGCGGAAAACCGGAAAAAAAAAGGAGATGGTGATAGAAGGCAGCACAGGTGAGTCAGAGATAAATAAAGTGTGCATTTCAGTGTTTCGTTTCAGGAAAGGTGACAGAAGATGAGGTGGAAGACTGAAAAAAAAAGAAGATGGTGAAAAAAGGCAGCAAAGGTAAGTCCGAGATAAATAAAGTGTGCATTTCAGTGTTTCGTTTCAGGAAAGGTGACAGAAGATGCGGTGGAAGACTGGAAAAAAAGAAGAAGATGGTGATAGAAGGCAGCACAGGTGAGTCCGTGATAAATAAAGTGTGCATTTCAGTGTTTCATTTCAGGAAAGGTGACAAAAGATGCGGTGGAAAACTGGAAAAAAAGAAGAAGATGGTGACAGAAGGCAGCATAGGTGAGTCCAAGATAAATAAAGTGTGCATTTCAGTGTTTCGTTTCAGGAAAGGTGACAGAAGAGGAGGTGGAAGACTGGAAAAAAAGAAGAAGATGGTGATAGAAGGCAGCACAGGTGAGTCCGTGATAAATAAAGTGTGCATTTCAGTGTTTCATTTCAGGAAAGGTGACAAAAGATGCGGTGGAAAACTGGAAAAAAAGAAGAAGATGGTGACAGAAGGCAGCATAGGTGAGTCCAAGATAAATAAAGTGTGCATTTCAGTGTTTCGTTTCAGGAAAGGTGACAGAAGAGGAGGTGGAAGACTGGAAAAAAAGAAGATGGTGATAGAAGGCAGCACAGGTGAGACCGAGATAAATAAAGTGTGAATTTCAGTGTTTCGTTACAGGAAAGGTGACAGAAGATAAGGTGGAAGACTGGAAAAAAAGAAGATGGTGATAGAAGGCAGCACAGGTGAGTCCGAGATAAATGAAGTGTGCATTTCAGTGTTTCATTTCAGGAAAGGTGACAGAAGAAGATGAGGCGGAAGACTGGAAAAAAGAAGAAGATGGTGATAGAAGGCAGCACAGGTGAGTCCGAGATAAATAAAGTGTGCATTTCAGTGTTTTGTTACAGGAAAGGTGGCAGGAGATGAGGCGTAAGAATGGAAAAAAGAAGATGGTGATAGAAGACAGCACAGGTGAGTCCGAGATAAATAAAGTGTGCATTTCAGTGTTTCGTTTCAGGAAAAGTGATAGAAGATGAGGTGGAAGACTGGAAAAAAATAGATGGTGATAGAAGACAGCACAGGCGAGTCCGAGATAAAGTGTGCATTTTAGTGTTTCATTTCAGGAAAGGTGACAGAAGATGAGGTGGAAGACTGAAAAAAAAAGAAGATGGTGAAAAAAGGCAGCAAAGGTAAGTCCGAGATAAATAAAGTGTGCATTTCAGTGTTTCGTTTCAGGAAAGGTGACAGAAGATGCGGTGGAAGACTGGAAAAAAAGAAGAAGATGGTGATAGAAGGCAGCACAGGTGAGTCCGTGATAAATAAAGTGTGCATTTCAGTGTTTCATTTCAGGAAAGGTGACAAAAGATGCGGTGGAAAACTGGAAAAAAAGAAGAAGATGGTGACAGAAGGCAGCATAGGTGAGTCCAAGATAAATAAAGTGTGCATTTCAGTGTTTCGTTTCAGGAAAGGTGACAGAAGAGGAGGTGGAAGACTGGAAAAAAAGAAGATGGTGATAGAAGGCAGCACAGGTGAGACCGAGATAAATAAAGTGTGAATTTCAGTGTTTCGTTACAGGAAAGGTGACAGAAGATAAGGTGGAAGACTGGAAAAAAAGAAGATGGTGATAGAAGGCAGCACAGGTGAGTCCGAGATAAAGTGTGCATTTCAGTGTTTTGTTTGAGGAAAGGTGACAGAAGGTGAGGTGGAAGACTGGAAAAAAAAAGAGATTGTGATAGAAGGCAGCACAGGTGAGTCCGAGATAAATGAAGTGTGCATTTCAGTGTTTCATTTCAGGAAAGGTGACAGAAGAAGATGAGGCGGAAGACTGGAAAAAAGAAGAAGATGGTGATAGAAGGCAGCACAGGTGAGTCCGAGATAAATAAAGTGTGCATTTCAGTGTTTTGTTACAGGAAAGGTGGCAGGAGATGAGGCGTAAGAATGGAAAAAAGAAGATGGTGATAGAAGACAGCACAGGTGAGTCCGAGATAAATAAAGTGTGCATTTCAGTGTTTCGTTTCAGGAAAAGTGATAGAAGATGAGGTGGAAGACTGGAAAAAAATAGATGGTGATAGAAGACAGCACAGGCGAGTCCGAGATAAAGTGTGCATTTTAGTGTTTCATTTCAGGAAAGGTGATAGAAGAGGAGGTGGAAGACCATCTACTGAACCCCATTTCCCTTGTTGAAAGACCACCTTATCATTGGATTAAATGGGCAGTTGGCAACTACATCCCTCCCCTTTCTAATACAGGAGCTATGAAAAAGGAGAAGGCGCATCTTTGATTAACAATGCTTTTATCTTCTTTCCTCTCCCATACCTCCAATGACCTAAACTGGATGGTTATAAAGTTCTGTCTGTCTTCAATGTGTTTTCCTGAGGAAGCTGTAGAATATGGAAACTGATAACAAGATTTAAAGATGTTTACAAAATGTATTTTGTCAATGAAAGAAATGAAAGTGTTTGCTTTACAATTCTCTATCTGTGAATATCTTCTTGTAATGAATTTACTGCAGGGTTACATGTACCTCCATTTACAGAAGAGTTAACAATTTAAAGCAAATGTGAAGTGAAATTAGAATAAAAAAAAAAAAAAAAAAAAAAATAGATACCTATGGAGAGTTAAGGCTTTGGGTCATATAAAACCTTCTTGTTCTGCTCACGGTCCCCTCGTTCCAGCCATGTCTAAATCTGCCACCATGGGAGGTTTTGGGAGCTTGAGTAATCCCAAAGATGGGCAGCTCCATACTTCGTATGCGTGAGTACGCATGAAAGTACAAAAGTCTTCAAGAGCTCTTGGGGTTCCGAGAGCTTCAGAGAATAATCAGAGGTGCATTTGAACAATTGGTCGAAAAGCTTTTGCAGGGGTGATAACGCTGGAACGAGGTGCCTGAGCAAGGAATGGGAAGACTGGTGAGTATCTGTTTTTTTATTCTTATTTCAATTCACATTGACTTTAAAAAAATGAATTAAGGAAAATAATACAGTAAATAAATAATATTCTTAAAAGTTACATGAATTAATGCCAGGCCTCCATTTTACAAATCCAAGTGTTCTTTTTCCCCATTGTCGAAGTTTGTCGTGGAATAGCTCTCCCTAGTGGTAGACAACCTAATTAGCTGACGATATCTATATTGCCATTGTGTGGAACAAGAAATCCAATATACATTTGTTACAATTGGCTTAGGATTCTTGTGTAATGAAAAGTTTTCTGTTGTTAAAAAGATTAGAAACCCCGGCATTTATGACAATGTACAAGCAGGAAGCCACCAAAAAGCTCTGTCACCACTATAATTTTATTTACAGTAAGGCTCACCATACATGGGCCTGTACAGGCCCACTTAGACCAGAACCTGGTTCTTCTCAGTCAAAATGGCTGAAATCACAGCTGTCAAATCACAGCTTATAAAATGTTTCCAGTGCTGCAAATTGTCCAACTGCACAGCTTTTCATCCCTGTGGAGACCATTTTCAACACTTTAGTACCTTCATTCTTTGTGACATTCCTCAGATTTTGGTCATAGTGGCATGATGAGAGAGAGAGAGAGAGAGAGAGAGAGAGAGAGAGAGAGAGAGAGATGCTGCCTTCTTATATGTTAGGCTTGGAGGTGTATTCTCCACGGTCAGCACGCGATGCATAAGCTGACGTGAAGGAGGTACACACACCAGCACAAGGAATCAGGATATCCCCAGTTTAGTGGAGGAGAGGACTGACTCCAATAGGAGATTGTGGCGCACAGAGCCGGTGCAGATCCGAACAGCCACAAAATACTTTCGTGATAACGTCTCAGCGCAAAGTAGCGCTGAGCACATAAACCAGAACTGAGGAGATCAGGGCAGGTAGACAGAATGAACGCTTGCTTAACTAGCCACTACTTAGTGACAGCAAGCGTCCACAACAAGACAGACTGGAATGAGGCAGCCAATGCGTTTGCAGCGATGGCGTGCCTCACAAAGACAGGACAGGATAGTCAGGAAATAGCAGGATCAAGATAGATGAACGTAACACAGAGAAATATACAATAAGCATGTTTTCCTAGCGTATTACAATTACAGCTATCAATGAAACTATTTGTAACGTCTGACTAACATATGTATATATCGGCAATGAACCAATATATGACATAAGCAGGAACACTGACTAGGACTGGAGCAATACAGGGAACAGGACTCGGAAGGATTCGCTATCTCTTCGCAGAGATGAACGCAATCCACAAACGGTAACAGGACAGGATTCAGAAGGATTCGTTATCTCCTCGCAGAGATGAACGCAATCCACAAACAGGACCAGGAGCAGGATACTAACTCAGCACGGGTGATCACGATACGCGCAAACTACCAAAACGTGCTGGAAAACTGACTAACTGAACACAGGATATAAACAGTTCGTGTACGTATATATCAGCGTCACTGATGTATCAACGTAACACGAATACAAGAAAAATAATAAACGTGCTGGTATGCATATATATTGGCAATGAACCAATATATGATGCAAGACCAGCAAAGTATCTTTAGAACAAGAAACACGGTCTGGGGCTGAAGCAACAGCAAGACTAGCTACACTGAAACTATGATAGCCCGAGGAAACCCTGCAGGAAGCAGATCTTTATACTGAGGTCATCCAATGGGAGCAGACATGCAGATTCCCACACAGGTGAATGATAATCAGTCACAAGCCGACAGCAGGGAAAGGCAGACAAAGCTATGCAACTTGCATGGAAAGAGATCAGAACTGCCTAAACAGCAGCACTACTACCGCCAGCAATACCTGCTGCAGCAGCGATCATGACAGTACCCCCCCTTAAAAGCGGATTCTGGACACTTCTCAAAACTGAAATTCCCAACAAAACAGTCTGACTGATAATTCATGATGACCGGGACAGCCCGGCAAGACCAAATTCCAGAATCAGTCCCCACAAGACTGGACCCATCAAAACCAGAACCCACAGAACCATGCCCATCAGTACTACAAGCCCCAGTGTGACACCCATCAGAACCATGATTTCCAGAAGAAAGCCCTCCAAAACTCCCTGAGCGATACCCACCGCCTTCCAGGAACCGTTCAAAAACGCCAAAGCCTTTGCAATGCCCACCGGGACTGTCTTTACCAATACAAAACCCACTGTTGAACCAGTCCAAGGCACCAGGACAAATTTCCTCAGAGATCTCCCAGAACACTTTGAAGCTCCAAAAAGATCCCCATAGGTCAGAACGCCCCTTAGGCTCACATGGAGAACTATCAAGAACCCCTATGGAACCTAGGGCAATTCCCGAGTCAGGGCCACAAGGACAAACATCAAGATCAGGGCTTTCAGGGACCAGAACCATCTCTGGGCATGCAGGCAGACTGGCAACATCAGAACATGTTCCCACTAAGGAAGCATCAGAGCACGCTAACACCTTAGACACACTTGGGCATTCTGGCACACAAAGAACATCTGGGCACACTGGCACAAGAGAAACCTCTGGGCACGTCAAGGAACAGTGAGCCTCGGGGTCAGCCAAGACAGGACCAAAACCAGGACCGGCCAAAAAAAAATCGTCATGACTAGACTTCGCAACTACTGGGCTTTCACACAAGAATGCAGGATCAGACTTAGATGTCGCTGATTCCAGCAAAGTCAGTAACAAATCAGATTCAGGGGCACTAACAAGACAGGACAAATCTTCTGATGTATGCACTGAACCAGATAGGGACTCCACAACTACCTCTGGACTGGACAGAGACTCATCTAATACACTGGATTGGAGCTCATGAGGGGCTGCAGAACAAGTCAGTATTGCAGCAGCCCCCACTGGACTAGGCAAAACTGAGGAATTCCCTGGACAGGAAGGGGACTCTGGAACCTCTGCCACAGCGGCCAGAGAACCAGAATCTTTCAGGATACAGGGCTGGGTTTCAGGAACACTCATCAGACCGGACTGAAATTCTGAGATTTCTATTATTTTGACCAGAGAATCAGAATTATCCATGTTACAGGGCAAGACTTCTGAAACATTCAGAGGACAGGGCTAGAGTTCCTTAGCTGTTACAACACTGGAGAGGGACTCAACAACATTGGTTAAATCAGACTGTGTACAGGGCAAGGTATCTAACACACTTGCTGAAGAGGACAATATTTCAATGGCTTCTGCTTCACTGGGCAGAAATTCATCAAGTTTTATTAGAGCAGACTGTAATTCCAAAATAGCTGCTAAACAGGTGAATATTACTGCAACACCAACTGAGGTAAGCAGTGCCTCAGACTCCTCTGCTAGAGGGTCTGAAGTATCCAAAGTACTGGGTGAAGCATAAGACTCTGCGACCACAGCTTTACTGGACAGGATCACTGAACAGTCCATATTGCAGGGCAAAACCATGGAAGCACCTGCTGGACAGCATAATGATTCTGTGACCTGAGTTTCATTGGAGAGATCTACTGCACAATTCATGGTACAGGGCAAATTTACTGGAACATTTTCTGAACACGGTAATAATTCTGAGATTTCGGATTCACATAGCAGACGCTCTGAGTTATTCACGAAACTAGAGTGAGGTGTAGAAACAGGAAGATCAAAACACAATGTTTGCGCATCTGAATCACCATTCAATTGTAGAATTGGAAAATTCAGATGCTGGGGTTCTGAGGTTTCTGGACAGGATTGCTGGGACTCGGAAACTCATGTAGTGCATCTATTGGCATCTGCTGGATCAGACAGGAGTTGAACTTTATCAACACAGGTAATTTCTGCAGAAGTGTTTGCAGAGGCAGGCAAGATTTTTCTGGTGTCTGTTTCACTGAACAAAGACTCATGAGTACTGGCTAGGCTGGACTCAGAAGTCAGCAGGACCTCTGGATTCTCTGCTGAGAAATTTGTGCAGGGCAAGGTTAAGAAAGTATCAGTGGCTTCTGTTTTACTGGGAAGTAACACTGAGTTATCCATGGTACAGGGTGGAGTTACAGGAACATTCACAAGACATGGCAGGGACTCAGTAACTGGAGAAGTGGGACAGTCTCCAATTGACAGTGTGTCTTCCCTGGTATCAACTGATTGAATCGCATAAAAATCGTCCAAAATCATCTTCCACACATCAATCAATGGAGCCACAAAGTCATACCCACACACACCAGTTTCTATTAGGTTATAGGCAGACTTAATGCATGCATTCAATACTAATTCACTTTTCGCACTGTAAAATTGACAAAATGAACTTGAATCATTCTTCCATTCATAGACCAGGGCTTCCATCTCTCCTTTCTCAAATGGAGGATCCCATGCATACTTAACAGGCTGATCACAGTTTGCAAATGTGGTTGTGGCAGAAACATGTATTGGGTTATTTAGCAGGCGATTGGCAGATTTCTTATTCCTAAGAATCTCCAATACCTGTAGCAAGTGTTGGACTGTAGTGTATGCAAATTTTCCTTGCTGCACAAATATATTGATTTGTTCAATACTTTGTAATATATCCTCATAATCATACTCAGATAATTCTTTTAAACAAAAATCTTTATTTTCCCTAGCCAATGATGAAAGTTCATTAGTAGTTTCATAAGTCCATTTAACTCCCCTGAAAGACAATTGCATTTCATTATCTGTTAATGGCAGAATCTCATTGCAGGTCTGATGCGCAGTCGCTAAAGATAATGATTCTGCAGATTGGACACGTTTCTTAGAACGTTTGCGTTTTGCCTTAGACCCTGCTGTTTTTGGTGATTTATTCAAAGCTGCAGGAAAATTATCAGTAACACTCTCTGCTTGCTGATCATTCTTGCAAGCAATTGAAGGAGCAGCTGATTGGCCTGCTGCCAGGAGTTCATTAAGAGGAAAAGGCAATGGATCTATGCGCAACCAATTGTGAATTACAAAAGCTATAAATTGCAAAGGACTTTGTCTAAACTGAGTGTGATCTAAGACATCGATTGCCCAATCAAAAAGTTTGCCCTTAAAAAGAGCACACACGATCCAATCAGACCAGGTAGAAATTGCAGAAGCCCGAAAGTCGGGATTGGCCAGAACTGTAACCAATTCTGATATAAATTTGTCTGTAACTTCAGGACCAAGCTTTTCAAATTTTTTAAAGGAGCAGGACCCCTGACAAACAGTGTCATAATTTCTGGAAATCCCCCCCACAATAGGGATTGGTAATGGGGCTATCATAATGTTAGGCTTGGAGGTGTATTCTCCACGGTCAGCACGCGATGCATAAGCTGACGTGAAGGAGGTACACACACCAGCACAATGAATCAGGATATCCCCAGTTTAGTGGAGGAGAGGACTGACTCCAATAGGAGATTGTGGCGCACAGAGCCGGTGCAGATCCGAACAGCCACAAAATACTTTCGTGATAACGTCTCAGCGCAAAGTAGCGCTGAGCACATAAACCAGAACTGAGGAGATCAGGGCAGGTAGACAGAATGAATGCTTGCTTAACTAGCCACTACTTAGTGACAGCAAGCGTCCACAACAAGACAGACTGGAATGAGGCAGCCAATGCGTTTGCAGCGATGGCGTGCCTCACAAAGACAGGACAGGATAGTCAGGATCAGGAAATAGCAGGATCAAGATAGTTGAACGTAACACAGACAAATATACAATAAGTATGTTTTCCTAGCGTATTACAATTACAGCTATCAATGAAACTATTTGTAACGTCTGACTAACATATGTATGTATCGGCAATGAACCGATATATGACATAAGCAGGAACACTGACTAGGACTGGAGCAATACAGGGAACAGGACTCAGAAGGATTCGCTATCTCTTCGCAGAGATGAACGCAATCCACAAACGGTAACAGGACAGGATTCAGAAGGATTCGTTATCTCCTCGCAGAGATGAACGCAATCCACAAACAGGACCAGGAGCAGGATACTAACTCAGCACGGGTGATCACGATACGCGCAAACTACCAAAACGTGCTGGAAAACTGACTAACTGAACACAGGATATAAACAGTTCATGTACGTATATATCAGCGTCACTGATGTATCAACGTAACACGAATACAAGGAAAATAATAAACGTGCTGGTATGCATATATATTGGCAATGAACCAATATATGATGCAAGACCAGCAAAGTATCTTTAGAACAAGAAACACGGTCTGGGGCTGAAGCAACAGCAAGACTAGCTACACTGAAACTATGATAGCCCGAGGAAACCCTGCAGGAAGCAGATCTTTATACTGAGGTCATCCAATGGGAGCAGACATGCAGATTCCCACACAGGTGAATGATAATCAGTCACAAGCCGACAGCAGGGAAAGGCAGACAAAGCTATGCAACTTGCATGGAAAGAGATCAGAACTGCCTGAGCAGCAGCACTACTACCGCCAGCAATACCTGCTGCAGCAGCGATCATGACATTATATATGTGGTTTTTGGGGAAAAACGTTGTGTAATTACTTTTATGGACAATTTGCCTAACTGTGTTTTGGGAAAAAAAAAATCAGGGCCCTTTTGCATTACATTGTTACATTACAGTTAGCTACGCCCTGTCATGGTCACGCCTATTTTCTGTCACGTCATGGCCACGACCGTTTTATGCCACCCGGCTGGAAAAAAATTCTGGGGAGAACACTGAGATGCAATACATACACATACAGAGCAGATGCAAAACACGCACACAGTACACACACACACACACTGCAGATGCAATACACACACAGTACACACGCTGCAGCTGCAATACAAACACACCTCTGCGATATAAGGTGCCTATATTGCCTTATGGGAAATTTGGCCCTGCTGTTGTCCCAAATCCTGACATGCAGAGCAAGGCAATACACAGTTATTGTCATGTGACACAGCAAATTACCTAATACAGTACTGTATATGTATCATGCGCCCCCTAGAGGACATTTCATGCACACATAATGAGTACAATGGTGGCTTAGCATATAGCACTCTTTGCCTGTAGTGGCATACTATCACCCTGTGTCTATGTGGGTTTCCTTTGGGCACCTCGGTTTCCTCCCACACCCCAAAAACATAATTGGATCCTACTTAAAAATTGGCCCAAGATAGTTGTATGATGGATATGACTGTGGTAGGGTTTAGATTGTGAGTTCCTCTGAGGGACAGTTATTGACAAAACATACTCTGTAAAGCCCTGCAGAAGATGTTGGCGCTATATACAGTACTAAATAATAATACACACATAAGGAGTACCTTCTGTGTGAAATTCTGATGCACTCCAGTACCTCATGTCACTTGGCTCAGAATTTTTTCTTGTGGGCTGTTAAAGGGTCAGGCAAAGCAAAAAAATGAAATGGTTAAAGGATCCGCGAAGTGACATGTGACATGATGAGATAGACATGTGTATGTACAGTGCCTAGCACACAAATAACTATGCTGTGTTCCTTTTTTTTCTTTCTCTGCCTGAAAGAGTTAAATATCAGGTATGCAATTGGCTGACTCAGTCCTGACTCAGACAGGAAGTGACTACAGTCCCGACCCTCACTGATAAGAAATTCCTCTTTTTACCTCTTTCTTGCTCTCAGAAGCCATTTTCTGCTAGGAAAGTGTTTTATAGTTGGAATTTCTTATCAGTGAGGGTCACACTGTAGTCACTTCCTGTCTGAGTCATAACTGAGTCAGCCACTTGCATACCTGATATTTAACTCTTTCAGGCAGAGAAAGAAAAAAAGGAACACAGCTTAGTTATTTGTGTGCTAGGCACTGTATATACACATGTCTATCTGATCATTTCTCATGTCAGTTCGGGTATCCTTTAAATGAGAACTCCAGGATGTGCTAAATTGAGGTATCCTCCCCATGCCCGTGTGAACCGGCCCTCACTGTCTCCCCTTCACTCTTCACTCATTCCACAGCACCCTTAAACTAGCTTATTCTTTCCCTAGACCCTCAAAGGTGAGCACCCCTGAACAGTGACTGTTGTCCTTAAAGAGAACCCGAGGTGGGTTTGAAGAATATTATCTGCATACAGAGGCTGGATCTGCCTATACAGCCCAGCCTCTGTTGCTATCCCAAACTTCCCTAAGGTCCCCCTGCACTCTGCAATCCCTCATAAATCACAGCCACGCTGCTGACAAACAGCTTGTCAGAGCTGGCTGTGTTTATCTCTATAGTGTCAGTCTGCTGCTCTCCCCGCCTCCTGCAGAACTCCAGTCCCCGCCTGCATCCCTTCCCTCCCTGCTGATTGGAAGGGACGGGGGCAGGGACCGGAGCTATGCAGGAGGCGGGGGAGCAGCTGAGACTGACACTACCGATGTAAACACAACCTCACAGCACGGCTGTGATTTATGAGGGATTACAGAGTGCAGGGGGACCTTAGTGGGGTTTGGCATAGCAACAGAGGCTGGGCTGTATAGGCAGATCCAGCCTCTGTATGCAGATAACATTCTTTAAACACACCTCGGGTTCTCTTTAAGGATAATGCATTGGTTGCTAGGGAACAATTTGGGGCACAAGTGCCATAACGACACACTTCTTGACAATATCTCAGGGTAAACAAAGGGTAAGCAAAAACACAATTTTTTATTGAAGTATTTATATAGCGCCGACATATTACGCAGCACTGTACAGAGTTTATGGTCTTGTCACTAACTGTCCCTCAGAGAGGCTCACAATCTAGTCCCTAACATAGTCATTTGTCTATGTATGTATCATGTAGTGCATGTATCATAGTCTAGGGCCAATTTAAGGAGAAGCCAATTAACTTATCTGTATGTTTTTGGGATGTGGGAGGAAACCGGAGTGCCCGGAGAAAACCCATGCAGACACAGGGAGAACATACAAACTCCTTGCAGATGTTGACCTGGCTGGGATTCGAACTGGGGACCCAGCGCTGCAAGGCAAGAGTGCTAACCACTACGCCACCGTGCTGCCCAATTGGGCATATTCACTAAATAACAGTAATATTGCCATGTGCAGGCAGCATTACCTATGCCAGTTGCATATTAGCGCAGCCCACCTTATCTAAGTAATGTGGGTGTTGCTAGTGAAAAATGCACAATGCAACTGGTGGAAGTAATGGTAAAACTTACGTGCTCTTCCTACGCACTGCAATTTTACCTCTATTTGGTGAATGTGTCCAAATGTACTCGTTTGTCACGCATTTGTCAGTATTGACGAGAGAGAGAGAGAGAAAGAAAGAAAGAGAGAGAGAGAGTGAGTGCTTCAAAATCATCTGCTAACAATTTCATCACTCATAACAACATAACAGCAAAAAAAAAAAATTATTCAAATCGGCCCAGCAGGGCCTGAAAAAACCTCCTGCGCGGCTTACCCCGAACTACATTCGGGGTTACCGCCAGGAAGGTTAAAGTGGACCCAAATTAAAAATATTTCAGAAATAAAATCTGTTTTCTAACTTAGAATAATAAATAGCAGCCTTTTTTCAGCTGCATGATGACAAATATAAAATATTTTACATTTATTGGAGGAACCCCTCCCTTCCTTTCAAATTGCCGGGACAGAATCCGGCAGACTGGTGGAGGAGATACAAAACAAAACACAGGCTGCTACTGAAGATGTCACTGGGGAGGTGATCTCAGCTTGTGTGAGATTTCAGCCCCTGTGAGGGAGGGTAGCTGATGATAAACACACCCATGATCTAAAACCTCCTCCTAAGCTCAGAAGTAATGGCTGCCACCTGTATAACCCTAGTTATGAAAAGAGAAGGGTGAAAAGCATGCACTGAAATGCTCATAGGCTTGAAGGAGTGTTTATTTATCTTTGTATGTGTCAGAGTGGTGCAACTAAATATTTTAAATTAAAAAAATGGTTTGGTTTGGGTCCGCTTTAAGGAGAGGAAAGGCTCTGTGTCCTCATAGAGCCTTCCCGGTCCCTGCATTCTAGCTCTGGCTCCCTATTTGCAGCTTCCAACCAATGAGTCAGAGACTGCACTCTGCCGCTGCGGAAGACTTCATAAGTCTTCAGGAGCCCGAGTGCTCTCAAAGACAGGCCGCTCCGTACTGCGCATGCGTGAGCACGCTCTCTTGCGCACTTGCACATGGGTAGTTTGGAGCCGCCTCTCTTTGGGAACTCCCGAAGACATATGAGACCTCCTGCGGCAGGAGATTGGAACGGGGAGCCAGCGCTGCAACGCGGGGACTGTGACAGGAATGGGAAGATTCATTAGGACCCAGAGCCTTCCCTCTCCTTAAGTATTTTTTTTTAATCACTTCAGATTCTCTTTAAAGCAAGTTAAACAATAATTTAGAACAATGAATACCTTTCTCTGCATCATTTGGTATTTCTGGACATGTGTTTTCCCTTTTTGAAGCCAGGTAACATGTCTTTCTTCCCCCCATGTAGCCACCATGGCTTTTCTTCAATAGGATTTTGCTGATGTGCAGTAAGATGGCCTTACAATGCTAAAACATTTGCTGCCACTAACATTGCTTCTCCTTGATATGATCCTCTTCATGCTTGACAAGGTAGCGTCTCCTGATAAAACCCTTTCCACAATCAGAGCAGTAATAAGGTTTTATCAGCTTTATCCCTGTGTGAACACGCTGATGGTTATTTAGAGCGTTCTTCTGGGTAAAGCATTTCCCACATTCAGAACATGAATATGGCTTTTCCCCGGTGTGCACCATTTCATGTCTAACAAGAAGTGATCTTTTAGAAAACCACTTATCACAACTGGAACATGAAAATACCTTCACTTCTGCATGAATTTTCTGATGATGATTAAAAACGCTCTCATAGGCAAAACATTTCCCACATTCAGAACATGAAAAAGAGATTTTCTCTCTGGTGTGAATTGTCTGATGTTGATTAAGACTGCATCTTTTGGCAAAACATTTCCCACATTCAGAACATGAAAAAGAGATTTTCTCTCTGGTGTGTATTGTCTGATGTTGATTAAGACTGCCTCTTTTGGCAAAACATTTCCCACATTCCGAACATGAATATGGCTTCTCCCCAGTATGAAGTTTCTGATGTTTATTTAAATTGCCCCTACTGACAAAACATTTCCCACACTCAGAGCATGAAAACGGCTTTTCCTCTGTGTGCTTCCTCACATGAAGGACAAATTCAGATTCCAGCATAAAACTTTTCCAACATATAAAACATGTAAACCACTTATCATCACGGAAGTGCCATGTTTGGTGTCTGTAAAGATAGGTTTTTGATGCAAAGCATTTCCCACACTCAGAACATGATAATGAGGTTGATGGGGTTGTGGAGTTTATGTTTGAAGAACTGGATGTTTTATCCTCTTCTGTTGTGTCACCGTCACTGGATGTTCCATCCTCTTCTGTTCTGTCACCATCACTGTCACTATTTGGGGAGTCACCAGGATGCTCACCAGTGTTACTGCGGATGTACCGTCCATCTGGCGAGAATATAAAATGTGTAGTAATAGGGATGGGTACATTGGTAATGAATGAACAATTCTAACATGACAAAAGAGGCAACCCCATGACACACTGAAATATATGCTGGTCTTAAAGGACAACTGACCTGAGAAGTGGATGGAGGCTGCCATATTTATTTCCTTTCAAATAATGCACATTGCCTGGCTGTCCTGCTGATCCTCTACCTCTAATACTTTTAGGCATAGACCCAGAACAAGCATGCAGGTCAGATGTTTGACTTAACGGGAATTTATAGTGTAGTTAAAAAAAAAAGTTTTACTTACCTGGGGCTTCTACCGTACCCCTGCAGTCACTCTGTGCCCCTGCTGGTACTCACAATCTTCTAGTGTCCCGCCACGGCTAGGTTTCGAGTTCCCCTGACTGGCCCGTTGATGGCCACTGCGTGTGGTGGGACACTGGAGCCTTTTTTTAAACTACACTATAGGTTTCCTGTAAGTTTGACGGCATTTGTCGCATGCTTGTTCCAGGTATGTGATTCAGACACTGACAGATATGCAGGGTGCAAGGCAATTAGTATTGTTTAAAAGAGAATAAATATGGCAGCCTCCATAGCCCTCTCAGATCAGTTGTCCTTTAAACATGCTGTTAAAGAGTGACATATAAGTATTAGTTAAAATAGACTAGTTAGGAACCCGAGGTGAGAGGGATGTGGAGGCTGCCATGTTTATTTCCTTGTTACAATGCCAATTGCCTGGCAGCCCTGATGATCTTCTGGCATAACTAGTGTCTAAGTCAAAACCCTGGAAAAAGCATATGGCTAATCCAGTAAAACCTGAGTTAGAGTACCCGATCTGCTGCATGCTTGTTCGGGGTCTAGGTCTTAAAAGGATACATCCACTAAGTATAAAAATAAAAAGATCCACTTACCTGGAGTTTCCTCCAGCCCCTGGCAGCCACCCTGTGCCCTCGTCGCAGCTCTGCTCCCCGCCGGTGGCCTGGAGTCCCCTCCGGTACCAGAGGCCTACTTGCGTTTCAGCGCGCATCTCACGTAGTTGTGCTGACGTCATCCAGACTGTACTGTGCAGGCACAGTAGCTCTGCGTCTGCGCATTACAGTCCGGATGATGTCAGTGTGACTCAGTGAGCCGCATGCTGAAGAGGGGATCGGGAGCCACCGGAGCTGTGACGAGGGCACAGGACGTCTGCCAGGGGCTGAAGGAAGTCCCAGGTAAGTGGATTTTTTTTATTTTTATACTCCGTGGACAGTCCCTTTAAAGTATCAGAGACAAAGGACCAGGAGGACTGCCAGGCAACTGCTATTTTTTAAAAAGGAAATAAATATGGCAGCCGCAGTATCCTTCTCACCTAGAGAGGCATATTCAGTCCATACTGCCATTTCCAGCCCAAACAGCCTGAAACAGCAGTCTGCAGGGATGATGTTGTGGGGATGGTGTTGATTGCATTTGATTTACAGTATGGCGCTTTCACAGGGTCATAACTAGCAACTTTTGCTTTCTAACAGAATCATTGACACTTTCTATTTCTGTTTGGGGAGTATAGTATTTTGTGGTGTGTTTCCATACACGAAATGTTGTAAAACTACTCTGCATATGGCGCCGGGGGGGGGGGGGGGGGGGGGATGTCGGGTGCACCGCCATCACTGCTGCATTCTGCCCGCCCTCCCAAAAAATTGCAATTTACCTAATTGGGTCTCTCCCCCCCCCTCCTTTCCCAGTCTATCAGGTACCTGCTGCATTTTACCCCTGGCTTATACTCGGGTCAATCATTTTACCCTGCTTGCTTGTTTGTTTGTTTTTTTTTGGGGGGGGGGGCGTTTAAAGTCGGGGGTCCAGTTTATACTCGGATCAGCTTTCACTCGAGAATATAAATTAGGCAAAAATCATATCATATTTACCATTTCAGTTTATGTACATAACAATAATAATAATAATAAACATTAATTAGGTCCAGGGGAAAAAAACTACACACAAAAACTATTAAAACACCTAGAACTGCTAGTACGTTAAGCACATTGCATTGCTTCCTAATTACTTGCCTTCATCAAAAACTAAACAAAGGATCCATGCTAAACATTTATAAAAAAAAAAAAAACCACAACAACCTCTTATACATATAAACACTAATGCTGCATACACACTTGAGATAAAAGTCTCCGGAAAAGGCAAGATCACAGACCAATTATACCCCATTCCATGTAGTATGAGAGCCATACCTTCACAGTCTATTCTATGGAGCTGAACTCCCCATCAGATAAAATCTTTGCAAGATGCTGCACACAAAGATGCCCGTACACATTCAAAAGATCATTATCTGCAAAAGATCTGTTCCTGCAAAAGATCCATTCCATGCAAAATGCATTATAGTCTATGAGATCTGCAGATCATCATACACACCTTGTTTAGCAGGCAATCATCTGCAGATCAGATCCACCAGGATGGATTTTCAGATCTGCAGATGATTGCCAGATATGCAGATGAAGTCTGTTAAACAAGGTGTGTATGAGAATCTGCAGATCTCATAGACTATGAATGCATTTTGCAGGAATGGATCAATTGCAGGAAGAGATCTTTTGCAGATAATGATCTTTTGAATGTGTACGGGCATCTTTGTGTGCAGCATCTTGCAAAGATTTTTTTCTGATGGGGAGTTCAGCTCCATAGAATAGACTGTGTAGGTATGGCTCTCATACTACATGGAATGGGGTAAAATTGGTCTGTGATCTTGCCTTTTCCAGAGACTTTTATCTCAAGTGTGTATGCAGCATTAGTTACTTGGTTCTCAGTCACTCAGAAAGCATGGCTGCTGTGATTGCCTTTCCTCCCTGTTTAGTAAACATTGCCACTAGGAATGGTCAATGAGGTGCAAATAATTTTGAGTTGGAGGAATTATGCAAATTACTCAAATGCAAATGTATGCATCTTGAAAATGAACCTGCTGAGGTACAATTCGATTAGTCCATTTTCAAGGTGCATGAATTTGCTTACAAAATGTGTATAATCCAGCATCCAATTAAAATGATATGCATCTCATTGACCATTCCTAATTGCCACATCGCTGAAGCCCGCCTTTCCTCGGGCCTTCTTATTTCCCTAAGCCCACACAAATGATAGCTCTTCTCTGCCTCTCAATGCATGTGTCCCCTCTGGGGATGAACAATGAGATGCAAACTTTTCCAAAATTATGCACATTTTTATGCAAATGTATGCAGTTTGAAAACGGAACACTCAATTTAAACCCAGGTTTAAATTGATTGGTCCATTTTAAAGCTGTATATATTTGCATACATTTTCATCAACTCAAAAAATGTGCATATATGTGATCATCCCTAGTCCCCTCTTCTCCAATCAAAAGCATACTGGCTGCCATTTTTATTTTCTTCAAACTCATTCTTACCCTCCCATTGTGGGCTTAGATTGATGACATCTTCCAGACAGCCCCTCACCTTCTTTACAGCCTATCTTTATTACCTCCCCTGCTGCTGCTGCTAACACAGCTCTGCTGGTGTGTGTGCTTCGGCCAGAAAATCTCATAGTGTGTACATCAGAGGGGAGCTCTGATGTACACACTATGAGATTTTCTGGCCGATTTACTGTCAGATCGATTTCCCAGCATTTTCCAATCGATTTCCGTTCACTTCAATAGAAAATCGATCGGGAAGCAGATTGGACAGGTTGGAAATAATCGATCTGACAGTAAATTGGGCAGAAAATCTCATAGTGTGTACCCAGCATAAGAAAGATCAGCTTTGAGATCAGAACTGCACAAAAGTGATCCCTCTCTCAATCAGAAGCAGATTGGACACGCTGGAAATGATCAATCCAGCAATCAGTCTGATGGTAAAATTGGATGGTGTGGATTTGCCTGGTTTATGTAATGCAATTTGCCGTCAGATAAACGCTCAAATTGATGATTACGGACCGGTCCCATCTAATTTCTGATCATTTTTCTGATCGATTTTGTAGAGAAGTGATCTGAAAATCGATCAGAAAAAAAAAATCAAAGGTTAGATCGGACCTGTCGCAAAAAAATCGATTCGACCATCAATCCGACGGAAAATTGCATCGTAACAGGAATTAAAGGGATAAGGCCAATTGAATGAGTGATCTAATGCTTAGAACAGACGATGCAATTTTCTGTGAGATTGATGGTCGAATCGATTATTTCCGACAGGTCTGTTATTATTCCCGATCATTTTTCTGATAACTTCTATACAAAATCGATTTAAAAAACGATCGGGAATTAGATCAGCCCTGTCGGAAATAATCGTTTCAACCGTCAATTTGACGGAAAAGTGCATTGTGCGTACTAAGCATAGTGCCCTAGCTGAGCCTCTGGGGTGTTTTCATACTGTATTGTGTCTAACTCAAATTACAGGCTTATACAAAATGCAATTTCTAGACAATTCCCAGCATTTCCAATCTGCCTCTCATCGATTACAAGATCGATTTTTTTTCCATCACTACTGCACTAAATCAATCCTTTTATTGTTTAGGAGTAGATCAGACAAGTCTGAAATTATCGTTTAAACCCACCAATCTGACAGGAAATTGCATCATGTGTACACACAGCGGCCTCTAGTGACAGGTTTCTAATGATGACTCGATCATTAGAAGCGAATCACTAGAGGAAGCCGCAGGAAGAAGACAGAAGTCTGCAATCCCTGCGGGTAATGCGGATTAGATAAGCAGCTGCAGATACCCACCCGAGGGGGCTAGGAGACACAATGGGGAGGGGAAGAGGGAACATGGGGGAGCGGGCACACACAGGCAGGGAATCCCCGACGTGGCGGTGGGTCATATCGGCGGGTGTTCGTAAGTCAGGGATTCTCTGCCTTCGCCGTATAAGACACAGGTACTTTTTCTCTGCATTTTTTGGGGAACCTGCATTTGTTATATGCTTCTGTCTATACTGCACGATGAAGCGGGGTCACGCCTGCGCAATGCGTTGCATTAAATCTCGGAATATGTAAATAACATTATCGTTGTACAATACAACTTTCTTGTGTCTACTTGGAGGAGGTAAATCCACCACTGCCTCCTCTACTTTTAAAGAGAACCCGAGGTGGGAATTACTAATACTATTGGGGCACAGAGGCTGGTTGCGCACACTAAGACCAGCCTCTGTTGCCCCATCGTGTGCCTCCATGTCCCCCCTGCTCGCCGCTATAGACCCCGCAGTGCTGGCGACACGCAGCGTGTCGCCAGCACAATGTTTACCTTAGCGCTGTCTGTCAGCGCACCCGCCCGTGTCCCTTCCCTCCCGCTGATAGGAGGGAAGTGACGCGGGCGGGTAGCGGCGATGCGGAGGAGGCGGGGGAGCGGCGCTGACAGACAGCGCTTAGGTAAACATTGTGCTGGCGACACGCTGCGTGTCGCCAGCACTGCGGGGTCTGTAGCGGCTAGCAGGGGGGACATGGAGGCACACGATGGGGCAACAGAGGCTGGTCTTAGTGTGCGCAACCAGCCTCTGTGCCCCAATAGTATTAGTAATTCCCACCTCGGGTTCTCTTCAAGCATTTTAACAATTTTTATTCTTTTGGTGCCTCTGTTCGACTGCGCCTCCACTCTTGGTGGAGGGGTGTAATCCCTTTTTTCCCTATCTACAGAGAGCGACTTCTTAATCCGGGGTTGGGTCAGGTCTAATCTCCCCACCTGCATTGACAGTGATTGCCTATGTGGTAACCCACGTTTGTGAGTATATCTACATTTGCTCTCACATTCTTACATCTTGTAGCAGTACTTACTACACTATATTGGTCTCTCTGTGTCCATTTCTTTTTGTATTATTGTATATAAATGTCAGTGTGACCAGAGCCAAGTTTTTTCGGACTTGACACGTTTTGTGAAACTTAGAAAAGGTATTGTTCACCTCCTCAGGAGTACGATCTTGGCTTAGAGGTCTCTGGGAGAGAAACTTAAATCTAGTACAAAATTAGAGGGCAGGCATATATAGCTGGCTGTGTCAAGTCTCTAGGTAGTATTTATTACTAGGAATTAAAACGTGTATCTCGAAAAGTAATTTTTCCCTCTGTGCTCCGAGATAACCTTCCCAGAGTTTTTAACCTCCCTGGCGGTGCATTTCTGTCTGGAATTAGGAGTCAAAAGCGGTACATTTTTTTTCTAGAATTCAAAGTCATAATTTACCAAAATATAACAGAATAAAAGCCTGATAGACATTCTGCATATAAATAAAAGACTAGAACAAAAATGTTGTGAATTAATTACATTTATGAAGACACTTAAAAATTTTGAAACTGTACAAATAAGAGAGTAGTCAAAATCAGGGCAAAAATCGGTAACAGTATGGCAAAAGCACTTAGCTCAGAAGCAGTTGGGAACCAAATGGCTATATTGTTACCATCCTGTGCTTTCAAATAAGCTTTTCTGCCATCTCTGCCATGGCAGTCAGGTGACACAGGAGAGATCAAATTACAACTTGTGATTAGAGACAAATGAGGCTAAACTCTCTCTAATAATATATATATATATATATATATATATATATATATATATATATATATATATATATATATATATATATATATATATATACACACACACACACACACACACACACACACACACACACACACACACACACACACACACACACACACATACATGTACATACATGTAAATACATGCATGTAGTTCTGCTCCTGCGCAGTCCACTCTGGCCCACGTGCAGGTGATTGACAGTGCCGCTCACGCAGGAGCCATACAGTCCAACCTGCAGGTCGGCCTGATGTCATCGCCGGGGACAAGGAGCGAGCTGCGGCGAACAGCTGCGGGGAGAGCTGCGGCGAGGGGCATGCTGGGAGCTTGGGGCTGGAGGAAGCCCCCGGTAAGTAGCGCTTATTTTATTCAATTTTCCCTAATAACTCCTTTAAAGGAGATCCAAGGTGAAAATAAACTGATGAGTAAAACAATTGTATATATTCTCCTTCTCCTAAAAAGGACTTTTTTTTTTTTTTTTTTTTTAGATATCCCACAGTTTTATTTTATATTTAAATCTACTTTTTACGTTTTACTGTTTCATTGTCTCTGCTCAATGACACATTCATTGAAGTATGCCAGAGCTCAAATTTATGAATTATTGACCCTTTTTATCTCATTTCCTGCTCTCAGAAGCCATTTACTGACAGGAAAGTGTTTTATGGCTGTAATGATCAGTGAGGGTTATGCTGTTGTCTAAACCAATCCGTCTTGCGCTGAAATTTTTAATTGCATACCTGAAGTTTAACTTTTTCAGGCAGAGAAAGAAAAAATGGAACACAGCCTAATTATTTGTGTGCTTGGCACTGTACATTCATGTCTATCTCATCATGTCACATGTCACCTCGGTTGTCCTTTAAGTGGACCTTTAAAAAGGAACTCGAGTGACAATGTAATGAAAAAAATTGGTTAATTTTTACTATAATTATTTATAAATGATTTAGTCAGTGTTTACCCATTGTAATATCTTTCCTCTCACTGATTTACATTCTGACATTTATCACATAGTGAAATTTTTTACTGCTGGCAGGTGATGTCTGTGGAAGGAGATGCTGCTTGCTTTTTTGGCAGTTGGAAGCAGCTGTTATTTCCCACAATGCAACAAGGCTCCCACAGTGTGATGTCAGGACCATGGTCCTGACATATGGAGTTGTGCTCTGTTACCACAATATCACCCCAATAACCCCCCCTACCATGAGGCACTGCACATAATAAGCAATTCGAATGCGGTTGCCCAGAGAAATGCACCTCTATGTCCCCCTCTCTGCCTTCTAGTATGTCACAAGCTTCACTTTTGCTCAACCAATTCCTATACACCCTGTTTTATTTCCCTTATTCCATCCCATCCCATGTTTTTTGTATTTCTGATAAATTTTTCTTCCTCAGCTTTGAAATGGCTTTGAGCCCTTCTGGTGTCTCCTGGGATTGTGAACAAAGAGTGACACTTCCTGTAATGCAAATTTCCACCAGCCAATCACAGGGAGCAGCTGCCACTCACACAAAGCAGATTCGAGATGAAAAACTAACTTTAACAACTAACAGGATATAAGCCCGACGAAGGCTGAAAGGCCGAAAGCTTGCTTATTTTTATTCATTTTTAGTTAGCCAATAAATGGTATCATCCTGATTTAAAACTTCTAACTTTAACAAGTAACTTGTCTATATATCTTATCTAAAGTTTAGATAGTTTACACAGCAAATCTAGCTGCAAACCGCTTCAATAGAATATGATTATTTCTTCATGTGATACAATGACACCAGCCATGTTGTTTGTAAACATTACACACTGCAAGCTTATCTGCATCTTTAGCACTCAGCCTGTGAAAAAAACCTAATCCCCCCTCCTCCTCCCCTCTGCAATCTCTGGCTAGTAATACCTCCCCCTCCTCCTGCCCAGACTGAGCTCCCATGAGCCCTTGCTACTGTCTGAAAATGCCTTGGCTCTCTGGAGAAGCTGTGGGCGAGACTTGTTTAGTTTATAGGGAATTAGAGTGTTAAAACGAAAAAGTAGTCGGCTTGAGGAATGCCCTATAAACAATAGGAAAGACAATTATGCAATGAATAAAAGTTCACCTCTGATCCACTTTAAGTAACAGATAGGGGCTTGGATTGATAGATTGCTGACATGTGATTCCCTGCCTAAGTCAGTGACATTGTCAATTTGAGTAGAATGTTATTGCTCACCACTAACAAACTACTACACTGACCTTTTAGCCTCCCGCACCAGGCAAATAGGGGTTGATTCAAGGAGCACAATCTCAGTGCACGCTCCTAGTGACAGTCAGTCTACTGGGCCAATCAAAGCACTAGGATCACATCCATTAAAGCCACTGGACTCGCTGGGGCTCAGGGTGGGTTTAGTGGAGCAACCGTTAGTAGGATCGCGCATAAGTTACCAGCGCACGATAGCTGCTCTACCACAGCATAGCGTGCACTGAGCAGTCTTTAAGCTGTGCCGATAAAGCGAATCAACCCCAAAGAGTCACCATTACTTATAATAGGGGCTGATGTCTCCTGACTCCCCCACTGGCCACATACTGTCTACTCATTACTTCTAATAGGGGCTGATGTCTCCAGACTCCCCCACTGGCCACATACTGTCTCCCCATTACTGCTAATAGGGGCTGATGTCTCCAGACTCCCCCACTGGCCACATACTGTCTCCCCATTACTTCTAATAGGGGCTGATGTCTACTGACTCCCCCACTGGGCACATACTGTCTCCCCATTACTTCTAATAGAGGCTGATGTCTCCTGACTCCCCCACTGGGCACATACTGTCTCCCCATCACTTCGAATAGGGGCTGATGTCTCCTGACTCCCCACTGGACACATACTGTCTCCCCATTAATTCTAATAGGGGCTGATGTCTCCTGAATCCCCCACTGGACAGATACTGTCTCCCCATTACTTCTAATAGGGGCTGATGACTCCTGCTTTGCGCTCTGTGGGCACATATGGTCTTTTGAATACTTTTCTTCACTGGCAGAGAACAGGTAAGTAGAGATGGCTGCAGTGAGTTAACAAGAGGAAAGTATGAGGTTTTCCTGTATTTAGTGCTTATCCCTCACCTGTGCTGATCTGTACAGGAATTTCCTTCTCCTTACATGGCTCATCTCCCCTCACAAACACCTCTTCTTCTTCTTCAGTTTTTACATGAATCATCCTTTCATACTAAAAAAAGATACAAACCACAAAACACATTTTTAGAGAATTGAGTTTATGATGAAAACCTGATAATAGTGTGAGATGTTCCAGTGTGGAATCCTAGGAATACAGATATAATGCTTCACTAAGCATTACCGCATTTGGCAGGGCAAGGACAAGATTTTTCATCACTGGAGGAAGAGTTTTCAAAATTCCCTTTCCCCCAAATTTTGAGCATCATTTCTTCACCTGTCGGCCCTTGCTGCATGGAATTCTGAGCGGGGCTATGAATTAAGCTCTAATAACTGTGGCCAATATAAGGAGTTCATCCAGACTGCAGATCTAATCTAAGGGGGGCCCCCACCAAAAAATCGTGTTCATATACAGGCACCAGTATGCAAGCGCGGGACGAATGAAGTGTGCATGGGTGAAATTGTACATGTGCATTATCAATTGGTTATATATTATTTATTGCTGAATTGATAGCTAAAAAGCCTTTGCTTACGCAATTTTAATTATTGTATCCTGAGTGTTCCATCCACATGTGTACTTTTGGAGATTTTAATGTTTTCCCTTTTTGATCAATAAATTTTGACACTTTGCATACTAAGGTGGCTGGTAACCCATAATTAATGTATATTTTTTTGAACCCTCCCCAGTATAGCCAGTTGTACACCCTGAATTAATTTGCCCCAACTCCTCAGTATAGCCAGGTGTGCCCCCAGTATTAGGTAGCCCCCTCCCCAGTATAGCCAGTTGTACACCCTGAATTAATTTGCCCCAACTCCTCAGTATAGCCAGGTGTGCCCCCAGTATTAGGTAGCCCCACCTCCCCAGTATAGCCAGATGTGCTCCCTGTAAAGTCAGCCTCCCACCATATGCAGGTGAGCGGATCATCTGGAATAGCTGCCTGTCTCAGAACTGTCAGGATCTTTTCTCCTCTCTGACTCCTCCAGTGGTGCACACACTGAGTGGCGCTCCTAGGGGGCATCATAGAGTGGGGACGGAAGGTCTGTGCGACAGGGTGAAGACAGATCCTGGTGGTGCCAAGACAGCAGCTCTGCTCACCACTTACTCTGCATACGACCCAGAAAAAAGGGGCACTGGGGGCGGCACAGGCAATAGTCAAATGTCAATTCACTGGCTGTTACCACATGGAAAAGTAAAATAACCGACTAGTAGTGAGGGGAATTACCAAATGTCAATTCACTTACATTACAGCATTCCATAAAACAAGTGAGCTGTTTAGTGTTTTAAGACCAGCCTGGAGCCACATGGCTAAAAGCTCCCTCTATAGTAGGTGATACACAAGCATGGGTTGCTCCTGGTGACATTCATAGGTGGAGAGACACACATGCCCCCACCCATACCTTTGTCCCCCTCTCTCCTCATCCTGTCCGCATGTGGCCCCTTCTGTCACCTGTACATTACACATGGGAGATGCCACGCAACAAGCACACGCCCGCTTCAGGTCACAGTCCCCCTGCTAGGCTGCAGACATGGCCCGCCTCTCTAGTCTCATCCAGGCAGCAGCAGAACTAAGAGGAAGCTCGCCAGCCAATAGGACATCGCATTGTGGACTGTGACACTGATCCATGTATGTAGAGGCAGCAGGGGTACAAAGCAGGGTACAGCCTGATCATGTAGCCTCTCACAATAGGCTTACACAGATGTTTGTTCATATCTATGAACTAGTTAATTAGCCCGCCTGTTAAAAACGGGCGCTAGGGCTGGGACATGACTACCTTCCCAAGGGCACCCACCCATGCTCCCCGCCACACGCATGGCCACTCCCCTGCCCTCGTCCTGTTTGTAATGTCCCACATGCAGGAAAAATGTGACAAATTAAAACAAAAACAACAAAAAAAAAGTCTGAAATACTGCATTTGGCATGTTCCCCATACACAGAATCATTACAGAATGTGTCATGTTGAATTGAGGCCAGCATGGGTCACTGAGGAGCAATGCTCTAACCCTGGGCTACATGGTCAGTCTTCCAGAGGCCAACAGCATTTTCAGTGGGTTTTTGTTAATGTGTTCTTTTAAATTTTCCAGGATGGGGGTTGGATTAGGCACTATGGAGGTATGTTATGCTGGGAATACACGGGTCGATTTTGATTGATATTCGGTTTCGATTCCGCAGTTAATTTTCTTATCTTTTTTCATTCATTTCAATCCATAAATCGAGTGGTGAAATGATCAGGCGGGAGATCGGACATGTTGGAAATTATCTATCAAGTAATCTTAATGGCTCAAAATCGAGCTGAGTATTCCCAGCATTAGGCTAATACTGAAGCCATTGTAACAAAACAAAAAAAAGTCAGATACTCTCCCGTTTAGTGAGGAAGGCTCTGGATCTCATAGAGCCTTCCTGGCCTTCTCTCGGTGTCCTTGTTCCGGCATGGTCACCCCTGTTGTAGGTATTCAGCCAACTGGTCGAACACGCCTTTGCTGATCCTCTGAAGCACTCCGGGACACAAGTGCTTTCGAAGGCTTCTGAGGATCCATGAGGGGGGTGCGAGGAATTAGTTTTGGGTGTGTGTAGCTGGCTGCCCAGACTCAGAAGAGCCAGAGGCTTCCCCAGATAGTCTCTGATAGTGTGTAACTGTAAATGCAATGTAACTGGTACAGAGTTGTTTGTACGTGTATCAGCCCTGAAGAGCTGTTATATGTGATGGACCCTCTAGCATAGGTTCTCAAGGTGTGGTACCCATACCCCAGGGGGTACTTCTTATGGTTGCAGGTGGTTCTCAGGGTTGATATACTTAACCAAAAATAACAAAATTTAGAGTTTTAGAAAATGATAAATCTTATTCAAAACAACACCAAATTAGTGTTTTAGCAAATTAAAAGCAATAGTAAATGCTTGGAAATTGTTTAGAACCAATGATCATGTACTTACTACAACTAAATATAAATTTGTCTATGGGTACTTGTGATGTTTATTATGCTAGGGGGTACTTGGGGAGTACTGGGTTTTAAAAGGGGTACATACCGATTAAATGTTGAGAAACACTGCACTAAAGTAGACTACAGTAGTGCCCTTTAATCTGCCATCTAGTATCCTTCCACAACTGTAGCATGATTTCTTCACTATATATAATTATTATGTAATGTAAAATGCAGTTTGCCCATCTCCCACACTCACTGCTTACCTTGATGTGATCTGGAGCAAGTATATGCACAAGCTTGCAGTCAACTATGCAGCAGCTCTCCTATTTAACCCAATTGTTTCATACCCTGCCAGGACTTCCTGTTCAGATTAGAACACAAGCAGCCCTCCCTCCTTCCTCTAGTCTACAGCAAAATGGCCACCTCCTGCGCTCAGGACACATTCTATATCTATATTATGTTAATTTCAGTGTAATAAGCAAAACAGATCATCAGTTGTATTAACATCATAAAACGTGCTAAAAATTATTATATGCTTACGTGTTATTACATTAGCAGATATTCTGTTTTTTTTTCCTTTCAGGTATCGGGCTGTTGTATGAGGAGTTTAGATTTGGCGCCCTCTAGCATTTGGACTTGGAATAAAAAAGCCAACTTTCACAAACTACAGTAGAGCGAACATTATACAGCGCAAGGCTCGTGGGCCACATATGAAATCGCCGCCCGGAGACTTGGGCACAGGATACAGATGGTATATGGCTTAACCTAATACTGTACAAGTCCCGGCGGTGTTAATTACTATTCCCCCTCCACGTGGATGGTAGGGAATGGTGTAATTCGGATCCAGCTATTGCTGGAGGCCGAATTACAGTGCTTTAAAAGTAACTTCATCTCCGTCTTCTGACGGCACCGAAGTTACTCACTGTGCATAGGGTTGCCAGGTCGGCTGATGGAGAAAACCGGACAGGGGGTGGAGTTAGGGGTGGAGTTAGGGGCGGAGTCAGAAGCACACTTTTATGTAGAGTGGGGCTAAGCAATGGGCTTTTTTTTAAAAAAATTTATAGTATTTATATCGCACTGACATCTTCTGCAGCACATTACAGAGTACATAGCCATGTCACTAACTATCCTCACCAGTAGTACTGGTCCAGTGCACATAAGAGACAGTTTTTCACCAGTAACTGCACATAAGAGACAGCTTTTCACCAGTAAATGCACATTATAAGAGACACCTTTTCGCCAGTAAATGCACATAATAAGAGACAGCTTTTCCCCAGTAAATGCACAAGAGACAGCTTTTCACCAGTAAATGCACATAATAAGACACAGCTTTTCACCAGTAAATGGACATAATAAAAGACAGCTTTTCACCAGTAAATGCACAAAAGAGACAGCTTTTCACCACTAAATGCACATAATGACAAACAGCCAGTGTTCCCAGTATATGTAGCCAGGGATATATGTGCCCAGTATATGTAGCCAGGGGGTATATATGTCCCAGTATATGTAGGCAGGGGTGTAAATGTCCCAGTATACGTAGGCAGGGGTATATATGTCCCAGTATATGTAGCCAGGGGGTATATGTGCCCAGAATAGGTAGCCAGGGGGTATATGTGCCCAGAATAGGTAGCCAGGAGCTATATGTGCCCAGAATAGGTAGCCAGGGGCTATATGTGTCCAGAATAGGTAGCCAGGGGCTATATGTGCCCGGAATAGGTAGCCAGGGGCTATATGTGCCCGGAATAGGTAGCCAGGGGGTATATGTGCCCAGAATAGGTAGCCAGGGGCTATATGTGCTCAGAATAGGTAGCCAGGGGGTATATGTGCCCGGAATAGGTAGCCAGGGGCTATATGTGCCCAGAATAGGTTAGGGTGCTCTCTCTCCCCCGCTGTCTCCTCCAATATGATGTGCAGGCTGGCGGGTGGCTGCGGGCGGAACTTACCTCTGTGTTGCAGGCGCCGGAAGTTCGGGTCCCGCAGCCGCTGAGATTCGACTCAAAAAAGATCCGGATCAAAGATTCGAATCATTCATGAGCCAGACAACACTATTCAGACTGATTAGTGTTGTCCGGCTCATGAATGATTCAGATCTTTGATCCGGATCTTTTTTGAGTCGAATCTCAGCGGCTGCGGGACCCGAACTTCCGGCGCTGGAGCGACACAGAGGTAAGTTCCGCCTGCAGCCACTCGCCAGCCTGCACATCATCCTGGAGGAGACAGCGGGGGAGAGAGAGCACCCTAAGGTGAGGGAAGGGGGGGGGGGGAGATTGCCCCCCTTCTCCACCGCTGCTCCCAGCTCTCTCTCTGCTGCGCTGTTCTCCTCCTGCGCTGCGGGGGGGGGGGGGCTCTAAACCGGACAACTTAATTGTCTGGTTTAGCATGCCTTTTTGCACCGGACACAGCGCACAAAAACCGGACTGTCCGGTGTAAAACCGGACACCTGGCAACCCTAACTGTGCACCGCAATAGCCGTAATTCCTATTACGGTCTATGGTGGCGCCAGCTGTGCCCAAATCTCCTTCGCTGTTATTACAGCGCTCGCGTGGGCCAAATCTGAACCCACACACCATTTTATGTTGCCCTCAAGAGTTTCATACCTGCGTGATTGAAAGCAGTAAAAGAAAGGAGGAAATTAATCCATGTTCTATACGTATGTTTGTACTGGTGGTCTTTGACATTTCCATGGAGATGGCAGGCCACTGTAGATGTATGTACGTGCAAATAAGTTTTGGGCTTGTGCACATGTCTATAGTGCTGTGACAGCGCTCCTCTTCTTTTCTACAATTTAAACATAGAAAAAACAATCGCACATAGTGCATTACTGTGAATCACAAAGTACAGTTCCCCACACGTGCATAAGTGCTCAATTGTGCATCACTCATGGTCTCTACAGCCCCTCCACACTAGCAGCTCACCAGATTGACACCACCTCACAGTCCAGGTGGGTCTAGCGCTTAGCCTATAGAGCGGCCAACTCCAATGACACTTCCACGATAGTTTAGTTCACAGTTGGATGATCCATATTTAATGACAAGTTCCACATGAAAAACATATAAGAACACACATAGCATAAAACCGTTGGGCTAAAAGTTATGGCCTGCGCAATATCAGCGCACTCACTTGTGTAGGAAGATAACAGGCATTTCAGGCATTGCAGCCTAGCAATAAAGCTTCTCTGCTGGCGGTGTCGGCGTCCCGAACTTCCCCGCTCCTCGTGGCAGCCTGTCTCCTGACCTTCCAGATCCCAGTGACGTCACTGTAGATGTATGTACGTGCAAATAAGTTTTGGGCTTGTGCACATGTACCATTTTATTTTATTTTTTTCATTAATTTTCTGGTAGACTGACAATATATTTAAGTGACAACACTTACTTTTTTTTTTAGTTTTTTTCTCTATATACATGCCCTCTCCCCATCACCTGTCTGTGTGATTTATCATATGGATTTACTGTTTACGCAAATTTGAGGCATGCATTTAAAAGCATGGCATCTTTGCCCTTCCTGCCTAAACTGGCAAAAGCTGCTAGCAAGCATTCTTTTTAAAGGAATTCTAAAGCAAAAAAAAAGAAAAAAACAGTTTAACTTACCTGGGGCTTCTATTGATCCCCTGCAGCTGCCCTGTGCCCTCGCCATCACGGAACGATGATGGTCTCCCGCAGTGACTCAGTTTAGATTTTGGCGACTGAGCCAGCCGATGGCCGCTGCGCCTGTGCAGCTCTTGATCATGCTCCCACCACTGAAAGCATCTTGCGCATACACAGTACAAAAAAAGAATCTCGTACTGTGTATGCGCAGGATGCTCCCGTCTACAGAGAGTGACCAAGGATGCGTATGACCAGGGCCGTGCTGAAATCAAAACTTAGTCACTCCACTGCACAGGAGGATCGTTCAGAGTCGGCGCTGGCACAGAACAGCTGCATGGGGCCAGAAAAAGCCCCAGGCGAGTTAAACTTTTTTTTTTTTTTTTTTGGTTACTTTAGGTAGAGTGACCATATTTTTGTGGGTTCAACCTGGGACGGGGAGGGGGGCGTGGGGGGGGGGGGGGGGCGGCGCGCTTAGCGCGCCGTGGCAAAAAGTGGGGAGGACTGAGGAGCGCGCAGCGACGAAGACTGGGAGGGGGGCTGCGCCGCTGCGAAAAATGGGCGTGGCCATGACATTGTATGGGCGGAGCTAACGTAATGATGTAACAGCGAGGCATAAGAAAGCAGTGTTTACACCATGATGTGGACAAACGAGACTTTGCATCATGGGTGTGCAGAAACTGTGTGATGCTAATAGTATACCGTAACCACAAAACAGCAAACATAGCCATCTATGACCATTAAATAATAAGTGCAGTAACAGTTACCCCGGACACCAGAAAATAAACGCAATAGGCAACATGTCAGCACAAAATAACCGCAATGCGGGCAACATGTCAGTACAAAATAAACGCAATGCGGGCAAACATGTCAGTACAAAATAACCGCAATGCGGGCAACATGTCAGTACAAAATAAACGCAATGCGGGCAACATGTCAGTACAAAATAAACGCAATGCGGGCAAACATTTCAGTACAAAATAAACGCAATGCGGGCAACATGTCAGTACAAAATAAACGCAATGCGGGCAAACATTTCAGTACAAAATAAACGCAATGCGGGCAACATGTCAGTACAAAATAAACGCAATGCGGGCAAACATTTCACCAGAACAGAAACGCAATGCGGGCAAACATTTCACCAGAAAAGAAACGCACTGCAGGCAAACATTTCACTAGACAAGAAACGCACTGCGGGCAAACATTTCACCAGAAAAGAAACGCACTGCGGGCAAACATTTCACCAGAAGATAAACGCAATACAGGCAAACATTTCACCAGAAAAGAAACGCACTGCAGGCAAACTTTTCACCAGACAAGAAACGCACTGCGGGCAAACATTTCACCAGACAAGAAACGCACTGCGGGCAAACATTTCACCAGACAAGAAACGCACTGCGGGCAAACATTTCACCAGACAAGAAACGCACTGCGGGCAAACATTTCACCAGACAAGAAACGCACTGCGGGCAAACATTTCACCAGACAAGAAACGCACTGCGGGCAAACATTTCACCAGACAAGAAACGCACTGCGGGCAAACATTTCACCAGACAAGAAACGCAATGCGGGCAAACGTTTCACCAGAAATGAAACGCAATGCGGGCAAACATTTCACCAGGAATGAAACGCAATGCGGGCAAACATTTCACCAGGAATGAAACATAATGTGGGCAAACATTTCACCACAAATGAAACGCAATGCGGGCAAAGTACACCTGGAAAAAAACCATTTACTCACCTGGCAGAAGTCTTCCTCTGGCGCGCTGCTCCGTCCCGGGACCGTCTTGTTCCTCCTGCTCTCTCTGGTCTCCCGCGCTGACAGGGCTACGGCAAGATGGCGCCCGAAGCCCAGTACTGGAGACACAAATAGGTCTCCAGTACAGGGCTTCGGCAGCCATCTTGCCGTAGCCCTGCTCGCCTGCCGGTGTCAAAACACCGGAAGAAGCAGGAGGCTGGAGTCTATAGACGCCGCTGCCAGTTCACGAGGAGAGAGTGGCCAGAGTCCCGAGGCCGGGACGTCCCGCTGCTGAAAGCGGGACGTTTCCCGGGACCTCATGCTGCCTGGGACAGCAGACCCCGAATCCGGGACGCGTCCCGGGCAATACGGGACGTCTAGTTACTCTACTTTAGGTTCCCTTTAAGCAAGAAAGTTATTAGCTGTCTCCCCTCCACTCCAATCTCATCCACTGGCCTATGTATCCCACAATACACATGTAACTTATGATTTGCTGTGAGCAGATTTGTGGAATACAGTATACTAGTTGATGCTCTCTGTTGCCATACCTCCCAACTTTTGAAGATGAGAAAGAAGGAGACTTAAGCCACGCCCCCGTAAGGTTTCAAAGGACCACTATTGTGACAATTATAACACTTTAACAATACATGTAAACACATACAAATAAGAAGTGCAATTCTTCCATATTAAAAAGAACAATAAATTAATTTACTCCTATGTTGCTGTGATTTACAGTAGGAAGTAGAAATCTGGCAGAACTGACAGGTTTTGAACTAGCCCATATCCTCATGGGGGGTTATCAGGGTTTTCTTTAACCACCCTGGCGTTCTGATTAATTCGCCAGGGTGGCTGCGGGAGGGTTTTTTTTAAATAAAAAAAAAACTATTTCATGCAGCCAACTGAAAGTTGGCTGCATGAAAGCCCACTAGAGGGCGCTCCGGAGGCGATCTTCCGATCGCCTCCGGCGCCCAGAATAAACAAGGAAGGCCGCAATGAGCGGCCTTCCTTGTTTTGCTTATATCGTCGCCATAGCGACGAGCGGAGTGACGTCATCGACGTCAGCCGACGTCCTGACGTCAGCCGCCTCCGATCCAGCCCTTAGCGCTGGCCGGAACTTTTTGTTCCGGCTACGCTGGGCTCAGGCGGCTAGGGGGGCCCTCTTTCGCCGCTGCTCGCGGTGAATCGCCGCAGAGCGGCGGCGATCAGGCAGCACACGCGGCTGGCAAAGTGCCGGCTGCGTGTGCTGCTTTTTATTTCGTTAAAATCGGCCCAGCAGGGCCTGAGCGGCAGCCGCTGGCGGTGTTGGACGAGCTGAGCTCGTCCAGACCGCTCAGCTGGTTAATTTCATAAGCACTTAGTAAATGGCACTTGCTGCGTTCATTTCAGTACCACACTTAATATTGCAGCGTTACCTCCAGAACCACACGTAATATTGCAGCGATACCTCCAGAACCACACGTAATATTGCAGTAATACCACCAGAACCAATCGTAATATTGCAGCGTTACTTCCAGAACCACAAGTAATATTGCAGCGTTACCTCCAGAACAGCACATAGTATTGCAGCGTTACTCTAGAACCACACGTAATATTGCAGCGTTACCTCCGGAACCACACGTAATATTGCAGCAATACCACCAGAACCACACATAATATTGCAGCGTTACCTCAAGGACCACACGTAATATTGCAGTAATACCACCAGAACCAAAAGTAATATTGCAGCATTACCTCCAGAACCACACGTAATATTGCAGTGTTACCTCCAGAACCAAACGTAATATTGCAGCGTTACCTCCAGAACCACACATAACATTGCAGCGTTACCTCCAGAACCACACGTAATATTGCAGCGTTACCCACCTGAATCACATGTAATAATGCAGCATTACCTCCAGAATCACGCGTAATATTGCAACGTTACCTCCAGAACCACACATAATATTGCAGTAATACCACCAGAACCAAACATAATATATGGCAGCGTTGCCTCCAGAACCACACATAATATTGCAGCGTTACCTCTAGAACCACACGTAATATTGCCCACACGTAATATTGCAGCATTACCTCCAGAACCACACGTAATATTGCAATGTTATCTCCAGAACCACACGTAATATTGCTGCATTACCTCCAGAACCACACGTAATATTGCAGCGTTACCTCCAAAACCACACGTAATATTGCAGAGTTACCTCCAGAACCACATGTAATATAGCAACGTTACCTCCAGAACCATACATAATATTGCAGAGTTACCTCCAGAACCACACGTAATATTGCAGAGTTACCTCCAGAACCACACATAATATTGCAGCGTTACCTCCAGAACCACACGTAATATTGCAGAGTTACCTCCAGAACCACACGTAATATCGCAGCGTTACCTCCAGAACCACACGTAATATTGCAGCATTACCTCCAGAACCACATGTAATATTGCAGCGTTACCTCCAGAACCACACGTAATATTGCAGCGATACCTCCAGAACCACACGTAATATTGCAGAGTTACCTCCAGAACCACACGTAATATTGCAACGTTACCTCCAGAACCGCATGTAATATTGCAGCATTACCTCCAGAACCACACATAACATGGCAGTGTTACCTCCAGAACCACACATAACATGGCAGTGTTACCTCCAGAACCACACATAACATGGCAGTGTTACCTCCAGAACCACACATAACATGGCAGTGTTACCTCCAGAACCACACATAACATGGCAGTGTTACCTCCAGAACCACACATAACATGGCAGTGTTACCTCCAGAACCACACATAACATGGCAGTGTTACCTCCAGAACCACACATAACATGGCAGTGTTACCTCCAGAACCACACATAACATGGCAGTGTTACCTCCAGAACCACACATAACATGGCAGTGTTACCTCCAGAACCACACATAACATGGCAGTGTTACCTCCAGAACCACACATAACATGGCAGTGTTACCTCCAGAACCACACATAACATGGCAGTGTTACCTCCAGAACCACACATAACATGGCAGTGTTACCTCCAGAACCACACATAACATGGCAGTGTTACCTCCAGAACCACACATAACATGGCAGTGTTACCTCCAGAACCACACATAACATGGCAGTGTTACCTCCAGAACTACACTGCAGAGGAGAGCGCAATCCATCTCACGTTGAGGATGAGCTATCCCGGTATAGTGCAGAGCTGTGATAGACAATGTAGATGGTGATGAATCAGCTGCAATAACTCCGCTGCCCAGATGGAACACAAGGGGGCTGCCGCGGGACAGTGGGACATACCTCCTAACCTGTGACTGTCACGCTGAAATTGGGATGGTTGAGAGCGTCTGCCATTGCCACCTTTATTTTACTGCAGATGAGAGCACGTTACCTTCTCATCTAGAGGAGCACGCTGGTGCAATGGCCACAAACAGATACAGCTGATGGTTTCAGGGTGCCCATTGGAAGACCACACACGTTTTCTACCCCCTCCCCCCCCCCCCCATTACATTTTAATAAGCAATGCGGCCCTGGACTAAGATGCGATTCAGATCGTGTCCCCTTATGTGATCGAGTTTGACATCCCTCCTATAGAGATAAATATAATTTTGGACAACTGAAGACAGGGCCATTTCTAGTTTTTTTTGGCACTACAGGCATGAAGTCTTGTGTCACTCCCCCCTCCAAAAAACAAAACAAGATGCACACACTAGAGAATATAAATCATGTTCCATATACAGAGGCACAGTCCCTGAGATATAAACAGCTTGCTGATCCTGATTTCGTTGCACACCCCCTTCCTGCACTCCCCCGGCTGTGTGTAAATGCAGAATATAGCGCAGCCAAAGCTGTGCTCTCACCTTTCCACCAGAGTCCAGTACTACTGCCTCTCCGCTCACCACTCGGCCTAGTGCCCGGTATCTCCTACAGCATGTAGCATGATTACACGCGACATAAGGAGAGTGAGGTGCCAGCACTAGAGGGAGCAGGAAACAGACAGGATGGTTGCATGGTGCTGGACTCTGGCTAGGAGGTGAGAGCACAGCTTCTGCTGTGCTATGCTCTACATTTACACACTAGGCTGGGAGAGCCCGGAGAGCGACAGGGACATATAGCGGCAAAATGGGATTAAAGGAGGTACAGGGAAACCGAGGGGGGCACAAAGTGGGACAGAAGAACCCACAGTGTGACAAAGATGAACAGGGAAGAAGAGGTAGCATTAAGGCCAAACAAGGAGGCACAAGGGGACCAAAGGAGGCACAGGGGGACTGAAGGAGGCACGGGGCCAGAAAGGAGTCAAAAAGGGGGACAGAAAGAGCCACAGGGAGACCAAAGTAGGCACAGTGGGACAGAGGGATGCATAAGGGGCAGAGGTAACACATGGGGACAGAAGGATTCACAAGGGGACAGAGGGAGGCACAGGCAGACAGAGGAAATGATGCCAGTGGAGAGGGATAGGTTAAATAGCGATGTTAGTACAGGCATAAAGAGATACAAATAAGTGAATTCTGTTAACCTGTTAGAACTTTTCCTGCAAAACAAACTTTTCTTTATTTATCTCTTTAGTTTTCCTAGGGTAACTATTTATGTATTTTTTTTTAATTGTCATTTTTTTTTTAAATGCAATTGTTTTATTTGTGTAACTTTGGGAAAGTGGGGCTGATAAATGGTTAATTTTAATAGCCACTATAAGTGGTTTAACCTCTTGAGGACTGCAGGGCTAAGCCCCCCTAGTGACCAGGCCATTTTTAGTGAAATTGGCCACTGCAGCAAGCTGCAGGGCCGCACAACACAGCACACAAGTGATCCCCTCCCCCCCTTTTCTACCCACCAACAGAACTCTCTGTTGGTGGGGTCTGATGGCTCCCCCCATGTTTATTTTTTTTAATAAATATTATTGTTGTTGTTTTTTTTAAAAAAAAACAACACTTTTTCTTTAAATCCCTTACCTCCCTCCCTCCCCACAGCCAGCCAATTACTGCGATCAGCTCTCATAGGCTTCTGCCTATGAGAGCCGATCGCTCTCTTGTCCCCCAGGACAAGGCTGGTGATCGCAGCGATGCACAATGTAAATAGACGGCTATTACACTGTCTAACAGTCTCCCGAGCTGCAATAGCCGCTCGGAGACTGAAGGCGGGCGGAGCTCCGCCCCTCCAAGCAGGAGATGCGTGCGCAGCCTGCGCGCGATCTCCTGCAAAACAGAGCCCCAGGACTTTACGCAAATCAGCATTAGGCGGTCCTGGGGCTGCCGCCGCGGCCACGCTCATCGGCGTGACGCGGGCGGCAACTGATTAATTTAAAAAAATGTATGTAGGTGTAATTTTACTATTTAGCCACAAGATGTCCTCATACTTTTTCTTCCTGTGCGTACTTATACTCATTGATGCCGGCTATCATTGACAGGGGAACTTAGATTGGTGAATAGGAGCTACGAGGAAAGTATTTTATGGCTGTAATTACTTATCAGTGAGGGGTGCTATAGTCCGACTATAGTCCCAAATAGAGGAAAACTGTCAAGTGTAAAGCTGAATATTAACTCTTTTAGACGGAGTACAAAGAAAACTAACACAGCCTACTTATTTGTATGCTTGGCACTGTGCATACACATGTCTATCTCATCATGTCACAGGTTACTTAAAGAGACACTGAAGTGAAAAAAAATGATGATATTATGATTTGTATGTGTAGCACAGCTAAGAAATAAAACATTAAAGAGAGTCTGAAGCGAGAATAGATCTCGCTTCAGACCTCATATATAGCAGGGGCACTTGTGCCCCTGCTAAAACGCCGCTATCCCGCGGCTTAACGGGGGTCTCTGTCCCCCCAAATCCCCTCCGTACAGCAGGGGAGCGCTTCCTGGTTGGGGCAGGGCTAACCGCCACAGCCCTGCCCCACGTGCGTCTGTCAGCGCGTATCTCCGCCTCTCCCCCGCCCCTCTCAGTCTTCCTTCACTGAGAGGGTCGGGGGAGAGGCGGCGATGCGCGTCTGATAGACGTGACTGGAGGCAGGGCTGCAGCCGTTAGCCCTGCCTCCAGGAAGAAAGAAATGTACGACCAACTTTCTGACCATCTTTTGCGGGGGGTGGGTTGGGGGTGAAGCGACCCTCATGCAGCCGCGGGATAGCGACATTTTAGCAGGGGCACACGTGCCCCTGCTATATATGAGAGCTGAAGCGAGATTTAGTCTCCCTTCAGTGTCTCTTTAAGATCAGATACATCAGTGTAATTGTTTCCAGTACAGGAAGAGTTGAGAAACTCCAGTTGTTATCTCTATGCAAACAAGCCATTAAGCTCTCCGACTAAGTTGAGATAATAAAAGTCAGATAACAGCCCTCTCCACTAGTGGTGGAGAGGGCTGTTATCTGACTTTTATTATCTCAACTGTTCCTGGACTATTTACTTTTCCTCTGCTAGAGGAGAGGTCATTACTTCACAGACTGCTCTGAAAGACTCATTTTGAATGCTGAGTGTTGTGTAATGTGCACATATTATAGAATGATGCAATGTTAGAAAAAACACTATATACCTAAAAATAAAAGTATGAGAATATTTTCTTTGCTGCTAATCTTCTAGTAATTATTCATAGTACACAACCAATTCACTATATCATATTTTTTTTGTCGCTTCAGTGTCTCTTTAAAGAGACTATGAAGTCTCTTTTTTTACCTTACATTGTCATAAAATCCTCTTCAGCATTAATTTCCAAGTGGAATCTCTGCATCCCCGCGGCAGATGAGTGATTTATAACTGAGAAACAGCCCTGCAAAGTTTCAGGACTTGCAGGGGCGCAGGGCTTTTCTTCCTGGAAGAGGCAGAGCTTTGTGCTGTAGCTCTGCCTCCTCCGCAGTCAATCTCCGCCGATCACCGCCTCTCCCCGCCCCTCTAAGTCTTCTTTCATTGAGAGGGGTGGGGAGGAGGCAGAGATCCACGGAGATTGCTTGCGGAGGAGGCAGAGCTACAGCACTAAGCTCTGCCTCCCCAGGGCAGCATAATCTGCGACATGCAAAGTCGTGGAACTTTGCAGGTTTATTTCCCAGTAATAAATCACACATCTGCCGCAGGGAGGCGATTCCACTTGGAAATTAATGCTGAAGAGGATTTTATGACAAAATAAGGTATAAAAGAGACTTCAGAGTCTCTTTAAAGGACAACCGAGGTGACGTGATTTGATGAGATAAACCTGTGTATGTAAAGTGCCAAGCACACAAATAACTATGCTGTGTTCCTTTTTTTTCTTTCTCTGCATGAAAAAGTTAAACATCAGGTATACAAGTGACAGTCCCAGTTTGGGACTGGGTCAGACTATAGCATAACCCTCACTGAAATGTAATTACAGCCATAAAACACTTTCCTGTCAGTAAATGGCTTCTGAGAGCAGGAAAGAGATAGAAAGGGTCAATAATTCATAGATTTGAGCTCTGGCATACTTCGTTGAAGGTGTCATTGAGCAGAACAATGAAACAGTAAAAACTTAAAAACTAGAGTTAAATATAAAACTGTGGGATATCTAAAAAAGTCATTTTTAGGAGAAGAAGGATAGATACAATTGTTTTTCTCATCAGTTTTTCACCTCGGATGTCCTTTAAGCTTCCCTTTAAATTCCTTCCTGGAGAGACTCCCCATCCTTTGTCCTGCTTTTTTTTAGCTGACTCAACAAGCAAGACTGCTCTTGAAGAACAATACAATATTCAGAGTTTCTTTCAATGATTAAAAAAGATCACCACTCCCATCAGGCTGGCCATGGCAGAATTAACAGTGACGAGAACAGAGGCGGCCTTAGAGTACGCGGGGCCTGGGGCGAGTGTCATATGCGGGGCCTAGAGCCATAAGTGAAGGCCATGTACCGTACCACCACAGTCACGGGCTTGTCCACCTCTAAAGCAGTATGCCTTATTATTGTTTGAAAACTAAGCCAACCAATATAGGAACAATTACAATGCGTAATGTAATCAAACTGTTCCTACCCCTAGCTCCCCAGCAAGCCTTTACCTATCCCTAGCTCCCCAGGAAATCTAGCACCAATCCCTAGCCAGTCTGGAAGCTCCAGCCTGAGCCCCCTCTAGCTCCAGTCCATGCTTGACTGACCTAAATGCCCCTGGGGCCCTCAGGCTGAGGCTCTTGCACGTTACCTTAATCTGACATTTGGCAAGCTTCATGTCATTACAAAAATGCAAACGGCATAGTACAGTACAGCTTGCTGAAGAGAAAAACCTGAACAATAAAGGGGGGGTTGGTGCAAAATATAAGGTGTGTAAAACAAAATAGGAAAATCTGAGTATTTGTAAATGACACACTGCTCAGAACACAAACAGCTAGACTTCTGTAGACCTTTCCTTCACCACCACCAAAATGAGCATGGTATGGTGGGCATGACATGCGGGGCCTTCTTCATGTGCGGGGCCTGGGGCGATCGCCCCACTTGCCACCCCCAAAGGCCGCCTCTGGACGAGAATAATATCTGACCCTTCCACTAATGATCCTTCTGTGCCTTCACATAAACAGTGCAGACCCTGGAGGGCAATGTCCAATGAAGCCGTATATCAAGGAAAAATCAGTGATCCCTGAGAAACCTTTTCGCTGCTTTAAGTGTGTTCGACTTTCAAGCAGTTCTCATGTGCACCGTCACGTTCGAGTTCATCAATGTGACAATGACCTCAATCAGTGGCGTAGCTAGGGTATTTGACACCCGGTGCGGTGGCTGCCTCAGTTTCACTGGTTGGAGAGAGGCACCAGCGTGGTAAAGGGCTTTACTGATTGGAGGGCGGAAAGAGAAGGGAAATGTTACTTCTGCTGTGGCCCAGATCCTCTGCCTGAGGGCCTGTAACTAACTAGAGCGATGCGCTCTTGTTATTGCAGGCGGCATTGAGCTTTAGTGTAAGGAGGCATAATAGACAGGTTGGCATTGGCAAGCCTGTCACCCCTGTCATAGTGTCAAGTGGGGTGCGGATCGCATCCCCCGCACCCCCCTAGTGACGCTAGTGCCTCACCTGTTCTGAATGTGGCAAAATGCTAAAAAAATAAAGCTCTGCTCCTCCACTACATAAAACATACGGGAGAAAGACCTTTCATATTCAGGTTGTGGGAAGGCGTTAACCTCCCAGACTATTCTCAACAACGATCTTTCTTGGGTTGAATTTGAAGAAGCAGTTTGAGTGCTCGGACTGTGGGAAACGCTTTGGTGAGAAGCTGCAATCCCTGCAGATCCAGAACTGTCCATCAAAGAGGAAGTAGAGGACTGAAGGTTTCTTTGAAACTGAACTGGAGTTGTTGGGCTAAGCTACATTTGTGATTTCAGCCGCCTTTTTGATGGGTTAAGATTTTTATGAGACTACTGGATGTTGTTGGGGAATTGCTAATAAATATGTGTTGCTGTAGCAACAGCGGTAAGTTGAGAGAAAATCCTCAACACTATGGAAATGGAATCCTTAAAGAGAACCTGAACTGAAAATAAAAAGTCAAAATAAACATACACACGTCATACTTACCTCCCGTGTAGTCTACTCATCAATCTCTTTCTCCTCTCCTCCTGCGTCCCATTTGTCCACTATGATCAATGGCATTCTCCATCCTCCATTTTAAAAATGGGCATTTACCCCATAACAGCTTCCTGGTCAGCACACTGTTAAACTGTAATATCGCCCACTTGAACCATAGGCAAACATGGACATTACCTTGCATATTCAGTTGTAACTGACAGCTGCTGATACATACCTGACAGCAACTGGTATATTTCAGTTCTGACAAAATATTGTCAGAACTGGAAGGGATCAATGTAAGAAGAAAAGAGTGAGCTTCTGAGAGGAACTGACGGCAAGGTAAGTATGTAATATTTATTTGCAGCTACGTCATGTGTTTAATTTAAATAATTTTTCTTTATCTCTTACCCACCCTGTTTTAAAAGAACAGGCAAATGTGGTTTCATGGGGCAGCCATCTTTTTGGTTGAAAGGAGGTGACAGGGAGCATGAGACACAGTTCCAACTGTCCTGTGTCCTGATCACCCCTCCCAGCTGCGCGCTAGGCTTCAAATCTCAAAAAAGAACGAGAACAACAACATCAGAATTACCATCATGCTTTGCACAGCATCAGGGGAAAAATGCCTGGGCAGTTTTTTTCTGCAGCCAAAAAAATGAGGCTTGGGTAAGAAAAACAAAGTTCTAATGCTGTGAAACTGTTAAAAAAAAAACACCGAGCCTTTTCCAGTGCTGCTGTGCTGAGTAGATTTTTAGTCTGGAGGTTCACCTTAAAGGAGTTCTGTCATGAATAAATACAAAATATGATTTTTTTTGCGTTGTATAAAAATGTTTATGGTGAATAATGCTATTTAATAAAAAAAAAACCTGACTGGGCATCATAAAATAAGAGAATGTCAATGTATGGTAACATTAACGTTTGATGGGCTAGCTAGGGCTAAACTAAGTAAATACGGAGTTTGTCTTTCTATGCTCACATACAGTATAATAAGGAATGCCTTAGGAATTACCGTATTTTTCTTAATATAAGACGCTCCGGACTAAAAGACGCACCTAGGTTTAGAAGACAAAAATAAGGGGAAAAAATATTAACCTGGTGCGTCTATAGTGCAGGGGCATATTATGCTCCTTTCCCCCACCAAGCTGTCCCTGTCTAAACTACTCAGCCTTGCTACACTACACCCTGACACACTTTACTACACCCTGACACACTTTACTACACCCTGACACACTTTACTACACCCTGACACACTTTACTACACCCTGACACACTTCACTACACCCTGACACACTTCACTGTGTACCTACTACACTACACCCCAATATACCTTGCTACACTTCACTACACCTTGCTACACATCACTGTGTACCTACTACACTACATCCTGCTACACTTCTATATACCTTGCTACACTTCACTGTGTACCTACTACACTACACTCTGCTACACTTCACTGTGTACCTACTACACTACACTACACCCTGCTACACTTCACTGTGTACCTACTACACTACACCCTGCTACACTTCACTGTGTACCTACACTACACTACACCCTGCTACACTTCACCACACCCTGCTACACTTCACTACACCCTGCTACACTTCACTGTGTACCTACTACACTATACTACACCCTGCTACAATTCACTACACCCTGCTACACTTCACTGTGTACCTACACTACACCCTGCTTCACTTCACTACACTCTTCAACATTTCACTGTGTACCTACTACACTACACCCTGCTACACTTCACTACACTCTGCTACACTTCACTGTGTACCTACTACACTACACCCTGCTACATTTCACTACACACTGCTACACTTCACTGTGTACCTACTACACTACACCACGCCCTGCTACACTTCACTACACCCTGCTACACTTCACTGTTTACCTACTACACTACACTCTGCTACAATTCACTGTGTACCTACTACACTTTACTGTGTACCTACTACACCCTGCTACACTTCACTGTGTACCTACAATTCACTACACCCTGCTACACTTCACTGTGTACCTACTACACTACACTCTGCTACACTTCACTGTGTACCTACTACACTGCACCCTGCTACACTTCACTGTGTACTTACTACACTGCACCCTGCTACACTTCACTGTGTACCTACTACACTGCACCCTGCTAAACTTCACTGTGTACTTACTACACTGCACCCTGCTACACTTCACTGTGTACCTACTACACTACACTCTGCTACACTTCACTGTGTACCTACTACACCCTGCTACACTTCACTGTGTACCTACTACACTACACTATACGTCCGTGGGTGTGGGGGGCCACCCGAGCTGGAGGGGATAGCGGGCAGGAAGGGGTTATTGGGCCTAGTGGCGGGGAGGGGGGTCAGACCCCCCCCCCCCCCTCCCTCGTCTGGGTCCCCCGTCCTCCGCTCCCCTCCAGCTTTAAAAAGTTACGTCGCTGGCTGCAGCTATAAGAGACAACGGGCGGGGATCACTCACCTCTTCCTTGTTCCAGCGTGCGCTCCACTGACGTCACTTCCTGCGGGCGATTTCTTTCAAGCTTGCCTCAGGCGGCAAAAAGTCTAGGGCCGGGCCTGCTCCCAACTGTCCCTTTTTCGGAGGGACAGTCCCTTTTTGGGAGCCCTGTCACCCTCATTTGTCCCTCTTTCAGGACTTTGTCCCTCTTTCTATGTAAATATATATATTTCTCTACTAAAAATGTGTTTGACTCTAAACTTTATTTACAACCTTTAAATTAATATATTTCTAATATTAAAATGTTAATATGAAGGAAAATGAATCAGGATAGAAAGGACCAGTGTGGTTTGAGTTATAAAACAACATATTTTTCTTATTAAATCTTTATGGTATGCGTGACTAGAGGCATGGTGAGGACTTGGCCAGGGGTGTGGCAGGGGCGTGGATTAAGTGTCCCTTTTTCTCATCTCAAAAAGTTGGGAGGTATGTGTCATGAGTGGATTTTACATTATCAGCTGGATTTACATTGGCTGCAGGACTTTTTCTCTTCTGAGAATTGGGTATCTCAGAAAAACCTGCCATCATCTTCACACTGGTTGTGAGTTCATTTCCACCCTACAGCTCCTCATTAATTAAGGTGTGCAACCACTTCAGCCCCAGCTACAGTATATCTGCGTCATCAGTGACTTCATCTAAACCACAAGGATGTAAATATAGTTTTTGTAGCTGGGGCTCAGCTGTGTTCTATTGAGTGTGCTCCCGTGCGTGCCCGTCACTTTCTACTACAACACAAATTGGTGTAAGGGAACATATGTTCCTTTAGCCAATTAGTGACACACTCCCACAGATGAATGATCACTGCTGTAGCCAACTGCAGTAATCATTCATCTCTCCCCCACTGAAAAGATTGGTACTGAAAAAGCTGCTCACAAAAAAATCTCTTGCCTCCTGGTTCCAGTGGAAATCCTGCAGCCTATGCTGCAGTGCTTCTGTGCTGAATACACAGGTCCCATCTCGATGACGTCATCAAGCCGTGGACCTGCAGAGTGCAGAGCTGTACACAGAAGCTCTGGTTGCAGGATCAACACTGGAATCAGGAGAGGTGAGAGATTTTATCTAAACTGGGGGAGACATCTAATACTGAGGGGCACATCTGGCTATACTTTGGGGCACACACAAATACTAAGTGTGCAGCTGACTATATGTAATGGGGGAGGGACAATATTGGGGGCACAACTGGCTATCTATACTTGTGGGGGGCATAGTAATGGAGGCCACATCTAGTTATTTATACTGGGGGCACTTCTGGCTTTTCTGGTGGGGGGACCTAATACTAGGGGCACATCTGGCTACTTAAGCTGAAGGCACTTTGACTATGCAGTTTGGACCTAATACGAGAAACATCTGGCTACCTATAGAGGGGCTAATACTGGGGGTGCATCTAGCTATTTACACTGGGGGGGGGGGGGGGCCTTGGAACTTACCTAATACTGGAGCAGACACAATGGGGGGAGGGGAGCGCACTCTGAAATCTCTGGTGCTGGAAAACCTTGGCCAGCTCTGCCAAGGGAGCATATGGGGATGACAGACTACCAGGGAAATTAAAGGGAGGGAGACCATGGTTCAAACGGGAAAATGAAATAGGGTAAAACGTTATAATGAGGATGCACTGATTACGATTACAATAAAATATATTGTTTGTCCACGCCCACCTTTGAGGCCTGCCTCAAAATGATTTAGTAACTTTTTCTATTAACATTTTCTCCCTAATTATTACCATTAAAAATACTTCGATTATTTTCTCAGTTCAAAGTGAAAAGCATACGCTATAGCAAAAACCCTTGTATTTCAGAATCAAGTATCATCACCATAAATTGTGAAAGGAACATAAATTAAGTTTTGTGATAATCGGGAGAAATAGCCAAATCAAATTTGCCTTTTTTATGTACAGTAGCGCTTTTTATTTTTACCGGTAACAAGTAAAACTTCAGAAATAATGCAGTTTAAAAAAAAAAAAAACCCTACTAAAATGCAAACAAAACATTATTGTTCTTGGGGAAAAAATGCCACTCAATGAAAGTCTGGTTTGTGTAAAAAAAAAACAAACAAACAAAAAAAAAAAAACAATACTGTATATCATTTAGTTGTCCTAAGTAGGGATAAAGTAATTGCTAATTACATAGGGACATAGCTAAAGCATCATAACTGCTCTGGTCCATAAAGTGGAAACAAGGTCTGGATGCGAAGTGGTTAAAGGACATCCGAGGTGAGAAAATGATGCGATAAACAATTCTTCTTTCTCCTTAAAATGACAATTTATTAGTTATTACACAGTTTTATTTTATGTTTAAATCAAATTTTTAAGTTTTTACTGTTTCATGGACTCTTATTGACACATTCACTGAAGTATGCCAGAGCTAAAAATTTATGAACTTTTGCCCCTTTTTATCTCTTTCCTGCTGTCAGAAGCCATTTTCTGCCAGGAAAGTGTTTTGTGGCTGTAATTCAATCAGTGAGGGTTACACTACAGTCCGACCCGGTTCTAACCCAGACAGAATCTGTCACTTCCATACCCGACTTTTACCTCTTTCAGGCAGAGAAAGTAAAAAGATTAGTTACTTACCCAGGGCTTTCTACAGCCCCATGAGCACGGATGAATCATTTGCCGTCCTCCCGAGTGCCTCCGTTCAGCCGCAATCATTCCTGGTAATCTGGATCCGTCACGCCAGTCGGCTGTTCTGCGCATGCACAGGCCTTCCGTGCGTGCGCAGAAGAGCTGACAGGTACAACTTAGCTAAATTACCGGGAGTGATTGTAGCTGAACAGAGGCACTCGAGAGGACGGCGTGGGGTGCATCCGTGCTTATGGGTCTGGAGGAAGCCCTGGGTAAGTAAAAAATCTTTTTAATAAGCCGTCTCTGATACACTTTAAAGGACACACAAGGTGACAAGTGACATGATGAGATAGACATGTGTATGTTCAGTGCCAAGCACACAAATAACTAGGCTATGTTCCTTTTTTTAATACATCACCTCTGGTTTCCTTTAACCTCCTTGGCGGTAACCCCGTGTGTGACACGGGGTAAGCCGCCGGAGGGTGCCGCTCAGGCCCTGCTGGGCCGATTTACATAATCTTTCTTTTGCTACATGCAGCTTGCACTTTGCTAGCTGCGTGTGCATAACGATCGCCGCCGCTACCCACCAATCCGCCGCGCCGCCCCCCCAGAAGACCCCCATCGCTGCCTGGCCAATCAGTGCCAGGCAGCGCTGAGGGGTGGATCGGAGCACCCGCTGACGTCACGGCGTCGATGATGTCATCGCGATCGTCGCCATGGTGACGGGGAAGCCCATACAGGGAATCATGTTCAGAACGGGATTCCCTGCAGGGTAAAAGCGCCGGCGGCGATCGGAGGGGTGGGAGGGATAGTGAAGGGAGGGGGGGAAGCATGTAGCTAGCGCTAGGCTAGCTACATGCTTTAAAAAAAAAATTGAAAAAAAAAGTGCTGCGCTGCCCCCTGGCGGATTTATTGTACCGCCAGGGAGGTTAAAGGGAACCTAAAACTGAGAAGGATATGGATTTTTCCTTTTAAAATAATACCAGTTGCCTGGCAGTCCTGCTGATCCTGTGTCTCTTATATTTTCAGCCACAGCCCCTCAACAAGCATGCAGATCAGGTGTTCTGACTGAAGTCAGACCGGATTAGCTGCATGCTTGTTTCAGGTGTGTAATTCAGCCACTACTGCAGCCAAAGAGATCAGCAGGACTGCCAGGCAAATGGTATTGCTTAAAAGGAAAAATCCATATCCCTCTCAGTTTAGGTTCCCTTTAAGCAAGATGGGTGAAGACAGCCACACAAAAATCTGTTTCGCCAGTTTTGCATGGACAGCTGAAGTGTGTGCTTGCCGCACAGCTCTGCCTCCATCCTGCTGGCCAGCGCTCACCTACCAGCTGCAATTTAAAGGAACCAAATGGCCACACGCATTTCAGAACACATAGTGCAGTTACACAGCAGCAAAAAAGCCTCATGTCTCTACAGTCATGCTCAAATGTGCAGCCATAGGTCAAAGTCAAACACCTCCGTATTGCTCGTGGTGAGAGCTTGCAAGCACCCACCTGGTGCTGGGGCAGCTGACGGGCACTGAATGCACCGCCTGAAGCTGCTCGTGTGGAGTACTTAGTCATTATCTCTACATGATATATTTATTTTCAAATGTTAATCTGAACCAGGATAGAAAGGACCAGTGTGGTTTGAATTATAAAGCAACATTTTTTCTTTATAAATAAATCTTAAATGTCCCTCTTTCTGATCTCAAAAAGTTGGGAGGTAGGCAATACACACTGCCTGGCTGTCCTGCCAACCCCCTGCCTGTAATACTTTTAGCCATAGACCCAGAACAAGCATGCCAATCAGGTGTTTGATAAAAATCTGACAAGATCAGCAGGACAGTCAGGCATCTGGTACTGTTAAAGGAAAATAAATATGGAAGCCTACATATCTATTTCACTTCAGGTTGCTCGTGCCTGCGTAGCCACTCGCCGATACTCCGGTCCCCGCTGCCGGTCCACTTCCGAGATTTGGAGTGGATTTGCAACTTTAAAGACGCAAATTCCAGAAGTAACCGGCGGTAGGGCGGCAAGTGGCTGTGGGGGACCATTAGAAGACCCAGGTAAGTTCAACTCTTTTGCCCCCTACAGTAATCCTTAAAAAAAGCCCCATTATAAGTATATGAGAGTAACACCTAGTATAGAAAATTTGATATATTAGAACATCTGTTACAGTAAGTATCTTTTTTTGGCCCCTTCGTTTTCTGTATCCAGCTATAGTGGAAAGTGAGTGGGCGCATGCATCATACGTCAGTATGATGCCGCTAATATTCCGGGGGGCCGCGCTCAGCGACGGGGAACAACGGAGTAGCGAGGGAAGCCTCAATAGGATCCCGAGGCTTCCCTCTCTTAAGTTAAGCTATCTGATTTTGTACCTGAGCTGTGGCTCAAGTACACTTTAACCTCCTTGGCGTTCAGTTTCTGCTGGATTTCTGTGCAAAAAGTGATCCAATTAATTTTCATAACCTTTTATCCTGTAACTTACCTAAATGTGTCTAGTAAGGGTCTAGTATACATTTGAGTTTAATAAACGCTTGAAACACTAAATCTAAGCTAAATTTCAAAATTACTCCCAAAATCTCTGAAAATTACTCCCAAAATCTCTCTATTTATACTTCCGAGCTGCAGCTGCTCAACCTGCACTAACAGGAATGTTAAAGGGACTCCGAGCAGTGCAGAAACTATGGAAAGATGCATATCATTTTAAATCTCTCTTTCTCCTCTTTCCAATGATATATAAACCACCACCCTACGTCTTTTAGTTTTTGCTATTTTCGCGATTGAAATTGCCGCGGCCGCGATTTGATCGCGAAAATAGAGAAAACTAAAAGGCGTAGGGCAACGATTTAGGTGTCGTCAGAAAGAGGAGAAAGAGAGCTTTAAAATGATATCCCTCAAGCCATAGTTATATTGTATTACACAGGACGACACTTTCCCCAGTGTCAGCAGCTCCATTCTGCTGAATGCATCTGCTGACTTTGACAAAAAGTCGCCCTGTGTAATACAATATAACTATGGCTTGATGGATATCATTTTAAAGCTCTCTTTCTCCTCTTTCTGACGACACCTAAATCGTTGCCCTACGCATTTTAGTTTTCTCTATTTTCGCGATCGAAATCGCGGCCGCGGCAATTTCAATCGCGAAAATAGCGAAAACTAAATGGCGAAAGGGTGGCGGTTTATATATCATTGAAAAGAGGAGAAAGAGAGCTTTAAAATGATGTGCATCTTTCCATAGTTTCTGCACTGCTCGGAGTCCCTTTAAAGTGGCCATACATCTAGAGATGATGGGAAGATTGGACCAATTAAACAAGAGCCAAATCTCTCTCTGATCGAATCTGATTAGAGAGAGATCTGTTGACTACCCATACTCCGTAGGCCAATTTCCGATCGATGTCAACATGACATTGCTCGGGAATCGACCGCGTCCAATGCCTCGCTGCTGCCCCAAGTGTATAAATGTACCCTCATGTGTGCAGTTATACATTACCTGTCCTATGTCACCCACTGTGCAGTGCCCATCTGTCTTCAGGATGCCCCCGCAGGTTATTGTAGGTAGGTAGCTAGATCTAGGTGCTCCCAGTATAGGCTAGGTAGGTACAGGTGTCCCCTGGTATAGGCTAGTTAGGTAAAGGTGTCCCCCGGTATATGCTAGCTAGGTACAGGTGTCCCCCAGTATAGGCTAGGTAGGTGCAGGTGTCCCCCAGTATAGGCTAGGTAGGTGCAGGTGTCCCCCAGTATAGGCTAGGTAGGTACAGGTGTCCCCCAGTATAAGCTAGGTAGGTACAGGTGTCCCCCAGTATAGGTGAGCAAGGCACAGGTGTTCCCCACAATATTTTTTCTAGGTGTATGGGCTCCAGTATAATGTAGCCAGCAATAGGCTAGCTAGCATAGGTGTCTTCCACCCAGACCCCCCAATTTCCTCCCGATCCAGCTGCTCTTACTCCCCAAGTCTCTGTCCAGCGCTCGCTGTAGCCTCCCTACACAGCTCAGGTATTCTCTATGGGGAGGATCGGGACTGAGCATGTCGTGACGTCAGTCTTGATTCGCCCCATACCAGAGACTACTGGAGCTGGGTGGAGAGGATGCAGCTACTGCTGAAACGAGGCTTGGTGAGTAAGAGCGTCTGGATCGGGAGGGGGGAAGGCACCTATACTAGCTAGCCTATTGCTGACTACATAGTACTGGAGCCTGTACACCTAGAAAACATACAGGGGGGACACCTGTGCCTTCTAAAACCTCCTGTGCCTCTGTGTGATACTAAAACCTCCTCTGCCTCTGTGTGATTGTGCACAATCACATGCCTCTGAGTCTCTCTATTGCCGCCTCTAGTCCCACCAGGGTCTGCTTTGCCCCTCTAAAAAAAAAAAAAAAGTCGCCATGCTAGCGACAATCTGTTTGTTGCTAGTCTTGTATTTACATGTATCATGTCATTCAGTCAGCGCTCCCCAACCTCTGTCCCCACCGCTGCCCACCTCCATGAGTTTCCTCAATCGGAAGCTAAACCGCGACCTAGGAGGTACTTCCTGGGTCGTGGCTTACCTTCTGATTGGAGGAAGCTCACGGAGGCGGGCAGCGGCGGGGACAGAGGTTGGGGAGCACTGACTGAATGACAAGATGCATGTAAATACAAGCCTTGCGATAAGCAGATTATCGCTAGCCTGTCGCTTTTTTCAGAGCGGCAAAGCAGACCCCAGGGGGACTGGAGGCGACAATAGAGAGACACAGAGGCATGTGATTGTGCATAAAACATTCCTCTGTGTCCTCTTAGGATTTAAAATACCAGCCATGAGTTCTCTTTAAAGCAAGTTAAACAATAATTTAGAAGAATTTATGCCTTCCTCTGCATCAGTTGGGATTTCTGGAAGTGTGTTTTCCCTTGTTGAAGCAGAGTAATGTCTTTCTCTCACCCCATGTAACCAGCATGGCTTTTCCTCAATATGGTTTTGCTGATGTGCAGTAAGATGGCCTCAGTGACCAAAACATTTGCTGCCACTAACAGTGCTTTTCCTTGATATGATCCTTTTCATGCTTGACAAGGTAACTTTCTCTGATAAAACCCTTTCCACATTCAGAGCATTAATATGGCTTTATCCCTGTGTGAACACGCTGATGGGTATTTAGAGTGCTCTTGTGGAAAAAGCATTTCCCACATTCAGAACATGAGTATGGCTTCTCCCCGGTGTGCACTCTTTCATGCGAAACAAGATGTGCTCTTGAAGAAAACCGCTTATCACAACTGGAGCATGAAAATGGCTTCTCCCCGGTGTGCACTCTCTCATGTATAACAAGATCTCTTCTTCTTGAAAAACGCTTATCACAAGTGGAACATGAAAATGGCTCCTTTTCTGTATGAACTTTCTGATGTTGATTAAAAATGCTCTTGTAGGCAAAAATTCTCCCACATTCAGAACATGAAAATGGCCCATTCTCTCTGGTGTGAATTTTCTGATGTCGATTAAGATTGCCTTTGCTGAAGAAATGTTTCCCACATTCAGAACATGAAAAAGTTCTTGTCTCTCTGGTGTGAATTTTCTCATGTTGTTTTAAATTGTTCCTCCTGTCAAAACATTTCCCACATTCAGAACATGAAAAATGTTTTTTCTCTCTGGTGTGAATTTTCTGATGTTGTTTTAAAATGCTCCTGTTGGGAAAACATTTCCCACATTCAGAGCATGAAAATGGCTTTTTCTCTGTGTGCTTCCTCACATGAAAGACAAATTCAGATTCCAGCGTATAACTTCTCCAACATATAAAACATGTGAACCACTTATCATCGCGAAAGTGCCATGCTTGGTGTCTGTAGAGAAAAGGTTTTGATGCAAAGCATTTCCCACACTCAGAACATGATAATGAGGTTGATGGGGTTACAGAGTTTACGTTTGAAGAACTGGATGTTCCATCTTCTTCTGTTGTCTCACCATCACTGGATGTGTCATCCTCTTCTGTTGTCTCACCCTCACTGTCACTATTTGGGGAGTCACCAGGATGCTCACCAGTGTTACTGCGGATGTACTGTCCATCTAGGCGAGAATATAAAATGTGTAGTAATAGGGATGGGTACATTGATAATGTGAGAACAATTCTAATATGACAAAAGAAGCAGGCCATTGACACAGTGAAATATATGCTGGTTTTAAAAGACAACTGACCTGAGAAGGAGATGGAGGCTGCCATATTTATTTCCTTTTAAACAATGCACATTCCCTGACTGTCCTGCTGATCCTCTACCTCTAATACTTTTAGTCATAGACCCAGAACAAGACTGCAGACCAGATGTTTGACTTAAAGTGTGGCTGCATTTGCTGCATGCTTATTTCAGGTATGTGATTCAGACACTGACAGATCAGCAGGGTGCCAGGCAACTAGTATTGTTTAAAAGGAAATGAGTGACATATAAGAATTTGTTACAATAGACTAGATAGGACTTTAAAGGGAACCCAAGGTAAGAGGGTTATGGAGGCGGCCATATTTATTTGCTTGCAAACAACGGCAGCCCTTCTGGCATAACTAGTGTCCCCCTCACATACACTAATGTGCCACAAACAGGGAGTTTATATCACCAACCATTCCCATTTTATTAAGGTGTATCCATATAAATGGCCCACACTGTATAATCTCCAGCATGTCCAATCTGCTACCGATGCAGAAAGAGACAAATTTTGTGCTGAAAATTGTCAATCGATCAGTTGATCTGATGGGAAATTGCATGGTGTGTATAAGCACCTCAATTTGCTAACACATACTGCTATATTCTGTTGTCCGCTGAATCTCACTGTTCCCAAAGGGCACAAACCTACTAGTTAGAATATAGATTTTTCTTTTGTATTGTGTACTTAGTACTTCACGGATTACCCTAAACAACTCCCTTAGTATGGGGGGGGGGGGGGCATACTTCTAATAGGGGCTGATGTCTCCTGACTCCCCCACTGGCTACATACTGTCTCCCCATTACTTCTAATAGGGGCTGATGGCTCCTGACTCCACCTCTGGGCACATACTGTCTCCCCATTACTTCTAATAGGGACTGATGGCTCCTGACTCCCCCACTGGCCACATACTGTCTCCCCATTACATCTAATAGGGGCTGAAGTCTCCTGACTCCCCCACTGGCAACATACTGTCTCCCCCTTATTTCTAATAGGGGCTGATGTCTCCTGACTCCCCCACTGGCCACATACTGTCTCCCCCTTATTTCTAATAGGGGCTGATGTCTCCTGACTCCCCCACTGGCTACATACTGTCTCCCCATTACTTCTAATAGGGGCTGATGTCTACTGACTCCCCCACTGGCTACATACTGTCTCCCCATTACTTCTAATAGGGGCTGATGGCTCCTGACTCCACCTCTGGGCACATACTGTCTCCCCATTACTTCTAATAGGGACTGATGTCTCCCGGACTCTCCACTGGGCACATACTGTCTTCCTATTACTTCTAATAGGGGCTGATGTCTCCTGACTCCCCCACTGGTCAAATACTGTCTCCCCATTACTTCTAATAGGGGCTGATGTCTCCCTGACTCCCCACTGGGCACATACTGTCTCCCCATTACTTCTAATAGGGGCTGATGACTCCTGACTCTCACACTGGGCACATACTGTCTCCCCATTACTTCTAATAGGGGCTGATGTCTCCCTGACTCCCCACTGGGCACATACTGTCTCCCCATTACTTCTAATAGGAGCTGATGTCTCCTGATTCCCCCACTGACCACATACTGTCTTCCTCATTACTTCTAATAGGGGCTGATGTCTCCCTGACTCCCCACTGGGCACATACTGTCTCCCCATTACTTCTAATAAGGGGCTGATGTCTCCTGACTCCCCCACGGGGCACATACTGTCTCCCCATTACTTCTAATAGGAGCTGATGTCTCCTGACTCCCCCACTGACCACATACTGTCTTCCTCATTACTTCTAATAGGAGCTGATGTCTCCTGACTCCCCCACTGACAACATACTGTCTCCCCATTACTTCTAATAGGAGCTGATGTCTCCTGACTCCCCCACTGACCACATACTGTCTCCCCATTACTTCTAATAGTGGCTGATGACTCCTGACTCCCCCACTGGGCACATACTGTCTCCCCATTACTTCTAATAGGGGCTGATGTTTCTGGACTTCCCCACTGGGCGCATACTGTCTTCCTCATTACTTCTAATAGGAGCTGATGACTCCTGACTCCCCTACTGGGTACATACTGTCTCCCCATTACTTCTAACAGGGGCTGATGTCTCCTGACTTCCCCACTGGCCACGTACTGTCTCCCCATTACTTCTAATAGGAGCTGATGTCTCCTGACTCCCCCACTGACCACATACTGTCTTCCTCATTACTTCTAATAGGGGCTGATGTCTCCCTGACTCCCCACTGGGCACATACTGTCTCCCCATTACTTCTAATAGGGACTGATGTCTCCTGAGTTCCCCACTGGGCACATACTGTCTCCCCATTACTTCTAATAGGGGCTGATGTCTCCTGACTCCCCCACGGGGCACATACTGTCTCCCCATTACTTCTAATAGGAGCTGATGTCTCCTGACTCCCCCACTGACCACATACTGTCTTCCTCATTACTTCTAATAGGAGCTGATGTCTCCTGACTCCCCCACTGACCACATACTGTCTCCCCATTACTTCTAATAGGAGCTGATGTCTCCTGACTCCCCCACTGACCACATACTGTCTCCCCATTACTTCTAATAGGGGCTGATGGCTCCTGACTCCACCTCTGGGCACATACTGTCTCCCCATTACTTCTAATAGGGGCTGATGGCTCCTGACTCCACCTCTGGGCACATACTGTCTCCCCATTACTTCTAATAGGGACTGATGGCTCCTGACTCCCCCACTGGCCACATACTGTCTCCCCATTACATCTAATAGGGGCTGAAGTCTCCTGACTCCCCCACTGGCAACATACTGTCTCCCCCTTATTTCTAATAGGGGCTGATGTCTCCTAAATCCCCCACTGGCCACATACTGTCTCCCCCTTATTTCTAATAGGGGCTGATGTCTCCTGACTTCCCCACTGGCTACATACTGTCTCCCCATTACTTCTAATAGGGGCTGATGTCTACTGACTCCCCCACTGGCTACATACTGTCTCCCCATTACTTCTAATAGGGGCTGATGGCTCCTGACTCCACCTCTGGGCACATACTGTCTCCCCATTACTTCTAATAGGGACTGATGTCTCCCGGACTCTCCACTGGGCACATACTGTCTTCCTATTACTTCTAATAGGGGCTGATGTCTCCTGACTCCCCCACTGGTCAAATACTGTCTCCCCATTACTTCTAATAGGGGCTGATGTCTCCCTGACTCCCCACTGGGCACATACTGTCTCCCCATTACTTCTAATAGGGGCTGATGACTCCTGACTCTCACACTGGGCACATACTGTCTCCCCATTACTTCTAATAGGGGCTGATGTCTCCCTGACTCCCCACTGGGCACATACTGTCTCCCCATTACTTCTAATAGGAGCTGATGTCTCCTGATTCCCCCACTGACCACATACTGTCTTCCTCATTACTTCTAATAGGGACTGATGTCTCCCGGACTCTCCACTGGGCACATACTGTCTTCCTATTACTTCTAATAGGGGCTGATGTCTCCTGACTCCTCCACTGGTCAAATACTGTCTCCCCATTACTTCTAATAGGGGCTGATGTCTCCCTGACTCCCCACTGGGCACATACTGTCTCCCCATTACTTCTAATAGGGGCTGATGACTCCTGACTCTCACACTGGGCACATACTGTCTCCCCATTACTTCTAATAGGGGCTGATGTCTCCCTGACTCCCCACTGGGCACATACTGTCTCCCCATTACTTCTAATAGGAGCTGATGTCTCCTGATTCCCCCACTGACCACATACTGTCTTCCTCATTACTTCTAATAGGGGCTGATGTCTCCCTGACTCCCCACTGGGCACATACTGTCTCCCCATTACTTCTAATAAGGGGCTGATGTCTCCTGACTCCCCCACGGGGCACATACTGTCTCCCCATTACTTCTAATAGGAGCTGATGTCTCCTGACTCCCCCACTGACCACATACTGTCTTCCTCATTACTTCTAATAGGAGCTGATGTCTCCTGACTCCCCCACTGACAACATACTGTCTCCCCATTACTTCTAATAGGAGCTGATGTCTCCTGACTCCCCCACTGACCACATACTGTCTCCCCATTACTTCTAATAGTGGCTGATGACTCCTGACTCCCCCACTGGGCACATACTGTCTCCCCATTACTTCTAATAGGGGCTGATGTTTCTGGACTTCCCCACTGGGCGCATACTGTCTTCCTCATTACTTCTAATAGGAGCTGATGACTCCTGACTCCCCTACTGGGTACATACTGTCTCCCCATTACTTCTAACAGGGGCTGATGTCTCCTGACTTCCCCACTGGCCACGTACTGTCTCCCCATTACTTCTAATAGGAGCTGATGTCTCCTGACTCCCCCACTGACCACATACTGTCTTCCTCATTACTTCTAATAGGGGCTGATGTCTCCCTGACTCCCCACTGGGCACATACTGTCTCCCCATTACTTCTAATAGGGACTGATGTCTCCTGAGTTCCCCACTGGGCACATACTGTCTCCCCATTACTTCTAATAGGGGCTGATGTCTCCTGACTCCCCCACGGGGCACATACTGTCTCCCCATTACTTCTAATAGGAGCTGATGTCTCCTGACTCCCCCACTGACCACATACTGTCTTCCTCATTACTTCTAATAGGAGCTGATGTCTCCTGACTCCCCCACTGACCACATACTGTCTCCCCATTACTTCTAATAGGAGCTGATGTCTCCTGACTCCCCCACTGACCACATACTGTCTCCCCATTACTTCTAATAGGGGCTGATGGCTCCTGACTCCACCTCTGGGCACATACTGTCTCCCCATTACTTCTAATAGGGACTGATGTCTCCCGGACTCTCCACTGGGCACATACTGTCTTCCTATTACTTCTAATAGGGGCTGATGTCTCCTGACTCCCCCACTGGTCAAATACTGTCTCCCCATTACTTCTAATAGGGGCTGATGTCTCCCTGACTCCCCACTGGGCACATACTGTCTCCCCATTACTTCTAATAGGGGCTGATGACTCCTGACTCTCACACTGGGCACATACTGTCTCCCCATTACTTCTAATAGGGGCTGATGTCTCCCTGACTCCCCACTGGGCACATACTGTCTCCCCATTACTTCTAATAGGAGCTGATGTCTCCTGATTCCCCCACTGACCACATACTGTCTTCCTCATTACTTCTAATAGGGGCTGATGTCTCCCTGACTCCCCACTGGGCACATACTGTCTCCCCATTACTTCTAATAAGGGGCTGATGTCTCCTGACTCCCCCACGGGGCACATACTGTCTCCCCATTACTTCTAATAGGAGCTGATGTCTCCTGACTCCCCCACTGACCACATACTGTCTTCCTCATTACTTCTAATAGGAGCTGATGTCTCCTGACTCCCCCACTGACAACATACTGTCTCCCCATTACTTCTAATAGGAGCTGATGTCTCCTGACTCCCCCACTGACCACATACTGTCTTCCTCATTACTTCTAATAGGAGCTGATGTCTCCTGACTCCCCCACTGACCACATACTGTCTCCCCATTACTTCTAATAGGAGCTGATGTCTCCTGACTCCCCCACTGACCACATACTGTCTCCCCATTACTTCTAATAGGGGCTGATGTTTCTGGACTTCCCCACTGGGCGCATACTGTCTTCCTCATTACTTCTAATAGGAGCTGATGACTCCTGACTCCCCTACTGGGTACATACTGTCTCCCCATTACTTCTAACAGGGGCTGATGTCTCCTGACTTCCCCACTGGCCACGAACTGTCTCCCCATTACTTCTAATAGGAGCTGATGTCTCCTGACTCCCCCACTGACCACATACTGTCTTCCTCATTACTTCTAATAGGGGCTGATGTCTCCCTGACTCCCCACTGGGAACATACTGTCTCCCCATTACTTCTAATAGGGACTGATGTCTCCTGAGTTCCCCACTGGGCACATACTGTCTCCCCATTACTTCTAACAGGAGCTGATGTCTCCTGACTCCCCCACTGACCACATACTGTCTTCCTCATTACTTCTAATAGGAGCTGATGTCTCCTGACTCCCCCACTGACCACATACTGTCTCCCCATTACTTCTAATAGGAGCTGATGTCTCCTGACTCCCCCACTGACCACATACTGTCTCCCCATAACTTCTAATAGGGACTGATGTCTCCTGAGTTCCCCACTGGGCACATACTGTCTCCCCATTACTTCTAATAGGGGCTGATGACTCCTGACTCCCCCACTGGGCACATACTGTCTCCCCATTACTTCTAATAGGAGCTGATGTCTCCTGACTCCCCCACTGACCACATACTGTCTCCCCCTTACTTCTAATAGGGGCTGATGTTTCTTGACTCCCCCACTGGGCACATACTGTCTTCCTCATTACTTCTAATAGGAGCTGATGACTCCTGACTCCCCCACTGGGTACATACTGTCTCCCCATTACTTCTAACAGGGGCTGATGTCTCCTGACTTCCCCACTGGCCACGTACTGTCTCCCCATTACTTCTAATAGGAGCTGATGTCTCCTGACTCCCCCACTGACCACATACTGTCTTCCTCATTACTTCTAATAGGGACTGATGTCTCCTGAGTCCCCCACTGGGCACATACTGTCTCCCCATTACTTCTAATAGGGGCTGATGACTCCTGACTCCCCCACTGAGCACATACTGTCTCCTCATTACTTCTAATAGGGGCTGATGTCTCCCTGACTCCCCACTGGGCACATACTGTCTCCCCATTACTTCTAATAGGGGCTGATGACTCCTGACTCCCCCACTGGGCACATACTGTCTCCTCATTACTTCTAATAGGGGCTGATGTCTCCTGACTCCCCCACGGGGCACATACTGTCTCCCCATTACTTCTAATAGGGGCTGATGACTCCTGACTCTCCCACTGGGCACATACTGTCTCCCCATTACTTCTAATAGAGGCTGATGTCTCCCTGACTCCCCACTGGGCACATACTGTCTCCCCATTACTTCTAATAGGGGCTGATGACTCCCCCACTGGGCACATACTGTCTCTTCATTACTTCTAATAGGGGCTGATGTCTCCTGACTCCCCCACGGGGCACATACTGTCTCCCCATTACTTCTAATAGGAGCTGATGTCTCCTGACTCAACCACTGGCCACATACTGTCTCTTCATTACTTCTAATAGGGACTGATGTCTCCTGACTCCCCCACTGGCCACATACTGTCTCCCCATTACTTCTAATAGGGGATGATGTCTCCTGACTCCCCCACTGACCACATACTGTCTTCCTCATTACTTCTAATAGGAGCTGATGACTCCTGACTCCCCCACTGGGTACATACTGTCTCCCCATTACTTCTAATAGGGGCTGATGGCTCCTGACTCCACCTCTGGGCACATACTGTCTCCCCATTACTTCTAATAGGGACTGATGGCTCCTGACTCCCCCACTGGCCACATACTGTCTCCCCATTACATCTAATAGGGGCTGATGTCTCCTGACTCCCCCACTGGCTACATACTGTCTCCCCCTTATTTCTAATAGGGGCTGATGTCTCCTGACTCCCCCACTGGCTACATACTGTCTCCCCCTTATTTCTAATAGGGGCTGATGTCTCCTGACTCCCCCACTGGCCACATACTGTCTCCCCCTTATTTCTAATAGGGGCTGATGTCTCCTGACTCCCCCACTGGCTACATACTGTCTCCCCATTACTTCTAATAGGGGCTGATGTCTACTGACTCCCCCACTGGCTACATACTGTCTCCCCATTACTTCTAATAGGGGCTGATGGCTCCTGAGTCCCCCACTGGGCACATACTGTCTCCCCATTACTTCTAATAGGGACTGATGTCTCCTGAGTCCCCCACTGGGCACATACTGTCTCCCCATTACTTCTAATAGGGGCTGATGACGCCTGACTCCCTCACTGAGCACATACTGTCTCCTCATTACTTCTAATAGGGGCTGATGTCTTCCTGACTCCCCACTGGGCACATACTGTCTCTCCATTACTTCTAATAGGGGCTGATGACTCCTGACTCCCCCACTGGGCACATACTGTCTCCTCATTACTTCTAATAGGGGCTGATGTCTCCTGACTCCCCCACGGGGCACATACTGTCTCCCCATTACTTCTAATAGGGGCTGATGACTCCTGACTCTTCCACTGGGCACATACTGTCTCCCCATTACTTCTAATAGAGGCTGATGTCTCCCTGACTCCCCACTGACCACATACTGTCTTCCTCATTACTTCTAATAGGAGCTGATGTCTCCTGACTCCCCCACTGACAACATACTGTCTCCCCATTACTTCTAATAGGAGCTGATGTCTCCTGACTCCCCCACTGACCACATACTGTCTCCCCATTACTTCTAATAGTGGCTGATGACTCCTGACTCCCCCACTGGGCACATACTGTCTCCCCATTACTTCTAATAGGGGCTGATGTTTCTGGACTTCCCCACTGGGCGCATACTGTCTTCCTCATTACTTCTAATAGGAGCTGATGACTCCTGACTCCCCTACTGGGTACATACTGTCTCCCCATTACTTCTAACAGGGGCTGATGTCTCCTGACTTCCCCACTGGCCACGTACTGTCTCCCCATTACTTCTAATAGGAGCTGATGTCTCCTGACTCCCCCACTGACCACATACTGTCTTCCTCATTACTTCTAATAGGGGCTGATGTCTCCCTGACTCCCCACTGGGCACATACTGTCTCCCCATTACTTCTAATAGGGACTGATGTCTCCTGAGTTCCCCACTGGGCACATACTGTCTCCCCATTACTTCTAATAGGGGCTGATGTCTCCTGACTCCCCCACGGGGCACATACTGTCTCCCTATTACTTCTAATAGGAGCTGATGTCTCCTGACTCCCCCACTGACCACATACTGTCTTCCTCATTACTTCTAATAGGAGCTGATGTCTCCTGACTCCCCCACTGACCACATACTGTCTCCCCATTACTTCTAATAGGAGCTGATGTCTCCTGACTCCCCCACTGACCACATACTGTCTCCCCATTACTTCTAATAGGGGCTGATGGCTCCTGACTCCACCTCTGGGCACATACTGTCTCCCCATTACTTCTAATAGGGACTGATGTCTCCCGGACTCTCCACTGGGCACATACTGTCTTCCTATTACTTCTAATAGGGGCTGATGTCTCCTGACTCCCCCACTGGTCAAATACTGTCTCCCCATTACTTCTAATAGGGGCTGATGTCTCCCTGACTCCCCACTGGGCACATACTGTCTCCCCATTACTTCTAATAGGGGCTGATGACTCCTGACTCTCACACTGGGCACATACTGTCTCCCCATTACTTCTAATAGGGGCTGATGTCTCCCTGACTCCCCACTGGGCACATACTGTCTCCCCATTACTTCTAATAGGAGCTGATGTCTCCTGATTCCCCCACTGACCACATACTGTCTTCCTCATTACTTCTAATAGGGGCTGATGTCTCCCTGACTCCCCACTGGGCACATACTGTCTCCCCATTACTTCTAATAAGGGGCTGATGTCTCCTGACTCCCCCACGGGGCACATACTGTCTCCCCATTACTTCTAATAGGAGCTGATGTCTCCTGACTCCCCCACTGACCACATACTGTCTTCCTCATTACTTCTAATAGGAGCTGATGTCTCCTGACTCCCCCACTGACAACATACTGTCTCCCCATTACTTCTAATAGGAGCTGATGTCTCCTGACTCCCCCACTGACCACATACTGTCTCCCCATTACTTCTAATAGTGGCTGATGACTCCTGACTCCCCCACTGGGCACATACTGTCTCCCCATTACTTCTAATAGGGGCTGATGTTTCTGGACTTCCCCACTGGGCGCATACTGTCTTCCTCATTACTTCTAATAGGAGCTGATGACTCCTGACTCCCCTACTGGGTACATACTGTCTCCCCATTACTTCTAACAGGGGCTGATGTCTCCTGACTTCCCCACTGGCCACGTACTGTCTCCCCATTACTTCTAATAGGAGCTGATGTCTCCTGACTCCCCCACTGACCACATACTGTCTTCCTCATTACTTCTAATAGGGGCTGATGTCTCCCTGACTCCCCACTGGGCACATACTGTCTCCCCATTACTTCTAATAGGGACTGATGTCTCCTGAGTTCCCCACTGGGCACATACTGTCTCCCCATTACTTTTAATAGGGGCTGATGTCTCCTGACTCCCCCACGGGGCACATACTGTCTCCCCATTACTTCTAATAGGAGCTGATGTCTCCTGACTCCCCCACTGACCACATACTGTCTTCCTCATTACTTCTAATAGGAGCTGATGTCTCCTGACTCCCCCACTGACCACATACTGTCTCCCCATTACTTCTAATAGGAGCTGATGTCTCCTGACTCCCCCACTGACCACATACTGTCTCCCCATAACTTCTAATAGGGGCTGATGGCTCCTGACTCCACCTCTGGGCACATACTGTCTCCCCATTACTTCTAATAGGGACTGATGTCTCCCGGACTCTCCACTGGGCACATACTGTCTTCCTATTACTTCTAATAGGGGCTGATGTCTCCTGACTCCCCCACTGGTCAAATACTGTCTCCCCATTACTTCTAATAGGGGCTGATGTCTCCCTGACTCCCCACTGGGCACATACTGTCTCCCCATTACTTCTAATAGGGGCTGATGACTCCTGACTCTCACACTGGGCACATACTGTCTCCCCATTACTTCTAATAGGGGCTGATGTCTCCCTGACTCCCCACTGGGCACATACTGTCTCCCCATTACTTCTAATAGGAGCTGATGTCTCCTGACTCCCCCACTGACCACATACTGTCTCCCCATTACTTCTAATAGTGGCTGATGACTCCTGACTCCCCCACTGGGCACATACTGTCTCCCCATTACTTCTAATAGGGGCTGATGTTTCTGGACTTCCCCACTGGGCGCATACTGTCTTCCTCATTACTTCTAATAGGAGCTGATGACTCCTGACTCCCCTACTGGGTACATACTGTCTCCCCATTACTTCTAACAGGGGCTGATGTCTCCTGACTTCCCCACTGGTCACGTACTGTCTCCCCATTACTTCTAATAGGAGCTGATGTCTCCTGACTCCCCCACTGACCACATACTGTCTTCCTCATTACTTCTAATAGGGGCTGATGTCTCCCTGACTCCCCACTGGGCACATACTGTCTCCCCATTACTTCTAATAGGGACTGATGTCTCCTGAGTTCCCCACTGGGCACATACTGTCTCCCCATTACTTCTAATAGGGGCTGATGTCTCCTGACTCCCCCACGGGGCACATACTGTCTCCCCATTACTTCTAATAGGAGCTGATGTCTCCTGACTCCCCCACTGACCACATACTGTCTTCCTCATTACTTCTAATAGGAGCTGATGTCTCCTGACTCCCCCACTGACCACATACTGTCTCCCCATTACTTCTAATAGGAGCTGATGTCTCCTGACTCCCCCACTGACCACATACTGTCTCCCCATAACTTCTAATAGGGGCTGATGGCTCCTGACTCCACCTCTGGGCACATACTGTCTCCCCATTACTTCTAATAGGGACTGATGTCTCCCGGACTCTCCACTGGGCACATACTGTCTTCCTATTACTTCTAATAGGGGCTGATGTCTCCTGACTCCCCCACTGGTCAAATACTGTCTCCCCATTACTTCTAATAGGGGCTGATGTCTCCCTGACTCCCCACTGGGCACATACTGTCTCCCCATTACTTCTAATAGGGGCTGATGACTCCTGACTCTCACACTGGGCACATACTGTCTCCCCATTACTTCTAATAGGGGCTGATGTCTCCCTGACTCCCCACTGGGCACATACTGTCTCCCCATTACTTCTAATAGGAGCTGATGTCTCCTGACTCCCCCACTGACCACATACTGTCTTCCTCATTACTTCTAATAGGGACTGATGTCTCCTGAGTCCCCCACTGGGCACATACTGTCTCCCCATTACTTCTAATAGGGGCTGATGACTCCTGACTCCCCCACTGAGCACATACTGTCTCCTCATTACTTCTAATAGGGGCTGATGTCTCCCTGACTCCCCACTGGGCACATACTGTCTCCCCATTACTTCTAATAGGGGCTGATGACTCCTGACTCCCCCACTGGGCACATACTGTCTCCTCATTACTTCTAATAGGGGCTGATGTCTCCTGACTCCCCCACGGGGCACATACTGTCTCCCCATTACTTCTAATAGGGGCTGATGACTCCTGACTCTCCCACTGGGCACATACTGTCTCCCCATTACTTCTAATAGAGGCTGATGTCTCCCTGACTCCCCACTGGGCACATACTGTCTCCCCATTACTTCTAATAGGGGCTGATGACTCCTGACTCCCCCACTGGGCACATACTGTCTCTTCATTACTTCTAATAGGGGCTGATGTCTCCTGACTCCCCCACGGGGCACATACTGTCTCCCCATTACTTCTAATAGGGGATGATGTCTCCTGACTCCCCCACTGACCACATACTGTCTTCCTCATTACTTCTAATAGGAGCTGATGACTCCTGACTCCCCCACTGGGTACATACTGTCTCCCCATTACTTCTAAAAGGGGCTGATGGCTCCTGACTCCACCTCTGGGCACATACTGTCTCCCCATTACTTCTAATAGGGACTGATGGCTCCTGACTCCCCCACTGGCCACATACTGTCTCCCCATTACATCTAATAGGGGCTGATGTCTCCTGACTCCCCCACTGGCTACATACTGTCTCCCCCTTATTTCTAATAGGGGCTGATGTCTCCTGACTCCCCCACTGGCTACATACTGTCTCCCCCTTATTTCTAATAGGGGCTGATGTCTCCTGACTCCCCCACTGGCCACATACTGTCTCCCCCTTATTTCTAATAGGGGCTGATGTCTCCTGACTCCCCCACTGGCTACATACTGTCTCCCCATTACTTCTAATAGGAGCTGATGTCTACTGACTCCCCCACTGGCTACATACTGTCTCCCCATTACTTCTAATAGGGGCTGATGGCTCCTGAGTCCCCCACTGGGCACATACTGTCTCCCCATTACTTCTAATAGGGACTGATGTCTCCTGAGTCCCCCACTGGGCACATACTGTCTCCCCATTACTTCTAATAGGGGCTGATGACGCCTGACTCCCTCACTGAGCACATACTGTCTCCTCATTACTTCTAATAGGGGCTGATGTCTTCCTGACTCCCCACTGGGCACATACTGTCTCTCCATTACTTCTAATAGGGGCTGATGACTCCTGACTCCCCCACTGGGCACATACTGTCTCCTCATTACTTCTAATAGGGGCTGATGTCTCCTGACTCCCCCACGGGGCACATACTGTCTCCCCATTACTTCTAATAGGGGCTGATGACTCCTGACTCTTCCACTGGGCACATACTGTCTCCCCATTACTTCTAATAGAGGCTGATGTCTCCCTGACTCCCCACTGGGCACATACTGTCTCCCCATTACTTCTAATAGGGGCTGATGACTCCTGACTCCCCCACTGGGCACATACTGTCTCTTCATTACTTCTAATAGGGGCTGATGTCTCCTGACTCCCCCACGGGGCACATAATGTCTCCCCATTACTTCTAATAGGAGCTGATGTCTCCTGACTCCCCCACTGGCCACATACTGTCTCTTCATTACTTCTAATAGGGACTGATGTCTCCTGACTCCCCCACTGGCCACATACTGTCTCCCCATTACTTCTAATAGGGGATGATGTCTCCTGACTCCCCCACTGACCACATACTGTCTTCCTCATTACTTCTAATAGGAGCTGATGACTCCTGACTCCCCCACTGGGTACATACTGTCTCCCCATTACTTCTAATAGGGGCTGATGGCTCCTGACTCCACCTCTGGGCACATACTGTCTCCCCATTACTTCTAATAGGGACTGATGGCTCCTGACTCCCCCACTGGCCACATACTGTCTCCCCATTACATCTAATAGGGGCTGATGTCTCCTGACTCCCCCACTGGCTACATACTGTCTCCCCCTTATTTCTCATAGGGGCTGATGTCTCCTGACTCCCCCACTGGCTACATACTGTCTCCCCCTTATTTCTAATAGGGGCTGATGTCTCCTGACTCCCCCACTGGCCACATACTGTCTCCCCCTTATTTCTAATAGGGGCTGATGTCTCCTGACTCCCCCACTGGCTACATACTGTCTCCCCATTACTTCTAAGAGGGGCTGATGTCTACTGACTCCCCCACTGGCTACATACTGTCTCCCCATTACTTCTAATAGGGGCTGATGGCTCCTGACTCCACCTCTGGGCACATACTGTCTCCCCATTACTTCTAATAGGGACTGATGTCTCCCGGACTCCCCACTGGGCACATACTGTCTCCCCATTACTTCTAATAGGGGCTGATGACTCCTGACTCTCCCACTGGGCACATACTGTCTCCCCATTACTTCTAATAGGGGCTGATGTCTCCCTGACTCCCCACTGGGCACATACTGTCTCCCCATTACTTCTAATAGGAGCTGATGTCTCCTGACTCCCCCACTGACCACATACTGTCTCCCCATTACTTCTAATAGGGACTGATGTCTCCTGAGTCCCCCACTGGGCACATACTGTCTCCCCATTACTTCTAATAGGGGCTGATGACTCCTGACTCCCCCACTGGGCACATACTGTCTCCTCATTACTTCTAATAAGGGGCTGATGTCTCCTGACTCCCCCACTGACCACATACTGTCTTCCTCATTACTTCTAATAGGAGCTGATGTCTCCTGACTCCCCCACTGACCACATACTGTCTCCCCATTACTTCTAATAGGAGCTGATGTCTCCTGACTCCCCCACTGACCACATACTGTCTCCCCATTACTTCTAATAGGGACTGATGTCTCCTGAGTTCCCCACTGGGCACATACTGTCTCCCCATTACATCTAATAGGGGCTGATGACTCCTGACTCCCCCACTGGGCACATACTGTCTCCCCATTACTTCTAATAGGAGCTGATGTCTCCTGACTCCCCCACTGACCACATACTGTCTCCCCATTACTTCTAATAGGAGCTGATGACTCCTGACTCCCCCACTGGGTACATACTGTCTCCCCATTACTTCTAACAGGGGCTGATATCTCCTGACTTCCCCACTGGCCACATACTGTCTTCCCATTACTTCTAACAGGGGCTGATGTCTCCTGACTTCCCCACTGGGCACATACTGTCTCCTCATTACTTCTAGTAGGGGCTGGTGTCTCCTGACCCCCCACTGGCAACATACTGTCTCCCCATTACTTCTAATAGGAGCTGATGTCTCCTGACTCCCCCACTGACCACATACTGTCTTCCTCATTACTTCTAATAGGGACTGATGTCTCCTGAGTCCCCCACTGGGCACATACTGTCTCCCCATTACTTCTAATAGGGGCTGATGTATCCTGACTCCCCCACTGGCCACATACTGTCTCCCCATTACTTCTAATAGGGGCTGATGTCTCCCTGACTCCCCACTGGGCACATACTGTCTCCCCATTACTTCTAATAGGGGCTGATGACTCCTGACTCCCCCACTGGGCACATACTGTCTCCTCATTACTTCTAATAGGGGCTGATGTCTCCTGACTCCCCCACGGGGCACATACTGTCTCCCCATTATTTCTAATAGGGGCTGATGACTCCTGACTCCCCCACTGGGCACATACTGTCTCCTCATTACTTCTAATAGGGGCTGATGTCTCCTGACTCCCCCATGGGGCACATACTGTCTCCCCATTACTTCTAATAGGAGCTGATGTCTCCTGACTCCCCCACTGGCCACATACTGTCTCTTCATTACTTCTAATAGGGACTGATGTCTCCTGACTCCCCCACTGGCCACATACTGTCTCCCCATTACTTCTAATAGGGGATGATGTCTCCTGACTCCCCCACTGACCACATACTGTCTTCCTCATTACTTCTAATAGGAGCTGATGACTCCTCACTCCCCCGCTGGGTACATACTGTCTCCCCATTACTTCTAATAGGGGCTGATGTCTCCTGACTTCCCCACTGGCCACATACTGTCTCCCCATTACTTCTAATAGGGGCTGATGTTTCTTGACTTCCCCACTGGGCACATACTGTCTCCCCATTTCTTATAATAGGGGCTGATGACTCCTGACTCCCCCACTGGGCACATACTGTCTCCCCATTACTCCTAATAGGGGCTGTCCCCCGACTCCCCCACTGGCCACGTACTGTCTCCTCATTACTTCTAATAGGGGCTGATGACTCCTGACTCCCCTACTGGGCACATACTGTCTCCTCATTACTTCTAATAGGGGCTGATGTCTCCTGACTCCCCCACTGGGCACATACGGTCTCCCCATTACATTTAATAGGGACTGATGTCTCCTGACTCCCCCCACTGGGCACATACTGTCTCCTCATTACTTCTAATAGGGCTGATGCCTCCTGACTCCCCCACTGGGCACATACTGTCTCTTCATTACTTCTAATAGGGCTGATGTCTCCTGACTCCCCACTGGGCACATACTGTCTCCTCATTACTTCTAATAGGGGCTGATGTCTCCTGACTCCCCCACTGGCCACATACTGTCTCCCCATTACTTCTAATAGTGGCTGATTTCTCCCGACTCCCCCACTGGGTACATACTGTCTCCCAGAGGTGTTGCTAGGATCCTAAGAGATCCGGGGAATTTTTGCATACTCCACCTGAAAAAAATGGGTGTGGCTATGCACCAGAATGTGGTTGTGGCCATGGTTGGGGGAACATTTACATGAAATTTACAGCGATTTAAGTAGGCCTGTCAAGAAAAATGTTGGATGAAGCTCCCTCTCCATTAATACAGAAAAATATGAAATGCAGCACATCACATAAAAAGGCAGTGTCACTTAAACATATGGGACATGCTGGGTGCTATGTGGTGCCGTGCTAGGTGCTGTGGTACCTCTATGATGCATGCTGGGTGCTATGTGGTGCCGTGCTAGGTGCTGTGGTACCTCTATGATGCATGCTGGGTGCTATGTGGTGCCGTGCTAGGTGCTGTGGTACCTCTATGATGCATGCTGGGTGCTATGTGGTGCCGTGCTAGGTGCTGTGGTACCTCTATGATGCATGCTGGGTGCTATGTGGTGCCATGCTAGGTGCTGTGGTACCTCTATGATGCATGCTGGCTGTTGTGATGACATGCTGGAAGCTGTGGTGCCTGGAGCCTCCATAGGGAGCATGCATTGTTGTGTGTGTCCTCACTGTTCCTCCCCCTGAACCCCCAGCAGAGTAGCACAGCAGAAGGAACTATTCATCTCCTCCATCCACTCTCCAAGTCTGAAGGCATCCTCTGTAGCTGGCAATTCTCCCTCTAGCATCCGAGAATCAGACGCTAGGTGCTCTAGCGTCTAATTATAGGGGAGAAGCCTGGAAGAGAAGATGTCTGCAGAATCTAGAGACCAAGCGGCTGGAGGTGAGTACTGCTGCCCGTTGCCTGGGTGACATCCGGGGCACCCCAGAATATATCTGGGGCATATGCCACTGATCTTTGGGGCTAGCAACGTCTCCCCATTACTTCTAACAGGAGATGATGGCTGCTGATTTGCACTCTGTGGGCACATATGGTCTCTTGATTACTTTTCTTTACTGACAGAGAACAGGTAAGTAGAGATGGTTGCAGTGAGTTAACAAGAGGAAAGTATGAGGTCTTCCTGTATTTAGTGCTTATCCCTCACCTGTGCTGATCTGTACAGGAATTTCCTCCTCCTTACATGGCTCATCTCCCCTCACAAACACCTCCTCTTCTTCTTCAGTTTTTACACAAATCATCCTTTCTTACTATAAAGATACAATGCACAAAACACATTTTTAAGAATTGAGTTTATGATGAAAACTTGATAACGGTGTGAGATGTTCCAGTGTGGAATCCTAGGAATACAGAGAAAATGCTTCACTAAGGATTACCGCATTGGGCAGGAACAGGACAAGGTTTTTCAGCACTGGAGGCAGAGATTTGAAAGTGCGCCCCGCCCCCTTTCACCAAATTGTGCCCACCCCAGTACAGGTAGCAAATGTGCTCTCTGTATTATTATTATTATTATTTATTGTATTTATTAAGCGCTAACATACTACGCAGCGCTAGACAATAAATATATACAATGATACAAGGATGACAGACATAACAAGGTTATACAACATAGAACAAAAAGTTATACAAGGCAAATTGTACAAAATACATGATCATGCAATATGGGCTGGTTAGGTAGGCCCAGTAATACAAGTACAGGCTGTCATAGGACAGGAGCACACGATCCTGTAGATTACACTAGGGAAGGGAGGACCCTGCCAGAGGCTTACTATCTAAAGGGGTAGGGTGGAAACACTAGGTTGAGAGTTACTGTGTGGTAGGGGGTGGGTAGGCCATCTTAAAGAGGTGGGTTTTGAGGGCTTGCTTGAATGTGTTGAAGGAGGGAGCAAGTCTGATGGGCGGTGGAAGGGCGTTCCAGAGTGTGGGGGCGGATCTTGCAGGTGTGCATGGGAGTGGGAAATGCGTGGGGCGGTGAGGCGAAGGTCATTGGAGGATCGGAGGGGACGACCTGGTGTACATCTGTGAACAAGCTCCGAGATGTAGGTAGGGCAGGTTTTGTGCACAGATTTATACGCCAGGCATAGAATCTTGAAACTTATCCTGAAACGGAGCCAGTGCAGGGATTTACAGAGGGGAGATGTGGATGCGGAGCGGTGCGAAAAATGGATGAGCCTTGCAGCCGCATTCATCACTGATTGAAAGGGGGCAATGCATTTCAAGGGGAGGTCAGAAAGGAGGGAGTTACAGTAATCAAGGCGGGGGAGATGATGAGGGCATGGATGAGCAGTTTGGTCGTGTCCGGGGTTAAGAAGGGGCGGATCTTGGAGATATTACGGAGGTGGAAATTGCAGGCTCTGGATATGTTTTGGATGTGGGGGATGAAGGAGAGGTCAGAGTCCAAGGTGACACCCAGACAGCGGGTGTGGGAGGTAGGACGAATGGTTGTGTTGTCGACTGTGAGGTGGAAATCTGGGAGGGGTGCAGCAGCATGGGGTGGAAAGATCAGGAGCTCAGTTTTGTCTAGGTTAAGCTTCAGGAACCTAGCAGACATCCAGGAGGAAATTGTTGAGAGACACGAGGAGACCTTGTTTATGGTGGTGGATGAGAAATCGGGGGTATGGAGGTAAATCTGAGTGTCATCGGCATAAAGGTGGTATTTGAAGCCCAGGGAGGAGATAAATTTGCCAATTGAGGAAGTGTATATCAGGGCTGTGGAGACGGTCCAAAAATCCACCGACTCCGACTCCTCAGTTTAGGATTCCACCGACTCCGACTCCTCTAATTTGCATATTACAATTTTGTTGATTAAAAGTATGTAACATGAAATTCGTCTCTTAACTGCCAACGCTTAGGAATTTTACAAGACAACTGAAGTGAGAAGGATATGTAGACTACTATATTTATTCCCTTTAGACTAAAACTAGTCCTTGGTAAGAGTACTTGTAAAAGGTACAAACCGGAACAAAGAACATCTATCAGGCCCTAGGCAATGTAAGTGTGGGTACATGTAAGAATGATGTGCAGGTACTCTGCAGGGGAATGAGGAGATTGTAAACAGACAACACCTCTGTGTTCAATGTGCACAGCATTCTCAGTGGATTCCTTGCAGCTCTGTGAGTAGTGCATATGTAGAGTATAGTATTACTGTGTAACAAAGTAAACCTGAGACAGATGAAATTAAAGTTTTATACATACCTGGGGCTTCCTCCAGCCGCCTTCAGGATAATCAGTCCCTCGTTATCCTCCTCCGCCACCTGGATCTTCTGTTATGAGTCCTGGTACTTGAGCCAGTCGGGCGTAGTGCGCATGCACACACTCCGCCGCCAGGAGCATACTACACCTGTGCAGCACTATTGCGCAGGTGCAGAATGTTCCTGGCTGTGGGAGCGGCATTCGGCCGGACAGCGCTGACTGGCTGAAGTACCAGGACTCATAACAGAAGATCCGGGTGGTGGAGGACAGCGAGGGACTGATTAGCCTGAAGGGGGCTGGAGGAAGCCCCAGGTATGTATAAAACTTTACTTTTCATCCGTCTCAGTTACCCTTTAATTTGTAGTCACCAAACCAAATTTTAACAACATATTAAATTATTTGATTTCATGAGCAAAAAGAGTGCATACATTTGCATAAATCAGCATCAATGCAGAATTATTTCCATCTCGTTGACCATCTCTTTTAGTGACACGGCTACACATCAGGCTTTATTCTTACAGCATAGATGTTATTTAGTATATATAAGAGATTCCTGTGTACACATCATATATACAGTCACAATCAGATATGTATATCTGACCTTAAAAATACGGGGACTGCTTTATTGAAGCAGCACAAGTAACTATTTTTGATTGGTTTATTTCATTTTTGTGGACTAAGCACAGCTATTACTGTATATATACTGTATATATACATTATTTTTAATGACTATTATCTGAGAAATAGAACATTTTATCATATTTTCTATTTTAATTACAGTTACAAATTCATTAGGAGTCGGTGCATTTTTTCCCGACTCCGACTCCAGGCACCCAAAATTGCCCGACTCCACGACTCCGACTCCACAGCCCTGGTGTATATGGAGAACAGAAGAGGGCTCAGTACAGAGCCCTGAGGGACCCCGACTGAGAGGGGGCAGGGGTTGAGGAGGAGCCGTTGAAGGAAGTTGTGAAGGAGCGATTGGATAGGTAGGAGGATGATCCAGGCCAAGGCAAGACCATGGATGCCCATGGACTGTAGTGAATGGAGGAGGAGGGGGTGGTCTACAGTATCAAATGCTGCAGAAAGGTCAAGGAGGAGCAGGATGGAATAACTGCCTTTGGCCCTGGCAAGGGTAAGGTCGTTGACCACCTTGGCAAGGGCTGTTTCAGTTGAGTGTGCAGGTCGAAATCCAGACTGTAGGGGGTCAAGTAGGGTATTGGTGTTGATGTATTGGGTAATGCGTTGGTGGACCAGGCGTTCGAGGAGTTTAGAGGCATAGGGAAGAAGGGAGATTGGGCGGTAGTTTGAGGGTAGGGATGGGTTGAGTGAGGGTTTTTTTCAGCAGGGGAAGTACAGTGGTCTGTTTGAAGGCTTTGGGGAAGGTGCCTGTGGAAAGGGAGAGGTTGAACAAGGAGGTGAGGACTGGTGCCATGTTAGGGAAGTGGGGGCGAAGGGTGCTTGCGGGTACAGGATCGCAGAGGGGAGGAGGTGGGGGGAGAAGCCGCTAGCAGCTGGCGGTATTAGCTAGCCCCTCCCCAGTATACCCAGGTGTGCCCCCCAGTATTAGCTAGCCTCCTCCCCAGTATACCCAGGTGTGCTCCCCAGTATTAGCTAGCCCCCTCCCCAGTATACCCAGGTGTGCCCTCTGTATTAGCTAACCCCCTCCCTATTATAGCCAGGTTTGTCCCTTGTATTAGCTAGCCCCCTCCACAGTATACCCAGGCGTGCCCCCAGTAAAGGCAGCCTCGCACCATATGCAGAGTAATCAGGGAGTGGAGCAAGCTGGATTAGCTACCTATCTTAGCACTGTCAGGATCTTCACCCTGTCACTCAGTCTCCTCTCAGACTCCTCCAGTGGTGCGCATACTGAGTGGTGCTCCTGGAGGCATCATAGAGTGGAGGCGGAGGGACTGTGCGACAAGGTGGAGATGTCCCAGACGGCGCCAAGACAGCAGCTCTGCTCACCACTTACTCTGCATATAGCCGGGCAAGGCCATTAACAAGTCACAGGCTGTGACCACACTAGTGAAGGAAATTACCAAATGTCATTTCACTAAGATTACAGCATTCCATAAAACAAGTGAGCTGTTCAGTATTTTAAGACCTTCCTGGAGCTGATGGTAACTGACAATTACCACTATAATAGGCCAAACCTGTACACATTTAAATCAAAAGAGAAAAGCCATCGGTTTAGTCTGGCATTTATGATCACATAACATGTACCCCCATACATAGACAGATCACTATGCACTGATCTGAGACAAGCTTATGTGTTTTGGGTCCTACGGGATAAAAGCGCTTTACAAATGTTTCATTGTTGTTAATAGTAGGTGACACACCAAGCATGGGATGCCCCTGGTGACATTCACAGGTGGAGACACACATGCCCCCACCCATGCTCTAGTTGTCCTTCTCATCCCCCTCTCTCCTCATCCTGTCCACATGTGGCCCCTTCTGTCACCTGCACATTACACAGATCCCACGCAACAAGCACACGCCCCCTTCGGGTCACAGTCCCCTGCTATGCTGCAGTCACAGCCCACCTCTCGTCTCTCGGAGACATCCAGGCAGCACCAGAACTTAGAGGAAGCTTGCCAGCTAATAGGACATGGGATGGGGGAACGGAGACACTGATCCATGTATGTAGAGGCAGCAGGGGTACAAAGCAGGGCACAGAGCTGCGCATATCTGCCTGACCATGTAGCCTCTCACAATAGGCTTACACAGATGTTTATTCATGTCTTATATATGAATGCATGAATATGACCAGAATCCTGCACTCTGGGGCCGCATCCTATCCGAACGGTTTTGACAGACGCCTGCATGGGGAAAAAACATTGCAAAGGAAAAAAAATTGGTATTTCTTCTAAAGAAGGATTAATACAAAACCGGTCATAGTGAGTTGAGGCCAGCATTGGTCACTGAGGAGCAATGCTCTAAACCTGGGATACATGGTCAGTCTTCTGGAGGCCAATGCAGCATTTTCAGTGGTGTTGTTGTGTGTTATTTTAACCCACCTAAAGACCAGGCTACTTTTAGTTAAATTGCCCACTGCAGCTTTAAGGCAGCCTGCCTGCGATCTCCTACATTAGCTGGCCCCAGGACTTGACGCCAATTGGTGTTAGGCGGTCCTGGGGCTACTGCCGCGGTCACACTCATTGGCGTGACGTGGTCGTTAGGTAGTTAAATTTTGAAGGATGGGGTTTTGATTAGGCACTAAGAAGATATGTTAGAGTAATTCTAAAGGCACTGTAAAAAAAAGAAAATTAAAAAAAAAAAAAAAAGATACAATTTTTTTTTTTAAAATCACTAGTTTCTAAAAGCACTGTAAAAGCACTTGTGTAATGAAATCCTATATGAGTGTTCTCACAGAAGCGATGGGCTTTTTTTTTCTTTTCTATTATTTTTTTTCTGTTACAATTGCAAATGCGGGTTCTGCACAATTTTCTGGGTAATTGCGCTTAAATGCAAGGTATAGGGGGCAAAGAAAAGTTGCAAATCAGTTTGAACAGCGATTTGGTGAGCATTTATCAAGCAAATTCGTTTTAACAGACTTTCAGTCCCGGGTCAGAGTGCACTTCCTGTTTGTCTCCGCACACAAAATCACAAATCACAAAATGCAAACAAAATCACTTGTCAAAAAAACCAAACGCAAAGCACTCTAAAAATGCCAGGAATTGCTTAAATTGCTCACAAAAGTGCCTAGTGCTTGTGAACTGTAGTGGAACTAGGCCTTAAAGAGGGAAGTCTCTGGATCTTGTAGAGCCTTCCTGGTCCTATATCGGTGTCCTTGTTCCGGCACAGTCACCCCTGTTGCAGGTATTCAGCCAACTGGTTGACTATGCCTTTGCTGATCCTCAGAAGGCTTCGGAAACACTACTACTGGCCACCCCCTCGTTTAATAAAGTTCACTGGTGTCTAGTGGTCCTCCTCCCTCTGCTATACAGTTCCCAGGTGTCTAGTGGTCCTCCTCACTCTCCTATACAGTTCCCAGGTGTCTAGTGGTCCTCCTCGCTGCCCTATACAGATCCCTGGGCCCATATGCAATTCAGTTTTTCACCTGAGTTATCTCCTAGGAGATAATTTTCATCTTCCCTGTAAACTAAATTTTCAGCATTTTACAATTGAAAAAGTACCCAAACGTTGGTGAAAAAGTACTATCAAATCTATTTTGAGTATTTTTTTGCTTGTTGGCGACTTAAAAGGCATTTTATGATAAGGTGTAAAAATATCACCTAGGTGAAAAGTCAGGAGAAAAAGTGAATTGCATATGGCCCCTGGTGTCTAGTGGTCCTCCTCCCTCCCCTATACAGTTCCCAGGTGTCTAGTGGTCCTCCTCCCTCCCCTATACAGTTCCAAGGTGTCTAGTGGCCCCCAACCTCTCCTATACAATTCCCTAGTGTTTCGTGGTTTTCCCCAACTCCTCCGTTTGCTTCCCAGGGCTTCACCTCCAATATAGCTTCCCTGGTGGTCTAAACATAATGCAAAGTAGGGAAACCAGTTGGGGCCACATTTAATGGCTCTGAGGACCAGATTTGGCCTGCGGGTCGGAGTTTGTCATGTATGGGTTAAAGAAAACCTGTATCATCAACAAGTTCCCCTGGGGGGTACTCACCTCGGGAGGGGAAGCCTCAGGGTCCCAATGAGGCTTCCCACGCCATCCTCCATCCCTCGGGGGTCTCGCTGCAGCCCTCCGAACAGCGGCGATGTAAATAATTACCTTCCTGGCTCCTGCGCAGGCGCTGTGGCGGCTCTCGGCTCCGAAATAGGCGGAAATACTCGATCGCCGTCGAGTCCGCTCTACTGCGCAGACGCAAGTCTCCGGTGCCTGCGCAGTAGAGCGGACCAGACTGAGATCGGGTATTTTCGTCTACTTCGGAGCTGAAAGCCGCAACAGCGCCCCCGCTGGAGCCTGGAAAGGTAAATATAGAACAAGCTGTCGGATTTGTCACGCCGCTGTTCGGAGGGCTGCAGCGAGACCCCTGTGGGACAGAGGACGGCATGGGAAGCCTCATTGGGACCCTGAGGCTTCCCCCTCCCGAGGTGAGTACCCCCCAGGGGAACTTTTTGATGTTACAGTGTATCTTTAAGCAGATATGTAGCAACTCACAGAATATGTTGGCGCTTTATTAACCTCCTGAGCGGTATGGACGAGCTCAGCTCGTCCATCACCGCCGGAGGCTGCCGCTCAGGCCCTGCTGGGCTGATTTTCCTCAAATAAAAAGCAGCACACACAGCCGGCACTTTGCCAGCCGCGTGTGCTGCCTGATCGCCGCCGCTCTGCGGCGATCCGCCGCGAGCAGTGGCGAAAGAGGGTCCCCCCAGCCGCCCGAGCCCTGCGCAGCCGGACCAATCAGTTCCGGCCAGCGCTAAGGGCTGCATCGGAGGCGGCTGACGTCAGGACGTCGGCTGACGTCCATGACGTCACTCCGCTCGTCGCCATGGCGACGAGGAAAGCCAAACAAGGAAGGCTGCTCATTGCGGCCTTCCTTGTTTATTCTGGGCGCTGGAGGCGATCAGAAGAACGCCTCCGGAGCGCCCTCTAGTGGGCTTTCATGCAGCCAACTTTCAGTTGGCTGCATGAAATAGTTTTTTTTTAATTAAAAATTTTAATTAAAAAAAAAACCCTCCCGCAGCCTCCCTGGCGATCTCAATAGAACGCCGGGGAGGTTAATCAAGAATCCGATTGCGATCCGATTGCGATGCGATTTTGGTAAAAGCGCAATCGTCATCCTGCCGCGTTTTGTATGCGATTGAGCTGTACTATGATGAGTATAGTAGCTCAATCGCAAGGTGGAAATTGAAACGCGATTGCGATCGCATTTCATAGTGGAAAAGAGCCCTTAATGAAGAGCCGATTCAGAGCCGTAAGAGCCGGTCGGACAACTTTTTATTCTAACTCTATGTCCACTTGGATAGTGGAGATTGCACATCAGCACACAGGCAGCTAACTGGGGTTGAAAAGGTTAATGCTGCTGATGGGTATTATGGGGTTAATGTCTGCCCTGCATGACTTTGCACATGCTCAGTAGCATTTGTATGCTATTCTGTCGGGTATGCTAAAATGTTGGAACACCGGCTCTTTAATGGGAGCCGATTCAGAAGAGCCGATTCTCCGAGAAGAGCCGGAATTCCCATCACTAACGCACTAGAGATGGGAAGTTCTGATCTTTTCAATGATCCGGATGATTCGAATCGGATCATTGAAGAGATCCGGATCTTTGATCCGAATCTCGGATCATTTTACTACCGGAAGCATTCGGGGGTGAAATGACTAGCAGGACAGGTCTGTGGACAAGAGAAGGAGAGGGGGGTGGACACACAGAGAAGGGGAGAAGATGGACAGAGGGCAGGGAGTGGACAGAGAAGGGAGGAGGGACGAGCAGAGAGCAGAAATGTTTGCACGTAATACCCACATGCTGAAGTCATATGCTTTACATATATTTCACCTATATGCTCATCTGTACACTTTGAAAGAAAAGGTCGCACAGTGAAAGAAACCATTCCCAGAAGTGTAGTGCAGCTGTTTAGTGCCGAGTGCAGGAGGATCATATTGCGCTGCAATCACAGTGCCTGCAAAGTTACTGAGCTGTGCTGAGCCAAAAGCTGCCAATGTGTTCACTGTGCACAACTACAGAACAGACAGCCTGTAATGACTGAGCAGCACGTTATAGCCAGCATGTGTGCTCTACACATATCTGGCAGTGGCACCCATGTCCCCTCTACCTGTCCCTGCAAGGCTGGCTCCCCTGAGTCCCCTCCAACAGAGCGATCCATCTCTGCTCTGCTTCCAGGACCCCGCTGCTACCCGCTGAGAGGGGGCGTGTCGCTCCTGGCCCCGCCCTTTTTGCGATCCGAATCACTCATTTTGATGATTCGGATGATCGACTCATAAAATAGATTCGGATCCGAATCGTTCATGATCCGGACAACACTATAACGCACACGCCCGCCCCTCCTGGCCCCGTCCTCCCCTGCAAGCCGCTCGTCTTTCCCCAGCTCTCCTGTGTCTCTGTGTCCCTCCCTGCACATGCGCACACCAAAAAAACACACACAAGCACATAGGACGCAGAGACACTTGCTGATTATTATAGAGAATATATCATGTATGGTATGTACAGTATATATATGTAATGTAAAATGCAGTTTACCCATCTCCCACACTCACCTGGATGTGATCTGGAGGGAGAATTAATCCACAAGCCTCAAGCCTGCAGTCACTTATGCAGCAGCTCTCCTGTTCCATACCCTGTCTGGACTTCCTGTTCAGCTTAGAGTACAAAAAGCCCTTCCTCGCTTCCTCTAGTCTACAGCAAAATGGCCGCCTCCTGCGCTGAGGACACGTTCTTCATCTATATTAATTTCAGTGAAATATGCAATATACATCATAAAACGTGCTAAAAATGCTTGCACGCTTATGTATTATTATATTACATTAGCAGATATTCTGACTGCTGTATGAGGGTTTGGAGTTGGCGCCCTCTAGCATTTGGACTTGGAATGACATTGCCTCAAGAACTTCAAACATGCATGATTGAATTCAGTAAGAAAGGAAGTAATGTATGAATCTATGCAGTATACTTATGTTTTTGCTGTGGTCTCTGACATTTGCATGTATATGGCAGGCCATTGCAGATGTATGTACATGCACGTGATATTTTGGCTTGTGTACATGTGTACCATTTTATCTTTTTCCATTAATGTTCTGGTAGAGTGACAATACACTAACCGAAAGGATTATTAGGAGCACCATATTAATACGGTGTTCAACCCCCTTTCGCCTTCAGAACTGCCTTAATTCTACGTGGCATTGATTGAACAAGGAGCTGAAAGCATTCTTTAGAAATGTTGGCCCATATTGATAGGATAGCATCTTGCAGTTGATGGAGATTTGTGGGATGCACATGCAGGGCACGAAGCTCCCGTTCCATCACATCCCAAAGATGCTCTATTGGGTTGAGATCTGGTGACTGTGGGGGCCATTTTAGTACAATGAACTCATTGTCATGTTCAAGAAACCAATTTGAAATGATTCAAGCTTTGTGACATGGTGCATTATCCTGCTGAAAGTATCCATCAGAGGATAGGTACATGGTAGTCATGAAGGGATGGACATGGTCAGAAACAATGCTCAGGTAGCCCGTGGCATTTAAACGATGCCAAATTAGCACTAAGGGGCCTAAAGTGTGCCAAGAAAACATCCCCCACACCATCAGCCTGCACAGTGGTAACAAGGCATGATGGATCCATGTTCTCATTCTGTTTACACTTTACACCAAATTCTGACTCTAGTGGAGAGGAGTGGTACCCAGTGGGATCTTCTGCTGTTGTAGCCCGTCCACCTCAAGGTTGTGCGTGTTGTGGCTTCACAAATGCTTTGCTGCATACCTCGGTTGTAATGAGTGGTTATTTCAGTTAACGTTGCTCTTCTATCAGCTTGAATCAGTCGGCCCATTCTCCTCTGACCTCTAGCAATAACAAGGCATTTTCGCCCACAGGACTGCCGCATACTGGATGTTTTTCCCTTTTTGCACCATTCTTTGTAAACCTTAGAAATGGTTGTGCGTGAAAATCCCAGTAACTGAGCAGATTGTGAAATACTCAGACCGGCCCATCTGGCACCAACAACCATGCCACGCTCAGAATTGCTTAAATCACCTTTCTTTCCCATTATGACATTCAGTTTGGAGTTCAGGAGATTGTCTTGACCAGGACCACACCCCTACAGTGGTTTGCAAAAGTATTCAGCCCCCTTGAAGTTTTCCACATTTTGTCATATTACTGCCACAAACATGAATCAATTTTATTGGAATTTCATGCGAAAGATCAATACAAAGTGGTGTACACGTGAGAAGTGGAACGAAGCAACTGCCATGTGATTGGTTGATTAGATAATTGCATTAATGAGAAATTGAACAGGTGTTCCTAATAATCCTTTAGGTGAGTGTATATTGAAATGACAGTGCCCATCCTTATTTTTTTTCTCTAAATTATTTATATATATATATATATATATATATATATATATATATATATATATATATATATATATATATATATATATATATATTACGAAAATAAGAAAAAAGTTGTTACCTCCATATTGTGGCGGCATAAGCAATTAGTAATTAAACCTACCACACTACTCCTGAACTAACAATTTAAAGTAATATATCACCCTCCATAATAGTCACTAGTAAAAGAAAAGGGGGCTAGGGTTCATGATATATTAAATCAGATAGTAGAAATTTATTTCAATAATTCACCAAGGACACAGACAATATAGCTTGATTGCATGCAAAAATTAGCTTATTAAAAATTACCAGTAAAAACTTGCGGGAGATCCACTTGTCATAATAGATGCTCAATGCCTGATAGTATAGCTATCTAACCTAAGCCGGCATCATACGTCTAGTCACACATCCACACAATGGCGCCCATGCACTCCTAAGTATTGCCTTAATCCATCAGGATGACAGTGCCTGAGAATGCAATCCCCATAGGGGGCAATAAATCCACCTGCACAGCAGCGATGTTGTAATGCTATGGATAATAGGTCATCTCCACAGGGATAAACAGGTGCTTCCAAGGAAGAAAAGTCACTCTTACCATCTCCGATGCAGCGTATCACGTGGGTACCCACTTCATGCCTGTGTCAGGTGGAGTTCCAATATGGGTAAAGCGGACACAGCTTCCGGGATAGGACTCAGGTTTGCATCCACCAATCTTCCCTCAGCTCACTGAGACAGCAGAACCAGTTATGTCCTGCCAGAGCGGCGTCTTAGTGCTGCGCACGAAATCCAACACCAGCTGTACTCGCACGGCTCAGGTATCAAACTTTTGATGGCGGCACTTTACCGGAGCAGCGTCTCTAGAACTCCAGAGGCTAATCCATCGATTGGCGCGAGTATGACGTTGCCATGACACAGTGGACTCCGCCCATCGACGCGTTTCCCACCCCTCACAGGCGATTCGTCAGGATGTAACACTGGGCGTGTTTTCTCTCTCTCTTATACAACACTCCTGTCTCTACTCCGCCTCCCACCTAACAACTGTTGCTAGTATACATACAGTTCCGGGGCATTGTAGCAGAGATCCCAGCCACATCAATAGTCCCATATATAATTATATATTCCTGAATTCCAGACACACGGACACAGAGACAGTCCACTCTCCATTATTGCATCAAGTATTACAACTTTTTCCAGGCCAGTTCATCTGTATTTTTACACTTCCGTGTCAGCATTATATCTCAGAGAAGGGGCTCACAGTACAAGGAGCAGGATGCAATGAGGCAGTCTTTCACAGGTAACATATAGTATGCACACCCATTATATATTTTTCGGGCATGCATCTTGTCCACCATAACCTCTTATTCCATCCATTCAGAGGCTCACACATTCAATCATCTATACTATACTGGAGTTTCCCACTGCCTAATACATGTCTATTTCCTTCTAGTATAGATCTGTTTTTTCAAATATGGTTTTAAACTAAAGTCATTATTCAGGCCATAGGGATTCAAGGTTTGCAATCGAAAGATCCACATTCCTTCTTTACATAATAGTTCATTAGTCACATCCCCTCTCCGCCTTGACATATTTAATTTATAAATACCCTTAAAAAGTGTGCCCTGTAACCTACACCCATGATTTTGGGCATAGTGTCTACCCAACGTCATGTCTATATCTCCATTCACAATATGACACATATGCTCAAGGATACGGGTCTTCAAGGCTCTCTCAGTCATCCCTATGTACATAAGGCCACATGGGCAAGATATCATATATACAACATTTTCAGTGTCGCAGTTAATGAAAGATCTTATTTGAAATTCATTAGCACCTCCACTATCCCAAAAAGTTTTGGCCTTATGTACATAGGGCCATGCCTTACATTTCCCACATTTGTACATCCCCTGAATTGGGGTTTTATTAAGCCATGTTGTTGGGGGTGGGCTTTTCCTATATTCACTGCTAACTAGCATATCTTTCAAATTATTGGCCCTCCTAGCCACTATCTTTGGTACTGGATCTATCATTTTTGCGATCTCAGCTGACCCTGTGAGTATGTGCCAATGTCGACTCAATAGTTGATGTAGTCTGTCCCAGTGGGCTCCATAGGTGGTGATCAATCTAACCCTATCCTCCACTGATCTACTATTTCCCTCATCCGGTACACTATCCCCACCATACATATCTTGCGTCCCATTAAACAGAAGATCCCTCCTGTTCTTATCCCAAGCCTTCTTTAAAGCTCGTCTAAGGATCTTGTGTGGGTATCCTCGCTCACGGAACCTCCTATACATCTCTCTGGATTCATATGGAATGCCCTTAATGAGGTGACCAGGGTGATGGCTGGTGGCGTGGAGGAGGCTGTTACCTGCCGTAGGTTTTCGATATGACGACGTACAAATCTGATCACCTTCAATAGTCAATAACAAATCTAAAAACGAAAGATTTTCCCGACTAAAATTATAGGTAAGCTTTATATTACGCTTATTATAATTAAAACGTCTCACAAATTGATCAAGTTCCTCAATGCCTTTCCTCCACACCACCAGCACATCATCTATATACCTTATCCATAACGCCACCCCATCAAGAAATGTTGGATCGAGGTATACCACTGGCCGCTCCCAGAGACCTAAATGGAGGCAGGCATACATCGGAGCGCATGCCGCCCCCATCGAGGTCCCCCGTTTTTGTCTATAGTATTGTCCAGAGAAGGAGAAGTAGTTGTTACCCAAGATAAGGTGCATCGCCTCCACTACAAAGGCATTATGAGCATATGCTTGGGGGTAGTGTTGGTATGTATAGAACTCAAACGCCTTTAGTCCCTCCCGATGAGGAATAGACGTATACAATGATTCAACGTCAATACTCACCAGGAGGGACCCACCCGGCACCTTAAAGCCCGACAACGTCCGGAGGACGTCTCCAGTATCCAATACAAAGGAAGGGAGTGACATGACAATTGGTTTCAATCTAATGTCAATATATTGTCCCAAACGGTCGGTTGGGCCACCATTCCCAGACATAATTGGGCGACCTGGGGGATTTTTACTTTGTTTGTGGACCTTTGGTATAAAATAAATAGTTGGTTCATTATATTCCACTACTCTCAAATATTCCCACTCTTTATGGTCTATTACCCCTGTATAGAGGGCTTCATCAAGTAGATCATTAACCCTATGTTTTATTTGTGGGAAAGGGTTCCCATCTATCCTTTGATATGTCTCCAAGTCATCCAACTGTCTATGGGCTTCTTTTACATAGTCCTCTTCATTAAATAGGACTATGTTCCCACCTTTATCGCTGGGTTTTATAATAATTCCATGAGCGTTTTTTAGTTCTTCCAGGGCTTTAATTTCATTGGGGTTCAAATTACCATGCAGCTTGGAGGCAGACCAATTCCCCTCACGTAGTTCCCTCTCCACTGACTCCAGAAAGATTGATAGATATTTATTATTATTTATCGGGGGGATATAGGTAGATTTAACTTTAAGATTGGTATTGGGGGGTGGCTTTTCCTCAACATTATCAGGTGCTTGTGGCAATAGATCTTCTGGAATATTACCTGCTCCATCCCATAGTGACGCCAGTGCTGCCAAGGCCTCCCTTTCACTCAACGTGAGTCCCGTATAAACCGGTGCGGTTCGCATTTCCTCTTTCCCATCTCCATATGTGAGTTGACATAATTTTCCTCACAAACATATAGATATCCTTATATACATTGAACGCATCACCCCTAGACACAGGTGAAAAAGAGAGGCCTTTTTCCAAGACTTGCACATGGGAGTCACTCAAGGCGAAACTTGATAAATTGATCACCACCCCTGATCCACTTTCCTGCAGGCCTATTTCTGTCTCTGTGCTTGTCCCCTGCGGGTCACCACTCCTTCTTCCTCTACATCCTCCTCCTCTCCTTCTGAACTGTCCAATCTCTCCTCGTTTTTTGAATCTCTCGATTTGTCTGATTTCTTATATTGATGTTTTTTAGTCTCTTTATTCTGTTTTTGATTCTTCCCCCGGCGCGTGTCTTCAATGATGACATCACGCCCTAAAAATGTAACTGACCTTTTACTAGATGCTGACTCAACTGAGGTGTCTGTTTCTCCCCCTGAAAGGTCATTGCCACCACTTTCCCCTGTATTCCACCTTCTCTTCTTACGTCTTTGTGTATTTCTGATGCGAAAGCCGGAGGCAGTGCGAAAGCCGGAGGCTTCATCTATTACATTGCCGCCGGCTTCACTTCGCACATTGGCCGGCCAGAACCCGAAGTGGCTGGCCAGAACGCAAAGTGGACACACTTCGGGTTCTGGAAGCAACATATACAGGATCTTCTCAAAAAATGAGTATATTGTGATAAAGTTCATTATTTTCTGTAATGTACTGATAAACATTAGACTTTCATATATTTTAGATTCAAATACACACAGCTGAAAAGCTTTATGGAGATAAAGATTTCATTTTTCAGCACGACCTGGCACCTGCTCACAGTGCCAAAACCACTGGTAAATGGTTTACTGACCATAGTATTACTGTGCTCAATTGGCCTGCCAACTCTCCTGACCTGAACCTCATAGAGAATCTGTGGGATATTGTGAAGAGAAAGTTGAGAGGCGCAAGACCCAACGCTCTGGATGAGCTTAAGGCCGCTATCGAAGCATCCTGGGCCTCCATAACACCTGAGCAGTGCCACAGGCTGATTGCCTCCATGCCACGCCGCATTGAAGAAGTCATTTCTGCAAAAGGATTCCCGACCAAGTATTGAGTGCATAACTGAACATAACTATTTGAAGGTTGACTTTTTTTGTTTTAAAAACACTTTTCTTTTATTGGTCGGATGAAATATGCTAATTTTTTGAGATAGGAAATTTGGGTTTTCATGAGCTGTATACCAAAATCATCAATATTAAAACAATAAAAGGCTTGAACTACTTCAGTTGTGTGTATTTGAATCCAAAATATATGAAAGTCTAATGTTTATCAGTACATTACAGAAAATAATGAACTTTATCACAATATACTCATTTTTTGAGAAGATCCTGTATATAAAATCGGATGTATGTGTTTGTGTATGTATGTGCCGCGATCACTCGAAAACGGCTTGACCGATTTGAACGAAACTTGGTATACAGCTCCCTTACTACCTGGGATGATATGTTCTGGGGGTCTCGCGCCCCCCCTGCCCACCTGGGCAGAGCTACAAACAGAAAATCAGATTTCACCCATTCGTGTCAATAGAAAGAATGGAAAAGGCTGCCATTCTCACAGTAATCAAGCCAGAGTCCACACACTTGGCACAGTTGGTCACTTGGTGACCGAGGTTACAAATCCAGGAAAATTGGGTGGAGCATAAAAACAGCCAATCAAATTTCAGCCATCAATTTTTAATGGGTAAATGTAAACTGCAGCCATTCTTACACTTTTAATTGCAGGGTTTTCAAATTTGGCACACTTGGTCACTGGGTGAATAAGATTAAGATTCAGGAAAGTGGGTGGAGCATACAACTGCCAATCAGAATTCACCTATTGATTTTTAAGGAGAATATTTAAACTTCTGCCATTCTTACACTGTTTATGGCATAGGATTCAAACTTGATATAGTCGGTCATTGGGTGACTGGGGTCCAAATTCATCACTAAAGGGGTGGTGCCACAAACAGCCAATCAGATTTCTTTGCTGGATAAACTGCTTCCATTCACTAATTTTTGATGCCAGGAACCTGACAGCTCACAAACTTGGTCATTGAGTCACTGTGTGTCAAGGTTACAAAAAGTGGGTGGAGCCAAAAACTAAAGTCACTGGTCAAATATAAACTGCAGCCATTTTTACACTAATTCTTACAGCCATTCAAACTTTGCACAGTTGGTCACTGGGTGACTGGGATTAATATTCAGGAAAATCGGTGGAGCCTACAACAGCCAATCTAAATTCACCTGTTGATTTTCAAGAGGAATATTTAAATTGCTGCCATTCTTATACTGTTAATAGCAGATGCCTCAAACCTTATACAGATGGTCACTGGGAGATTGGGGTTCAAATTCAAAAAGGGGGCGGAGCCACAAACAGCCAATCAGATTTGATTAATTTCAATGGGAATTTACAAATTGATACTAGGACACCAAATCTCATAATTTGGTAATTGGGTGACTGTATGTCAAGGTTAGAAAAAGTGGGCGGTGCCAACAACTAAATTTTTTACATGGGAAAATATACACTGCAACCATTCTTACACTGTTAATGGCAGTGTTCTCAAACTTGACTGGGTGACTGGGATTAATATTTAGAAAGTGGTTGGAGCCTACAACAGCCAATCAAAATTCACCTATTGATTTTTCAAGGGGAATATTTACATTGCTGCATTCTTACACTGTTAATGGCAGAGGCCTCAAACCTGATACAGTCAGTCATTGGGTGACTGGTGTCCAAATTCACTAAAGGGGTGGAGCCACAAACAGCCAATCAGATTTGTTAGATTGATTTCAGTCATTCGGTTATTGGCAGGGTTCTCAAACTTGACACAGTTGGTCACTGGATGACTGGGATTAATATTCAGGAAAGTGGGTGGAGCCTACAACAGCCAATCAAAATTCACCTATTGATTTTCAAGGGGAATATTGAAACTGCTGCCATTCTTACACTGTTAATGGCAGAGGCCTCAAACCTGCTACAGTCGGTCATAAAGTGATTGGAGTTCAAATTAACTAAAGGGGCGGAGCCACAAACAGTTAATCAGATTTATTTGCTGGATAAACTGCTTCCATTCACAGTCATTGAGTGACTGTGTGTCAAGGTTACAAAAAACTGGGTGGAGTCAAAAACAAATTTCCCTGGGAAAATGTAAACTGCAGCCCTTCTTCATTGTTTATGGCAGGGTTCTCAAACTTTGCACAGTTGGTTCCTGGGTGACTGGGATTAATATTCAGAAAAGTGGGTGAAGCCTAAAAAAGCCAATCAATATTCACCTGTTGATTTTCAAAGGGAATATTAAAATTGCTGCCATTCTTGCACTCTTAATGACACAAGCCTCAAACCTGGTACAGTTGGTCATTGGGGCTCAAATTCAGAAAAGGGGGCGGAACCACAAACAGCCAGATTTGTTTTTATTGATGCCAAGGACCCGAAAGCTCACAAACTTGGTCATTAAGTGATGTTGTGTCCAGGTTACAAAAAGTGGGCAGAGCCAAAAGAAAATTTCACTGGGAAAATATAAACTGCACTGTTAATGGCAGAGTTTTCAAAGTTTGCCCAAATTGTCACTATGTGACTGAAATTAATATTCAGGGAAGTGGGTGGAGCCTATAATAGTTAATCAAAATTCACCTGTTGATTTTCAAGGGGAATATTTAAATTGATGCCATTTTTACACTGTTAATAGCAGATGCCTCAAACCTGCTACAGTTGGTCATTGGGTGACTGGGGTTCAAATGCTGGAGAGAGGCTGAGTCACAAACCGCCAATCTGATTTATTTAACCTCTTCAGGACCACGGGCTTTACCCACCCTAAAGAGCAGGCCATTGTTTGTAAAATTGGTTACTGCAGTTTTAAGGCCAAGCTGCAGGGCCGCACAACACAACACACAAGTGATTCCCCCCCTTTTCTCCCCACCAACAGAGCTCTCTGCTGGTGGGGTCTGATCACCCCCCCAATTTTTTCTTTTATATTTATATGTTTATTTTTTCAATAAATTTGTCTTTTTTTTTTTTTTTACCTCCCCAGTCCTCCCTCCCTCCCCCCGTCAGCCAATCCCTGTGATCAGCTGATCACCCCTGAGCCTCAGCAGAGGAAAGCCGTGTCACACAGCTGTCGCCAATACAGCACTGCTGTAGATCGCAGCGCTGTACACCCTAATTAGACAGCGATTCCGCCGTCTAACAGTCTCCGAGCTTTGCTCCGCCTACCAAGCAGGAGATGCGTGCACAGCCTGCGCGCAATCTCCTGCAAACTGAAGCCCCAGAACTTTACGCCAATCGGCGTTAGGCGATCCTGGGGCTGCTGCTGCGGCCACGCCCATTGGCCCGTGACGCGGTCGGCAAGCAGTTTATTTCTATGGGAATAAACCAAATATTGATGCCAAAGCTCACAAACTTAGTCATTGAGTGTTTGTGTGTTAGGGTTGGAAAAAGTGGGCAGAGCCGACACCAGACAAATACATACCCGGGCAACACCGGGTCATCAGCTAGTACATCATATAAGTATAAGTTTACTGTTTACACACATTCATGGCACGCATTTAACCACTTCAGGATCACAGTTTTTTTTCCCTTAAAAAACTAATCAAATTTCAAATTTCAGCGACTGTTCCATTCATTCCATTCCATTCATTCAGATAACTTTATTGTTACTTATCACACTGAAATGATCTATATATATTGGGGTTTTTTTGCCACAAAATTAAGCTTTCTTTGGGTGGTACTTTTTGCTAAGAATTATTTTATTTATTTCAATAATAAGAAAAAACTGGAAAAACAAAATTCATTATTTCTCGGTTTTCAGCCATTATAGTTTTAAAATAAAATATACTTGGATACATAAAACCCACACTTTTTATTTGCCTATTTGTCCCAGTTATTACAACATTTAAATTGTGTCCCTAGTACAATATATGGCGATAATATTTTATTTGGAAATAAAGGTGTATTTTTCCATTTAGTGATTTTTTTTTAGTGATTTTTAATACTATAACACTTATTACAAGACTTTATTAGCAAAATTAACAGTAATATACCCTCATGACATACATATTAAAAAACATCCCTAAAGTTACTATTTATGTAACTTTTTTTTATTATTATTTTGGTAACTATGGGGGCATGGGCAGAAGGGGTTAAATAATAATAATAATAATAATTAAAAAAAAACATAATTTGTCTATGTTAAAAGTGTATACTGGTGTGTTTGGGTGTATTTTTACTTTTTGGCCACAATAAACACTGAAACATGGGGTGTGGGTGCGGTTTACTCAGAGCCTGCACCTCATTGCTACAGGCTATGAGTCATCACAGGCACAGTGATAAGGGTTGGGAACAGCTGTTTATCATACCCCAATCACAGACGGAGCGGATTGCGATGGTGAGGTGAACTGAAACTGCGTGGGTGTCGCAAACGTGGTGGTAAGTAAACAATACACATAAATACGCCCCTGATCCACAAGTGAAGTAAACAGGGGCGTAGATATGCATAGCAAGGATCCTGAAGTAGTTAAAAGCATGGGCAGAACGGTGAACATTACATATCGCTATGGTAGGAATAAGATTGTAAGCTCCTCTGAGGGACAGTGAATGACAACACTATAAACTCTGTACAACGCTGTGGAAGATGTTGGTGATATATAAATATTATTATTATTTATTGTATTTATAAAGTGCCAACATATTGCTGATCTACCGCCCACCAGAAAAATACTCAGACTTCCTTGAGGAACTTGTAGACCTCCTATGCAACCTAACACTGGAACACCCCAGATGGATTGTTCTTGGAGATTTCAATACATGGGTGGACGACTCCTCCTCACAATTTGGAAAAGAGCTACCTCGTGCCTTACATGAACTGGGCTTCCTCCAATCAATCAGCTCTGCTACTCACAGGAAAGGTCACACTCTGGACCTTATATTCCATACTGGGCTGTCAATAGCCAATGTGGAAATTAATCCTGTTGCCTGGTCAGACCATCACACTATCCACTTCTCCCTGTCAATACCAGCCGTCAAACACCAGGTCAAGAATCAAATAAAATATCGCCGCTTAAAAGGGCTAACACCTCAACATATCCGAGATAACCTTAGCTTTGATGAATTGACTGACTCCAGCTTGGACCCTGATACTCTGGTGTTTAAATACAACAAATGTGTGTCCTCCACCTTTGAGACCATTGCTCCTCTGCGCACCAAATATCTTACTCCACACCATCATGCACAGTGGTTTGATAACGCTATAAAAGAGCTGAAAAGACAAGGCCGAAAACTTGAGAGGCTGTGGCGCAAATCTCAGTCCCCAGAAGACAAACATGCCTTAATCTTCCACTTGAAGAGCTACCAAAAGGTAATCACGGGAAAAAAAATCATCCTTTCTATCACAAGAGATTGCAAATGCAGTTAACAAACCAGCCCAACTGTTCCGCACAGTGGAAAAACTCTGCAACCCAGCATGTCAAAAACTTAATATCGAGTCTTCAAAGGACCTCTGTGACCAATTTGCCCATTTCTTCACAGACAAAGTCTCCGCTATAAGGTCCGCCATCCAACTTACAGCAGCATCTGAGCCTAATATAGCGCCGAAGACCATTAGCAGAGACAACGTAACACCTTGGTCAAACTTCAAAGAAATTGATGAAGAAGTCACATCAAGCATCCTCCTTCACGTCCGCCTAACTACCTGTGACCTGGATCCTGGCCCAACACAGTTCATGTTGAACTGCCCCGACCTGTTCGTACCGGTATTCCTCAAAATTGTTAACTGTTCCTTACAATCAGGGATATTTCCTGCTTTACTGAAGGAAGCAATCATCAGGCCTCTCCTCAAAAAACCCTCCCTGGACCCAGATGCAATGACCAGCTACAGACCTGTCTCTAACCTCCCCTTTCTGGGAAAGCTAATTGAAAAAGCTGTATACCTCCAGCTAGAAGCCAGAATTCTACAAAATAACAGTTATGACCCATTCCAGTCTGGCTTCAGGAAACACCACAGCACTGAAACTGCCCTCATCCAAATATGCAACCACCTGCTCATGGCAAGAGACAGAGGAGAGTGCTCGATCCTCATACTGCTAGACCTTTCTGCAGCCTTTGACACAGTTGACCATGACATCTTGATAAACAGGCTACAGGAATACTGCGGCATTGATGGCATAGTACTTCAGTGGTTCCAATCCTTCTTGAGTGGCAGAACCCACAAAGTGTCTATGGGGCCCTTCCTGTCCACCCCTGTAACACTTAAGTATGGGGTGCCCCAGGGCTCAATCCTCTCTCCCCTGCTTTTCACGATTTACATGCTACCGTTGGGAAAACTAATCCAAAAACATGGCCTGACATACCACTGCTATGCAGACGACACCCAACTATATCTTTCCTTCAAGCCTGGTGTGACAGACCCAACTCTAACTATAAACGCCTGCTTACGTGAACTACAGCAATGGATGAATGACAACTGGCTGAAACTAAATGCAGACAAAACTGAAGTCCTTCTGATTGGAGGGCAGAGCATGATAACAAAACAACTTAACTTGCAGTCTTCACCACTGGGAATAGGAGGCACGGATCTACGCAGCTCTGATCATGTGCGTAGCCTGGGAGTTCTAATTGATGGGGATTTAAACTTCAGAACTCAAATCTCTGCTGTGGTGAAATCATCCTATTTTCACCTGAAGAACATTGCAAAAATCAAGCACCTCATACCCCCAGAAGATCTGCCAACCTTAGTCCACGCCTTCATCACATCCCGACTGGACTACTGCAATGCTCTCTACACTGGCCTTCCAAAAAAGGCCTTGTACCGCCTACAGCTGATACAGAATACTGCTGCCAGACTGCTAACCAACCAACCCCGTCACTGCCACATAATGCCAGTCCTGCATTCCCTTCACTGGCTACCTATAGAATGGAGGGTCCTATTCAAGATCGGCCTACTGACATTTAAATCCCTGAATAATCTGGGCCCTGGATACATGAAAGATATGTTACAGCTGCGAAGCAATCCCCGCATTCTCAGATCCACAGGTTCTAATAATCTAGTCATACCCAGAGTCCACTTAGAAACTTTTGGTCCCAGAGCCTTCTGTCATGCTGCCCCTACGTTTTGGAACTCCTTACCTCAACAGATCAGGACAGCCCCATCCCTGGACGTGTTTAAATCCAGACTGAAAACCCACCTGTTCAGTCTGGCATTTGCAGAAATATAACTTTTGTTGTGTGAATACTTCATCCTACTAATTACTGAATCTGAGAGAGCCTAAGCGCTTTGAGTCCTATGGGAGAAAAGCGCTATAGAAATGTTATTGTATTGTATTGTATTGTATATTACGCAGCGCTGCACAATAGATAAATGGGTTAACATACAGGTAGAACATACAGAAACCTCACAACAAAACAAGATCATGCAAATGATTTGATAACAATAGTGTCATAGGTCAAAATAGAGACTGTTCTAGTCCACAAGAGGGGTAATTGTCAGTAAGATTGCATAATCAAGCTGAAAACACTAGGGAGGAGGGCCCTGCCCATGGGCATCCGCACGTATGGCAAATTGGGGCGGCTGCCTCCCCCTGGCCGCCCGCTGCCCCGCCTGGCCGACCCGGCCGAATCAGTGACGGCGCCCCTCGCTACCCCCACCCAACTCAGCGCAGTGAAGGGGGAGCAGCAGGCATAGCGGTGGAGAAGGGGGGGGACATCCCCCCCTTCCCTCACCTTGGGGCTCCCCCTTACTCGCTCCCCCCGCCTCCATAATGCAGCGGCGGGCGCAGCAGAACACTTCCTCCATTCCCTGCTCGCGAGGAAGGTTCTGTGTGCAGCTGGTCTGGTCTAGTCAGTGACGTCAGACCAGCGACGAACAGATCTCCCTCGCGCAGGGGAATAGAGGAAGTGTTCCGCTCTACTGCCGCCTGCCAGCTGCTGCATTATGGAGGGGGGACCTCAGAAGGGTGAGCCCCAAGGTGAGGGAAGGGGGGGAGACTTCCCCCCTTTCCCGCCCGTCACAACTTCCCCCCACTGTCCCTGTCACTAGCTGAACTGGGGGGGTCCCTATCACTACCTGAACTGGTTGGGTCCCTGTCACTAGCTGAACTGGGGCGGTCCCTGTCACTACCTGAACTGGTGGGCTCCTGTCACTACCAGAACTGGGGGGCTCCTGTCACTACCTAAACTGTGGGGTCCCTTTCACTACCTGAACTGGGGTGGGGGGCTCCTGTCACTACCTGACCTGTGGGGTCCCTGTCACTACCTGAACTGGGGGGCCCTGTCACTACCTAAACTGGAGGGCACCTGGCGCTACCTAAATTAGGAGGCACCTGTCACTACCTAAACTGGGGGGCCCTGTCACTACCTAAACTATCCAGGCCAGCCAGCCCAGCATCACCACCAGCCAGGCCAGCCCAGCATCACTGCCAGCCAGGCCTGCCCAGCATCACCGCCAGCCAGGCCAGCCCAGCATCACCGCCAGCCAGGCCAGCCCAGCATCACCGCCAGTCAGGCCAGCCCAGCATCACCGCCAGCCAGGCCAACCCAGCATCACCGCCAGCCAGGCCAGCATCACTGCCAGCCAGGCCAGCCCAGCATCACCGCCAGTCAGGCCAGCTCAGCATCACCGCCAGCCAGGCCAGCCCAGCATCACCGCCAGGCCTTTCGGCACACACATCATCCCCAAGCCAGCCAAAAACAGTATTGCCAGGCCAGCCAAGCACAGCAGCCAGTAGAGGAGGATTCAGAAGCCAGGTGAGAGGTGTCTACCATATTAAGGGGGCATTCTGCCTATTTATGTGAAATGCTGTCTATTTATGTGCCTCATGACTGCTGAATTTGTCTTGTTGGGGGCCTCATGGTTACTGAATTTGTCTTGTTGGGGGCATCATGATTGCTGAATTTGTCTTGTTGTGGCCTCATGATTGCTGAATTTGTCTTGTTGGGGGCATCATGATTGCTGAGTTTGTCTTGTTGGAGGCCTCATGATTGCCGAGTTGGTCATGTTGGGGGCCTCATGATTGCTGAATTTGTCTTGATGGGGGGCCTCATGATTGCTGAGTTGGTCATGTTGGGGGCCTCATGATTGCTGAATTTGTCTTGATGGGGGGGGCCTCATGATTGCTGAATTTGTCTTGTTGGGGGTCACATGATTGCTAACTGCAAGACTATGGAAAAATCTGAATCATCATCATATGAGACAATAGCATTAAACCTACTTTTTCAGCTTTTTAAAACAGAAAATTAAACTGAGAGGTTCTAAAAAAAAAATGAATACATTTTTCAAGAGTAGGATGGATGAAATTGTTTATCTTCACAGTTTATTTTCAACTTGGATTTTCCAGAATGTTCATGTACGAGTTAAAACATTTGTATCTAGTTTAAATTGCTGTTGGCACTTTGCGATAGATAAGTGAATTTTGGGTTGCAGTTTGGGCACTCGACCTCCAAAAGGTTCGTCACCACTGTCCTAATCTAATGTCCCACCATTGCTAAATTCATGTAAACTTGTCTCCACCCACGACCACACCCACATTCTGGTCCATGACCAAACCCATTTTTCGGTGCGGCGCGCTACATGACGTAGCCCCAGTTTTTGGCGCGCTCCCTGTGCCACACATCGTACCCCCAATTTTAGCCCTCCCCCCCCCCCCCCCTGGAAAATTTTCTGCGGATGCCCATGGTCCTGCCAGAGGCTTACAATCTAAAGGACTTGCCGAAAAACAATGCTTGCTTGTGTCATAGGTCAAAATAGAGACTGTTCTAGTCCATGAGAGGGGCGATTGTCAGTAAGGTTGCATAATCAAGCTGGAAACACTAGGGAGGAGGGGGCATCTTTGCCCTTCCTGCCCAAACTGGCAAAAGCTGCAAGCAAGCATTGTTTTTCAGCAAGTCAGCTGTTTGGAGCTGCCACCCCCCCCCCCCAACACTCTAACCTCACCCACTGGCCTGGGTATCCCCCAATACACATGAAACTTTGCTGTGAGCAGTTTTGTGGTATACAGTACAGGTTGGTGCACAGGTTGATGCTCCATTGCTATCCGTCCCAACTTTTGATGAGAAAGAGGGACACCCCTGCAAGGCCTTAAATCTCACCCCTACTTTTGCAAACTGCTGTTAATGGGTGTAGTCATGACAAATGTGGGCGGGGACACCTGTAAGATAACAGTCCCACGTTTTCTCGCCAAACATTATTAGGCAAAGTGACCCTGAAACGCCTATACATTCACAAAACTACACGTAATATTGCAGTGTTACCTCCAGAACCACATGTAATATTGCAGCATAACCTCCAGAACCACATGTAATATTGCAGCGTAGCCTCCAGAACCACACGTAATATTGCAGTGTTACCTCCAGAACCACACGTAATATTACAGCGTTACCTCCAGAACCACACGTAGTATTGCAGCGTTACCTCCAGAACTACACGTAATATTGCAGCGTTACCTCCAGAACCACACGTAATATTGCAGCGTTACCTCCAGAACCACACGTAATATTGCAGCGTTACCTCCAGAACCACACGTAATATTGCAGCGTTACCTCCAGAACCACACACACTATTGCAGCATTACCTCCAAAACCACACATAATATTGCAGCGTTACCTCCAGAACCACACGTAATATTGCAGCGTTACCTCCAGAACCACACGTAATATTGCAGCGTTACCTCCAGAACCACACATAAGATTGCAGCGTTACCTCTAGAACCACACATAAGATTGCAGCGTTACCTCCAGAACCACACGTAATATTGCAGCATTATCACCAAAACCACACGTAATATTGCAGCGTTACCTCCAGAACCACACGTAATATTGCAGCATTACTTCCAAAACCACACGTAATATTGCAGCGTTATCTCCAGAACCACACGTAATATTGCAGCGTTACCTCCAGAACCACACATAATATTGCAGCGTTACCTCCAGAACCACACATAATATTGCAGTGTTACCTCCAGAACCACACGTAATATTGCAGCGTAACCTCCAGAACCACACGTAATATTGCAGCGTAACCTCCAGAACCACACGTAATATTGCAGCGTAACCTCCAGAACCACACGTAATATTGCAGCGTAACCTCCAGAACCATACGTAATATTGCAGCATTACCTCCAGAACCACACGCAATATTGCAGCGTTACCTCCAGAACCACACGCAATATTGCAGCGTTACCTCCAGAACCACACGCAATATTGCAGCGTTACCTCCAGAACCACACATAATATTGCAGCGTTACCTCCAGAACCACACATAATATTGCAGCGTTACCTCCAGAACCACACGTAATATTGCAGCATTACCTCCAAAACCACACATAATATTGCAGTGTTACCTCCAGAACCACACGTAATATTGCAGCGTAACCTCCAGAACCACACGTAATATTGCAGCGTTACCTCCAGAAACACACATAATATTGCAGTGTTACCTCCAAAACCACACGTAATATTGCAGCGTAACCTCCAGAACCACACGTAATATTGCAGCGTTACCTCCAGAACCACACGTAATATTGCAGCGTTACCTCCAGAAACACATGTAATATTGCAGTGTTACCGCCAGAACCACACATAACACTGCAGTGTTACCACCAGAACCACACATAATATTGCAGTGTTACCGCCAGAATCACATGTAATATACAGTGGGATGCGAAAGTTTGGGCAACCTTGTTAATCGTCATGATTTTCCTGTATAATTCGTTGGTAGTTACGATAAAAATGTCAGTTAAATATATCATATAGGAGACACACACAGTGATATTTGAAAAGTCAAATTAAGTTTATTGGATTTACAGAAAGTGTGTAATAATTGTTTAAAGGAATACTGTAGGGGGCAGGGGGTCCAGGGAAAATGAGTTGAAGTTACCCGGGGCTTCTAATGGTCCCCCGCAGACATCCTGTGCCCGCGCAGCCACTCACCAATGCTCCGGCCCTGCCTCCGATTCTCTTCTGGAATTTCAGACTTTAAAGTCTGAAAACCACTGCGCCTGCGTTGCCATGTGCTCGCTCCCGCTGATGTCACTAGGAGCGTACTGCGCAGGCACAGACCATACTTGGCCTGTGCAATACACTCCTGGTAACATCTGTGGAAGCGTGGACAAGGCAACGCAGGCGCAACGGTTTTCAGACTTTAAAGTCTGAAATTCCAGAAGTGAACCAGAGGTGGGGACAGGAGCATCGGTGAGTGGCTTTGCGTGCATAGGATGTCTGCGGGGGACCATTAGAAGCCCCGGGTAAGTTCAACTAATTTTCCCCTGACAGCCCTTCAGTATTCCTTTAAACAAAATTAGGCAGGTGCATAAATTTGGGCACCACAAAAAAGAAATGAAATCAATATTTAGTAGATCCTCCTTTTGCAGAAATTACAGCCTGTAAACTATTCCTGTAGGTTCCAATGAGAGTCTGGATTCTGGTTGAAGGCATTTTAGACCATTCTTCTTTACAGAACATCTCTAGTTCATTCAGGTTTGAGGGCTTCCAAGCATGGCCAGCTCTCTTTAACTCAAACCACAGATTTTCAATTATATTCAGGTCTGGGGACTGAGATGGCCATTCCAGAACGTTGTACTTGTTCCTCTGCATGAATGCCTTAGTGGATTTTGAGCAGTGTTTAGGTTCGTTGTCTTGTTGAAAGATTTAGCCTCGGCACAGCTTCAGCTTTGTCACTGATTCCTGGACATCGGTCTCCCGAATCTGCCGATACTGAACGGAATCTATGCGTCCCTCAACTTTGACAAGATTCCCAGTCCCTGCACTGGCCACACTGCCCCACAGCATGATGGAACCACCACTATATTTTACTGTAGGTAGCGGGTCCTCCATGCATAACGCCCCTTGTTATGCCCAAATAACTCATCAGTTCACGGCACCTAATTCCAAAATGAAGCTGGCTTGTCCAAATGTGCTTTAGCATACCACAAGCGGCTCTGTTTGTGCTGTGGGCTTCCTCTGCATCACTCTTACATATAGCCACTCCTTGTGTAAAGCACGCCAAATGGTTGAACGATCCACAGTGACCCCATCTGCAGCAAAATGATGTGTTGTAGGTGTTTGGTGCTGGTCTGTGGGTTGACTGACTGTTCTCACCATTCGTCGCTTCTGTCTATCCGAGATTTTTTTTGGTCTGCCACTTTGAGCCTCCATTTCCTCAATATGTTCCTAACTGTGGAAACAGACAGCTGAAATCTCTGAGACAGCTTTCTACATCCTTCCCCTAAACCATGATGGTGAACAATCTGTGTATTCAGGTCATTTGAGAGTTGTTTTGAGACCCCCATGTTGCTACTCTTCAGAGAAAATTAAAAGAGGGAAACTTACAATTGACCCACTTAAATACTCTCTCTCATAACTGGATTCACCTGTGTATGTAGGTCAGGGGTCACTGAGCTTACCAAGCCAAGTTGAGTTACAATAATTAGTTCTAAAGGTTTTGGAATCAATAAAATGACAAATTTATGCAACTGCCTAATTTCGTTTAAACAATTATTGCGCACTTTCTGTAAATCCAATTAACTTAATTTCACTTCTCTAATATCACTGTGTGTGTGTCTCCTATATGATTTAACTGACATTTTTTAACAACCAACGATTTATACAGGAAAATCACAACTTTTAACAAGGTTGCCCAAACTTTCGCATCCCACTGTAGTAGCGTTACCACCACAATCCCTGCCATGCACCGAGGAGGACCAACAGTTCAAAACAGGCTGTCTGTATGTTAGAAAATAATTACAACAGCGCTGCCAATATGCACCCACAAAAGATTCTCAAATAACCCAAGTCTGCCCACAGTTCTCAATTCACAATTAGCTGTTCTCAGTATCTCCGCTGTACTGTGACTGTTGGTTGCTTCTGATGTAAATGATAAGGGAACAAACTCACCAGCTCCTTTGTCTCTTAAAGAGGAACTCCAGTGAAAATAATGTAATAAAAAAAGTGCTTCATTTTTACAATAATTATGTATACATGATTTAGTCAGTGTTTGCTCATTGTAAAATCTTTCTTCTCCCAGATTCACATTCTGACATGTATTACATGGTGACATTTTTACTGTGGGCAGGTTATGTAGCTGTTCCTAGCTGTTTTGGCCGTTACAGACAGCTGTAAACAGCCATTTCCTGTCTGTGTACATTGTTACATTGTGGCAGTTTGCCCAGAGTACCGCGGTACCAGAGCTTCTTGTGGGAGGGGTTTCACCACAATATCAGTCATACAGCGCCCCCTGATGGTCTGTTTGTGAAATGCAATAGATTTGTCCTGTAAAAGGGGGTATCAGTTACTGATTGGGATAAAGTTAAAGAGACTCCGTAACAAAAATTACGTTTTTTCTACCATCCTACAAGTTCCTAAACCTATTCTAATGTGCTCTGGCTTACTGCAGCACTTTGTACTATCACTGTCTCTGTAATAAATCAATGTATCTTTCCCCTGTCAGACTTGTCGGCCTGTGTCTGGAAGGCTGCCAACTCTTCCGTGCTGGTCTATTATGCACTTCCCCCTCTATGCACACTCCAGTGTGTGTGTTATTTACATAAGCCAGCAGCGTTCTCTGCTATCTTATCAGTGATAGAAGAGAGCTGGATAAAAATCCTCCTCTGTTAGGCTGTGAAAGGAGCTGGGCTGACACAGAGGAATTACAGACAGGAAGAAAGGATCAGCCTCACAGCCTGTAACTAGTATTCAGTGTGGATGAGAGCTGAAGGGGACAGAAGGTAAACACACAAGTGATCTCTTGAGATACAAAAGGAAGGGTGTGTACAGCCTGCTTGTGTATGGATGTATTTTCTATGTGCGGACATACTGTACATCAACCTACTTCCTGCTTTGGTGGCCATTTTGTTTGTTTATAAACAAACTTTTTAAAACTGTTTTTGACTACTTTTAATGCGGCGGGGAGCTGCGAAATTGTGACAGAGGGGAATAGGAGATGTCCCCTAACACACTGGTATGTTTACTTTTGTGCGATTTTAACAATACAGATTCTCTTTAAATTCTTGGTCGGAGTTTCTCTTTAAAGGAAACCTAAACAAAATCAAATAAATAAAGTTTCACTTACCTGGGGCTTCTACCAGCTCCCTGCAGCTGTCCTGTGCCCGCTCCATCACTCAACAATCCTCCGGTCCCCTGCCGCGGCTCAGTTTAGATTCAGAGCGACCGGCCAGTCGATGGCTAGTGCACCTGCGCTGCCCTGGCCAAGCACATCCTCGTTCACGCTCCTGTCACCGGAAGTTTCCTGCGCATGCATAGTACACAATTTTTAGTACTGCGCATGTGCAGGAAGCTCCCGGCAACAGGGTTGTGAACAGAGGAGCGCGCAGCCAGGACCGCACAGGCGCACTGGCCATCGGCTGGTCAGTCGCTCTAAAATCAAACTGAGCCGCGGTGGGCGACCTAAGGATCGGTGAGTGACGGAGGGGGCACAGGGCAGCTGCAGGGGGCTGGTAGAAGCCCCAGGTAAGTTAAACTTTTTTTTATTTGAATCGGTTTAGGTTTAGTTTAATTACATGAGTCAGTCTATGAAGGGTCTCAGCCCCCTTCCCAGGCTATGTGGCTCTCAGCTGCTGTTCAGCCACTCCCATCCACAACGGTCCCCCGTACAGAGGATATCCGACTACTGGTCCCAACCTTAGAGTATTCCCCCACTACAGAGGAACAAACTGCTGCTGCAAGGTTCCGTTTCCTCAAATGAAAATAATACAGCCTCTCATGGTGCAATAAAGTTTCACAAAATCTGTTTAAAAGGTAAAAACACTCACTAGTATGGTGCTAGTTTCACAGCATAGAGTTTTGCCCGGGCTCTCCCCTATACACTGCTCCGGATCAGTGCTCCATGTAGATAACAAGACCTCCCGTGGTATCCTATACACCCTCATTCATGGCTCGCTCATTGCTCCTCCTTCACACACTAGTCTAACCTAACTTTATCACTACTTATCACAATGAAATTATCCATAGCTGTCTTTTTTTCTCCACCAATTAGGCTTCCTTTGAGTGGTACTTTTTGCTAAGAATTATTTTATGCTAAATGCACTGTAAGGGGAATAATAATAAGATAATGGAAAAAAAAATAATTTCACGTTTTATTTGCCCATTTGACCCAAACGTGTTAATTATGTCCCTAGCACAATGTATGGTTACAATATTTTATTTGGAAATAAAGTTGCATCTTTTCAGCTCTGTATACATCACAAAATAAAAGCCCTTATTTGAAAAAATAGACAGTAATATACCCTCATGACATACATATTAAAAAAGTTGAGTCCCTAAGGTCCCTATTTATGTATTTTTTTTAAATTTCACTTTTTTTAATATACAAACATTTTCTTTTGGTAACTATGGGAGAGCGGGAGAGGTAAGGAGTTAATAATTTAGTTTAATGTACTAGAGTACCATTTTACTATTTGGGCACTAGATGCCCCCCTTTATATTCTTGGTTCTGTTAACAGTACAAAAGGAAATAGTGTATGTTTTTATTTTCACTTTGACAATGACCACCGGCATCTCATTGATGCTGGAGATCATTGATCTAAGGCACTTTGGTCAGTGAATGGGAACATGCGTTCCCATTCACCGATAAGTCTACTAATGGGCGGAGACATGAACATGCGCAGGCGCACGAGAGTGTTTGCAGTGGCGATCGCCAGGAGGTATGTATATCTACACCCCTGGAGTTAAGATAAAGTCTCCCCGGGATATACTGTATGAAAATCTATAATTGGTTAAAATGCATAAAAACCAATATTGTTCTTTGGGAAAAAATGACATTCAATGAGTCTGGTTTGTGTCGAAAAAAAATGATATATATTGTCACGGACGGTTGTGTGGCTGCAGACGCGTCCTAGAACCGCCTGTGAAGAAAATGCGATCGCAATCGATTCTCTGCATCGATTGCGATTCAGATCAATAGAATCTGGATTGGTTGTGTAGGGGCTACCTGTAGCAACCTGGAGTTTCTCTTTCTCCCAGCTGTCACAGAACAGCCGGGAGGAATTCGCCATCGATTTTTCCGATTTCTTGGTCAGATTTGCCAGCCATTGCAGTAATCAGAAACTGACATTCCTGTTTTTTTTTTTTTTTTTTTAAAAGACAGTTCTTTCCCTCCTCCCACCAAAAGGCAGGAGCCTGCTGCAGAGTGTCCCCGGCATCAAGCTGTGCTAATGGCCCATCCATCAGATGGAGTTGATAAGCAGGGTGGCAGAACCAATTTATTGGGGATAAAGTCAGACTCTCTGGCTACAATCCCAGCAGGGGAGCTGACACGTAGCTTGCTGCCCCCAAGCTTCAAAAGAGCCTTCGCCTGGGAATGACCTGCTGTAAATCCCAGATGTATATAATATTCCATAAACTGCTATAAGTGTCATATTTCCTGTATTGCCAGGTGGGCAGGCTCCCCAAACTCCCAGAGCATGCTGGGCCTGGTCTGGTGCTGGTTCTGAAAACGTTTCAGAACATTCTGAGGTAAAGACTGCCAGTTAGGCAGTTCGAAAGTGCCCTGATGATACCACAGGGGTCCTACCCCTAATGTTTGGTATCAGGCTGCTGGGTAAATCGAAACCTGAAAATGTTAGTAAATCTGCCCTGACCTGTACGGTTCTGTGAGATAGAGCCCATATATGGTTACATATGATTTCTGGTCCCCAGGACAAGGGGAGGACTCATCTCATATTCTAAGGGGGTGTGTGGCTCCCGCCCTCACTCCCTCCTACTGGATCAGGGGCATAAGAATGGCAGAGGAGACAAACTCAGTGTCCTCCACTTTGAACATCATGCTGATTATATCCTTGCCAACTTGAGGACATGCTGGCACCTGGTTTGTTTGGACTTTGAACTGAACTGAAACAAAAGAACTTTACAAGTTTTCCCATAACGGACATCTTTCCACGAACCTGAGTATTTTATCCTTTTCTTTTCATACTGGCTATTAATGTTTCTATAATTGTTGATTTTAATAATTTTCTGTATATATTATTTATATTGCTTTCAATAAACCGACGCTATCGTCAGTTGTTGTTCCAGCTACCCTATTATTCAGCTATACACAGAAACTGAACCCAGACTTCTGAAGAGACGCTACTATTGTATTGTTGTTAGCTAGACAGAATAGAGTGTGTTTAACCGTTTTTATTTGTAGATCTAGGTTCAGACAGTCAGTGGGCTCCTCTGTCCCATGGTAACAGAGGTGGTGGCAGTTATACCCTGAAATAGTGTGTAAGTTGTAATTACCGTACCTCACAGGCTCCCTCCTAGTTGGGCTGCTGCCCAAATTCCCTCGGTTTCTGCGCAAAGATCGCGACCACAGCTTGCATGGTCTGTGTGCTGAAACCGATTGGAAGGCAATTTGCGGTCTGGCCACGAGGGGTCCTTGTGACATATATCATTTAGTTGTTCAAAGTAGGGATAAAGTTATTGCATAATAAATAGGGACATAGCTAAAACATAAAACATCATAACTGCTCTGGTCCATAGGAGGGAAACAAAGTTTGGATGCAAAGTGGTTAAAAAGAATCTGTACTCTAATATTCTTACAATAAAAAGCATACCATTCTATTCATTATTTTCTCCTGTGCCCCTCTGTGCTGTTTCTGCCACTCTCTGCTGCAATCCTGGCTTGTAATTAACAGTTTTAGGCAGTGTTTACAAACAAACTAACCAGCTTCTAATAGGCTCAGCTAAGCATAGTGTATGAGTCATTCAGAGTATGCAGGGGGCCTGCAGAGGGTGTGTATCGCTTCTACCAATCACAAGCAGCCCTGCTCATTCCACACAATCAAGCTTTAGCCCGACAAACAGGACAGAGGAAAGATACATTGATTTATTACAGAGACAGTGCAGTTAGGAAAGACTGCAGTAAGCCAGAGCAGATTAGAACAGGCATAGGAACTTATAGGATAGAAGAACTAAGGCTGAAAAAATTGTTACAGAGTCTCTTTAAGCAAGATGGTTGAAGACAGTTACACACAAAAAGCTGTATTAGGCATATTTCGCATGGACAGCTGGAGTGTTTGCTTGCTGCACAGCTCTGCCTCCATCTTGTTGGCCAGTGCACACCTACCAGCTGTAATTTCAAGGAAGCAAATGGCCACGTGCATGTCAGCACTTATGGTGCAGTTACACAGCAGCAAAAAAGCCTCATGTCTCTACAGCCATGCTCAAATGTGCATCCATAGGACAAACACCTCCGCACTGCTTGTGGCGAGAGCTTGCAAGCACCCACTTGGTGCTGGGGCAGCTGACGGGCACTGAATGCACTGCCTGAAGCTGCTTATGGGAGGACTGTTTTTTCAGTTTCAGAAGAAATGTTTATTGAAAACAAAACAGACTACTTTACAGCTTACATTGAGGAAAGCCAAAATCAACATTAACAGTAATGCATCATACTAAATAATGTGAATAGCACACAAAACATTATTCAGAACAACTTTAAGAAAATTCTCCAAGTTATCAGAGAACACATTATCCTGACCCTACTCCACATATTGTTTTCTTCAGTCATTCTGCAAATAGAAACATATGAATGACAGGTATATAATCAAAAGTTCCAAGATTCAGCATAGCCCTAATTTTGACCATTTCCCTCCTAGGATTTCCCTCAGTGCAAATCATATGAGTTTCTCATAGCCGTCGGGTAACAAGACTTAGCCAGCTAATTAAGGCTAATTCAGATATCAAACCGCGCTTAAATTAGGATTTCTGCTATAATTAGCTGGTGACAAGCAATTTGAATAAAATCAATATAAATAAATGAATAAATAATCAATTCAGTACATTTATTTGTGCACAAACACAATAAAAATGATTTCCTTAATTGTATATGGTTAGCATATGATTATCAATAATAAAATCACAAAATTATGCATATGCATATTATTTAATTGATAAGATTTTAATTGATCAACTATGGTATCCTACAGTCAACCAACAATACCATAGATGATCAATTAAAATCTTATCAATTAAATGATATGCACAAAATCTAAACTGAATTTCAAAATTACCCCCAAAATCTCTCTATTTATACTTCCAAGCTGCAGCTGCTCAGCCTGCACCAACAGGAATGTAAAGGTGGCCATACATCTAGAGATGATGAGCAGATTGGACCAAGGGACAAATCTCTCTCTGATTGAATCGGATTAGAGAGAGATCTGTCGGCTGCCCATACTCCACAGGCCGATTTCCGCTCGATTTCAACTTGACATTGCTTGGGAATTGGCCACATTCGTTGCCTTGGCACTGCCTCCCAGTGTATAAATGTACCCCCATGTGTGCATTTATACATTACCTGTCCTATGTCGCCCACCGTGCGGTGCCCATTTGTCTTCGGAATACCCCAGCAAATTATTGTAGGTAGGTAGGTCTAGGTGCCCCAGTATAGTGGTGGCTGGATGGTGTAATGGTTAAGGCGGGCTCTGCCTCTGACGCAGGAGACCAGGGTTCGAATCTCGGCTCTGCCTGTTCAGTAAGCCAGCACCTATTCAGTAGGAGACCTTAGGCAAGTCTCCCTAACACTGCTACTGCCTATAGAGCGCGTCCTAGTGGCTGCTGCTCTGGCGCTTTGAGTCCGCCATGAGAAAAGCGCGATATAAATGTTATTTGTCTTGTCTTGTCTAGTATAGGCTAGGTAGGTACAGGTGTCCCCAGCATAGGCTAGGTAGGTACAGGTGTCCCCCAGCATAGGCTAGGTAGGTACAGGTGTCCCCCAGCATAGGCTAGGTAGGTACATGTGTCCCCCAGCATAGGTTAGGTAGGTACAGGTTTCCCCTAGCATAGGCTTGGTAGGTACAGGTGTCCCCCAGCATAGGCTTGGTAGGTACAGGTGTCCCCCAGCATAGGCTAGGTAGGTACAGGTGTCCCCCAGCATAGGCTTGGTAGGTACAGGTGTCCCCCAGCATAGGCTTGGTAGGTACAGGTGTCCCCCAGCATAGGCTTGGTAGGTACAGGTGTCCCCCAGCATAGGCTAGGTAGGTACAGGTGTCCCCCAGCATAGGCTAGGTAGGTACAGGTGTCCCCCAGCATAGGCTAGGTAGGTACAGGTGTCCCCCAGCATAGGCTAGGTAAGTACAGGTGTCTCCCAGCATAGGCTAGGTAGGTACAGGTGTCCCCCAGCATAGGCTAGGTAGGTACAGGTGTCCCCCAGCATAGGCTAGGTAGGTACAGGTGTCCCCCAGCATAGGCTTGGTAGGTACAGGTGTCCCCCAGCATAGGCTTGGTAGGTACAGGTGTCCCCCAGCATAGGTTAGGTAGGTACAGGTGTCCCCCAGCATAGGCTTGGTAGGTACAGGTGTCCCCCAGCATAGGCTTGGTAGGTACAGGTGTCTCCCAGCATAGGCTTGGTAGGTACAGGTGTCCCCCAGCATAGGCTTGGTAGGTACAGGTGTCCCCCAGCATAGGCTTGGTAGGTACAGGTGTCCCCCAGCATAGGCTTGGTAGGTACAGGTGTCCCCCAGCATAGGCTTGGTAGGTACAGGTGTCCCCCAGCATAGGCTTGGTAGGTACAGGTGTCCCCCAGCATAGGCTTGGTAGGTACAGGTGTCCCCCAGCATAGGCTTGGTAGGTACAGGTGTCCCCCAGCATAGGCTTGGTAGGTACAGGTGTCCCTAGCATAGGCTAGGTAGGTACAGGTGTCCCCAGTATAGGTGAGCAAGGCACAGGCGTTTCCCAGAATAAGTTTTCTAGGTGTATGGGCTCCAGTACCATGTAAGCAGCAATAGGCTAGCTAGTATAGGTGCCTGCCACCCCCCTATCCAGCTGCTCTTACTCCCCAAGCCTCTGTCCATCGATCGCTACAGCCTCCTCACACAGCTGTGGTACTCTCTATGGGGAGGATCTGCACTGAGCAGTCTTGATCCGCCCCATACCAGGGAATACTGGAGCTGGGCAGAGAGGCTGCTGCTATCGCTGGAACGAGGCTTGGTGAGTAAGAGCGGCTGGATCGAGGGGGCACCTATACTAGCTAGCCTTTTGCCGACTACATAGTACTAGAAAACATACTGGCGGACACCTGTGCCTTCTAAAACATCCTGAGCTGCATGCCCAACACCGTGTCAGGCATACCGCTCAGGAGGTTAAAGCAAGTTAGACAATAATTTAGAAGAATTTATGCCTTCCTCTACATCATCTGGGATTTCTGGACACGTGTTTTCCCTTGTTGAAGCCGAGTAACATGTCTTTCTTTCACCCCATGTAATCAGCATGGCTTTTCTTCAATATGGTTTTGCTGATGTGCAGTAAGATGGCCTCAGTGGCTAAAACATTTGCTGCCACCAACATTGCTTTGCCTTGATATGATCCTCTTTATGCTTGACAAGGTAACTTTCTCTGATGAAACGCGTTCCACATTCAAAGCATTACTATGGCTTTATCCCTGTGTGAACACGCTGATGGTTATTTAGAGTGCTCTTCCGGGCAAAGCATTTCCCACATTCAGAACATGAATACGGCTTCTCCCCGGTGTGCACTCTTTCATGTATAACAAGATGACTTCTTCTAGAAAAACGCTTATCACACGTGGAACATGAAAAAGGTTTCTTTTCTGTATGAACTTTCTGATGTTGATTAAAATAGCTCTTGTTGGCAAAACATCTCCCACATTCAGAACATGAATATCACTTAATCCCTTCATGAACACACCGATGGGTATTTAGAGCGCTCTTGTGGGCAAAGCATTTCCCACATTCAGAACATGAATAAGGCTTCTCCTTGGTGTGCACTCTTTCATGTGAAACAAGACGTGCTTTTGTAGGAAAACGCTTGTCACAACTGGAGCATGAAAATGGCTTCTCCCCGGTGTGCACTCTTTCATGTATAACAAGATGATTTCTTCTAGAAAAACGCTTATCACAAATGGAACATGAAAGTGGCTTCTTTTCTGTATGAACTTTCTGATGTTGAATAAAATCACTCTCGTAGGCAAAACATCTCCCACATTCAGAACATGAATATCGCTTCATCCCTCCGTGAACACGCCAATGGGTATTTCGAGAGCTCTTCTGGGCAAAGCATTTACCACATTCAGAACATGAATAAGGCTTCTCCCCGGTGTGCACTCTTTCATGTGAAACAAGATGTGCTTTTGTAGGAAAACACTTATCACAACTGGAGCATGAAAATGGCTTCTCCCCGGTGTGCACTCTTTCATGTATAACAAGATGACTTCTTCTAGAAAACCGCTTATCACAAATGGAACATGAAAAAGGCTTCTTTCCTGTATGAACTTTCTGATGTTGATTAAAATAGCTCTCGTTGGCAAAACATTTCCTACATTCTAAACATGAAAATGGCTTCTCTGTGGTGTGCACTCTTTCATGTTTAACAAGATGTGTTCTTGTAGGAAAACGCTTATCACAACTGGAACATGTAAATGGCTTCACCCCTGAGTGAAGACGCTGATGGGTATTTAGAGCGCTCTTTTGGGCAAAGCATTTCCCACACTCAGAACATGAATATGGCTTCTCCTTGGTGTGCACTCTTTCATGTGAAACAAGACGTGCTTTTGTAGGAAAACGCTTATCACAACTGGAACATGAAAATGGCTTCTCCCCGGTGTGCACTCTTTCATGTATAACAAGATGACTTCTTCTAGAAAAACGCTTATCACAAATGGAACATGAAAGTGTCTTCTTTTCTGTATGAACTTTCTGATGTTGATTAAAATCACTCTCGTAGGCAAAACATCTCCCACATTCAGCACATGAAAATGGCTTTTCCTGTAAGTGCTTCCTCACATGAAGGACACATTCAGATTCCAGCGCAAAACTTCTCCAACATGTAAAACATGTAATCCACTTATCATCACGGAAGTGCCATGCTTGGTGTCTGTAAAGAACGGGTTTTGATGCAAAGCTTTTCCCACACACAGAACATGATAATGAGGTTGATGGGGTTGTGGAGTTTACATTTGAAGAACTGGATGTTTCATCCTCTTCTGTTTTGTCACCATCACTGGATGTTCCATCCTCTTCTGTTGTCTCACCATCACTGGATGTGTCATCATCACTGTCACTACTTGGGGAGTCACCAGGATGCTCACCAGTGTTACTGCGGATGTACCGTCCATCTGCCGAGAATATAAAATGTGTAGTAATAGGAATGGGTACATTGGTAATATTTGAACAATTCTAAAATAACAAAAAGAGACAACCCTATGACACACTGAAATATGTGATGGTCTTAAAGGACATCTGACCTGAGAGGGAGACGGAGGCTACCATATTTATTTCCTTTTAAACAATGCACATTGCCTGGCTGTCCTGCTGCTCCTCTACCTCTAATACTTTGAGAGGTAGACCCAGAACAAGCATGCAGATCAGATGTTTGACTTAAGTGTGACTGCATTTGCCACATGCTTGTTTCAGGTGCGTGATTCAGACACTGACAGGCAATTAGTATTGTTCAAAAGGAAATGAGTGACATATAAGAATTAGTTAAAATAGACTAGTTAGGACTTTAAAGGGAACCCAAGGTGAGAGGGATATGGAAGCGGCCATATTTATTTCCTTGTAAACAATACCCGTTGCCCAGCAGCCCTGCTGATCTTCTGGCATAACTAGTGTCTAAGTCATAACCCTGGAACAAGCATATGGCTAATCCAGTAAAACCTGAGTCAAAGTACCTGATCTGCTCCATGCTTGTTCAGGGTCTATGGCTAAAAGTATCAGACACAGGATCAGGAGCACTGCCAGGCAATGGGTATTGTTCAAAAGGAAATAAATATGGCAGCCTCCATATCCCTCTCACCTCAGGTTCCCTTTAAAGGAGAACTGTAGTGAGAGGTATATGGAGGCTGCCATATTGATTTCCTTTTAAGCTATACCAGTTGCCTGGCAGCCCTGCTGATCTATTTGGCTGCAGTAGTGTGAATCACACCAGAAACAAGCATGCAGCTAATCTTGTCAGATCTTACAAAAGTGTCAAACAACAGATCTGCTGCATGCTTGTTCAGGGTCTATGGCTAAAAGTATTGGAGGCAGAGGATCTGCAGGATAGCCAGGTAACTGGTATTGCTTAAAAGGAAATCAATATGGTAGCCTCCATATACCTTTCACTACAGTTCTCCTTTAAAGAGGACTGTAAATCTGATCAATGTACCACACACATACAATCTAATCAATATACCACACACATACAATCTAATTAATGTACCACACACATACAATCTGATCAATGTACCAAATACACGTAAATTCTTTCCCCAATTATGAAAAAAAAAATGATTGAAAACTCAGAAAAAATTGATTGGGTCTGTACATCAAGTAATTGGCACTCTACCACACACACACACACCATACAATTTTGATAAGAATTGATCAGAAAAATCCAACACTCCTGATCTTCTTTTATCAAATAAAAGCAGGAAATCAGATTTCTCGAACGACTGTAAAAAAAAACACGGAAGAGCCGTGAGAAAACGCCATCGCAATCAGTTTTATACACCGATTGTTAGTAAACGTTACAACCACAAATTGTATGTTAAGGGATAGCAGACTGCCGAGCCTGAAGTCTCTGCCTTTCATAGCTGCTGGCAGAGCTTCTTTTCATGAGATACGTTTGCTCTCTGATTAGGAAGGTTTGTTTAAATAATTTGTTCAAAAGAAGTTCCTTCAGAGAATGACACCTATAGGTGTGAAAGCTTCCCAGCAGCAAACCCAAATGGCAAAGGGGTTGTTGGCTCCCTTTATGGACAGGATAGACCCAGCAGGAGATCAGACTTCCTGACTCCGTTGGGGGCAGAGGAAAAATAAACGCAATGTATGATTTTTGTGTGTCTAAGGAATACCGTACCCAGGACAGTTATGGGAGTTATATCATTTGATTTGTGGTGTCTTGTGGAACATTTTGATACCAGTCTTGCGGGGGGCCAGGATAAGCCACAACAAAGTTATTAAACTTCTCCGGTACAGAACATAATATGGAAGCCACGTCTGATGTCATATGAACTGTTATATCCTGAGGATTTTGAATCTGTCATTAGCCCAAATATGGCATTTATCGTTTGGTGGTCCAAAGTTAAACCTAAAAATCTCTCTCCAGGGAGGTGAACTGTGATTGGTTGTAAACCGGTGCAGGCTTGGTCCCACCCCAAAACTAGCTTCAACAAAACCAAGCTTCAGGCAGGGAGGAGTGGTCCTCCACCTTGAACATAATCCAGATTACATATTGCCAGCTTGAGGACATGCTGGCATCCATCCTGTTTGGACTTTCATGCCGAGTCCCCTGGTCCGGAAACAAAGGAACTTAACTTGCTTTCCCACAATAAGGACATATTTCATAGGAACCTTAAAGAGACTCCGTAACAAAAATTGCATCCTGTTTTTTATCATCCTACAAGTTCAAAAAGCTATTCTAATGTGTTCTGGCTTACTGCAGCACTTTATACTATCACTGTCTCTGTAATAAATCAATGTATCTTTCCCCTGTCAGACTTGTCGGCCAGTGTCTGGAAGGCTGCCAAGTTCTTCAGTGTTGTGGTTCTGCTATGAACTCACCCTTCCAGGCCCCTCTCTGCACACTGCCTGTGTATTATTTAGATTAGGGCAGCTTCTCTCTTCTCTCTTATCTTTTACAAGCTGGATAAATCGTCCTCTGAGCTGGCTGGGCTTTCACATACTGAAGAATTACAGACAAGGGCAAAGCTGTTTGCAGGAAGAAACAAGCAGCCTGAAAGTTCAGTGCATGAGAACAGGGGAAAGAAACACACAAATGATCTCTTGAGATTCAAAAGGAAGGCTGTATACAGCCTGCTTGTGTATGGATGTATTTTCTATGTGTGGACATACTATACATCAACCTACTTCCTGTTTTGGTGGCCATTTTGTTTGTTTATAAACAAACTTTTTAAAACTGTTTTTAACCACTTTTAATGCGGCAAGGAGCGGCGAAATTGTGACAGAGGGTAATAGGAGATGTCCCCTAACGCACTGGTATGTTTACTTTTGTGCGATTTTAACAATACAGATTCTCTTTAAGTATTTGTTTATTTCTTTCCCTTTTATTTTTATACTGGGTTACTTGTCTCTTTAATTGTTGATTTTAATGATTTTCTGAATACAATAATTATTTATATTGCATTTATAATAAACGACTTCTAAAAGTCACTTATTTCTCAGATACACCTACTATTCAGCCACACAGAACGAATCCTAGATTTCTGAAGATTCGCTACCAAGAAGTGATGTTATTAGCCAGAATAGCCTGTTGACCATTTTTATCCACAGGTCTTAGAGTCAGTCAGTGGGCTTCTCTTTCCCATTTAAAAAGAGATGGTGGCAGCCAAATAGTTTGGTTTTATAGTTCGCATGCCTCCTTCTAGTCTGTCTGCTGCCACAATTCCATCGGTTTCAGCTCATCGATTGTGTCCAGAGGTTGGATGGTCTGTGGACTGAAATATATTGGAAGGCATGGTGCGGTCCAGCCACTAGGGGGCCTGTGATAAAAAGCTTTCAATTTTTCGGGACAACCGATCCTAATTATCGAATTGGTGTAAAATTGGCTCTTAATTGTATGGTGTGTGGCCACCTTTATACCAGGGCTGTGGAGTCGGAGTCGTGGAGTCGGAGTCGTAGAGTCGGGCAATTTTGGGTGCCTGGAGTCGGAGTCGGGAAAAAATGCACCGACTCCGACTCCTAATGAATTTGTAACTGTAATTAAAATAGAAAATATGATAAAATGTTCTATTTCTCAGATAATAGTCATTAAAAATAATGTATATATACAGTATATATACAGTAATAGCTGTGCTTAGTCCACAAAAATGAAATAAACCAATCAAAATTAGTTACTTGTGCTGCTTCAATAAAGCAGTCCCCGTATTTTTAAGGTCAGATATACATATCTGATTTGACTGTATATATGATGTGTACACAGGAATCTCTTATATATACTAAATAACATCTATGCTGTAAGAATAAAGCCTGATGTGTAGCTGTGTCACTAATAGAGATGGTCAATGAGATGGAAATAATTCTGCATTGATGCTGATTTTTGCAAATGTATGCACTCCCTTTGCTGATGAAATGAAATAATTTGATATGTTAAATTTGGTTTAGTGACTGCAAATTAAAGGGTACCTGAGACGGATGAAAAGTAAAGTTTTATACATACCTGGGGCTTCCTCCAGCCCCCTTCAGGCTAATCAGTCCCTCGCTGTCCTCCACCACCCGGATCTTCTGCTATGAGTCCTGGTAATTCAGCCAGTCAGCGCTGTCCGGCCGCATGCCGCTCCCACAGCCAGGAACATTCTGCACCTGCGCAATAGTGCTGCGCAGGTGTAGTATGCTCCTGGCGGCGTAGTGTGTGCATGCACACTACGCCCGACTGGCTCAAGTACCTGGACTCATAGCAGAAGATCCAGGTGGTGGAGGAGGACAATGAGGGACTGATTATTCTGAAGGCGGCTGGAGGAAGCCCCAGGTATGTATAAAACTTTAATTTCATCAGTCTCAGGTTTACTTTGTTACACAGTAGTACTATACTCTACACATGCACTCCCCACAGAGCTGCAGGGAATCCACTGAGAATGCTGTGCACATTGAACACAGAGGTGTTGTCTGTTTACAATCTCCTCATTCCCCTGCAGAGTACCTGCACATCATTCTTACATGTACCCACAGTTACATTGCCTAGGGCCTGATAGATGTTCTTTGTTCCGGTTTGTACCTTTTACAAGTACTCTTACCAAGGACTAGTTTTAGCCTAAAGGGAATACATATGGCAGTCTCCATATTCTTCTCACTTCAGTTGTCTTGTACTGGTTGAACTCGATGGACATATGTCTTTTTTCAACCAAAATAACTATGTAACTATGTAACTATGTAAAATTCCTAAGCGTTGGCAGTTAAGAGACGAATTTCATGTTACATACTCAGTGTTCTCCCCAGAACTATTTTCCAGCCGGGTGGCATAAAATTGTAGCCGGGTGGCATGAAAAAACAGCCGGGTGGGGAGAGATGAAAATGCAGGGCAACTCTGCTTACAGCATAAGAGGTGGTGAGAACGTGAGCAAATGACAGCCGGGTGGTCACCAAATCTAGCCGGGTGGAGCACCCGGCTAAAAGAGCCTGGGGAGAACACTGCATACTTTTAATCAACAAAATTGTAATATGCAAATTAGAGGAGTCGGCGTCGAGGAGTCGGAGTCGGTGGAATCCTAAACTGAGGAGTCGGAGTCGGTGGATTTTTGGACCGACTCCACAGCCCTGCTTTATACACACCATGTCATTTTCAACTCTGATCAACTGATCAATCTATAATCTCCAGCATGTCCAATCTGCTACCGATCCAGAAATAGACCAATTTTGTGCAAAATCCATAACTTTTTCGATCAGAAGCAGAACAGAAGTGCTGAAAATTGTCAATCGATCAGTTGATCTGATGGGAAATTGCATGGTGTGTATAAGCCCCTCAATTTGCTAACACATTCTGCTATATTCTGTTGTCCTCAGAATCTCACCATGCTAAAAATGTACAAACCTGATATTACAAGATAAAAAAAACACAGATTTTTTTTTTGTCTTGTGTACTTAACTACCTTAAGACCGCCTCACGCTGGACCGTGGCGGCAGCCCCAGGACCACCTAATGCCAATTGGCATCACGTCCTGGGGCCGGCTACTGCAGGAGATCGTGCGCAAAGGTTGCACGCCCATTTCCTGCTCATAAAGGAAATGGGGAGGGTGGTAAAAATTTAAGTAAAATGCACTTTTTTATAAAAAAAATAAAAAAATAATTGTCATAAGATAAATAAACATCCGGGGGGCGATCAGACCCCACCAACAGAAAGCTCTGTTGGTGGGGAGAAAAAAAAAAGGGGGGGGGGGAAATCACTTGTATGCTGTGTTGTGCGGCCCTGCAGCGAGCCCTTAAAGCTGCAGTGGCCATTTTAGTAAAACATGGCCTGGTCTTTAGCACTGTGGTCCTCAAGTGGTTAAAGGGAACCTTAACAGAGAGGGATATGGATGTTTCCTTTTAAACAATACCAGTTGCTTGTTAGTTCTGCTGATGTATTTGGCTGCAGTAGTGGCTGATCTGCATGCTTGTTGAAGGGCTGTGGCTAAAAGTATTAGAGACACAGGATCAGCAGGAGAGTCAGGCAACTGGTATTATTATTGTAAAAGGAAAAAAAAAAACGATATGCTTCTCAGTTAAGGTTCCCTTTAATACTTCATGGATCCCCCTAAATACCTCCCTTAGTATGGGGAGGGGACAGGGCACCTTCTCCCTTATTTTTGAAGGGCATACACACAAATACTACACCTCCTCTGCATTTATAAGCAGGAGACGTACTCTCATATAGTACACAAAAATTATTGTATATAAATGTCAGTATGACCAGAGCGAAGTTATTTTTAGGACTCAACCCATTTCGTGAACCTTAGAAAAGGTATCGTTCACTTCCTCAGGATTATGATCTTGGCTTAGAGGTCTCTCAGATATAACAATTCTAGGACAAGATTAGAGGGCAGGCATATTATACAGCTGGTGGTGTCAAGTCTCTAGGTGGTATTTATTACTGGGAATTTATATCTACGGTATATCTTGAAAAGTAATTTTTCCCCCGTGTGTTTTGAGATCACTTTCCCAGAGTTTTTAAGGTTAGTACAGCTGAATAGAGATCATTATGTCACTAGGTCATTACTTGCACAATTTTCATATTTGATGCAGCCAATTCAGATAAATTCACATTGGAAAAAAAAATTGTGTGCCCAAGAATGCTTTCAGAAAGCTGTCTGCTGCATGGATCCAGGCACATCATTTTTGTGCCGAGTGGTGCCTGGTAATTTTGGCATTGTCATAGACTGCAATGTTAAATGTGGCTATAGCAGAACCCAGTGAATAATTTGGGAGCCAGAGCTTAGCCCAGGCATGGGCAAACTTGGCCCTCCAGCTGTTGAGGAACTACAAGTCCCACAATGCATTGCAGGAGTCTGACAGCCACAGTCATGACTCATAAAGGCAAATGCATTGTGGGATTTGTAGTTCCTTAACAGCTGGAGGGCCAAGTTTGCCCATGCCTGGCTTAGCCAATAGGAAGGTAATGCTGCAGGAGAGGACGGGTAGTGTCAGGTGGAGGCCAGTGATGGTGACAATTCTGACCGCTACTCCCCAATACCCCATATGACTGCTGAAGGAATAAAGGGATGAGTGGACAACATCCAGCGATGGGGGTTCTGCAAGAGTACACAAATTTTAATATGAAAAGGAATCACAGGACCCAGCCAGTCATGTACTTTCAATACATTTATTACAACACACACGGGTGCAAAGCATAAAACACCGATCATTCTTGATAAATGCAAATTTACTTTTTTATGCATTTAAAAAAAAATAAAAGGCTTAAAGTAAACCTGAGATTAAATACAAATTCATACATACCTGGGGCTTCCTCCAGCCCCTTCAGCCCTATCCGTCCCTCGCCGGCGTCCTTCGCCTCCTGCGTGCTCATGCGTGGCACGGCCATAACCGCATCTGTGCAGTACTACAGGATTGCGCAAGGCTGCACGGTGCCGACTGGCCGAAGTTACCGGAAACAATAACGGAGGATCCCGGAGGTGGAGGATGGTGACGAGGGAGTAATTAGGACGAAAGGGGCTGGAGGTTTCTAGAGTTATTCAGACACTATTGCAGCCGAATAGATAGGCAGGGCTGCCAGGCAACTGGTGTTGTTTAAAATGAAATAAATATGGCAGCCAGCATAGTCTACTCACTACAGCTTTCCTTTAACTAGCAGAAAAGACAGTAATGCTGGGTACACACTATGAGATTTTCTAGCCGATTTACTGTCAGATCGATTATTTCCAACATGTCCGATCTGCTTTCCGAGCATTTTCTGATCGATTTCCGTTCACTTTAATAGGAAATCGATTGGAAAATGCTCGTACATCGATCGGAAACCAGATCGGACATGTTGGAAATAATCGGTCTGACAGTAAATCGGACAGAAAATCTCATAGTGTGTACCCAGCATAACAGCCTGGAGCCTCAAACTGCTGCATAATTAAAAGAACCAGGGGGTCAGTCAGTCCACACCCGGATCCCTGAAGGGTGTATACAGTCCCCAGTATAAATTGCAAAATGACTGGGTCTCCACCTGGATTAGTGCATATGCAAGTTAATCTTTGATATACCATAGTAGCAAAAACACAACGTTCTGTCCAGAGGCCTTTCTACACTTGGGAAACACCTCTGGCCGAAACGTTGTGTTTTTGCTAGTATGGTATATTAACCACTTAACATCTCAGTCGTTTTCAGCTTATGCATCCGAGCAATGTTCACCTCCCATTCATTAGCCTATAACTTTATCACTACTTATCACAATGAACTGATCTATATCTTGTTTTTTCCGCCACCAATTAGGCTTTCTTTGGGGGGTACATTTTGCTAAGAGCCACTTTACTGTAAATGCATTTTAACAGGAAGAATAAGAAAAAAAATGAAAAAATTCATTATTTGTCAGTTTTCAGCCATTATAGCTTTAAAATAATACATGCCTCCATTATTAAAACCCACGTATTGTTATTGCCCATTTGTCACGGTTATTTCACCATTTAAATTATGTCCCTATCACAATGTATCGCGACAATATTTTATTTGGAAATAAAAGAGTATTTTTTCCGTTTTGCATACATCACTATTTACAAGCTTATAAAAAAAAAATAGAGAGAAATATTTCATCTTTACATAGATATTTAAAAAGTTTAGACCCTTAGGTAAATATTTATGTGTTTTTGTTTTTTTTATAGTAATGTTTTTTTTGTTTTTTTTTATTAAACATTTTATGTGGGCATTTTTGGGAGGGTGGGTTTTAAAAGTGTTTTATTTGGGGAAATATTGTGTATTGTAATGTTTTTGGGCATTTACATGTAGTTTTACTTTTTGGCCACAAGATGGCAATCTCGATTTTTTTTACATGACGTCACTCTAAGCGTACAATGTACGCTTAGAGGGACACAGCTTCAGAAAGAGCGAAGCTTCCGAGAGAAGCTGTCGCTTTTTCAGCGGGGGAGAGGAATCAATGATCGGGCTCCCCAGCCCGATACATTGATTCCGTGGCTACCGACTCCACGGCCGGGAGTGCGCGTGCACACGCGCGATCGGCCGCGGGAGCGCGCCTGTCCTCCTTGACGTTTTTATACGTCAAGGAGGACAAAGTGGTTAAAGGTTAAGTTGCATTTGCTCTTATCCAGGTGGAGACCCAGTCATTTTGCAATTTATACTGTGTCCTTTAACTAGCAGACAGAGGCTTTGATTGGTGGATTGGTTACATGTGATCCCCTGCCTGAGTCAGTGACAATTTCAATGCGAGTAGAGGTTTTTTTGCTCACCACTACTAACAAACGACTTCACTGACCTTTTAGCCACCCCCCACTGGGCACATACTGTCTACTCATTGCTCCTTTTATAGAGGCTGATGACTCCTAACTCCCCCACTGGGCAGATACTCCCCATTACTTCTAATAGGGGCTGATGACTCCTGACTACCCCACTGGGCACACACTGTCTCCCCATTACTTCTAATATTGGCTGATGACGCCTGACTCCCCCACTGGGCACATACTATCTCCCCATTACTGCGAATAGGGGCTGATGTCTCCTGCTTTGCTATCTGAGGGCACATATGGTCTCTTGATTACTTTTCTTCACTGACAGAGAACAGGTAAGTAGAGATGGTTGCAGTGCGTTAACAAGAGGAAAGTATGAGGTTTTCCTGTATTTAGTGCTTATCCCTCACCTGAGCTGATCTGTACAGGAATTTCCTCCTCCTTACATGGCTCATCTCCCCTCACAAACACCTCTTCTTCTTCTTCTTTAGTTTTAACACGAATCATCCTTTCTTACTAAAAACATACAAAGCACAAAACACATTTTTGAGAATTAAGTTCATGATGAAAACATGATAATGGTGCAAAATGTCCTAGTGTGGAATCCTAGGAATACAGAGAAAATGCTTCACCAAGCATAACCACATTCAGCAGGAACGGGACAAGGTTTTTCAGCACTGGAGGCAGAGATTTGAAAGTGCGCCCCCCCCCCCCCACCACCAAATTGTGCCCACCCCAGTACAGTTAGCAAATGTGCCCCAGTATTAGGTAGCTGCCTCTACAGTACAGCCAGAAGTATACCCTGAATTAATTAGCCTCACCTCCTCAGTAAAGGCAGCCTCCCACCATATGCAGAGTAATCAGGGAGCGGAGCGAGCTAGAATTGCTACCTGTCTCAGCACTGTCAGAATTTTCACCCTGTCACACAGTCTCGTCTCCGACTCCTCCAGTGGTGCACATACTGAGAGTCACCACTAGGAGTCATTATAGAGCAGAGACGGAGGAACTGTGCGACAGGGTGAAGAGGTCCCCGGCGCACCAAGTTGGCAGCTCTGCTCACCACTTACTCTGCATATAGCCGGGCAAGGAGGGTCACTCAAGGACACAGGCAATAGTCAAATTCGGGTCCTGCACAATTTTTTGGGTGATTGCGCTTCCATGCTGGGTATATACCCACCCTCTCCATAGGTGGGTGTCTGACTTTCGTTTTTACAGTCACTTCACATTTACGAAGGATAAAAGGTTTTATACATATCTGGAGCTTCGTCTAGCCCCCTTCAGGCTGATCCATCCCTCACCATCCTCCACCTCCGCCTTGTCCCTCTGCAATCTGGCCTGGTAAGTTCGGGAGCCAGGGCTTACCGCACAAATGGGGCCTTCGCGCCCCGTCACCTGTCGCCCCTGTGCAGTACGCTCCTGCTGACGTCAGCGGGACCGAGGATGCGGCCACCCAGGCGCAGTGGTTTACAACTTTAAAATCACAAATTCCGGAAAGAAAACCGGCGGCGGGGACCGGAGCATCGGTGAGTGGCTGCGCGGGCTCAGGACGTCTGCAGGGGACCATTAGAAGCCCCGGGTAAGTTCAAATCTTTTCCCCCCTACCCCTTTACAGCATTCTTTTAAGTTTGGAAAGCAATAGTATGGGATAAGAGCGGAGTCATATCTTCAAATCACTCTCCACATTACAATATGCTTCTGAACACCAAACCGGGGGAAGGGAAGTTTTGGTGTGTGACACCAGCTTGCTGCCCAGACTCAGAAGTTTCCGCTTATGTCTAATTGTAAATAAATTTAATTGGTACAGTATTGCTTCTACCTGTATCAGCCCTAAAGAGCTGTCTTATCAGTATTGGGTTAAGCGTGGAGTGTCAAACTCAAATACAACGTGGGCCGAAATTGAACACTGGGACCTAGTCGCGGGCCAACCTCAATGTCTACTGGCCACCCCCTTGTTAAATAAAGTTCCCTGGTTTTATAATGGCCACCCTCCAACCCCTATACAGTTCCCTGGTGTCTAGTGCTCCTCCTCCCTCCCCTATACAGTTCCCTGGTGTCTAGTGGCCCCAATCTCTGCTATACAATTCCCTAGTGTTTAGTGCTTTCCCCACCTCCCCCATTTGACTCCCCTGGGGTTCTAGGGATTCACCTACAATATAGCTTCCCTGGTGGTCTAGAGTGGGCTTAACATAATCCAAATTAAGGAAACCAGTTGGGGCTAAATGTAATTGCAGGGACAGATTTAGACCGCAGGCTGGAGTTTGTCATGTATGAGTTAGGCAGATATGTAGCAACTCACGGAATATGTTGGCGCTTTATTAATCAATAACAACAACAACTCTTTAATCAGCACTAGTCTACTTTAGGGGACCCAGCAAGACACCTCATTGCGAAATTCAGCTAACTTGATTGTGTAGACCAGGGCTGCCCAATAGGTTGATCACTATCTACCAGTAGATCAGGGCCACATTACCACGTCCCATCAAATTTGGCAGCCGGCTGCTGTAGATCACAGCTGTTGGCCGCATCTCATCAGATTCTGCTGCCACTGCTCGCTGCTAATCAGGGAAGGGATGGGGAGATACGTGGCTAAAGGGGAGGGCCTCTCTATTCAGCCGCGCATCTCCCCATCCCTTCCCTGATTGGCCACGAGCAGCAACAGTAGAATCTGATGGGACGCAGCCACATTTGACTTCCACCGGAACGAACGGCCGCTGTCTCGTCCGCCCTCCTGTAGAGGCTAAAGGAGGGGAGATCTGGTTGCAGACACCAACGCTGGAACTGGAGGGAGGTAAGTGATTACTGTACTTGGGCACCCATACTTAGCTACCTGTACTGCCTGAGCACCTATACTTAGCTACATATATTGGGCACCTATACTAAGCACCTATACTTAGCTATCTATACTGGGCACCTATACTTAGCTACCTATACTAGGCACCTTTACTTAGCTACCTATACTTGAAGATCTCTTGGCTGCGGCAAACTTTAAAGTAGCTTGTAAGCTGAAAAAGTGTGGATACCCCTGGTGTAGAAACTAGCACCCTCTCTGCTAGGTTTTCAATAAGTTGTAGTACACTACACTCACACTATTTAGTCATTCACAACTCTGTGCTGTAGAGGGTGCTGTGAGTGTATTCTCTATGATGTTTCCTGCTGGGTTCCCTAAAGTCTGCCATCTAGTATCCTTCCACAATTGCAGCAAGATTTTTTTTTATTTACTATATATTATGTATGTATGCATGCATGCATGCATGCATATGTAATATAAATTGCAGTATACCCATCTCCCACACTCATTGCTCACCTGGATGTGATCTGGAGAGAGTATGAATCTACAAGCCTGCAGTCACCTATATGCAGCAGCTCTCCTATTGTCCAGTTTCACACCCTGCCAGGACTTCCTGTTCAGCTTAGAGCACAAGAAGCCCTCTCTCGCTTCCTCTAGTCTACAGCAAAATGGCCGCCTCCTGCGCTGAGGACACATTCTATAGCTATATTATGTTAATTTCAGTGACATAAGCAATATATATTATTAGTCGCATTAACATCAAAAAATTTGCTAAAAATACTTGCCTACCTATGTGTTATTATGGTACATTAGCAGATATTATGTTAGTTTGCCTTTCAGGTACCTGGCTATTGTATTATGGGTTTGGAGTTGGCGCCCTCTAGCATTTGGACTCGGAATGACATTGCCCTCAAGAAAACTTGCATGTCATGATTGAATTCAGTAAGAAAGGTGGAAAATAATCTATGCAGTATACTTACTGTATACTTTTACCCTGGTCTCTGACATATAGACATATATAGACGGCAGGCCATTGCAGATGTATGTACATTCGGTGCACATAATATTTTGGCATGTGCACATATGTACCATTTAATTTTATCTTTTTCCATTTATGTTCTGTTAGAGTGACAATATATTGAAGTGACAGAGCCCAACCTTACTTTTTTTTTTTTTTTTTAGGTTTTCCTCTAAATACATGCCCCCCTCCCCATCACCTGTTTGTCTGATTTATCATATGGGTTTAGGGCTCGTTTCCACTTGTGCGGTGCGAATTCGTTGCAGAAAACGCGAAAACGAATTTGCATGCAGATGTGAATTTTACCGCGAATGTGCATACGGTTTCACTTTTTTTTAACTATGCAAATTTAACTATGTCAGTGCATGTGTGCTTTTACGTTGATTTTAGCCGAAAACGTACACGAAGTCGCTGTAAAATTTGCATCCGAAAACGCATGCAAGTTTCCTATTAATTACATTGTATGTGAATCGGAGGGGACCGAGGCTGCACTAAGCAATTATAAGGAGTGCAATAAAAATTGTAAAAAAGAAATTAGGCAGGCAAAGATTGAAGCTGAAAAACAAATCGCTAAGGATATCAAATCTAACCCAAAAAAGTTTTACAAGTACATTAACTCTAAAAAAAGAAAGGTTGACTGTATAGGACTCCTAAAGGATGAGGATGGGAACTCAATGGTGGAGGACCCAGGTAAGGCAGAGTTATTAAATGCTTTCTTTGCTTCTGTCTTCACAAAAGAAACAGCACTGTTGCAAACTACAGAGGCAGAAGAGTCTCAATCTTCTAACTGTAATATTAAATACTTAAAGCAGGAAGAAGTGAAGGCAAGACTAAATAAATTAAAAATAGACAAGGCACCTGGCCCGGATGGCATGCATCCTCGGGTCCTAAGGGAATTAAGTTCATTTATAGATAAACCCCTTTATCTTATCTTTTGTGACTCTCTTGCAACTGGCAGAGTCCCAGTGGATTGGCGTACAGCCCACGTTTTCCCATTATTTAAGAAGGGCAAAAAATCTGATCCAGGAAATTATAGACCTGTAAGTTTAACATCAGTTGTATGCAAACTATTTGAGGGGTTACTAAGAGATACTATACATGACTTCATAGTAGAAAATAATCTTATTTCTCAGCATCAACATGGGTTTACTAAAGACAGGTCCTGTTTGACTAACATGCTCAGCTTTTATGAGGTAGTGAATGCTAATATGGATATTAGGAATGCTGTAGATGTGATATACTTGGACTTTGCAAAGGCCTTCGACACTGTTCCCCACAAAAGTCTGGTGCAAAAGTTGAGGATGCAAGGACTGGGGAAGAGTCTGTGTTCATGGATAGGGAACTGGCTAATGGACAGAAAACAAAGAGTTGTGGTCAATGGATCGTACTCAAAATGGGAGACTGTTAGCAGTGGGGTCCCACAGGGGTCTGTTCTGGGTCCAGTGCTCTTCAATTTATTTATTAATGACCTAGTAGATGCAGTAGTGAGCAATGTTGCTATTTTTGCAGATGATACAAAATTGTGCAGAATCATCAACTCTCAGGAAGATAGTGTCATATTGCAACAGGATCTGGATAGGATGGCTATATGGGCACATACATGGCAGATGAAATACAATGTTGACAAATGTAAGGTCATGCATTTTGGACGTACTAATGGTCTAGCACCATACAAAATAAATGGGATACAGTTGGGGACATCAAACTTGGAGAAGGACTTAGGAGTACTCATTGACAACAAGTTAAATAATCGTACTCAATGCCAAGCAGCTGCAGCTAAAGCTAACAAAATTTTGGGATGCATTAAAAGGGAAATAAAAACTCGAGATGCTAGCATAATATTGCCCCTGTTTAACTCTCTAGTAAGGCCACATCTGGAATATGGAATTCAGTTCTGGGCACCACATTACAAAAAAGATATTGCAGTTTTAGAGCAGGTGCAGAGACGAGCAACAAAATTGATGCGTGGGATGGAAGGTCTCACTTATCGAGAAAGGTTAGATAAACTGGGTTTATTTAGTCTAGAGAAAAGACGCCTTAGAGGGGATCTAATTAACATGTATAAATACATCAAAGGGCAATATAATACCTTGGCGGATGAGCTTTTTGTCCCTAGGCCTTCTCAAAGGACTAGAGGACATGATCTGCGCATGGAGGAAAAACGTTTTAACCATTTATTTAGGAAAGGGTTCTTTACAGTAAGAGTGATTAAGATGTGGAATGCATTGCCACAGGAAGTCGTTATGGCAAACTCTATACCTGCATTTAAAGGGGGCTTAGATGCTTTCCTTGCGTTGAAAGACATCCATGGCTACAATTACTAGGTAATGCCTAATGATGTTGATCCAGGGATTTTATCTGATTGCCATCTGGAGTCGGGAAGGAATTTTTCCCTTTAGGGGCTAATTGGACCATGCCTTGTAAGAGTTTTTTCGCCTTCCTCTGGATCAACAGGGATATGTGAGGGAGCAGGCTGGTGTTGTACTTTATACTGGTTGAACTCGATGGACGTATGTCTTTTTTCAACCAAAATAACTATGTAACTATGTAATCACACACCGCCTTGCGGTGTACGAATTCTGATGGCTCTGCTGTGCAGGTTTTTCCTGCACAGAAAAACGCTCTGTTTTCCTGACAAGTGGAAACAGGCTAATTAAGTTGTATTGGTTGTGCGAATCTGCGTGCAGAAAACGCATGCAGATTCGCGATAGTGGAAACGGGCCCTTACAGTTTACACACATTCAAGGCAAGCATTTAAAAGCATGGGCAGAATGGTGGACATTACCAGGTCCGGATTTGTACTCTTTACCCCCCTAGGCCACTGTCACCAGCCGCCCCCCTTCAGTATAGGTAGCTAGATGACCCCCTCCCCCCTTTACCTCCAGTATAGGTAGCTAGATGGCTCCCTTAAGGCTACTTGCACACCAAGACGTTGCGTTAGGTGCTACGTTAAGGTCGCATAACGTGCACCTAACGCAAGGTCTGGTGCTCTTAGATGTGGACGTCAGAGTGAGTCGCGTTGTGCAGCTCACTCTGGCGTCCGTGATGCGTACTCTTGGACGCATGCGGCATCACGTGGTCCCGCCGGCCAATCGCCGCACAGAGCGGCCGCACCAGGAAGTAAACACTGCACGTCACAACGTGCAGTGAATATTAATTAGCCATGTGCCTGGACGCTCTCCGCTCCTCCCCAACATGACTGAGCATGTGCAAACAGTCTAACACGGCTTAAGCCACTGTAACGCTAGAGTATGCTGCACTTTCGGAAGAACGTGCAGCTTTACATGTAACGCAACGTGGGCAGTGTGAACAGCCCACTTGTGTTACATTGCTGTGCGTTGGGGGAGCGTTACAGGCTGCACTAATGTGCGCCTGTAACGTCCCTGTGTGTAAGCAGCCTAAAGGAGAGCTGTAGTGAGAGGTATATGGAGGCTGCCATATTTATTTCCTTTTAAGCAATACCAGTTACCTGGCAGCCCTGCTGAGCTATCTGCTCGGGGTAACCTGCGCAGGAGGATTGCTCAGGCCCCGCTGGGCCGATTTTCACCAAAAAAATGTATTACACGCAGCTAGCACTTTGCTAGCTGCGTGCATAAGTCGATCGCCGCCGATTCGCCGCTACCCGTCGCGCCGCGCCCCCCCCCCCAGACCCCTTGCGCAGCCTGGCCAATCAGTGCCAGGCAGCGCTGAGGGGTGGATCGGGATTCCCTCTGACGTCCCGACGGTAGATAGGGGGATGCCGCTTGTCAGCGGCTATCATGTAGCTAGCGCTAGGCTAGCTACATGATTTAAAAAAAAAAAAAAGTGCTACGCTGCCCCCTTGCCGCAGTAATTGCAACGGCAAGGGCGTTAAAGTAAATCATCTCTTCTGGTCCACAGCGCAGTGCCCTGCTCTGCATTGATGTCTAAATTCCAGAGTTCCCCAATCCCTGCGCGTCTGATGATAATCCTGTCCTCTGTATGATGGACATACAGTGGGTTGCAAAAGTATTCGGCCCCCTTGAAGTTTTCCGCATTCTGTCACATTACTGCCACAAACATGCATCAATTTTATTGGAATTCCACATGAAAGACCAATACAAAGTGGTGTACATGTGAGAAGTTGATCGAAAATCGTACATCATTCCAAACATTTTTTACAAATAAATAACTGCAAAGTGGGGTGTGCGTAATTATTCGGCCCCCTGAGTCAATACTTTGTAGAACCACCTTTTGCTGCAATTACAGCTGCCAGTCTTTTAGGGTATGTCTCTACCAGCTTTGCACATCTAGAGACTGAAATCCTTGCCCATTCTTCTTTGCAAAACAGCTCCAGCTCAGTCAGATTAGATGGACAGCGTTTGTGAACAGCAGTTTTCAGATCTTGCCACAGATTCTCAATTGGATTTAGATCTGGACTTTGACTGGGCCATTCTAACACAAAAATATGTTTTGTTTTAAACCATTCCATTGTTGCCCTGGCTTTATGTTTAGGGTCATTGTCCTGCTGGAAGGTGAACCTCCGCCCCAGTCTCAAGTCTTTTGCAGTCTCCAAGAGGTTTTATTCCGAGTTTGCCCTGTATTTGGCTCCATCCATCTTCCCATCAACTCTGACCAGCTTCCCTGTCCCTGCTGAAGAGATGCACCCCCTAGCATGATGTATGTACCACCATATTTGACAGTGGGGATGGTGAGTTCGGGGGGAGGTGCAGTGTTAGTTTTCTGCCACACATAGCGTTTTGCATTTTGGCCAAAAAGTTCCATTTTGGTCTCATCTGACCAGAGCACCTTCTTCCACATGGTTGCTGTGTCCCCCACATGGCTTGTGGCAAACTGCAAATGGGACTTCTTAAGTTTTCTGTTAACAATGGCTTTCTTCTTGCCACTCTTCCATAAAGGCCAACTTTGTACAGTGCATGACTAATAGTTGTCCTATGGACAGATTCCCCCACCTGAGCTGTAGATCTCTGCAGCTCATCCATAGTCACCATGGGCCTCTTGACTGCATTTCTGATCTTCACTCTCCTTGTTCGGCCTGTGAGTTTAGGTGGATGGCCTTGTCTTGGTAGGTTTACAGTTGTGCCATACTCCTTCCATCTCTGAATGATCGCTTGAACAATGCTCCGTGGGATGTTCAAGGCTTTGGAAATCTTTTTGTAGCCTAAGCCTGCTTTAAATTTCTCAATAACTTGATCCCTGACCTGTCTTGGACCTGTCTTGTGTGTTCTTTGGACTTCACGGTGTTGTTGCTCCCAATATTCTCTTAGACAACCTCTGAGGCCATCACAGAGCAGCTGTATTTTTACTGACATTAGATTACACACAGGTGCACTCTATTTAGTCATTAGCACTCATCAGGCAATGTCTATAGGCAACTGACTGCACTCAGATCAAAGGGGGCCGAATAATTATGCACACACCACTTTGCAGTTATTTATTTGTAAAAAATGTTTGGAATCATGTATGATTTTCTTTCTACTTTTCACATCTACACCACTTTGTATTGGTCTTTCACGTGGCATTCCAATAAAATTGATTCATGTTTGTGGCGGTAATATGACAAAATGTGGAAAACTTCAAGGGGGCCGAATACTTTTGCAACCCACTGTACATGCTGCTGTATGCAGGGCCGGATTTCTGGGAAGGCCACAAAGGTCAAGGCCTAGGGCGATAAAAGTAACCACTTGCCGACCGCCCACAGCCGATGGGCGGCGGCAAAGTGGACTCCTTAAGGACCGCAATACGCCGATGTGCAGTGGGTCCTTAAGGCGTGTCCGGCCAGCGATCGCGTCATTTATGACGCGCGCTGCCGCCGGGATCAAGCCCCGCCCACCTGGCCCCTTTACCCCGCCGGCCAATTAGCAGTGCCAGCGGGGTTTCAAATTACGATCTGGGCCAATGAAAGTGCATAATACACTTTGTTGACATGACAAAGTGTATTATACAGGCTGCCTCCTCCTCCGCACTCTTTGTCGCACGGATCGTCCGAGGAGGAGGCAGCCCTGTAGTGAGCAGCACAAAACAGGTTTTTGCACCCACAGACCCCCCGATCACCCACCTCAGCCCTCAGGACCCCCCCTGACCACCCCAGCACACAGGTATCTGCACCCAAGCACCCCCTAATAAACCCATCAATCACCCCCTGCCACTATCTGCCGACGCTATTACTTAGATTAGGTCCCTAACTGCCCCCTAGGGTCCCTTGATCACCCCCCCTTACCCTCACATCCCCTCAGACCCCCCCCCCCCTGTATACTGTATACTACTGTATACATCTGTGTCACAGGAACCCTAGTGGCTGACCGCACTTAGCCTTCTAAACAGTGCCAGCGCACAGATCGTGCGAACTCTGGTCGCAGTCAATGCGCAGGAACCGTTAAGAATTAGCCGCAGACAACTCAGAAGGAAGCCTGTGAGACACAGGTAATTACAACGTCACCTACTGGTTCAGAGTAAACTGCCACCACCGCGGTTACTATGGGACCGTGGGGCCCACTAACTGACTGACTAATCCTGCGAATAAAACGGTTAAACACACGATATTCTGTCTAGCCAACAACAAACAAACAGTAGCGTATCTTCAGAGACCCGGGATCATTTCTGTGTGTGCTGATAAGCAGGGTAGCGAAACAGTGAATGACTTGGAGGAAGTCTTTTATTCACAGCAATATAAATAATTAATATATACAGACAATTATGAAAATCAACAACTATTAAAACAGTAATAGCCAGTATGAAAAATAAAAGAAGGGAGAAAAATACTTAGTTCCTGGAAAGATGTCCTTATTGTGGGAAGAATCATAAAGTTCTTGGTTTCAAAGTCCAGAGTTCAGAGTTCAGACCAGGTGGATGCCAGCATATCCTCAAGCTGGCATCTGATGAGTGCAAGATGGTTCAGTGTGGAGGACACTGAGTTTGGGTCCTCAGCCATTCTTATGCCCCTGCTTAAGTAGGAGGGAGTGAGGGCGGGGAGCCATACACCCCCTTCAAAGATGAGATGAGCCCTCCCCTTGTACTGGGGCTAGAAATCATATCTACCCATATATGGGCTCTATCTCACAGAACCGTACAGGTCAGGGCAGATTTATTAACATTTTCAGGTCTGTCTCGATTTACCCAGCGCCCTGATACCAGACATGAGGGGTGGGACCCCTGTGGTATCATCAGGGCACTTTGAAACTGCCTAGCTGGCAGTCCTTACCTCCGAAGGTTCTGAAACTTCCTCAGAACCAGCACCGGGGCTCATGCTACACTTCCCCCATGTTTGGTGAAGCGGCCATCTCAGGAACCCCAGAAATATTACAGATCTGGGAAGTTATGGATTATGCCATGAGACTGAGGTTGTGTTCTAGCTGCTAACAGCTGACTTTCCTTTGATCTTTAGCAGAGAACAGAGTGTCAAGACCTCCCGTGGATTCGTAGCCTGCTTGGCTGCACCTAGGCATCCTTTGGTTAATTAACATCTCCATGAGATCAGCTAAGTGTCACCTGGTTCCCAGAGCCAAAAGGGAAATTGGGCCTTCCACAGGGAATATGTCCAAGCTAATTAACACCTTCCCCCCAGGCTGTCATTTCAGCTAAGACAGATTTCCCAGCTGTTCCTAAGCAGAGGGATACTGCACATCAGATCTTGGTTTTATTGATCTGAGGCGCAATCGATGCAGGAATCGAGTGCGATCGTTCTTTTCTTCACGGGCGGTTCCAGGACGCGCCTGCGTCCCTGCAATCGTCCGTGACAGCCCTCCCCCTTGTCCGTGGCTTAGCCACTCATCCGCAAGATGTGTGGCGGCGCCGCTAACCTGGCTGACGGGCCTCGAGTTGCTGGTACGGCGGGAAAACCTATTGGAGCCTGTGGCTCGGTTCCCCTGGACCGGTCGCGGTCTGCTACCCTCAGGGTTGACCCAACATGGACCGTTCTGGACAGGGCGTTTGCGCCACTGCAGTCGGACGTGGTGTCTGCCGGGACTGCTGACAACGGGCAGTGGGTTGGTTAGGTCAACAGCCAGCCCACGCAGGGTTCCCCTGCTGAGTGGCTGTGGACCTAAGGGAACCCCGCGGGAATCCCTGGACCTTCCCAGCTCCTGACAGACGGCACATGCCCTGCAGTAGTGTGCTACATCCCTGTTCATCCGGGGCCAATAAAACTGTTTCCGAATACCGGCGAGTGTCTTGCGGACACCCGAGTGCCCTGTCAGAGGATTACCATGTGCGGATTTCAGCACATGTCCCCTGAACGCACTCGGGACCACAAGCCACTTGGTATCCGCGTGGGATCTACCTGTAGGGGGCTGTACAGACTCACTGTACAGTCTCCCACCTTCCCAGTACACCTTGAAAGCGGCCCCGTCTGCGAGGGGCTCAGCGGCTTGCTGCCTGAGCACCTCCAGGCTTGGGTCACTTTGTAGTGCGGCTGAGAATATGGCGCTGTCAGTTTCAGCCAACTGGCTCATGTCACACGAGGCCAGCGGCTGAAAGGTCTCATCCCTGCGGTCAGAGGAGGGGGAGGAGGCCGGAACCCCCTCCACCTGTTCTGAGCTCGGGTTCTGAGCAGTGCAGCTGCGCGGTACTGCTAGCACAGGTACACTATCAGAATGGCACAGACGGGCATTACTCAAATCATCATTGCATGCAGTAATGACATTGACAGGTATAGACATTTTTTCATTACAGACAGGTTGTACAAGAAACTCAGGTACAGTTACAGCATCATCACAACAGACAGCCTGTACATCAAACTCAGGTGCCTTTGAAGCAGGCACTATTGAACCTGGTACCCTTGAACTGGGCACATTCAACCCACCTCCCCCTGGTGCTCCCCCAAGTGTATAAAGTACCTGGTGGTGGGTGGAGAGTCCGTCTCCTTCCGTGAGCGACAAGGCGGTCGTGGCAGGTTCATAGTAGGACACAAGCTTGCCCAAATCAGTCCCCAGCAACACAGGGACTGGGAGATCCTTCATAACCCCAACAACCCTTTCGTGGACCCCTCCCACTCCCCAATCCAGCTTCACTCTTGCGTGGGCTATGTGGAAAAGGGTGCCCTCTACTCCAGTAAGGGCAAGGGATCGGCTGGAGCTGATGCTCTCCTTTGGCACAAGATGTGAGTGAACTAACGTGATGTCAGCTCCGGTGTCTCGAAATCCGGTGACAACTTTGCCGTTCACTCTCACAAGTTGCTGCTGGTCGGTTCGGTCGCGGATTTCCTGTCCGCGTGCAAACAGGACAAAATCTGATGATCCAGGCTGTGGTTCGCTGGCGGGTTGCCTCTGCTGTGGGTGAGGTGCAGGTGATGCAGATGATCCAGGTGCTGGTGGTGTCTGTCTCCGCTCCGGACAGTCGAATTTCATGTGTCCGGGCTGGCGGCAGTAGTGACAGGTGACCTCTCCAGGCGCTGCAGGCCTGGGTGCAGCAGCTGCGCTGGGTGGCCTCTGTGGCGGACGGCTCACAGGGGCAGGAGGGTCTGCCGAGGTATGGGGCTGACCTCCTCTCCAGCTGGATGGGACAGTTCTGCGGGTATCAGCCACCCGGGTAGTTGCAAAAGTCTCAGCAAGGTCTGCAGCGACAGTGGCTGAAGCCGGCCTGCGTTCTAACACAAACTGTCGTACATCAGCAGGGCAAATGTTCAGAAATTGTTCGAGGACTATCAAGTCCTCCAGGACATCATAAGACCCTTTGGTGAGGCCTAGTGTCCACTGGCGGAGTGTGGTGAGCAAGCTGCTGGCCACATCTCGGTACGAATCAGAAGACTTTTTCTGCCAGGCTCTGAACTTTTTCCGATAGACTTCTGGCGTCAGCTGGTACTTAGTAATGATAGCGTCTTTTATAGCAGCATAATCATTATCCTTCTCCGCAGGCAATTCTGCGAAGGCATCAAGCGCTTTGTAGCGCAGCAAAGGTGTCAGATGTCTGGCCCACTGGTCTTGGGACAGACGATACTGACGGCATGCTTTTTCAAAAGACCGCAAAAACAAGTCAATGTCTGTGTCTTTTTCAATATTAGCAAATTTAAATTTTGCACTTACGGGTGCTGCAGCTCCTTCAGCAGGGAGACTGGGCGGTGAACTCCGGCTGGCCTGGTGCACTTTTGCCATGTTTAGCTCATGCTGTCGTTGGCGTTCCCGCTCAGCGGCATCCCTCTCCGCGTGGCGTTCAGCAGCAGCAGCAGCTTGCCGCTCCCGTTCCTCCCGCATTTGGCGCTCTTCACGCATGTACTGCAGGTACTTGTCCAGGTCAGTGTCCATCAGCTTTTGTAACGCCTGCTGCATTAGCGGATCAGTACAAACGGACAGTCCAGTACCGGCCGGTTCCAGGCGAGTACTTTCAGAAACTCTGGGATTGGGGTCCACACTGACATTCTCCGGCGTAACTGTTGATGCAGGGCCCTCAGGATGCACAACCTCTGTACGGTCAGGAGTCTCAGTCTCTGGTTCCCCTCGATTGTCAGATGGGCTGGTATCCACTTCAGCGGACACTCCCGGCTCCCGCAGTTGCTGGGTATCCCATTGAAACAATTCCGTTACCAGGTCCTGTTGTTTCTTGCGGCCGACCTTAATGCCTCTCTCTTGGCAAAGATTTTGCAGGTCCGCCAGGCCCATTTTCTTGTAGTTCCCGGACATTTCCATGCCAAATAAAATAAAACTTTTGGGGAGGGGTACTGGCTACACAGTCTCTCTGTATATATAAAAAATATATTGCCTTCCAGCTACACCAACGAATTAGTTCGTTTCTCGATAGCGCTAGCGCTATCGTAGATACTTTCAGCACAACACAGGTCCCAACCGCTGCCTAACACTGTCACAGGAACCCTAGTGGCTGACCGCACTTAGCCTTCTAAACGGTGCCAGCGCACAGATCGTGCGAACTCTGGTCGCAGTCAATGCGCAGGAACCGTTAAGAATTAGCCGCAGACAACTCAGAAGGAAGCCTGTGAGACACGGGTAATTACAACGTCACCTACTGGTTCAGAGTAAACTGCCACCACCGCGGTTACTATGGGACCGTGGGGCCCACTAACTGACTGACTAATCCTGCGAATAAAACGGTTAAACACACGATATTCTGTCTAGCCAACAACAAACAAACAGTAGCGTATCTTCAGAGACCCGGGATCATTTCTGTGTGTGCTGATAAGCAGGGTAGCGAAACAGTGAATGACTTGGAGGAAGTCTTTTATTCACAGCAATATAAATAATTAATATATACAGACAATTATGAAAATCAACAACTATTAAAACAGTAATAGCCAGTATGAAAAATAAAAGAAGGGAGAAAAATACTTAGTTCCTGGAAAGATGTCCTTATTGTGGGAAGAATCATAAAGTTCTTGGTTTCAAAGTCCAGAGTTCAGACCAGGTGGATGCCAGCATATCCTCAAGCTGGCATCTGATGAGTGCAAGATGGTTCAGTGTGGAGGACACTGAGTTTGGGTCCTCAGCCATTCTTATGCCCCTGCTTCAGTAGGAGGGAGTGAGGGCAGGGAGCCATACACCCCCTTCAAAGATGAGATGAGCCCTCCCCTTGTACTGGGGCTAGAAATCATATCTACCCATATATGGGCTCTATCTCACAGAACCGTACAGGTCAGGGCAGATTTATTAACATTTTCAGGTCTGTCTCGATTTATCCAGCGCCCTGATACCAGACATGAGGGGTGGGACCCCTGTGGTATCATCAGGGCACTTTGAAACTGCCTAGCTGGCAGTCCTTACCTCCGAAGGTTCTGAAACTTCCTCAGAACCAGCACCGGGGCTCATGCTACACTTCCCCCATGTTTGGTGAAGCGGCCATCTCAGGAACCCCAGAAATATTACAGATCTGGGAAGTTATGGATTATGCCATGAGACTGAGGTTGTGTTCTAGCTGCTAACAGCTGACTTTCCTTTGATCTTTAGCAGAGAACAGAGTGTCAAGACCTCCCGTGGAATCGTAGCCTGCTTGGCTGCACCTAGGCATCCTTTGGTTAATTAACATCTCCATGAGATCAGCTAAGTGTCACCTGGTTCCCAGAGCCAAAAGGGAAATTGGGCCTTCCACAGGGAATATGTCCAAGCTAATTAACACCTTCCCCCCAGGCTGTCATTTCAGCTAAGACAGATTTCCCAGCTGTTCCTAAGCAGAGGGATACTGCACATCAGATCTTGGTTTTATTGATCTGAGGCGCAATCGATGCAGGAATCGAGTGCGATCGTTCTTTTCTTCACGGGCGGTTCCAGGACGCGCCTGCGTCCCCGCAATCGTCCGTGACAATCTGCCTTACCCACTGATCACCTGTCTATCACCCCTTGTCACCACCACCCATCAGAGCAGACCCTAAACTGTCCCTTGGGGGCACCTGATCACCCACCCAGACCCTCAGATTGCCCTCAGACCCCCCTCCTGATAACCTCCCCAGTGCATTGTTTACATCTATTCTGCCCTGTAATCACTCAGTGATCTCCCATCGGTCACCCCCTGTGTCTGCCACCCATCAGATCAGGACCCAATCTGCCTGGTGCGGGCACCTAATCAACCCCCCTCACCCTCAGATTGCCCTCAGACCCCCCCCCCCCCCCCCCCAATCACCTTCCCAGTGCATTGTATTTGATTGTACTGTAATTGTATTTCATTGTGCTGTAACTGTATTTGATTGTGCCGACATTGTATTTGATTGTGCTGACATCGTATTTGATTGTGCTGACATTGTATTTGATTGTCCCGTGATCGGCTTTGATTGTCCCATGATCGGCTTTGTTTGTCCCGTGATCGGCTTTGATTGTCCCGTGATTGCCCTGTGATTGGCTTTGATTGTCCCGTGATTGGCTTTGATTGCCCTGTGATTGGCTTTGATTGTCCCGTGATTGTCTTTGATTGTCCCGTGATTGGCTTTGATTGTCCCGTGATTGGCTTTGATTGCCCTGTGATTAGCTTTGATTGTCCCGTGATTGGCTTTGATTGTCCCGTGATTGGCTTTGATTATCCCGCGATTGCCCTGTGATTGGCTTTGTTTTCTCGTGATTGGCTTTGATTGTCCTGTGATTGTTTCTGATTGCCTCCGATTCCCCACTCGCCACCACCCCCTTGTTACTATCCTAGTGATCTAAAAACAGTGATCAGTGAAAACTGTCACTTTTTTAGTATCACTAGTGTTAGCAGTTAGGCCAGTTAGCTAGGCCCCTTTGTTAATGTCAGTTAGTGCTCAGCCCACTGCACCACAGTCACTAATTAGCTTCATCACTGTCGCTATTCAACATTGTTACTATATAGGGCTTGATTCACAAAAGAGTGGTAACTGTTAGCACGGCCGTTTTTTAACGCGAATTTTTGCATCGCGCGCGCTCGCGAATTTTCGCGCAAAACGATAACGTTTTCGCGCGCAAATGCGAATTTTCCCGCGAAATCGATATCGTTTTTGCGCAAAAATTAACGTTATTGTTTCGCGCGAAAATTCGTGATCGCGCGCAATGCGAAAATTCACGCGAAAACGGCCGTGCTAACAGTTAGCACTCTTTTGTGAATCAAGCCCATAGTATCTGTAAGTGATCATTACTGATCGCAGTCAGATCTATTAGGGTCACTAGGATCCACTAAAAAAAACGCAGTGTTTGCCCGATCAGGCCTGATCGTTCACCTGCACTTGCGTTCAACCCACCCCACCGCAGTAACAGAATTTTTTTTTTTGATCACTGCAAAAACCACTGTACACTAGCTGTGCACTGTAAACATCAGTTTTGATTTTTTTTTTTAATCAAAACTCAGTGACCACAGCTTTCTACCTCTCAAATACTCCCTTTCGCTAGGTAGGTGCTCTTTTTCCTGGGTAGTCTCAGAGGAATACCCCCTAAATTTAGCAGTCCACCATGGCAAGAAAGGGGTATTCCGATGATGAGGTGTTCAGGTACATGACCCTGTCGGATGAGGACGATTGGGATGAACCATTCGACGAATCTTCTGGGTCAGAGTTTGAACCTGAATTGAGCAGTGGCTCACTGACCGATAGCGATGACGAGGTTGAGGTCCCGGCTAGAGCCAGGCGTACCACACCCCATGTCGTTGGACCGCAGGTGGCGCAGGATCGGCCTCAAGGGCAGCAGAGTGGTGCTCGTGCTGGTCTGAGATTTCATGGTGGGGCAGGCACCAGCAGCACAGCATCTCCTGGACCTAGCACCAGTGCTTCCTTATACCCTGGTGAAGTGGCGAGCACCAGCATGGAAGTTGAAACTGGTGCGGTGGCACGCGCAGTAACACCCCGGTTGCAGCCACCAAGTAGACGGGCCCATACTACCCCTAACTTACCAGAGGTGCTGGCAAATCCCAATTGGCAATCCCCTGATACCGCCGCACCCGTACTGCCCCCTTTCACCGCCCAGTCTGGAGTCCAGGTGGAGACAGATAATCTAGGATCGGCCCTAGACTTTTTTTTATCTGTTCATCACCCAGGATCTCTTAGACCTAGTCGTGGCAGAGACCAACCGTAAAGCCACACAATTTCTAACCGCCAATCCGATTGTCTTACTTGCCCTGCCATTTTGGTGGAAACCAGTCCAAGTTTCCGAAATTAAAATTTTTTTGGGCCTTCTCTTACACATGGGACTAATGAAACAGAATGTGCTGCGGTCTTATTGGTCTACGGACCCAGCACAACGCGTTCCCTTGTACTCTGCTGCCATGTCCAGGACACGATTTGAGAACATCCTGCGCTTCCTGCACTTCAATGATGACGAAACCTGTCATCAAAGTGACCACCCTGCTTTTGACCGGCTCCACAAAATTCGGCCCCTCGTAGACCACCTGTCATCAAAATTTGCAGATGCTTATACCCCTGAACAGCAAATCTGCGTAGACGAGTCCCTCATACGTTTTACCGGGCGCCTTTGCATCAAACAGTACATCCCAAGCAAGCGCGCCCGGTATGGGGTGAAACTGTATAAGCTCTGTGAAAGGGCCACAGGCTATACATCTTATTTTAGGGTCTATGAGGGAAAAGACTCCAAATTGGAGCCGGTCGGATGCCCTGACTACCTGGGGAGCAGTGGAAAGGTTGTGTGGGACTTGGCGTCACCCTTGTTCCAGAAGGGGTACCATCTTTATGTGGACAATTACTACTCAAGTGTGGCCCCCTATCAGCACTTAAAAGGAATCCGATGCTGTGGCACCGTGCGGCCTAGTCGCCGGGGCTTCCCCCAACGGCTCATTACCACCAAACTTCAACGGGGGCAGATGGCCGCATTGAGTGCTGACGACCTGCTCGCGGTGAAATGGAAGGACAAGAGGGACGTTTAGTTTCTGTCCACCATTCACGCAGACACGACAGTCCAAATTCAACGGCGAACTGAGGTCATTGAAAAACCCCTTGTCGTCCACGAGTATAATACCAACATGGGAGGGGTGGACTTCAATGACCAGAGGTTAGCGCCCTATTTACTTTCCCGCAAAACAAGGCGCTGATATAAGAAAGTGTCTTTTTATTTAATTCAATTGGCAGTTTACAACAGCTTTGCTCTCTACAGTAAGGCTGGGAGAACTGGATCGTTTCTTCAATTTCAGAGACAGATCACTATGGAACTCCTGTATCCAGGAGGTGTCCGGGCCCAACCCCAAGATGCAACTAGCCGGCTGCATGGAAGGCATTACGCCTATCCGATTCCGTGTGCCCCAGGTCAACGCACCCGAAGAAAACGTTGTCGTGTCTGCAGCAGGGCTGGAACAAGACGTGACACCACTGTTTATTGTCCCCGCTGCCCTGACCAGCCTGGCCTATGCCTAGGGGCGTGTTTTGAGAGGTACCACGAGCAGGTACACTATTAGAGAGTAGGGAACTACATACACAGCGGTAGGCACACAAGGGTCTCTCAGTGCTATTTCACACTGCTGCGATGCGTTAGGGCAAAATGCCTAGCGAAAGTCACACTTTGCGGTCCTCCCCTACGCCGGAAGTGCTTGACTCAATGCTAGTGCATGCCTACGTTACTGCGTGGCTTCTGCGGCAATTTCGGTTGGCCCGGAAGTCATGTTAGTCTATGGCGACGCAGTTCATTACTAGGCCGGATGCTACTCTTGTGGTATTCCCTGAAGGTCTGTTTTGGACGATACGGTGCGGCGGGCTCGACCCACCGGATATGTCAATATGCAGTGTGAAACAAAACATCGGGTTTCCAGAGACCCTAATACACAGGGCTGCCAGAAACCTCTCCTTTTACTTGGGACAAAATGCGGAATGTACTTCGCCACAACTCTGTGCGATTTGCACTTCGCACATTGTTCCATGGGGGAGGAGAGGTTTGTCCTCGGGAGGTAAGTTAAAAAAAACAAAAAGAAACAAAAAACAGTTAAGCAAAAAAGTTAATGTTTGGTTCGCAGTGTTAAGGTTTTGATTAAAAAAGTTCAAAGTTTATTAATGTTAATGAAGTAATTGCTTTGCTGCTTGCTTGTTTTTTGGGGGGTTTTTTGTATTTTTTTTCTCTTTTTCCATCCAATAACCTTCCAGGTGGACCGAGTGAACGACTAACCAGCTGCAGCACTGATGGTGCATCCTGACAGAACATTGCGCGTCTGTCAGATTACACACAAGTCGGTGCATGCAGCGCTGCAGGACGAGATTTCTCCTCCGCAGTCAAAAAGATACGTTTGCCGAGGCATATGGGCCGAGGAGCGGTGTTGGGGTTTCATATGCTTTGGCAAGCACTTTGTATCAAAAAAGAACTCTGGCAATGATTTGTTCATCCACATCGATCGGTGTGAATGGATAAATCTGGTTTGCCTGGGCATACGAGCTGGTGGGTTTGGATTTTTGGGGCGGCAGCTCCTATGTCCAGGCAGACACCTTCCCCTCCTTTTTGTATTGTTTTGTCTTTTTTCTTCTCTCTTTTTTTCTATCCAGACCGACCAATCAGCTGCAGCACTGATGATGCATCCTGACAGAAGCATTGTGCTTCTGTCAGGTTACACAAAATCGGTGCATGCAGCGCTGCAGGACGAGAGTTCTCCTCCGCAGTCAAAAAGATACGTTTGCCGAGGCATATGGGCCGAGGAGCGGTGTTGGGGTTTCATATGCTTTGGCAAGTGTCACACGAGCCCCACTGGCCGTGAACACGCAAAACCGTCCGATCCGATTCTAGCACACAGATTGAGAGCTATGGACGCAATCTGCGTAGAATTGGCGGAGTTTGAGCGTCACGACGCAGTAGGGAGCCTGTGAGGTTACGAAAATACACTTTTACTCCAACCCAGGGGTAGATTTGCCACCATCTCTGTTTTCTATCAGCCCAGAGATAACTGCTAACTGGCTATAGACCTGTGAAACAAACAACCGGTTAAAACTGTGCAATTCCTATCTATCTATCAAAACAGTAGCGTCCCTTCGGAAGTTTAGGTCTCGTCTGTGTATACTGAATAGAAGGTTTTACTGAGAGGTAAAGACCTTTTAAAAAGCCTTTATTTGTTACAATATAAATAATTAATATATACAGACAATCGTGAACAATTAAACGATGAGAGACAGTGATAACACAGTACATAAAAGAAAAAAGGGATAAAAAGAACGAATACTTATGATTCTGTGGAAAGTCCGTTCGGGAAAAGACAAAGTTCCTTTGTTGCAGTTAGTTCGCAATATGGCCGAACCACATGGCCGTTGCTCCGCCTGCAAGATGGCCACTGCTATTTCCCCAAGCAGTGGCAGTCTTTTCGGTATGATGGAAAGTGGGGGAATTGGCTGGGGGTCCTCATGCAATCAGTTTTGAGCACTGACATTTCTGGGCGGAGTCTCAAGCTCAGCCCAGGGGCGTGTCAGGCAGTGAGTTCTCAGGGGAGGAACTTCCAGCCATCCACAAAATATGTCCAATTTCATACCCCGCCGGGGTTTTGTCGCACATGCAAACCGATTTCATATTCAGATTGGGCTGAGAATACACGTTCATAGGACATCAAACTTGCAATATTTGGGGCGCACGGGGACCCCATTATTCATATCTCAGCCCCTGCTCGGGTTACCTGGCTATGTCTAGTATCACCATATTCTACAGAATTAGGGAAACAAAATTATGTAATTTTCATATTCCTCCCATGGATGGTATTTGCAAAATGTGACAAAGTTATCAACACCATGCATTCCATACTCAGTTTAGTCGGTGCCGTCAAGACTGGGAGGAATGTAGGTGTCAATAGACCTCATGCTGTGCTAGCTTCCCCTGTTGAATAGACTCTGTTGGTATTTCAGCTCTGCCCAATTAGCACATTAGTGTCACCAGAGCTTTTCCGGGAGCCTTAACAGGATTTCTTGCTAAACCAGGTTGCTTTAGCCATATGCTAACGCAGGCCCATTCAGCCCTCATGGCAAAAGGGGGGGGGGAAGGCAGGAAGGAAAAACTTCTATTTTAAAAATAAAGAATGTCAGTTTTCCGATCACGGTTGCGATCGGACACTCGGCCGCGAATCCTCGGACGACTGGGCGTCGCCCGGCGTCACACCTCCCCCTTCCCGAGCTCTGCTCAGGGAGGTGTCAACAGGACGCCTTCCGTAGCAGCTATTGGCGCTGTTGGGTCGGGTTCCCCCTGACACCGCGACAGCCCATCAGCGTTTTGGTGTCGGCTGCCTGCTTTGTGTTGGATCGTAAAGTCGTACTGCTGCAATGACAGGCTCCACCGTAGGAGCTTGCCGTTGGTTCCAGCAGTACGGTTTAGCCAACTCAGGGGATTGTGATCAGTGACGATCGTGAAGGAGCGGCCGTACAGATACGACTGCAGTTTCTGTAGGGCCCACACGATCGCCAGGCACTCCTTTTCAGTTGTGGAGTAGGCTACCTCTCGGGGCAGGAGCTTCCGGCTCAGGTAGAGGATAGGGTGTTCATCCCCCTTTCCATCCACCTGGCTGAGGACTGCGCCGAGACTGTAGTCAGAGGCATCGGTTTGCACCACAAACCGACGACTGAAGTCTGGGGCCTGAAGCACAGGGGCGCTTGCGAGGGCCTGCTTCAAGGCCTGGAAGGCATTCTCGCAAGCGGGGGTCCAGCTAACAACCTTGGGGTGCTTCTTGCTAGTGGCATCGGTCAGGGGCTTCGCCAGTGTACTATAGGCGGGAACAAATTTCCTATAGTAGCCGGCGGTCCCCAGGAACGCCTGGACCTGCTTTTTCGTGATAGGTCGAGGCCATGCCAGGATGGCGTCCACCTTTCCCGTGTCAGGTTTCAGGGTGTTACCCCCCACCCGGTGACCTAAGTACTGCACCTCGGTCATGCCAATCTGACACTTACTCGGTTTAACCGTCAGATTGGCCATGGCCAGCCTCTCTAGTACCTGGGACAGGTGTTTGAGGTGTTCTTCCCAGGTGGGGCTGAACACCGCAATGTCATCCAGATACGCTACAGCGAACCCTTGCATTCCCTCTAGCAGGTCGTTCACGGCCCGCTGAAACGTGGCGGGGGCGTTCTTCATCCCAAAGGGCATCATCGTGAACTCGAAGAGGCCGAAAGGGGTGATGAAGGCCGACTTTTGCCTCGCGTCAGGTGCAAGTGGTATCTGCCAATACCCCCGGCTCAGATCCATGATTGATAGGTACCTGGCTGATGCCAGTGTATCTAGCAGCTCATCAATGCGAGGCATGGGGTAGGCGTCTGTAGTGGTGATGGCGTTCAGTTTCCTGTAGTCTACGCAGAACCGAGTTGTCTGGTCCTTCTTGGGGACCAGGACAACAGGGGCTGCCCAGGCACTACTGGACTTTTGAACCACCCCTAACTCCAGCATCTCCCTCACCTCCTTCTGCATGTCCGCCTGTACCTCGGGAGAGACACGGTAAGCGGATTGCCTGATGGGGGGATGGGTACCTGTATCTACCCCATGCACCGCCATACTGGTCCGCCCCGGGATACCGGAGAAGGTGTGCTGGTACTGGCCCAGCACCTTCTGTAACTGCTCTTGCTGGGCTGAGGCGAGCTGTGGATTGACGTTTAGGTCGCCGTCCACATCTCGTACGTCAGCCAGCAGGTCTAACAGGGGGTCTGCCTCTCCCTGCTCTAACCGGCTGCACACTGGCAGCGCATACTGGGTCCTGTCATGGTGGGCCTTCAGCATGTTTACATGAAAGCTCTTCTGCTTCCTGCCCCCCATGTTCACTAGATACGTCAGAGGGTTTAACCGCTGCACTACAGTAAAAGGCCCCTCCCAGGCTGCTTGCAGCTTGTTCTGCCTCACGGGAAGAAGGGCATATACCTTGTCACCCACATCAAATGACCGCTCTCCAGCAGTGCGGTCGTACCATGCTTTTTGTTTGGCCTGAGCCTGGGCCAGGTTGTTGGTCACTACTGCGGACAGGGACTCCATTTTGTCCCTGAACTTGAGGACGTAATCGACCACGGAGACATCAGTGGGGTCGCCCTTGCCCTCCCATGTCTCCCGCATCAATTGTAAGGGTCCTCGGACATTCCTCCCATACAGGAGTTCAAACGGGGAAAACCCGGTTGACTCCTGCGGCACCTCCCTGTACGCAAACAACAGATGAGGCAGGTATCGTTCCCAGTCCCCACCTTGCGACTCAACAAACGTGGTCAGCATTTGCTTCAGCGTCCCGTTGAACCGTTCACACAGTCCATTGGTCTGCGGGTGGTAGGGACTGGAGACAATGTGCGTCATGTGTATCTTTTTGCACAGGGCCTCCATGAGTTCGGACATAAACTGGGATCCCTGATCGGAGAGCATCTCCGCAGGGAACCCGACTCGGGAGAAAATGTTAAGTAGCGCGTCTGCTACCTTGTCCGCCCTCAGGGAGGAAAGCGCCATGGCCTCAGGATAGCGGGTGGCGTAATCCACCACCGTCAGGATGTACCTTTTGCCACTGCTGCTGGGAGTGGGCAATGGTCCAATTATGTCGACTGCCACTCTGTGAAAGGGCTCACCTATGATTGGCAGTGGACACAAGGGAGCCTTGCGGGGGTTCCCAGCCCGTTTTACCTTTTGGCAAACAGTACATGAGCGGCAATAGTTGGTCACATCGATCCGCATCCTGGGCCAGTAGAAATGACCCTGGATACGGTCAAGTGTCTTGTGGATTCCCAAGTGCCCTGCCAGGGGAATGTCATGTGCGGACTTCAGCACATGCCCCCGGAAGGCACTGGGTACCACAAGCAACTTGGTACCCACACTTGTTTCACCTTCGGTGGGCTGTACAGGCTCGCTGTACAGCTTACCACCTTCCCAATATACCTTGAAGGTATCTTCATTCGTGAGGGGCTCCGAAGCCTGCCTTTTGAGTGCCTCGAGGCTAGGGTCAGTCTGGAGTGCTTGCACAAATGCAGCACTCTCGCTCTCAGCCAGCTGGCCCGTGGCATATGCAGTTAGTGGCTGAAGGCTACCATCCCTGTGGTCAGAGGAGGGGGAGGAGGCCGGAACCTCTTCCACCTGCTCTGAGCCCAGGTTCTGAGCAGCGCGGCTGCGTGTTACTGCCAGTACAGGTACACCTTCAGACTGGCACATACTGGCATTACTCACATCCTGGCTGCATGCATGAATTACAGTGACAGGTACAACAACATTTTCATCACAAACAATCGGTATATCAAACACAGGTACCTGTGACACAGGTACTATTGGACTCGGTACCCCTGGACTGGGCACATTCAACCCACCTCCCCCCTGTTCTTGCCCCTTGGTGCAAAGTACCTTAGTGTGGGCGGAGAGTCCGTCTCCCTCCTGGCAGTCTGAGGGGCTTGGGGCAGGTTCATAATAGGACACAAGCTTGCCCAGGTCGGTCCCCAACAAAACTGGGACCGGCAGTTGGTCCAGGACCCCAACAACCTTCTCTTGAACCCCCACCCCCCAATCGATGGACCCCCGAGCCTGGGGAATGCGAGAAAGAGTGCCCCCCACTCCAGTGAGGGTAAGGTATTTGTCAGGGAGGATATTTTCCGTCGGGACCAGGTGCGCACGCACCAGGGTGACATCCGCTCCAGTGTCGCGGAAACCGGTAACAAGCTGGTCGTTCACTCTAACCAGCTGGTGGTTGCTCGTAGCGGAGTGGATCCCTCTCCCACCTGCGAACATGACGTTGTTGGGTGCTCCCGGCTGGGGTGCGCTGGCTGGCGGCAGTTGCCGTGGGCGAGGTGTAGGTGGTGCAGGAGCTGGCGCGGTCTGCCTCCGCTCCGGGCAGTTAAACTTCATGTGTCCGGGCTTGCGGCAAAAGTGACAGGTGATGCTTGCTGTTACTGCAGGCCTGGACGCAGCAGCTGCGCTGGAGGGCCTCTGGGGCGCACGGCTCACAGAGGTAGGAGAGTCTGCAAAATTGTGGGACTGACCTCCTCTCCAGCTAGATGGGGCAGTCCTGCGGGTCTCCGGCACCCTGGTCGTTGCAAAGGTCTCAGCGAGGTCTGCAGCGACCGTCGCTGACGCCGGTCGGCGCTCCAGCACAAACTGGCGTACATCAGCCGGGCAAATGTTCAGAAACTGCTCCAGGACGATTAAGTCCTCCAGGACACCGTAAGACCCTTTAGTGAGGCCTAGCGTCCACTGGCGGAGTGTGGTGAGCAGACTGCTGACCACATCTTGATAAGAATCAGTAGATTTTTTCTGCCAGGACCTGAACCTTTTCCGGTAGGCTTCTGGCGTCAGCTGGTACTTAGTGATTATAGCCTCCTTTATAGCGGTATAATCATTGTCCTTTTCCACAGGCAGCTCTGAGAAAGCATCAAGCGCTTTGTAGCGCAGCAAGGGTGTCAGATGTCTGGCCCACTGGTCTTGGGACAGACGATACTGACGGCAGGCCTTTTCGAAAGACCTCAAAAACAAGTCAATGTCAGTGTCTTTTTCGATAATAGCAAATTTAAATTTTGCACTTACTGGAGCGGCAGTCCCTTCAGCAGGGAGGCTGGGCGTTGAACTCCGGCTGGCTTGCTGCACTTTCGCCATGTTCAGCTCATGCTGTCGTCTCTCCCGCGCCTCTGCAGATTGGCGTTCCTCTCGCTTTTGCTCCGCCATGTACTGCAGGTACTTGTCCACATCAGTTTCCATCAGCTTTTGCAATGCCTGCTGCATTACTGGATCAACATAACTGGACAGTCCAGTACTGGCCGGTTCCAGGCGAGTACTTTCAGGGGTTCTGGGGTCGGGGATCACACTGACAGCCTCCTGCGTATCTGTTGCCGCATTGCCCGCGGGTTGCTCAACCTCGGTACGCACAGGATCTTCAGTCTCTGGTTCCCCTCGACTTGCGTTAGATGAGCCGGTGTCCTCCACAGTGGACACCTCCAGCGTCCGCAGATTCTGGCTATCCCATCGGTACAAGTCCGTTATCAGGTCCTGCTGTTTCTTGCCGCGGGTGTCCATGCCTCTCGCCTCGCACAGACTCTGCAGGTCGGATAGGACCATGACCTTGTAATTCCCGGACATTTCCATGCCAAATAAAAGAAAACTTAGGGGAGGGGTACTGGTTACACAGTCTCTCTGTATATATGAAAAATATATTGCACTCAGTCACTACCAACGAATTAGTTCGTTTCTCGATAGGGCTAATTCGATAGCCCTACCTGAGATACTATCAGCACACACAGATCCCAAACGCTGCCGACCACTGTCACACGAGCCCCACTGGCCGTGAACACGCAAAACCGTCCGATCCGATTCTAGCACACAGATTGAGAGCTATGGACGCAATCTGCGTAGAATTGGCGGAGTTTGAGCGTCACGACGCAGTAGGGAGCCTGTGAGGTTACGAAAATACACTTTTACTCCAACCCAGGGGTAGATTTGCCACCATCTCTGTTTTCTATCAGCCCAGAGATAACTGCTAACTGGCTATAGACCTGTGAAACAAACAACCGGTTAAAACTGTGCAATTCCTATCTATCTATCAAAACAGTAGCGTCCCTTCGGAAGTTTAGGTCTCGTCTGTGTATACTGAATAGAAGGTTTTACTGAGAGGTAAAGACCTTTTAAAAAGCCTTTATTTGTTACAATATAAATAATTAATATATACAGACAATCGTGAACAATTAAACGATGAGAGACAGTGATAACACAGTACATAAAAGAAAAAAGGGATAAAAAGAACGAATACTTATGATTCTGTGGAAAGTCCGTTCGGGAAAAGACAAAGTTCCTTTGTTGCAGTTAGTTCGCAATATGGCCGAACCACATGGCCGTTGCTCCGCCTGCAAGATGGCCACTGCTATTTCCCCAAGCAGTGGCAGTCTTTTCGGTATGATGGAAAGTGGGGGAATTGGCTGGGGGTCCTCATGCAATCAGTTTTGAGCACTGACATTTCTGGGCGGAGTCTCAAGCTCAGCCCAGGGGCGTGTCAGGCAGTGAGTTCTCAGGGGAGGAACTTCCAGCCATCCACAAAATATGTCCAATTTCATACCCCGCCGGGGTTTTGTCGCACATGCAAACCGATTTCATATTCAGATTGGGCTGAGAATACACGTTCATAGGACATCAAACTTGCAATATTTGGGGCGCACGGGGACCCCATTATTCATATCTCAGCCCCTGCTCGGGTTACCTGGCTATGTCTAGTATCACCATATTCTACAGAATTAGGGAAACAAAATTATGTAATTTTCATATTCCTCCCATGGATGGTATTTGCAAAATGTGACAAAGTTATCAACACCATGCATTCCATACTCAGTTTAGTCGGTGCCGTCAAGACTGGGAGGAATGTAGGTGTCAATAGACCTCATGCTGTGCTAGCTTCCCCTGTTGAATAGACTCTGTTGGTATTTCAGCTCTGCCCAATTAGCACATTAGTGTCACCAGAGCTTTTCCGGGAGCCTTAACAGGATTTCTTGCTAAACCAGGTTGCTTTAGCCATATGCTAACGCAGGCCCATTCAGCCCTCATGGCAAAAGGGGGGGGGGGGAAGGCAGGAAGGAAAAACTTCTATTTTAAAAATAAAGAATGTCAGTTTTCCGATCACGGTTGCGATCGGACACTCGGCCGCGAATCCTCGGACGACTGGGCGTCGCCCGGCGTCACAGCAAGCACTTTGTATCAAAAAAGAACTCTGGCAATGATTTGTTCATCCACATCGGATGGGTGGGAGAAATATCTCTGTAAATGGACAATTGTGTGTAAAAAAAGCAAAAAATTGTCATTTACAGAGATATTTCTCCCACCCAGCATGGGTATGTGTAAAAATACACCCCAAAACATATTAAACTACTTCTCCCGAGTGCGGTGATACCACATGTGTGGCACTTTTTTGCACCCTAACTGCGCTAAGGAGCCCAAAGTCCAATGAGTACCTTTAGGATTTCACAGGTCATTTTGAGAAATTTCGTTTCAAGACTACTCCTCACGGTTTAGGGCCCCTAAAATGCTAGGACAGTATAGGAACCCCACAAATGACCCCATTTTAGAAAGAAGACACCCCAAGGTATTCCGTTAGTAGTACGGTGAGTTCATAGAAGATTTTATTTTTAGTCACAAGTTAGCGGAAAATGACACTTTGTGAAAAAAAACAATAAAACTCAATTTCCGCTAACTTGTGACTAAAAATAAAATCTTCTATGAACTCACCGTACTCCTAACGGAATACCTTTGGGTGTCTTCTTTCTAAAATGGGGTCATTTGTGGGGTTCCTATACTGCCCTGGCATTTTAGGGGCCCTAAACCGTGAGGAGTAGTAATGAAAACAAATGTCTCAAAATTACCCTTGAAATCCTAAAGGCACTCATTGGACTTTGGGCCCCTTAGCGCAGTTAGGGTGCAAAAAAGTGCCACACATGTGGTATCGCCGTACTCAGGAGAAGTAGTATAATGTGTTTTGGGGTGTATTTGTACACATACCCATGCTGGGTGGGAGAAATCTCTCTGTAAATGGACAATTGTGTGTAAAAAAAAAAATCAAAAGATTGTCATTTACAGAGATATTTTTCCCACCCAGCATGGGTATGTGTAAAAATACACCCCAAAACACATTATACTACTTCTCCTGAGTACGGCAATACTACATGTGTGACCCCTTTTTGCAGCCTAGGTGCGCTAAGGGGCCCAACGTCCAATGAGCACCTTTAGGCTTTACAGGGGTGCTTACAATTTAGCACCCCCCAAAATGCCAGGACAGTAAGTACACCCCACAAATGACCCCATTTTGGAAAGTAGACACTTCAAGGTATTCAGAGAGGGCTATGGTGAGTCCGTGGCAGATTTCATTTTTTTTGTCACAATTTAGAAGAAATTGAAATTTATTTTTTTTTGTCACAAAGTGTCATTTCCGCTAACTTGTGACAAAAAATGAAATCTTCTATGAACTCACCATGCCTCTTTGTGAATACTTTGGGATGTCTTCTTTTCAAAATGGGGTCATTTGGGGGGTATTTATACTATCCTGGAATTTTAGCACCTCATGAAACCTGACAGGTGCTCAGAAAAGTCAGAGATGCTTAAAAATGGGAAAATTTCACTTTTTGCACCATAGATTGTAAACGCTATAACGTTTACCCAATCCAATAAATATACACTGAATGGATTTTTTTTTTAATCAAAAACATGTTTGTCCACATTTTTCGTGCTGCATGTATACAGAAATTTTACTTTATTTGAAAAATGTCAGCACAGAAAGTTAAAAAAAATCATTTTTTTGGACAAAATTCATGTCTTTTTTGATGAATATAATAAAACGTAAAAATCGCAGCAGCAATCAAATAGCACCAAAAGAAAGCTTTATTAGTGACAAGAAAAGGAGGTAAAATTCATTTAGGTGGTAGGTTGTATGACTGAGCAATAAACCGTGAAAGCTGCAGTGGTCTGAATGAAAAAAAAAGTGCCTGGTCCTTAAAGAGGAACTCCAGTGAAAATAATGTAATAAAAAAAGTGCTTCATTTTTACAATAATTATGTATACATGATTTAGTCAGTGTTTGCTCATTGTAAAATCTTTCCTCTCCCAGATTCACATTCTGACATGTATTACATGGTGACATTTTTACTGTGGGCAGGTTATGTAGCTGTTTCTAGCTGTTCTGGCCTTACAGACAGCTGTAAACAGCCATTTCCTGTCTGTGAACATTGTTACATTGTGGCAGTTTGCCCACAGTACCGTACAGTACCAGAGCCTCTTGCGGGAGGGGTTTCAGCACAAAATCAGTCATACAGCGCCCCCTGATGGTCTGTTTGTGAAATGCAATAGATTTGTCATGTAAAAGGGGGTATCAGCTACTGATTGGGATAAAGTTAAATTCTTGGTCAGAGTTTCTCTTTAAAGGGACACTTAAGTCAAACAAAAAAAAATGAGGTTTACTCACCTAGGGCTTCCAATAGCCCCCTGCAGCTGTCCGGTGCCCTCGCCGTCTCCCTCCGATCCTCCTGGCCCCACCGGCAGCCACTTCCTGTTTCGGTGACAGAAGCTGACAGGCTGGGGACGCGAGTGATTCTTCGCGTTCCCAGACACATTAGCACCCTCTATGCTGCTATATGGTATATGATATATGCTATAGCAGCATAGATGGCGCTATTGTGGCCAGGAACGCGAAGAATCAATCCCGTCCCCAGCCTGTCAGCTCCTGTCACCGAAACAGGAAGTGGCTGCCGGCCGGGCCAGGAGGATTGGAGGGAGACGGCGAGGGCACCGGACAGCTGCAGGGGGCAATTGGAAGCCCCAGGTGAGTAAAACTCATTTTTTTTGTTTGACTTAAGAGTCCCTTTAAGGGGTGGAAAGACTGTGGTCCTCAAGTGGTTAAGCAGGGCACAGGACTTGGAGATATAAGAGGTCACATGTCAAAGTAAATCACTTCTGCTTTGCTCTATTCTGCCTGAATTCTAGAGATCCCTGCATCTCTCTCACTGCAGAGTGTGTGTGATGACAGTCAGCATCTGTTGTCATCTGTGGATCTTGTCCTTAGTATAATGAGTGGGGACATACAAGCTGCTGTGAGAAGAAAAATATATGGGCTCAAGTAGTAGAACTTTTGAGTTCAGATTAGTTTCTTTATGCACGCATTCACGGACAGGAATTATCAGCTCTCCTCTCCCCCTGACTGATGTTTATTACTTGGTCAGAGCTGTTAAAAACCTCTGAGACCTGTTAGATTTATGGTTTGTTTTTCTTTCCTAAGGAATGACAGCAACATTCTCTGTGCTACAGTTTAACTCTTTCCTGACATGTTTTAGAAGCAGCAAAGCATTGTTCTGTGTTAGCCATCAGTGAAAGCAGGATGTTTTGAAACAGAATGACAACTGTATTACATTTATTTATATTTACAAAACAATGTATGCCTCTCCTGCTGACTGTATATATAGCTGTGTCCTAACATCTTGTATACAGGAACAAAGTCTGAAGATGGCTCATTAGCCCAAGGCTCACTGCTTTCTTTTGGTTAGCCAATAAATATTATCATTCTATTACAAAACGTAAAAGCTTCCTGCTGACTGATTAAGATCTGTCTTAACTTGCCCCAAGTGCTAAATTGTCACTGTGTAAAGTACACCTGAGCTTATGCTAGGTACGCATGATGCAATTTTCTGACAGATTTTCTGTCAGATCGACTATTTCCAACATGTCCGATCTGCTATCCGATAGATTTTCTGAATGATTTTTTTCATAGAAATGAACGGAAAATCGATTGAAAAATTAATCGGAAATCAGATCAGACATTGGAAATAATCGATCTGACAGTAAATCTGTCAGAATTGCATCGTGTGTACCTAGCATTACACTACATCTATGTGTAGTGTCGGATCCTTCTACTTACCTGTTCTCTGTTTTGGATGGGTTTCTCTCCTTTGTGCTGCGCCATCACCTGTTTGTGGCTCTGACTGCAGTAAGTGGCACAGAGGACAAAGAAGCAGTGCATACTCTGTCCTCTCAGGCTTCTTGTAATTTCGCACTCCTGTATGCAGGTGCACAGGAGCCGAGGCTGGGAGTGTTATGGGTATGCGTACTTGACAAGTGCTGCTCATATATGAGCATCATTTCTGAATTATGCAAGCCCTGAACACTATTGGCTGCTGTGCATCCAGGCTGGAGTGCAAAATTACATGGAGTGGGCAGAGCATGCACTGCTTCTTTGTTGAACAGGGAGGGCAAAGCAGCAAAACAGACAGGAGCCCATTTAACCCATTGATCACTAGTCAGAGTTGGACAGAATGGGGGGGGGGGGGGGGTTGGTGACACCCGGCCTAGGGCGCTGGAAAGTACAAATCCGCCCCAGGCTGTATGTTTACAGTAAAGCGGAGAGAACTGCATTCAATTTTAATGCACACATTTACAGAGGAATTTCAAGAAGTTTTGAATCAGGATGATACACCATCCAGAGGAATTTCAGCTCTGCTAGTTACTTCTCCCTCTCTCCTAAAGCTGTCAGAATGACTCCCATTAAAGACTTCCTCTTATCTAAGCCTTAATTTATGAGTTTTTTTTCTTGCTAGCCAGGGATATTTATGGCAGCAGTGATCTCCGTTTCAGTTAACTCTTTCCTGACTCATTTTAAGATCTGGGTTTCTGTTTTAAGCACTAAATTGTCACTGTTTAAAGCTTTCAGCTAAACCATGTATAGTGGGAACTGTGCCATAGGAAAACATGGGCATTACTTTGAAAATCAGTTTTCTTTCAGTTATAACTGAGAGCAACAGATTAAGTTTAAAAGGGTCCAAAAGTAAATATTTATGCTTTTGTTTTTTTTAGTTTTATGGCCCATAATCACGGGCAACATTTTTGCACTGTCGCTAGCACACGGGAGCGTGTGCGCGACAGGCCGGCGACAGCTCGTCGCCAGGTCCCTCCGCATACACACGGCGGAGGGACCTGGCAACTGATGTGGCGGAAGCTGTCGCTGTTGTTCCCCCCCCCCCCCGGCCGGAAGCTCAAGGTATTCCCTGCTTGTTGCTGTCGCTAGTCCGCATACTCACGCGGACTAGCGACAGTTGCGGCGGAGTTGCGGCGGCAACTGTCTCCAGGCGATTGACCACGCCAATCGCCTGGCGACATCAACGACGGTTCGGGGTGCGCGCCCGTGCAACGCCTCATACTCACGGGCGACCTGGCGCGCAACACGCGCGCGCCGCATGTTGCGGCGACAATTGTAGCCCGTGAGTATGGGCCATTAGGGTTAGGGATGTTAGAGGGGGGGTTAAATGACACCTGAAGTGAGAGGAATATGGAGGCTGTCATATTTATATCAATATTTACAATACCAGTTGCCTGGCAGGCCTGCTGATCTATTTGGCTGCAGTAGTATCTGAATAACACCAGAAACAAGCATGCAGCTAATCTTGTCAGTTCTGAAAATATTGTCAGAAACACCTGGTCTGCAAATACATCTATGCCATTGTATGTAGTTTAGGATGCTTTTAATTACCTGTAGCAGTAGAGTATTGTACTGTGTTAGCCATCACTGAAAGCATAAAGTTTTTAATCAGGATTATATCATTTATTGACTAACTTAAAAGAAAAAGCTTTCTGCTACTTAAGGCGGCCATACACTGGTCGATTTGCCATCAGATTCGACCAACAGATAGATCCCTCTCTGATCGAATCTGATCAGAGAGGGATCATATGGCCACCTTTACTGCAAACAGATTGTGAATCTATTTCAGTCTGAAACCGATCACAATCTGTGGAGCTGCCGCCCTTCCAGCACAGAGCATCTGAGGATGCTCAGTAGAGCGAAACGTTCGTCAGGCGTGTCATTGCTCCCACTTCACCCCACAGCTGAACATAGGATCAGGTAGGTTTTAAAGTTACTGGCATATAGTGTATGTTTTTTTAAAACGTGGAAGCCTAATCCAGTAAAAGCTTTTTTTTTTTTTAAATAACATTTTATTTAACTTTTCACAAATTACACTAGCAAAGTTTCATTCCCTCAATGAGGTATTGAGCTTAACGATTATAACATACAGGAAGTAACTTTTACAAACCAAATTATATAAGCATAAAAAGTCCAATGAGAAACTCCCCCTGTAGTGTCTTAAAGGCAGTGGCGTACCGTCCATTGAGCGCACAGGGGCGGGGCGCACCGGGTGACAGGCGGGGAAAGGGGTGTCAAAGAGGCCAGCCCAGCCATTTCAGATCAAGCCAGCAGAAAGTGCTCCGCCTCCCTTCTCCTCATTGCTCGACTATAGCTGGCTCAGACCCCGTTTGCCCCACCTCCGTCAACTCGGCGGCTAGTTCAACTTTGCAGAAGCCGGCCCACCCTGGGCTTCACTGGGATTTCAGCCGCGATTGGGGAGGATCCTATATTTTACCCTGATGATGCTGCTGCTGCCGCCGCCTCCGCGGCTGCCCTGCTGCAACCTTGGGCAATGAGATGCTGCCAAGCGATGCCAGTGCACTACTCCCCTTCCAGGCAGGCTCATGGGGATCCCAGAGACGGAAGGCGGGCCCACCGCTGAGACCATGTCAGCCACTGCTGCCCCTGCTTCCTCTCGGCTGCTCAACACCCGACCAGCTGGGCCACCCAGGCACACCATCGGCAAACACCACAGATGGATCGACACCTTCCGCTGCGGTCAGTACACCACTGGACAACCCTGCCAGCTGCCAGTGTCTCTCTTCGTCTCTCGCTCTCTCCTGTCTCCTCTCTCTTTCTCCTGTCTCTCTTCCTTCTCTCTCTCTCCTGTCCCTACCTCCTGTCTCTCTCTCTCTCTGCTCTGTCTCTCCCACCTGTCTCTCTCTCACCTCTGTCTCTCTTCCTTCTCTCTCTCTCTCCTGTCCGCTCTGTCTCTCCCACCTGTCTCTCTCTCCTCTGTCTCTCTTCCTTCTCTCTCTCTCATGTCCCTCCCTCCTGTCTCTCTCTCTCTGCTCTGTTTCTCCCTCTGCTCTCTCTCCCACCTGTCTCTCTCTCTGCTCTCTCTCCCACCTGTTTCTCTCTCTGCTCTGTCTCTCCCTCTGCTCTCTCTCCCACCTGTCTCTCCCTCTGCTCTCTCTCCCACCTGTCTCTCCCTCTGCTCTCTCTCCCACCTGTCTCTCTCTCTGCTCTGTCTCTCCCTCTGCTCTCTCTCCCACCTGTCTCTCTCTCCCATCTGTCTCTCTCTCTGCTCTATCTCTCCCTCTGCTCTCTCTCCCACCTGTCTCTCTCTCTGCTCTATCTCTCCCTCTGCTCTCTCTCCCACCTGTCTCTCTCTCCCACCTGTCTCTCTCTCTGCTCTGTCTCTCCCACCTGTCTCTCTCTCTCTCTGCTCTGTCTCTCCCACCTGTCTCTCTCTCTCTCTGCTCTGTCTCTCCCACCTGTCTCTTCTCTGTCTCTCCCACCTGTCTCTCTCTCTCTGCTCTGTCTCTCTCTCTGCTCTGTCTCTCTCTCTCTCTCTCTCTGCTCTGTCTCTCTGCTCTGTCAATCTCTCTCTCACCCTCCCTCCTGTCTCTCTCTCCTCTCTCTCTCCCTCCTGTCTCTCTCTCCTCTGTCTCTCCCTTCTGTCTCTCTCCTCTGTCTTGTCCACCTGTCTCTCTCCACTCTCTCTTCCTTCTCTTTCTCTCCCGTCCCTCCCTCCTGTCTCTCTCTCTCTGCTCTCTCTCTCTCTGCTCTCTTTCTCTCTCTCCTTCTCTCTCTCTCTTCTCTCTCTCTGCTCTGTCTCTCTCTCTCCCTCCTGTCTCTCTCTCCTCTCCCACCTGTCTCTCTCTTCCTTCTCTTTCTCTCCCGTCCCTCTCCTCTCTCTCTCTCTGCTCTGTCTCTCTCTCTGCTCTGTCTCTCTCTCTGCTCTGTCTCTCACCTGTCTCTGCTCTGTCTCTCACACATGTCTCTCTCTCTCACTGCTCTGTCTCTCTCTGCTCTCTCTCTCCTGTCTCTCCCTCCGGTGTCTCTCTCGCTCTGCTCTACCACCTGTGTCTCTCTCTGCTCTGTCTGTCCCACCTGTCTCTCTTTCTGTTCTGTCTGTCCCACCTGTCTCTCTTTCTGCTCTGTCTCTCCCACCTGTCTCTTTCTGCTCTGTCTCTCTCTGCTCTGTCTCTCTCTCTGCTCTGTCTCTCCCTCCTGTCTCTCTCTGCTCCGTCTCTCCCTCCGGTCTCTCTCTCTCTCTCTCTGCTCCGTCTCTCCCTCCAGGTCTCTCTCTCTCTCTGCTCCGTCTTTCCCTCCGGTCTCTCTCTCTCTGCTCAGTCTCCCCCCTGTCTCTCTCTGCTCTGTCTCTCTCTGCTCTGTCTCTCTCTGCTCTCTGCCTCTCTCTGCTCTGTCTCTGCCTCCTGTCCTCTCTCTCTTCCTCTCTCTCGTGTCTGTATGCGTGTGTGCACCTGGGGGTCACTCAGCCAGAAATCCATTGGCCATATACAGGGGGATCTAACTATATACAAGGGGGATCCATTGGAGATCTGACTATATACAATGACTGTGTACAGGGGGATCTGACTATATACCCTGGCTATATACAGGGGTGATCTGAATATATACACTGGCTATATACTAAAGGGGAAGTCTGGCTATATACTAAAGGGAGATCTGGCTATATATATTGTAATTGGGTATCATGTTGGTTACCTATCCTAAATGGGGGGGTTATCTAGCTACCTATACTATAAACGGGGGGTTAATCTGGCTACCTGTGCTAAAGGGGGGATTATCTGGCTACCTAATCGCTGCCACATTATATATATTTTGGCAAAACACTGCTGCATTGTGTATTTTGTATGGAAACACTGCACATTGTGGCTATACTACACTACCTATACCTATACTGGGGGCAATAATTCCAGGATACCTATACTGGGGGGCACCCATACCTGACATTACCCGTCGGGGCGGGCTTTACTTTTTTGGTGGAGGGGGGGGGGGTTTCATTTCATTCCAAGCACCGGGTGTCAAAAGCCCTAGGTACGCCACTGCTTAAAGGAATTGGTTAACTGGATCGTCCTTTCTCCCCTCACCCCCCCCCCCCCCCATTTCTCCCTCCCCCCTCCCTCCACCCTTCCCTCCCCTGTCACTCCAGACCATACATTTCCAAAAGACCTAAGGAAATGTCTAATTTTCCAAGCGCGCCCAGCAAATGTTCTGTCAGGTACCATTTTGTGTACTTGAAGTGTTCCATCTAGTCTCTTATTTCCTGCTGTGTGTAAATCCTTTCAATAAAGAGTTTCCACTTTTTAAAGAATGTCTTTGTTTTCTTATCCTTGTGGTTTAGTGTGTCTATTTTATCCAGCTGGTGGAGGTGCATGAGTTCCTCTTTAACATCCCACAATGTGGGAGGACTTGTATAGATCCACTTGAAAATCACCTTTCGAGCTGTAATTAGAATCAGATGAGCTAGTTTACTCAAGACTTTAGTGGTAACCTGTGGATTGACCTCTGACTCTGCATGCGATTCTTCAAAGTTAAACAGCATTAACAGAGGGCTCAGTTCCAGTTGGATTTTACACATTTGTTTAATATATTGCATCACTTTTTTCCAAAAATCTACCACAATTGGACAACTCCACACACAATGGTATAAATCTGCCTCCGCTTGATTACACTTAGGGCATTTAGGTGTGTAATACGCTGGTGGATTCTTATATTTAATATTGAAGGCATACTTCGCCTTATGGATGAATTTTAAATGGGACTCTCGCCAGTTTTCCCCCACTATCAGTTTATGGATTACCCCATATCCCTCAAGGATTTTTTGTGGAAGGTCATCGCTTGATATATGTTTAGACCAGCTGGCTAGATTATTTGCTGCTTTTTTGGCAACCGTTAGTTGCTGGAGGTCCGTCTGGATCGCAGACAGTGATATTTTAGGAATATGCGGGGCTAGGAATTCATCCAATTTGTTTAATGTAGTTATTTTCTTAAATTGGTTCCCCTTGCTTTCTAGAAATGATCTCAATTGGCCATAGTATAGAAAATGATGGCGCAGAATGCCATATTTTGACCTCATACCCGTAAAGGATAATAATTTGCCTGCATTCAGATCTAGTAATTGCCCCAACCGGTGAATTCCTTTGTCCTGCCATTCATAAAAACCTCCATGGGCAAGACTTGCCGGGAACTCCGGCAAGCCGCGTAGGGGCATATATTTAGAGACCAGGTAAGGCATGTTAAATGTTTTGCACAGCTCTCTCCAAGTCACTATAGTATCATTCAAAATTTTGCTACTTCTAAATTTTGGTGGTAAATGCTTATATGATGTGTGTAGCAAGCCAGAGAGGGACCATGGCTCGGCATATGAGGACTCTAGGTCATAATTTGAGTAAATGCTCGAGTTGTTAATCCAATCCCTTACATGGCGGGTTAGACAAGCTATATTGTATCTTCTTATGTCGGGTATAGCTAGGCCCCCCCAGATTTTAGGGAGCTGTAGCTTGGAGAGAGCTATTCTTGCCTTCCCCTTCTTCCACAGGAAGCGTATAAATGCACTATATAAATCTTTGACATCTGAATACCTCAGCAGCAATGGTATTGTCTGTAGGGGGTAGAGCAATCTGCCAAAAGACACCGATTTGATTAATGCGGCCCGTCCCATCAGATTAATGGGCAGGTTTTCCCAATTAGCTAGCTGGCGCTTAATATCCAGTATCAGGGGGTAATAATTTTTTGATTACGTGAGAGATGGGTCTCTAGGAAATTTGATTCCTAAATAAGTTACCTGCGAGCAGATCTTTTACTGGGAGGTGTGTCATATTTATCTTCGGGGCCAATTTTGATAAGTACATTAGTTCGCATTTAGATACATTGACTTTAAAGCCACTTAATTTGCCTATTTCCTCAATTTTCCCCAGTACCTGTTCTAATTGTATCATAGGATCCTGTAGGAATAACAGAATATCGTCGGCAAACATGGCTTGCGACACTTTATGTCCCCCGATAGTGATTCCCGCTATGTTTGCCTCGAGAAATCGGGTCATAGGCTCCAAGGCTAGATTGAAGAGCAGAGGTGACAAAGGGCACCCGTCTCGTGCCCTTCTCAAGCGTAAAAGGGTCAGACAAGAAACCTGGGGTGTAAATACGGGCACTGGGATTTATATGCATAGCTTTTATTAAATTTCGTAGCGAGCCAGTAATTTTCATTTTATCCAGCACGCTCTCAAGCCACTCCCAGGATACATTATCAAAGGCCTTTTCCGCATCGATCATTAAAATAGCATAATTTTTACATGTTTCGGGATAGGCCTTAGCATAATCCTGGACCAGGAGTAGTTTCCTAACGTTGGCCACTGCTGATCGATTTCTGACAAATCCCACTTGGTTTGGACTAACAAGCTTAGGAAGCAGGTTGGCCAATCGATCTGCCATTATTTTTGATAGTATTTTTATATCCTGATTAATTAGAGATATCGGCCGATATGATCCTGGTAGTAGGGAATCCTTGCCAGCTTTGAGAAGTAGTTTGATATAAGCCATGCTTGCCGACGTGGGGTACCTACCCTCCCTCAGAATTGTATTAAAAAGAGTCGTCAGATATGGCACCAGGTCCTGACGTAACAGTTTGAAAAATTCCGAGGATAATCCGTCTGGGCCTGGCGCCCTACCATTAGCAAGACTCTTGATCGTGTTTTGGACTTCATTTTCGATTATAGGGGAGTTTAGTTCCAATAGATCCTCCTCTGAAAGAGAAGGGAGAGACACCCTGTCCAGCCAACTCTGCACTGTGTCCCTAGTCCCTCTAGTGGTAGTATCAGCATACAATTTTTTATAGAACTCTTGGAATATGGAGTTGATGCTTTTCGGGTTATGTTCTACCTGACCTAGGGGCGATTGGAGGGAAGTAATTACTGTGGTGTTAAAAGGGGGTTTTGACATGCGGGAAAGTAATGTACCTATTTTATTACCAAATTTGTAAAAATAGGATTTTAGGTACATATCCCGTGTCCTAAGATTTATTTCCGTGTCTCTTTTAACTCTTTGCCATTCTATTCTTGCCTCAGGAGAAGGGTTATCAAGGAAATTCTTATGGGCCGCCCGTAACGATTCTTCTGATTTCATGTACTGGTTATGTGCTGCTTTACGCTTGGCCGCTACATAACTAATAATTCTTCCCCTTAAAGTGGGTTTAGCTGCCTCCCAAAATAAAAAGATGTCCTTTATATGTGCCTGGTTATCTTCCTTATACTCCCACCACCATTGCTGAAGCAGGTGTGCAAATCCTTCATCCTCGTACAAGTAGGATGGGAACCGCCATAATATGTCAGTCCCCTTAGGTACCGTAGGGGAGAAGGTCAGTTGTACTGGAGCATGGTCGGAGATCACTAAATCTAAGATATCAATGGTTAGAACCTGGGACATGGCCCGTTGGGATAGTAAAAAGTAGTCTAGCCTTGACCATATGTCATGAGGGGATGAATAAAAAGTAAACTCCTCACCATCTGGGTGTAGTGACCTCCAGCCGTCGCATAGGCTAGCCGTTTGGCTATAACCCTGAAACAGGACAGATTTAGCTGCAGTTTGAGAGCTGGCTGTCCTTCTTTTGGACCTATCTTCCCCCAAGTTGGCCATAGCATTAAAGTCTCCCCCTTGAATAATTTTGCACGTGTCTGTGGAAAGGGTATTGGACAAAAGATCTGCGAAAAAGGGCTTATCCTCAACATTAGGCCGGTATACACTCATGATCGACACCTCCTCACCCGCTAAGCGAAGCTTAATCCTTACCCACCTCCCTTCTTTGTCGCATTGTTCCTCAATTACCTGACCCTGTACTTGTTTATGTATTAATATAAGTACCCCCGCCTTTTTCCCCTGAGCTGGCGAACCATATACTTGTCCCACCCAGGATTTACGCATATAATTAAATTGGTCTCTTGTTAGATGGCATTCCTGTAGTAATGCAATATCGGTTTTTACCTTCTTCAGATGTCTTAAGATAATAGATCGCTTACCCGGGGACCGGAGTCCCTTGACATTCCATGTCGTTATTCGTAATGCCATTTCCACGTAAATGTTGGATCTAATGACCACTAAGCGTCCACTGACAATTTAACCCGTCTGATCTGGAGTGGCTTAGCCAGGACCCATCCCTCCCCTTTCCCCCCCTTGTAGATTCCCCAACTTGAAAACCGAACAAAAATTATTATCCAACACATATAACCCCACATAATGTGACTTCACTTTTTTCCCGGATGACCTTCCTCCATCTCCAAAACCGGTCCCCCTCTCACTAATCTCAGGCTTCTTGTATAATATTTTTTCTAGAGCATTAACTCAAACTTTAATACCATAATATACCAGAATGCAATCCTTGGTAAAAAATAACATGTACTGTGTCATTCTGGCACAACCCTTTCTCTAGTTATACACCAGCACCCCCTGCTGACAGTCCCTCAAGCTTGAAAGTTAATATAGAGAAAGTTAATCATTTGTGGCATTATCAGACACTGAGCGTAAAAAGGATAGAGCTTCAGTAGCAGATGTAAATATATGATCCTTGTCTTTGTCGTCTGTGATCCTCATCGTTGCTGGATATTGTAAAGCGAATTTCCATTTCATGCCTATACACATTTCACATGCAGACTTGAATAGCTGACGTTTTTTGGACACTTCCACAGAGTAATCATTAAACAAGAATACTTTTCGGCCTTGATAGTCCAGCGGATGTCCCAGGTCCCTGTAGGCTCTTAACAGGTCTGCTTTTTCAGCAAAGTCTAGGTAGCGAGCAAGCACCAGTCTGGGGGGCTTTGTGTCCTGGTCAGAGCAGGGCGGCCCGACCCTATGGGCTCGTTCTACTTTCATGGGCCTTTTGAACCCCAGCATTTTGGGAATTGTCATGCATAGTTCTCAGAGAGCTGGAGCTGCTATATTTTCAGGGACCCCCACCACTCTAATATTGTTTCTCCGTGACCTGTTTTCCAGGTCCTGTAACTTGTCTTTGATAGCCTTATTCTCCTCAAGCAATTTCTTATGATCTGTGCTTTCTTTAGCCACTTCATCCTCTAAGGATTGGATCCTAAATTCAGCATGCGTCAGCCTCTGGGCATGTGCCTGAAGATTGCTATTAATGGCCTGGATGGACTTATCCAGAGTTGCCTGCAGCTCTGGGGCTAGCTGTCTGGCCACCTCAGTTGCCAATAGTTTATAGTCTATGGCCAGTTTATCCCCCTCACCTGACTGCTGTGTGGAGAGTTCGTCTTCCGACCCCCAGTCTGCCGCCCGCTGTGAAGTGTCCTCTCCTTGTGGGGGCTGAGACTGCTCCATGTGCTGTGGGGAGGCCGCGGCGGCCATCTTGGTATGCTCCGTGTCAGCCTTTCCTTTGCGCGGGACGGATCGCAGCAAATAGCGATCCATAAGCGGCGGATTCCGTGCCTGAGCGCTCCGGTGTCCTCCCTCTATGTTGTGGCTGTGCAGGGGGTGCTTTTTCTGCTGTGCAGCCTAGCGGAGGGAGATCGGTACATGGAGCTCCTCTTTCAGCCTGCCACCATCCGGGCGCCGGAACCGGAAGTCCCAGTAAAGCTTTTTTATTGATACATGAGCTGCAGTGCCAAACTGATTTTTCTTTTTTACAATAATACTCTGTACAGCGCTGTGGAAGATGTTGGTGATATATAAATATTAAAAAACAATAATGACGTATTTGCCCTTCCTGCCCAAACTGGCAAAAGCTGAAAGCAGGCATTCTTTTTCAGCAAGACAGCTGTTAGCTGTCGCCCCTCCACTCTCCAACCTCACTCACTGGCCTGGGTACCCCACAATACACATGTAACTTGGGGGTTGTCTCTTTATTAAGAACTCTTTTACAGCTGTTCTAAACAATGAGATGGATGAAGATTGTGAAGATGTGGAGTCCGTTTGGGTAAATATTCATGGTGGAAATAAAGGTTGCCAATTGCTTATTGGGGTCTGCTACAGGCCACCACATATTCATGAAGCTGCAAAACTGCAATTACTACAGCAGATTGAAAAATCTGCAAGTAAAAATTAGGTCATAGTTATGGGTGACTTCAACTTTCCAGACAGTGACTGGAGTATTGAGGCTACCCATTCTGGCAAAAGCAGCAGATTTCTGGCATCACTACAGGACAGTTACCTGACTCAAATGGTAACAGAACCAACTAGGGGGAATGTGTTACTTCATTTGATCATTTCAAATAGACCAGATAGTGTATCAAATGTGCACTCAGGTTCAAGAATATTTGGGAAATAGTGATCACAACATGATAACATTTGATCTGGTGACTGATAGGCCGCGGGGCAGCGGGACCACTAAAACTATGAATTTTAGAAGTGCAAAGTTCAATCAACTCAGGGAGGCACTAAGTTTGGTGAACTGGGATAATGTACTACAAGGGGAGAACACTGAAGGGAAATGGCAAGCTTTTAAACTTCTTCTCAATCAATATTGTGGTAGGTATATCCCATATGGAAACAAAACGTCTAGGAATATAAAAAGGCCTCTATGGATGAATAGAAAGGTTAGAGATAAAATGAAAGGGAAAAAGAATGCCTATAAGGTCCTAAAACAGGACGGGGCCGAGGCTGCATTAAGCAATTATAAGGAGTGTAATAAAAGTTGTAAAAAAGAAATTAGGCTGGCAAAGATTGAAGCTGAAAATCAAATCGCTAGGGATATCAAATCTAACCCAAAGAAGTTTTACAAGTACATCAACTCAAAAAAAGAAAAGATAAGAAAGGTTGACTGTATAGGACTCCTAAAGGATGAGGGTGGGAACTCAATGGTGGATGACCAAGGTAAGGCATAGTTATTAAATGCTTTCTTTGCTTCTGTCTTCGCAAGGGAAACATCACTGTTGCAAATTACAGATGCAGAAGAGTCTCAATCTTCCAATTGTATTATTAAATACTTAACACAGGAAGAAGTGAAGGCAAGACTAAATACATTAAAAATAGACAAGGCACCTGGCCTGGATGGCATGCATCCTCGGGTCCTAAGGGAATTAAGTTCAGTTATAGATAAACTCAGGGGTCGAGTGGTGCGTGGACGCGGGTGGACGACGTCCACTTGCTTTTTTCAGAGGGTGGACGCCGTCTACCCTGGCATGTGTGGAGGGGAGCAGCGCAGTGGAAGGAGAGCTGTAAGCAGCGGTGAGGAAGGGGCCATCTCCCACCTCTTTCCCTCACCTTGGGGATCTCCATCCCCCGCTCTCCCCTCCAGAACTAACGTGCGGGCGGCTGGCAGCGGGCGGGACTTACCTCTTCCTCGTTCCGGATCTGCGTGCCGCTGCTTTGGTCTGGACCAGAGCTTTGGTCTGGACCAGACTGGCGGCAGTGGAGCGCTCGCGCCGGAACGAGGAAGAGGTAAGTCCCGCCCGCTGCTAGCCGCCCGCACGTTAGTTCTGGAGGGGAGAGCGGGGGATGGAGATCCCCAAGGTGAGGGAAGGAGGGGGGAGATGGCCCCCCTTCCCCACCGCTGCTCACAGCTCTCCTTCCACTGCGCTACTCCCCTCCTGCTGGGGGACACCTGACTACCTATTCTGGGGTCATATACCCCTGACTACATATACTGGGCACATATACCCCTGACTACATATACTGGGCACATATACCCCTGACTACATATACTGGGACATATACCCCTGACTACATATACTGGGCACATTTACCCCTGGCTACATATACTGGCACATATACCCTACATATACTGGGACATATACCCCTGACTACATATACTGGCACATATACCCTACATATACTGGGACATATACCCCTGACTACATATACTGGCACATATATCCCTGACTACATATACTGGCACATATACCCCTGACTACATATACTGGGTACATATACCCCTGACTACATACAGTATACTGGGACATATACCCCTGACTACACATACTGGGACATATACCCCTGACCAGGCCTGGATTTACATCACAGGAGCCTATAGGCACAGATGTCCTGGCACCCTAGACTTCACCCTCCATGAAACTACAAACCCTCGCCGAATCACACTGCAAGTGTGCTGGCTGACCCACCTGTCTTTTTTCCCTTACTTCCCTTGCCCGTCATAGGTAGCTACAGGTGTCCCTTAGTATTAGGTAGCCTGCAGTAGCCTCAATATTAAGTAGCTAGAGGTGCCTCTTAGCATTAGGTAGCCAGAGGTACCCTCAGTATTAAGCTGTCCCTGACTGAAGGGAGATCTCATCAGTGGAATGCCAAGAGCAGGGTGATTAGCCTCTCATTAACACTCTTCTCAGGAATCTGCATAAGGAAGGAGGGAGGAAGGCACTCTGGGAAAGGAGTGAGCCACCTTTTCATCATCAGGCGCCTGTAGGCACGTGCCTACATTGCCTTATGGTAAATCCGGCCTTGCCCCTGACTACATATACTGGCACATATATACCCGACTACATATCCTGGGCACATATACCCCTGACTACATATACTGGGCACATATACCCCTAGCTACATATACTGGGACATATACCCCTGGCTTCATATACTGGGACATATACTCCTGGCTTAATATACTGTATAATTGGTTAAAATGCATAAAAACCAATATTATTCTTTGGGGAAAAAAATGACATTCAATGAGTCTGGTTTGTGTCGAAAAAAAATATGATATATATCATTTAGTTGTTCAAAGTAGGGATAACGTTATTGCATAATAAATAGGAACATAGCTAAAACATCATAACTGCTCTGGTCCATAGGAGGGAAACATTTGGATGCAAAGTGGTTAAGCAAGATGGGTGAAGACAGTTACACACAAAAAGCTGTATTAGGCATATTTCGCATGGACAGCTGGAGTGTTTGCTTGCTGCACAGCTCTGCCTCCATCTTGTTGGCCAGTGCACACCTACCAGCTGTAATTTCAAGGAACCAAATGGCCACATGCATGTCAGCACTTATGGTGCAGTTACACAGCAGCAAAAAAGCCTCATGTCTCTACAGCCATGCTCAAATGTGCATCCATAGGACAAACACCTCCGCACTGCTCGTGGCAAGAGCTTGCAAGCACCCACTTGGTGCTGGGGCAGCTGACGGGCACTGAATGCACTGCCTGAAGCTACTTATGGGAGGACTCTTTTTTTTCAGTTTCAGAAGAAATGTTTATTGGAAACAAAACAGACTACATGACAGCTTACATTAAGGAAAGCCAAAATCAACATTAACAGTAATGCATCATACTAAATAATGTGAATAGCACACAAAACATTACTCAGAACAACTTTAAGAAAATGTTATCAGAAAACACATTATATTGACCCTACTCCACATATTGTTTTCTTCAGTCATTCTGCAAATAGAAACATATGAATGACAGGTATATAATCAAAAGTTCCAAGATTTTGACCATTTCCCTCCTAGGATTTCCCTCAGTGCTAATCATATGAGTTTCTCATAGTCGTCAGGTAACAACACGTAGCCAGCTAATTCAGATATCAAACCGCGCTTAAATTAGGATTTCTGAATAAATTTGAATAAAATCAATATAAATAAATGAATAAATAATCAATTCAGTACATTTATTTGTGCACAAACACAATAAAAATGATTTCCTTAATTGTATATGGTTAGCATATGATTATCAATAACAAAATCACAAAATTATGCATATGCATATAATTTAATTGATAAGATTTTAATTGATCAACTATGGTATCCTACAGTCAACCAACAATACCATAGATGATCAATTAAAATCTTATTAATTAAATGATATGCATAATTTTGTGATTTTATTATTGATAATCATATGCTAACCATATACAATTAAGCTACTGTATATACTCACATATAAGCCGACCCGCATATAAGCCGACCCCCCAACTTTTATCTAAAAAAACACGAAAAAATGACTGACCCGCATATAAGCCGAGGGTAGCAAATACGGCAGCTCCTGAGGTTTGTATGCACTAGAAGAAGCCAAGAGATTATGTGAAGATCCATAGAAACAGACACAAAACTGGTACCAAGTGTTAACTGACAAGACAGGACTGGACAGTTTGGCAGCTTTACACTTGTGCTTTTTAAAAAACATAAAACTAATCTATGTTCTCATCAATTTGAGATTATAAAGCATTCCTGAATCCAGATAGAAGAAATGTGTTTTGTGCACACAGGCTTGTGCAACAGCCACCTTCCACACACTACCCCCCCTGTATATAGCCCTGTCACACATTACCCTCCCCCCTCGGTATATACCAACACTCCCTCTGTATTTTCTCTGCTACAAAGCTAATTTGATGTGTGCAAACCTGCAGGGGATCTGCCATTTGCAACTTCAGTGGTCTGCGGATTACCTTTGAAGGAGTGCGGGGCTGAGAGGGAGTCCAGGGCTCACAGCGGGAGTTTCACTGCCACCACAGAGTCTTGCACGGCTGAGAGGACGTTCGGGCCATCTGCAGTAGTCTGCTTGGCGGGTGTCCGGCGAGAGTAGAGCGGCAGAGAGATTGGATGCGGGCAGTGGAGAGGAGAGCGCATTGGTCGATGCGGGAGTCTTGCGCGTCTAAGAGGACGTTCGGGCCATCTGCAGTAGTCTGCTTGGCGGGTGTCCGGGGAGAGCAGAGTGGCAGTATGTATAGCCGGGATCACAGCAGGAGCGCTCTTCCGTGTTCGTAATCTCGCGCTTCCTGCTGTCTCTGCATCCTGTGTGCCCATTGGCTGGTAATAGCTTGTAATAGCCAATGGGCTCACAGGATGCAGAGACAGCAGGAAGCGCGAGATTACGAACACGGAAGAGCGCTCCTGCTGTGATCCCGGCTATACATGCTGCCGCTCTGCTCTTCTTTCCCCGGACACCCACCAAGCAGACTACTGCAGATGGCCCGAACGTCCTCTCAGCCGCACAAGACTCCCGCATCCAACCAATGCGCTCTCCTCTCCACCGCCCGCATCCGATCTCTCTGCCGCTCTGCTTTCCCCGGACACCCGCCAAGCAGACTACTGCAGATGGCCCGAACGTCCTCTCAGCCGCACAAGACTCCCGCATCTGACCAAAGCGCTCTCCTCTCCACCGCCCACATCCGATCTCTCTGCCGCTCTCTGTGCGCACACCTTCGGCCCGATCAGCTGGTAACGAATGCCACTGATGGGGTCAGTCAGGTCAGTCCGCACTGCACACCCCTCACTGCAGAAAAAGTTTTGACAAATACTCAAATAGTGACCCGCATATAGGCCGAGGGGGTGACTTTTCAGCACATTTTTTGTGCTGAAAAATTCGGCCTATATGCGAGTATATACGGTATTTGTTTTTATTGTGTTTGTGCACAAATAAATGTACTGAATTGATTATTTATTCATTTATTTATATTGATTTTATTCAAATTGCTTGTCACCAGCTAATTATAGCAGAAATCCTAATTTAAGCGCAGTTTGATATCTGAATTAGCCTTACTTAATTTGAACGGGGGGAGGGGTAACCCCAATACCTCAAACCAGCTGCTAAAATATATAGTTTTAGGTCGCATTCACAGTGGGACGTTATGGTCGCACATTATAAAGTCTTATAACGCAGCTTACAGCACTGCAATGCTAATCCTATGGGCCGTTCACAGTGCGACGTTAAAGTCGCGTAGAAAAAATGTTGCGTTGTTGTAACTCACTGCTTGCAGTGCGTTACCTCTTAACGCAGACACATTGAGACTTTAACGTCTCATTAAAACAACGTCCCACTGTGAATACAGCCTAAAAGGCGCAAATACCATACTGTGATTCTAAATATATCTTAACAGTAGCCAGCTGTTTCACTGAAACCACTTATAATATCTTGAATGTTTAAAGTCTATCAGAGCTGAAACATTAAAAAGATTTTATACATACCTGGAGCTTCCTCCATCCAGCCCCATCCACTCCGATCGCTCCCACGCCGCCGTCCTCCTCTGCGCTGTTTGCAAATCTCTCCAGCAGCCTCTGGAGAGCTACAAAGAGGGCGCACTTCTCCTGTGTAGCTGGCCACGACTGACGTCGGTGACGGGACCCGGTTCTTGAAGCTGCGGGCAGAGGAGGACGGCGGCGTGGAAGCCATCGGAGTGGATGTGGCTGGAGGAAGCCCCAGGTATGTATAAAATATTTTTAATGTTTCAGCTCTGAGTCCCTTTAAATCAACCTTCCTCCATATTATATTTGTATTCCTTTTCACTCTTAAATTCATCCCATTGCAACCAGGTGATGACAAATTTATCAATCATCCATTTTAGTGGGTCTCAATTCCTCCATTTCATATATGTAATCAATCCTCTGAAGCCATTCTGGAGAACTTTGTCACTATCTCTAGATGCCACCTTTATATTGCTGCTTGGCCTGTTTGTTGCTGTGTTTACAGAGCCTCCCTCTGTAACATCAACAGTCCTATGGTGTGTAGAGATATTAGGGCCCAGGGAGGTGGCAGCCAGGACAGTTAATGGCCATCACTGCTAATATGTCCAACAAATATACATAAATATATCTGCGCCAAGGACTTATAGCACTCCAAAAAGCCGCCAGAAGGAAAAAGTCCTCAGATAGACTTCCTCAACAAATCCTTCTCAATATACTTCAGCGCTGATGGGCTTCAATACTTCAAATCCACCACCACACCCTTCAAAGTGCAGGCTTACCAAGCAGATGGAAGACCCAGATTATAAGGTCTAAATGTTTATGGTAACCAGCCAGCGATCACTGCTTCTCCACCATACATAATACGATTCTTTCTTCATAATCCGTCACAATTATCCTCTGGATCGCTCTGTTGGAGGGGAGCCAGCCGTGCAGGGACAGCTGAATATTCTAGTTGACACTGGAAGCAGCAATTTTGCAGTAGGAGCAGCGCCTCACCCTTTCTTAAAAAGATATTACCACCGCCAGAGGATAACTGTGACGGATTATGAAGAAAGAATCGTATTATGTATGGTGGAGAAGCAGTGATCGCTGGCTGGTTACCATAAACGTCTAGACCTTATAATCTGGGTCTTCCATCTGCTTGGTAAGCCTGCACTTTGAAGGGTGTGGTGGTGGATTTGAAGTATTGAAGCCCATCAGCGCTGAAGTATATTGAGAAGGACTGCTAATATGTCGCCATGCTCTATTCGTCCACCCTGTAAGATGCTACACAGTGGGAGCTGCTCTGCTCAAGTAGTGGTCACTTCAGTGGAGTTGAAGGAGTTTGCTACTCTAGTAGAAATGGCTTAGCCTGTTCATTGGCTTTTTGTTTCACTTTAAATGGAACCTGAAGTGAGTCTGATGCCATTGTAGTAAATTCAGCCGCAGTTACTTATTAGTGTCAGAGATCTGGATGTTTGGCCTGTGAAACAGTTGAGACACTGGGGAAGTCACAGCCTAATAAGTGAAACTATACGGCATTAACAACAGATGTGTATTCCATACTTTAACCCCCCTGGCGGTTTAATCCCGTGCAGCCGCGGGAGGGTTTTTTTCACCTGCGCTAGCTACATGCTTCCCCCCTCCCTGCGGCATCCCCCCGTATATTCCGATCGCCGCCGGCGCCGCTTGCCCATAAGGAAATCCTGTTCTGAACGGGATTTCCTTGAGGGCTTGCCCCGTCGCCATGGCAACGAACGGAGTGACGTCATCAACGTCACAGGGAGTCCCTATCCGCCCCATAGCGCAGCCTGGCGGCGATTGGCCAGGCTGCGCAAGGGGTATGCGGGGGCCCTGTATCCGCGGCGGGTAGCGGCGCATCGACGGCGGCGATCAGACCAAACACACAGCTAGCAAAGTGCTAGCTGCATGTTTGAAAAAAAATTATGTCTATCGGCCCAGCAGGGCCTGAGCGGCACCCTCCGGCGGCTTACCCCGGGTCACGGGGTTACCGCTAAGGAGGTTAAAATCTGATGGAGTTGGATCTTAAAGAGAAACTGTAACCAAGAATTGAATTCATACCCCCTTTCCCATGATAAATCGTGAGAGGTAAATGCAGGCTGACATCTTACATCCACTTGTAAACAATGCAAGTGGCCTGGCTGACCTTCTGATCCTCTGCTTCTAATACTTTTAGCCATAGACCCTTATTAAACATGCTGATCGAATGTCCAGACTGCATTAGCCACATACTTGTTTCAGGTGTGTGATTCAGACACTACTGATGCCAGAGACCAGCAGGATCGCCAGGCAACTAGTACTGTTTTAAAGGAAATAATTCTGGCACCAACCACATCCCTCTCACTTCAGGTTCTCTTTATTTGACATTTCAAGGACACCTGAAGTGAGAGGGATATGGTGGCTGCCATATTTATTTCCTTTTAAACAATACACAGCTCTTTTGGAGGGACAGTCCCTCTTTGGGAACCAAATCCCTGTGTCCCTCTTTCTCCCTAATTCGTCCCTCTTTCAGGACTGATGTACAGACCTGTGTAAATATATGTATTTTTCTACTGAAAATGTGTGTAATCGACTCTAAAATTGTATCCCATCCTTTAAATTGATATCTTTCTTATTTTCAAATGTTAATATGAAGGAAAATGAACCAGGATAGATAGGAACGGTGTGGTTTGAATTATCAAGCAACATATTTTTAATGAAATCTTAAATGTCCCTCTTTCTGAACTCAAAAGTTGGGAGGAATGCAATACACACTGCTTGGCTGTCCACCCAATCCCCTGCCTCTAATCGTTTTAGGCATAGACCCAGAACAAGCACGCCAAGCAGGTGTTTGACAAAAATCTGACAAGATCAGCAGGAAAGTCAGGCATCTGGTATTGCTACAGAAAAATAAATATGGAAGCTTACATATCCCTCTCACTTTAGGTTACCTGAGAAAACAAAAAACAACAGAATAATCTCATAGTAACCTTTGATATAACTAAGTGTCCAGGTCCCAGCCAAGCCCCATTATAAGCATATGAGAGTAACGCCTGGTATAGTAAATATGATATAATAGAACATGTTATACTAAACTTTTTTTTTTGCCCCTTCGGTATTCTGTATCCGGCTATAGTGGAAAGTGGGTGGGCACATGCATCACACATCAGTATGATGCCGCTAATCTTCCGGGGGGCCGTGCTCAGCAACGGGGGACAGCAGAATAGAGTGGGAAGCTTCAATAGGATCCTGAGGCTTCCCTTTCTTACAGTAAGTATCTGATTTTGTTCCTGAGCTTTGGCTCGGGTACACTTTTACCTCCCTGGGGTTCAGTTTCTGCTGGATTTCCATGCAAAAAGTGATCCAATTAATTTTCATAACCTTTTTTTCCTGTAATTTACCTAAATCTGTCAAGCAAGGGTCTAGTATACATTTGAGTTTAATAAAAGCTTGAAACACAAAATCTAAACTGAATTTCAAAATTATCCCCAAAATCTCGGATTATTTATACTTCCAAGCTGCAGCTGCTCAGCCTGCACCAACAGGAATGTAAAGGTGGCCATACATCTAGAGATTATGGGAAGATTGGACCAAGAGACAAATCTCTCTCTGATTGAATCGGATTAGAGAGAGATCTGTCGGCTGCCCATACTCCACAGGCCGATTTCCGCTCGATTTCAACTTGACATTGCTTGGGAATTGGCCACATTCGTTGCCTTGGTGCTGCCCCCCAGTGTATAAATGTACCCCCATGTGTGCATTTATACGTTACCTGTCCTATGTCGTCCACCATGCGGTGCCCATTTGTCTTCGGAATACCCCAGCAAATTATTGTAGGCAGGTGGGTCTAGGTGCCCCAGTATAGGCTAGGTAGGTACAGGTGTCCCCCGGGATAGGCTAGGTAGGTACAGGTGCCCTCCAGCATAGGCTTGGTAGGTACAGGTGTCCCCCAGGATAGGCTTGGTAGGTACAGGTGTCCCCCAGCATAGGTGAGGCAGGTACAGGTGTCCCCCAGCATAGGCTAGGTAGGTACAGGTGTCCCCCAGCATAGGCAAGGTAGGTACAGGTGTCCCCCAGCATAGGCTAGGTAGGTACAGGTATCCCCCTGCATAGGCTTGGTAGGTACAGGTGTCCCCCAGTATAGGCTAGGTAGGTACAGGTGTCCCCAGCATAGGCTAGGTAGGTACAGGTGTCCCCAGTATAGGTGAGCAAGGCACAGGTGTTTCCCAGAATAAGTTTTCTAGGTGTATGGACTCCAGTACCATGTAGGCAGCAATAGGCTAGCTAGTATAGGTGCCTGCCACCCCCCTATCCAGCTGCTCTTACTCCCCAAGCCTCTGTCCATCGATCGCCACAGCCTCCCCACACAGCTCCGGTACTCTCTATGGGGAGGATCTGCACTGAGCAGTTTTGATCCGCCTCATACCAGGGAATACTGGAGCTGGGCAGAGAGGCTGCTGCTATCGCTGGAACGAGGCTTGGTGAGTAAGAGCGGCTGGATCGAGGGGGCACCTATACTAGCTAGCCTTTTGCCGACTACATAGTACTAGAAAACATACTGGCGGACACCTGTGCCTTCTAAAACATCCTAAGCAGAATGCCCAACACAGTGTCAGGCATACCGCTCAGGAGGTTAAAGCAAGTTAGACAATAATTTAGAAGAATTTATGTCTTCCTCTACATCATCTGGGATTTCTGGACACGTGTTTTCCGTTGTTGAAGCCGAGTAACATGTCTTTCTTTCACCCCATGTAACCAGCATGGCTTTTCCTCAATATGATTTTACTGATGTGCAGTAAGATGGCCTTCAGTGACCAAAACATTTGCTGCCACCAACATTGCTTTGCCTTGATATGATCCTCTTTATGCTTGACAAGGTAACTTTCTCTGATGAAACGCGTTCCACATTCAAAGCATTACTATGGCTTTATCGGCTTTATCCCTGTGTGAACACGCTGATGGTTATTTAGAGTGCTCTTCCGGGCAAAGCATTTCCCACATTCAGAACATGAAAATGGCTTCTCCCCGGTGTGCACTCTTTCATGTGTAACAAGATGACTTCTTCTAGAAAAACGCTTATCACAAGTGGAACATGAAAAAGGGTTCTTTTTTGTATGAACTTTCTGATGTTTTTTAAAATCGCTCTCGTAGGCAAAACATCTCCAACATTCAGAACATGAATATTGCTTAATCCCTCCAGGAACACACCGATGGGTATTTAGACCGCTCTTCCGGGCAAAGCATCTCCCACATTCAGAACATGAATATGGCTTCTCCCTGGTGTGCACTCTTTCATGTAAAACAAGACGTGCTTTTGTAGGAAAACGCTTGTCACAACTGGAGCATGAAAATGGCTTCTCCCCGGTGTGAACTCTCTCATGTATAACAAGATGATTTCTTCTAGAAAACCGCTTATCACAAATGGAACATGAAAGTGGCTTCTTTTCTGTATGAACTTCCTGATGTTGAATAAAATCACTCTCGTAGGCAAAACATCTCCCACATTCAGAACATGAATATCGCTTCATCCCTCCGTGAACACGCCAATGGGTATTTCGAGAGCTCTTCTGGGCAAAGCATTTCCCACATTCAGAACATGAATAAGGCTTCTCCCCGGTGTGCACTCTTTCATGTGAAACAAGATGTGCTTTTGTAGGAAAACACTTATCACAACTGGAGCATGAAAATGGCTTCTCCCCGGTGTGCACTCTTTCATGTATAACAATATGACTTCTTGTAGAAAACCGCTTATCACAAATGGAACATGAAAAAGGCTTCTTTCCTGTATGAACTTTCTGATGTTGATTAAAATAGCTCTCGTTGGCAAAACATTTCCCACATTCAAAACATGAAAATGGCTTCTCTGTGGTGTGCACTCTTTCATGTTTAACAAGATGTGTTCTTGTAGGAAAACGCTGATCACAACTGGAACATGAAAATGGCTTCACCCCTGAGTGAAGACGCTGATGGGTATTTAGAGAGCTCTTTTGGGCGAAGCATTTCCCACATTCAGAACATGAATATGGCTTCTCCCCGGTGTGCACTCTTTCATGTGAAACAAGATGTGCTTTTGTAGGAAACCGCTTATCACAACTGGAGCATGAAAATGGCTTCTCCCCGGTGTGCACTCTTTCATGTATAACAAGCAAGAAGTTTTAAATCAGGATGATACCATTTATTGGCTAACTACAAATGAATAAGAATAAACAAGCTTTCGGCCTTGCAGCCTTCGTCAGGTTTATGTCCTGTTAGTTTGCAAGCTGGTGGTACAGACAGCTTATATACATGCAACATCAAAAGGAAAAACAGATATTTTTTTCAAGCATAAATACATCATTAAGATGCCTTAATACAAACAGACCATCTAAATGGGGTAAGATAAGGATCCTTGTTTACTTTATTGCTCACAGACCTGGTATTAGGATTGACCCAGAGGTATCGTAAATTCTTAGTTCACAAGTTCAGCTAGGGTGGCTGAGACAGTTCATATATCATCAATCACATACCAATATAGAAAGTTGTTGTCCTTATTCAGACCCTTCTGCACAGCTTTGAAACAATTTATAAATTTTGTTTCTGCTATTAATCGGTCATTTGACGTTTTGAAGCCGCCCTTCAGGGCAGTGACACGAAGATCATCCATGCTGTGTCCGTTGGACCGAAAGTGTGTAGCAACTGGGAGTCCAGATTTGGTATCATTAATAGTGTGCCTGTGTCCATTCATACGTTTGCGCAGAGTTTGTCCAGTTTCTCCCACGTACATAACATTGGGGCATTTAGCACACATGATCAGATATACCAGATTGGTGGACCCACAAGAAAATTTACCTTGTATTCTGTACTCCTGTTGTGAACCTGGTATCGTTACCCTGTCAGTGGAGTAAATGTGTCTGCAGGTCCCACATATTTTTTGTCGGCAGGGTGATGTTCCGTTTTGTTGAGGCCTATTCAAAGAGCTCCTGACAATCATCTGTTTTAGATTGTGTGGTTGCCGATATGACAAGAGTGGAGGTTTAGGGAATATCGTTCTCAGTCTGTGATCCTTGTGTAAAATGGGATGAAGTTCCTTAGCAATCCTCCTTAAGATTTCCAGGTGTGGGTTGTAGGTGACAACCAAAGGGACACGTTCCTCTTTCTGGTTTTGCTTATATTTCAGGAGTTCAGTCCTGGGGATGTTGCTGGCTTTCCTGATTTGGGCCTCAGCCATGGGAGGACTGTAACCTTGTTTAATGAAAGTGTTCTTAAGGTGATCCAGGTGCTTGTCTCTGTCCATCCTGTCAGAACAAATCCGGTTGTACCTTATAGCTTGGCTGTAAATTATAGAGTTCTTAATGTGCTTGGGATGAAAACTGTCATATCTTAGGTATGTGGGACGGTCTGTAGGTTTGCGATACACAGAGGTTTGTATGTTGTTACCCCTGATGTATATGGTGGTGTCCAGAAAGTTAATCTCTGTGTGAGAGTAGGTAAGTTTCAATTTGATTGTAGGATGGAAGGCATTGAAGTTCCTGTGGAACTGGAGAAGATCATCCTCACTTGCGGACCAGATGATTAAAATATCATCAATGAAGCGGAAGTAGGCCAAGGGTTTTATGCCACATGCATTGAGGTATTCCTCTTCGATTTTGGCCATGAATAGATTTGCATACTGTGGAGCGAATCGCGAACCCATTGCCACGCCCATCTGCTGTAAATAGAGGTCCTGTCCAAAAGTGCAATAATTATGAGTGAGAATGAATTTGATCAGTCCAGTAATAGGCTTTACAGGTATGCCCTGACCCTGAAGATATTTACGGCAGGCCGCAATACCATCATCATGGGGAATGTTCGTGTACAGGGACTCCACGTCCATCGTGGCCAGTATGGTTCCCTCAGGTACTGGGCCGATGGCTGACAGTTTGTTCAGGAGGTGGGTGGTATCCTGTAAGTAGCTGGGTCTTTTACAGACAAGAGGTTTCAAAATGTTTTCCAGCCACCCTGAGATGTTCTCTGTAAGAGTTCCGCTCCCTGAGATTATGGGCCTGCCAGGGTTTCCCTCTTTGTGGATCTTGGGAAGCATGTAAAAGCAGGCTGTTCTAGGCTCTTCAGGGATAAGGGTCCTTACATGTAGTCTGATGTTTGCAGGCAATCTGTTAACCATCCTATTAAGTGCCATCCTGTAGCCTTTTGTGGGGTCCCCCTGTAATTTGGCATAGTGAGCGGTGTTGGATAATTGTCTTTGTGCCTCCTGGATGTAGTCACTGGTGTTCATTATGACTATGGCACCACCTTTATCCGCTGGTTTAATAATAATGTCCTTATTCTCCTTAAGGGATCTGATGGCCTGTCGCTCCTGTGGTGTTACGTTCTGAGCCAGTGTCTTTCTTTTACTCAGGATCCTGTCAGAGATTCTGCGTCTGAATTTGTTTATGTATTTATCCAGGGCCGGGTTTTTTCCTTCTTTGGGGGTCCATCTTTTTTTCTTTTTTTTCTTTTTAGATCTGGTGCGTTTTGGTCCATTATCCATTGTATCACAGGCTTCCTTATCATGGTAGTGTTCCTTGAGTCGCAGCTTTCTGAAAAATTCCTCCATATCTCCACAGAGTGCAATCCTGTCTATGGGTCTCGCAGGGCAGAATGACAGGCCTTTGGAGAGTACTGACATTTCAGCTTCAGTAGCCTGATAAGAGGAAAGATTCATTACACCTGTGGGTTGCTCTTTTTCTGCTGCTTGTGCATCCAGGCGTCCACTCTTAATTCTAAGTCTCTGAAGTTTTTTCTTTTTGTTGTTAATTAGGAATCTCTGTAGTTTCACATAGAAGGTTTGTAGTTTATTCCATGTATATCCAGTGTGGTCATCATTCAGAGACAGTTTCAGGCTCTGTATCTCATCCTTTGTAATCCTCTTACGGTTATAGCAGACTCTTAAAAGGTTATTCCGTATTCTCTCCGAGCTCCTCCTGCAGATTTCTTCTGCAAACCTGCTATTGTATGTATGCAGGGTGGGATTCTGTATCCTTAGTCCTTGAGGTATAAGTTTTTCCTTTTTGCATGTAGTCAAGAAAAAGATGTCGCTGTCCAGTTGTGCAAGTTTCTTCAGGTCTTTCTTTAGTTCCAGGAAAGTGCGGTACATTGCGGTATCTTCAAGCATAGTAGTAGCAGTAGGGTATTGTACCGTGTTAGCCATCAGTAAAAGCAAGAAGTTTTAAATCAGGATGATACCATTTATTGGCTAACTACAAATGAATAAGAATAAACAAGCTTTCGGCCTTGCAGCCTTCGTCAGGTTTATGTCCTGTTAGTTTGCAAGCTGGTGGTACAGACAGCTTATATACATGCAACATCAAAAGGAAAAACAGATATTTTTTTCAAGCATAAATACATCATTAAGATGCCTTAATACAAACAGACCATCTAAATGGGGTAAGATAAGGATCCTTGTTTACTTTATTGCTCACAGACCTGGTATTAGGATTGACCCAGAGGTATCGTAAATTCTTAGTTCACAAGTTCAGCTAGGGTGGCTGAGACAGTTCATATATCATCAATCACATACCAATATAGAAAGTTGTTGTCCTTATTCAGACCCTTCTGCACAGCTTTGAAACAATTTATAAATTTTGTTTCTGCTATTAATCGGTCATTTGACGTTTTGAAGCCGCCCTTCAGGGCAGTGACACGAAGATCATCCATGCTGTGTCCGTTGGACCGAAAGTGTGTAGCAACTGGGAGTCCAGATTTGGTATCATTAATAGTGTGCCTGTGTCCATTCATACGTTTGCGCAGAGTTTGTCCAGTTTCTCCCACGTACATAACATTGGGGCATTTAGCACACATGATCAGATATACCAGATTGGTGGACCCACAAGAAAATTTACCTTGTATTCTGTACTCCTGTTGTGAACCTGGTATCGTTACCCTGTCAGTGGAGTAAATGTGTCTGCAGGTCCCACATATTTTTTGTCGGCAGGGTGATGTTCCGTTTTGTTGAGGCCTATTCAAAGAGCTCCTGACAATCATCTGTTTTAGATTGTGTGGTTGCCGATATGACAAGAGTGGAGGTTTAGGGAATATCGTTCTCAGTCTGTGATCCTTGTGTAAAATGGGATGAAGTTCCTTAGCAATCCTCCTTAAGATTTCCAGGTGTGGGTTGTAGGTGACAACCAAAGGGACACGTTCCTCTTTCTGGTTTTGCTTATATTTCAGGAGTTCAGTCCTGGGGATGTTGCTGGCTTTCCTGATTTGGGCCTCAGCCATGGGAGGACTGTAACCTTGTTTAATGAAAGTGTTCTTAAGGTGATCCAGGTGCTTGTCTCTGTCCATCCTGTCAGAACAAATCCGGTTGTACCTTATAGCTTGGCTGTAAATTATAGAGTTCTTAATGTGCTTGGGATGAAAACTGTCATATCTTAGGTATGTGGGACGGTCTGTAGGTTTGCGATACACAGAGGTTTGTATGTTGTTACCCCTGATGTATATGGTGGTGTCCAGAAAGTTAATCTCTGTGTGAGAGTAGGTAAGTTTCAATTTGATTGTAGGATGGAAGGCATTGAAGTTCCTGTGGAACTGGAGAAGATCATCCTCACTTGCGGACCAGATGATTAAAATATCATCAAAGAACTCTATAATCACATTAAGAACTCTATAATTTACAGCCAAGCTATAAGGTACAACCGGATTTGTTCTGACAGGATGGACAGAGACAAGCACCTGGATCACCTTAAGAACACTTTCATTAAACAAGGTTACAGTCCTCCCATGGCTGAGGCCCAAATCAGGAAAGCCAGCAACATCCCCAGGACTGAACTCCTGAAATATAAGCAAAACCAGAAAGAGGAACGTGTCCCTTTGGTTGTCACCTACAACCCACACCTGGAAATCTTAAGGAGGATTGCTAAGGAACTTCATCCCATTTTACACAAGGATCACAGACTGAGAACGATATTCCCTAAACCTCCACTCTTGTCATATCGGCAACCACACAATCTAAAACAGATGATTGTCAGGAGCTCTTTGAATAGGCCTCAACAAAACGGAACATCACCCTGCCGACAAAAAATATGTGGGACCTGCAGACACATTTACTCCACTGACAGGGTAACGATACCAGGTTCACAACAGGAGTACAGAATACAAGGTAAATTTTCTTGTGGGTCCACCAATCTGGTATATCTGATCATGTGTGCTAAATGCCCCAATGTTATGTACGTGGGAGAAACTGGACAAACTCTGCGCAAACGTATGAATGGACACAGGCACACTATTAATGATACCAAATCTGGACTCCCAGTTGCTACACACTTTCGGTCCAACGGACACAGCATGGATGATCTTCGTGTCACTGCCCTGAAGGGCGGCTTCAAAACGTCAAATGACCGATTAATAGCAGAAACAAAATTTATAAATTGTTTCAAAGCTGTGCAGAAGGGTCTGAATAAGGACAACAACTTTCTATATTGGTATGTGATTGATGATATATGAACTGTCTCAGCCACCCTAGCTGAACTTGTGAACTAAGAATTTACGATACCTCTGGGTCAATCCTAATACCAGGTCTGTGAGCAATAAAGTAAACAAGGATCCTTATCTTACCCCATTTAGATGGTCTGTTTGTATTAAGGCATCTTAATGATGTATTTATGCTTGAAAAAAATATCTGTTTTTCCTTTTGATGTTGCATGTATATAAGCTGTCTGTACCACCAGCTTGCAAACTAACAGGACATAAACCTGACGAAGGCTGCAAGGCCGAAAGCTTGTTTATTCTTATTCATTTGTAGTTAGCCAATAAATGGTATCATCCTGATTTAAAACTTCTTGCTTTTACTGATGGCTAACACGGTACAATACCCTACTGCTACTACTATGCTTGAAGATACCGCAATGTACCGCACTTTCCTGGAACTAAAGAAAGACCTGAAGAAACTTGCACAACTGGACAGCGACATCTTTTTCTTGACTACATGCAAAAAGGAAAAACTTATACCTCAAGGACTAAGGATACAGAATCCCACCCTGCATACATACAATAGCAGGTTTGCAGAAGAAATCTGCAGGAGGAGCTCGGAGAGAATACGGAATAACCTTTTAAGAGTCTGCTATAACCGTAAGAGGATTACAAAGGATGAGATACAGAGCCTGAAACTGTCTCTGAATGATGACCACACTGGATATACATGGAATAAACTACAAACCTTCTATGTGAAACTACAGAGATTCCTAATTAACAACAAAAAGAAAAAACTTCAGAGACTTAGAATTAAGAGTGGACGCCTGGATGCACAAGCAGCAGAAAAAGAGCAACCCACAGGTGTAATGAATCTTTCCTCTTATCAGGCTACTGAAGCTGAAATGTCAGTACTCTCCAAAGGCCTGTCATTCTGCCCTGCGAGACCCATAGACAGGATTGCACTCTGTGGAGATATGGAGGAATTTTTCAGAAAGCTGCGACTCAAGGAACACTACCATGATAAGGAAGCCTGTGATACAATGGATAATGGACCAAAACGCACCAGATCTAAAAAGAAAAAAAAGAAAAAAAGATGGACCCCCAAAGAAGGAAAAAACCCGGCCCTGGATAAATACATAAACAAATTCAGACGCAGAATCTCTGACAGGATCCTGAGTAAAAGAAAGACACTGGCTCAGAACGTAACACCACAGGAGCGACAGGCCATCAGATCCCTTAAGGAGAATAAGGACATTATTATTAAACCAGCGGATAAAGGTGGTGCCATAGTCATAATGAACACCAGTGACTACATCCAGGAGGCACAAAGACAATTATCCAACACCGCTCACTATGCCAAATTACAGGGGGACCCCACAAAAGGCTACAGGATGGCACTTAATAGGATGGTTAACAGATTGCCTGCAAACATCAGACTACATGTAAGGACCCTTATCCCTGAAGAGCCTAGAACAGCCTGCTTTTACATGCTTCCCAAGATCCACAAAGAGGGAAACCCTGGCAGGCCCATAATCTCAGGGAGCGGAACTCTTACAGAGAACATCTCAGGGTGGCTGGAAAACATTTTGAAACCTCTTGTCTGTAAAAGACCCAGCTACTTACAGGATACCACCCACCTCCTGAACAAACTGTCAGCCATCGGCCCAGTACCTGAGGGAACCATACTGGCCACGATGGACGTGGAGTCCCTGTACACGAACATTCCCCATGATGATGGTATTGCGGCCTGCCGTAAATATCTTCAGGGTCAGGGCATACCTGTAAAGCCTATTACTGGACTGATCAAATTCATTCTCACTCATAATTATTTCACTTTTGGACAGGACCTCTATTTACAGCAGATGGGCGTGGCAATGGGTTCGCGATTCGCTCCACAGTATGCAAATCTATTCATGGCCAAAATCGAAGAGGAATACCTCAATGCATGTGGCATAAAACCCTTGGCCTACTTCCGCTTCATTGATGATATTTTAATCATCTGGTCCGCAAGTGAGGATGATCTTCTCCAGTTCCACAGGAACTTCAATGCCTTCCATCCTACAATCAAATTGAAACTTACCTACTCTCACACAGAGATTAACTTTCTGGACACCACCATATACATCAGGGGTAACAACATACAAACCTCTGTGTATCGCAAACCTACAGACCGTCCCACATACCTAAGATATGACAGTTTTCATCCCAAGCACATTAAGAACTCTATAATTTACAGCCAAGCTATAAGGTACAACCGGATTTGTTCTGACAGGATGGACAGAGACAAGCACCTGGATCACCTTAAGAACACTTTCATTAAACAAGGTTACAGTCCTCCCATGGCTGAGGCCCAAATCAGGAAAGCCAGCAACATCCCCAGGACTGAACTCCTGAAATATAAGCAAAACCAGAAAGAGGAACGTGTCCCTTTGGTTGTCACCTACAACCCACACCTGGAAATCTTAAGGAGGATTGCTAAGGAACTTCATCCCATTTTACACAAGGATCACAGACTGAGAACGATATTCCCTAAACCTCCACTCTTGTCATATCGGCAACCACACAATCTAAAACAGATGATTGTCAGGAGCTCTTTGAATAGGCCTCAACAAAACGGAACATCACCCTGCCGACAAAAAATATGTGGGACCTGCAGACACATTTACTCCACTGACAGGGTAACGATACCAGGTTCACAACAGGAGTACAGAATACAAGGTAAATTTTCTTGTGGGTCCACCAATCTGGTATATCTGATCATGTGTGCTAAATGCCCCAATGTTATGTACGTGGGAGAAACTGGACAAACTCTGCGCAAACGTATGAATGGACACAGGCACACTATTAATGATACCAAATCTGGACTCCCAGTTGCTACACACTTTCGGTCCAACGGACACAGCATGGATGATCTTCGTGTCACTGCCCTGAAGGGCGGCTTCAAAACGTCAAATGACCGATTAATAGCAGAAACAAAATTTATAAATTGTTTCAAAGCTGTGCAGAAGGGTCTGAATAAGGACAACAACTTTCTATATTGGTATGTGATTGATGATATATGAACTGTCTCAGCCACCCTAGCTGAACTTGTGAACTAAGAATTTACGATACCTCTGGGTCAATCCTAATACCAGGTCTGTGAGCAATAAAGTAAACAAGGATCCTTATCTTACCCCATTTAGATGGTCTGTTTGTATTAAGGCATCTTAATGATGTATTTATGCTTGAAAAAAATATCTGTTTTTCCTTTTGATGTTGCATGTATATAAGCTGTCTGTACCACCAGCTTGCAAACTAACAGGACATAAACCTGACGAAGGCTGCAAGGCCGAAAGCTTGTTTATTCTTATTCATTTGTAGTTAGCCAATAAATGGTATCATCCTGATTTAAAACTTCTTGCTTTTACTGATGGCTAACACGGTACAATACCCTACTGCTACATGTATAACAAGATGACTTCTTCTAGAAAAACGCTTATCACAAATGGAACATGAAAGTGGCTTCTTTTCTGTATGAACTTTCTGATGTTGATTAAAATCACTCTCGTAGGCAAAACATCTCCCACATTTAGAGCATGAAAATGGTCCTGTCTCTCTGGGGTGAATTTTCTGATGTTGTTTTAAAATGCGCCTGCTGTCAAAACATTCCCCACATTCAGAACATGAAAAAGGGTTTTTCCCTCTGGTGTGAATTTTCTGATGATGATTTAAATTGCTCCTGTTGGGAAAACATTTCCCACATTCAGAGCATGAAAATGGCTTTTCCTGTATGTGCTTCCTCACATGAAGGACACATTCAGATTCCAGCGCAAAACTTCTCCAACATGTAAAACATGTAATCCAGTTATCATCACGGAAGTGCCATGCTTGGTGTCTGTAGAGGATGGGTTTTGATGCAAAGCTTTTCCCACACACAGAACATGATAATGAGGTTGATGGTGTTGTGGAGTTTACATTTGAAGAACTAGATGTTTCATCCTCTTCTGTTGTGTCACCATCACTGGATGTTCCATCCTCTTCTGTTGTCTCACCGTCACTGGATGTGTCATCCTCTTCTCTTGTGTCACCACCACTGTCACTACTTGGGGAGTCACCAGGATGCTCACCAGTGTTACTGCGGATGTATCGTCCATCTGCCGAGAATATAAAATGTGTAGTAATAGGAATGGGTACATTGGTAATATTTGAACAATTCTAAAATAACAAAAAGAGACAACCCTATGACACACTGAAATATGTGATGGTCTTAAAGGACATCTGACCTGAGAGGGAGACGGAGGCTACCATATTTATTTCCTTTTAAACAATGCACATTGCCTGGCTGTCCTGCTGCTCCTCTACCTCTAATACTTTTAGAGGTAGACCCAGAAAAAGCATGCAGATCAGATGTTTGACTTAAGTTTGACTGCATTTGCCACATGCTTGTTTCAGGTGCGTGATTCAGACAATAATAGGCAATTAGTATTGTTCAAAAGGAAATGAGTGACATATAAGAATTAGTTAAAATAGACTAGTTAGGACTTTAACCACTTTCCCCACCACTACAGTATATCTATGTCAGCTGTGGCACCGTCCAAGCCACAGCCACGTAGATATACTGACCTTCTTGCAGCCCTTTTGTGCAGGAACAGGTGCACTTCAGAGCGCACCCCCAGCACTGTCGGCTGCCTTACGACCCCCCACGCGGATGAACGATCACCGCTGTAGCAAACAGCGTGATCCTTCATCTCCCCCTCCTCCGTGCACAGATGGCCAAAAACATGTAAGTAAAGCTGCCTCTCTCACCTTACCTGGTTCCAGCGATGAGCCTGCAGCCTGAGCATCCGATCCCAACTCTGCATTCAGATGCGTATTGCCGGTAACCTGGGTCCCGGCTTGATGACATCATCAAGCCGGGACCCGGGTCACCGGCAATACGCGGCTCAATCAATGTACCACAGACATACAATCTAATCAATGTACCACAGACATACAATCTAATCAATGTACCACACACATACAATCTAATCAATGTACCACACGCAAACAATCTAATCAATGTACCACAGACATACAATCTAATCAATGTACCACAGACATACAATCTGATCAATGTACCACAGACATACAATCTGATCAATGTACCACAGGCATACAGTCTAATCCAGTGTTTCTCAACTTTTTCGACCCAAGTACCCCCTACCGCAAATCAGTTCCAGCCAAGTACCCCCCCACGTATATATATATATATATATATATATATATATATATATATATATATATATATATATATATATGTATATACCGCAGGTATAGGTGCCCCCAGTATAGATAGATAGCCAGGTATAGGTGCCCGCCCCCAGTATAGGTGCCCTCAGTATAGCTAGGTATAGGTGCCCCCAGTATAGCCAGGCATGGGTTGGTGCCCACAGTATATATAGGTATAGGTGTCCTCGTTATAGCTAGGCATGGGTGCCCCCAGTATAGCCAGGCATGGGTGCCCTCAGTACAGCCAGGCATGGGTGCCCCCCAGTATAGCCAGGCATGGGTGCCCCCCAGTATAGCCAGTTATGGGTGCCCTTTGTACAGCCTGGCATGGATGCCCCCAGTATAGCTAGGTATAGGTGCCCCCAGTATAGCTAGGTATAAGTACCCCCAGTATAGCCAGTCATGGGGGTCCTTAGTACAGCCTGGCATGGATGCCCCCAGTATAGCTAGACATGGGTGCCTACAGTTTAGTCAGGCATGTGTGCCCAAAGTATAGCCAGGAGGGGATGCAGCGCAAAATGGGGGAGCATGCCCACACATAGCGGCGGGGAGGGGGGTCCACTCCCCCCTCCCTCACCTTGGACTCCCCCGTCAGCGCTTCCCCCTCCGACAAGCATTAATAGCAGACAGTGGTGGCGGCATTGTAAAAGGAACGCACACTTACTTCTGCGTTCCATGCCGGAGGTCCGATCTTCTCTGAGCCTGACACTACTTCCTGATACACAGGAAGTAGCGTCATCGCTGAGAGAGAAGGACCTCTGGCGTGGAACGCGGAAGTAAGTCCGCTTTCCTTTTACCATGCCGCCGCCGCCGCTGCTATTACTGCGTGTCGGAGGGGGAAGCGCTGACGGGGGAGTCCCAAGGTGAGGGAGGGGGGAGTGGACCCCCCTCCCCGCCGCTATGTGTGGGCATGCTCCCCCGTTTTGCGCTGCATCCCCTCCTGGCTGCGTACCCCCAGCTATGGTCTCGCGTACCCCCTGGGGTACGCGAACCGCGTGTTGAGAAACACTGGTCTAATCAATGTACCACAGACATACAATCTAATCAATGTACCACAGACATACAATCTGATCAATATACCACAGACATACAATCTGATCAATATACCACAGACATACAATCTGATCAATGTACTACAGACATACAGTCTGATCAATGTACCACAGACATACAATCTAATCAATGTACCACAGACATACAATCTAATCAATGTACCACAGACATACAATCTGATCAATGTACCACAGACATACAATCTGATCAATGTACCACAGACATACAATCTAATCAATGTACCACAGACATACAATCTAATCAATGTACCACAGACATACAATCTAATCAATGTACCACAGACATACAATCTAATCAATGTACCACAGACATACAATCTAATCAATGTACCACAGACATACAATCTAATCAATGTACCACACATACATACTAATCAATGTACCACAGACATACAATCTAATCAATGTACCACAGACATACAATCTAATCAATGTACCACAGACATACAATCTAATCAATGTACCACACACATACAATCTAATCAATGTACCACACGCAAACAATCTAATCAATGTACCACAGACATACAATCTGATCAATGTACCACAGACATACAGTCTGATCAATGTACCACAGACATACAATCTAATCAATGTACCACAGACATACAATCTAATCAATGTACCACAGACATACAATCTGATCAATGTACCACAGACATACAATCTAATCAATGTACCACAGACATACAATCTAATCAATGTACCACAGACATACAATCTGATCAATCAACCACAGACATACAATCTAATCAATGTACCACAGACATACAATCTGATCAATGTACCACAGACATACAATCTGATCAATGTACCACACACATACAATCGGATCAGTGTACCACATACATACAATCGGATCAATATACCACAGACATACAATCGGATCAATATACCACAGACATACAATCTGATCAATGTACCACAGACATACAATCTGATCAATGTACCACAGACATACAATCTGATCAATGTACCACAGACATACAATCTGATCAATGTACCACAGACATACAATCTGATCAATGTACCACAGACATACAGTCTGATCAATGTACCACAGACATACAATCTGATCAATGTACCACATACACGTAAATTCTTTCCCCAATTATGAAAAAAAAAATGATTAAAAATTCAGAAAAAATTGATTGGGTCTGTACATCAAGTAATTGGCAATCTACCACACACACACACACCATACAATTTTGATAAGAATTGATCAGAAAAATCCAACACTCCTGATCTTCTTTTATCAAATAAAAGCAGGAAATCCGATTTCTCGAACGACTGTAAAAAAACACGGAGGAGCCACGAGAAAACACCATCGCAATCAGTTTTATACACCGATTGTTAGTAAACGTTACAACCACAAATTGTATGTTAAGGGATAGCAGACTGCCGAGCCTGAAGTCTCTGCCTTTCATAGCTGCTGGGAGAGCTTCTTTTCATGAGATACGTTTGCTCTCTGATAAGGAAGGTTTGTTTAAATAATTTGTTCAAAAGAAGTTCCTTCAGGGAATGACACCTATAGGTGTGAAAGCTTCCCAGCAGCAAACCCAAATGGCAAAGGGGTTGTTGGCTCCCTTTATGGACAGGATAGACCCAGCAGGAGATTAGACTTCCTGACTCCGTTGGGGGCAGAGGAAAAATAAACGCAATGTATGATTTTTGTGTGTCTAAGGAATACCGTACCCAGGACAGTTATGGGAGTTATATCATTTGATTTGTGGTGTCTTGTGGAACATTTTGATACCAGTCTTGCGGGGGGCCAGGATAAGCCACAACAAAGTTATTAAACTTCTCCGGTACAGAACATAATATGGAAGCCACGTCTGATGTCATATGAACTGTTATATCCTGAAGATTTTGAATCTGTCATCAGCCCAAATATGGCATTTATCGTTTGGTGGTCCAAAGTTAAACCTAAAAATCTCTCTCCAGGGAGGTGAACTGTGATTGGTTGTAAACCGGAGGGAGGCAGGCTTGGTCCCACCCCAAAACTAGCTTCAACAAAACCAAGCTTCAGGCAGGGAGGAGTGGTCCTCCACCTTGAACATAATCCAGATTACATATTGCCAGCTTGAGGACATGCTGGCATCCATCCTGTTTGGACTTTCATGCCGAGTCCCCTGGTCCGGAAACAAAGGAACTTAACTTGCTTTCCCACAAAAAGGACATATTTCATAGGAACCTTAAGTATTTGTTTATTTCTTTCCCTTTTATTTTTATACTGAGTTACTTGTCTCTTTAATTGTTGATTTTAATGATTTTCTGTATACAATAATTATTTATATTGCATTTATAATAAACGACTTCTAAAAGTCACTTATTTCTCAGCTACACCTACTATTCAGCCACACAGAACGAATCCTAGATTTCTGAAGATTCGCTACCAAGAAGTGTTGTTATTAGCCAGAATAGCCTGTTAACCATTTTTATCCACAGGTCTTAGAGTCAGTCAGTGGGCTTCTCTTTCCCATTTAAAAAGAGATGGTAGCAGCCCAATATTTTGGTTTTATAGTTCGCATGCCTCCTTCTAGTCTGTCTGCTGCCACAATTCCATTGGTTTCAGCTCATCGATTGTGTCCAGAGGTTGGACAGTCTGTGGACTGAAATATATTGGAAGGCATGGTGCAGTCCAGCCACTAGGGGTCCTGTGATAAAAAGCTTTCAATTTTTTGGGACAACCGATCTTAATTATCGAATTGGTGTAAAATTGGCTCTTAATTGTATGGTGTGTACCCACCTTTATACACACCATGTTATTTTCAACTCTGATCAACTGATCAATCTATAACCTCCAGCATGTCCAATCTGCTACCGATCCAGAAATAGACCAATTTTGTGCAGTACGTATCTCAAAATCCATAACTTTTTCGATCAGAAGCAGAACAGAAGTGCTGAAAATTGTCAATCGATCAGTTGATCTGATGGGAAATCGCATGGTGTGTATAAGCCCCTCAATTTGCTAACACATTCTGCTATATTGTGTTGTCCTCAGAATCTCACCATGCTAAAAATGTACAAACCAGATATTACAAGATAAAGAAAACAGATTTTTTTTTTGTTTTGTGTACTTAACTACCTTAAAGAGAAACTCCAACCAAGAATTGAACTTTTTCCCAATCCGTAGCTGATACCCCATTTTACATGAGAAAGACAATGATTTTCACAAACAGACCATCAGGGGGCGCTGTGTGACTGATTTTGTGCTGAAATCCCTCCCACAAGAACCTCTGAAGACCGCGGTACTGCTGGCAAACAGCCACAATGTAACAATGTTCAGAGACAGGAAACAGCTGTTATTAGCTGTCTAACAGCCAGAGCAGCTAGAAACAGCTAAATAACCTGCCCACAGTAACAATGTCTCCATGTAATAAATGTCAGAATGTGAATCTGGGAGAGGAAAGATTTTACAATGAGCAAACACTGACTAAATCATTTATACATAATTATGGTAAAAAATGAAGCACTTTTTTTACTACATTATTTTCACTGGAGTTCCTCTTTAAAACCGTCTCACGCCAATGGGCGTGACCGTGGTGGCAGCCCCAGGACCACCTAATGCCAATTGGCGTCAAGTCCTGGGGCCGGCTACTGCAGGAGGTTGCGCGCCCATTTCCTGCTCATAAAGGAAATGGGGGAGGGTGGTAAAAAAATAAAGTAAAATGCACTTTTTTTATTAAAAAAAAAAAAAAAGATTTGTCATAAGATAAATAAACACCCGGGCGGCGATCAGACCCCACCAACAGAAAGCTCTGTTGGTGGGGAGAAAAAAAGGGGGGGGGGGATCACTTGTATGCTGTGTTTTGCCAAGTGGTTAAAGGGGACCTTAACTGAGAGGGATATGGATGTTTCCTTTTAAACAATACCAGTTGCTTGTTAGTTCTGCTGATGTATTTGGCTGCAGTAGTGGCTGATCTGCATGCTTGTTGAAGGGCTGTGGCTAAAAGTATTAGAGACAGAGATCAGCAGGAGAGTCAGGCAACTGGTATTATTATTGTAAAAGGAAAAAAACGATATGCTTCTCAGTTAAGATTCCCTTTAATACTTCATGGATCCCCCTAAACACCTCCCTTAGTATGGGGAGGGGACAGGGCACCTTCTCCCTTATTTTTGAAGGACATACACACAAATACTACACCTCCTCTGCATTTATAAGCAGAAGACGTACTCTCATATAGTACACAAACATTATTGTATATAAATGTCTGTATGACCAGAGCGAAGTTTTTTTTTAGGACTCAACCCATTTCGTGAACCTTAGAAAAGGTATCGTTCACTTCCTCAGTATTATGATCTTGGCTTAGAGGTCTCTCAGATATAACAATTCTAGGACAAGATGGAGGGTAGACATATTATACAGCTGGTGGTTAGTGATGTCGCGAACCTCCGATTTTCAGTTCGCGAACCTCCGCAGAAAGTTTGGTTCGCGAAAAAGTTCGCGAACCGCTATAGACTTCAATGGGGAGGCGAACTTAAAAATTTTGAAAAATTTCCACTGGCTGGAAAAATGATAGAAAACATATTTCAAGGGTTCTAATACCTCCCTCCCTCCTCCCTTCTACCTATTCCCTCCTACCGGAGGGAGGAGGGTCTCATCTGCCAGGGAATTATAGTATTTCAAAAGCCAGCTTACATACCGTGGCTGGGAATTGAACCCAGGTCTCAGTGTATGGTAGGTAACTAACACATCCATTATACCACCAACACTACTAGCTGAAACTAGCCTAGCATGTACCATGTATGCTCAATCCAAGAGAAAAATTAGACAAGACAAATAACATTTCTATCGCACTTTTCTCCTGGCGGACTCAAAGCGCCAGAGCTGCAGCCACTAGGGCACGCTCTATAGGCAGTAGCAGGAAGACTTGCCTAAGGTCTCCTACTGAATAGGTGCTGGCTTACTGAACAGACAGAGCCAAGATTTGAACTCTGGTCTCCTGTGTCAGAGGCAGAGCCCTTAACCATTACACCTTCCAGCCACTGCTTAAGGATGTGTAGCCAGGCATGCCTTGCCTTTTGTGTTCAACAGTTGTCCAAAGAGAACCCCAGATAGCCAGGTAGATTCATCTCTCTCTCTAGTAGGGATGGTCACCGCTTTCCGCTGAATTGTATTTTTGAGCTTAAATTGATTGAGTATAAATGGTACATGCTAGGCTGGCTTCAGCATGTAGTGTTGGTGGTACAGTGCCACTGTACCACCAACACTACATGCTGAAGCCAGCCTAGCATGTACCATTTATGCTCAATCCATTTATGCTCAAAAATACAATTCCGCAGAAAGCGGTGACCATACCTAGAGAGAGAGAGAGAGAGAGATCAATCTACCTGGCTATCTGGGGTTCTCTTTGGACAACTGTTGAACACAAAAGGCAAGGCCATGCCTGGCTACACATCCTTAAGCAGTGTGTAATGGTGTAATGGTTAAGGGCTCTGCCTCTGACACAGGAGACCAGGGTTCAAATCTCAGCCCTGTCTGTTCAGTAAGCCAGCACCTATTCAGTAGGAGACCTTAGGCAAGTCTTCCTAACACTGCTACTGCCTATAGAGTGTGCTCTAGTGGCTGCAGCTCTGGTGCTTTGAGTCTGCCAGGAGAAAAGCGTGATATAAATGTTATTTGTCTTGTCTAATTTTTCTCTTGGATTGAGCATAAATGGTACATGCTAGGCTAGTTTCAGCTAGTAGTGTTGGTGGTATAATGGATATGTTAGTTACCTACCATACACTGAGACCTGGGTTCAATTCCCAGCCACGGTATGTAAGCTGGCTTTTGAAATAATGTAATTCCCTGGCAGATGAAGGGAAGGGGAGGGGGGAGGGTAGCAGCTGTCCCTTAACCAATTAGTGTAGGCAGACGAGTGAGTCAAATGGCACAAGGACCTTGCTGTGATGTAGAGGGTCAAAGTTTTGCTCAATAGAGCATTATGGGGCGAATCGAACTTCCGCAAAAGTTCGCCTGGTGCAGGCAAATGCGAACCACCAAAGTTCGCCTGGAACCGTTCGCTACATCTCTACTGGTGGTGTCAAGTTTCTAGGTGGTATTTATTACTGGGAATTTATATCTACAGTATATCTTGAAAAGTAATTTTTCCCTGTGTGCTCTGAGATTACTTTCACAGAGTTTTTAAGGTTAGTACAGCTGAATAGAGGTCATTATGTCACTAGGTCATTACTTGCACAATTTTCATATTTGATGCAGCCAATTCAGATAAATTCACATTGGAAAAAAAATTATGTGCCCAAGAATGCTTTCAGAAGCTGTTTGCTGCATGGATCCAGGCACATCATTTTTGTGCCGAGCGGTGCCTGGTAATTTTGGCATTGTCATAGACTGCAATGTTAAATGCGGCTATGGCAGAACCCAGTGAATAATTTGGGTGCCAGAGCTTAGCCAATAGGAAGATAATGCTGCAGGAGGGGGCGACGGGTAGTGTCAGGTGTAGGCTAGTGATGGTCACAATTCTGACCGTTACTCCCCAATACCCCATATGACTGCTGAAGGAATAAAGGGATGAGTGGACAACATCCAGCGATGGGGGTTCTGCAAGAGTACACAAATTTTAATATGAAAAGGAATCACAGCACCCAGCCAGTCATGCACTTTCAATACATTTATTACAACACACACAGGGGTGCAAAGCATAAAACACCGATCATTCTTGATAAATGCAAATTTACTATTTTATGCATTTAAAAAAAATAAAAGGCTTAAAGTAAACCTGAGATTAAATACACATTCATACATACCTGGGGCTTCCTCCAGCCCCTTCAGCCCTATCCGTCCCTCGCCGGCGTCCTTCGCCTCCTGCGTGCTCATGCGTGGCACGGCCATAACCGCATCTGTGCAGTACTACAGGATTGCGCAAGGCTGCACTGTGCCGACTGGCCAAAGTTACCGGAAACAATAACGGAGGATCCCGGAGGTGGAGGACGGCGACGAGGGAGTAATTAGGACGAAAGGGGCTGGAGGTTTCTAGAGTTATTCAGACACTATTGCAGCCAAATAGATAGGCAGGGCTGCCAGGCAACTGGTGTTGTTTAAAATGAAATAAATATGGCAGCCAGCATAGTCTACTCACTACAGCTGTCCTTTAACTAGCAGAAAAGACAGTAATGCTGGGTACACACTATGAGATTTTCTAGCCGATTTACTGTCAGATCGATTATTTCCAACATGTCCGATCTGCTTTCCGAGAATTTTCTGATCGATTTCCGTTCACTTTAATAGGAAATCGATTGGAAAATGCTCGTACATCGATCGGAAAGCAGATCGGACATGTTGGAAATAATCGGTCTGACAGTAAATCGGACAGAAAATCTCATAGTGTGTACCCAGCATAACAGCCTGGAGCCTCAAACTGCTGCATAATTAAAAGAACCAGGGAGTCAGTCAGTCCACACCCGGATCCCTGAAGGGTGTATACAGTCCCCAGTATAAATTGCAAAATGACTGGGTCTCCACCTGGATTAGTGCATATGCAAGTTAATCTTTGATATACCATAGTAGCAAAAACACAACGTTCTGTCCAGAGGCCTTTCTACACTTGGGAAAGACCTCTGGCCGAAACGTTGTGTTTTTGCTACTATGGTATATTAAAGATTAAGTTGCATTTGCTCTTATCCAGGTGGAGACCCAGTCATTTTGCAATTTATACTGTGTCCTTTAACTAGCAGACAGAGGCTTGGATTGGTGGATTGGTTACATGTAATCCCCTGCCTGAGTCAGTAACAATTTCAATGCGAGTAGAGGTTTTTTTGCTCACCACTACTAACAAACAACTTCACTGACCTTTTAGCCACCCCCACTGGCCACATACTGTCTCCTCATTACCTCTAATAGGGGATGATGTCTCCTGACTACCCCACTGGGCACATACTGTCTCCCCATTACTGCTAATAGGGGCTGATGTCTCCTGACTCCCCCACTGGTCACATACTGTCTCCCCATTACTGCTAATAGGGGCTGATGTCCCCTGACTCCCCCACTGGGCACATACTGTCTCCCCATTACTGCTAATAGGCGCTGATGTCTCCTGACTCCCCTACTGGTCACATACTATCTCCCCATTACTTCTAATAGGGGCTGATGTCTCCTGACTCCCCTACTGGTCACATACTGTCTCCCCATTACTTTTTATAGAGGCTGATGTATCCTGACTCCCCTACTGGTCACATACTGTCTCCCCATTACTTCTAATAGGGGCTGATGTCTCCCGACTCCCCTACTGGTCACATACTGTCTCCCCATTACTTCTAATAGGGGCTGATGTCTCCCGACTCCCCTACTGGTCACATACTGTCTCCCCATTACTTCTAATAGGGGCTGATGTCTCCTGACTCCCCCACTGGGCACATACTGTCTCAAATTACTTTTAATAGAGGCTGATGTCTCCTGACTCCCCCACTGGTCACATACTGTCTCCCCATTACTTCTAATAGGGGCTGATGTCTCCTGACTCCACACTGGGCATATACTGTCTCCCCATTACTTCTAATAGGGGCTGATGTCTCCTGACTCCCCCACTGGTCACATACTGTCTCCTCATTACTTCTAATAGGGGCTGATGTCTCCTGACTCCCCACACTGGCCACATACTGTCTCCCCATTACTTCTAATAGGGGCTGATGTCTCCTGACTCCCCCACTGGGCACATACTGTCTCCCCATTACTTCTAATAGGGGCTGATGTCTCCTGACTCCCCCACTTGCCACATACTGTCTCCCCATTACTTCTAATAGGGTCTGATGTCTCCTGACTCCCCTACTGGTCACATACTGTCTCCCAATTACTTCTAATAGGGGCTGATGTCTCCTGACTCCCCTACTGGTCACATACTGTCTCCCAATTAGTTCTAATAGGGGCTGGTGTCTCCGGACTCCCCACACTGGCCACATACTGTCTTCCCATTACTTCTAATAGGGGCCGATGTCTCCTGACTCCCCCACTGGGCACATACTGTCTCCCAATTACTTCTAATAGGGGCTGATGTCTCCTAACTCCCCCACTGGGCACCATACTGTCTCCCCATTACTGCAAATAGGGGCTGATGTCCCCTGACTCCCCCACTTGCCACATACTGTCTCCCCATTACTTCTAATAGGGTCTGATGTCTCCTGACTCCCCTAGTGGTCACATACTGTCTCCCAATTACTTCTAATAGGGGCTGATGTCTCCTGACTCCCCTACTGGTCACATACTGTCTCCCCATTTCTTCTAATAGGAGCTGATGTCTCCTGACTCCCCACTGGGCACACACTGTCTCCCCATTACTTCTAATAGGGGCTGATGTCTCCTGACTCCCCACACTGGCCACATACTGTCTCCCCATTTCTTCTAATAGGAGCTGATGTCTCCTGACTCCCCACTGGCCACATACTGTCTCCCCATTACTTCTAATAGGGGCTGATGTCTCCTGACTCCCCCACTGGCCACACACTGTCTCCCCATTACATCTAATAGGAGCTGATGTCTCTGACTCCCCCACTGGTCACATACTGTCTCCCCATTACTTCTAATAGAGTCTGATTTCTCCTGACTCCCCCACTGGGTACACACTGTCTCCCCATTACTTCTAATAGGGGCTGATGGCTCCTGACTCACCTACTGGCCCCATGCTGTCTCTCATTACTTCTAATAGGGGCTGATGTCTCCTGACTCCACACTGGGCACATACTGTCTCCCCATTACTTCTAATAGGGGCTGATGTCTCCAGACTCCCCCACTGGGCACATACTATCTCCCCATTACTTCTAATAGGGGCTGATGTCTCCTGACTCCCTCACTGGGCACATACTGTCTCCCCATTACTTCTAATAGGGGCTGATGTCTCCAGACTCCCCCACTGGCCACATACTGTCTCCCCATTACTTCTAATAGGGGCTGATGTCTCCAGACTCCCCCACTGGGCACATACTGTCTCCCTATTACTTCTAATAGGGACTGGTGTCTCCTGACTCCCCCACTGGGCACATACTGTCTCCCCATTACTACAAATAGGGGCTGATGTCCCCTGACTCCCCCACTTGCCACATACTGTCTCCCCATTACTGCTAATAGGGGCTGATGTCTCCTGACTCCCCTACTGGTCACATACTGTCTCCCAATTACTTCTAATAGGGGCTGATGTCTCCTGACTCCCCCACTGGTCACATACTGTCTCCTCATTACTTCTAATAGGGGCTGATGTCTCCTGACTCCCCACACTGGCCACATACTGTCTCCCCATTACTTCTAATAGGGGCTGATGTCTCCTGACTCCCCCACTGGGCACATACTGTCTCCCCATTACTTCTAATAGGGGCTGATGTCTCCTGACTCCCCCACTTGCCACATACTGTCTCCCCATTACTTCTAATAGGGTCTGATGTCTCCTGACTCCCCTACTGGTCACATACTGTCTCCCAATTACTTCTAATAGGGGCTGATGTCTCCTGACTCCCCTACTGGTCACATACTGTCTCCCAATTAGTTCTAATAGGGGCTGGTGTCTCCGGACTCCCCACACTGGCCACATACTGTCTTCCCATTACTTCTAATAGGGGCCGATGTCTCCTGACTCCCCCACTGGGCACATACTGTCTCCCAATTACTTCTAATAGGGGCTGATGTCTCCTAACTCCCCCACTGGGCACCATACTGTCTCCCCATTACTGCAAATAGGGGCTGATGTCCCCTGACTCCCCCACTTGCCACATACTGTCTCCCCATTACTTCTAATAGGGTCTGATGTCTCCTGACTCCCCTAGTGGTCACATACTGTCTCCCAATTACTTCTAATAGGGGCTGATGTCTCCTGACTCCCCTACTGGTCACATACTGTCTCCCAATTAGTTCTAATAGGGGCTGATGTCTCCTGACTCCCCCACTGGCCACACACTGTCTCCCCATTACTGCTAATAGGGGCTGATGACTCCTGACTCAGCCACTGGGCACACACTGTCTCCCTATTACTTCTAATAGGGGCTGATGTCTCCTGACTCCCCACACTGGCCACATACTGTCTCCCCATTTCTTCTAATAGGAGCTGATGTCTCCTGACTCCCCACTGGCCACATACTGTCTCCCCATTACTTCTAATAGGGGCTGATGTCTCCTGACTCCCCCACTGGCCAGACACTGTCTCCCCATTACATCTAATAGGAGCTGATGTCTCTGACTCCCCCACTGGTCACATACTGTCTCCCCATTACTTCTAATAGAGTCTGATTTCTCCTGACTCCCCCACTGGGTACACACTGTCTCCCCATTACTTCTAATAGGGGCTGATGGCTCCTGACTCACCTACTGGCCCCATGCTGTCTCTCATTACTTCTAATAGGGGCTGATGTCTCCTGACTCCACACTGGGCACATACTGTCTCCCCATTACTTCTAATAGGGGCTGATGTCTCCTGACTCCCCCACTGGGCACATACTATCTCCCCATTACTTCTAATAGGGGCTGATGTCTCCTGACTCCCTCACTGGGCACATACTGTCTCCCCATTACTTCTAATAGGGGCTGATGTCTCCAGACTCCCCCACTGGCCACATACTGTCTCCCCATTACTTCTAATAGGGGCTGATGTCTCCAGACTCCCCCACTGGGCACATACTGTCTCCCTATTACTTCTAATAGGGACTGGTGTCTCCTGACTCCCCCACTGGGTACATACTGTCTCCCCATTACTACAAATAGGGGCTGATGTCCCCTGACTCCCCCACTTGCCACATACTGTCTCCCCATTACTGCTAATAGGGGCTGATGTCTCCTGACTCCCCTACTGGTCACATACTGTCTCCCAATTACTTCTAATAGGGGCTGATGTCTCCTGACTCCCCTACTGGTCACATACTGTCTCCCAATTACTTTTTATAGGGGCTGATGTCTCCGGACTCCCCTACTGGTCACATACTGTCTCCTTATTACTTCTAATAGGGGCTGATGTCTCCTGACTTCCCTCACTGGTCGCATACTGTCTCCCCATTACTTCTAATAGGGGCTGATGTCTCCTGACTCCCCCACTGGGCACATACTATCTCCCCATTACTTCTAATAGGGGCTGATGTCTCCTGACTCCCCCACTGGGCACATACTGTCTCCCCATTTCTTCTAATAGGGGCTGATGGCTCCTGACTCCCCCACTGGGCACATACTGTTTCCCCATTACTTCTAATAGGGGCTGATGTCTCCTGACTTCCCACTGGCCACATACTGTCTCCCCATTACTTCTAACAGGGGCTGATGTCTCCTGACTCCCCCACTGGCCACATACTGTCTCCCCATTACTTCTAATAGGGGCTGATGTCTCCTGACTCCCCCACTGGCCACATACTGTCTCCCCATTACATCTAATAGGAGCTGATGTCTCCTGACTCCCCACTGGCCACATACTGTCTCCCCATTACTTCTAATAGGGGCTGATGTCTCCTGACCCCCCCACTGGCCACACACTGTCTCCCCATTACATCTAATAGGAGCTGATGTCTCTGACTCCCACACTGGTCACATACTGTCTCCCCATTACTTCTAATAGGGGCTGATGGCTCCTGACTCACCTACTGGCCCCATGCTGTCTCTCATTACTTGTAATAAGGGCTGATGTCTCCTGACTCCACACTGGGCACATACTGTCTCCACATTACTTCTAATAGGGGCTGATGTCTCCTGACTCACCCACTGGGCACATACTGTCTCCCCATTACTTCTAATAGGGGCTGATGTCTCCAGACTCCCCCCACTGGACACATACTGTCTCCCCATTACTTATAATAGGGGCTGATGTCTCCTGACTCCACCGCTGGCCACATACTGTCTCCCCATTACTTCTAATAGAGGCTGATGGCTCCTGACTCCCCCACTGGGCACATACTGTCTCCCCATTACATCTAATAGGGGCTGATGTCTCCAGACTCCCCCCACTGGCCACATACTGTCTCCCCATTACTTCTAAAAGGGGCTGATGTTTCCTGACTCCCCCACTGGCCACACACTGTCTCCCCATTACATCTAATAGGAGCTGATGTCTCCTGACTCCCCCACTGGGCACATACTGTCTCCCCATTACTTCTAATAGGGGCTGATGCCTCCTGACTCCCCCACTGGCCACACACTGTCTCCCCATTACATCTAATAGGAGCTGATGTCTCCTGACTCCCCCACTGGGCACATACTGTCTCCCCATTACTTCTAATAGCAGCTGATGTCTCCTGACTCCCCCACTGGGCATATACTGTCTCCCCATTACTTCTTATAGGGGCTGATGTCTCCTGACTCCCCCACTGGGCACATACTGTCTCCCCATTACTTCTAATAGGGGCTGATGGCTCCTGACTCACCTACTGGCCCCATGCTGTCTCTCATTACTTGTAATAAGGGCTGATGTCTCCTGACTCCACACTGGGCACATACTGTCTCCACATTACTTCTAATAGGGGCTGATGTCTCCTGACTCACCCACTGGGCACATACTGTCTCCCCATTACTTCTAATAGGGGCTGATGTCTCCAGACTCCCCCCACTGGACACATACTGTCTCCCCATTACTTATAATAGGGGCTGATGTCTCCTGACTCCACCGCTGGCCACATACTGTCTCCCCATTACTTCTAATAGAGGCTGATGGCTCCTGACTCCCCCACTGGGCACATACTGTCTCCCCATTACATCTAATAGGGGCTGATGTCTCCAGACTCCCCCCACTGGCCACATACTGTCTCCCCATTACTTCTAAAAGGGGCTGATGTTTCCTGACTCCCCCACTGGCCACACACTGTCTCCCCATTACATCTAATAGGAGCTGATGTCTCCTGACTCCCCCACTGGGCACATACTGTCTCCCCATTACTTCTAATAGGGGCTGATGCCTCCTGACTCCCCCACTGGCCACACACTGTCTCCCCATTACATCTAATAGGAGCTGATGTCTCCTGACTCCCCCACTGGGCACATACTGTCTCCCCATTACTTCTAATAGCAGCTGATGTCTCCTGACTCCCCCACTGGGCATATACTGTCTCCCCATTACTTCTAATAGGGGCTGATGTCTCCTGACTCCCCCACTGGGCACATACTGTCTCCCCATTACTTCTAATAGGAGCTGATGTCTCCTGACTCCCCCACTGGGCACATACTGTCTCCCCATTACTTCTAACTGGAGCTAATGTCTCCTGACTCCCCCACTGGCCACATACTGTCTCCCCATTACTTCTAATAGGGGCTGATGTCTCCTGACTCCCCCACTGGCCACACACTGTCTCCCCATTACATCTAATAGGAGCTGATGTCTCCTGACTCCCCCACTGGGCACATACTGTCTCCCCATTACTTCTAATAGGGGCTGATGTCTCCTGACTCCCCCACTGGGCACATACTGTCTCCCCATTACTTCTAATAGGGTCTGATGTCTCCTGACTCCCCTACTGGTCACATACTGTCTCCCAATTACTTCTAATGGGGCTGATGTCTCCTGACTCCCCCACTGGCCACATACTGTCTCCCCATTACTTCTAATAGGGGCTGATGTCTCCTGACTCCCCCACTGGGCACATACTGTCTCCCCATTACTTCTAATAGGGGCTGATGTCTCCTGACTCCCCCACTGGGCACATACTGTCTCCCCATTACTTCTAATAGGGGCTGATGTCTCCTGACTCCCCCACTTGCCACATACTGTCTCCCCATTACTTCTAATAGGGTCTGATGTCTCCTGACTCCCCTACTGGTCACATACTGTCTCCTAATTAGTTCTAATAGGGGCTGATGTCTCCTGACTCCCCACACTGGCCACATACTGTCTCCCCATTACTTCTAATAGGGGCCGATGTCTCCTGACTCCCCCACTGGGCACATACTGTCTCCCCATTACTTCTAATAGGGGCTGATGTCTCCTGACTCCCCCACTGGTCACATACTGTCTCCCCATTGCTTCTTGCAGGGGCTTATGGCTCCTGACTCCCCCACTGGGCACATACTGTTTCCCCATTACTTCTAATAGGGGCTGATGTCTCCTAACTCCCCCACTGGGCACCATACTGTCTCCCCATTACTGCAAATAGGGGCTGATGTCCCCTGACTCCCCCACTTGCCACATACTGTCTCCCCATTACTTCTAATAGGGTCTGATGTCTCCTGACTCCCCTACTGGTCACATACTGTCTCCCAATTACTTCTAATAGGGGCTGATGTCTCCTGACTCCCCTACTGGTCACATACTGTCTCCCAATTAGTTCTAATAGGGGCTGATGTCTCCTGACTCCCCACACTGGCCACATACTGTCTCCCCATTTCTTCTAATAGGAGCTGATGTCTCCTGACTCCCCACTGGCCACATACTGTCTCCCCATTACTTCTAATAGGGGCTGATGTCTCCTGACTCCCCCACTGGGTACACACTGTCTCCCCATTACTTCTAATAGGGGCTGATGGCTCCTGACTCACCTACTGGCCCCATGCTGTCTCTCATTACTTCTAATAGGGGCTGATGTCTCCTGACTCCACACTGGGCACATACTGTCTCCCCATTACTTCTAATAGGGGCTGATGTCTCCAGACTCCCCCACTGGACACATACTGTCCCCCCATTACTTTTAATAGGGGCTGATGTCTCCAGACTCCCCCCACTGGCCACATACTGTCTCCCCATTACTTCTAATAGGGGCTGATGTCTCCAGACTCCCCCACTGGGCACATACTGTCTCCCCATTACTTCTAATAGGGACTGGTGTCTCCTGACTCCCCCACTGGGCACATACTGTCTCCCCATTACTACAAATAGGGGCTGATGTCCCCTGACTCCCCCACTTGCCACATACTGTCTCCCCATTACTGCTAATAGGGGCTGATGTCTCCTGACTCCCCTACTGGTCACATACTGTCTCCCAATTACTTCTAATAGGGGCTGATGTCTCCTGACTCCCCTACTGGTCACATACTGTCTCCCAATTACTTTTTATAGGGGCTGATGTCTCCGGACTCCCCTACTGGTCACATACTGTCTCCTTATTACTTCTAATAGGGGCTGATGTCTCCTGACTTCCCTCACTGGTCGCATACTGTCTCCCCATTACTTCTAATAGGGGCTGATGTCTCCTGACTCCCCACATTGGCCACATACTGTCTCCCCATTACTTCTAATAGGGGCTGATGTCTCCTGACTCCCCCACTGGGCACATACTGTCTCCCCATTTCTTCTAATAGGGGCTGATGGCTCCTGACTCCCCCACTGGGCACATACTGTTTCCCCATTACTTCTAATAGGGGCTGATGTCTCCTGACTTCCCACTAGCCACATACTGTCTCCCCATTACTTCTAATAGGGGCTGATGTCTCCTGACTCCCCCACTGGCCACATACTGTCTCCCCATTACTTCTTATAGGGGCTGATGTCTCCTGACTCCCTCACTGGTCACATACTGTCTCCCCATTACATCTAATAGGAGCTGATGTCTCCTGACTCCCCACTGGCCACATACTGTCTCCCCATTACTTCTATTAGGGGCTGATGTCTCCTGACCCCCCCACTGGCCACACACTGTCTCCCCATTACATCTAATAGGAGCTGATGTCTCTGACTCCCACACTGGTCACATACTGTCTCCCCATTACTTCTAATAGAGTCTGATTTCTCCTGACTCCTCCACTGGTCACACACTGTCTCCCCATTACTTCTAATAGGGGCTGATGGCTCCTGACTCACCTACTGGCCCCATGCTGTCTCTCATTACTTGTAATAGGGGCTGATGTCTCCTGACTCCACACTGGGCACATACTGTCTCCCCATTACTTCTAATAGGGGCTGATGTCTCCTGACTCACCCACTGGGCACATACTGTCTCCCCATTACTTCTAATAGGGGCTGATGTCTCCAGACTCCCCCCACTGGCCACACACTGTCTCCCCATTACTTATAATAGGGGCTGATGTCTCCTGACTCCACCGCTGGCCACATACTGTCTCCCCATTACTTCTAATAGAGGCTGATGGCTCCTGACTCCCCCACTGGGCACATACTGTCTCCCCATTACATCTAATAGGGGCTGATGTCTCCAGACTCCCCCCACTGGCCACATACTGTCTCCCCATTACTTCTAATAGGGGCTGATGTCTCCTGACTCCCCCACTGGCCACACACTGTCACCCCATTACATCTAATAGGAGCTGATGTCTCCTGACTCCCCCACTGGGCACATACTGTCTCCCCATTACTTCTAATAGGGGCTGATGCCTCCTGACTCCCCCACTGGCCACACACTGTCTCCCCATTACATATAATAGGAGCTGATGTCTCCTGACTCCCCCACTGGGCACATACTGTCTCCCCATTACTTCTAATAGCAGCTGATGTCTCCTGACTCCCCCACTGGGCATATACTGTCTCCCCATTACTTCTAATAGGGGCTGATGTCTCCTGACTCCCCCACTGGGCACATACTGTCTCCCCATTACTTCTAATAGGAGCTGATGTCTCCTGACTCCCCCACTGGCCACATACTGTCTCCCCATTACTTCTAATAGGGGCTGATGTCTCCTGACTCCCCCACTGGTCACATACTGTCTCCTCATTACTTCTAATAGGGGCTGGTGTCTCCTGACTCCCCACTGGCCACATACTGTCTCCACATTACTTCTAATAGGGGCTGATGTCTCCTGACTCCCCCACTGGCCACACACTGTCTCCCCATTACATCTAATAGGAGCTGATGTCTCCTGACTCCCCCACTGGGCACATACTGTCTCCCCATTACTTCTAATAGGGGCTGATGCCTCCTGACTCCCCCACTGGCCACACACTGTCTCCTCATTACTTCTAATAGGGGCTGATGGCTCCTGACTCACCTACTGGCCCCATGCTGTCTCTCATTACTTGTAATAGGGGCTGATGTCTCCTGACTCCACACTGGGCACATACTGTCTCCCCATTACTTCTAATAGGGGCTGATGTCTCCTGACTCACCCACTGGGCACATACTGTCTCCCCATTACTTCTAATAGGGGCTGATGTCTCCAGACTCCCCCCACTGGACACATACTGTCTCCCCATTACTTCTAATAGGGGCTGATGTCTCCTGACTCCCCCACTGGGCACATACTGTCTCCCCATTTCTTCTAATAGGGGCTGATGGCTCCTGACTCCCCCACTGGGCACATACTGTTTCCCCATTACTTCTAATAGGGGCTGATGTCTCCTGACTTCCCACTGGCCACATACTGTCTCCCCATTACTTCTAACAGGGGCTGATGTCTCCTGACTCCCCCACTGGCCACATACTGTCTCCCCATTACTTCTAATAGGGGCTGATGTCTCCTGACTACCCCACTGGCCACATACTGTCTCCCCATTACATCTAATAGGAGCTGATGTCTCCTGACTCCCCACTGGCCACATACTGTCTCCCCATTACTTCTAATAGGGGCTGATGTCTCCTGACCCCCCCACTGGCCACACACTGTCTCCCCATTACATCTAATAGGAGCTGATGTCTCTGACTCCCACACTGGTCACATACTGTCTCCCCATTACTTCTAATAGGGGCTGATGGCTCCTGACTCACCTACTGGCCCCATGCTGTCTCTCATTACTTGTAATAAGGGCTGATGTCTCCTGACTCCACACTGGGCACATACTGTCTCCACATTACTTCTAATAGGGGCTGATGTCTCCTGACTCACCCACTGGGCACATACTGTCTCCCCATTACTTCTAATAGGGGCTGATGTCTCCAGACTCCCCCCACTGGACACATACTGTCTCCCCATTACTTATAATAGGGGCTGATGTCTCCTGACTCCACCGCTGGCCACATACTGTCTCCCCATTACTTCTAATAGAGGCTGATGGCTCCTGACTCCCCCACTGGGCACATACTGTCTCCCCATTACATCTAATAGGGGCTGATGTCTCCAGACTCCCCCCACTGGCCACATACTGTCTCCCCATTACTTCTAAAAGGGGCTGATGTTTCCTGACTCCCCCACTGGCCACACACTGTCTCCCCATTACATCTAATAGGAGCTGATGTCTCCTGACTCCCCCACTGGGCACATACTGTCTCCCCATTACTTCTAATAGGGGCTGATGCCTCCTGACTCCCCCACTGGCCACACACTGTCTCCCCATTACATCTAATAGGAGCTGATGTCTCCTGACTCCCCCACTGGGCACATACTGTCTCCCCATTACTTCTAATAGCAGCTGATGTCTCCTGACTCCCCCACTGGGCATATACTGTCTCCCCATTACTTCTAATAGGGGCTGATGTCTCCTGACTCCCCCACTGGGCACATACTGTCTCCCCATTACTTCTAATAGGAGCTGATGTCTCCTGACTCCCCCACTGGGCACATACTGTCTCCCCATTACTTCTAACTGGAGCTGATGTCTCCTGACTCCCCCACTGGCCACATACTGTCTCCCCATTACTTCTAATAGGGGCTGATGTCTCCTGACTCCCCCACTGGCCACACACTGTCTCCCCATTACATCTAATAGGAGCTGATGTCTCCTGACTCCCCCACTGGGCACATACTGTCTCCCCATTACTTCTAATAGGGGCTGATGTCTCCTGACTCCCCCACTGGGCACATACTGTCTCCCCATTACTTCTAATAGGGTCTGATGTCTCCTGACTCCCCTACTGGTCACATACTGTCTCCCAATTACTTCTAATGGGGCTGATGTCTCCTGACTCCCCCACTGGCCACATACTGTCTCCCCATTACTTCTAATAGGGGCTGATGTCTCCTGACTCCCCCACTGGGCACATACTGTCTCCCCATTACTTCTAATAGGGGCTGATGTCTCCTGACTCCCCCACTGGGCACATACTGTCTCCCCATTACTTCTAATAGGGGCTGATGTCTCCTGACTCCCCCACTTGCCACATACTGTCTCCCCATTACTTCTAATAGGGTCTGATGTCTCCTGACTCCCCTACTGGTCACATACTGTCTCCTAATTAGTTCTAATAGGGGCTGATGTCTCCTGACTCCCCACACTGGCCACATACTGTCTCCCCATTACTTCTAATAGGGGCCGATGTCTCCTGACTCCCCCACTGGTCACATACTGTCTCCCCATTGCTTCTTGCAGGGGCTTATGGCTCCTGACTCCCCCACTGGGCACATACTGTTTCCCCATTACTTCTAATAGGGGCTGATGTCTCCTAACTCCCCCACTGGGCACCATACTGTCTCCCCATTACTGCAAATAGGGGCTGATGTCCCCTGACTCCCCCACTTGCCACATACTGTCTCCCCATTACTTCTAATAGGGTCTGATGTCTCCTGACTCCCCTACTGGTCACATACTGTCTCCCAATTACTTCTAATAGGGGCTGATGTCTCCTGACTCCCCTACTGGTCACATACTGTCTCCCAATTAGTTCTAATAGGGGCTGATGTCTCCTGACTCCCCACACTGGCCACATACTGTCTCCCCATTTCTTCTAATAGGAGCTGATGTCTCCTGACTCCCCACTGGCCACATACTGTCTCCCCATTACTTCTAATAGGGGCTGATGTCTCCTGACTCCCCCACTGGGTACACACTGTCTCCCCATTACTTCTAATAGGGGCTGATGGCTCCTGACTCACCTACTGGCCCCATGCTGTCTCTCATTACTTCTAATAGGGGCTGATGTCTCCTGACTCCACACTGGGCACATACTGTCTCCCCATTACTTCTAATAGGGGCTGATGTCTCCAGACTCCCCCACTGGACACATACTGTCCCCCCATTACTTTTAATAGGGGCTGATGTCTCCAGACTCCCCCCACTGGCCACATACTGTCTCCCCATTACTTCTAATAGGGGCTGATGTCTCCAGACTCCCCCACTGGGCACATACTGTCTCCCCATTACTTCTAATAGGGACTGGTGTCTCCTGACTCCCCCACTGGGCACATACTGTCTCCCCATTACTACAAATAGGGGCTGATGTCCCCTGACTCCCCCACTTGCCACATACTGTCTCCCCATTACTGCTAATAGGGGCTGATGTCTCCTGACTCCCCTACTGGTCACATACTGTCTCCCAATTACTTCTAATAGGGGCTGATGTCTCCTGACTCCCCTACTGGTCACATACTGTCTCCCAATTACTTTTTATAGGGGCTGATGTCTCCGGACTCCCCTACTGGTCACATACTGTCTCCTTATTACTTCTAATAGGGGCTGATGTCTCCTGACTTCCCTCACTGGTCGCATACTGTCTCCCCATTACTTCTAATAGGGGCTGATGTCTCCTGACTCCCCACATTGGCCACATACTGTCTCCCCATTACTTCTAATAGGGGCTGATGTCTCCTGACTCCCCCACTGGGCACATACTGTCTCCCCATTTCTTCTAATAGGGGCTGATGGCTCCTGACTCCCCCACTGGGCACATACTGTTTCCCCATTACTTCTAATAGGGGCTGATGTCTCCTGACTTCCCACTAGCCACATACTGTCTCCCCATTACTTCTAATAGGGGCTGATGTCTCCTGACTCCCCCACTGGCCACATACTGTCTCCCCATTACTTCTTATAGGGGCTGATGTCTCCTGACTCCCTCACTGGTCACATACTGTCTCCCCATTACATCTAATAGGAGCTGATGTCTCCTGACTCCCCACTGGCCACATACTGTCTCCCCATTACTTCTATTAGGGGCTGATGTCTCCTGACCCCCCCACTGGCCACACACTGTCTCCCCATTACATCTAATAGGAGCTGATGTCTCTGACTCCCACACTGGTCACATACTGTCTCCCCATTACTTCTAATAGAGTCTGATTTCTCCTGACTCCCCCACTGGTCACACACTGTCTCCCCATTACTTCTAATAGGGGCTGATGGCTCCTGACTCACCTACTGGCCCCATGCTGTCTCTCATTACTTGTAATAGGGGCTGATGTCTCCTGACTCCACACTGGGCACATACTGTCTCCCCATTACTTCTAATAGGGGCTGATGTCTCCTGACTCACCCACTGGGCACATACTGTCTCCCCATTACTTCTAATAGGGGCTGATGTCTCCAGACTCCCCCCACTGGCCACACACTGTCTCCCCATTACTTATAATAGGGGCTGATGTCTCCTGACTCCACCGCTGGCCACATACTGTCTCCCCATTACTTCTAATAGAGGCTGATGGCTCCTGACTCCCCCACTGGGCACATACTGTCTCCCCATTACATCTAATAGGGGCTGATGTCTCCAGACTCCCCCCACTGGCCACATACTGTCTCCCCATTACTTCTAATAGGGGCTGATGTCTCCTGACTCCCCCACTGGCCACACACTGTCACCCCATTACATCTAATAGGAGCTGATGTCTCCTGACTCCCCCACTGGGCACATACTGTCTCCCCATTACTTCTAATAGGGGCTGATGCCTCCTGACTCCCCCACTGGCCACACACTGTCTCCCCATTACATATAATAGGAGCTGATGTCTCCTGACTCCCCCACTGGGCACATACTGTCTCCCCATTACTTCTAATAGCAGCTGATGTCTCCTGACTCCCCCACTGGGCATATACTGTCTCCCCATTACTTCTAATAGGGGCTGATGTCTCCTGACTCCCCCACTGGGCACATACTGTCTCCCCATTACTTCTAATAGGAGCTGATGTCTCCTGACTCCCCCACTGGCCACATACTGTCTCCCCATTACTTCTAATAGGGGCTGATGTCTCCTGACTCCCCCACTGGTCACATACTGTCTCCTCATTACTTCTAATAGGGGCTGGTGTCTCCTGACTCCCCACTGGCCACATACTGTCTCCACATTACTTCTAATAGGGGCTGATGTCTCCTGACTCCCCCACTGGCCACACACTGTCTCCCCATTACATCTAATAGGAGCTGATGTCTCCTGACTCCCCCACTGGGCACATACTGTCTCCCCATTACTTCTAATAGGGGCTGATGCCTCCTGACTCCCCCACTGGCCACACACTGTCTCCTCATTACTTCTAATAGGGGCTGATGGCTCCTGACTCACCTACTGGCCCCATGCTGTCTCTCATTACTTGTAATAGGGGCTGATGTCTCCTGACTCCACACTGGGCACATACTGTCTCCCCATTACTTCTAATAGGGGCTGATGTCTCCTGACTCACCCACTGGGCACATACTGTCTCCCCATTACTTCTAATAGGGGCTGATGTCTCCAGACTCCCCCCACTGGACACATACTGTCTCCCCATTACTTATAATAGGGGCTGATGTCTCCTGACTCCACCGCTGGCCACATACTGTCTCCCCATTACTTCTAATAGAGGCTGATGGCTCCTGACTCCCCCACTGGGCACATACTGTCTCCCCATTACATCTAATAGGGGCTGATGTCTCCAGACTCCCCCCACTGGCCACATACTGTCTCCACATTACTTCTAATAGGGGCTGATGTCTCCTGACTCCCCCACTGGCCACACACTGTCTCCCCATTACATCTAATAGGAGCTGATGTCTCCTGACTCCCCCACTGGGCACATACTGTCTCCCCATTACTTCTAACTGGAGCTGATGTCTCCTGACTCCCCCACTGGCCACATACTGTCTCCCCATTACTTCTAATAGGGGCTGATGTCTCCTGACTCCCCCACTGGGCACATACTGTCTCCCCATTACTTCTAATAGCAGCTGATGTCTCCTGACTCCCCCACTCGGCATATACTGTCTCCCCATTACTTCTAATAGGGGCTGATGTCTCCTGACTCCCCCACTGGGCACATACTGTCTCCCCATTACTTCTAATAGGAGCTGATGTCTCCTGACTCCCCCACTGGGCACATACTGTCTCCCCATTACTTCTAACTGGAGCTGATGTCTCCTGACTCCCCCACTGGCCACATACTGTCTCCCCATTACTTCTAATAGGGGCTGATGTCTCCTGACTCCCCCACTGGTCACATACTGTCTCCTCATTACTTCTAATAGGGGCTGGTGTCTCCTGACTCCCCACTGGGCACATACTGTCTCCCCATTACTTCTAATAGGGGCTGATGTCTCCTGACTCCCCCACTGGTCACATACTGTCTCCTCATTACTTCTAATAGGGGCTGGTGTCTCCTGACTCCCCACTGGGCACATACTGTCTCCCCATTACTTCTAATAGGAGCTGATGTCTCCTGACTCCCCCACTGGCCACATACTGTCTCCCCATTACTTCTAATAGGAGCTGATGTCTCCTGACTCCCCCACTGGGCACATACTGTCTCCCCATTACTTCTAATAGGGGCTGGTGTCTCCTGACTCCCCCACTGGGCACATACTATCTCCTCATTACTTCTAATAGGGGCTGGTGTCTCCTGACTCCCCCACTGGGCACATACTATCTCCTCATTACTTCTAATAGGAGCTGATGTCTTCTGACTCCCCCACTGGCCACATACTGTCTCCCCATTACTTCTAATAGGAGCTGATGTCTCCTGACTCCCCCACTGGGCACATACTGTCTCCCCATTACTTCTAATAGGGGCTGATGTCTCCTGACTCCCCCACTGGCCACATACTGTCTCCCCATTACTTCTAATAGGAGCTGATGTCTCCTGACTCCCCCACTGGCCACATACTATCTCCTCATTACTTCTAATAGGAGCTGATGTCTGCTGACTCCCCCACTGGCCACATACTGTCTCCCCATTACTGCTAATAGAGGCTGATGTCTGCTGACTCCCCCACTGGCCACATACTGTCTCCCCATTACTGCTAATAGAGGCTGATGTCTCCTGATTCCCACACTGGGCACATACTGTCTCCCCATTACTTCTAATAGGGGCTGAGGTCTCCTGACTCCCCCACTGGGCACATACTGTCTCCCCATTACTTCTAATAGGGGCTGATGTCTCCTGACTCCCCGACTGGGCACATACTATCTCCTCATTACTTCTAATAGGAGCTGATGTCTCCTGACTCCCCCACTGGCCACATACTGTCTCCCCATTACTTCTAATAGAGGCTGTCTCCTGACTCCCCCACTGGTCACACACTGTCTCCCCATTACTTCTAATAGGGGCTGATGGCTCCTGACTCACCTACTGGCCCCATGCTGTCTCCTCATTACTTCTAATAGGGACTGATGTCTCCTGACTCCCCCACTTGGCACATACTGTCTCCTCATTACCTCTAATAGGGGCTGATGTTTCCTGACTCCCCCACTGGCCACACACTGTCTCTCAATTACTTCTAATAGGGGCTGATGGCTCCTGACTCACCCACTGGGCACATACTGTCTCCCCATTACTTCTAATAGGGGCTGATGTCTCCTGACTCCCCCCCACTGGCCACATACTGTCTCCCATTACTTCTAATAGGGGCTGATATCTCCTGACTACCCCACTGGGCACATACTGTCTCCCCATTACTCCCACTGGCCACATACTGTCTCCCCATTACTTCCAATAGGGGCTGATGTCTCCAGACTCCCCCCACTGACCACATACTGTCTCCCATTACTTCTAATAGGGGCTGATGTCTCCTGACTCCCTCACTGGCCACATACTGTCTCCCCATTACTTCTAATAGGGGCTGATGGCTCCTGCTTTGTGCTCTGTGGGCACATATGGTCTCTTGATTACTTTTCTTCACTGACAGAGAACAGGTAAGTAGAGATGGTTGCAGTGAGTTAACAAGAGGAAAGTATGAGGTTTTCCTGTAGTTAGTGCTTATCCCTCACCTGTGCTGATCTGTACAGGAATCTCCTCCTCCTTACATGGCTCATCTCCCCTCACAAACACCTCTTCTTCTTCTTCTTTAGTTTTAACACGAATCATCCTTTCTTACTAAAAACATACAAAGCACAAAACACATTTTTGAGAATTAAGTTCATGATGAAAACATGATAATGGTGCAAAATGTCCTAGTGTGGAATCCTAGGAATACAGAGAAAATGCTTCACCAAGCATAACCACATTCAGCAGGAACGGGACAAGGTTTTTCAGCACTGGAGGCTGAGATTTGAAAGTGCGCCCCCCCACCACTAAATTGTGCCCGCCCCAGTACAGGTAGAAAATGTGCCCCCAGTATTAGGTAGCTGCCTCTACAGTACAGCCAGAAGTATACCCTGAATTAATTAGCCTCACCTCCTCAGTAAAGGCAGCCTCCCACCATATGCAGAGTAATCAGGGAGCGGAGCGAGCTAGAATAGCTACCTGTCTCAGCACTGTCAGAATTTTCACCCTGTCACACAGTCTCGTCTCCGACTCCTCCAGTGGTGCACATACTGAGAGTCGCCACTAGGAGCAATCATAGAGCAGAGACGGAGGAACTGTGCGACAGGGTGAAATTGTCCCCGGCGCGCCAAGTTGGCAGCTCTGCTCACCACTTACTCTGCATATAGCCGGGCAAGGAGGGTAACTCAAGGACACAGGCAATAGTCAAATTCGGGTCCTGCACAATTTTTTGGGTGATTGCGCTTCAATGCAATGTATATATACCCACCCTCTCCATAGGTGGGTGTCTGACTTTTGTTTTTACAGTCACTTCACATTTACGAAGGATAAAAGGTTTTATACATATCTGGAGCTTCCTCTAGCCCCCTTCAGGCTGATCCATCCCTCACCATCCACCACCTCCGCCTTGTCCCTCTGCAATCTGGCCTGGTAAGTTCGGGAGCCAGGGCTTACCGCACAAATGGGGCCTTCGCGCCCCGTCACCTGTTGCCCCTGTGCAGTACGCTCCTGCTGACGTCAGCGGGACCGAGGATGCGGCCACCCAGGCGCAGTGGTTTACAACTTTATAATCACAAATTCCGGAAAGAAAAACGGCGGCGGGGACCGGAGCATCGGTGAGTGGCTGCGCGGGCTCAGGACGTCTGCAGGGGACCATTAGAAGCCCCGGGTAAGTTCAAATCTTTTCCCCCTACCCCTTTACAGCATTCTTTTAAGTTTGGAAAGCAATAGTATGGGATAAGAGCGGAGTCATATCTTCAAATCACTCTCCACATTACAATATGCTTCTGAACACCAAACCGGGGGAAGGGAAGTTTTGGTGTGTGACACCAGCTTGCTGCCCAGACTCAGAAGTTTCCGCTTATGTCTAATTGTAAATGTAATTTAATTGGTACAGTATTGCTTCTACCTGTATCAGCCCTAAAGAGCTGTCTTATCAGTATTGGGTTAAGCGTGGAGTGTCAAACTCAAACATAACGTGGGCCGAAATTGAACACTGGGACCTAGTCGCGGGCCAACCTCAATGTCTACTGGCCACCCCCTTGTTAAATAAAGTTCCCTGGTTTTATAATGGCCACCCCTCCAACCCCTATACAGTTCCCTGGTGTCTAGTGCTCCTCCTCCCTCCCCTATACAGTTCCCTGGTGTCTAGTGGCCCCAATCTCTGCTATACAATTCCCTAGTGTTTAGTGCTTTCCCCACCTCCCCCATTTGACTCCCCTGGGGTTCTAGGGCTTCACATACAATATAGCTTCCCTGGTGGTCTAGAGTGGGCTTAACATAATCCAAATTAGAGAAACCAGTTGGGGCTAAATTTAATTGCAGGGACAGATTTAGACCGCAGGCTGGAGTTTGTCATGTATGAGTTAAGCAGATATGTAGCAACTCATATATATGTTGGCGCTTTATTAATCAATAACAACAACAACAACTCTTTAATCGGCACTAGTCTACTTTAGGGGACCCAGCAAGAAACCTCATTGCGAAATTCAGTTAACTTGATTGTGTAGACCAGGGCTGCCCAATAGGTTGCTCACTATCTACCAGTAGATCAGGGCCACATGGCCACGTCCCATACTGCCTGTGCACCTATACTTAGCTACCTGTACTGCCTGAGCACCTATACTTAGCTACATATACTGGGCACCTATATTAAGCACCTATACTTAGCTATCTATACTGGGCACCAATACTTAGCGGAGACACCAGCGCGCGGTCTGGCAGCGGGGCGGCTGTCTCCACGTTCAGGCCAGCCACTTCTTGCCTGTCAGTTGCTGGTTGTCTGCCGTTGCGAATACTTACGTGTGAGCACTCAGACCAGTCAGATCCCAGTCCCACAGTGTGTTAATACCAGGAGGACCTGGGAATTCACACTTAGCCAGAATACGTTTGTGTTATATGTTAGACCAGTTCCAGGGTGTTGAGACCACTGACCTCACACACAAGCTTAGGGATACTGTGTCATTGCTGTGTTATACTTTAGACCAGTTCCAGGGTGTTGAGACCACGGACCTCACACCCAAGCTTAGGGATACTGTTTCATTGCTGTGTTATACTTTAGACCAGTTCCAGGGTGTTGTGACCAAGGACCTCACACCCAAGCTTAGGGACTCTGTGTCATTACTGTGTTACTCTAGCCAGTGTTCCCCAACCCTGTCCTCAAGGCCCACCAACAGTGCATGTTTTGTGGAAATCCAGAGAGGCATTTTATAAGCTCTGCTGAGACACTAATTACTTCACCTCCGCATGCTTGTGGTTTTCTGCAAAACATGTACTGTTGGTGGGCCTTGAGGACAGGGTTGGGGAACTATGCTCTAGACTAGTTCCCGGGTGTTGAGATCAAGGAGCTCACACCTCAGTCTAGGACTCTGTTATATTTATATGTTATGACTATTTGCTCTGTCGACCTTTCTCTTGCGTTCTGATTCGGTACCTATGCATATCTGTCTACCTGTTGCCAGACCCTGCCTGTACCGGTTACTGAATCAGTCTTCTGTCTCTGTACCTCATCTGCTCGTGTGTTGCCGACCTGGCCTGCCCGACTATCCTAGCTGTCACTCTCCCTGAGTGCTCAGTCTATCAGTATTAGCAGTGACACCATTCCATCAGGTGTCAGCTGCAACCAGGACTCCAGCTCCTCAGAGAGCCCGGCCTGTTAGCAGCCAGTGGTCCCTCCCTCTGGCTGCAGTACAGTTCACCATCTAATACTGTTATCCCTGGATACCAGGTCCTCACTATCAAGAGATAGTTTCTGCACTGCCCGGGGTCACCTGCCCCTCAGGTGGCTCTTGGCCGAGTCTCTTATATCTCCCGCTCCTCAGGAGATAGCCTCCAGTTCATCCAATACATTTAACTCATTAGGTGTCCAGAGGTTAGTCAAACTTGTATTATTGGTGATTCTGCAGATCATCCATAATCGAGTATACATCTGTATTGTTGATGATTCTGCAGATCATCAACAATCAGATTCTCTCTGTGTGCTGACACCGATCGTTACAGCACCTTTACTTAGCTACCTATACTTGAAGATCTCTTGGCCGCGGCAAACTTTAAAGTAACTTGTAAGCTGAAAAAGTGTGGATATCCCTGGTGTAGAAAGCACCCTCTCTGCTAGGTTTTCAATAAGTTGTAGTACACTACACCCACACTATTTAGTCACTCACAACTCTGTGCTGTAGAGGGTGCTGTGAGTGTATTCTCTATGATGTTTCCTGCTGGGTTCCCTAAAGTCTGCCATCTAGTATCCTTCCACAATTGCAACAAGATTTGTTTGTATTTACTATATATTATGTATGTATGCATGCATGCGTAATATAAATTGCAGTATACCCATCTCCCACACTCATTGCTCACCTGGATGTGATCTGGAGAGAGTACGAATCCACAAGCCTGCAGCCAGTCACCTATGCAGCAGCTCCTATTGTCCAGTTTCACACACCCTCCCAGGACTTCCTGTTCAGCTTAGAGCACAAGAAGCCCTCTCTCGCTTCCTCTAGTCTACAGCAAAATGGCCGCCTCCTGCGCTGAGGACACATTCTATAGCTATATTATGTTAATTTCAGTGACATAAGCAATATATATTATTAGTCGCATTAACATCATAAAACTTGCTAAAAATACTTGCCTACCTATGTGTTATTATGGTACATTAGCAGATATTATGTTAGTTTGCCTTTCAGGTACCTGGCTGTTGTATTATGGGTTTGGAGTTGGCGCCCTCTAGCATTTGGACTCGGAATGACATTGCCCTCAAGAAAACTTGCATGTCATGATTGAATTCAGCAAGAAAGGTGGAAAATAATCTATGCAGTATACTTACTGTATACTTTTACCCTGGTCTCTGACATATAGACATATATAGACGGCAGGCCATTGCAGATGTATGTACATTCGGTTCACATAATATTTTGGCTTGTGCACATGTGTACCATTTTATCTTTTTCCATTAATGTTCTGTTAGTGACACATACCTCCCAACTTTTTGAGATGAGAAACCGGGACACTTAAGCCACACCCCTAACACACCCCAACCACACCCCCTGACACACCCCTAGAAAAAAAATATATATATACATATATATATATATATACATATATATATATATATATATATATATATATATATATATATATATATATACATATATACATATATACATCTGCAATTGTCAGGGAGTGGGGGAGAAGGGGAGAGTGCCCATGGCAGCGGAGGGAAGAAAAGGATCGAGGCGCCAGCCGCGGCTTCTGTGTGCGGGATGCGGCGGTCTGGGATAAGATTGTCCCTCCCTCCCTCCGAATGTGCCCCCCAGTGTCCCCCTGTATGCAGAGATAACAGCGCAGCGGAGCGGGCTGTCTTACCATCTTCTTTGCGTACCGGGCATCTCTCGTCTTCTCCGCTTCCTGTGACGTCACAGGAAGTAGATGGAAGCAAGAGATGGAGATGCCCGGTACGCTAGGAAGATGGTAAGACTGCCCGCTCCGCTGCGCTGTTATCTTTGCATACAGGGGGACACTGGGTGGGCACATTCGGAGGGAGGGAGGGACAATCTTATCCCAGACCGCCGCATCCCGCACACAGAAGCCGCGGCTGGCGCCTCGATCCTTTTCTTCCCTCCGCTGCCTGCCGGGACACAAGGGGGGTATCGCGGGACCCCTCCCCCAACCCGTGACCGTCCCGGCGAAAACGGGACGGTTGGGGCCCCTGGTGACAATATATTGAAGTGACAGAGCCCAACCTTACTTTTTTTTTAAAGGTTTTTCTCTAAATACATGCCCCCATCACCTGTTTCTCTGATTTATTATATGGGTTTAGGGCTCGTTTCCACTTGTGCGGTGCGAATTCGTTGTGGAAAACGCAAAAACGAATTTGCATGCGGATGCGAATTTTACCGCGAATGTGCATACGTTTTTTTAACTATGCGCATTTAACTATGTCAGTGCATGTGTGCTTTTACGTTGATTTTAGCCGAAAACGTACACAAAGTCGCTGTAAAATTTGCATCCGAAAACGCATGCAAGTTTCCTATTAATTACATGTATGTGAATCACACACCGCCTTGCGGTGTGCAAATTCTGATGGCTCTGCTGTGCAGGTTTTTCCTGCACAGAAAAACGCTCTGTTTTCCTGACAAGTGGAAACAGGCTCATTAAGTTGTATTGGTTGTGCGAATCTGCGTGCAGAAAACGCATGCAGATTCGCGATAGTGGAAACGGGCCCTTACAGTTTACACACATTCAAGGCAAGCATTTAAAAGCATGGGCAGAATGGTGGACATTACCAGGTCCGGATTTGTACTCTTTACCGCCCTAGGCCACTGTCACCAGCCGCCCCCCTTCAGTATTGGTAGCGAGATGACCCCTTCCCCCTAGTATAGGTAGCTAGATGACCCCTCCCCCCTTTACCTCCAGTATAGGTAGCTAGATGACTCCCTTAAAGGAGAACTGCAGTGAGAGGTATATGGAGGCTGCCATATTTATTTCCTTTTAAAGAGACACTGAAGCGAGACTAAATCTCGCTTCAGCTCTCATATATAGCAGGGGCACGTGTGCCCCTGCTAAAACGCCGCTATCCCGCGGCTAAACGGGGGTCCCTTCACCCCCAACCCACCCCCCGCAAAAGTTGGTCGCAAAGTTGGTCGTGTACTTTGCTTCCTAGAGGCAGGGCTAACGGCCGCAGCCCTGCCTCCAGTCGCGTCTATCAGACGCGCATCGCCGCCTCTCCCCCGCCCCTCTCAGTGAAGGAAGACGGAGAGGGGCGGGGAGGGGCGGAGATACGCGCTGACAGACACGCGTGGGGCAGGGCTGCGGCGGTTAGCCCTGCCCCAATGCAGAAGCGCTTCCCCGCATTACGGAGGGGATTTGGGGGGACAGGGACCCCTGTTAAGCCGCGAGATAGCGGCGTTTTAGCAGGGGCACACGTGCCCCTGCTATATATGAGGTCTGAAGCGAGGTCTGAATTCTCGCTTCAGACTCTCTTTAAGCAATACCAGTTACCTGGCAGCCCTGCTGAGCTATCTGCCTGCAGACAGGGCCGGATTTCTGGGAAGGCCACAAAGGTCATGGCCTAGGGCGGATAAAATCAGATAAGACAAGAAGGGCGGCAGGACTTGGAGAGAGAAGAGGTCATATGTTAAAGTAAATAATCTCTTCTGGTCCACAGCGCAGCGCCCTGCTCTGCATTGATGTCTAAATTCCAGAGTTCCCCAATCCCTGCATATCTGATGATGATCCAGTCCTCTGTATGATGGACATACATGCTGCTGTGTGAGAAGTGCCAGTTTACAGTAAAGCAGACAGAACTGCATTCAGTTTTAATGCACACATTCACTGATAAATTTCAAGAAATTTTTAACCAGGATGATACACCATACAATAGTCTACTGCTACAGAGGAATTTCAGCTCTGCTAGTTACTTCTCCCTCTCTCATAAAGCTGTCAGCATGACTCCCATTAAAGACTTTCTCTTATCTAAGCCTTAATTTATGAGTTTTTTTTCTTGCTAGCCAGGAATGTTTATGGCAGCAATGATCTCCGCTTCAGTTATTATTATTATTTATTATTATTTATTGTATTTATAAAGCGCCAACATATTACGCAGCGCTGAACATTAATTTAGGTTACAGACAATATTTAGGGGTGACACACAGCAATATGACAATACAGGAATACAAGAAAACCAGATCACACACCATAGTATGAGTACCAGGTAATGCTTAGTCAGTCACTGGATGGAGCATGGAGATTAGTCAAGTTAGGTTCACTCAGATGCATAGCATGGGTGCACAGTAATGGAGGTGCAAGATCAGGTAGGACACAAAAGGAGGAGGACCCTGCCCAAAGGCTTACAATCTAGAGGGAGAGGTAAGGACACGAATGGTAGGGGACCAGAGTTCAGCTGTAGGTTTAGAGCACTTGTGAGGGGTGGTAGGTAGGCCAGAGTGAAAAGGTGAGTTTTGAGGGCTTTCTTGAAGATGTTGAAGGAGGGGGCTGCCCTAATGGGTGGAGGTAGGGAGTTCCATAGTGTTGGAGCAGCTCTTGAGAAGTCCTGGAGGCGTGCATGGGACTGGGTGATTCGGGGGGCGGTTAGGCGAAGTTCATTGGAAGAGCGGAGTGAGCGGCTAGGTGTGTACCTCTGAGTAAGATCGGAAATGTAGGTTGGACAGGTTTTGTGGACAGATTTGTAGGTCAGACACAGTATCTTGAATCTGATTCTGGACTGGATAGGAAGCCAGTGGAGGGATTCTAGGAGGGGATCCGCCGTGGTGGAGCGATGGGAGCAGTGGATAATTCTGGCTGCCGCATTCATGATGGACTGCAGTGGGGCTGTTCGGGTCATAGGGAGACCAGACAGCAGGGCATTGCAGTAGTCAAGGCGGGAAATTATGAGGGCATGGATGAGGAGTTTGGTTGTGGCAGAGGTCAGGAAAGGGCGAATCTTACAGATGTTACGAAGGTGGAAGTTGCAGGACTTAGTGAGGTTTTGGATGTGGGAAGTGAAGGAGAGTGCGGAGTCCAGGGTGACACCCAGACAGCGGGCTTGAGAGGTAGGGCGAATGGTAGTGTGGTTAACAGTGACATGCACATCTGGGAGGTTCGTGGATGGCCGGGGTGGGAAGATCATAAATTCCGTTTTGTCTAGATTTAGTTTCAGGAACCTAGCGGACATCCAGGAGGAGATGGCTGATAGGCAGGAGGAGACCTTGTCCATGGTAGTGGTGGATATGTCAGGGGTGTGGAGGTAGATCTGGGTGTCATCTGCATACAGATGATAGTTAAAACCCATGGAGGAGATAACCTTGCCAATGGAGGATGTGTATAGGGTGAAAAGTAGGGGGCCAAGGACCGAACCTTGGGGGACTCCCACCGAGAGGTGGTTGGGGGTGGAAGAGGACTCATTGAAGGCGGTCGTGAAGGAGCGGTTGGAGAGGTAGGATGAAAGCCAGGACAGGGCGAGATCGTGAATGCCCAAGGACTGGAGGAGTAGGGGATGATCTACTGTGTCAAAAGCTGCTGACAGGTCAAGGAGGAGGAGAATGGAGTATTTACCTTCAGCTTTAGCTAAGGCAAGGTCGTTGACCACTTTGGTGAGAGCAGTTTCGGTTGAGTGGGCAGGCCGAAATCCAGATTGGAGTGGGTCTAGCAGTGAGTTGGCATTGAGGTACTGGGTCAGGCGTTTGTGAACCAGGCGCTCAAGGAGTTTTGAGGCAAAGGGGAGGAGGGAGATAGGACGGTAGTTGGAGGGTAGCGAAGGGTCGAGGGAGGGTTTCTTGAGCAGGGGTAGTACAGTGGCCTGCTTGAAGTCTGAGGGGAAGGTGCCTGTGGATAGGGAGAGGTTGAACAGGGTAGTGAGGACTGGGGCCAATTCCGTGAAGTGAGGCTGGAGTAAATCGGATGGGATGGGGTCAAGGGGGGAAGTAGTGGTATGGGAAGTCTGCAGTAGGTGGTTGACTTCCTCGGTTGTAGTAGGAGGGAAGGATGTGAGGGGAGGATAGGGTGGAGGAGGAGCTGGGTGGGAGGGGGTTGGAGGTGAAGATTGGAGATTGGATATTTCCTGGCGGATGGAGACAATTTTGTTGGTGAAGTGGGTGGCTAAATCTGTGGCAGAGAGGGAGGAAACGGAGGGTGGGGGGGTGGGTTTAAGCAGGGAGTTAAAAGTGGCAAAAAGACACCGGGGGTTAGAAGCTTGTGCTCCGATGAGCTTGCTAAAGTATTCCTGCTTCGCATGAGCAAGGGCAGTGTGGAACTGCAGCAGGTTGGTCTTCTACTGTAGGAAATCCTGGTTAAGTCTAGTTTTTCTCCATTTCCGTTCAGCGTCGCGTGTTTTCCTCTGGAGGTTGCGAGTATGGGTAGTGCGCCAGGGCTGGGGGTTAGGGGGTCGGTTGCGCGAAATATTGGTGGAGCACAGGGGAGTAACTAAAAATCACTGGGCCCCCCTGCGAAACTTTTGATGGGGCCCCTCTCCCCCCTCACTTTCTGCACAGGTAAACTGAGAACCAATGTTATTCAATTGGCTAGTGCCCACTTGAATGTATTTTCCCCATGCAGATACAGACAAACAGCAGAGAAGCAATGGGAGCATTTTCTCTATCAATTACATTAGCTTCTGTGATAAAACGTGCATGTTCTCACACATACAGACACACATGGTGTGCAGAAAATGCATACAGAAAACCAACAGACGAGTGTGCTCCCAGCCTCAGCTTATTACACTCACTCTGTCCATCTCTGATGGAGCAGAAGTGGCTCTGCAGACTTCTCCAGCAGCACTACAGTACAGAGCACTTGGGGAGGGGTAGAGAGGCTGGGGGCTGGGTTTTATACAAAAGAGCCTGATGCACACTGTTTAGGGACTGTCTACAAATGTTTGTCTGCAAAACTTTGTATGATTCCTTTTCAGTGGCTGAGCAGATGCAGTCATTAGAACAATTGTGCAGAGAGCAGAAAGCTTTTTCTCCCCGCACCCTTAGTTGTCAGTCTCTCAGGACAGGGAATAGAAACTTCTCTCCCCATGGGGCCCCCTGTGGCTTCTGGGCCCCCCTGCAACTGCATCCCTTGCAGGGTCTATTGTTACGCCCCTGGTGGAGCAGCTTTCTCTAGGGCTGATAAGAGAGTTTGGCGATACTGAGCTGCTGCAAGATTAGGACAGGTTAGGGTGGGGAGAGTGGAGGAGAGGGCATGGAGGGGGTCAGCAAGGACACTAGGGTTGAGCTTGCGTAGGTCTCGCTGCCATCGACCAGGTGGGTGGGTGGCTAATTTAGAGGTGCCTTCTGTGAGGAGGTTGAAGGTGAGAAGGTGATGGTCTGAGGGTGGAAAGGGTGCGATGTCAAGGTGTGCAATGGTAGTGGATTTAGTGAATATAAGGTCGAGAGTGTGACCTGCAGTGTGAGTGGGGGTGTTGGCGTGTTGTACTAGTCCAAGTGAGTTGGCAATGGTGAGTAGCCGGGTCACAGCAGAGCTCTGGGCTTCATCGATGGGAATATTGAAATCCCCAAGGATGATGGTGGGGAGGTCAGAGGAGAGGATGTGAGGGAGCCAGGAGGCAAGGTCATCGAGAAATTGTGGGGTGGAGCATGGAGGACGGTATAAGACCGCAACAATGGCAGGGAAGGGGTGGTAGAGGCGGATGGTGTGAGCCTCGAATGATGTGAATTGTAGGGAGGTAGCTGGGGTGAGGACACGGAAGGTGCTGGATGGGGAGAGGAGCAGACCCACCCCTCCCCCAGTCCTGTTGTCTGGTCTGGGGTGTGACTGAGGTGAAGCCCACCATAGGAGAGGGCAGCCTCTGCGGCAGAGTCAAAGGGGGTGAGCCATGTCTCAGTGAGTGCGAGGATGGTGATGGATTTGGAGAGGAAGAGGTCGTGGACTGCTGTAAGTTTATTGCGGATGGATCTGGCATTCCAGAGACCGCAGGGTAGGGGGAGCATGTGCTTGTGGGTGGGATGGATGGAAATAAGGTTGGAGCGAGGATGGTTGTTGAGGTTATTTGTGGACAGAGGGCTGTGAAGTGTATGAAGCAGGTCTGCAGGGGATGCTTGTCTGGCAGCAGGCTGTGGCCCAGGATTGGGTGATATATCACCAGCTGCAAGTAAGAGTAGGAGGGAGAGAGTAAGCAAATGTGAATGGGATTTAAATGTTTGTGAGGTTTTTGAGCTGCTGGAGGGAGAGAGAGATTTCAGGAGAGCCGACAGTTCATGAGAAGCTGAGTAAGGTGAGGAAAGCAGAGCAGGTGAAATGAATATGGAGTGTGGTACACTGGGAGGATGCATATTGCAATGCAACTTGTAGATATTTGCAGACAGGCAGAACATAAGAAAAAGTGCAGTAAACATGGTAATGGTCTCTGATAACTCTCAGTTAACTCTTTCCTGGCTCATTTTAAGATCTGGGTTTCTGTTTTAAGCACTAAATTGTCACTGTTTAAAGCTTTCAGCGAAACCGTGTATAGTGGGAACTGTGCCATAGGAAAACATGGGCATTACTTTGAAAATCAGTTTTCTTTCAGCTATAACTGAGAGCAACAGATTAAGTTTAAAAGGGTCCTAAAGTAAATATTTATGCTTTTGTTTTTTTAGGGTTAGGGATGTTAGAGGGGGGGGGTTAAAGGACACCTGAAGTGAGAGGAATATGGAGGCTGTCATATTTATATCAATATTTACAATACCAGTTGCCTGGCAGGCCTGCTGATCTATTTGGCTGCAGTAGTATCTGAATAACACCAGAAACAAGCATGCAGCTAATCTTGTCAGTTCTGAAAATATTTTCAGAAACACCTGGTCTGTACCTACATCTATGCCATTGTATGTAGTTTAGGATCCTTTTAATTACCTGTAACAGTAGAGTCAGGGCCGGATTTGTACTCTTTACCGCCCAAGGCCAATTTCACCAGCCGCCCCCCTTCAGTATAGGTAACGAGATGACCCTTCCCTCCAGTATAGGTAGCCAGATGACCCCTCCCCCTTCCCTCCAGTATAGGTAGCGAGATGACCCCTCCCCCTTCCCTCCAGGATAGGTAGCCAGATGACCCCTCCATCCTTCCCTCTAGTATAGATAGCAAGATGACCCCTCCCCCTTCCCTCCAGTATAGGTAGCCAGATGACCCCTCCATCCTTCCCTCTAGTATAGATAGCCTTAGGACCCCCCTCCAGTATAGGTAGCCAGATGACCCGTCCCCTCTTTCCCTCTAGTATAGGTAGCCTGATGATCCCTTCCCTCCCCCTCCAGTTTAGGTAGCCAGATGACTCCCTTAATCCCTCCCTTTCCCACTCCCCCCTTTCAGTACAGCTTGCCTCCACACCACAGCAGCCATCAGCGTCACTCACTTCTCTGCTCGTCTCCAGTGCAGAAGCTTCCTCTTCCCCTCCGTCTCCAATGCTGCCCAAGTCCGTAGCCGCACGCCACAACACCAACGTGCACAGAGTGCAAGGTGGCTGCTGTACAGGTGGCTGGCAGCAGGGAGATTAGGCACTCACTTGATCTCCCTGCATTGCAGCATTTGCAGTCTTGCAAATACTGCACCAGTTTAGTTTGCTGCTTTGGTGCCCTTGCTCCTGTGGTGCCCTAGGCCATGGCCTAGGTGGCCTAGGCCTAAATCCGGCCCTGAGTAGAGTATTGTACTGTGTTAGCCATCACTGAAAGCATAAAGTTTTAATCAGGATTATATAATTTATTGACTAACTTAAAAGAAAAAGCTTTCTGCTACTAAGCCTTCTTCTTCCTGTATACTGACAAGATGTTGTTATTTGTTACTTACCTGTTCTCTGTTTTGGATGGGCTTCTCTCCATTGCGCTTCCCTGTCACCTGTTTGTGGCTCTGACTGCAGTCAGTTGTCCACTTGTCCCCCTTATATTTTGGCGCTCCTGTACGGATGTGCACAGGAGGCGAGTGTTATGGGTATGTGTACTTGAAAAGTGCTGCTCCTACACAAGCGTCATTTCTAAAGTATGCATGCCCAGAACAGTATTGGCTGCTGTGCACATTCGGGCAGAAGCGTGGAATTACAGGGAGCACGAGTGCACAGAGCATGCACCGCTTCTTTGTGGAATGAAGGGCATAGCAGCACAATGGAAAGGACCCCATTTATATCTGTGATGACTAGTAAGGTTTGTGGACAGAATAGTGTTGGGGTTAAGGGCGGTTGGTGACACCTGGCCTTGGGTCCTGGAAAGTACAAATCCAGCCCTGCCTCCAGAATCACACCAGAAACAAGCATGCAGCTAGTCTTGTCAGATCTGATAAAAATGTCAGAAACACCTGATCTGCTGCATGCCTGTTCAAGGTCTAGGGCAAAAAGTATTAGAGGCAGGGGAACAGCAGAACAGCCAGGCAACTGGTATTGCTTAAAAGTAAATCAATATGGCAGCCTCTATATACCTCTCACTACAGTTCTCCTTTAATCCCTCTTTTTCCTACCCTCTTTCAGTATAGGTAGCTAGCTCACCTTCACACGGCAGCAGCCATCAGTGTCACTCATGCTTCCTCTTCCTTTCCGTCTCCAATGCTGCCCAAGTCCATAGCCGCCAGCCACAATGCAAACGTACACAGAGAGCAAGGTGGCTGCAACAACATATTTTCTTATAAAATCTTTATAGTATGCGTGCCTAAAGGTAGCCATACACTGGTCGATTTGCCATTAGATCGACCAGCTGACAGATCCCTATCTGATCGAATCTGATCAGAGAGGGATCGTATAGCTGCCTTTACTGCAAACAGATTGTGAATCGATTTCAGCCTGAAACCGATCACAATCTGTTGAGCTGCTCCTGCCGCCTGTGCCCTCTCCCCTATACATTACCTGACGCTGGCTCCCGGGCGTCTTCTCCGCGCTGCACCACACCGCTATGTTCTTGCTCCATCCCGGCGCTTCCTGTGTCACTCCGTGACCAGGAAGTTCAAATAGAGCGCCCTCTATTTGAACTTCCTGGTCACTGCAGTGACACAGGAAGCGCCGGGATGGAGCCGGAACAGAGCGGTGCAGCGCTGAGAAGACGCCCGGGAGCCAGCGTCAGGTAATGTATACCTGATCGGATCGGCCGCCGCTAGCGACGCGCACCCTACCCGCGGGCGATCGAGGGTAATTTCCCGCACGGCGCGATCGACGGACCGATCCGATTTCGGGAGGAAATCGGATCGGCGGGTGCGTTTAGCGCGAACGATTGGCAGCAGATTCGATCCCAGGATCGAATCTGCTGTCGAAACGGCCGCGAATCGGGCCAGTGTATGGCCACCTTAAAGGTGTGTCCAGGGTGTGTGGCTTAACTGTCCCTCTTTCTGATCTCATAAAGTTGGGAGGTATGACTCTGTACAGAGCACAGAGTGTCTGATGCTCAGTAGAGCGAAACGATCGTCAGGCGTGTCATCGTTCCTACTTCACCCCACAGCTGAACATAGGGTAGGATCTAAAGTTACTGGCATATAGTGAATGTTTTTTTTTAAACGTGGAAGCCTAATCCAATAAAGCTTTTTTATTGATACATGAGCTGCAGTGCCAAACTGATTTTTCTTTTTTACAATAATACTCTGTACAGAGCTGTGGAAGATGTTGGTGATACATAAATATTAAAAAATAATGACATATTTGCCCTTCCTGCCCAAACTGGCAAAAGCTGCAAGCAAGCATTCTTTTTCAGCAAGACAGCTGTTAGCTGTCGCCCCTCCAATCTCACTCACTGGCCTGGGTATCCCACAATACACATGTAACTTGGGGGTTGTCTCTTTATTAAGAACTCTTTTACAGCTGTCCTAAACAATGAGATGGATGAAGATTGCGAAGATGTGGAGTCCGTTTGGGTAAATATTCATGGTGGAAATAAAGGTTGCCAATTGCTTATTGGGGTATGCTACAGGCCACCACATATTCATGAAGCTGCAGAACTGCAATTACTACAGCCAGGGCTGGGCTGAGGCAGAGGCGAGAGAGGCTCCAGCATCAGGGTGCAGTGTAGGAGGGGCGCACAACTCACTCGGCTATCATTCCCCTATTGTTTTTGAAGCAAAGAGAAATAAGAAAAGGGGATACATGGCAGTGACTGCAAGCCAGATAATTAGCGATTAAGGCGTGGGGGGGCACCTTTTAGTCTAATAGCAGACAGTGTGTGACGGCTGGGGTGAGAGGGATCGGGGGGCGCACTTTGGTGTCTCAGCCTTGGGTGCTGTAAGACCTTGTCCCGGCTCTGACTACAGCAGATTGAAAAAGCTGCAAGTAACAATTAGTTCATAGTTACGGGTGACTTCAACTTTCCAGATATTGACTTGAGTATTGAGGCTACCCATTCTGGTAAAAGCATTTCTGGCATCACTACAGGACAGTTACCTGACTCAAATCGTAACAGAACCAACTAGGGGGAATGTGTTACTTCATTTGATCATTTCAAATAGACCAGATAATGTATCAAATGTGCACTCAGGTTCATGAACATTTGGGAAATAGTGATCACAACATGATAACATTTGATCTGGTGACTGATAGGCCGCGTGGAAGCGGGACCACTAAAAATTTGAATTTTAGAAGAGCAAAGTTCAATCAACTCAGGCAGGCACCAAGTTTGGTGAACTGGGATAATGTACTACAAGGGGAGAACACTGAAGGGAAATGGCAAGCTTTTAAACGTCTTCTCAATCAATATTGTGGTAGGTATATCCCATATGGAAACAAAACGTCCATGAATATACAGTGGAGTGTGAGAAAGCGCGGAGGAGCCGCCGCCATGAGCCAGCGGCAGGCGGCTCCTTCCGCACACAGCGCCCACTCGCACGGAGAGGCAGCCGTCTCCTCGCATCATGAGGCGGCTATCTCCGTGCAGCACATGACGGAGCGCGGTGGAACCGCCGCGTTGGACGCGGCAGTTAGCGCGCATGTCCCCGCTGCGGAGACACCGCAGAGCGGGGCTGCTGTGGCTGGGACTCGTAGTCCCTCAAGGTTTAGAGTGACGCGCGCGCACGCACTCAGACAAGTTTTATGACGTCCAGGAGGGAGTCAGCTGATCAGGCAGGTCAGCTGACTCTAGCTCCGTTCCCCATTGGTCCAGCAATCAGGGAGGTGCTGGGGGACACCTAGGTGTATATATACTGCTGGCTGTTCACTCGTTGCTTGTCTGGCATTGCGATCACATATGTGGGAGCACCCAGATCCGTAGTCAGATCCGTTAGTGTGCCAGGACCAGCGGGAGATGTAATCCTACACTAAGCTAGATTCTGTTGATAGCTTAAAGTACTAGTTTGATTGTGATTATCTGTTATGACCTTTGCCTGCCTCGACTATCCTCCTGAACTCTGACCTTGTACCTCGTTATATCTGATACCCTGTTGCTGAACCCTGCCTGTACTTTGACTCCGCCTCTGCCTCCTGATTTTGTACCCCGATATATCTGATACTCCGTTGCTGAACCCTGCCTGTACTTTGACTCCGCCTCTGCCTCCTGATTTTGTACCCCGATATATCTGATACTCCGTTGCTGAACCCCGCCTGTACTCTGACTCTGTCTTTGCCTACTGATATTGTACTTATCTGTCCGTCTGTATACGACCTGGCTTGTCCGACCTCGAGAACCGACCTCACGATTGGAGGCGGTTCCCCCGTCCTGTTGGTGACACTTCCTCCTGAGTGTCACTTTCGGACTTCCCTTCCCACTGTCAGTCTGACTCCTCCCGTCTTGGAGAGCTCAGATCTGCGGAAGGAATCTGTGCAGTCCTCCTTGCTGCACTGAGGCTTGTCCTCTGTATTACTGTTGCACCAATCACAACACTCTACTCAGGTGAACAGAGGTTAGCTAGTATATTGGATTATCGGTGATACTGCAGATCACATATAATCTGGTATACGTCTGTATTTCCTGTGATACTGCAGATCACCGGTAATCAGACCTCTCTGTGCTTCACCGATCGTTACAGAACGCCAGAACACAAAACCGATGGAATCACGCGCTGATCCTCTGACTGTGCTAGCCACTTCGGTGGATAACATTCATCAAGCACTGGGCCAGCACAAAGCCTTAATCGATGCTCTATCAGGCTCTGTGAAAACCCTCCAGACGTCAGTTGATTCAGTGCGATCCCCTCATAGTGATGACATACGTATGCCTGTACCTGATAAATTTTCCGGCCACAAGTCTGACTTCCGGAATTTCAGGAGTAGAGTGTTGTCGTATTTCGAGTTGAGACCCCGATCCTCGGGGACTGAGACCCAACGGGTCATCTTTATTAAAAAACTTTGTTGACTGGGGACTCCCAGTCCTGGGCATATAACCTGCCTCCTACCGATACCGCTCTGACCTCGGTAGAGGAATTCTTTAAGGCCATGGCCATAATCTACGACGACCCTGACCTTGCTGCGTCCTCAGAGCGGAAGCTCAAACTTTTGCGGCAAGGCAGAGGTTCGGTCGAGGATTATGCGGCGGAGTTCCGTAGGTGGTCAGTCACCTCTAGATTTGATAACTTCGCCCTAATGGATTATTTTTTGTCTGGGTTGACGGAGGAGGTCTCCGACTTAATGTTAACCGTACCCGAGCCCAAGACAGTTGATGAGGCCATATCATCGGCCATTCGAGTAGATCGCAGGCTACGCCATCAGAGGCAGGCCAGGGGCAGTCACCGTGTCAGGGTGACTTCGTACGCGGCACCGGTTGCTGCATCCTCTGTAACAGCATCTCCGCCTGTCTCACCCTTTCCGGCCTTGCCTCCACCAGAGCCGATGCAAATTGGTCGATCAAAACTGACCCAGGTGGAGCGAAGGCGGAGGATGACGGAACAACTGTGCCTATACTGTGCAGAGGCAGGACATAGGGTGCGAAACTGCCCCAACAGGGCGGGAAACGGGTCTGCCTAGGAGTAGTGGGGGGTGACACCCTAGGCACACAAACCTCACCCCTTAAAGAGAAAAAATTACTTCTCCCTTGTACGGTCACATGGGATGATAAGTCTGTTGCCACTGAAGCTTTTATTGACTCCGGCTCAGCGGCTAACTTTATGAACTTTGAGTTTGCTCAGGAGTTGGGTCTACCACTCACTCCCGTGAGACCCCCCATTCAGGTCACAGCAGTTGACGATTCCCCTTTGCAGCGGAATCGTCCCCTGTCACAGACTCCGCTTGTGAAGCTCACCATAGGGGTATTGGGGGAGCAGTTACAATTTTTTGTTTTACACATGTCCACCTCCACTATTATCCTAGGCATGCCTTGGTTGCAGGTTCATTCCCCGCAGATAGACTGGGCCACAGGACAGTTGACAGCATGGTCACCTCATTGTTTCCAGGAAGTGTTTGGGGAGACTGACATTAGGTCTAACTAAGGACAAGGTACAGGTGGAAGGTATACCGGAACAATACTCAGATTATGCCGATGTGTTTTGTCCCAAGGCCGCGGATAAATTACCCCTGCATCGCCCATTTGACTGTCCCATTGACCTTCGTTCTGGTTGTATGCCTCCTCGAGGCCATTTATATAACTTATCTGGCCCTGAGAAACTCGCCATGCAGGAGTACATCCGTGAGAACTTGGCAAAGGGCTTCATCAGGCTGTCCCGGTCACCCGCTGGGGCAGGCTTCTTTTTTGTTAAAAAGAAAGACGGGGGTTTACGGCCTTGCATCGATTATCGTGGCCTCAATAAAATCACAGTGAAGAATCGCTACCCGTTACCACTCATAGACGATTTGTTCACACAGGTCACTGAGGCTAGGATATTTTCAAAACTGGATTTACGGGGGGCATACAACCTGGTGCGTATAAGGAAGGGCGATGAATGGAAGACGGCCTTCAATACCCCTGATGGGCACTACGAGTACAGGGTGATGCCCTTCGGTTTGTGTAATGCCCCGGCCGTCTTCCAGGAACTCATCAATTAGGTTTTTCGGGAGGTGTTGGGAAAGTTCGTTTTAGTCTATCTAGACGACATTCTCATTTTTTCTAACAACCTCCCGGAACACAGAACCCATGTCAGGATGGTATTAGACAAACTGAGGCAGAATCTGTTATACGCCAAACTCGAGAAATGTATTTTTGAGGTCACGTCGGTTGCCTTTCTGGGGTATATAATCTCCACCTCAGGTCTGTCTATGGACCCTGCCAAGGTCTCCGCGGTCCTGGAGTGGCCGCAGCCGGTGGGGTTAAAATCATTGCAACGGTTCTTGGGGTTTGCAAACTATTATAGAAGGTTTATTAAGGGGTACTCCACAGTAGTCGCCCCTCTAACTAGCCTTACTAAAAAAGGGGCAGACACCACTCATTGGTCTCCCGAGGCCTTACAGGCTTTTTCTAAGTTAAAGGGGTTGTTCTGCTCAGCACCCATACTCAGACACGTGGACACTTCTTTTCCATTTATTGTTGAGGTAGACGCCTCGGAGATCGGGGTGGGGGCTGTGCTGTCCCAGCGTTCTGGTCTCCAGGGTAGACTACACCCGTGTGCCTATTTTTCCCGAAGGTTCTCTCCGGCAGAGAGAAACTACGACATAGGCAACAGGGAGCTCCTAGCCATCAAATTGGCCTTCGAAGAGTGGCGTCATTGGCTAGAGGGAGCTGAGCACACTATCACGGTTTATACCGACCACAAAAACCTGGAATACATCGAGGGGGCTAAAAGGTTAAGCCCAAGGCAGGCTCGATGGTCGCTATTTTTCTCGAGATTTACATTTTTGATCACGTATACGCCAGGTAGTAAGAATACCAAGGCAGACGCACTCTCTAGGTGTTTTGAGCCGGAGACAGCACAGCCCTCTGTTCCCGAGACCATTGTCCCACGAAGTGTGGTGTTAGCCGCCACCGAGACTTGGGAGGACTGGAAAGAGACCTTGAGTCCTTTTCAGCAGGATATCCCGGAAGGGAAACCAGACGGGGTATTATTTGTTCCGTTACCATTCCGTCTCCAGATCTTGGAGATGATCCACTCTCATAAGAACGCGGGACATCCTGGAGCGTCTAGAACGCAAGATCTCGTGGCCAGATGTGCATGGTGGCCTTCGCTAGCCGCTGACTGCAAAGAGTTTGTCAGGGAATGTGCGGTGTGCGCGAAAAGCAAGCCCTCCCGGCTGGCATCTGTGGGTACTTTGCAGCCTTTGCCCACCCCGAGTGAACCATGGACCCACTTGTCCATGGATTTCGTGGGAGAGCTTCCGAGATCTGAAGGCATGTCAGTTATTTGGGTGGTGGTTGACCGTTTTAGTAAGATTGCCCACTTCGTGCCTTTGAAAGGACTCCCCTCGGCCCAGGAACTGGCCGATTTATTTATCATCCATGTCTTCAGACAGCATGGCATTCCAGAAGACATAGTATCCGATCGGGGAGTCCAGTTTGTTTCTAAATTTTGGAAGGCATTCTGTCACCAAATGGGCATGAAATTGTCATTTTCCTCGGGGTACCACCCACAGACAAATGGCCAGACGGAGAGGTTCAACCAATCGTTAGAGCAATTTCTGAGATGCTACGTTGCCGAGGCACAGAGTGATTGGGTTAAATATTTACCTTATGCAGAATTTGCCCACAATAACTTAAAGAGTTCGTCCTCAGGTTTCTGTCCATTTCAGATTGTGACAGGTAAACTGCCTAAATTCTCCCCATTGCCAGTTGCGGCCACTCCGTTCCCAGCCTTGGAGGCGTGGCAAAGGTCGTTTAAGGACATGTGGTGGACCATCAAGAATAATCTCGTTAAAGCATTTCAGAGTCAGAAAGGTCAGGCTGACAAGAGACGCTCGTTAGAGTGGAAATTCCAACCAGGAGATTTGGTTTGGGTGTCAACCCGTCAGCTGACCCTGAAACAACCCTCTGACAAACTTGGTCCCAGGTTCGTGGGTCCATTCCCAGTTACTAGGAAGATCAACGATGTCACATATACAGTTGATCTTCCCACCAGCATGCGTGGAGTGAGGTCCTTCCACGTATCACTTCTCAAACCCGCAGTCCAGGTGGGCCCCACTCCTCCTCCTCCTCCTCCTGTCTTAGTCGATGCCCAACCCGAGTATGAGGTGGAGAAGATCATAGACTCACGTACTGTACAAAACTCGGTGCAGTATCTCGTACATTGGAAGGGGTACGGCATTGAGGAGAGGCAATGGGTACCTGGGAACCGCATGCATGCGGACGAGTTAGTGAGAGAATTTCATGCTGTACATCCAGAAAAACCTGGAAGGAGCTGTCCGGAGTCCACTCCTCGGGGGGGGGGGGAGGGGGTACTGTGAGAAAGCGCGGAGGAGCCGCCGCCATGAGCCAGCGGCAGGCGGCTCCTTCCGCACACAGCGCCCACTCGCACGGAGAGGCAGCCGTTTCCTCGCATCATGAGGCGGCTGTCTCCGTGCAGCACATGACGAAGCGCGGTGAAACCGCCGTGTTGGACGCGGCGGTTAGCGCGCATGTCCCTGCTGCGGAGACACCGCAGAGCGGGGCTGCTGTGGCTGGGACTCGTAGTCCCTCAAGGTTTAGAGTGACGCGCGCGCGCGCGCACTCAGACAAGTTTTATGACGTCCAGGAGGGAGTCAGCTGATCAGGCAGGTCAGCTGACTCTAGCTCCGTTCCCCATTGGTCCAGCAATCAGGGAGGTGCTGGGGGACACCTAGGTGTATATATACTGCTGGCTGTTCACTCGTTGCTTGTCTGGCGATGCGATCACATATGTGGGAGCACCCAGATCCGTAGTCAGATCCGTTAGTGTGCCGGGACCAGCTGGAGCTGTAATCCTACACTAAGCTAGATTCTGTTGATAGCTTAAAGTACTAGTTTGATTGTGATTATCTGTTATGACCTTTGCCTGCCTCGACTATCCTCCTGAACTCTGACCTTGTACCTCGTTATATCTGATACCCTGTTGCTGAACCCTGCCTGTACTTTGACTCCGCCTCTGCCTCCTGATTTTGTACCCCGATATATCTGATACTCCGTTGCTGAACCCCGCCTGTACTCTGACTCTGTCTTTGCCTACTGATATTGTACTTATCTGTCCGTCTGTATACGACCACCGACTTCACGATTGGAGGCGGTTCCCCCGTCCTGTTGGTGACACTTCCTCCTGAGTGTCACTTTCGGACTTCCCTTCCCACTGTCAGTCTGACTCCTCCCGTCTTGGAGAGCTCAGATCTGCGGAAGGAATCTGTGCAGTCCTCCTTGCTGCACTGAGGCTTGTCCTCTGTATTACTGTTGCACCAATCACAACACTCTACTCAGGTGAACAGAGGTTAGCTAGTATATTGGATTATCGGTGATACTGCAGATCACATATAATCTGGTATACGTCTGTATTTCCTGTGATACTGCAGATGACCGGTAATCAGACCTCTCTGTGCTTCACCGATCGTTACATGGAGGAAATAATTATTTGACCCCTCACTGATTTTGTAAGTTTGTCCAATGACAAAGAAATGAAAAGTCTCAGAACAGTATCATTTCAATGGTAGGTTTATTTTAACAGTGGCAGATAGCACATCAAAAGGAAAATCGAAAAAATAACCTTAAATAAAAGATAGCAACTGATTTGCATTTCATTGAGTGAAATAAGTTTTTGAACCCTCTAACAATAAAAGACTTAATACTTAGTGGAAAAACCCTTGTTTGCAAGCACAGAGGTCAAACGTTTCTTGTAAATGATGACCAAGTTTGCACACATTTTAGGAGGAATGTTGGTCCACTCCTCTTTGCAGATCATCTCTAAATCTCTAAGGTTTCGAGGCTGTCTCTGTGCAACTCTGAGCTTGAGCTCCCTCCATAGGTTTTCTATTGGATTAAGGTCCGGAGACTGACTAGGCCACTCCATGACCTTAACCACCCTGGCGTTCTGATTAAATCGCCAGGGTGGCTGCGGGAGGGTTTTTTTTAAATAAAAAAAAAACTATTTCATGCAGCCAACTGAAAGTTGGCTGCATGAAAGCCCACTAGAGGGCGCTCCGGAGGCGTTCTTCCGATCGCCTCCGGCGGCCAGAAGTAACACGGAAGGCCGCAATAAGCGGCCTTCCGTTTCGCTTACCTCGTCGCCATAGCGACGAGCGGAGTGACGTCATGGACGTCAGCCGACGTCCTGACGTCAGCCGCCTCCGGTCCAGCCCTTAGCGCTGGCCGGAACTGTTTGTTCCAGCTACGCTGGGCTCGGGCGGCTGGGGGGACCCTCTTTCGCCGCTGCACGCGGCGGACCGCCGCGCTGCAGCAGCGATCAGGCAGCACACGCGGCTGGCAAAGTGCCGGCTGCGTGTGCTGCTTTTTATTTCATTAAAATCGGCCCAGCAGGGCCTGAGCGGCAGCCTCTGGCGGTGTTGGACGAGCTGAGCTCGTCCAGACCGCTCAGCAGGTTAATGTGCTTCTTCTTGAGCCACTCCTTTGTTGCCTTTGCTGTATGTTTTGGGTCATTGTCGTGCTGGAACACCCATCCACGACCCATTTTCAGTTTCCTGGCAGAGGGAAGGAGGTTGTCTTTCAGGATTTCACGATACATGGCTCCGTCCATTTTCCCGTTAATGCGATTAAGTTGTCCTGTGCCCTTAGCAGAAAAACACCCCCAAAGCAAAATGTTTCCACCCCCATGCTTGATGGTGGGGACGGTGTTTTGGGGGTCATAGGCAGCATTTTTCTTCCTCCAAACACAGCGAGTTGAGTTAATGCCAAAGAGCTCTATTTTGGTCTTATCAGACCACAGCACCTTCTCCCAGTCACTCACAGAATCATTCAGGTGTTCATTGGCAAACTTCAGACGGGCCTGCACATGTGCCTTCTTGAGCAGGGGGACCTTGCGAGCCCTGCAGGATTTTAATCCATTGCGGTGTAATGTGTTTCCAATGGTTTTCTTGGTGACTGTGGTCCTTGCTAATTTGAGGTCATTTACTAACTCCTCCCGTGTAGTTCTAGGATGCTTTTTCACCTTTCTCAGAACCATTGACACCCCACGAGGTGAGATCTTGCGTGGAGCCCCAGAGCGAGGTCGATTGATGGTCATTTTGTGCTCCTTCCATTTTCGAACAATCGCACCAACAGTTGTCACCTTCTCTCCCAGCTTCTTGCTAATGGTTTTGTAGCCCATTCCAGCCTTGTGCAGGTCTACAATTTTGTCTCTGACATCCTTGGACAGCTCTTTGGTCTTTCCCATGTTGGAGAGTTTGGAGTCTGCTTGATTGATTGATTCTGTGGACAGGTGTCTTTTATACAGGTGACTAGTTAAGACAGGTGTCCTTAATGAGGGTGACTAATTGAGTAGAAGTGTCTAACCACTCTGTGGGAGCCAGAACTCTTAATGGTTGGTAGGGGTTCAAAAACTTATTTCACTCAATGAAATGCAAATCAGTTGCTATCTTTTATTTAAGGTTATTTTTTCGATTTTCCTTTTGATGTGCTATCTGCCACTGTTAAAATAAACCTACCATCGAAATGATACTGTTCTGAGACTTTTCATTTCTTTGTCATTGGACAAACTTACAAAATCAGTGAGGGGTCAAATAATTATTTCCTCCACTGTAACAAGGCCTCTATGGATGAATAGAAAGGTTAGAGATAAAATGAAAGGGAAAAATAATGCCTATAAGGTCCTAAAACAGGAGGGGGGTGAGGCTGCACTAAGCAATTATAAGGAGTGTAATAAAAGTTGTAAAAAAGAAATTAGGCTGGCAAAGATTGAAGCTGAAAATCAAATCGCTAGGGATATCAACTCTAACCCAAAAACGTTTTACAAGTACATCAACTCTAAAAAAAAAAAAAAAAAAGAAAGGTTGACTGGACTCCTAAAGGATGAGGGTGGGAACTCAATGGTGGATGACCAAGGTAAGGCAGAGTTATTAAATGCTTTCTTTGCTTCTGTCTTCACAAGGGAAACATCACTGTTGCAAATTACAGATGCAGAAGAGTCTCAATCTTCCAATTGTATTATTAAATACTTAACACAGGAAGAAGTGAAGGCAAGACTAAATACATTAAAAATAGACAAGGCACCTAGCCCGGATGGCATGCATCCTCGGGTCCTAAGGGAATGAAGTTCAGTTATAGATAAACATAAACCCCTTTAACTTATCTTTCGTGACTCTCTTTCAACTGGCAGAGTCCCAATGGATTGGCGTACAGCCCACGTTTTCCCATTATTTAAGAAGGGCAAAACATCAGATCCAGGAAATTATAGACTTGTAAGCTTAAAGGGACTCCGAGCAGTGCAGAAACTATGGAAAGATGCATATCATTTTAAAGCTCTCTTTCTCCTCTTTCCAATTAAATATAAACCGCCACCCTACGCCTTTTAGTTTTCGCTATTTTCGCGATTGAAATTGCCCCGGCCGCGATTTCAATCGCGAAAATAGAGAAAACTAAAAGGTGTAGGGCGACGATTTAGGTGTCGGCAGAAAGAGGAGAAAGAGAGCTTTAAAATGATATCCAACTTTCCATAGTTACTTGCATTACACAGGACGACACTTTCCCCAGTGTCAGCAGCTCCATTCAGCAGAAAAAGTCGCCCTGTGTAATACAATGTAACTATGGAAAGATGGATATCATTTTAAAGTTCTCTTTCTCCTCTTTCTGGCGACCCCTAAATCATCGCCCTACGCCTTTTAGTTTTCTCTATTTTCGCGATTGAAATCGTGGCCGCGGCAATTTCAATCGCGAAAATAGCGAAAACTAAAGGACGTAGGGCGGCGGTTTATATATCATTGGAAAGAGGAGAAAGAGAGCTTTAAAATGATATGCATCTTTCCATAGTTTCTGCACTGCTCGGAGTCCCTTTAAAGAAAACCTGAACTGAAAATTAAAAGTCAAAATAAACATACACAAGTCATACTTATCTCCCGTGTAGTCTACTCCTCAATCTCTTTCTCCTTTCCCCCATTCTGTTTGTCCACTGTGATCAAGGGAATTCTCTGTCCTCCATTTTGAAAATGGCCTTTACCCCATAACAGCTTTCTGGTCAGCACACTGTTAAACTGTAACATCGCCCACTTGAGCCATAGGGAAACATAGACATTACTTAGCACAGCAGTTGTCCTCTCAGCTATAACTGACAGCAACTGATAAATAACTGACAGCAACTGATATATTTCAAAATGTTGTCAGAAGTGTAAGGGATCATTGTCAGAAGAAAATGGTGCGCTTCTGAGAGGAACTGATGGCAAGGTTACTATGTTATGTTCATTTGAAGTTACCTCATGTGTTTATTTAAAATAATTTTACTCAGCACAGGTTCCCTTTAACATTAGTTGTATGCAAACTATTTGAGGGGTTACTAAGAGATACTATACATTACTTCATAGTAGAAAATAATCTTATTTCTCAGCATCAGCATGGGTTCAGGGCCGGATTTCTGGGAAGGCCCCCAAAGCCCGCGCCTAGGGCGGAGCCATGCAAGGGGCGGGTTTTCACCATCCCTCATCCATTCCCCACCACATCTCGCCTGTCCCATTAACGCTGAACACCCATCTGCTTTGCTCTGCATACTGCAGTGCGGGCGTACAGAAGGTGGCTAAATGCATGACAGACAGGGAGCATCAGCTAATCAACAGTCCGTGGCTGTACAAACATTTAAGCCTAGCCCGCCCTTTCTCCGCCCCTCCTTACCAGCTCAACCTATTGCAATCCAGCTTACAGCAGAAGAATGAAGGAGTCACTGACTGCTCTATCGTGTGTGTGGCTCTTGCTCTATTCACAAGAGACAGAGCTCCGTTGCCTGCTAGATTCAGCTGCCTCCTCGTTCCTCTAACAGACTAAGTAAACACGCTGTCCTCCGCCAGGCTAAGTTCACTTCATGGATTGCTGAAGGAATGCTTTGCTGTTATCTGTAAATCATTAAAGATAACCTAAAGTCAAAAAAAATAAAATGAGATGAACTCACCTAGGGCTTCCCTCAGCCCCCTGCAGCCGATCGGTGCCCTCGCAGCTCCGCTCCGATGCCTCTGCACCCGCCGGCGAACACTTCCGGTTTCGCCATCACCGGCCGACAGGCATGGGAACGCGAGTGATTGTTCGCGTTCCCAGCCTGTATATCGCCCCCTATGCTGCTATTGCGGCCTTTCTTGACACCAGGCCATCTTCCAAAAGTCTTCGCCTCACTGTGCGTGCAGATGCGCTCATACCTGCCTGCTGCCATTCCTGAGCAACCTCTGCACTGGTTGCACTCCGATCCCGCAGCTAAATCCTCTTTAGGAGACGATCCTGGGGCTTGCTGGACTTTCTTGGACTCCCTGAAGCCTTCTTAACAAGAATTGAACCTCTTTCCTTGAAGTTCTTGATGATCCTATAAATTGTTGATTTAGGTGCAATCTTAGTAGCCACAATATCCTTGCCTGTGAAGTCATTTTTATGCAACGCAATGATGGCTGCGTGCGTTTCTTTGCTGGTCACAATGGTTAACAATGGAAGATCAATGATTTCAAGCATCACCCTCCTTTAACATGTCAAGTCTGCCATTCTAACTCAATCAGCCTTTCATAATGATCTCCAGCCTTGTGCTCGTCAACATTCTCACATGAGTTAACAAGGTGATTACTGAAATTATCTCAGCAGGTTCTTCAACCACTTGCCGACCGCACACTCATACCGTGCAGCGGCAAAGTGGTAGCTGGAGGACCAGCGATGCAGATCTGCGTCGCCAGGGGCCTCCCTAATTAATCAGGAAAGGCCGCTCGCGCGAGCGGCCGTTTCCTGTTAGATCACGGAGCGGGTCTCCGTGAATAGCCTGTGAGCCGCTGATCTCGGCTCGCAGACTAAATGTAAACGCAGGAGACGTATGTCTCCTTTGTTTACATTGAACAGCGCTGCTGCGCAGCAGCGCCGTAAGGCAGATCGGCGATCCCCGGCCAATCAGCGGCCGGGGATCGCCGCCATGTGACAGAGGACATCCTGTCACAGGCTGCACAGGACGGATAGCGTCCTGTGCAGCCCAGATCACCAGGGGGGACAGGTAGGAGAGGGAGGGGGGGAATTCCGCCGCGGAGGGGGGCTTTGAGGTGCCCCCCGCAACATGCCTATCGACCGGAGCGATCAGACCCCCCCTGCACATCATCCCCATAAGGGGGGGAAAACGGGGGCGATCTGATCCACCTGATCTGTGCTGGAGGCTACAGAGCCCACCCAGCACAGATCACAAAAAACAGCGCTGGTCCTTAAGGGGGGGGGGGGGGGGGTTAAAGGCTGGGTCCTCAAGTGGTTAATGACAGCAACGAAATGCAGTGGAAAAGTTTTTGGGGGATTCAGTTAATATTCATGGCAAAGAAGGACTATGCAATTCATCTGAACACTCTTCATAACATTCTGGAGTACAGTGGATTGCAAAAGTATTCAGCCCCCTTGACATTTTCCTCATTATGTCACATTACTGCCACAAACATGAATCAATTTTATTGGAATTCCACATGAAATACCAATACAAAGTGGTTTAGACGTGAGAAGTGGAACGAAAATCATACAGGATTCCAAACATTTTTTACAAATAAATAACTGCAAGGTGGGGTGTGCGTAATTAATCAGCCCCCCTGAGTCAATTTGTAGAACCACCTTTTGCTGCAATTACAGCTGCCAGTCTTTTAAGGTATGTCTCTACCAGCTTTGCACATCTAGAGACTGAAATCCTTGCCCATTCTTCTTTGCAAAACAGCTCCAGCTCAGTCAGATTAGATGGACAGCGTTTGTGAACAGCAGTTTTCAGATCTTGCCACAGATTTTCGATTGGATTTAGATCTGGACTTTGACTGGGCCATTCTAATACATGAATATGTTTTGTTTTAAACCATTCCATTGTTACCCTGGCTTTATGTTTAGGGTTGTTGTCCTGCTGGAAGGTGAACCTCCGCCCCAGTCTCAAGTCTTTTGCAGACTCCAAGAGGATTTCTTCAAAGATTGCCCTGTATTTGGTCTTCCCATCAACTCTGACCAGCTTCCCTGTCCGTGCCGAAGAGAAGCACCCCCAGAACATAATACTGCCACCACCATATTTGATAGTGGGGATGGTGTGCTCAGCGTGATGTGTAGTGTTAGTTTTCCGCCATACCTAGCGTTTTGCATTTTGGCCAAAAAGTTCAGTTTTGGTCTCATCTGACCAGCGCACCTTCTTCCACATGTTTGCTGTGTTCCCCATATGGCTTGTGGTAAACTGCAAACAGGACTTCTTATGCTTTTCTGTTAACAATGGCTTTCTTCTTGCCACTCTTTCATAAAGGTCAATTTTGTGCAGTGCATGACTAATAGTTGTCCTATGGACAGATTCCCCCACCTGAGCTGTAGATCTCTGCAGTTCGTCCACAGTCACCATGGGCCTCTTGACTGCATTTCTGATCAGAGCTCTCCTTGTTCGGCCTGAGAGTTTAGTTGGACGGCCTTGTCTTGGTAGGTTTACAGTTGTGCCATACTCCTTCCATTTCTGAATGATCGTTTGAACAGTGCTCCGTGGGATGTTCAAGGCTTTGGAAATCTTTTTGTAGCCTAGGCCTGCTTTAAATTTCTCAATAACTTTATCCCTGACCTGTCTGGTGTGTTCTTTGGACTTCATTACTTCAGCGTTACCACCACAATCCCTGCCATGCACTGAGGAGGACAAATAGTTCGTAATAGGCTGTCTGTATGTTGGAAAATAATTGCAACAGCTGTAACCCTCTAAAAGAGGGTCCCAAGATTTTGCCAATGTATTTCTATGTGTGAGGTAACTTTAGCTTCTAAGGCTAAATTGCGCCTTGGATGTTAGCCTAATGGAACCAACACGGCGCATGGGAGAGGCGAGGAGGCACTATAATGGTCGCATAGACTGTTGTTAGGCGACCAAAGCACACAGAGCAGTGGAACTTTCTAGAAGCACCGCGCGGCCTGTCAGACACTACAGCGTAGGCGCATGGGGGCAGGGCGGGAGAGGTGTAGCCAGAGGGAACTGGTTAGAACCAGCCAGATCGCGCCAGAGAGAGGAGAGAGCAGAACTTAGGAGAAGACAGGAGGCAGCAGTTGGGAGCGGGAAAGGAGGCCACGAGATGAGAAAGGCCGCAGCAGTCACCCCGGAGGCTAAGAGGGGACCCGGCGGCCATGCAGAGACTACAGTCGAGCAAGTAAGTCAGAGGCAACCTGGCCAGACAGTGACCAGAGACCAGAGGCAGCGTGCACAGAGTACATCCGAGCTAGTCCAGACAGAAAGGACCCCAGCAGCCAGATGAGTATTAGGCCTGAGAGCCAACTACAAGTTACAGTGTGTGTTCAGTTAGAAGCCAGTGTTCAGCGGAGGCTTGCTGAGATAGAAATATAGCAACCCAGAACCTGAAGAGGTCAATTCTGTTCATAGTGCTGTTACTAGAGACTGTTTGTGTGCAAAAGCTTTAAAGATACAGAGACCTTGTGTTGATGATGCAGTCGTTGATGCAAGATAGAGCTGCCCAGCTAAGGTGAAGAAATCTTCTGCTGATTATATAAAGTATATTAACCCTCCTGGCGGTCTATTAAAATCTGCCAGGGGGCAGCACAGCAGTCTTTTTAAATCGCGGTGCGGCACGGCGGATAGCGGCGATCGAGCGCGGGGCGGCGTCGATTGGTGTGCTCACGCAGCTAGCAAAGTGCTAGCTGCGTGCAGCAAAAAAAATTATGCAAATCGGCCCAGCAGGGCCTGAGAAAACCTCCTGCGCGGCTTACCCCGAACTACGTTACCGGGGTTACCGCCAGGAAGGTTAAGTGTGAAGGCCTTGCTGTCACTAAGAGACATTAACAGCCTTCATAAGTACCCCGCAGAGCTGACACAGCCCCCAGCTTGCATTAAGTCCTGGTATAGAGACATTGTTCCTGTCAAGCCCGTTTCAAGTCAAGAGTTGAAGTTCATGTGCTCTTCTGTGCTATATTCTGAAGTGTAGTAATTGGTAGGAAGGAATTAGTGGGGTGGATGGTACACACCAAAGAACAATAAGACTTTTTAATTTGAAAAGACTGTATACATTTTATTTATCAAAAAGAGAACATTTTTTTTAAAAAAACCCTTGTCCTTAAACCCCCTCCCCAGACTCACCAACCCACTGAGGCCCCACAAGCATTCACTCCATACACCTCCTCAAACATACAAAATCAATGATCCAGGTGCACCTGGACTCTAATAGAAAAAAGCAGCATAAATTGTATATTCATAGGTTGTAGCTGAAAGTCACTCCTAAAGGCCAAAAAGGTTCGCAATGTTCCATGCCAACTCCACAGTGTAGTGTTTTGACAAGGGCAAGTAAGATGTCCACCACTCGGTTAATCCTCTCACATAGCAGTCCTTTATGAATTGCAGACAGCAAACATCAAAGATACTTGTAAGCCACAGCAAGTAATTGCAGCAAAGCACAGCACAAGCCACTACAGTATTGTCCACAGTGATCAATCAAAAGTGATCTTCTAAGCAGAAGCATGAAGCAAATTGCAGCGTGCACGGAGACAACAGCTGAGTACCAAGCGTACAGGCACACATGCCTTCAGCTGACAGTCTTGCAGTAAAGGCAGCTTGTGCAGGGGCTCACCATATCAGATGCCGAGTATTGTGTCCTTGGATTCCCCTAGGTGGCCATGTGTCGCTGTGGCATGGAACGCTGGTGGGCTGGAGTGGAGGTGTCCGGATGCCAGGGGACTCGCAGTGAGGCAGAGAGATAGGGAGGCTCGGACCAGCAAGCGGTGACGCCATCTAGAGCCCCGACATGTTTCACGAGCTCTTTGCTCGTTTCCTCAGGGGGCGTGGCTCTATGTTCTGAAGTGTTGCTAAGAGTTTGATACAAGAAGTGAACCAATGTGTGATTTATGCATATTATCTGAGTACACGACTCTTACGAGAGTAAGACTAGAAGATTGTGTGTTTTGACCAGTGATGTGCAAGGGAGGTGTATTGAGTTATTGAAGTGTTACAGGTTGATTGCAGCTACCAGTGACCACTGTTGGGTCACAAATAAATCTTTGATAATTTCATTTAGTCAGTGTCTGGTGGATTCCTCTAAGCCGGAGCCCAGTGCTAAAGGATAAATTGGGTTACAACAGTGCTGCCAATATGCACCCACAAGAGAGTCTCATATAACCACCCACAGTTCTCAATTCACAATCAGCTGTTCTCAGTATCTCCACTGTACTGTAACTGTTGGTTGCTTCTGATGTAAACGATAAGGGAACAAACTCACCAGCTCCTCTGTCTCTTAAAGTGAGCCTAAACAAAATCAAATAAATAAAGTTTCACTTACCTGGGGCTTCTATCAGCTCCCTGCAGCTGCCCTGTGCCCGCTCCATCACTCAACAATTCTCCGGTCCCCCGCCGTGGCTCAGTTTAGTTTCAGAGCGACCGGCCAGTCGATGGCTAGTGCTCCTGCGCTGCCCTGGTCAAGCGCATTCTCGTTCACGCTCCTGTCACCGGGAGTTTCCTGTGCATGTGTAGTACGCAATTTTTTAGTACTGCGCATGTGCAGGTAGCTCCCGGCAACAGGACTGTGAACGGAGGCGTGCGCGGCCAGAGCCGCACAGGCGCACTGGCCATCGGCTAGCCAGTTGCTCTAAAACCAAACTGAGCCGCGGTGGTTGACCGAAGAATTGGTGAGTGACTGAGCGGGCACAGGGCAGCTGCAGGGGGCTGGTAGAAGCCCCAGGTAAGTGATTTGATTTGGTTTAGGCCGACTTTTATTACAGGAGTCAGTCTTTGAAGGGTCTCAGCCCCCTTCCCAGGCTATGTGGCTCTTAGCTGCTGCTCAGGCACTCCCATCCACAAAGGTTCCCCGTACAGATAATATCCGGCTACTGGTCCCAACCTTAGAGCATTCCTCCACTACAGAGGAATACTCTACTGCTGCAAGGTTTCCGTTTACTTAAATGAAAATAATGCAGCCCCTCATAGTGCAATAAAGTTTAATAAAATGCCATGCCAAGGGTTCCTTGAGAACGCGGCTGCAAAACTTATCCATTCTTCGCACCGCTCCGCATCCACATCTCCCCTCTTTAAATCCCTGCACTGGCTCCCTGTCCGTTTCATTATAAGTTTCAGGATTCTATGCCTGGCGTAAAAATCTGTGCACAAAACCTGCCCTACCTACATTGCGGAGCTTGTTCACAGGTATACACCAGGCCTCCCCCTCCGATCCTCCAATGACCTTCGCCTCACCACCCCACACATTTCCCACTCCCATGCCCGCCTGCAGGATTTCTCAAGAACTGCCCTCACCCTCTGGAACGCCCTTCCTCTGCCCATCAGACTTGCTTCCTCCTTCAACACATTCAAGCAAGCCCTCAAAACACACCTCTTTAAGATGACCTACCCACCCCCTACCACACAGTCACTTTCTACTGAATATTTATTTCAAACCCCCACCCAGTGTTTCCACCCCACCCCTTTAGATTGTAAGCCGCTGGCAGGGTCCTCCCTTCCCTAGTGTAATCTACAGGATTGTGTGCTCCTGTCCTATGACAGCCTGTACTTGTATTACTGGGCTTACCTAACCAGCCTATATTGCATGATCTTGTATTTTGTACAGTTTGCCTCATATAACTTTGTTCTATGTTGTATAACCTTGTTATGTCTGTCATCCTTGTATCATAGTATATATTTATTGTCCAGCGCTGCGTAATATGTTGGCTCTTCATAAATACAATAAATAATAATAATCCAAAAACTACTTGCAGTGGTTCCTTGAGATCCAAAAAGTATTTGCAGGGTTCCTCCAGGGTAAAAAGGCAGAGAAAGGCTGCTGTACACCCTCACTCATGGCTCGCTCGTAGCTCCTCCTTCACACACTAGTCCCCTCCCTCTGTGTTTCATACCACAGCACTCGTCAGGGGCATGGGGACATGCGTGCATAACATCCATGTAAGCTAAAATCTCCTTCCCCGTAAGAGTAATTACCTAGCTCCAGAATAGGTTGCTCGCTCCTAATAACATCATTGGCTGGTCCCGATGTCAATCAACAATGTCATCAGCCCCTCATTCTCAATTGGTTGCTCAGACATTCAGCAGCGATTGATTGCTTGACTATTCAGCGACAGTATTTTATATCATTGTTTTTTTACCAGCCATTACAATTGTGCTATATATATAATAAAGGGGGGTGGCCACAACTATATGATTATGGCTGTTAGATCCACAGTGTGTATACGGCAACAGAACACCGAGACCCAGGCTGCAGCTCGGACTTCTGGGTCTAGGTGAGCGACTGACGTCACTGAAGCGCAGGGTGGTTCTCAGACGCCATTGGATAAGCGGAGGATACATTCCCAGTATGTACTCCGCAGATGTAAACAGTAGTTCACGTGTGTCTGCGTGTCAGCTGACACGCTGAATAGCTATTGGTTTAGTTTCAATTCTGCTTTGTGTTGATTAGTAAAGCTCTTGTATTTAAACTCAGTGAGCGCCTCCAGTCATTGCCCGTGATGGCATTAGCTGTGGCTTGTTGCTGGGTGTGTGCTCACTACCTGATTGATTCCTGTTGCCAATTATTGCCTTGTATCCTGACCACTGTTACCTCTGATTGATTCCTGTTGCAGACTATTGCCTTGTATTCTGACCACGTTTAACCTCTGATTGATTCCTGTTGCCGACTACTGCCTGGTATCCTGACTATTCTTATCTCTACTGGATTTCCTGTTGCCAACCTTGCTCTTGTACCTGGACTACTCTTGCTAACTGCCTGCATTGACCTCTGCTTGGACACGGACTTGCATGAACGCTGCCTGGACTGACCTCGGCTTGTCTAGACTAGAGTACGCTATCTCTGGAAAGAATTATCTGGACTGCCTTGCCATTCTGGAACGTCTCTGCAGTCATCTGATTCATTCATCTGGATTGCCTCATCCTCCAGGCCTCAGGTGAATATATATATATATATATGCACATATATATATATATATATATATATATATATATATATATACACACACACATATATATATATATCCACTTGTGAATACTGTGCCCATTGCATTGCTACAGTTATCAGGTTCTGTGGGTGGATTACTATCTGTCAGCCTGTATGCTACCTTCTACCTGCAGGGTGTATTGTAGTATTGTGTTAGGAAGGAGTTTTCGCAGGTGTTACGGATTGGGCTATAGGTCAGTCATATGGGCATACAGCCTGACCTTTAATCATTGACCAGACAAGCCTGACAGTATCACAGGCCAGATATCCCCTAATCAAAAGGAGACTAACGGGGGGTCTCCACAATGGAGGAGTTACAAGAACAAATACTGCTCCTCACAGGGGCTGTGAATCAGCTCATGGAACAAGTATTTGCTCAATAGGTGCAACTGACTCAAACTGGCCAATGCCTCTTCTCGTGTTGCTTCCTGTCTCTTCTTCTGAACGTTCTGTACCTCCTCCAGCTCCATCTCTTTGAACATCTGTGGATCCCAAAATGCCTCTTCCGGAGAAATTTTCTGGCGCCAGATCTCAATTTAGTAATTTCATGAATAACTGTCTGCTCTCAATCTTCTGGTTCAGAATTTGAAAGAGTGTCTTTTGTCATATCCCTTTTGCAGTGAGATCCACAGTCTTGGGCCTATGGACTTCCACCTGAACATGAAGACCTGACCTCAGTTGATAACTTGTTTAAAGCTATGGCCATATTATACTCTGATCCTGATGTTACTTCTACGGCAGTACAAAGATTAAGGAATTTGCGACAAGGTCGACGCACCGTAGAAGAATATGCTACAGAATTCAGGCGATGGGCAGTTTCAGCTAAATGTAATGATTCAGCACTATTAGACCAATTCCTCTTTGGACTTTCTGATATGGTTAATGATATTCTTGTCAGTCATCCAGTTCCTACATCTCTGGGGAAAGCTTTAACTTTGGCAATCCGGGTAGACAGGCGAGTCAGACAACGCCGTCAAGGAAGGTCTCATATGTCTTATTCCTGTATCTGTTCCTTCAAATAGTAATACTACAACAACCACAGAAGAACCTATGCAGCTGGGGTTTTCAAAACTCTCCAATGCTGAAAAGAATCGTAGAAGAGTAGAAAGACTATGTTTCTATTGTGAGGAATCAGGACACATTGTTCAATAAGACAGAGGTCGGAAAACTACAATGCTTAACTGGCATGGAGAGAACCTGGTTAAGCAATCTCATCATGTTGCCTGTCTCTATTGTCAAATGAGAAATTGTGCACAGTTGCCAGGCCTTAGTTAATTGTGAAGCTGTGGGCAATTTTATGGATATTTCTTTAGCTGAGAGGTTATCCATTTAGACAGTGGCGTAGCTAAAGAGCTGTGGGCCCCGATGCGTGTTTTACATTGGGGCCCCCCAAGCACTCTATACATAACAATTGATACGGCACACCAAAACCTGCCAATGGCAGCTACAGCGTCAGAGGTGTAAGAAGAGGATGGGGAACAGTTTGTTAATGATTACCACTGTTCAAAGTATCTATAGAAGTGATTATTATGAGCACAGGATCAACAGAGAGTTAATAATGTAGTTGAGTGAGGTCCCTTCGGGGCCCCTCTGGCCCAAGGGCCCCGATGCGGTCGCAACCTCTGCAACCCCTATTGCTACGCCCCTGCATTTAGACAACTGCAGTGTCTGAATCGATACACATTACTGCTGTCTATGACTCTGTGTTGCAGCAAGGTCAGGGGTTAAGGTTAACTTCTGAAGTCGCCCTACAAGTAGGGGCTCTACATTTTGAAACCATGAAGTTCTATTGTTTGAAATGTCCTTCTTATCCTATTATTCTTGGGTTACCATGGTTGAAAAGCATAACCCAGTGTTTGATTGGCAGTCTAGTCAGCTGATTAGTTGGTCTGCCCAATGGAATGATGAGTGTTTACAAAAAATTGTGTTAAGTTGTACTAATATCATTGAACAGAAATTACCCCATGTTTATCAAGAATTTGCAGATGTGTTTTCTCCAAAAGCAGCAGATGAGTTACCCCCTCATAGGCCTTATGATTGTGCTATTGATCTTATCTTTGAAAGTATTCCTCCTCGTGTTCGTCTTTACAATCTGACCAGGCCAGAAGCGAAGACAACGAGGGAGTATATCCAGGACAATTTACAAAATTGTCTCATTTGCACTGTTTATATATGCACTTTATTATACAGGTTGTCTAATTTGCACTGTTTATATGTGCACTTTATTATACAGGTTGTCTCATTTGCACTGTTTATATATGCACTTTATTATACAGGTTACTGTTTCTTGCCTATATTTTTACCATCTTTGTTGATGGGGCTATTGGGAATGTATATATTTTGTGATTCCTTATAGCCACTAACTTTTCCATATTTTTGGGAGTTTGTGGTGTAACGATTGGTGTCAGCAACAGAGATTATTGGTGATCTGCAGTATCACCAATAATACAGATGCTATACCTGATTATGTGTGATCTGCAGAATCACCAATAATGCTAGTATAGCTAGACACAGGACACCCAATGTGATATAGTGTTTGGTGCAACAGTAATCAGAGAAGTTATCTCCCGTGAGGCGGGAGATACAGACACTACTGCAGCCAAGGATTCCCTGAGGGGCAGGGAACCAGGCTGTACTGCAGCCAGTGGATACCTGAGGAGCAAGAATCACTGTCTGGCGTAATATTGATGATGATTGGTCTGCAGCTAGGGATTCCCAGAGGAGCAGGGAATCAGACTGTACTGCAGCCAAGGATTCCCTGAGAGGCAGGGAATCAGACTGTACTGCAGCCAGTGGACCTTGGATAGGTAGAGACCCACTGACTACTGTGCTGCACGATGGTCTCCAGTGTAGCTGGTGACCATAGGCCTGATATAGCAGCTAATAACCACCTGAAGAGCAGGCATCACAGGTATACAGTAAGGCTGATCACTCAGGGGCTAGGTGACAGCCAGAAAGGTCAGACAAGCCAGGTCGGCAACACACGGACAGACAAAGTACAGAAGCGGAAGACTGATTCGGTATCCAGGTACAGGCAATGTTGGCAACAGGTAATCAGATGAGCGGAAGTACCGAATCAGAGAACAGGAGAGTAGTCAGGAAAGCCAAAGGTCATAACAGGTAACAGAAATCTCTCTCAATCCTAGTCTTAGGTGTGAAGTCCTTGGTCTCAACACCTGGGATCTAGTCTAACAGATGATAGTAACAATATAGCAATCTCCTAGTCTTAGGTGTGAGGTCCTTGGTCTTAACACCTGGGAACTAGTCTAACACATAAACAGTAGCAAGCAACAGTACTTTAAAGCTATCCATAGAATCTGACTCAGTGTGAATTCCCAGCTCCGGCTGGTTCTAACACACTGTGGGATCTGACTCAGGCCTGAGCGCTAACACGTATATGTTCACAACAGCAGACAACTTGCAAGTGACAAGCGAGTCCTATATGTACTAAAAGCGCTCCACAGCGCCGCCCCAGTCACTCAGCCAATCCGGAGCATAGCTGGAGTCAGCTGATTGGCATGATCAGCTGACTCATCTTCTAGCAGCATAAAGGTCCTGTCGCCTGGCGCGCGCTTAGTTCTCCATCTGTGTGCACTAGAAGGACCAGGCAAGGCAGCATCACGCTGCTGTGCGGCAGCAGCCGCCGGCTGGGACGCGGAGATAGCCGCCATGCCGCTCTCCATTGCGGCGGCAGCTCCGCTATTCATTACAGTACCCCCCTGAGGAGTGGACCCCAGACACTTCCTACCCGGTTTCTCAGGGTGTAAGTCATGAAACTCTTTTTTAAATTCCTCAGCATGCATGCGACAATCCGGCACCCAAGTTCTCTCCTCCAGACCATACCCCTTCCAGTGGACCAGATACTGCACAGAATTTTGCACCAATCGAGAATCCAAAATCTTCTCAATCTCATACTCGGGTTGATCGTTAACCATCACAGGGGGGGGGGGGGGGGAGAGGAATCCACGTGCACTGCAGGCTTCAACAGAGACACATGGAATGATCTCACACCTTTCATGCTAGCTGGGAGATCAACTGCATACGTGACGTCATTAATCCTTCTTATGGTCCTGCAAATCTGGGTCCCAATTTAGGTGACGGTTGCTTTAAAGCCAAATGCCGAGTGGATACCCACACCATGTCCCCTGGGGAAAACTTCCACTCTACAGACCGTCTCTTATCCGCCTGTTTCTTCTGAGCCTGGAAGACTTTCCCTAGATTCCTCTTAACCATTCCCCAAATCTCCCTCAGTGCCCTTTGCCAATCCTCCAGGGCCGGAAATGGGGTAGATGACACAGGTAATGGGGCAAACTTGGGAGATCTTCCTGAGACTACCTGAAACGGGGAGAATCCTGAAGAGGAACTCTTCAGATTGTTATGTGCAAATTCTGCAAACGGCAAAAACTTTACCCAGTCAGACTGTGCATCTGCCACATAACATCTGAGAAACTGCTCAAGGGACTGGTTTATTCTCTCGGTCTGGCCATTGGTCTGTGGGTGGTAGCCTGATGAAAATGAAAGGTCCATCTCCAGCTGATGGCAAAAGGCTCTCCAAAATTTTGACACGAACTGGACTCCCCGATCTGACACTACATTCTCCAGAATGCCATGCAGCCGGAAAATGTGCTGGATGAAGAGATCAGCAAACTCCTGGCCCGAGGGGAGTCCTTTCAAAGGGACAAAATGAGCCATCTTACTGAATCTATCTACTACCACTCAAATGACTGTCTTGCCCTCAGACTTGGGGAGTTCTCCCACAAAGTCCATCGACAGATGGGTCCAGGGTTCACTGGGCACTGGTAGGGGTTGTAGTGTACCCACTGGTGCCTGACGAGAGGGCTTACTCCTGGCACAAACTGAGCACTCTCTTACAAACTCCTTACAATCAGTTGCTAGCGTAGGCCACCAAGCGCATCTGGCCAGCAAATCCTGAGTTCTGGCAGCCCCAGGATTCCCTGCATTTTTATGGGAATGGAACAATTGCAGGAGTTGTAGGCGGAAGGGTAGTGGTACAAACACGACTCCCTCAGGCTTCCCTTCTGGTACATCCTGCTGATAGGGGCCCAGAGTAGCCGTCCAATCCTTCCAGGACTCAGTAGCTGCTAAGACTACGTTCTGAGGTAGGATGGTTTCTGGGGTTGAGGGCTGCACTGTCTCGGGCTCGAAACATCTAGATAGGGCGTCAGCTTTGACGTTCTTACTCCCTGGGGTGTACGTTATGACAAATCTGAATCTTGAAAAGAACAAAGACCAACGGGCCTGTCGAGGAATGTCGCCATTCTTCAAAGGCTAATTTAATGGCCAAAAGTTCTCGATTGCCAATATCGTAGTTCTTCTCAGCAGGAGAGAACCTACGGGAAAAGTAAGCACAGGGGTGAAGTTTGCCCTGCAGACCAGAGCGTTGAGACAGTACAGCCCCAACCCCGACCTCTGAGGCATCGACCTCTACAATGAAGGGGAAGGTGACATCCATATGTCTCAAAAAGGGAGCAGAACAGAACAGTTTTTTCAATGTGGAGAAGGCAGAATGTGCCTCTGCTGACCAGTGGTATGTGTCAGCCCCTTTCTTGGTAAGACTGGTGAGGGGTGACACTACCAAAGAGAAACCATTGATGAATCTCCTGTAGTAATTGGCAAAGCCCAAAAATATTTGGAGTGCCTTCAAACCCACAGGTTGTGGCCACTCCAAAACAGCCGAGACTTTTTCTGGATCCATGGAGAGACCAGGGCCCATATGCTATTCACTTTTTCACCTGAGTTTACTCCTAGGTGATAATTTTATGTTTGCCAATAAAATTTCTTTTAAGCCACCAGCAAGCAAAAAAATACTCAAAATTTTAATAGTACTTTCTCACCTACTTTTTGGTACTTTTTAAGTTGAAAAGTGCTGGAAAGCTATTTTAAATTGAAGATGAAAAATTATCTCCTAGGAGAAAACTCAGGTGAAAAAGGCAATTGCATATGGCCCCAGATGTGGAGATAATATAACCCAGAAAAGGAACAGAAGTGACCTTGAAGAGGCACTTCTCTAACTTGGCACACAGTGAATTCTATCTTAAATTTCCTCAAAACGTACTTGACATGTTTACAATGTTCTGTCAGATTAGGAGAAAAAATTAGTATGTCGTCTAGATACACTAGCACGAATTTCTCCAGTACCTCCCTGAAAACCTCAAATCAACTCCTGGAAGACGGCAGGGGCGTTACACAACCCGAAGGGCATCACCAGATACTCGTAGTGCCCGTCGGGTGTGTTGAACGCCGTCTTCCATTCGTCACCATCTCTAATCCGTACCAGGTTGTATGCACCTCGCAAATCCAGTTTGGAAAAAATACTGGCATTGGTCACCTGAGCGAATAAATCGTCAATCAAAGGCAAAGGTTAAGGATTTTTTACTGTAATCTTATTTAAACCTCGGTAGTCAATGCAGGGTCGGAGGCCTCCATCCTTTTTCTGTACGAAAAATAATCCTGCCCCCGCTGGTGAGCGAGAAGGGCGGATGAAGCCTTTGGCCAAATTTTCTTTGATGTAATCCTGCATTGCCACCTTCTCCAGCCCTGATAGATTATAAAGGTGACCCCTAGGCATACAACCAGATCTTAAATCGATGGGGCAATCGAAGCTACGGTGAGGCGAGAGTTTGTCTGCAGACTTTGGACAGAACACATCAGCGAATTCCGCATACTGTACTGGCACACCTTTAACCTGAATCTTGGTAGCGCAAACAGCAACTTTCTCTAGACAATGATGATGACAATGGGCCGACCAGCTCTTTAGGTGACCTGAAGCCCAGTCAATCTGAGGAGAGTGAAGTTGTAACCAAGGCATACCAAGAATAATGGTAGAGGTTGCCATCTGCAGGACCAAGAACTGTAAACTCTCTTTATGTAAAACCCCTACATTACACACCAACAATGGGGTCTGAGAGAGAGGTTGTCTACTCTGTAATGGAGAGTAGTCAACTGCAGTAACCAGAATCTGTCGGTCTAATGAAAGTAAAGGAATTCCCAATTTCTTAGCAAAGTCATAATCTATGAAATTAGCTGCAGAGCCAGAGTCTACAAAGGCTTCTGTGGGGACAGTCTGACCCTCCCACGTGATGGAACAGGGAAGGAGCAGACGATTATTGTTTAGAGGTGGAGACTGCTCGCCTAGGGTATTATCTCTGACTACACCTAGGCGGCAGCGTTTCCCGACTTCTTAGGACAATTCTGAACCCTGTGACCCTCCTCAGCACAGTATAAACAGAGTTTTTCCGATTTCCTGCGATTCTTTTCCACCTGCGTCAATCTAGAGTGTCCGATTTGCATCGGCTCTGGCGGGGGTGATGAGGGTGAAGAGGAGGCGTAGGAGACATATCTTACAGCATTTCTACCCCGGGACTGTCTTTGATAGCGTAAGCGGCGATCTACCCGTACAGCTAAAGCGATTGCCTCGTCAATGGACTTAAGCTCAGGATGTCCCAACATCAATTCGGAAACTGCATCAGATAAACCTGACAAAAAACAGTCTAATAGTGCATATGTTCCCCACCTAGCTGATACAGCCCACTTCCTGAACTCTGCCGCATAAACCTCTACCGGATCTCGACCCTGGCGCAGGGTCTTTAGCTTCCGTTCAGCGGTGGAAGCAATATTATTATTATTATTATTTAGTATTTATATAGCGCCGACATATTATGCAGCGCTGTACAGTGTATATATATCTTGTCGCTAACTGTCCCTCAAAGGAGCTCACAATCTAATCCCTACCATTGCCATGTCTATATTATGTAGTGTAAGTACTGTAGTCTAGGGCCAATTTTTTTTAGAGGGAGCCAATTAACTTATCTGTATGTTTTTGGAATGTGGGAGGAAACCGGAGTGCCCGGAGGAAACCCACGCAGACACGGAGAGAACATACAAACTCTTTGCAGATAGTGCCCTGGCTAGGATTCGAACCGGGGACCCAGCGCTGCAAGGCGAGAGAGCTAACCACTACGCCACCGTCCGGATCATCATATATAATGGCCATGGCTTTAAAAAATCCCTGAACCGATGTCAGAGCCTCGTGCTCTGCATGAAGACTATATACCCATGACTGTGAATCCCCTGACAAAAGGGTCTTTATAAACGTAACTCTCTGAGACTCAGTTCCCGGAAGGGTAGGTCTCAACTCAAAATATGATAGCACTCGATTTCTGAAATTCTGAAAGTCAGATCTATGTCCAGAAAACTTTTCAGGTACAGACATGCAAAGGTCTGTAACTAGAGAGGATGGCACTGTATTCACAGCCGTTTGGAGAACCTGAATTGACCCAGACAAAGCTGTGATTTGAGTCTGCTGGCCATCAAGCACCCTGATGAGATTATCCACCGAAGTGGCTAAACTGTCAACTCAGCTGTGTAGTTCGTCCATATTGTTTTGGTCTGCTGTTCTGTAACGATTGGTGTCAGCAACACTGATTTTTTCTGATTATTGGTGATCTGCAGTATCACCAATAATACAGATGCTATACCTGATTATGTGTGATCTGCAGAATCACCAATAATGCTAGTATAGCATGACATGGTTCGCCCCCTCCTTTGCCGTCATATGACGCTGTCCATAGGCGGAACCATCCGCCTTACGGGATGCAGTCTCCCGTCAGGTCCGCTCCAAACTTGGGGCGTGACCTGACGGATTGACATCAGGAGGCTGGCTCCCAATTGGTCGGCGCTGCTGCGGGTAATGTTGTGGGATCCGCCCCCCTGGTGACGTGTTGATAGCCGTTCCCATAGCTCTCTGATTGGAGCGGCAGCTCGCTGCATAGTAAGAAGTAGTTCCCCATTAGGTCCGTGTGGTGGACGGAAGGGGATGGGTCGCTAAGATGCGACATTGCAGAGCTGATTGGCTATGATGTGGTGTATGTACTATATAAGCAGCAACACGCTGGATATGTTCGTAGATGCTGACTGAACATGATAAAGGAGGTTAGCCCTCCGAAACGTCGTTATATGTCAGTTATGCTTCAATAAAACTAAAAGAGCATATTACTGGATGGTGCCGGACTTATCTTTATTTAATATGGGCATACAGCGACCTATAGTCATTGACCAGACAAGCCTGACACCCCCAGTGTATAAATGTACCCCCATGTGTGCATTTATACATTACCTGTCCTATGTCGCCCACTGCGCAGTGCCAATCTGTCTTCAGAATACCCCTGAAGATTATTGTAGGTAGGTAGACAGGTCTAGGTACCCCTAGTATAGGTTAGGCAGGTACAAGTGCCCCCCAATATAGGCTAGTTAGGTAATGGTGTCTCCCGGTATAGGCTAGGTAGGTACAGGTGTCCCCCGGTATAGGCTAGTTAGGTAATGGTGTCTCCCGGTATAGGCTAGGTAGGTACAGGTGTCCCCCGGTATAGCTTAGGTAAGTACAGGTGTCCCCAGTATAGAATAGGTAGATAAAAGTGTCCTTCAGCAAAGGCTAGGTAGGTACAGGTGTCCCCCAGCATAGGCTAGGTAGGTACATGTGTCCCCAGTATAGGCTAGGTAGGTACAGGTGTCCTCCAGCATAGGCTAGGTAGGAACAGGTGTCCTCAGCATAGGCTAGGTAGGTACAAGTGTCCCCCAGCATAGGCAAGGTAGGTACTGTCACACACCCCTGGTGGCCGGACTGCACAATGCCTTCCAATCGGCTTCAGCACACAGACAATCCAATGTCGTGGATGCAATTGGTGTGCGGAAACCGCTAGAATTCGACTGCAGACAGACTAGAAGGAGGCGTGCGAACTATAAAACACAAAATACTAGGCTGCCACCATCTCTTTTCAAATGGGAAAGAGACACCCACTCTGAATGATTCTAAGACCCATTAATAAAAATTATTAACACAGGCTATTCTGGCTAATAACAACACTTCTCGGTAGCGAATCTTCAGAAAGCGCTGATGCATTCTAATTGTCTGAAACAGGGTGTAGCTAGGCTAGGCAAATTACTTAAGGTCTTTTATTATAAATGCAATATACAATAATTAATACATACAGAAATTCATTAAAAGTAACACTTATAGAGACAAGAGTAGCTCGATGTAAAAATAAAAGAGGGAAAGAAACAAGCGAAACGGTATACTTAGAGTTCAGGTGGAAATGTCCTTTTTGGGAAAGCAAGTTAAGTTCCTTTGTTTCCGGATCAGGGGACTCAGCGTCAAAGTCCAAACTGGATGCCAGCATGCAGTGGTGTAGCTAGAAACCTCTGGGCCCCGATGCGGAATCTGGATGTGCCCCCCCCCTCCCGGCAACAACAGCCCCCCCTCGCAACACCCGAAGCACACACATATCCAAATCCCCATAGCTGTGCATGGCATGGCTATATCAATTCCGCTTTCCAGCAGCATGGGTGCCACATTCAATTTGCAAACATACGCAGCACCCAGAGGAAATAGGGCAATTAGTAGCAAGATGCCAGTCTGAAGGAAAATAATCGTTATGTGCGCAGCATTCACCCGATAATAAATATTATGTGCGCAGCATTTACCAGAAAATCGTTATGAGCGCAGCATTCACCAGAAAATAATCGTTATGTGCGCAGCATTCACCAGATAATAATTATGTGCGCAGCCTTCACCAGAAAATTGTTATGTGCGCAGCATTCACCAGAAAATAATCGTTATGTGCGCAGCATTCACCAGAAAATAAACGCAATGTGGGAGCTTTCACCAGAAAATAAACGCAATGTGGGGGCATTCACCAGAAAGTAAACACAATGTGGGGGCAGTCACCAGAAAATAATCGTTATGTGGGGAGTAGTCACCAGAAAATAATCGTTATGTGGGGACAGTCACCAGAAAATAATCGTTATGTGGGGGCAGTCACCAGAAAATAATCGCTATGTGGGGGCAGTCACCAGAAAATAATCACTATGTGGGGGCAGTCACCAGAAAATAATCGTTATGTGGGGGCAGTCACCAGAAAATAATCGTTATGTGGGGACAGTCACCAGAAAATAATCGCTATGTGGGGGCAGTCACCAGAAAATAATCGTTATGTGGGGGCAGTCACCAGAAAATAATCGCTATGTGGGGACAGTCACCAGAAAATAATCAGAATGTGGGGGCAGTCACCAGAAAATAATCGTTATGTGGGGGCAGTCACCAGAAAATAATCGCTATGTGGGGACAGTCACCAGAAAATAATCGTTATGTGGGGAGCAGTCACCAGAAAATAATCGTTATGTGGGGGCAGTCACCAGAAAATAATCGTTATGTGGGGACAGTCACCAGAAAATAATAGTTATGTGGGGGTAGTCACCAGAAAATAATCGTTATGTGGGGGCAGTCACCAGAAAATAATCGTTATGTGGGGAGCAGTCACCAGAAAATAATCGTTATGTGGGGAGCAGTCACCAAAAAATAATCGCTATGTGGGGACAGTCACCAGAAAATAATCGTTATGTGGGGGCAGTCACCAGAAAATAATCGTTATGTGGGGGCAGTCACCAGAAAATAATCGTTATGTGCGGGCAGTCACCAGAAAAGAATCGTTATGTGGGGGCAGTCACCAGAAAAGAATCGTTATGTGGGGGCAGTCACCAGAAAATAATCGTTATGTGGGGACAGTCACCAGAAAATAATCGTTATGTGCGGGCAGTCACCAGAAAAGAATCGTTATGTGGGGGCAGTCACCAGAAAATAATCGTTATGTGGGGAGCAGTCACCAGAAAATAATCGTTATGCGGGGACAGTCACCAGAAAATAATCGTTATGTGCGGGCAGTCACCAGAAAAGAATCGTTATGTGGGGGCAGTCACCAGAAAATAATCGTTATGTGGGGAGCAGTCACCAGAAAATAATCGTTATGTACGGGCAGTCACCAGAAAATAATCGTTATGTGGGGACAGTCACCAGAAAATAATCGTTATGTGGGGGCAGTCACCAGAAAATAATCGTTATGTGGGGGCAGTCACCAGGAAATAATCGTTATGTGGGGGCAGTCAGTCAGTCACCAGAAAATAAACCTGTACAAATAAAAAAAATTCACTCACCTGGCCAGCCTCTGACGTGAGCTCCCCGACGTGCAGCCAGCCTCCCTCGTGCAGCTCCTCCAGCGACGATCCTGCAGCGGAGCAGCCAGTTTCTCCCTCGCTGACAGGCAGAGTGCAGGGCTACGGGAAGATGGCGCCCCAAGCCCTGTAATGGAGACACAAATAGTCTTTAGTGCAGGGCTTCGGCAGCCATCTTGCCGTAGCCCTGCTCTGCCTCCGGGAGAAACTGGCTGCTCCGCTGCACTGCAGGATCCTGCTCTGCCTCCGGGAGCCAGATTTTAACACCTGAGGGGTCCAGGCCCCCGGGCCCCTACCTTGCCTCTTTAGGAGGCGGGCCCGGTCGCCACGGCGACCCCTGCGACTGCGGGCCCTACGCCCATGCCAGCATGTCCTCAAGCTGGCAATATGTAATCCAGATAATGTTCAAAGTGGAGGGCATGAATCTTGGGTCCTCTGCTCTGGTTATACTCCTGGCACAGTAAAGAGGAGTGAGGGCGGGGACCACACACCCCTTGGTACAGGTACAGGTCAGGGCAGATTTAAGAACATTTTTAGGTCAGTCAGGATTTATCCAGAACAATGATAACAAACACGACCTCTGTAGTATCAATGGGTTCTTTGGACCTGTCTTACTTACGATCCATAAATTGGATTGTTTTGGAAACTTCTCAGTACCAGTGCCAGGTAAGGTCTGACACACTCTGCGAGTTTGAAGGCCTGGCAGCTTTGCAACACAGGAAATATGACAAATATAGCAGTTTATGGATTATAAATATATAGTTCCCAGCTGGAGAGATTTGAGTTCCTTTGAACTCCTCAGCTCAAGGCAGAATTGACAACTCCTGCAGGGAACAACAATGAACTGCGCAATCTAACCAGGAAGCGATCAGAAAACCGACTGTGCAGATCTTCCCGATTCGCCTGTGCTTCTCATAGCTGGCCGTGACAGGTACAGGTGTCTCCCAGCATAGGCTAGGTAGGTACAGGTGTCCCCCCAGCATAGGCTAGGTAGGTATAGGTGTCCCCAGCATAGGCTAGGTAGGTACAGGTGTCCCCCAGCATAGGCCAGGTAGGTACAGGTGTCCCCAGCATAGGCTAGGTAGGTACAGGTGTCCCCCAGTATAGGCTAGGTAGGTACAGGTGTCCCCAGTATAGGTGAGCAAGGCACAGGTTTTTCCCAGACATTTTCAAGGTTTATGGGCTCCAATACCATGTAGCCTGCAATAGGCTAGCTAGTATAGGTGCCTTCTACCACCCCCCCCACCTTAATCTAGCTACTCCCCAAACCTCTGTCCAGCGATCGCCCCAGCCTCCCCAAACAGCTACAGTATTCTCTATAGGTAAAATCTGGACTGAGCAGTCTTGATCCGCCAGAGAATACCGGAGCTGAGCAGAGAGGCTGCTGCTATTGCTGGAACAAGGCTTGGTGAGTAAGAGCGGCAGGATCGGGGGTACCTATACTAGCTAGCCTATTGCTGGCTACATAGTACTGGAGCCTGTAAACCTAGAAAACATACTGGGAGACACTTGTGCCTTCTAAAACCTCTTGAACGGCATGCCCAACACAGTGTCAGGCATACTGCTCAGGAGGTTAAAGCAAGTTAGACAATAATTTAGAAGAATTTATGCCTTCTTCTGCATCGTTTAGGATTCCGGGACAAGTCTTTTCCTTTGTTGAAGCCGAGTAACAATTCTTTCTTGGAATGAATGTGGCTGGATGGTGTAATGGTTAAGGGCTCTGCCTCTGACGCAGGAGGCCAGGGTTCGAATCTTGGCTCTGCCTGTTAAGTAAGCCAGCACCTATTCAGTAGGAGACCTTAGGCAAGTCTCCCTAACACTGCTACTGCCTATAGAGCATGCCCTAGTGGCTGCTGCTCTGGCGCTTTGAGTCCGCCAGGAGAAAAGCGCGATATAAATGTTATTTGTCTTGTCTTCTTTCACCCCATGTAACCAGCATGGCTTTTCCGCAATATGATTTTGCTGATGTGCAGTAAGATGGCCTCAGTGGCTAAAACATTTGTTGCCACTAACATTGCTTCTCCTTGATATGATCCTTTTCATGCTTGACAAGGTTACTTTCTCTGATAAAACCCTTTCCACATTCAGAGCAGTTATATGGCTTTGTTGGCTTTATCCTTGTGTGAACACGCCAATGGGTATTTAGAAGGCTCTTCTGGGAAAAGCATTTCCCACATTCAGAACATGAATATGGCTTCTCCCCGGTGTGCACTCTTTCATGTAAAACAAGTTGTGCTCTTGTAGGAAACCGTTTATCGCAACTGGAGCATGAAAATGGCTTCTCCCCAGTGTGCACTCTTTCATGTATAACAAGATGACTTCTTCCAGAAAACCGCTTATCACACGTGGAACATGAAAATGGCTTCTTTACTGTATGAATTTTCTGATGATGATTTAAAATGCTCTCGTAGGCAAAACACTTCCTACATTCAGAACATGAAAATGGCCTGTTCTCTTCAGTGTGAATTTTCTGATGTTGTTTTAAAATGCTCCTGCTCTCAAAACATTTCCCACATTCAGAACATGAAAAAGGGCTTTTCTCTCTGGTGTGAATTTTCTGATGTTTATTTAAATTACTCCTGCAGGCAAAACAATACCCACATTCAGAGCATGAAAATGGCTTTCCCTCCGTGTGCTTCCTCACATGAAGGACAAATTCAGATTCCAGCGCAAAACTTCTCCAGCATATAAAACATGTAAACCACTTATCATCACGGAAGTGCCATGTTTGGTGTCTGTAGAGAATGGGTTTTGATGTAAAGCTTTTCCCACACTCAGAACATGATAATGAGGTTGATGGGTTTGTGGAGTTTACATTTGAAGAACTGGATGTGTCATCCTCTTCTGGTGTCTCACCATCGCTGGATGTTTCATCCTCTTCTGTTGTGTCACCATCACTGGATGTTCCATCCTCTGCTGTTCTCTCACAATCACTGTCATGATTTGGGGAGTCACCATGATGCTCACCAGTGTCACTGTGGATGTACTGTCCATCTGCCGAGAATATAAAATGTGTAGTAATAGGGATGGGTACATTGGTAATGTGTGAACAATTCTAAAATGACAAAAGAGGCAACCCTATGAGACACTGAAATATTTGTTGGTCCGAAAGGACATCTAACCTGAGAGGGAGATGGAGGCTACCATATTTATTTCCTTATAAACAATGCACATTGCCTGGTTCTCCTGCTGATCCTCTGCCTCTAATACTTTTAGTCACAGACCCAGAACAAGCATGCAGATCAGTTGTTTGACTTAAGTGTGACTGCAGTTGCCGCATGCTTATTTCAGGTGCGTGATTCAGACACTGGCAGATCAGCAGGGTGCCAGGCAAATAGTATTGTTTAAAAAGAAATGAGTGACATATAAGAATTAGTTAAAATAGACTAGTTAGGACTTTAAAGGGAACCCAAGGTGAGAGGGTTATGGAGGCTGCCATATTTATTTGCTTGCAAACAATGCCATTTGCATGGCAGCCCTGTTGATTTTCTGGCATAACTAGTGTCTAAGTCATAACCCTGGAACAAGCATATGGCTAATCCAGTAAAACCTGAGTCAGAGTACCTGATCTGCTGCATGCTTGTTCTGGGTCTATGGCTAAAAGTATCAGACACAGGACCAGGAGCACTGCCAGGCAACTGGTATTGTTTAAAAGGAAATAAATATGGCAGTCTCCATATCCCTCTCACCTCGGGTTCCCTTTAAAGAGGACTGTAAATCTGATCAATGTACCACAGACATACAATCGGATCAATGTACCACACATATACGTTACATTTTTTTCCAATTATGGAAATAAATAATAATTGAAAACTCAGAAAAAAATTGCTCGGGTCTTCACATCAAATAATTGACAATTTAACACACACCATACAATTTTGATAAAAATTGATCAGAAAAATCCAACACTCCTGATCTTCTTTTATCAACTTAAAACGGGAATTCAGATTTTTCGAACCACTGAAAAAAAAAACTTTCAATTTTTTAGGACGATCGATCTTAATGATCGAATTGGTGTAAAATTGGCTCTTAATTGTATGGTGTGTTGCCACCTATATACACACAACGCCATTTTCAACTCTGATCAGCTGATCAATCTATAATCTCCAGCATGTCCAATCTGCTACCGGTCCAGAAATAGACCAATGTTGTGCTGTACGGATCTCAAAATCCATCACTTTTTCTATCAGAAGCAGATCAGGCGTGCTGAAAATTGTCAATCGATCAGTTGATCTGATGGGAAATTGCATGGTGTGTATAAGCCCCTCAATTTGCTAACACATTCTGCTATATTATGTTGTCCTCAGAATCTCACCATGCCAAAAATGTACAAACCTGCTATTACAAGAAAAAAAAGAATACAGATTTTTCTTTTGTCTTGTGTACTTAAAGGGAACCTTAACTGAAAGGGATGTAGATGTTTCATTTTAAACAATACCAGCTGCTTGTGAGTTCTGTTGATCTCTTTGGCTGCAGTAGTGGTTGAATCACACACCTGAAAAAAAGCATGCACCTAATCCTGTCTGACTTCAGTCAGACAACCTGATCTGCATGCTTGCTGAGGGGCTGTGGCTAAAAGTATTAGAGACACAGGATCAGCAGGAGAGTCAGGTAACTGGTATTATTTTAAACCTAAACCATTAAAGGAAACCTAAACCATTCTGAAGGTATGTCAGTGCTTACTTTTTTAATTATGACATTTTTTTTAAACTTGTTCGTCTAGGTTTCTCCTCTCCTCATCCTTTCTTTATTCTGTTCGGCCAATGTTGTTTTGTTCCCTAATATGGCACTGCAGCCGCTCTGCTTTCATTTCCAGAGCGGCTGACAGAGTGCAAATTCCCTTTCCCCCACTCATGCACTGTTTGAAGTGCACAAGCGTCTTGTAGTAGCCCATGCATCCGTCCTACCCTTCTATCTCCTGGGGCGGGCAGAAGGAAGCGTGCAGTGACTGCCGCGCACTGTCACCGCGTGACACAAGAGGTGACGTGCGCGCAGGAGAAACAGCCACGCATCTGAATTTTGAAATAAAGGAAACGCATCAGCACTTAGACCCAGGAGGGTCGTGCCGAAAGTCAGATACTAGCACATCGACTGGCCAGTCGGTGAACAATGCTGAGGGGGCACCAAAGAGGCAGAAAGCAAGAAAGGCACAGAACATAAATGATCAGATAACAAAGTAAGTGCCTATTTAACAGCTACAATAAAGGGATTGTGATTATTTTGGGGACACAGATTGGTTTAGGTTTTAACACTTCATGGATCCCCTAAACACCTCCCTTAGTATGAGGAGGGGACCGGGCACTTTCTTCCTTATTTTTGAAGGGCACACACACAAATAATACACCACCTCTGCATTTATAAGCAAGAGACATAGTCCCATATAGTACACAAACATTATTGTATATAAATGTCATGGTGACCAGAGCTAAGTTTTTTTAGGACTCAACCCATTTCGTGAACCTTAGAAAAGGCATCGTTCACTTCCTCAGGATTATGATCTTGGCTTAGAGGTCTCTCGGAGAGAACTTAATTCTAGGACAAGATTAGAGGGAAGGCATATATAGCTGGTCGTGTCAAGTCTCTAGGTGGTATTTATTACCGGCAATTTATATCTACAGTATATCTTGAAAAGTAATTTTTCTCTGTGTGCTCTAAGATTACTTTCCCAGAGTTTTTAAGGTTAGTACAGCTGAATAGAGGTCACTATGTCACTAGGTCATCACTTGTACAATTTTCATATCTGATGCAGCCAATTCAGATAAAATTCACATTGGAAAAAAAAAATCACGTGACCAAGGATGCTTTCAGAAAGCTATCTGCTGCATGGATCCAGGCACATCATTTTTGTGCCGAGCGGTGCCTGGTCATTTTGGCATTGTCATAGACTGCAATGTTAAATACGACCATAGCAGAACCCAATGAATAATTTGGGTGCCAGAGGGGAAGGTAATGCTGCAGGAGGGGACGGGTAGTGTCAGGTGGAGGCCAGTGATGGTGACAATTCTGACCGCTACTCCCCAATACCCCATATGACTGCTGAAGGAATAAAGGGATGAGTGGACAACATCCAGCGATGGGGGTTCTGCAAGAGTACACAAATGTTGATATGGAAAAGAATCACAGCACCCAGCCAGTCATGTACTTTCAATACATTTATTACAACACACACAGGGGTGCAAAGCATAAAACACTGATCATTGTTGATAAATGCAAAGTGACTATTTTATGCATTTAAAAAATAGGAGTCTTAAAGTAAATCTGAGATTAAATAAAACTTCATACATACCTGGGGCTTCCTCCAGCCCTCTTCAGCCTTATCAGTCCCTCACCGGCGTCCTTCGCCTCCTGCGTCCTCCGTTATTGATCCTGGTAACTTCGGGAGTCGGGGCTTACTGTGCATGTGTGGCACGGCCACACCCCCAAACACCCTGCACAGTACTACGGGAGTGAGGCTGCACTGTGCCGACTGGCCGAAGTTACCGGGAGCAATAACGGAGGATCCAGGGGGCAGAGGACGGCGGCGAGGGAACAATTAGGACAAAGGGAACTGGAGGTTTCTGGAGTTATTCAGACACTATTGCAGCCAAATAGATCGGCAGCGCTGGCAGGCAACTGTTATTGTTCTCACTACAGCAGTCCTTTAACTAGCAGACAGAGGCTTGGATTGGTGGATTGGTTACATGTGATCTCCTGTTACATGTGAGTCAGTGACAATTTTCAATGGGAGTAGAGTTGTTTTTTTTTGCTCACCACTAACAACAAACTACTTCACTGACCTTAAAGCAAACCCCACTGGGCAAATATTGTCTCCCCATTACTTCTAATAGGGGCTGATGTCTCCTGACTCCCCCACTGGGCAAATATTGTCTCCCCATTACTTCTAATAGGGGCTGATGTCTCCTGACTCCCCCACTGGGCAAATATTGTCTCCCCATTACTTCTAATAGGGGCTGATGTCTCCTGACTCCCCCACTGGGCATGTACTGTCTCCCCATTACTTCTAATAGGGGCTGATGTCTCCTGACTCCCCCACTGGGCATGTACTGTCTCCCCATTACTTCTAATAGGGGCTGGTGTCTCCCGACTCCCCCACTGGCCACATACTGTTCTCCCCATTACTTCTAAAAGGGGCTGTCTCCTGACTCCCCCACTGGCCACATACTGTCTCCCCATTACTTCTAACAGGATCTACTGTCTCCTGACTCCCCTACTGGGCACATTCTGTCTCCACATTACTTCTAATAGGGGCTGATGTATCCTGACTCCCCCCACTGGACACATACTGTCCCCCCATTACCTCTAATAGGGGCTGATGTCTCCTGACTCCCCCACTGGCCACATACTGTCTCCCCATTACTTCTAATAGGGGCTGATGTCTCCCGGCTCCCCCACTGGCCACATACTGTCTCCCCATTACTCCTAATAGGGGTTGATGTCTCCTGACTCCCCACTGAGCACATACTGTCTCCCCATTACTTCTAATAGGTGCTATGCCCCCCCCCCCCCCCCCAGGGCCAGGTATGGGTGTGGCGGTTGGCTAGGGTGACCATATTTTGATTTCCAAAAAAGGACAATCACAACAGCATGTGGACGTGGTCATGGGTGGGGCCAAATATGCAGGACCTTAGCAGTGTGCAGTCCAACTTCGCGGGCATGTAGGGCCATTTTCTTTTTCCACACCACACGGTGGAGGGCCGGCCGGCCGACCGACCACAAAATGCAATCAGATTTGCAGAAGATCAGAAGATTTACCCACTAAATGCAATGAGATTGGCAACAGATTTCCCCACAAATGGATTCAGATTGGCAACAGATTTCCCCACAAATGCAATCTTTTTGGCAGCAGATTGTGCGCAGCATTTACCAGAAAATAATCGTTATGTGGGGGGAGCATTCACCAGACAATAATCGTTATGGGGAGCATTCACCAGACAATAATCGTTATGTGGGGGGAGAATTCAAAAGACAATAATCGTTATGTGGGGGGAGCATTCACCAGACAATAATCATTATGTGGGGGGAGCATTCACCAGACAATAATCATTATGTGGGGGGAGCATTCACCAGACAATAATCGTTATGGGGAGCATTCACCAGACAATCGTTATGGGGAGAATTCACCAGACAATAATCGTTATGTGGGAGCATTCACCAGACAATAATCGTTATGTGGGAGCATTCACCAGACAATAATCGTTATGTGGGGGGAGCATTCACCAGACAATAATCGTTATGTGGGGGGAGCATTCACCAGACAATAATCGTTATGTGGGGGGAGAATTCACCAGACAATAATCGTTATGTGGGGGGGGAGCATTCACCAGACAATAATTATTATGTGGGGGGAGCATTCACCAGACAATAATCGTTATGTGGGGGGGAGCATTCACCAGACAATAATCGTTATGTGGGGGGAGCATTCACCAGACAATAATCATTATGTGGGGGGAGCATTCACCAGACAATAATCGTTATGTGGGGGGGAGCATTCACCAGACAATAATCGTTATGTGATGGGAGCATTCACCAGACAATAATCATTATGTGGGGGGAGCATTCACCAGACAATAATCATTATGTGGGGGGGGGGAGCATTCACCAGACAATAATCGTTATGGGGAGCATTCACCAGACAATAATCGTTATGGGGAGCATTCACCAGACAATAATCATTATGTGGGGGGAGCATTCACCAGACAATAATCGTTATGGGGAGAATTCACCAGACAATAATCGTTATGTGGGAGCATTCACCAGACAATAATCGTTATGGGGAGCATTCACCAGACAATAATCGTTATGTGGGGAGCATTCACCAGACAATAATCGTTATGGGGAGCATTCACCAGACAATAATAGTTATCTTGGGAGCATTCACCAGACAATCATTATGGGGAGCATTCACCAGACAATAATCGTTATGTGGGGGGAGAATTCACCAGACAATAATCGTTAGGTGGGGAGCATTCACCAGACAATAATCATTATGTGGGGGGGGGGGAGCATTCACCAGACAATAATCGTTATGGGGAGCATTCACCAGACAATAATCGTTATGGGGAGCATTCACCAGACAATAATCGTTATTTGGAGCATTCACCAGACAATAATCGTTATGGGGAGCATTCACCAGACAATAATCGTTATGGGGAGCATTCACCAGACAATAATTGTTATGGGGAGCATTCACCAGACAATAATCGTTATGGGGAGCATTCACCAGACAATAATCGTTATGTGCGCTGACAGACCCCCTCCCCCAGCAGCCAGTACCCAGCACCAGGTCGCATCATGGCCGCTGGCCAGGTATGGGTGGTGGTCGGCAGCAGCCAGAAAGTCCCCCGGGCAGGCCCCAATTTCCACCCTCCAGCACCAGGCACTGAGGCACAACATACTTACAATGCTGCCTGCAGCTTTCGTGGGGTCGGGTCAGGTCGGTGCTCCGCTCTCCTCCTCATCCTCGAGTGACGCTCCAGCCTCCAGGGAAGCTCCGCCTCCTCCACTCCGTCCAGACGATCGCACTCCTGCACAGCACACTGCCGCTGAGCTGAGGATAGGCAGTGAGGCACTGTGACTGTGCAGCCGGTCCGCTCCCTCCTGGTTGCTGCACGTCGGTCTTCACCCCTCTCCGAGACTGCGTCCTCCTCCCTGGCTGGCCGGCCCGGAAGCCGGAACTATAGAGTAAGTGTTGGGCCCGGCCACCAGGGAGGATCAATGCGCCGCCACGTAGTCCCCCTCCTCACCAGCCACTTTATCAGAGGAGGGGGGCCGGGGGAGGGCCCGCTTTTCTAAAATTATGAAGGGGGGGGTGGGGGGGCCCAGACCGGCATCATCCTCATTGTATTATATAATTAAAAAAAAAAAAGTACTCTGAATCCGGCAGGGGCCCCGGGCTCCCTCTGGCGTAGGGCTACCACGGGCCCCATAGCAACGCTATGGTTGCTATACTGAATGCTACGCCCCTGTGTCTCCCCATTACTTCTAATGGGGCTGATGACTCCTGGCTCCCTCACTGGCCACATACTGTCTCCCCATTACTTCTAATAGGCGCTGATGTCTCCTAACTCCCCCACTGGGCACATACTGTCTCCCCATTACTTCTAATAGGGGCTGATGTCTCCTGACTCCCCACTGGCCACATACTGTCTCTCCATTACTTCTAATAGGGGCTGAGGTCTCCTGACTCCCCCACTGGCCACATACTGTCTCCCCATTACTTCTAATAGGCGCTGATGTCTCCTGACTCCCCCACTGGGCACATACTGTCTCCCCATTACTTCTAATAGGGGCTGATGTCTCCTGACTCCCCCACTGGCCACATACTGTCTCCCCATTACTACTAATAGGGGCTGATGTTTCCTGACTCCTCCACTGGCCACATACTGTCTCCCCATTACTTCTAATAGGGGCTGATGTCTCCTGACTCCCCCACTGGCCACATACTGTCTCCCCATTACTTCTAATAGGGGCTGATGTCTCCTGACTCCCCCACTGGCCACATAATGTCTCCCCATTACTTCTAATAGAGGCTGATGTCTCCTGACTCCCCCACTGGGCACATACTGTCTCCCCATTACTTGTAATAGGGATCAAAAATTCACATACAATTGTGTGCTGGGCACACTATAACACTAATGAAAAAAGTTCAAAACCCGTAATTGCAAAAGTATAAATCCATGTATTACTAAATAATCTATAAAAGACAATGCGGTGTATGCCCCAAAGTGCAACCCCCGCATAAAAAGACCCAGGATTCAAGCCCCAACACCACCCACAAGCAATACCCCTGGCATGGGAGAGAAACCACCACAGGTAAACCTCCCTGCCTTCTACCCTCAGAGCTCTTGTAAAGCAGGCCTGCCTAATAAAGTTCTTAGTGTTGTCAGCAAAGCAACATGCTATATAGCATCTAGCTGGAGAAGTTCATATTATGGCGTGTAGCACAATTCCTGCACGCAGACTAAAAAAGCAAAGCACTGTCATTCAATTCACTAACACTGATGAAATTTCTCAGTCTCTCCAATAATGATGACACAAATTCTCATCCAGCTGGATGAGAATTTGTGTCATCATTATTGGAGAGACTGAGAAATTTCATCAGTGTTAGTCTTTCATAGATTATTTAGTAATAAATGGATTTATACTTTTGCAATTACGGGTTTTGAACTTTTTTCATTACTTCTAATAGGGGTTGATGTCTCCTGACTCCCCCACTGGGCACATACTGTCTCTCCCATTACTTCTAATAGGGGCTGATGTCTCCTGACTCCCCCACTGGGCACATACTGTCTCTCCCATTACTTCTAATAGAGGCTGATGTCTCCTGACTCCCCCACTGGGCACATACTGTCTCCCCATTACTTCTAATAGGGGCAGATGTCTCCTGACTCCCCCGCTGGCCACATACTGTCTCCCCATTAATTCTAATAGGAGCTGATGTTTCCTGAATCCCCCACTGGGCACATACTGTCTCCCCATTACTTCTAATAGAGGCTGATCTGATGACTCCTGACTCCCCCACTGGGCACATACTGTCTCCCCATTACTTCTAATAGGGGCTGAGGTCTCCTGACTCCCCCACTGGCCACATACTGTCTCCCCATTACTTCTAATAGGGGCTGATGTCTCCTGACTCCCCCACTGGCCACATACTGTCTCCCCATTACTTCTAATAGGAACTGATGTCTCCTGACTCCCCCACTGGCCACATACTGTCTCTCCATTGCTTCTAATAGAGGCTGATGTCTCCTGACTCCCTCATTGGGCACATACTGTCTCCCCATTACTTCTAATAGGGGCTGATGTCTCCTGACTCCCCCACTGGCCACATACTGTCTCCCCATTACTTCTAATAGGAACTGATGTCTCTTGACTCCCCACTGGCCACATACTGTCTCCCCATTACTTCTAATAGGGGCTGATGTCTCCTGACTCCCTCATTGGGCACATACTGTCTCCCCATTACTTCTAATAGGGGCTGATGTCTCCTGACTCCCCCACTGGGCACATACTGTCTCCCCATTACTTCTAATAGGGGCTGATGTCTCCTGACTCCCCCACTGGTCAAATACTGTCTCCCCATTACTTCTAAAAGGGGCTGTCTCCTGACTCCCCCACTGGGCACATACTGTCTCCCCATGACTTCTAATGGGGCTCATGTCTCCTGACTCCCCCACTAGCCACATACTGTCTCCCCATTACTTCTAATAGGGGCTGATGTCTCCTGACTCCTCCACTGGGCACATACTGTCTCCACATTACATCTAATAGGGGCTGATGTCTCCTGACTCCCCCACTGGGCACATACTGTCTCCCCATTACTTCTAATAGGGGCTGGTGTCTCCTGATTCTCCCACTGGGCACATACTGTCTCCACATTACTTCTAATAGGGGCTGATGTCTCCTGATTCTCCCACTGGGCACATTCTGTCTTCCCATTACTTCTAATAGGGGCTGATGGCTCCAGCTTTGCACTCTGTGGGCACATATGGTCTCTTGATTACTTTTCTTTACTGACAGAGAACAGGTAAGTAGAGATGGTTGCAGTGAGTTAACAAGAGACAAGACAAGACAAATAACATTTATATTGCGCTTTTCTCCTTGCGGACTCAAAGCGCCAGAGCAGAGCAGCAGCCACTAGGGCACGCTCTATTGGCAGTAGCAGTGTAAGGGAGACTTGCCAAAGGTCTCCTACTGAATTAGTGCTGGCTTACTGAACAGGCAGAGCCGAGATTCGAACCCTGGTCTTCTGTGTCAGAGGCAGAGCCCTTAACCATTACACCATCAAAGGAAAGTATGAGGTTTTCCTGTAGTTAGTGCTTATCTCACCTGTGCTGATCTGTACAGGAATTTCCTCCTCCTTACATGGCTCATCTCCCCTCACAAACACCTCTTCTTCTTCTTCTTCAGTTTTTACACGAATCATCCGAATCACTAAAAAAAGATACAATGCACAAAACACATTTTTTAAAATTGAGTTTATGATGAAAACCTGATAATGGTGCAATATGTTCCAGTGTGGAGTCCTAGGAATACAGAGAAAATGCTTCAGTAAGCATAACCGCATTTGTCAGGAACGGGACACAGTCTCTCAGCACTGGAGGCAGAGATTCAAAAGTGCACCCCCCACACACACCAAATTGTGCCCGCCCCAGTACAGGTAGCAAATGTGCCCCCAGTATTAGGTAGCCCCACCTCCCCAGTATAGCCAGGTGTGCCCCCAGTATTAGCTAGCCCCCTTCCCACAATAGCCAGGTGTGCCCCTAGTAAAGGCAGCCTCCCACCATATGCAGAATAATCAGGAAGTAGAGTGAGCTGGAATAGCTACCTGTCTCGGTGCTGTCAGGATCACATTTGTTAATGTGTTCTTTTGAGAATGGGGGTTGGATTAGGCACTAAGGAGATATGTTAGAGTAATGCTGAAGCCACTGTATAAAAAAAAAAAAAAAACAATTCACCCATTATGGCTGGTTTACACTATGAGCGTTTTGAGTTTAGGGTTTCTAAAAGCACTGTAAGAGCACTTGTGTAATGAAATCCTATGTGAGTGTTCTCACATGAGCGATGGGCTTTTTGTCACAATTGCAAATGCGGGTTCTGCACAATTTTCTGGGTTATTGTTCTTCAATACAAGGTATATACCCACCCTCTCCATAGGTGGGTGTCTGACTTTTGTTTTTACAGTCACTTCACATTTACTTTAAAGTAAACCTGAGAAGAAGGATAAAAGGTTTTATACATATCTGGGGCTTCCTCTAGCCCCCTTCACGCTGATTCCTCACCATCCTCCTCTGCTGCCTTGTTCCTCTGCAATCTGGCCTGGTAACTTCAGGAGCCGGGGCTTACGGCACATATGCAGCGCGGTCGCTACTTGCCCGTCACCTCTGTCTGCACCTGTGCAGTACGCTCCCGGCGAAGACGTGGCTGCGCAGGCGCAGTGGTTAGCGACTTTAAAGTCACAAATTCTGGAAGTGAATCGGCGACGGGGACCGGAGCATCGGTGAATGGCTGCGCGGGCTCAGGACGTCTTCAGGGGACCATTAGAAGCCCCAGGTAAGTAGAAATCCTTTTCCCCCTACAGCGTTCCTTTAAGTTTGGAAAGCAATAGTATAAGAGTGGAGTCACATCTTCAAATCACTCTCCACATTACAATATGCTTCTGAACACCAAACCTGTGTGACACCAGCTTGCTGCCCAAACTCAGAAGTCTCCGCTTATGTCTAACTGTAAATGTAATTTAATTGGTACAATATTGTTTGTACCCATATCAGCCCTAAAGAGCTGTCTTATCAGTATTGGGTTAAGCGTGGAGTGTCAAACTCAAATACAAAGTGGGCCAAAATTGAACACAGGGACCTAGTCGCATGCTAAAGTCAATGTCTACTGGCCACCCCCTTGTTTAACCACCCTGGCGTTCTGATAAGATCGCCAGGGAGGCTGCGGGAGGGTTTTTTTTTAATAAAAAAAAAACTATTTCATGCAGCCAACTGAAAGTTGGCTGCATGAAAGCCCACTAGAGGGCACTCCGGAGGCGTTCTTCCGATCGCCTCCGGCGCCCAGAATAAACAAGGAAGGCCGCAATGAGCTCATTGCGGCCTTCCTTGTTTTGCTTAGATCGTCGCCATAGCGACGAGCGGAGTGACGTCATGGACGTCAGCCGACGTCCTGACGTCAGCCGCCTCCGATCCAGCCCTTAGCGCTGGCCGGAACTTTTTGTTCCGGCTACGCTGGGCTCAGGCGGCTGGGGGGACCCTCTTTCGCCGCTGCTCGCGGCGGATCGCCGCAGAGCGGCGGCGATCAGGCAGCACACGCGGCTGGCAAAGTGCCGGCTGCGTGTGCTGCTCTTTATTTGAAGAAAATCGGCCCAGCAGGGCCTGAGCGGCAGCCTCCGGCGGTGATGGACGAGCTGAGCTCGTCCATACCGCCAGGCTGGTTAATAAAGTTCTCTGGTGTCTAATAGCCACCCTCCAACCCCTATACAGTTCCCTGGTGTCTAGTGGTCCTCCTCCCTCCCCTATACAGTTACCCTGTGTATAGTGGTCCTCCTCCCTCCCCTATACAGTTCCCAGGTGTCTAGTGGTCCTCCTCCCTCCCCTATACAGTTCTCTGGTGTCTAGTGGTCCTCCTCCCTCCCCTATACAGTTCCCTGGTGTGTAGTGGTCCTCCTACCTCCTCTATACAGTTACCCTGTGTATAGTGGTCCTCCTCCCTCCCCTATACTGTTCCCAGGTGTCAAGTGGTCCTCCTCCCTCCCCTATAGTTACCCTGTGTCTAGTGGTCCTCCTCCCCCCCATACAGTTCCCAAGTGTCTAGTGGCCCTTCAATCTCTCCTATACGATTCCCTAGTGTTTAGTGCTTTCCCCCACCTCCCCCATTTGACTTCCCTGGTGTTCTAGTGCTTCACCTCCAATATAGCTTCCCTGGTGATCTAGAGTGGGCTAAACATAATGCAAAGTAGGGAAACCAGTTGAGGCCAAATTTAAGAGCTCTGAGGGCCAGATTTGGCCCGCGGGCCGGAGTTTGTCATGTATGAGTTAAGCAGATACAGTATGTAGCAACTCACAGAATATGTTGGTGCTTTATTAATTAATAATAACAACAACAACTCTTTGACCTCCCTGGCGGTAACTCCAACCTGAGCTTGGGGTAGGAGAAATGAGCTGTGAGCGGTAAGCCCGAGCTCAGGTCAGGGTAGCCAATTCCCTGCTTTCAATGTAGTTTTGGAGTTCCCCGCGCAATCGGCGCTGCGAGACTCCAGCCTCTCTCCCCGGCTGCATAGAGCTATTTCGGGCTGCCGGGATCTCCATGTCCCTGCTCTTCTTCCGGGGACCTGGCGGCCAATCAGTTGACGTCACGGGGCGGGACAAAATTTTAAAGTGGACCTGAAGAGCCCTCGCCCTGTTTTGCTGAAAACAGTGCCCCCTAGAGACCTGTATAGAAAAAGTAACCCATGTAACAAGTACATAAATATTATATATATATATATATATATATATATATATATATATATATATATATATACATATACATATACATATACACACACACACACACACACAGGTCCTTCTAAAAAAAATTAGCATATTGTGATAAAGTTCATTATTTTCTGTAATGTACTGACAGACTTTCATATATTTTAGATTCATTACAAACAACTGAAGTAGTTCAAGCCTTTTATTGTTTTAATATTGATGATTTTGGCATACAGCTCATGAAAACCCAAAATTCCTATCTCAAAAAATTAGCATATCATGAAAAGGTTCTCTAAACGTGCTACTAACCTAATCATCTGAATCAACCTGCAAAAGATTCCTGATGCTTTTAAAAGCTCCCAGCCTGGTTCATTACTCAAAACCACAATCATGGGTAAGACTGACGACCTGAATGCTGTCCAGTAGGCCATCTTTGACACCCTCAAGCAAGAGGGTAGGACACAGAAAGAAATTTCTGAACGAATAGGCTGTTCCCAGAGTGCTGTATCAAGGCACCTCAGTGGGAAGTCTGTGGGAAGGAAAAAGTGTGGCAGAAAACGCTGCACAACGAGAAGAGGAAACCGGACCCTAAAGAAGATTGTGGAGAAGGACCGATTCCAGACCTTGGGGGACCTGCGGAAGCAGTGGACTGAGTCTGGAGTAGAAACTTCCAGAGCCACCGTGTACAGGCGTGTGCAGGAAATGGGCTACAGGTGCCGCATTCCCCAGGTCAAGCCACTTTGAACCAGAAACAGCGGCAGAAGCGCCTGACCTGGGCTACAGAGAAGCAGCACTGGACTGTTACTCAGTAGTCCAAAGTACTTTTTTTGGATGAAAGCAACTTTTGCATGTCATTCGGAAATCAAGGTGCCAGAGTCTGGAGGAAGACTGGGGAGAGGGAAATGCCAAAATGCCTGAAGTCCAGTGTCAAGTACCCACAGTCAGTGATGGTCTGGGGTGCCATGTCAGCTGCTGGTGTTGGTCCACTGTGTTTTATCAAGGGCAGGGGCAGTGCAGCTAGCTATCAGGAGATTTTGGAGCACTTCATGCTTCCATCTGCTGAAAAGCTTTATGGAGATGAAGATTTCATTTTTCAACACGACCTGGCACCTGCTCACAGTGCAAAAACCACTGGTAAATGGTTTACTGACTATGGTATTACTGTGCTCAATTGGCCTGCCAACTCTCCTGACCTGAACCCCATAGAGAATCTGTGGGATATTGTGAAGAGAAAGTTGAGAGACGCAAGACCCAACACTCTGGATGAGCTTAAGGCCGCTATTGAAGCATCCTGGGTCTCCATAACACCTGAGCATTGCCACAGGCTGATTGCCTCCATGCCACGCCGCATTGAAGCAGTCATTCCTGCAAAAGGATTACCGACCAAGTATTCAGTGCATAACTGAACATAATTATTTGAAGGTTGACTTTTTTCGTTTTAAAAACACTTTTCTTTTATTGGTCGGATGAAATATGCTAATTTTTTTTAGATAGGAATCTGGGGTTTTCATGAGCTGTATGCCAAAATCATCAATATTAAAACAATAAAAGGCTTGAACAACTTCAGTTGTGTGTAATGAATCTAAAATATATGAAAGTCTAATGTTTATCAGTACATTACAGAAAATAAGAAACTTTATCACAATAAGCTAATTTTTTGAGAAGGATATATATATATATATATATATATATATATATATATATATATATACATACATACATACATACACTTCTAATTCCTCCTCATTTGTCTCTAATCACAAGTTGTAATTCGATCTCTCCCCTGTGTCACCTGACTACCATGGCTGAGATGGCAGATAAACTCATTTGAAAGCACAGGATGACAATATAGCCAATTACTGTTACCGACGTCTGCCGGAATTTTGACTACTCTCTGCCTGCCGCCTGCATCGACCTCTGCTTGGATTTTGACTACTCTCTGCCTGCCTTATTTATACGTTTCACAATTTTTAAAATGTACTAATAAATTTAATTAAATCAACAAATTTGTGTTCTAGTCTTTTATTCATATGCAGAATGTCTACCAGGCTTTTATTCCGACATATTTTGGTGAGTGCACTATGGCGAAAAATTGTAAAATTTAAAATATGTGCAAACATAGACAAATAAATAAGAAGTACATTTTTTTCCAAAGTAAAATGAGCCATAAATTACTTTTCTCCTATGTTGCTGTCACTTACAGTAGGTAGTAGAAATCTGACAGAAGTGACAGGTTTTGGACTAGTCCATCTTTTCATAGGGGATTCTCAGCAAGGCTTTTATTCTTTATAAAGATATTCCCTAAAAAAGGATTTAAACAATGATGCTGGCCAGCTTCCCTACTTGCTACACAGTTTTTTTGGCAGTTGGACAGAGCAACTGCCATTCACTAAGTGCTTTTGAAAATAAATAAATACCTGAGAATCCCACCGTGAAGAAATGATCTAGCCCAAAACCTGTTGCTTCTGTCAGATTTCTACTAAGTAATTTATGGCTCATTTTACTCTGGAAAAATATATTTCTTATTTGTTTATGTTTGCACATCTTTTCAATTTTGCAATTTTTTGCCATAGTGCCCCTTTAAGAATTGGAGGCCTATAATTCTTGAAAAGAAATGTACCGCTTTTGACTCATCATTCCAGACAGAAATGCACCGCCAGGTAGGTTAATCGGCACTAGTCTACTTTAGGGGACCCAGCAGGAAACCTCATAGAGAAATTCAGGTAACTTGATTGTGTAGACCAGGGCTGCCCAATAGGTTGATCGCGATCTACTGGTAGATTGCGGTGGCATGGCCACGTCCCATTAAATTTGGCAGCCGCTGCTGTAGATCCCAGCTATTTGGCTGTGTCCCATCAGATTCTGCTGCCACTGCTCGCGGCTAATCAGGAAAGGGATGGGGAGCGGAGATGTGCGGATAAAGGGGAGGGCCTCTCTGTTCAGCTGCGTATCTTTCCTGCCCATCCCTTCCCTGATTGGCTGTGAGCAGCAGCAGCAGAATCTGATGGGATGTAGCCACATTTGACGTCCGCTGGAACGAATGGCCGCTGTCTTGTCCGCCCTCCTGTAGAAGCAGGAGCCACGGCTGACTTGCCTCCCTTCAGTTCCAGCATTGGTGTCTGCAACCTGATCTCCCCTGATCAGGTTGCAGACACCAATGCTGGAACTGGAGGGAGGTAAGTCATTACTGTACTTATTGGGCACCTATACTTCGCTACCTGTACTGCCTGGTCACCTATATTTAGCTACCTGCACTGCCTGGTCACCTATACTTAGCTACCTGTACTGCCTAAGCACCTGTACCTAGATACATGTACTGGGCACCTATACTAAGCTATCTATACTGGGCACCTATACTGAGCTATCTATACTGGACACCTATTCTTACCTACCTATACTGGGCACCTATAATTAGCTACCTGTACTAGTAGATCTCTTGGTTGCGGCAAATTTTAAAACAGCTCGCGAGCCGAAAAAGTGTGGGCACCCCTGGTGTAGACAGCACCCGCTCTGCTAGGTTTTTAGTAGGTTATAGTAAACTACACCAACACTATTCAGTCAATCACAACTCTGTGCTGTAGAGGGTGCGGTGAGTGTATTCCCTATGATGTTTCCTGCTGGGTTCCCTAAAGTCTGCCATCTAGTATCCTTCCACAATTGCAGAATGATTTTTTTTTTAATTTTACTATATATTATATATTATGTATGTATGTATATGTAATGTAAAATGCAGTTTACCCATCTCCCAAACTCATTGCTCACCTGGATGTGATCTGGAGCGAGTATGAATCCAGAAACCTGCAGTCTCCTATGCAGCAGCTCTCCTAATTATTGACCAGTTTCGCACCCTGCCAGGACAAGAAGCCCTCCCTTGCTTCCTCTAGTCTACAGCAAAATGGCCGTCTCCTGCGCTGAGGACACATTCTATATTGTTAATTTCAGTGACATAAGAAATATATATTGTTAGTCACATTAACATTATAAAACTTGCTAAAAATACGTGCCTACCTATGTGTTATTATGGTACATTAGCAGGTTTTCTGTTATTTTGCCTTTCAGGTACCTGGCTGCTGTATGAGGAGTTTGGAGTTGGCGCCCTCTAGCATTTGGACTCGGAATGACATTGCCCTCAAGAAAACCTGCATGATTGAATTCAGTAAGAAAGGAGGAAATTAATATGCTTTAACCGCAGTCTCTGACATTTGCATGTAGACGGCAGGCCATTGCAGGTGTTTGTACATGCAGTGCACATAATATTTTGGCTTGTGCATGTGTACCATTTTATCTTTTTCCATTAATGTTCTGTTAGAGTGACAAAGTATTGAAGTGACAGAGCCCATCCTTATATTATTATTATTATTATTTTTTTTTAGGTTTTTCTCTAAATACATGCCCCCTCTACATCACCTGTTTGTGTGCTTTATCATATGGGTTTACGGTTTACACACATTCAAGGCACGCATTTAAAAGCATGGGCAGAACGGTGGACATTACATATGACTATAGTAGGAATAAGATTGTGAGCTCTTCCGAGGGACAATGAATGACAAGACTACAGGATCTTCTCAAAAAATTAGCATATTGTGATAAAGTTCATTATTTTCTGTAATGTACTGATAAACATTAGACTTTCATATATTTTAGATTCAAATACACACAACTGAAGTCGTTCAAGCCTTTTATTGTTTTAATATTGATGATTTTGGCATACAGCTCATGAAAACCCAAATTTCCTATCTCAAAAAATTAGCATATTTCATCCGACCAATAAAAGAAAAGTGTTTTTAAAACAAAAAAAAAAGGTCAACCTTCAAATAATTGTGTTCAGTTATGCACTCAATACTTGGTCGGGAATCCTTTTGCAGAAATGACTGCTTCAATGCGGCGTGGCATGGAGGCAATCAACCTGTGGCACTGCTCAGGTGTTATGGAGGCCCAGGATGCTTCGATAGCGGCCTAGCTCATCCAGAGTGTTGGGTCTTGCGTCTCTCAACTTTCTCTTCACAATATCCCACAGATTCTCTATGGGGTTCAGGTCAGGAGAGTTGGCAGGCCAATTGAGCACAGTAATACCATGGTCAGTAAACCATTTACCAGTGGTTTTAGCACTGTGAGTAGGTGCCAGGTCGTGCTGAAAAATGAAATCTTCATCTTCATAAAGCTGGAGCCAGGGAAGGTAAATAATAAACAGCCTGACAAATTGTCTGTTGTGCCTTCTGAGGGTTAGACAGAGACCACTGTGGAACAGAGGAGGACGGGGAAGCCTCAATACGATCCAGAGACTTCCCCCTCCCGAGGTGAGTACCCCCATTTTTTTAATACAGAGTCTCTTTAAATGTATATATTTCTTATTTTCAAATGTTAATATTAAGGAAAATGAACCAGGATAGAAAGGACCAGTGTGGTTTGAATGATAAAACATACATTTCTTATGAAATCTTTATAGTATGCGTAAAAAGGGGTGTGTCCTGTGGAAAGAATTAATGAAGGTTTTATAATCAATAGTGTGTATGCTTTTTTCTATTCCTATGTTGCTATAAGAATAATGTAATCAAACTAGTAAGCTAGAGTGACACTTTAGGAATATGATAATAGTATTGTTTTAAGATAAAGTTACTATGTCCAAGCCTTTTTCCTACAGAGTGACCTTCTTCCACCCCCTCCAGAGGACAAGGGAAGCAGTTTGAATCAGATCACAGGGCTGGCCTTCTCTGAAGTCATTCTGAAGAAATGAAACTTGTCTAGGAGTCAACCATGCCCTGAGGACGAAAGTGAAAGTCATCTTACAGGAAGTCTTTCGAAGGACACAGGGGGCCCACCCAGCAAGGAGGTCCAAGCAGGGCCGGATTTGTACTTTTTACCGCCCTAGGCCAACAGTCAACAACCGCCCCAGTCAGTGACATGACTATACATTTTATAGTGCTTCAGAAGATGTCAGCAATATATAAATACATAATATGGTAGGTTATGGTATGTATTAGATTGTGAGCTCCTCTGAGAACAATGACATGATTATGTACTCCGTAAAGTGCTGCAGAACATGTCGGTGCTATTTAAATACATAATAATAATAATAATAATATGGTAGGACGTTAGACTATGGTAGGATTATATTGCGAGCTCCTCTGAAGACAGTCAGTGACATGACTATGTACTCTATAAAGTGCTGCAGGAGATGTCACTGCTATATAAACATCAGAATAATAGTATGGCAGGACAATAGACTATGATTATGGTAGGGATTAGATTGTGAGCTCCTCTGAGGACAGTCAGTGACATCACTATGTACTCTGTAAAGTGCTGCAGAAGATGTCAGTGCTATATAAATACATCATAATAATAATATGGTAGGACATTAGACTATGACTATGGTAGGATTAGAGTGTGAGCTCCTCTAAGGACAGTCAGTGACATGACTATGTACTCTGTAATGTGCTGCAGAAGGTGTCAGTGCTATATAAATACATAATAATAATATGGTAGGATATTAGACTACGACTATCATAGGATTAGATTGTGAGCTCCTTTGAGGACAGTCAGTGACATGACTATGTACTCTGTAATGTGCTGCAGGAGATGTCACTGCTATATAAATACATAATAATAGTATGGCAGTGCAATAGACTATGATTATGGTAAGGATTAAACTGCGAGCTCCTCTGAGGACAGTCAGTGACATCCCAATGTACTCTGTAAAGTGCTGCAGAAGATGTCGGAGACGGAGCTACAAAATGCATAATGATAATAGGATAAACAGACTATGGTAGGGATTAGATTGTGAGTTCCTGTGCGGACAGTTGAAAGTCAAAAAAAGAGAGAGGGGAAAAGAATAGAGATGGGAAGGAGGGAAAAGCAAGGGAGAGACAGCACAAGATGGAATAGGAAAAAAGAGAGAGGGAACAAGATGGGGATGGGGAAAAAGACAGAAATAGAGAATACATGGGAGAGGACAAGAGAGGGAAAGTGTGATCTGAAGGAAAGTAAAAGGCTGGATCAGGAAAACAGACCCTTTACCCGTCACAGTGGAGTGATTGAAAATGGGCAATAAATCAGGCAAGCTTGTTTACTTAGAAGTGCTGACCTCTTTACTTTGATCCGTTTTCTAATGACCCCTGTGTGTGCATGGAGCTTCTGTATCATAGCGCTGTGCTTCCTGACCATTGGCATGCCTGTACAATGTCAGCGATAGCCCTGCTTGCATCTCCATCACAATGTTCCCCTCACTTACTTCACTGCTTACAGAGCTTGCAGATCGTTAGCAGCGTGGTGGTGGCTCACAGTGATGATGAGAGAGCCAGTGAGTGATTACTTCCTGAATTATACAGCTGCCGTTCGTTACAGGGCACCGCTCTCTCTCATCACTGTGAGCCTCGCTGTTGATGACCTGCAGCTTTCTGCATCCAGTGCAGTGAGCGGGGAGCTGTGAAGGAGGGCGAGTAGATAATAATCACTCTAATCATGAGGGCTGGCGGGCAGACGGACCAGCTGCAGTACGGAGAGGACGCAATCAAAGCATTGCACACAGGGCAGATATGAAGCAGCTGATTGGCTGTCAGCTGCAGGCCGCCCTAGCTCAAGCCCCGCCCTAGGCCCCAGCCTACTTGGCCTGCCCACAAATCCGGCCATGGGTCCAAGCCACCATAAGACAGTGTTGATTGGACTTATAGAAAGAGACTTCCAAAAAAAGCAGAATATATGTGTATAAAAAGGCCTGTAGACAAAGGATTCCCGCCTTTCTGCGTTGGTATGGTATGAGAGAGAATGCCCTCAGCTGAGTGAATAAAGATTCTCACTGTACATTGTCTAAAAGGAGAAGGTCTCGGAGTGATATTTCTTTTTACAGTCCTGGGTGTGGTTATGGGGTGTGGTTATGGGGTGTGGCTTAAGTGTCCCTCTTTCTGATCTCATAAAGTTGGGAGGTATGACTCTGTACAGCGCACAGAGCCTCTGAGAATGCTCAATAGAGCGAAACGTGTATGGTGTATGTTTTTTTAAAACGTGGAAGCCTAATCCAATAAAGCTTTTTATTGATGCATGAGCTGCAGTGCCAAACTGATTTTTGTTTTTTACAATTTACTCTGTACAGCACTGTGGAAGATGTTGGTGCTATATAAATAATACAAATAATAATGCCATCTTTGCCCTTCCTGCCCAAATTGGCAAAAGCTGCAAGCAAGCATTGTTTATCAGCAAGACAGCTGTTAGCTGTTTGGAGCTGCTGCCCCTCCACTCCAACCTCACCCACTTGCCTGAGTATCCAGGGGCGTAACTAGGCCCCACCGAGCCCCCCTGCAGATTTTCTGAGCGGGCCCTTCCCCCCCCCCGGGGCCCGCTCGCGGCCGTTTTGTGGGTGCTGGAGGGGTGGCAGCATGAGGGGAAAGCCTTGCCCACAGTCGGCGGGGAGAGGGGTAGTTCCCCCCTCTCCCTCACCTCGGGGCTCTCCCCTCTGCGCTCCCCTCCAGCTCGTAAGTGTCTGTGGGGCTGTGGTGGGCAGCGAGCGGCGGGCAGATACATACCTGCTTCCGTGCGTTCCATCGGAGACTTCTCCCTCTAGCGGCTGACGTCACTTCCGGAAGTGACGTCAGCCGCTAGAGGGAGAAGTCTCCGATGGAACGCACGGAAGCAGGTATGTATCTGCCCGCCGCTCGCTGCCCACCACAGCCCCACAGACACTTACGAGCTGGAGGGGAGCGCAGAGGGGAGAGCCCCGAGGTGAGGGAGAGGGGGGAACTACCCCTCTCCCCGCCGACTGTGGGCAAGGCTTTCCCCTCATGCTGCCACCCCTCCAGCACCCACAAAACGGCCCCGAGCGGGCCCCAGGGGGGGGGCCGGGCCCCCCCGCGGGCGCAGGGGCTGCAGGGCCTATTCCTACGCCCCTGTGAGTATCCCACAATACACATGTAACTTCTGGTTTCCTGTGAGCAGATTTGTGGAATACTGTATACACCACAGGTTGATGCTCCATTGCTATACCTCCCAACTTTTGAAGATGAGAAAGAGGGACGCCTAAGTCATGCCCACTGCAAGGCTTTAAGCCACACCCCTACTTTTGCAAACTGCTGATAAATAGGTATATTCATGACATGTGTGGGAGGAGCCAACTGTAAAATAACAGTCCCACGTTTTGTCACCAAACATTATTAAGTGACCCTGAAACGCCTATACATTCACAAAACTACACGTAATACTGCAGTGTTACCTCCAGAACCATCCGTAATATTGCAGCGTTACCTCCAGAACTACACGTAATATTGCAGCGTTACCTCCAGAACCACATGTAATATTGCAGCGTTACTTCCAGAAACACACGTAATATTGCAGCGTTATCTCCAGAACCACACGTAATATTGCAGCGTTATCTCCAGAACGACACGTAATATTGCAGCGTTACCTCCAGAACCACACGTAATATTGCAACGTTACTTCCAGAACCACACGTAATATTGCAGCGTTACCTCCAGAACCACACGTAATATTGCAGCGTTACCTCCAGAACTACACGTAAAATTGCAGCGTTACCTCCAGAACCACACGTAAAATTGCAGCGTTACCTCCAGAACCACACGTAATATTGCAGCGTTACCTCAAGAACCACATGCAGTATTGCAGCATTACCTCCAGAACCACACATAATATTGCAGCATTACCTCCAGAACCATACGTAATATTGCAGTGTTACCTCCAGAACCACACGTAATATTGCAGGGTTACCCCCAGAACCACACGTAATATGGCAACATTACCTCCAGAACCACACATAATATTGCAGCATTACCTCCAGAACCACGCGTAATATTGCAGCGTTACCTCCAGAACCACACGTAATATTGCAGTGTTACCCTCAGAACCACACGTAATATGGCAACATTACCTCCAGAACCACACATAATATTGCAGCGTTACCTCCAGCACCACACGTAATATTGCAACGTTACTTCCAGAACCACACGTAATATTGCAACGTTACCTCCAGAACCACACGTAATATTGCAGTGTTACCTCCAGAACCACGCCTAATATTGCAGCGTTACCTTCAGAACCACACGTAATATTGCAGTGTTACCTCCAGAACCACGCCTAATATTGCAGCGTTACCTTCAGAACCACACGTAATATTGCAGTGTTACCCCCAGAACCACACGTTATATTGCAACATTACCTCCAGAACCACACGTAATACTGCAGCGTTACCTCCAGAACCACACGTAATATTGCAATGTTACCTCCAGAACCACACGTAATATTGCAGCGTTACTTCCAGAACCAAATATAATATTGTTTGCTCACAGTTCTCAATTCACAATCAACTGTTCTCAGTATCATCTCCACTGTATCGTATAAACCAGCTTTTCTCAACCTTTTTTGGGCCCAGGAACCCTTAAAAATGTTTTCAAATCTCAGGGAACCCCTGCATGAAAATGATTCCGAGAAACATCGCCAGCGCCAATCCCCCCATATAGAAATTGCACCAATCTACTACCATAGCAAATGCAGTAATCCTCTCACATAATAAATGCATTAATCATCCCCGTATACAATATGGCAATCATCCAACATATAAAATGCACCAATCTACTACCTTAGCAAATGCAGTAATCATCTCACATAATAAATGAATGCATTTATATGGGGGTGATTAACCACTTCAGGACCACAGTCTTTCTACCCCTTAAGGACCAGGCACTTTTTTTCCATTCAGACCACTGCAGCTTTCACGGTTTATTGCTCGGTCATACAACCTACCACCTAAATGAATTTTACCTCCTTTTCTTGTCACTAATAAAGCTTTCTTTTGATGCTATTTGATTGCTCCTGCGATTTTTACTTTTTATTATATTCATCAAAAAAGACATGAATTTTGGCAAAAAAATGATTTTTTTAACTTTCTGTGCTGACATTTTTCAAATAAAGTAAAATTTCTGTATACATGCAGCGCGAAAAATGTGGACAAACATGTTTTTGATAAAAAAAAACCCATTCAGTGTATATTTATTGGTTTGGGTAAAAGTTATAGCGTTTACAAACTATGGTGCCAAAAGTGAATTTTCCCATTTTCAAGCATCTCTGACTTTTCTGCGCACCTGTCAGGTTTCATGAGGGGCTAAAATTCCAGGATAGTACAAATACCCCCCAAATGACCCCATTTTGGAAAGAAGACATCCCAAAGTATTCAGTGAGAGGCATGGTGAGTTCATAGAAGATTTTATTTTTTGTCACAAGTTAGCGGAAAATGACACTTTCTGACAAAAAAAAGAAAAAAAAAAAAGTTTCCATTTCTTCTAACTTGCAACAAAAAAAAATGAAATCTGCCACGGACTCACTATGCTCCTCTCTGAATACCTTGAAGTGTCTACTTTCCAAAATGGGGTCATTTGTGGGGTGTGTTCACTGTCCTGGCATTTTGGGGGGTGCCTAATTGTAAGCACCCCTGTAAAGCCTAAAGATGCTCATTGGACTTTTGGCCCCTTAGCGCAGTTAGGCTGCAAAAAAGTGCCACACATGTGGTATTGCCGTACTCAGGAGAAGTAGTATAATGTGTTTTGGGGTGTATTTTTACACATACCCATGCTGGGTGGGAGAAATATCTCCATAAATGACAATTGTTTTATTTTTTTTACACACAATTGTCTATTTATAGAGATATTTCTGCCACTCAGCATGGGTATGTGGAAAAATACACCCCAAAACACATTATACTACTTCTCCTGAGTACGGCGATACCACATGTGTGGCACTTTTTTGCACCCTAACTGCGCTAAGGGGCCCAAAGTTCAATGAGTACCTTTAGGATTTCACAGGTCATTTTGAGAAATTTTGTTTCAAGACTACTCCTCACGGTTTAGGGCCCCTAAAATGCCAGGACAGTATAGGAACCCCACAAATTACCCCATTTTAGAAAGAAGACACCCCAAGGTATTCCGTTAGGAGGATGGTGAGTTCATAGAAGATTTTATTTTTTTGTCACAAGTTAGCGGAAATTGATTTTAATTGTTTTTTTTCACAAAGTGTCATTTTCCGCTAACTTGTGACAAAAAATAAAATCTTCTATGAACTCACCATACTCCTAATGGAATACCTTGGGGTGTCTTCTTTCTAAAATGGGGTCATTTGTGGGGTTCCTATACTGCCCTGGCATTTTAGGGGCCCTAAACCGTGAGGAGTAGTCTTGAAACCAAATGTCGCAAAATGACCTGTGAAATCCTAAAGGTACTCATTGGACTTTGGGCCTCTTAGCGCACTTAGGGTGCAAAAAAGTGCCACACATGTGGTACCGCCGTACTCAGGAGTAGTATAATGTGTTTTGGGGTGTATTTTTACACATACCCATGCTGGGTGGGAGAAATATCTCTGTAAATGACAATTGTTTGATTTTTTTTACACACAATTGTCCTTTTACAGAGAGATTTCTCCCACCCAGCATGGGTATGTATAAAAATACACCCCAAAATACAATATACTACTTCTTCTGAGTACGGCGATACCACATGTGTGACACTTTTTTGCAACCTAGGTGCGCTAAGGGGCCTAACGTCCTATTCACAGGTCATTTTGAGGCCTTTGGATTCTAGACTACTGCTCACGGTTTAGGGCCCCTTAAATGCCAGGGCAGTATAGGAACCCCACAAGTGACCCCATTTTAGAAAGAAGACACCCCAAGGTATTCTGTTAGGAGTATGGTGAGTTTATAGAAGATTTTTTTTTTGTCACAAGTTAGCGGAAAATGACACTTTGTGAAAAAAAAAACAATACATATCAATTTCCGCTAACTTGTGACAAAAAATAAAATCTTCTATGAACTCATCATACACCTAACAGAATACCTTGGGGTGTCTTCTTTCTAAAATGGGGTCACTTGTGGGGTTCCTATACTGCCCTGGCATTTTACGGGCCCAAAACTGTGAGTAGTCTGGAAACCAAATTTCTCAAAATGACTGATCAGGGGTATAAGCATCTGCAAATTTTGATGACAGGTGGTCTATGAGGGGGCAAATTTTGTGGAACCGGTCATAAGCAGGGTGGCCTCTTAGATGACAGGATGTTTTGGGCCTGATCTGATGGATAGGAGTGCTAGGGGGTGACAGGAGGTGATTGATGGGTGTCTCAGGGGGCGGTTAGAGGGGAAAATAGATGCAATCAATGCACTGGGGAGGTGATCGGAAGGGGGTCTTAGGGGGACCTGAGGGTTTGGCCGAATGATCAGGAGCCCACACGGGGCAAATTAGGGCCTGATCTGATGGGTAGGTGTGCTAGGGGGTGACAGGAGGTGATTGATGGGTGTCTCAAGGTGTGATTAGAGGGGGGAAATAGATGCAAGCAATGCACTAGCGAGGTGATCAGGGCTGGGGTCTGAGGACGTTCTGAGGTGTGGGCGGGTGATTGGGTGCCCGCAAGGGGCAGATTAGGGTCTAATCTGATGGGTAACCGTGACAGGTGGTGATAGGGGGTGATTGATGGGTAATTAGTGGGTGTTTAGAGGAGAGAAGAGATGTAAACACTGCACTTGGGAGGTGATCTGATGTCGGATCTGCGGGCGATCTATTGGTGTGGGTGGGTGATCAGATTGCCCGCAAGGGGCAGGTTAGGGGCTGATTGATGGGTGGCAGTTACAGGGGGTGATTGATGGGTGGCAGTGACAGGGGGTGATTGATAGGTGATTGACAGGTGATCAGTGGGTTATTACAGGGAATAACAGATGTAAATATTGCACTGGCGAATTGATAAAGGGGGGTCTGAGGGCAATCTGAGCGTGTGGGCGGGTGATTGGGTGCCCGCAAGGGGTAGATTAGGGTCTAATCTGATGGGTAACAGTGACAGGTGGTGATAGGGGGTGATTGATAGGTGATTGATGGGTAATTAGTGGGTGTTTAGAGGAGAGAATAGATGTAAACAATGGATTTGGGAGGTGATCTGATGTCGGATCTGCGGGCGATCTATTGGTGTGGGTGGGTGATCAGATTGCCCGCAAGGGGCAGGTTAGGGGCTGATTGATGGGTGGCAGTGACAGGGGGTGATTGATAGGTGATTGACAGGTGGTCAGTGGGTTATTACAGGGAATAACAGATGTAAATATTGCACTGGCGAATTGATAAAGAGGGGTCTGAGGGCAATCTGAGCGTGTGGGCGGGTGATTGGGTGCCCGCAAGGGGTAGATTAGGGTCTAATCTGATGGGTAACAGTGACAGGTGGTGATAGGGGGTGATTGATAGGTGATTGATGGGTAATTAGTGGGTGTTTAGAGGAGAGAATAGATGTAAACAATGGATTTGGGAGGTGATCTGATGACGGATCTGCGGGCGATCTATTGGTGTGGGTGGGTGATCAGATTGCCCGCAAGGGGCAGGTTAGGGGCTGATTGATGGGTAGCAGAGACAGGGGGTGATTGACGGGTGATTGACAGGTGATTGACAGGTGATCAGGGGGGATAGATGCATACAGTACACGGGGGGAGGGGTCTGGGGGGGGGGGGTCTGGGGAGAATCTGAGGGGTGGGGGGGTGATCAGGAGGGGGCAGTGGGCAGGGGGGGGGGATAAAAAAAAAATAGCGTTGACAGATAGTGTCAGGGAGTGATTGATGGGTGATTAGGGGGGTGACTGGGTGCAAACAGTGGTCTGGGGGGTGGGCAGGGGGGTCCTGAGGCGTGCTGTGGGCGATCAGGGGGCAGGGGGAGGGAAATCAGTGTGCTTGGGTGCAGACTAAGGTGGCTGCAGCCTGCCCTGGTGGTCCCTCGGACACTGGGACCACCAGGGCAGGAGGCAGCCAGTATAATAGGCTTTGTATACATTACAAAGCCTATTATACAATGTAAGTGCGGCGATCCGGGTGCTAGTAACCCGCCGGCGCTTCCGAACGGCCGGTGGGTTACTATGAGCGGTGGGCGGAGCCAGTCCCCGGCGGCTGATCGCGTCACGAATGACGCGATCGCCGCATAACCACTCCCGCAGCCGCCCCCGCCGATGGGCGTATTGCGGTCGTTTGGGCCCGGACTTTGCCGCCGCCCATCGGCTGGGGGCGGTCCTTAAGTGGTTAATGAATCACCCCCATATACAATGTGGAAATCACTCAAAATATAAAATGCACCAATCTACTACCATAGCAAATGCACTAATCATCTCTCATCATAAATGCATTTATCACCCCCCATATACAATGTGGCAATTATTCCCAGTATAGGTAATCAGGCATAGATGTTCCCAGTATATGCAGGCAGAAATAGGGACCCCCAATATAGGTAACCAGGCATAGAAGTTTTCAGTATGTAGGAAGGAATAGGGGCTTCCAGTCTCCAAGACAATGTCAGCGTGTGGGCTGTGGGGAAATTAAAAGCAGGCCCTGGAGTTCCGTGCAGTCCTACAGTGCATGCTGAGTGACACCACAAAGTCCAAACATACTCACCTGGTGACTGCCTCGATCCGTCTCCTGTTAGCTCACCATCTCCTTCACCGCCGCCTCCTCCTTCTCCACCACGCTGCTCTCTGCCGCATCACTGAAGGGCGCGAAAACTGCCCTATAAGAGAGCGGTGTGATGCGCTGCGGATTGAATCAATACGCCGGTCGCATCAGTGGGACTAATGTGTCCCACGGAAGGAGAAAGCGGGACCAATTTGTCCCGCAGAAAGAGCAAAACGCAGCGGAACACCTGTTGAATATCACTGGTATAAACACAATCTGTTGGTTGCTTCTCTCCAGCTCCTCTGTCTCTTAAAGTGAACCTAAACAAAATCAAATTAAAAAAAGCTTCACTTTCCTGAGGCTTCTATCAGCCCCCTGCAGCTGCCCTGTGTCCCCGCTCCGTCACTCAACATCCTCCGGTTCCCACCGTGGCTCAGTTTCATCTCAGACCAACTGGCCAGTGGATGACCAGTGTGCCTGTGCTGCCTTGGCCATGTGCGTCCTCGTTCACGCTCCTGTCACCGGAAACTTCTTGTGTATGTGCAGTACGAGATTTTTTAGCACTGCGCATGTGCAGCAAGCTCCCCGGAAACAGTAGTGTGAAGGAAGGCGAGCGCAGCCAGGGCCACTCAGGTGCACTGGCAATCGACTGGCCAGTTGCTCTAAAATAAAACTGAGCCACGGTGGGGAACCGAAGGATTGGTGAGTGACGGAGCGGGCACAGGGCAGCTGCAGGGGGCTGGTAGAAGCCCCAGGAAACTTTTTATTTGATTCAGTTTAGGTTCACTTTAATTACAGGAATCAGTCTTCCCAGGCTACAGTGGGTTGCAAAAGTATTCGGCCCCCTTGAAGTTTTCCACATGTTGTCATATTACTGCCTCAAACAAATCAATTTTATTGGAAATCCGCATGAAAGACCAATACAAAGTGGTGTACACGTGAGAAGTGGAACGAAAATCATACATGATTCCAAGGGGGGAGGGGGAGGCGCGCGCGGAGCTAACATAATGATGTAACAGCGAGGCATAAGAAAGCAGTGTTTACGCCATGATGTGGTCAAACGCGGATTCGCATCATGGGTGTGCAGAAACTGTGTGATGCTATTTAATAGTATACCGTAACCCCAAAGCAGCAAACATAGCCAACTATGACCATTAAATAATAAATGCAGCAACAGTTACCCCAGACACCAGAAAATAAACACAATGTGGGCACATTTCAGCACAAAATAAACGCAATGTGGGCACATTTCAGCACAAAATAAACGCAAAGTGGGCACATTTCAGCACAAAATAAACTCAATGGGGTACATTTCAGCACAAAATAAACGCAATGTGGGCACATTTCAGCACAAAATAAATGCAATGTGGGCACATTTCAGCACAAAATAAACGCAATGTGGGCACATTTCAGCACAAAATAAACGCAATGGGGCACATTTCAGCACAAAATAAACTCAATGTAGGCACATTACAGCACAAAATAAATGCAATGTGGGCACATTACAGAACAAAATAAACGCAATGGGGCACATTTCAGAACAAAATAAATGCAATGGGGGCACATTTCACCTGGGAAAAAAAAGAATTTACTCACCTGGCAGAAGTCTCCTCTCACTCCTGGCCGGCCTCAGGAGCGCTGCTCCTGGAACCGTCTTGCTCCTCCTCCTACAGTCTCCCGTGCTGACAGGCAGAGCAGGGCTACGGCAAGATGGCGCCCGAAGCCCTGTACTGGAGACACAAATAGTCTCCAGTACAGGGCTTCGGCAGCCATCTTACCGTAGCCCTGCTCGCCTGCCGGTGTCGGAACAACGGAAGACTAAGGAGGCTGGAGCAGGGCTGGGGGCAATGAAGTGGCACGGCGTCTATAGACGTCGCTGCCAGTTCATGCAGTAACAGTGGCCAGAGTCCCGAGGCCGGGACGTCCCGCAGCTAAAAGCAGGACGTTTCCCGGGACCTCATGCTGCCTGGGACAGCGGACCCCGAATCCGGGACGCATCCTGGGAAATCCGGGATGTCTGGTCACTCTAGCTTAGGCTACAAAAAGATTTCCAAAGCCTTGAACATCCCATGGAGCACTGTTCAAGCGATCATTCAGAAATGGAAGGAGTATGGCACAACTGTAAACCTACCAAGACAAGGCCGTCCACCTAAACTCACAGGCCGAACAAGGAGAGCGCTAATCAGAAATGCAGTCAAGAGGCCCATGGTGACTCTGGATGAGCTGCAGAGATCTACAGCTCAGGTGGGGGAATCTGTCCATAGGACAACTATTAGTAATGCACTGCACAAAGTTGGCTCTTATGGAAGAGTGACAAGAAGAAAGCCATTGTTAACAGAAAAGCATAAGAAGTCCCGTTTACAGTTTGCCACAAGCCATGTGAGGGACACAGCAAACATGTGGAAGAAGGTGCTCTGGTCGGATGAGACCAAAATGGAACTTTTTGGCCAAAATGCAAAACACTATGTGTGGCAGAAAACGAACACTGCACATCACTCAGAACACCATCCCGACTGTCAAATATGGTGGTGGCAGCATCATGCTCTGGGGTTGTTTCTCTTCAGCAGGGACAGGGAAGCTGGTCAAAGTTGATAGGAAGATGGATGGAGCCAAATACAGGGCAATCTTGGCAGAAATCCTCTTGGAGTCTGCAAAAGACTTGAGACTGGGGCGGAGGTTCACCTTCCAGCAGGACAACAACCTTAAAGGGAACCTTAACTGCCGTGGAAAAATAAATTCACTTACCTGGGGGCTTTCCCAAGCCTCCTGCAGCCGTCCTGTGCCCGCGCCGGTCCTTCGGTGCCCTCCGGTCTCCCTCCGCCGCTAAGTTTCGTTTTCGGACGACTGCCAGTCGTCCTTGGGCCACTTCCGCATTCCTCGTCGTAAACTGCAGTAAAGCGCGTCCGCATGACGCGTTTGGCGTCATGCACATGACGTGTTTGGCGTCATGCGGACGCGCTTTATTGCAGTTTACGACGAGGAATGCGGAAGAGGCCCGAGGACGACTGGCAGTCGTCCAAAAACGAAACTTAGCGGCGGAGGGAGACCGGAGGGCACCGAAGAACCGGCGCGGGCACAGGACGGCTGCAGGAGGCTTGGGAAAGCCCCCAGGTAAGTGAATTTATTTTTCCACGGCAGTTAAGGTTCCTTTTAAACATAAACCCAGGGCAACAATGGAATGGTTTAAAACAAAACATATCCATGTGTTAAAATGGCCCAGTCAAAGTCCAGATCTAAATCCAATCGAGAATCTGTGGCAAGATCTGAAAACTGTTCACAAACGCTGTCCATCTAATCTGACTGAGCTGGAGCTGTTTTGCAAAGAAGAAGGGGCAAGGATTTCAGTCTCTAGATGTGCAAAGCTGGTAGAGACATACCCTAAAATACTGGCAGCGGTAATTGCAGCAAAAGGTGGTTCTACAAAGTATTGACTCAGGGGGCTGAATAATTACGCACATCCCACTTTGCAGTTATTAATTTGTAAAAAAAAAGTTTGGAATAATGTATGATTTTTGTTCCACTTCTCACGTGTACACCACTTTGTATTGGTCTTTCACATGGAATTACAATAAAATTGATCCATGTTTGTGGCAGTAATGTGACAAAATGTGGGAAAAAGGGGGCCGAATACTTTTGCAATCCACTGTATGTGGCTCTCATCCACAAGAGTTCCCGAAGAGAAGATATCCGGCTACTGGTCCCAACCTTAGAGTATTCCCCCACTACAGAGGAACACTCAGCTGCTGCAAGGTTCCGTTTCCTCTCATGGTGCAATAAAGTTTAATAAAATCTGTTTAAAAGGTAAAAACACTCAAAAGTATGGTGCTTGTTTCACAGCATAGTGTTTTGCCCAGGATCTCCCCCGTACACCGTTTTTGGATCAGCGCTCCTTGTAAATAACAAGACCTCCTGTGGTGTGGTGCGCTGTACACCCTCATTCATGGCTCGCTCGTAGCTCCTCCTTCACACACCAATCCCCTCCCTAAGCGTTTCATACCACAGTACTCGTCAAGGGCACGGGGACATGCGTGATTAACATCCATGTAAGCTAAAATCTCCTCCCCCGTAAGCGTGATTACCTAGCGGCATAAGCCGCTGCTCCAGAACAGGTTGCTTGCTCCTAATAATATCATTGGCTGGCCCCAGTGTCATTCAACAATGTCAGTCAGTCCCTTAGTCTCAATTGGTTGCTCAGACGTTCAGCAGCAATTGATTGCTCGACTATTCAGCGACAGTCTTTTATATCATAGTTTACAATCTACCGTGTTTCCCCAAAAATAATGACTGTCTTATATTCATTTTTGCTCCAAAAGATGTGCTAGGGTTTATTTTCAGAGGATGTCTTATTTTTGGGGGAAACACTGGTAGTTTTCCTATACAAAAGGTATATTCTGCATGCCATGCTGAAACACAAGCAGCCTGCACAGAGCTTGTGGTTTGCAGATGTTGGCTCTCACTTACAAGAAATTGATTCTGCTGATCATGAGGGTAAGAGTCTATTTCTTGCAGGCAGAGAACTCTCAGTTAGGCTCCCTAGAGCTATGATAGGATAAGCTGTGGGAAAATGTGAAGTGCTGCTGATGCATATCACAATCAGGAGGGCTGGCTCCAACAAAAACACAAATTGCCTGACACATATACAGGACTGTAGAACTCACATTATACTGCTGCTCTCCTGTATCCAGGCTTTGTATTGAGCGTGCCTTGCTGGTGTCATGTGGGCTGCTGCTAGGGTTTACATGCGGTGGATGTCTTATATTTCAAGCATGCTAGGAATTCCTGCTAGGGCTTGGATTTGGAGTCCTGTGTGCTAATGCCAGCGTCCCTGGATATTTGGGTGTCTCACACACAGCAGGCTTATCAGTGTGGCTTCAGGAGGAGAGGAGGGGAGCACTGACAGCCTTTCAGTCACTTGTAATAAATCAGACCCCAGTCAGAGTGGCAGCAGCCCCAGTGTCACCCATCCTAGTTCTGTCCCGATGGTGGCTCCTTGCTACTGTACATAATGCTGCTGCCACTTTCTTCCTCTTACCTTCCCCAATCATCACGCAGCACTACAGAGGGGAGGGGCTGAAAGAGGAAGCAGCATGTAGCTGTGCTGTCCGTTCTAAGTATCAGAGATTCAAAACTGATGCTCCATAGCAGACAGCGGCGACAGCTGAGCACCCTCAAGTCAATATAGCTTTAAAATAAAATTAGCTATGGTAGATAAAACCCACACATTTTATTTGGCCATTTGTCCCGGTTATTAAAACATGTAAATGTAACGAGCGGCGGGGATACGACCACCGCCGTCCCCGCCGCTCAGCTCAGACCGCTGGCCTGTCACCGGCGCATAGCGTCAGAGCTATGCTATGTGCTATGAGCTATGAGCTATGAGCTATGTGCACGCGCGGCCAGCAGCGAGACCTTTACGCGTCTCGGAGACGCGTCAGCTGACCTGCGGGTCGGCTGACATCACAGGGAGCACTCCTCGCCCCTGATTGGCCGGGCTGGCAGAGGCGTGCCTGGGAGTCCCCTGCAAGCATAAAGACAGCGAGCTGCCAGTAGCTCGCTGTCTGTTGTTGCGAATACTACGTGTTAGCGCTCAGACCTTAGATAGATCCGGTGTGCTTTGATCCGAGAGGAAACCGGGGATTTCACACAGAGATAGGAATTGTTTGATAGCTATAATTATAATTGATATTATTGTCTTTATGTGAATGAACCTTGCCTGAACTCTCGACTATCATTTTGCCTTGTGATTCTGTGCTTCTGCCCATCTGATCTTGTTGCCGACTTTTGCCTGAACTCCACTTTGATTCTGCCTGCCGATTCTGTACCTTGTCTGCCCGTCTGTTGCCTACCTGATCTGTCCGACTCCTCTCTCTCACCAGTGGGCCCTCGCCATTGGTGAGGTTACCGCTGTGGTTCTATCTGTAACCTCCATTGCCACTGGTGAGGTTACCGCTGAGGATCTATCAGAAAATTACTGTTTGCACCAATCACTACACTTTGTGCAATAAAGCTAGTGACTTTGTCACGTCTTACACGCCATTTGCTAACTATTTCTGTATTATTGGTGATTCTGCAGATCACCATATAATCAGATATAGTATCTGTATTATTGGTGATACTGCAGATCACCACATAATCGGAAACCTGTTATCCTGCTGACACGATTGTTACATAACAACAGACCACCCTTATGGAGGCACTGTGCGCTCAGGTCCAAGCCTTAACCGCGGCCGTAAACAGTCTAATGGCCACGGTCATTGCACAGCAGACACATATCAATCAGCTGTCTGATGCGGTGCGGGCCTTGCAGAATCCCAACGCACCAGTGTCATCCCCCCCAGTCACAGAACCTAGAGTGCCTTTTCCAGAGAAATTCTCTGGTCACCGTTCAGATTTCAGGAATTTCAGAAATCGTTGCCTTTCATATTTTGAGCTCCGGCCTTTGTCTTTCGGTTCTAAACACAGCAGAAGGTCACCTTTGTTAAGACTCTGCTTTCCAGAGATTCTCAGACTTGGGCCTACAGTTTACCTGTGGGTCATGAGGCACTGACTTCTGTTCAAGGTTTTTTTTGATGCTATGGCCATTATTTACGACGACCCTGACCAGGGCCGGCCTTAGGTTTTACAGCGCCCTGAGCGTAACCAGATTTTGGCGCCCCCCCCCATTCATCCTCTTTGCGTTGCGTGCATATAATAGGCAGATCCTCCCCTTAGTGTATATAGGCTTAGGCCACTAGTCTTGCAGTTGCAGATCCTATTTTAGTGTATTTGGGCAGCCGATCCCCCCCCTCCCCTCTAAGTGTATCTAGCATAGGCATATTCCCCCTTTAGCGTAGGGAAATTGGGGATGGGGAGCCTTACTTTTTTGCTGATCTTCTATTCTTACTGTCTGCAGAGCAGTCTGCAGACTCAGTGCCAGTGTAGCTGCCAGGATTCTGGGAGCAGGAGAGAAAGACTCGTCGTCACTCAGGACACTGTCACAGGGCTGGTGGCACACGTGCTGCACGCTTCTCTGCAGCAGCCTGAGCCTCAGCGCGCCTCCGCCCATGCCGATTCCTGACATATCGCAGGGCTGGGCGGCGTCTCACACTCCAAAAGGCAGCCAGAGGCGTATCTGGGTAATACGGCGCCTATGGCAAACACTAAAATTGCTCCACCTCCCCCCCCCCCCCCCAACACATCACATTCACATGTCATCAGATAATTCATCAAGTAATCCCATGCCATCAGATAATTCATCAAGTAATCCCATGCCATCAGATAATTCACCAAGTAGTCTCATGCCATCAAATAATTCATCTAGCAGTCACATGCCATCAGATAATTCATCAAGTAATCCCATGCCATCAGATAATTCATCAAGTCGTCGCATGCCATCAGATAATTCATCAAGTAATCACATGCCATCAGATTATTCATCAAGTAGTCACATGCCATCAGATTATTCATCAAGTAGTCACATGCCATCAGATAATTCATCAAGTAATCCCATGCCATAAGATTATTCATCAAGTCGTCACATGCCATCAGATTATTCATCAAGTAGTCACATGCCATCAGATTATTCATCAAGTAATCACATGCCATCAGATAATTCATCAAGTAGTCACATGCTGCCCAATAAAAATAAAGTTGCAACAGTCAACCAGATAAAATAATTAAGTAGCCAGGTACCTCACAATAAACAAATTACATAGACAGATGCCTCAAGATAAAACAATTTAGTAGCCAAGTCCACCCTGGATACATAAATTAAACAGCCATGTTCACCAAATAAAATAATTAGATAGCTATGTGCCCATGCATATCAGTAGGTAGAAAAAATTGCCCCTAGATGTTAGGTAACTATAGCAGACCCCCAATTGCTAGCTGGGTGCAGGGTGTTTGCTGGGTGCTGGTTAGGGCAGTATGCAGGCTGGTGGCTGGGTGCAGGGACACGGTGCAGGTTAGGGTGGTGTGCAGGATGGGTGAAGGAACAGGGTGCAGGTTAGGGTGGTGTGCAGGATGGGTGCAGGGACAGGGTGCTGGTTAGGGCAGTGTGCAGGCTGGTGGCTGGGTGCAGAGACAGGGTACTGGTTAGGGCAGTTGTGGCTGGGGCAGGGTGGGCAGTTGTGGCAGGGTGGGCAGTTGTGGCTGGGGCAGGGTGGGCAGTTGTGGCTGGGTGGGCAGTTGTGGCTGGGGCAGGGTGGGCAGTTGTGGCTGGGTGGGCAGTTGTGGCTGGGGCAGGGTGGGCAGTTGTGGCTGGGTGGGCAGTTGTGGCTGGGTGGGCAGTTGTGGCTGGGTGGGCAGTTGTGGCTGGAGCAGGGTGGGTAGTTGTGGCTGGGTGGGCAGTTGTGGCTGGGGCAGGGAGGGCAGTTGCGGCTGGGGCCGGGTGGGCAGTTGTGGCTGGAGCAGGGTGGGCAGTTGTGGCTGGAGCAGGGTGGGCAGTTGTGGCTGGGTGTGCAGTTGTGGCTGGGTGGGCAGTTGTGGCTGGGTGGGCAGCTGGGGCAGGGTGGGCAGCTGGGGCTGAGTGGGCAGCTGGGGCTGAGTGGGCAGCTGGGGCAGTTGTGGCTGGGGCCGGTTGGGCAGTTGTGGCTGGAGCCGGGTGGGCAGTTGTGGCTGGGGCAGGATGTGCAGTTGTGGCTGGAGCAGGGTGGGCAGTTGTGGCGGTAGCAGGGTGGGCAGCTTTGGCTGGAGCAGGGTGGGCAGCTTTGGCTGGAGCAGGGTGGGCAGCTGTGGCTGGAGCAGGGTGGGCAGCTGTGGCTGGAGCAGGGTGGGCAGCTGTGGCTGGAGCAGGGTGGGCAGCTGTGGCTGGAGCAGGGTGGGCAGCTGTGGCTGGAGCAGGGTGGGCAGCTTTGGCTGGAGCAGGGTGGGCAGCTTTGGCTGGAGCAGGGTGGGCAGCTTTGGCTGGAGCAGGGTGGGCAGCTTTGGCTGGAGCAGGGTGGGCAGCTTTGGCTGGAGCAGGGTGGGCAGCTGTGGCTGGAGCAGGGTGGGCAGCTTTGGCTGGAGCAGGGTGGGCAGCTGTGGCTGGAGCAGGGTGGGTAGTTGTGGCTGTTACAGACCTCAGATCTCGCGGCGACCGGTCCCCGCAGCCTGTCCCCGATGCTCTTCTCATGGTGACTGACAGACCTCAGATGGCAGCGACAGCAGAATCACAGGCTGTGCACGCTACCCGCGCTCAATGTACTCCAAATGCGGAAGTGACGTCAGGGGTCAATGACGTCACTTCCGCATTTGGGATAGCGTGCACAGACTATGTTGTGTTGTCGCCGCGATCTGAGGTCTGTCGGGGACAGGCGGCGGGGGCAGAGGCGGCACTTGGAGGGGAGGCCCAGTGGAATGGGGCAGGCATGGCATGCGCTGAAACCCACAGCGGCAGTTTGCTGGTCTTCGCCCCCCATCACCCCTAGTGGCACCAGGGGGCGGAGCAAGACGCTCAGTGAGACGGATCCCATCTGGAGCCAGCAGCAGCAGCCGGATAATGTATGCGGCCAGGCGGCAGGAGCGCCCCCCTTGAAGCCGGCGCCCTGAGCGATCGCTCCGGTCGCTCAGGTCAAAGGCCGGCCCTGACCCTGACATCTCTGCCACGGCCGAGAGGAAGCTTAAGACTCTCCGGCAAGGGCACAACACAACTGAGAATTATGCGGCAGAGTTTAGGTGATGGGCAGTATCAGCTAGATGGGGACAGTTTGCGCTCTTAGATTGTTTTCTGTCAGGGCTATCAGATTCTGTGTCAGACATCATGTTAAGTCACCCTGAGCCCAAAACACTGGACGAGGCCATTTTACTGGCGGTCAAGATTGATCGCAGGGTGCGTTACCAGAAACAGAATACATCTAGAGGCTCTGTCAAAACTGTTCCTCTGGCTCCTTCCTCTCCCACTTCCTTGGATGAGCCCATGCAGTTCGACCATTCCAGGTTAATGGAGTTGGAGAAAAATTGGAGAAGAAAGGAGGGTCTATGCCTGTACTGTGCAGAGAAGGGCCACATGGTACAAAACTGTCCTAAGAAGGCGGAAAACTCCTTCGCCTAGGTGTAGTTAGAGGTACTACCCTAGGCAAGCCAGTTTTACCTCTTCCTGACAAAAGACTACTATTGCCTTTTTCTATTTGCTGGGAAGATCAAACTCCAATTTTATTGACATGGAGTTTGCACGCAAGTGGGATATTCCCAATCTGCCAGTGAACAGACAAATTTTTGTTACAGCAGTGGACGACTCTCCTTTGCAGGATAGACGCCCTTTTCTCAGACCCCTATCCTCTCTTGCCGTGTGGGGGTGCTCCACAAAGAAAAGATTCAGTTCTTTGTGTTGAAGATGACCACCTCTACAGTGATTCTGGGGATGCCTTGGTTACAGAAACACTCTCCTCAGATTGACTGGAGCTCCGGCCAACTGCTGAGCTGGTCTCCTTATTGCCATCACCATTGTATGGAGAGAGTTTCTATTTGTGCTACCCAGATTCATATAGACGCGATTCCACCTCAGTACTCTGACTTCTCTGATGTTTTTTGCCCCAAGGCGGCAGATAAACTCCCTCCTCACCGGAGTTTTGACTGCCCCATCGAGCTGAGGCCTGGTACCATGCCCCCTAGAGGCCATATTTATAATCTATCTGGGCCTGAAAAAGTTGCTATGAAAGATTATATTAAAGAAAATTTGGCCTAGGGATTTATCCGGCCTTCTAAGTCCCCTGCAGGGGCTGGTTTCTTTTTTTGTGCAAAAGGATGGGGGATTGCGGCCCTGTATTGACTACAGGTAGCTTAAGATCACGGTCAAGAACCGCTATCCCCTTCCCCTGATTAATGACCTGCTCTCTCAGATTACCAATGCCAGCGTATTTTCTAAATTGGATCTCCAGGGGGCATACAACCTAGTGCGTATACGCAAAGGAGATGAGTGGAAGACGGCCTTTAATACACCCAACGGGCATTATGAATACCTAGTTATGCCCTTCGGGTTGTGTAATGCCCCGGCTGTCTTCCAGGAACTGGTGAATGAGATTTTCCGGGATGTGCTGGGTCGTTTTGTCTTGGTGTACCTAGACGATATTTTGATCTTTTCGGGGAGTTTGGCAGAACACCGGGAACATGTCACATACGTTCTGTCCAAACTCAGACAAAACAGCCTTTATGCGAAGTTGGAGAAGTGCATATTTGAGGTGTCTGAAGTACCATTTCTGGGCTATATTATTTCTACTTCTGGGCGAACTATGGACCCTAAAAAAGTATCTGCAGTCTTGGATTGGCCTCAACCCGTCGGGTTGAAAGCACTGCAGCAATTTCTGGGGTTTGCAAATTACTACCGGAAATTTATCAAGGGCTTCTCTTCGGTAGTGTCTCCTCTTACTAATCTCACCAAGAAGGGGGCTGACACTTATAATTGGTCCAGTGAAGCTCAGTCTGCCTTCTCTCTAATAAAAAAAATTGTTTTGTTCCGCCCCTATCCTCCGTCACGTTGACGTCACTTCTCCATTCATTGTCGAAGTGGACGCATCGGAGATAGGGGTCGGTGCTGTCCTGTCTTAACATTCAGGGTTATCAAGATCGCTTACTTCCTTGCGCTTTCTTCTCCCGTAAATTCTCTCCTGCGGAGAGTAATTATGACATCGGGAACCAAGAACTTCTGGCCATTAAATTGGCTTTTGAAGAATGGCGTTACTGGTTGGAGGGTGCTGAGCATGTCATCACAGTGTATACGGAAGACAAAAATCTAGAGTACATTGAGGGGGCTAAGAGACTCAGCCCCCAGGAAGCTCGTTGGTCTTTATTCTTCTCTAGATTTAGATTCATCATCACGTACAAACCTGGGAACAAGAATGTCAAGGCCGATGCCTTGTCCAGGTGTTTCGAACCTGAGTCTGCTCCACCCTCACAACCAGTGACGATTCTGCCTGACAAAGTGGTTTTGGCCGTCACTGAGACTAAGGAAAACCTGAGGGCCATTCTGGGGTCTTCTCAACAGGACTCTCCAGAAGGAAAACCTAAGGGGTTCTTCTTTGTACTTGTACATTTAAGACTCCAGATTCTGGAGATGTTCCACAGCCATAAGGTCGCAGGACACCCAGGTTATGTCAGAACACTGGAACTGCTGTCCAGATGTGTCTGGTGGCCATCGTTGAGTCTAGACTGCAAGGAGTTTGTGAGGGCCTGCTCTGTCTGTGCCAGGAGAAAGTCGTCCCGTCAGGCTCCTGCGGGTACCCTGCAGTCTCTGCCCGTGCCTGAGGATCCATGGACCCATTTGTCCATGGACTTTGTAGAGGAGCTCCCCAATTCTGAAAGAAAGACGGGCATTTGGGTGGTGGTAGACCGCTTTAGCAAGATGGCTCATTTCATTCCGTTGGAGGGTCTCCCATCTGCCCAGGAATTAGCAGATCTATTTGTGCTTCACATTTTCCGCCTGCACGGGATCATGGAGAATGTGGTGTCTGACAGAGGTGTGCAGTTTGTGTCGCAATTTTGGCGGGCATTCTGTCATCATTTAGGCATGGAGCTCTCCTTCTCTTCTTTGGATGAATGCCAGAATATGTGCACCAAGCTATTACTGTAAGACTAGCATGGTCACGGATAGGAAATGTTTCCCAGCTAGGTGCAGGGAGACAAGGAACCACGCAGATCAGGAAAGGGTCTGTACTGAGTTGCTTATGGGATTATTCCTGTAAGTGGGGCACCTCAATGGGTGTTGCAGCATGAGTTCCCAACAGTGCAGCAAGGGGGTGCCGGAGTTGGAAAAAAGGGAGTTGACCAATCCGGGTTTCCGTCGCCGCTGCTGCAGAGCGGTAACATTTTTTTCCGGTTTTTGTCGTGGACAGGGCCAGAGCTTGACTAAGAGGTCTATGCGGGGCTGGGGCTGTTTTTTTGTGCGTTTTTTTTTTCGTCCACTGATTGGTCAAATATGTTTTTTCCAGCTCCTATCAATTGTAGCACAAATAACAAGAACTGACAGCAGTTCATGGGGCAATTATACAAATGAAAGAATTGCCATGTACAGAGTGACAGTGTATCAGTACGGTGTTTGCCATATGACTACCTACCACGTGGGCATTCAGGGATCTGCATACAGGCATGTGACGCTGGTATGCTTAGCCCTGCACCCTGTGTAGTTTAAGTGTTAAGTGCTCCTTCCTACAGGGAGGCAGCCATTTTTTTGTAGTTTAGGTAGTGGCACGGCAAACATTGATCAGCGTGTACAACACACAGAACTTCTAGCAGAGCTGGTATCGCGATGAGGTTCTAGATAAGTAAATGCGATAATGAGTAAGAGCATTGCAGGCTCACCTGCAAAGCAACAACAGGTGTGGCACCCGTAATCTGTGCATGCGACGGCCGCGCATGGACAGATGGGGGGGATGTGGAAGGAGCTGCAATGAGGTGAGAGCTTCCAGAGGTGAAGTCCGCAGGAGCATATTTTAAACAGGTAAGTACTGAGGATAGTACTGAGGTAGGGGGGTGAAGTTTAACTCCAATCTACCAAAAAGAGTAAACAGAGTTCATGAGATGAGAACCATAAAGCAACGAGATCAATTACGATATATATTGATCAATTTAAAGTGTACAGAGTACAAGCCGCAGGGCGAATCCCAAATCATTAATAAGAATTGATTTGTTTGTATTTCGATTTCAGGAGTTTGGCAATATGGACTCGAGACAGCTGCAGTGCTGGCAGCAAAGATGGAGATGTCAGTCGGATAAGCGAAAGGTTCCAGATGCCAATCTGAGTTTGGAGAAAAGCGAGATTCCTGAAATTGGAAAGAGACTAAAACACGAGATTCCTGAAATTGGAAAGAGACTAAAAACCGAGGTTCCTGAGATCGGAAAACGACTAAAAAAAAAACTGACTGAGCAAAGCATAGTGCAAATTGCTAATGTTTTTCTTTCCCAAGGTGGTGCTTTTATAATGAAGAGTACCGTGCTGATGGTGATCCTAGATTACCATTTCGTCCTAGGAGAACGAAGAGAGGACATTCTCATGTATAATAAGGGGTTAATGAGAATGCAAGGCCCAAGCATGTTAATGTTTGGTGACAAAGGTACTGATCCTTTCACACCTCCCTCCGCTTGGCCCCGATGGACCATGCAGGGACAGAGGAAAAGAGCACTTGTGCCAAGAGAAATCAAATTTCATGGCACAATGTGGGTGAAAGGTCTGAAGGGTCAGGTGTGCGGGCAGTGGGAATTGAATGGCAGTGTAAATCTGCTATTGAATGCCACACTCCCAGAATCGATGCACCGATCCAAAGTTTTGTTAAAAGGTACATTGCAGTACAGTGGGTACATGCAAAAGGTGGAGTGTGTGATTCAGGGGTACCTTGTCTTGGTTATCCAGAGTGAGATGGTTCCAGATTGGAGAGGAACGAGCAGGAGGCGTCAATTCTCCTATCGGAGAGACGCGGGGGACAACATCACACTCTGGAACTACCAACAGAGAGTGCCTCTGAAACAACTATACACACGTAAAGGCGGGAAAGCCGAGGGGTGGTGGTTCTCGACACAAGAAGTAAAAATCGAGATCGAGCCACATTTCCAGGTGACAACGAGGGTGGGGAGAGCGGTCCCGGGGGAGGGAAAGCCAACACAGGTAACCCCATTCACATTACACGGGTCACAACAGGGGACGATATTACACAGTCCATATGCAGCCACTTATCCTCATGCTAGTTGGGTAAGTGAAGAGGTACTCTTAATTGAAAGATTGCAGAGAGTAAAGTCTTCCCGACCTCAGGTACATATTGTGCCTCAGGACATAAGGGGGGAAGAGGTCCAATCAGGACAGTTGGGGACATATTTTGTCAGGGAGATGCTTAACCACTTGCCGACCGCACGCTTATACCGTGCATCGGCAAAGTGGCAGCTGCAGGACCAGCGACGCAGTACTGCGTCGCCAGCTGCAGGCTGATTAATCAGGAAGCAGCCGCTCGCGCGAGCGGCTGCTTCCTGTCAATTCACGGCTTTGGGCTCCGTGAATAGCCTGCGGGCCGCCGATGGCGGCTCGCAGGCTAAATGTAAACACAAGCGGAAATAATCCGCTTTGTTTACATTGTACGGCGCTGCTGCGCAGCAGCGCCGTAAGGCAGATCGGCGATCCCCGGCCAATCAGCGGCCGGGGATCGCCGCCATGTGACAGAGGACAACCTGTCACTGGCTGCACAGGATGGATAGCGTCCTGTGCAGCCCGGATCACTGGGGGGACAGGTAGGAGAGGGAGGGGGAGGGAATGTCGCCGCGGAGGGGGGCTTTGAGGTGCCCCCCCCCGCAACATGCCACCAGCAGGAGCGATCAGACCCCCCCAGCACATCATCCCCATAGGGGGGAAAAAAGGGGGGAGATCTGATCGCTCTGCGGGCCCGCTGATCTGTGCTGGGGGCTGCAGAGCCCACCCAGCACAGATCCCATCAAACAGCGCTGGTCCTTAAGGGGGGGTAAAGGGTGGGTCCTCAAGTGGTTAAAGATCCTGTCCAACTGAGATTGGACAAGGGGAGGTATATCGATTTTTCTGGAGAAGGATCTTTTGCATGGAAGCTTCAAGATGTTTGGGTCAGGGCCGGATTTACAGCTCAGGAGCCTATAGGCGCAGAAGTTCTGGCGCCCCTAAACCCCGCCCCCACCCAAGCCCCCTATTTTTATGAAATAAATATGTTACCAAAGAAAAGTACAGGAGGACTCGTGGACAGTGAAGGGAAGACGTGGGCAGCAGATGACACAGGGACAGACAGTTAACTTACCCTTCTAGCTGCCTATAGCCGATACTCTCCTTGTCGGGTTTCATGTTCCTCCAATACTTTCACCTTCTGTGTTTGAAGGAGCAAGCATTGGAGAGATGGAATGCAATGGAAAGCAACGTGGAGAAAATTGGCTTTAGGTGGCAGCAAGGATAGGTTGACTACCTCCCTGCCGCGGTCCAAACATTTCAATTGAAATTTGGAATCCAAACGCTGGCTGGAACTCAAACCCAGTTACAAGATGATGTCCATAAATACATAATGAATATTAATAAACCTAGAATATTAGACTAGCTATGGTAGGAATTACAGAGGGACGCACAGAGGGTGGGCACGGAGGGAATATACAGAGGGTAGGCACATAGGGAATGTACAGAAGGTGGGCACTGAGGGAATGTACAGAAGGTGGGCACGGAGGGAATGTACAGAAGGTGGGCACGAAGGGAATGTACAGAAGGTGGGCACGGAGGGAATGTACAGAAGGTGGGCACGGAGGGAATGTACAGAAGGTGGGCACGGAGGGAATGTACAGAAGGTGGGCACGGAGGGAATGTACAGAAGGTGGGCATGGAGGGAATGTACAGAAGGTGGGCACGGAGGGAATGCACAAAGTGGGGGCATGGGGGTAATGCACAAAGGGGGAGGCACGGAGGGAATACACAAAGGGTGGGCATGGGAGGAATGCACAGAGGGTGGGCAAAGGCAGGAGAAACACAAAGGACATGCGCGGGAAGCACAGAAGATGGACATGAGGGGTATGCAAAGAGGGTGGGCACACAGATGGAGAGAATGGGCGGGGTACGCAGAGAGGGAATGGGGAAGCACAGGTGGGCACGGATGGGAGAAGCATAAAGGGTGGGCATGAGGAGGGGAATCACAGAAAGTGGGCACAAGAGGAATACTCAGGGGGTGGGCACTGGTGGAGTACACACAGAGGGTGTAAGGGGGGGGGGGGGAAGCAAAGAGGGAGGGAATGGGTGGGAGATGTACAAAGAAATGACATGTGAGGGAAGCACAGAAGGTGGGCATGAAGGTGAAGCACTGGTGGGGTAGGCACAGAGGGTGAGCATGAGGAGGAAACACAGAGGGTGGGCATTAGGGGAAGCACTGAAATAAACAGTAACAAAGGGAAGTAAAAATAGAGAATGAGTAAAGACAAAGTGAAGAAGCCAGACAGAGTATATTGCCTTCTACCTCTCTGTCACTGGCTTTGACTGCGGCTGTATCCTCCTCTGTACGTCCCCAACTCCTTTGAAGCAGGCATGCTGATCTCTGGTTGTCTCTCTACACTGCTGTGTGTTAGCTGACAGCTAGCAACACACAGCTCTTTTGATCATCTCTGCTGTCCCTCTCCTCCTCCTCCTCCTCCCTGTGTTGCTCCCAGTAGTGTTGTCCGGATCATGAACGATTCGGATCTTTGATCCGAATCTATTTTATGAGTCGATCATCCGAATCATCAAAATGAGTGATTCGGATCGCAAAAGGGGCGGGGCCAGGAGCGACACGCCCCCTCTCAGCGGGCAGCGGGGTCCTGGAAGCAGAGCTGAGATGGATCGCTCTGTTGGATGGGAGGCAGCCGTGCAGGGAGACAGGTAGATGAGAGGGAGGGGACATGGGTGCCACTGCCGGATATGTGTAGAGCACACATACTGGCTATAATGTGCTGCTCATTATAGGCTGTCTGTTCCGTAGTGCTGCACAGTGATCACATTGGAAGATTTTGGCTCAGCTCAGCTCAGTAACTTTGCAGACACTGTGATTGAAAGGCAATATAATCCTCCTGCACTCGGCACTAAACAGCTGCACTACACTTCTGGGAATGCTTTCTTTCACTGTGCGACCTTTTCTTTCAAAGTGTACAGATGAACATATAGGTGAAATATATGTAAAGCATATGACTTCAGCATGTGGGTATTACGTGCAAACATTTCTGCTCTCTGCTCGTCCCTCCTCCCTTCTCTGTCCACTCCCTGCCCTCTGTCCATCTTCTCCCCTTCTCTGTGTGTCCACCCCCCTCCCCTTCTCCTGTCCACAGACCTGTCCTGCTAGTCATTTCACCCCGAATGCTTCCGGTAGTAAAATGATCCGAGATTCGGATCAAAGATCCGGATCTCTTCAATGATCCGATTCGAATCATCCGGATCATTGAAAAGATCCGAACTTCCCATCTCTAGCTCCCAGTACTCCGGAGTTCAGAAATAACACGCTCCAGTGTCCTCACGTCTCTTCTCAAATTACGCGCTAACACATCTATTGGTGACACGCAGCCTCAGCACTCACCAACACCAGAGGGGAGGAAAGAGGGAGGTGGTGCTCTAAATATCTTATGCTGTCAGCTGTCAGCCAGGTATGTGAACAGAAGAGCGGAGCTTTTTGCTTTCCTCCGCTGTCACTCGTCTCTCTCCCCCTTGTTTAGGGCTCAGGATGCAGGCTAATTTAGCAGTTAGTAAAGCGATGCCCTCCCCGTCCACATAGTTTCTCCCTGCAGCAGCACAGCCTGACAAGCGCTGAAGGCTTGCAGCAAGTTGCAGCGCTGCGTGCAGGCGTAAATACGGCAGTGGGCGGAGACAGCGAGACTTTGCCTGACTAACCTAAGCTTTGACTGTGACTGTAAGAGTTGGAGGCGGCCGCGGAAACGTGACGCGAGTGGGCGGGGCAAGCTGGACTGTCATGGATTACGCTCTCAGGTTTGAAATTTAGAAGAGGGACATTTGTAATGCCGCCCTTGCCCAATCAGGCGCCTGTAGGCACGTGCCTAGTGTGCCTTATGGTAAATCCGGCCCTGGTTTGGGTGAACAAATGGAAACGGTGCAACATTCCTTTAGGCACCGCCACTTCCTTAGTTCCCACCTCAACACATGTCTTACACCAGGACCTGAGAGGTCAAACTTTTTTGGTGCTAGACGGGGAGGTGAAACGAGCAGAGTTGTCCTCATGCGGGCAATTCTCACAGAGGTACCTGTGTTTGCCGGGGCAAGTCAAATTTAGTGAAGAAGCCTGCAGGCTCAATAACGCAGAATGCGAGGCTACCATTCAAAAGATCCACCCTGAAGCCCAACCGATAGTTCCGGGGGCTGAAGGAAAGGTTTGTTTTTTTAGCATCACGTCTAAGGACACATTCAAGGTACATGTTCATAATTGTTCCAATAAGGGGGATCTGTCAAGGGGAACATATTGTGGGAGCGGAGATCCCATATGGATCGAGTCATCCAAGTTTGATGACGTTATTTCTCAAATGGTTAAGAGAACTCTTAAGGTCCAAGTTTCACGGGAAGTTCCCATCCGGAAAGATAACACGACATGGGACAAAGGGGAACAGGTTTTGACCCAAGACGACCACATTTTGTTACAAAGGTTAAACAAACAGTACACTAAGTTAGAGGTAAGATTTAACCATGATCCAGGTGATCTTAACGAGGTAGAACACAAAAATAAGCAGGTGAGTTCCAGTCTGACCTGGTGGAAAAGGTTTCCGGTGATGTTCCAGGGACACTCGGACTGGGCCTCTGCAGTTCAAAGGTTCTTCCTACACCCACTGGTCGTCTGGATGGGGATGACAACTTTAGGCATCATTATCCAGGTGAGGTTGTGTGTTAAAATTACGTAAAACAAATTAACCTGGTCCAGAGATTGGTGCCTCATAAACAATCTCATGAACTAATATTTTTAAATTAAGGGATATACAGGGTTACGGGTATAGGTTTAGTAGTACCGGTGATGGAGTTGATTGTATAAAGGCGCTCTTCTAGAAGGCACCTGGCACTGCTCCATTGAGTAACAAACAAACGAGTTTCACTTTTCTGTGGTCATGCAAGTTTGTGAGTGATACGCAAGTGACGCAAATACTGAGCATGTGGTATAGAGGGACTTAGAAGTAGGGCCTCCCCAGAGAGCCTGGTTACAGGAAGACCAAGAGGTCTTGCTCTCTCTTCCAGGGATAACCGCCTAGAGCAGAGAAGTTGTGTGAGCACGAACATCGAAAAGTGAAACCTAAAGAAAAGAAACCAGGTACGGGTGGGTTCAGAAGCTGGGATCTGCGGGTCAAGCCTTTTTAGGGGGGATTGTTATAATTTAAGTAGGCCTCAGTTATTTGGACTGAGTTAGTCAAAAATGCTTGAGGAGCAGACCTGCCCTTTAAGGGATTTTCTCTTAATGAGAAAATCTGCAGTTCTGTCAGCAGACCTAGAACATACCAAGAAGCTGTTCTGTGGACAAGGCCGCAGGTCTCTCTGACCTCAGCTTGTACGCCACTGGAACAATAAACATCAGCCATATTTACTAAACATCCACATTCCAGTAAGTAAAGGAAAGGTGACATTAAATATTAATCGAGTGGGTGGGTATTATGACACCACGAGGTGGCCCAACCAATAGTCTGGTCTAGGGAGGGCGAATATGATGTCACATTTAACTCTTTCCTAGTCGGTATTAAAACCGAGGTGGGCGATCAGAGCTCACTATGCTTCTGACTTTCCCACTAGATCTAAAGGCTGACTGGAATCTCTAAGTATTTCCATTCTATATGTAATCTGATATAATGTATGCTGTACATAGGTAGTCTAGTGTAACGTAGTTAGGAAGAAGGTACCTGATTGACTTCAGCAGGAAGTCTAATCAAGAAGCTTGTAACGCAACATGAAGATTGGCGTGGCTAGGATATGATGAACTGTATATATCTGTATTTCTGTTTTCTGAATAAACTCCGTAAACATTGAAGAAGCCTGAGAAAAGTCTATCTCCTACTTGCTGTGGTGAGAGTCAAGTGGTCTCACAGTCTGTGAGACGCAACTGTAAGAAGTTAATGGTGTCGAAGCAAGGTGATATAGAATAGGTTCTAACAGGTATCATCCGCAGACTAACGGGCAAACAGAGAGTCAATCAGGCCCTTGAACAATTCTTACGGTGTTATGTGTCGGATGTCCAACATGAGTGGGTAAAGTTTCTACCTTTTGCGGAATTTGCACATAACAACCTTAGAAATGGGTCCTCCGGCTTTTCACCTTTTCAGGTGGTCACAGGCAGGTCAACGAAATTCTCTCCTCTACCGGTGGTGACCTCCCCGTTTCCAGCTTTGGAAGCCTGGCAGGGGTCCTTGAAGGAGATATGGGCGGTAGTCAAGAATAATTTGTAGAAGGCCTTTGATGTTCAGAAAAAACAGGCTGATAAAAGTCGTTCTTTGGAATGGGAGTTTGAGCCCGGCGATTATGTTTGGGTGTCCACACGCCATATCACCCTTAAACAGCCGTCAGTTAAGTTAGGACCCAGGTACATCGGCCCGTACCCCATTTCTAAAAAGATCAATAATGTGACGTATGTTGTGGCTCTACCAGCAAGCATGAGAGGTGTCAAGTCTTTTCACGTGTCGCTACTCAAACCTGCTGTACATGTGGATTCCTCTCCCCCCCCCCCCCCCCCCGTATCAATACGAGATTGAGGAGATTCTTGGTTCTCGTTTTGTTCGGAATTCAGTGCAGTATTTGGTCCACTGGAAGGGGTATGGGCCTGAGGAAAGATCGTGGGTACCAGGACATCGTCTTCATGCGGAGGAACTAAGACACAGGTTTCATGAATTACATCCGGAGAAACCATGTGAGACGTGTCCGGAATCCACGCCTCAAGGGGGGGTACTGTAACGAGCGGCGGGGATACGACCACGCCGTCCCCGCCGCTCAGCTCAGACCGCCATCTCGGAGACGCGTCAGCTGACCTGCGGGTCGGCTGACGTCACAGGGAGCGCTCCTCGCCCCTGATTGGCCCAGCTGGTGGGGACGTGCCTGGGAGTCCCCTGTCAGCATAAAGACAGCGAGCTGCCAGTAGCTCGCTGTCTGTTGTTGCGAATACTACATGTTAGCGCTCAGACCTTAGATAGATCCGGTGTGCTTTGACCAGGGAGGAAACCGGGGATTTCACACAGAGATAGGAATTGTTTGATAGCTATAATTATAATTGATATTATTGTCTTTATGTGTATGAACCTTGCCTGAACTCTCGACTATCTTTTTGCCTTGTGATTCTGTGCTTCTGCCCATCTGATCTTGTTGCCGACTTTTACCTGAACTCCACTTTGATTCTGCCTGCCGATTCTGTACCTTGTCTGCCCGTCTGTTGCCTACCTGATCTGTCCGACTTCTCTCTCTCACCAGTGGGCCCTCGCCATTGGTGAGGTTACCGCTGTGGTTCTATCTGTAACCTCCATCGCCACTGGTGAGGTTACCGCTGAGGATCTATCAGAAAATTACTGTTTGCACCAATCACTACACTTTGTGCAATAAAGCTAGTGACTTTGTCACGTCTTACACGCCATTTGCTAACTATTTCTGTATTATTGGTGATTCTGCAGATCACCATATAATCAGATATAGTATCTGTATTATTGGTGATACTGCAGATCACCACATAATCGGAAACCTATTATCCTGCTGACACGATTGTTACAGTAAACTATGTCCTTAGTACAATGTATTGTTACAATATTTTATTTGGAAATAAAGGTGTAGCTTTTTAGCTTTGCTTCTGTCACTAATTAAAAACCCTTATTTGCAAAAAATAAACAGTAATATACCCTCATGACATACATATCAAAAAGTTGAGCCCCTAAGGTAACTATTTATGTCCATTTTTTTTAAATGTCACCTTTTTATATACAAATGTGTTTTTTTGGTAACTATGGGAGAGCAGGAGAGGTACGGAGTTATCAATTTCATTTAATGTACTACAGTACCATTTTTCTATTTGGCCACTAGATGTCCCCCTTTATATTCTTAGTTCTGTGTACAGTACAAAGGAAATAGTGTATGTTTTCACTTTCACAATGACCACCGACATCTCACGGATGCTGGTGATCATTAATCACAGGCACTTTGGTCAGTGAATGGGAACATGCATTCCCATTCACAGATCAGTCTTCTAACGGGCAGCGACGTAAACATGCGCAATTACACGTGAGAGTGCTTGCAGCGGCGATCGCCGGGACGTATGTATATCTACTCCCCTGGAGATAAGATGAAGTCTCCAGGGACATAAAGTGCAGACCAAGTTTGGACACACTTTCTCATTCAAAGAGTTTTCTTTATTTTCATGACTATGAACATTGTAGATTCACACTGAAGGCATCCAAACTATGAATTAACACATATGGAAGTATAGTACATAACCTCTTGAAGCTCATCAAGAGAATGCCAAGAGTGTACAAAGCAGTAATCAAAGCAAAAGGTGGCTACTTTGAAGAACCTAGAATATTACAGTTGTTTCACACTTTTTGGTTATGTACTACACTTCCACATGTGTTAATTCATAGTTTGGATGCCTTCAGTGTGAATCTATAATGTTCATAGTCATGAAAATAAAGAAAACTCTTTGAATGAGAATTTGTGTCCAAACTTTTGGTCTGTACTGTAGATATACTGTATGAAAATCTATAATTGGTAAAAATGCATAAACAACAATATTGTTCTTTGGGGAAAAATGACATTCAATGAGTCTGGTTTGTGTAAAAAAAAATAATTATTTAATTGTCCAAAGTATGGATAAAGTTATTGCTGATTAAATAGGGACATAGCTAAAACATCATAACTGCTCTGATCCATAAGAGGGAGACAAAGTTTGGATGCAAAGTGGTTAAAGCAGACCTGAACTCTTGCACAGGACAGAAGGAAAACAGAGAAATACACCTTATAAGTAGTTAGAGAGTTTAGCCTGTTTAAAGGAATACTATCGATGTATGCATTTATTTTTAAATGCTGTATGTTGTAGCACACATTAGGACAAGTACTAGGAGCAATTTGATTTCTCACACAGCTGTTCCTCTCAGCTGTAAAATCCTGTCAGTTTTGGCGTCAGTGTTGGATACAAAATGTATCTAATACTGAGCTCCCAGAGGGATAGACCATGTCTCTGCAAAGGGGAGATGCTATCAACTCCTCAGTTTATAGTTTAATTATCACCCTGCTGAAAGAATCTTGTTGATATGGTGGTAAGGGGTTAAAGATTCTAGCAATGTGTGTTTATTATCTTTGCTTCTCTTGACTGATAAAGATACTAATAATGCTAATTGTAGACAGTGGTCTGCCCCTCTCAGCAGCTTGTAAAGTGGATGCAGCCTGGAGTGAATGCCTCAAGCAGGCAGCCAGTCTGAGTGTAAACACAGACTCCTGGTATAGCTAGTTATATTCCAGCAATATTCCAGCTCATTTAGTTACCTGTTACCACCTCAGATCAGCCTATTTCTCCTTATGTCTGCTGCATGCTGTGAGTGACACAGTGAAATATATTTGTGAGCTGTGTGACAGAGTAACCAAGCAGCTCAGGGTGACCCAAACTACTATGAGCTGTGTGAGAAATGAATTTTTAAGCAGGGATAGTGAGAGAGAGACCTGTGTGAATAAATAAAGTGCCCTTAGCACTAGTGGTAATGTGTACACTAATATAGAGTATTAAAAAAAAAAGTCGTTTCAATCGATAGTACTCCTTTAAGTCCCTTCATTTGTATCTAATCCCAAATTGTAATTTGATCTCTCCCGTGTCACCTGACTGCCTTGGCAGAGATGGAAGATAAGCCAATTTAAAAGCACAGGATGTTAACAATATGTCTGCTTCCATGAATCAGGAAGTAGAAACAGTGCAGATTTATTTTAGGATTTGTATCAGCTGTAACAAAGAAATATTTTTTTGTTTAAAGCAAGATTGTCACCATAAAAATCTAATTTCAACAGCAACTGCTCTGAGTGTATTGAGTGATAAAGATGCTAATCCTGCAATCAAAACTTTTTCTGATGTTATGATTTGGAGTCATCACATACTTAAGGAGCACTGGCCCTTTAGTAGTCAGCGCCAAAAAGTTGCATGCTGGGGGTTCTTTTTATTTATAATATATTCCTCCTCTACCATTTATTTCACTGTCTAGCTGCTTATCTGAAAAACGATCCCCTGCTCACTTGTGTTTACAAACAAGGCTGAGGTGACTCAGCGATTGGAGGAGAAAAGAAAAAAAAAGGAAAGGGCAGAAATGACATCAGGATTTAGCCTAAACTGTGGGCAAAGACATGGCCCCCACCAGGAACAGAACGCTCTTCATTTACTTTATAAAATTCACTGAAATCAAAACGTGGACAGTACAATACATGTGTTATGTAAGTAGATCAAGTATTTATCTACTTATAGATGTGTTTTTTTTCCCCTGGCATAGTATGGCTAATACAACTGCTTTAAAGCTTATTGTGCTGTTGTGTAGCTTTTAGAGCAGAGAGGAAGTTCTGAGTTCAGGTCTGCTTTAAGCAAGCTGGGTGAAGACATTTACACACTTCTGCTGTATTAGGAATATTTTGCATGGACAGCTGAAGTGTGTGCTTGCCGCACTGCTCTGCCTCCATCCTGTTGACCAGTGCACACCTACCAGCTATAAAGGAATGGAATGGCCACATGCAGGTCAGCACTTATGGTGCAGTTACACAGCAGCAAAAAAGCCTCACGTCTCTACAGCCATGCTCAAAGATAGGTCAAACACCGTATTGCTTGTGGCGAGAGCTTGCAAGCAGCCACCTGGTGCTGGGGCAGCTGACAGGCACTGAATGCACCGCCTGAAGCTGCTTATATGTGAAGGAATCTTTTTCTGTTTCAAAAGAAAGGTTTATTGAAAACAAAACAGACTACTTTACAGCTTACATTGAGGAAAGCCAGAATCAACATTAACAGTAATGCATCATATTAAATAACATGAATAGCACACAAAACATTACTCAGAACAACTTTATAGGACCCACTATCGCGAAAAGGTGAGAAATGTAAAATGTGTGTAAACATATACAAATAAGAAGTATTTCTTTTCCAGAGTAAAATGAGCCATCAATTACTTCTTTCCTATGTTGCTGTTACTTACAGTAGGTAGTAGAAATTTGACAGAACTGACAGGTTTTGGACTAGTCAATCTCTTCATGGGGGATTCTCAGCAAGGCTCTTATTCTTTATAAAGACATTCCCTAAAAATGATTTTATACAATGATGCTGGCAGGATTCCTTGCTTGCTGTACACTATTCTGGCAGTTGCACTGAGCAACTGCCATTCACTAAGTGCTTTTGAAAATAAACAAAACCCTGAGAATCCCTTATGAGGAGATGGGCTAGTCAAAAACCTGTCCGTTCAGTCAGATTTCTACTACCTACTGTAAGTGAAAGCAAAATGGAAGTAAAGTAATTTATGGCTCATTTTACTCTGGAAGAAACATACTTCTTATTTGTATGTGTTTACATGTATGTTGAATTGCACGATTTTCACGATAGTGGTCCTTTAAGAAAAGTGTCCTAGTTATCAGGATAGAAAACACATTATCCCTACTCCACATATTGTTTCCCTCAGTCATTCTGCAAACAGGAACTTATGAATGACAGGTATATATCAAAAATTCCAAGATTTGCATTCAGTTTTATACACATCTACCCAACATAGTCCAAATGTTGACCATTTCCCTCCTAGGATTTCCCTCAGTGCAAATCACAGGAGTTTCTCATAGCCGTCGGGTAGTAAGACGTAGCCAGCTAATGTTTCACTGAGACCACTTACAATAATGTTTAAAGGGACTCCAAGCTCTAAATAAAAATGAAATTGCTACTCACCTGGGGCTTTCTGCAGCCCAGTGTAAGTCGGGAGGTCCCACATCGGCGTCCTGGCTCTTCTCCTAGGCCCCGCTCAGAAATGGCTCCTGGCGACACTGGGCCCGAGTGTCGGGCTCCTTCTTCCTCATACGTCACGGCTGTCGTCATCACGGCGGCCGGCGTGACAGTACTGCGCATGTGCGCATTAATCGTGCATGCGCAGTAGTCATGCCGGCCGCCGGGCAGCCATTTCTGAGCGAGGCCTAGGAGAAGAGCCAGGACGTCGCCGTGGGACCTCCCGACCTACACTGGGCTGCAGAAAGCCTCAGGTGAGTAGCAATTTTGTTTTTATTTAGAGCTCGCAGTCCCTTTAAATCAACCTTCCTCCATAATATATTTGTATTACTTTTCACTCTTAAATTCAGCCCACTGTGCCCAGCTGATGACAAATGTATCCATTTTAGTGGGCCTCATTAATTTCTCCGTTTCATAAATGTAATCAATCTTCTGAAGATACAGGTCTGCACATACCTATGTAAATAAATGTATTTTTCTACTGAAAATGTGTGTAATTGACTCTAAAATTATATCTGATCCTTTAAAATGATATATTTCTTATTTTCAAATCTTAATATGAAGGACAATTAACCAGGATAGAAAGGACTAGTGTGGTTTGAATTATAAAGCATAATTTTTTTAATGAAATCTTTATAGTATGCCTGACTGGGGGTGTGACTAGGGGTACGATTAGGGGTGTTGCTTAAATGTCTCTCTTTCTGAACTGAAAAAGTTGGGAGGTATGCAATACACACTGCCTGGCTGTCCTGCCAACCCCCTGCCTGTAATACTTTTAGCCATAGACCCAGAACAAGCACGCCAATCAGGTGTTTGACAAAAATCTGACAAGATCAGCAGGACAGTCAGGCATCTGGTATTGTTAAAGGACTTACGAGGCGAAATTACAAAAAAAAAGCAATTACCTGCCTCATCTTTTAAGGCACGGAGGACGCCGTCCGCGCCCTCCGTGCCGATCCGCCCGGTCCCCCCGCTCATTAGCCCCCCGGGCCGGCTGCCGACCCCACGGCCCAGGTCGGACTCTCCTGCATCTCGCAACATGGCCGCTTCCTCTGGTCGCGGCTGCGCAGTTCGCCTGGCCGCAAGTGCGGCTGCGCAGCTCTAGGGCCAACCCCTGATCCACGCTATGTATGCTCCAACATTGGAGCCTAGCGTGACCAAGCGTCCACTGAGACGCGAAACGGCCGTCGCAGGCCCCAACTGGTGCTCGGTGCCCCCCCACCTCCACCACACCATCACTTGAGGATCGGTCATATGGCTGTATTGTAGACGCACGATCTAACACTGCAATTAAACAATTGAACGGAAGGTGCCCGGAGACTTTGCTCTTTCTCTATGTATTGGATGTGTGGTCTAATGACATCAACACCCTTTATCAGGTGTGCATAATTATTAGGCAACTTCCTTTCCTTTGGCAAAATGGGTCAAAAGAAGGACTTGACAGGCTCAGAAAAGTCAAAAATAGTGAGATATCTTGCAGAGGGATGCAGCACTCTTAAAATTGCAAAGCTTCTGAAGCGTGATCATGGAACAATCAAGCGTTTCATTCAAAATAGTCAACAGGGTCGCAAGAAGCGTGTGGAAAAACCAAGGCGCAAAATAACTGCCCATGAACTGAGAAAAGTCAAGCGTGCAGCTGCCATGATGCCACTTGCCACCAGTTTGGCCATATTTCAGAGCTGCAACATCACTGGAGTGCCCAAAAGCACAAGGTGTGCAATACTCAGAGACATGGCCAAGGTAAGAAAGGCTGAAAGACGACCACCACTGAACAAGATACACAAGCTGAAACGTCAAGACTGGGCCAAGAAATATCTCAAGACTGATTTTTCTAAGGTTTTATGGACTGATGAAATGAGAGTGAGTCTTGATGGGCCAGATGGATGGGCCCGTGGCTGGATTGGTAAAGGGCAGAGAGCTCCAGTCCGACTCAGACGCCAGCAAGGTGGAGGTGGAGTACTGGTTTGGGCTGGTATCATCAAAGATGAGCTTGTGGGGCCTTTTCGGGTTGAGGATGGAGTCAAGCTCAACTCCCAGTCCTACTGCTAGTTTCTGGAAGACACCTTTTTCAAGCAGTGGTACAGGAAGAAGTCTGCATCCTTCAAGAAAAACATGATTTTCATGCAGGACAATGCTCCATCACACGCGTCCAAGTACTCCACAGCGTGGCTGGCAAGAAAGGGTATAAAAGAAGAAAAACCCATTGAGAACCTGTGGTCCATCATAAAATGTGAGATTTACAAGGAGGGAAAACAGTACAACTCTCTGAACAGTGTCTGGGAGGCTGTGGTTGCTGCTGCACGCAATGTTGATGGTGAACAGATCAAAACACTGACAGAATCCATGGATGGCAGGCTTTTGAGTGTCCTTGCAAAGAAAGGTGGCTATATTGGTCACTGATTTGTTTTTATTTTGTTTTTGAATGTCAGAAATGTATATTTGTGAATGTTGAGATGTTCTATTGGTTTCACTGGTAAAAATAAATAATTGAAATGGGTATATATTTGTTTTTTGTTAAGTTGCCTAATAATTATGCACAGTAATAGTCACCTGCACACACAGATATCCCCCTAAAATAGCTAAAACTAAAAACAAACTAAAAACTACATTCAAAAATATTCAGCTTTGATATTAATGAGTTTTTTTGGGTTAATTGAGAACCTGGTTGTTGTTCAATAATAAAATTATTCCTCAAAAATACAACTTGCCTAATAATTCTGCACTCCCCGTACATTTGAGTTTAATAAAAGCTTGAAACACAAAATCTAAACTAAATTTCAAAATTACTCCTCAAAATCTCTGATTATTTATACTTCCAAGCTGCAGCTGCTCAGCCTGCACCAACAGGAATGTAAAGGTGGCCATACATCTAGAGATGATGAGCAGATTGGACCAAGAGACAAATCTCTCTCTGATTGAATATGATTAGAGAGAGATCTGTCGGCTGCCCATATTCCGCAGGCCAATTTCTGCTCGATTTCCACTTGACATTACCTGGGAATCGGACACATCCGTTGCCTTGGTGCTGCCCCCCAGTGGATAAATGTACCCCCAATGTGTGCATTTATACATTTCCTGTCCTATGTCGCCTACCATGTGGTGCCCATCTGTCTTCGGTATAGCCCCGCAGATTATTGTAGGTAGGTAGACAGGTCTAGGTGCCCCCAGTAGAGGCTAGGTAGGTACAGGTGTCCCCCGGTATAAGCTAGGTAGGTACAGGTGTCCCCTAGTATAGGCTATGTAGGTACAGGTGTCCCCTAGTATAGGCTCGGTAGGTACAGGTGTCCCCCAGTATAGGCTAGGTAGGTACAGGTGTCCCCCATTATAGGCTAGCTAGGTACAGGTGTCCCACAGTATAAGTTAGGTAGGTACAGGTGTCCCCAGTATAAGTTAGGTAGGTACAGGTGTCCCCCAGTATAGGCTAGATAGGTGCAAGTGTCCCCTAGTATAGGCTAGGTAGGTACAGGTCTCCCCCGGTATAGGCTAGGTAATAACAGGTGTCCCCCAGTATAGGCTAAGTAGGTACAGGTGTCCCCCCAGTATAGAATAGGTAGATACAGGTGTCCCCCAACATAGGCAAGGTTGGTGCAGGTGTCTCCCAGCATAGGCTAGGTAGGTACAGGTGTCCCACAGTATAGAATAGGTAGGTACAGGTGTCCCCCAGTATAGAAAAGGTAGGTACAGGTGTCCCCCAGCATAGGCTACGTAGGTACAGGTGTCCCCCAGCATAGGCTACGTAGGTACAGGTGTCTCCCAGCATAGGCTACGTAGGTACAGGTGTCTCCCAGCATAGGCTAGGTAGGTACAGGTGTCTACCAGCATAGGCTATGTAGGCAAAGGTGTCCCCAGCATAGGCTAGGTAGGTACATATATCCCCCAGTATAGGCTAGGTAGGTACAGGTGTCCCTCAGTGTAGGCTAGGTAGGTACAGGTGTCCCCCAGTATAGGTGGGCAAGGCACATTTGTTTCTCAGAATAAGGTTTGTAGGTGTATGGGCTCCAGTACCATGCAGCCAGCAATAGGCTAGCTAGTATAATACAATAAAATAACATTTCTATAGCGCTCTTCTCCCATAGGACTCAAAGTGCTTAGGCTCACTCAGATTCATTAGTTGGTATTAGGGTGAAGTATTCACGCAACAAAAGTTATATTTCTGCAAATGCCAAACTGAACAGGTGGGTTTTCAGTCTGGATTTAAACACATCCAGAGATGGAGCTGTCCTGATCTGTTGAGGTAAGGAGTTCCAAAACGTAGGAGCAGCATGACAGAAGGCTCTGGGACCAAAAGTTTCCAAGTGGACTCTGGGTATGACTAGATTATTAGAACCTGTGGATCTGAGATTGCGGGGATTGCTACGCAGTTGCAACATTTTTTTCATGTATCCAGGGCCCAGATTTAGTGATTTAAATGTCAGTAGACCAATCTTGAATAGGACCCTCCATTCTATAGGTAGCCAGTGAAGGGAGTGCAGGACTGGTGTTATGTGGCAGTGACGGGGTTGGTTGGTTAATAGTCTGGCAGCCGTATTCTGTATCAGTGGTAGGCGGTACAAGTACTTTTTTAGAAGGATAGTGTAGAGAACATTGCAGTAGTCCAGTCGGGAGGTAATGAAGGCATGAACTAAGGCTGGTAGATTTTCTGGGGGGGATGAGGTGCTTGATTTTTACGATGTTCTTCAGGTGAAAATAGGATGATTTCACCACAGCAGAGATGGGAGTTCTGAAGATTAAATCCCCATCAATTAGAACTCCCAGGCTACGCACATGATCAGAGCTGTGTAGATCCATGCCTCTTATTCCCAGTGGTGAGGACTGCAAGTTAAGTTGTTTTGTTATCATGCTCTGCCCTCTGATCAGAAGGACTTTAGTTTTGTCTGCATTTAGTTTCAGCCAGTTGTCACTCATCCATTGCTGTAGTTCGCATAAGCAGGCGTTTATAGTTGGAGTTGGGTCTGTCACACCAGGCTTGAAGGAAATATATAGTTGGGTGTCGTCCGCATAGCAGTGGTATGTCAGGCCATGTTTTTGGATTCGTTTTCCAAAGTGGTAACATGTAAAACGTGAAAAGCAAGGGAGAGAGGATTGAGCCCTGGGGCACCCCATACCTAAGTGGTACAGAGGTGGTCAGGAAGGGCCCCATTGACACTTCTTGAGTTCTGCCACTCAAGAAGGATTGGAACCACTGAAGAACTATGCCATCAATGCCGCAGTATTCCTGTAGCCTGTTTATCAAGATGTCATGGTCAACTGTATCAAAGGCTGCAGAAAGGTCTAGCAATATCAGGATGGAGCACTCTCCTCTGTCTCTTGCCATGAGCAGGTGGTTGCATATTTGGATGAGGGCAGTTTCAGTGCTGTGATGTTTCCTGAAGCCAGACTGGAATGGGTCATAACTGTTATTTTGTAGGATTTTGGCTTCTAGCTGGAGGTATACGGCTTTTTCATTTAGCTTACCCAGAAAGGGAAGGTTAGAGACAGGTCTGTAGCTGGTCATTGCATCTGGGTCCAGGGAGGGTTTTATGATGAGAGGCCTGATGATTGCTTCCTTCAGTAAAGCAGGAAATATCCCTGGTTGTAAGGAACAGTTTACAAGTTTGAGGAATACCGGTACAAACAGGTCAGGGCAGTTCAACATGAACTGTGTTGGGCCAGGAGCCAGGTCACAGGTAGTTTGGCGGAGGTGAAGGAGGATGCTTGATGTGGCTTCTTCATCAATACCTTTGAAGTTTGACCAAGGTGTTACGTTGTCTCTGCTAATAGTCTTTGGCGCTATATTACGCTCAGATGCTGTAAGTTGGATGGCGGACCTTATAGCGGAGACTTTGTCTGAGAAGAAATAGGCAAATTGGTCACAGAGGTCCTTTGAAGACTGGATATTAAGGTTTTGACATGCCGGGTTGCAGAGTTTTTCCACTGTGCGGAACAGTTGGGCTGGTTTGTTAAAGGGATACTGTAGGGGGGTAGGGGGAAAATGAGTTGAAGTTACCCGGGGCTTCTAATGGTCCCCCGCAGGCATCCTGTGCCCGCGCAGCCACTCACCGATGCTCTGGCCCCGCCTCCGGTTCACTTCTGGAATTTCAGACTTTAAAGTCTGAAAACCACTGCACCTGCCTTGCTGTGTCCTCGCTTCCCCTGATGTCACCAGTAGTGCACGGCGCAGGCACACACTAAACTGGGCCTGTGCAGTACGCTCCTGGTGCCATCAGCGGGATCGAGGACATGGGAACGCAGGCGCAGTGGTTTTCAGACTTTAAAGTCTGAAATTCCACAAGTGAGTAGGAGCATTAGGGAGTGGCTGCACGGGATCAGGATGTCTGCGGGGGACCATTAGAAGCCCCGGGTAACTTCAACTCATTTTCCCCTGACCCCCCTACAGTGTCCCTTTAACTGCATTTGCTATTTCTACGCTATGTGATAAAAAGGATGATTTTTTCTCAGCGATTACCTTTTGGTAGTTCTTCAAGTGGAGGATTTACGCATGTTTGTCTTCTGGGGACTTAGATTTGCGCCACAGTCTTTCAAACTTTCGGCCTTGTCTTTTCAGCTTTTATAGAGTTATCAAACCACTGTACATGATGATGTGGAGTAAGATATTTGGAGCGCAGAGGAGCAATGGTCTCAAAGGTGGAGGACACACATTTGTTGTAGTTAAACACCAGAGTATCAGGTATAGGTGCCTGCCTGCCCCCACACCGCCCCCCCCCCCCCCCCCCCCCCCGATCCAGCCACCATTACTCGCCAAGCCTCTGTCCAGCGATCGCCCCAGCCTCCCCTCACAACTACTGTGTGCTCTTTGGGGAGGATCGCGACTGAGCAGTCTTGATCCGCCCCATACCAGAGAATACCGGAGCTGGGCGGAGAGGCTGCAACTATCGCTGGAACGAGGCTTGGTGAGTAAGAGCGGCTGGATCGAGGGGGCACCTATACTAGCTAATCTATTGCTGACTGCATAGTACTGGAGCTTGTACACCTAGAAAACATACTGGGGGACACTTGTGCCTTCTAAAACCTCCTGAGCGGCATGCCCAACACAGTGTCAGGCATACACTCTGGAGGTTAAAGCAAGTTAGACAATAATTTAGAAGAATTTATGCTTTCCTCTACATCATTTGGGATTTCTGGACCCCTGTTTTCCCTTGTTGAGGCCGAGTAACATGTCTTTCTTTCACCCCATGTAACCAGCATGGCTTTTACTCAATATGATTTTGCTGGTGTGCAGTAAGATGGCCTCAGTGGCTAAAACATTTGTTGCCACTAACATTGCTTCTCCTTGATATGATCCTTTTCATGCTTGACAAAGTAACTTTCTGTGATAAAACCCTTTCCACATTCAGAGCAGTTATATGGCTTTGTTGGCCTTATCCTTGTGTGAACACGGCGATGGGTATTTAGAATGCTCTTCTGGGAAAAGCATTTCCCACATTCAGAACACAAATATGGCTTCTCCCCGGTGTGCACTCTTTCATGTATAACAAGATGTGCTCTTGTAGGGAAACGCTTATCACAGCTGGAACATGAAAATGGCTTCTCCCCGGTGTGCACTCTCTCATGTATAACAAGATGATTTCTTCTAGAAAACCGCTTATCACACGTGGAACATGAAAATGGCTTCTTTTCTGTATGAATTTTCTGATGTTGATTGAAAACGCTCTCATAGGCAAAACACTTCCTACATTCAGAACATGAAAATGGTCCCGTCTCTGTGGTGTGAATTTTCCGATGTTGTTTTAAAATGCTACTGCTGTCAAAACATTCCCCACATTCAGAACATGAAAAAGATCTTTTCTCTCTGGTGTGAATTTTCTGATGTTTATTTAAATTGCTCCTGTTGGGAAAACAATTTCCACATTCAGAGCATGAAAATAGCTTTTCCTGTATGTGCTGCCTCACATGAAGGGCACATTCAGATTCCAGCGCAAAACTTCTCCAACATATAAAACACGTAAACCACTTATCATCACGGAAGTGCCATGTTTGGTGTCTGTAGAGATAGAGTTTTGAATCAAAGCATTTCCCACACTCAGAACATGATAATGAGGTTGATGGGGTTGTGGAGTTTATGTTTGTAGAATTGGATGTTTCATCCTCTTCTGTTGTGTCACCGTCACTGGATGTTCCATACTCTTCTGTTGTGTCACCATCACGGTCTCTATTTGGGGAGTCACCAGGATGCTCACCAGTGTTACTGCGGATGTACCGTCCATCTGGTGAGAATATAAAATATGTAGTAATAGGGATGGGCACATTGGTAATGTATGAACAATTCTAACATGAAAAAAGAGGCAACCCTATGACACACTGAAATATGTGATGGTCTTAAAGGACATCTGACCTGAGAGGGAGATGGAGGCTACCATATTTATTACCTTTTTAACAATGCACATTGCCTGGCTACCTCTAATACTTTTAGTCATAAGCCGCATCTACACACGTAGATGCGGCCGCGATGCTCCTTATCAATCGAGCCGCTAATGCGGCTCGATTGATAAGATCCAACAGGACGGATCTTGCTTCCGCCAATTCCCTGCTCGCTCCCCACGAGGGGACAATGGCAGGGAATCGAGCGGAAGATAAGTGGCGCCGGCGGGGACGAGCGGGGAATCGAATGCGGGGTGCGCGGAAGAGGCGATCCGGCGGCTAATCGAGCCGCCGGATCGCAGCCTCATCTACGCGTGTAGATGAGGCTATAGACCCAGAACAAGCATGCAGATCAGATGTGTGACTGCATTTGCTGCATACTTATTTCAGGGGCGTGATTCAGACACTGACAGATCAGCAGGGTGCCAGGCAACTAGTATTGTTTAAAAGGAAATGAGTGACATAAGAATTAGTTAAAATAGACTAGTTAGGTATAACTAGTGTCTGAGTCATAACCCTGGAACAAGCATATGGCTACTACAGTAAAACCTGAGTCAGAGTACCTGATCTGCTGCATGCTTGTTCTGGGTCTATGGCTAAAAGTATCAGACTCAGGATCAGGAGCACTGCCAGGCAACTGGTATTGTTTAAAAGGAAATAAATATGGCAGCCTCCATATCCCTCTCACCTCGGGTTCCCTTTAAAGAGGTCTGGAAATCTGATCAATGTACCACAGACATACATTTCGATCAATGTACCACACACATACGTTACATTTTTTCCCAATTATGAAAAAAAAATGATTGAAAACTCAGAAAAAAATTGCTCGGGTCCTTACATCAAGTAATTGAAAAATCTACCACACACCATACAATTTTGATTAAAATTGGTCAGAAAATTCCAACACTCCTGATCTTCTTTTATCAATTAAAAAAGGGGAAATCAGATTTCTCGACTGACTGAAAAAAAAAAGGTTTTTTTTGGGACAATCGCTCGTAATTATCGAATTGCTGTAAAATTGCCTCTTATTTGTATGGTGTGTGGCCACCTTTATACACACCATGTAATTTTCAAGTTTTTTTTTTTTTTTTTTACAGATTTTTCTTTTCTCTTGTGTACTTACAGGGAACCTTAACTGAGAGGGATATGGATGTTTCCTTTTAAACAATACCAGTTGCTTGGCAGCCCTGCTGATCCCTTTAGCTGCAGCAGTGGCTAAATCACAAGCCATGCACCTAACAAGCATGCGCCTAATCCAGTCTGGCTTCAGTCACAGCACCTGATCTGCATGCTTGTTCAGGGGCTGTGGCTAAAAGTATTAGAGACACAGGATCAGCAGGAGAGTCAGGCAACTGGTATTATTTAAAAGGAAAAATCTCTATGCTTCTCAGTTAAAGAGAATCTGTACTGTCCGATTTGTACAATAAAAAACATACCAATGGAGTCACTGTGATCTCCCGGATACCTCTTTGCCGTTTCCGCCGCGATCCTGGCTTTTAATCGCCAGTTTTAGGCAGTGTTTACAAACAAAAAACATGGCTGCTAAACAGGAAGGTGTGTGTGTGTGTGTGTGTGTGTGTGTGTGTGTGTGTGTGTGTGTGTGTGTGTGTGTGTGTGTGTGTGTGTGTGTGTGTGTGTGTGTGTGTGTGTGTGTGTGTGTGTGTGTGTGTGTGTGTGTGTGTGTGTGTACACACAGTGGCTTGCAAAAGTATTCGCTCCCCCCCCCCCCCCTTGAAGTTTTCCACATTTTGTCACATTACTGCCACAAGCATGAATCAATTTATTGGAATTCCACATGAAAGACCAATACAAAGTGGTGCACACATGAGAAGTGGAACGGAAATCATACATGATTCCAAACATTTTACAAATCAATAACTGCAAAGTGGGGTGTGCATAATTATTCAGCCCCCTTTGATCTGAGTGCAGTCAGTTGCCCATAGACATTGGCCCAAGGCACTGTACAAAGTTGGCCTTTATGGAAGAGTGGAAAGAAGAAAGCCGTTGTTTACAGAAAGCATAAGAAGTCCCATTTGCAGTTTGCCACAAGCCATGTGGGGGACACAGCAAACATGTGGAAGAAGGTGCTCTGGTCAGATGAGATCAAAATGGAACTTTTTGGTCAAAATGCAAAACACTATGTGTGGCGGAAAACTAACACTGCACATAAGTCTGAACACACCATCCCCACTGTCAAATATGGTGGCGGCAGCATCATGCTCTGGGGGTGCTTCTCGTCAGCAGGGACTGGGAAGCTGGTCAGAGTTGATGGGAAGATGGGCGGAGCCAAATACAGGGCAATCTTGGAAGAGAACCTCTTGGAGACTGCAAAAGACTTGAGACTAGGGCGGAGGTTCACCTTCCAGCAGGACAACAACCCTAAACATAAAGCCAGGACAACAATGGAATGGTTTAAAACAAAACATATCCATGTGTTAGAATGGCCCAGTCAAAGTCCAGATCTGAATCCAATCAATAATCTGTGGCAAGATCTGAAAACTGCTGTTCACAAATGCTATCCATCTAATCTGACTGAGCTGGAGCTGTTTTGCAAAGAAGAATGGGCAAGGATTTCAGTCTCTAGATGTGCAAAGATGGTAGAGACATACCCTAAAAGACTAGCAGCTGTAATTGCAGCAAAAGGTGGTTCTACAAAGTATTGACTCAGGGGGCTGAATAATTACGCACACCCCACTTTTCAGTTATTGATTTGTAAAAAATGTTTGGAATCATGTATGATTTTCATTCCACTGCTCACGTGTACACCACTTTATATTGGTCCTTCATGTGGAATTCCAATAAAATCGATTCATGTTCGTGGCAGTAATGTGACAAAATGTGGAAAACTTCAAGGGGGCCGAATACTTTTGCAAGCCACTGTATATATGTATGTGTATACATATATACAGTGTGTATGTACATATATACAGTGTGTATGTATATATATACATACACACACACACACACACACACACACACACAGGGGTTGGACAAAATAATGGTGACATCTAACATTTTGGCATCATAATCTTTGAACATGTTTTAAGCAATCAAAGCTTGACATATGTTAAATTTTTTTTGTTTATTATTTTTGTTACTTGACATGTTTAATTAAAATAATTTTTTACAGATATTTAAACCAAAGTTAGTTATAATTTATAAAAGTTGCAGATCTTTCAGACTTTCAAAGAGACCAAATTGTTGGTGCCCATATGGCAGGCGCTACTGCAACAGAAACTGCCTGAATGCTTGGCATTTCAAGAGGTACTGTCTCAAAAGTAATGACTGCCTTTGAAAGAGACAGGAAAACGTCCTCAGCAAAGCACAGTTGTGGCCGAAAGACGAAGTTGTCTGAGAGAGACAGTCGAACTCTGAATCGAATTATTAGAAAAGCTCGCAAGACCACGGCTCCTAAAATCACTGCAGAGCTGAATGAACACCTACAGAACCCAGTTTCCACAAAAACTGTTTGTCGGGAGCTGCACAAATCTGGATTCCACGGAAGAACTGCAATTAGAAAACTTCTGCTCTCAAAGACAAATGTTTAGAGTGGTGTAGAAACCACCAGAATTTTCTCTGACGAATCATCGTTTACCTTATTTCCGACCTCCAAACGAGTGTACGTTTGGAGAAAGAAAAAAAAAAGCATTTCATCCAGACTGCCTTCTCCCAACTATAAAACATGGCGGGGGTTCTGTGATGATCTGGGGTGCTATTTCTTGGAAATCCGCCAGGCCAACGATTTCCCTTCATGGAAGAATTAACAGCCGAGACTATTTAGGAATTTTTGGCGACCAAGTTCATCCTATGGTTCAAGAACTGTTTCCAGAGGGGAATGCCATCTTTCGAGATGATAATGCCCCAATCCATACAGCTAGAATTGTTAAAGAATGGCACGAGGAACATTCTAATGAAGTTAAAGGGGATCCGAGATGAACTTTTACTCATTGCATAATTGTGTTCCTTTCCTATTGTTTATAGGACATTCCTCAGGCCAAATACTTTTTAGTTTTTGTTTTAATACTCTAATTCCCTATAAACTAAACAATCCTTGCCCACTGGTTTTCAGAGAGCCAAGGCGTTTTCAGACAGTAGCAAGGGCTCGTGAGAGCTCAGTCTGGGCAGGAGGAGGGGAAGGCATTACTAGCCAGAGAATTCAGAGGCAGAGGGGAGGAGGGAGGATTAGGTTTTTTTCACAGGCTGAGTGCTCAAGATGCAGATAAGCTTGCTGTGTGTAATGTTTACAAACAACATGGCTGCTGTCATTGTAACACAGGAAGAAATAATTATATTCTATTGAAGCTGTTTGCAGCTAGATTTGCTGTGTAAAATCTAAACTTTAGAAAAGATATATAGGGCTTGATTCACAAAAGAGTGCTAACTGTTAGCACGGCCGTTTTCGGGCAAATTTTCACATTGCGTGCAATTGCAAATTTTCGCGCAAAACGATAACGGTTTTTGCGCGCAAGCGTGAATTTTCATACAAAAACTATCGATTTCGCGTGAAGATTTTGCGTTTGCGCGTGAAAAACGTTATCGTTTTGCGCAAAAATTTGTGATCGCGCGCAATGTGAAAATTTGCGCGAAAACGGCCGTGCTAACAGTTAGCACTCTTTTGTGAATCAAGCCCATAGACAAGTTACCCGTCATAGTTAGATTTTCATCTCGGATCCGCTTTAAGCATCTCATCTGGCCACCACAATCCCCAGACCTCAACATTATAGAGCATTTATGGTCGTTATTAGAGAGTCAAGTAAGAAGTCGATTTCTGCCGCCATTTTCTCTAAATGAACTAGACTTTAACTGAAGAATGGGCTAAAATTTCTTTGGAAACAATTCACAATTTGTATGAATCAATACCTCGGAGAATTGAGGCTGTCATTGCAGTGTGTGTATGTGTGTGTGTGGTTTTCCACATTTTGTTATATTACTGCCACAAACATGTATCTATTTTATTGGAATTCCACGTGAAAGACCAATACAAAGTGGTGTACACGTGAGAAGTGGAAGGAAAATCATACATGATTCAAAACATTTTTACAAATAAATAACTGCAAAGTGGGGTGTGTGTATTTATTCAGCCCCCTTTGGTCTGAGTGCAGTCAGTTACCCATAGACATTGCCTGATGAGTGCTAATGACTAAGTATAGTGCACCTGTGTGTAATCTAATGTCAGTACAAATACAGCTGCTCTGTGACAGCCTCAGAGGTTGTCTAAAGGGGCCCATACACCTAACGATTTTCCCGCCGATTTACAGCAGATTTGATCACTGTGATCGAATCTGCTGTGAAATCGTTGCGCAAACGCTGACAGAACGATCGATTTCCTTCCGAAATCAATCATTACCGTTGACTCCCGTCGATCCGTCCGTGCAGAAGATTTTGATCGATCCCCGGCGGGTCGGGAGTGCGTCGATAGCGGCATTCAAATGCCCAACGACCAACGCTAGCGGCAATACATTACCTGCTCCGGCCGGCGCGTATCCCCGCTCTCTCCGCTGTCACTTCTTCGTGCTCGGCTCTGCCAGCTTCAATGAACTTCCTGTCCCGGCAGGAACTTTAAACAGTAGAGCGCCCTCTGCTGTTTAAACTTCCCCGACAGGAAGTTCAGTGAAGCTGCAGCCGAGCACGAAGAAGGGACAGCGGAGACCAGGGGACACGCGCCGGCCGGAGCAGGTAATGTATGCAGGGGCCCGGGGGGCGGCAGCAGCTCCACAGATTGTGATCGGTTTCATGCTGAAATCGATTCACAATCTGTTTGCAATAAAGACAGCCATACGATCCCCTCTCTGATCAGATTCGATCAGAGAGGGATCTATCTGTTGGTCGGATCTGATGGCAAATCAACCAGTGTATAGCTACCTTAAGAGAATATTGGGAGCAACAAAACCATGAACTCCAAAGAACACACCAGATAGGTCAGGGATAAAGTTATTGAGAAATTTAAAGCAGGCTTAGGCTACAAAAAGATTTCCAGAGCCTTGAACATCCCACGGAGCACTGTTCAAGTGATCATTCAGAAATGGAAGGAGTATGGCACAACTGTACACCTACCAAGACAAGGCAGTCCACCTAAACTCACAGGCCGAACAAGGAGAGTGCTGATCAGAAATGCAGTCAAGAGGCCCATGGTGACTCTTGACGAACTGCAGAGATCGACAGCTCAGGTGGGGGAATCTGTCCATTGGGACAACTGTTAGTCGTGCCCTGTACAAAGTTGGCCTTTATGGAAGAGTGGCAAGTAGAAAGCCATTGTTAACAGAAAAGCATAAGAAGTCCCATTTGCAGTTTGCCACAAGCCATGTGGGGGACACAGCAAACATTTGGAAGACGATGCTCTGGTCAGATGAGACCAAAATGGAACTTTTTGGCCAAAATGCAAAGCGCTATGTGTGGCGGAAAACAAACACTGCACATCACTCTGAACGCACCATCCCCACTGTCAAGTATGGTGGTGGCAGCATCATGCTCTGGGGGTGCTTCTCTTCAGCAGGGACAGGGAAGCTGGTCAGAGTTGATGGGAAAATGGATGGAGCCAAATACAGGGCAATCTTGGAAGAAAACCTCTTGGAGGTTGACTAAGTATTGGCTGAATAATTACGCACACCCCACTTTGCATTTTTATTTTAAACGCGTACACCATTTTGTATCGGACTTTCACATGGAATTCCAATAGAATTGATTTATGTTTGTGGCAGTAATATGACAAAATGTGGAAAACTTCAAGGAAGGGGGGTGTGTGTGTGTGTGTGTGTGTGTGTGTGTGTGTGTGTGTGTGTGTGTGTGTGTGTGTGTGTGTGTGTGTGTGTGTGTGTGTGTGTGTGTGTGTGTGTGTGTGTGTGTGTGTGTGTGTGTGTGTGTGTGTGTGTGTGTGTGTGTGTGTGTGTGTGTGTGTGTGTGTGTGTGTGTGTGTGTGTGTGTGTGTGTGTGTGTGTGTGTGTGTGTGTGTGTGTGTGTGTGTGTGTGTGTGTGTGTGTGTGTGTGTGTGTGTGTATACACACACACACACTATTATATATACTACATACATACATACATACATACATACAGTATATACATGCACACACTGTTACAGTATACAAGTTTTTTTTATTACATAGTGAATTATCTGCACTCCAGTCTGGGATTCTCAGTTTCTCAGCATGTAACAGGCCTAACAGACTGCATCAGACCAGCTGAAACTGAGAGCAGAGAGTGGGGAATAAACAAAGCACACAGAGCCTGCAGGGGGCGTGCATAACTTGTATTCATTACAACAGAGGCAGCCCATTCCCCCCTGGGTCGACAAAGCTGGACAAAGAAAAGAAGATTCGATATATTACAGAGATAGTGCAACTAGAAAAGGCTGCAGTAAGCCAGACCACATTAGAACATGTATAGGAACTTATAGGATGGAAGAAATAAGGCTGAAAAATTTGTTACAGAGTCTCTTTAAGGTTCCCTTTCTTCACGGATCCCCCAAACACCTCCCTTAGTATGGGGAGGAGACAGGGAACTTTCTCCTTTATTTTTGAAGGAAATACACACAAAAAGTACACCTCCTCTACATTTATAAGCAGGAGACGTAGTCCCATATAGTACACAAACATTATTTTATATAAATGTCAGTGTCAGCTTTTTTTTTTAAGGACTCTACCCATTTCGCGAACCGTAGAAAAGTTATCGTTCACTTCCTCAGGATTATGATCTTGGCTTAGAGGTCTCTCAGAGATAACAATTCTAGGACAAGATTAGAGGGCAGGCATATTATACAGCTGGTGGTGTCAAGTCTCTAGGTGGTATTTATTACTGGGAATTTATATCTACGGTATATCTTGAAATTTAATTTTTCCCTGTGTGCTCTGAGATTACTTTCCCAGAGATTTTAAGGTTAGTACATCTGAATAGAGACCATTATGTCACTAGGTCATTACTTGTACAATGTACAGCTGTTTGCTGCATGGATCCAGGCACATAATTTTTGTTCCGAGCGGTGCCTGGTAATTTTGGCATTGTCATAGACTGCAATGTTAAATGCGGCCATAGCAGAACCCAGTGAATAATTTGGGTGCCAGAGCTTAGCCAATAGGAAGGTAATGCTGCAGGAGGGGGCGACGGGTAGTGTCAGGCGTAGGCTAGTGATGGTCACAATTCTAACCGCTACTCCCCAATACCTCATATGACTGCTGAAGGAATAAAGGGATGAGTGGACAACATCCAGTGATGGGGGTTCTGTCAGATTACACATATTTTAATATGGAAAGGAATCACAGGACCCAGCCAGTCAAGTACTTTCAATACATTTATTACAACACACACAGAGGTGCAATGCATAAAACACTGATCATTGATGATAAATGCAAATTTACTATTTCATGCATTTACAAAAAATAGGAGGCTTAAAGTAAACCTGAGATTAAATAAAAATTCATACATACCTGGGGTTTCCGCCATCCCCCTTCTGCCTTATCCGTACCTCGCCGGAGTCCTTCGCCTCCTGCGTCCTCCGTTATGGATCCTGGTAACTTCGGGAGTCGGGGCTTACTGTGCATGCGTGGCATGGCCACACCCCCGTCTGCGCAGTACTACGGGAGTGCGCTAGGCTGCACTGTGCCGACTGGTCGAAGTTACCGGAAGACCCAGGGGGCGGAGGACGGCGGCGAGGGAAAAATGAGGACAAAGGGAACTGGAGGTTTCTGGAGTTACTCAGACACTATTACAGCCAAATAGATTGGCTGGGCTGCCAGCAGGGCTGTGGAGTCGGTCCAAAAATCCACCGACTCCGACTCGGACTCCTCTAATTTGCATATTACAATTTTGTTGATTAAAAGTATGTAACATGAAATTCGTCTCTTAACTGCCAACGCTTAGGAATTTTACAAGACAACTGAAGTGAGAAGGATATGTAGACTACTATATTTATTCCCTTTAGACTAAAACTAGTCCTTGGTAAGAGTACTTGTAAAAGGTACAAACCGGAACAAAGAACATCTATCAGGCTCTAGGCAATGTAAGTGTGGGTACATGTAAGAATGATGTGCAGGTACTCTGCAGGGGAATGAGGAGATTCTTCCTCTATTAAACATTCTTCATGCACAATCTGAACCAGGTTTATGGGCGATAGACAACACCTCTGTGTTCAATGTGCACAGCATTCTCAGTGGATTCCCTGCAGCTCTGTGGGGAGTGCATATGTGGAGTATAGTACTACTGTGTAACAAAGTAAACCTGAGACAGATGAAATCAAAGTTTTATACATACCTGGGGCTTCCTCCAGCCGCCTTCAGGATAATCAGTCCCTCGTTGTCCTCCTCCACCACCTGGATCTTCTGCTATGAGTCCAGGTACTTGAGCCAGTCGGGCGTAGTGCGCATGCACACACTCCGCCACCAGGAGCATACTACACCTGTGCAGCACTATTGCGCAGGTGCAGAATGTTCCTGGCTGTGGGAGCGGCATGCGACCGGACAGCGCTGACTGGCTGAATTACCAGGACTCATAGCTGAAGATCCGGGTGGTGGAGGACAGCGAGGGACTGATTAGCCTGAAGGGGGCTGGAGGAAGCCCCAGGTATGTATAAAACTTTACTTTTCATCCGTCTCAGGTACCCTTTAATTTGTAGTCACCAAACCAAATTTTAACAACATATCAAATTATTTGATTTCATCAGCAAAGGGAGTGCATACATTTGCATAAATCCGCATCAGTGCAGAATTATTTCCATCACATTGACCATCTCTATTAATGACACAGCTACACATCAGGCTTTATACTTACAGCATAGATGTTATTTAGTGTATATATAAGAGATTCCTGTGTACACATCATATACACAGTCACAATCAGATATGTATATCTGACCTTAAAAATACGGGGACTGCTTTATTGAAGCAGCACAAGTAACTAATTTTGATTGCTTTATTTCATTTTTGTGGACTAAGCACAGCTATTACTGTATATATACACTGTATATATACATTATTTTTAATGACTATTATCTGAGAAATAGAACATTTTATCATATTTTCTATTTTCATTACAGTTACAAATTCATTAGGAGTCAGAGTCGGTGCATTTTTTCCCGACTCCGACTCCAGGCACCCAAAATTGCCCGACTCCACAGCCCTGGCTGCCAGGCAATTGGTATTGTTCTCACTACAGCGGTCCTTTAACTAGCAGACAGAGGCTTGGATTAGTGGATTGGTTACATGTGATCCCCTGCCTGAGTCAGTGAAAATGTCAATGCGAGTAGAGGTTTTTAGTTTTTTTTTGATCACCACTACTAACAAACTGCTTTACTGACCTTTTAGCCACCCCCACTGGGCACATATTGTCTCCCCATTACTTCTAATAGGGGCTAATGTCTCCTGACTCCCCCACTGGGCACTTACTGTCTCCCCATTACTTCTAATAGTGGGTGATGTCTCCTGACTCCCCCACTGGGTACACACTGTCCCTCATTATTTCTAATAGGGGCTGATGTCTCCTGACTCCCCCGCTAGGCGCATACTGTCTCCCCATTACTTCTAATAGGGGCTGAAGGTTCCTGACTCCCCCACTGGCCACATACTGTCTCCCCATTACCTCTAATAGGGGCTCATGTCTCCTGTCTCCCCCACTGGGCACATACTGTGTCCCCATTACTTCTAATAGGGGCTGATGTCTCCTGTCTCCCCCACTGGCCACAAACTGTCTCCCCATTACTTCTAATTGGGGCGGATGTCTCCTGGCTCCCCCACTGGTCACATACTGTCTCCCCATTACTTCTAATAGGGGCTGATGGCTCCTGACTCCCCCACTGGGCAGATATTGTCTCCCCATTACTTCTAATAGGGGCTGATGTCTCCTGACTCCCCCACTGGCCACATACTGTCTCCCCATTACTTCTAATAGGGGCTGATGGCGCCTAACTCCCCCACTGGGCACATACTGTCTCCTCATTACTTCTAATAGGCGCTGATGTCTCCTGGCTCCCCCCACTGGGCCATACTGTCTCCCCATTACTTCTAATAGGGGCTGATGTCTCCTGATTCCTCCACTGGTCACATACTGTCTCCCCATTACTTATAATAGGGGCTGATGTCTCCTGACTCCCCCAATGGCCACATACTGTCTCCCCATTACTTCTAATAGGGGCTGATGTCTCCTGACTCCTCCACTGGCCACCTACTGTCTCCCCATTACTTATAATAGGGGCTGATGGCGCCTGACTACTCCACTGGGCACATACTGTCTCCCCATTACTTCTAATAGGGGCTGATGTCTCCTGACTCCCCCACTGGGCACATACTGTCTCCCCATTACTTCTAATAGGAGCTGATGTCTCCTGACTCCCCCACTGGCCACATACTGTCTCCCCATTACTTCTAATAGGGTCTGATGTCTCCTAACTCCCCCACTGGGTACACACTGTCCCCCATTATTTCTAATAGGGGCGGATGTCTCCTAACTCCCCCGCTAGGCACATTCTGTCTCCCCATTACTTCTAATAGGGGCTGAAGGTTCCTGACTCCCCCACTGGGCACATACTGTCTCCCCATAACTTCTAATAGGGTCTGATGTCTCCTGACTCCCCCACTGGGCACATACTGTCTCCCCATTACTTCTAATAGGGGCTGATGGCTCCAACTTTGCTATCTGATGGCACATATGGTCTTTTGATTACTTTTCTTTATAGACAGAGAACAGGTAAGCAGAGATGACTGCAGTGACTGAAAAAGAGGAAAGTACGAGGTTTTCCTCTATTTAGTGCTTATCCCTCACCTGTGCTGATCTGTACAGGAATTTCCTCCTCCTTACATGGCTCATCTCCCCTCACAAACGCCTCTTCTTCTTCTTCTTCAGTTTTTATATAAATCATCCTTTCAAACTAAAAAAAGATACAATGCACAAAAGACATTTTTGAGAATTGAGCTTATGATGACCTGATAATGGTGCAATACACTACAGTGTGGAATCCTAGGAATACAGAGATAATGACTCACTAAACATTACTGCAATTGGCAGGAACGGGACAAGGTTTTTCAGCACCAGAGGAAGAGATTCGAAAGTGCCCCCCCAAATTGTGCCCACCCCAGTACAGGTAGCAAATGTACTCCCAGTATTACGTAGCCCTCTCTACAGTACAGCCAGAAGTACACCCTGAATTAATTTGTCTCACCTCCCCAGTATAGCCAGGTGTGCCCCCAGTATTAGCTAGCCCCACCTCCCCAGTATAGCCAGGTGTGCCCCCCAGTATTAGCTAGCCCCACCTCCCCAGTATAGCCAGGTGTGCACCCCAGTATTAGCTAGCCCTCTCCCCTGTATAGCCAGGTGTGCCCCCAATATTAGCTAGCCCTCTCCCCAGTATAGCCAGGTGTGCCCCCAGTATTAGCACACACTCGCAACCTCCAAAAACAGACACGCACCTACGAACGCAAATGGAGGAAATCCCGCAGCAACTCCGACTTCTTGGCGTACAAGGCCAACCTGCAGCTGTTCTATACCGCATTAACTGATGCTAAACAAAAATACTTTGCTGCCTTGATCGGATCCCAAGCCTCCAACCCTCGGCGCCTCTTCGCCACCTTCAACTCCCTCCTTAACCCCACCACTCCTCCCCCCACCTCCGCCCTCTCAGCCACTGATCTGGCCACCCACTTTACCGACAAAATAGCCAGCATCCGACGGGAAATCTCATGCCTCCACTCCACCACCTCTTCCTCCCCCACCAATACCTATTCCCCACCCCACCCTCCACTCACTGCCTTTACCCCTATCACAGAGGACCAAGTCAGCCGTCTCCTAGCCACTTCTCCTGCCACCTCCAGCCCCCTAGACCCTGTGCCATCCAAATGCCTCCGTCCTCACTTCCCTGTTCTGGCTCCTGTCCTCACCACTCTGTTTAACCTCTCCCTCTCTACGGGTACCTTCCCCTCTGACTTCAAACAGGCCACTGTACTTCCCCTACTTAAAAAACCCTCACTAGACCCCTCACTTCCATCCAGCTACCGTCCTATCTCCTTACTCCCTTTTGCATCTAAACTCCTAGAGCGTTTAGTCCACCAACGCATGACCCATTACCTTGACTCCAACTCCCTATTTGATCCCCTACAATCAGGATTTCGGCCAGGTCACTCCACCGAGACTGCCCTCACCAAGGTCGTCAATGACCTCACGCTTGCCAAGGCCGAAGGAAAATACACTATCCTTCTCCTCCTAGACCTCTCATCAGCATTCGACACTGTTGATCACTCCCTGCTACTCCAGTCACTGCAATCTGTGGGTATCCAAGACCGTGCCCTAGCATGGTTTTCCTCCTACCTCTCAAATCGCTCCTTCAAGACCTCCTTCAATGGTTCCTCCTCAACCTCCTTCCCACTTTCAGTTGGGGTCCCCCAAGGCTCTGTTCTTGGTCCCCTGCTGTTCTCCATTTACACAGCCTCCATAGGAAAACTCATCTCCTCTCTGGGTTTCAACTATCACCTGTATGCAGATGACACCCAGATTTACCTCCATACCACTGACCTCTCCACCACCACCATGGAGAAGGTATCCTCTGGTCTCTCAGCTATTTCATCGTGGATGTCTGCCAGGTTCCTAAAATTAAACCTGGATAAGACTGAGCTCCTAATCTTCCCGCCCCGTGCTGCTTCACCCCCCACTGACCTCTATGTCACTGTCAATGGCACAATCATTCATCCAACCACACAAGCCCGCTGCCTGGGTGTCACCCTAGACTCGGCCCTCTCCTTCACCTCCCACATCCAAACCGTAGCTAGAGCCTGCTATTTCCACTTACGCAACATCTCCAAGATCCGGCCTTTCCTGACCCCAGACACTACCAAACTCCTTGTCCATGCCCTCATCATCTCCCGCCTGGACTACTGCAACTCCCTCTTGTCAGGCCTTCCTCAAAACCGCATCGCCCCCCTAAAATCCATCATGAACGCAGCAGCCAGACTCATCTACTCCTCCCACCGCTCTGTCTCCACAACTCCCCTACGCAAATCCCTTCATTGGCTTCCAATTCACTTCAGAATCAGCTTCAAGATCCTATGTTTGGCATACAAATCCTTACACAAGTCCTGCCCAACCTACATCTCTGACCTGGTCAGCAGATATACACCTGGCCGCCCACTTCGCTCCTCCAACGACCTCCTCTTAACCACCCCACGCATCTCGCACTCCCATGCCAGACTGCAGGACTTCACTAGAGCTGCCCCTATCCTGTGGAACTCTCTCCCGCTGCCCATCAGGCTCGCTCCCACCTTCAACACCTTCAAAAAAGCACTCAAAACTCACTTCTTCAAGGAGGCCTACATCAACTCGACACTACCCTAATCCTTTCTGCCAATAACTTCTTGATGCACCCCCTCCTTTTGTGTCACCAGCCCCTCCCTCTAGATTGTAAGCCTTTGGCAGGGCCCTCTTCCCTTGTGTATCATACTTGACTATGTGCACTTTACCCAGAATTTGGAACTGGTAATTTTTTACCACTACCATTCCAGTTTTATGATCTGGCATTGTACTATTATCTGCATTGTGTTGTGTATCTTATTGCTATTACCTGTATTGTTGTATCTATGGTCTGTTACCTGTATTGTTCTGTCAACCCTGTTATCATTGTCTGTAAGCCTATTTATTGTACAGCGCTGCGTAATATGTTGGCGCTATATAAATCTAATAAATAATAATAATAATAATAATAGCTAGCCCCTCCTCCCCAGTATAGCCAGGTGTGCCCCCAGTATTAGCTAGCCCCACCTCCCCAGTATAGCCAGGTGTGCCCCCAGTATTAGCTAGCCCCACCTCCCCAGTATAGCCAGGTGTGCCCCCCAGTATTAGCTAGCCCTCTCCCCAGTATAGCCAGGTGTGCCCCCCCAGTATTAGCTAGCCCTCTCCCCAGTATAGCCAGGTGTGGCCCCCAGTATTAGCTAGCCCCACCTCCCCAGTATAGCCAGGTGTGCCCCCAGTATTAGCTAGCCCTCTCCCCAGTATAGCCAGGTGTGCCCCCAGTATTAGCTACCCCCACCTCCCCAGTATAGCCAGGTGTGCCCCAGTATTCGCTAGCCCCACCTTCCCAGTATAGCTAGGTGTGCCCCTGTATTAGCTAGCCCCACCTCCCCAGTATAGCCAGGCGTGCCCCCTGTATTAGCTAGCCCCACCTCCCCAGTATAGCCAGGTGTGCCCCCTGCATTAGCTAGCCCACCTCCCCAGTATAACCAGGTGTGCCCCCAGTATTAGCTAGCCCCACCTCCCCAGTATAGCCGGGCGTGCCCCCTGTATTAGCTAGCCCCACCTCCCCAGTACAGCCAGGTGTGCCCCCTGTATTAGCTAGCCCTCTCCCCTGTATAGCCAGGTGTGCCCCTGTATTAGCCAGCCCCACCTTCCCAGTATAGCCAGGCGTGCCCCCTGTATTAGCTAGCCCCACCTCCCCAGTATAGCCAGGTGTGCCCCCTGCATTAGCTAGCCCACCTCCCCAGTAAAACCAGGTGTGCCCCCAGTATTAGCTAGCCCTACCTCCCCAGTATAGCCAGGCGTGCCCCCTGTATTAGCTAGCCCCACCTCCCCAGTATAGCCAGGTGTGCCCCTGTATTAGCTAGTCCACCTCCCCAGTATAACCAGGTGTGCCCCCAGTATTAGCTAGCCCCACCTCCCCAGTATTGCCGGGCGTGCCCCCTGTATTAGCTAGCCCACCTCCCCAGTATAGCCAGGTGAGCCCCCTGTATTAGCTAGCCCCACCTCCCCAGTATAGCCAGGCGTGCCCCCTGTATTAGCTAGCCCCACCTCCCCAGTATAGCCGGGTGTGTCCCCAGTAAAGGTAGCCTCCCACCATATGCAGAGTAATCAGGGAGTGGAGCAAGCTAGAATAGCTACCTGTCTCAGCATTGACAGGATCTACACCCTGTCACACAGTCTCTTCTCCGACTCCTCCAGTGGTGCACATACTGAGAGTCGCCACTAGGAGGCATCATAAAGCAGAAACGAAGGGACTGTGCAACGGGGTGAAGATGTTCCCAAAAGCGCCAAGACAGCAGCTCTGCTGACCACTTAGGGCTGGTTCAGACGGACGCTTGCGGAGCGTTTACCGCAAGCGTTCGGACCGTCGCGGTAAACGCTCCCATTCAAGTGAATGGGAGCATTTACACCGAGCTTTTGTGCGCTTTTACCCGAACGCGGCGTTCGGGTCCCGATTTTCGCGAGCGTTCGGGCTGCCCCTGGAAGCAACATGTAGCTTCCAGGGAGCGGCCAACCGCGACGGCTAATGTTCCCCTACGGGGAAAAAAAAAACGCGACCGCATCACGACGCGACCGAAGGCTACTGAAAGCCTGACCGCGCAGCCGCCGCAACGCCCCCAGACGCGACGCGACGCTACGCAGACGTCCGTCTGAACCTTACTCTGCATATAACCAGGGAAGGAGAGTCACTTGGGGACACTGGCAATACTCAAATGTCAAGTCACAGGCTGTCACCCCACTAATGAAGGAAATTACCAAATGTCACTTCACTAAGATTACAGCATTCCGTAAAACAAGCGATCTGTTCAGTATTTTAAGACCAGCCTGGAGCTGTCGGTAACTGACAATTAGCCATTCAGTAAAATGTGCAGGCCAAGCCCCCTCGATACTAGCCCTGAGACAAGCTTATGTGCTTTTGGTCCTACCGGATGAAAAGCGATTTACAAATGTTTTGTTGTCGTTATAGTAGGTGACACACAAGTATAGTATGCTCCTGGTGACATTCACAGCTGGAGACACACATTCCCCCACCCATGCTCTAGTTGTCCTTTTCTCCTTCTCTCCTCATCCTGTCCACATGTGGCCCCTTCTCTCACCTGCACATTACACATGGGAGATCCCACGCAACAAGAACACGCCCCCTTTGGGTCACAGTCCCCCTGCTGGGCTACAGACACAGCCTGCCTCTCTTGTCTCTCGGAGACATCCAGGCAGCAGCAGAACAGAGAGGAAGCTTTCTAGCCAATAGGGCATTGCCTAGTTATTTAGGTTGAAAAAAAATATACATAACATACATATATAACACCTTCCTGCTCGTGCTCGTGTACGAGCGTGTATTCATTTTATTATTATTTATTTATAAAGCGCCAACATATTCCGTGGCGCTGTACAATGTAAGAAAACAAACAAGGGATACATAATGATACAGACAATGATATACATCAAATATGAACACTGATACACAATACAGCACTGCTGATTACAATTTGATTTAACATGATGACTAAATTGTCTAACAGAGTGCAAGCAATTAAATTAATAACATTCCATGACACAAAAGGGTGAGAGCCCTGCCCTTGCGAGCTTACAATCTAAAGGAATGGGGTGGAAACTAGAGGTGGGGGAAGTATACAATATATGTACAGGCAGTGCGTAATTAGGTTATTTAGTGGGTGCATGGCCTAAGCTAGAGTATATGCCGGAAAAGGTTCGGTTTTGAGGGAGCGTTTAAAGATTTCAAAGGTGGGAGAGTGGCGGATGTGCTGTGGAAGGGCATTCCAGAGCAGGGGTGAGGCACGTGAGAAGTCTTGTATACGTGAATGTGAGGAGGTAAGTGTAGAAGAGGATAAAAGAAGCTCGATCTGCAGATCTGAGATTGCGGTTGGGTTGGTATCTGGAGACTAGTGAGGAGATGTACAGGGGAGAGAGATTGTGGAGAGCTTTGTAGGTTAGGGTTAAGAGTTTGAACTGAATCCTCTTGTTAATTGGTAGCCAGTGAAGAGCTTGACAAAGAGGAGCAGCAGACGAAGAGCGAGAGGAGAGATGAATAAGTCGAGCAGCAGAGTTCAGTACAGAATTGAGCGATGCTAGTCTGTTAGTTGGAAGTCCACCAAGCAATATATTGCAATAGTCCAATCGAGATATAATAAGAGCATGTACTAACATTTTGGTTGTGTCATGGGAGAGAAAAGGTCGGATACGTGCTATGTTTTTGAGTTGGAGATGTGAACGCTCGAAACCAAGAATAAAGAAGTAAAAAAAAATATTAAAGTGACAGTGTCCCCATTAAATAATGAAGTGTTTCTCTTACCTCCCCAAGTAAAATATTAACTCCTACCTAATTGTGTCACCTATACTTAGCCCTAGGGCTGCACGATTTTAGGGAAAAATTGAAATTGTGATTTTTCACTCAGAAATTGCGATTTCGATTTTTTCACGATTTTTTTTTTCAAAGCAAGCTTTAGCACCAAATTGCACATATATGCAGGTGGGGCCTTCTGTGAGGACGCTGGGCTGGGGGCAGTTAACAATGTGTGGTGTATTGCGGAGTGCTTGAGCCGGGCAGCGGTTTCGGTTTTAAACCGCAAAACCGTGCAGCCCTAACACACGCTCTGACACACGCTCTGACACACACACAGACACACGCTCTGACACACAGACAGACACACGCTCTGACACACAGACAGGCACACGCTCTGACACACAGACAGGCACACGCTCTGACACACAGACAGGCACACGCTCTGACACACAGACAGGCACACGCTCTGACACACAGACAGGCACACGCTCTGACACACAGACAGGCACACGCTCTGACACACAGACAGGCACACGCTCTGACACACAGACAGGCACACGCTCTGACACACAGACAGGCACGCGCTCTGACACACAGACAGGCACGCGCTCTGACACACAGACAGGCACGCGCTCTGACACACAGACAGGCACGCGCTCTGACACACAGACAGGCACGCGCTCTGACACACAGACAGGCACGCGCTCTGACACACAGACAGGCACGCGCTCTGACACACAGACAGGCACGCGCTCTGACACACAGACAGGCACGCGCTCTGACACACAGACAGGCACGCGCTCTGACACACAGACAGGCACGCGCTCTGACACACAGACAGGCACACGCTCTGACACACAGACAGGCACACGCTCTGACACACAGGCAGGCACACGCTCTGACACACAGACAGGCACACGCTCTGACACACAGACAGGCACACGCTCTGACACACAGACAGGCACACGCTCTGACAGACAGAGATAGGCACACGCTCTGACAGACAGGCACACGCTCTGACAGACAGGCACACGCTCTGACAGACAGGCACACGCTCTGACAGACAGGCACACGCTCTGACACACAGACAGACACGCTTTGACACAGACAGGCACGCTCTGACACACAGACACACGCTCTGACACACAGACAGACACGCTTTGACACAGACAGGCACGCTCTGACACACAGACAGGCACACGCTCTGACACACAGACAGGCACATGCTCTGACACACAGACAGACACATGCTCTGACACACAGACAGACACATGCTCTGACACACAGACAGACACATGCTCTGACACACAGACAGACACATGCTCTGACACACAGACAGACACATGCTCTGACACACAGACAGACACATGCTCTGACACACAGACAGACACATGCTCTGACACACACACACACACACATGCTCTGACACACACACAGACACACAGACACACACACTGGCACACACTGTACACTCATCTCCCCACCCCCACCTCCGTGCAATCACACAGCTGAAAAAAAAAAGTTACTTCACGGGGCAGCCTTTGAAGTTTCCTGAAGGAAGGAGGGGGGAGAGCATCCCACACTCTCTCGGCTGGAGCTGCCTGTTCTCTCCATAGAGCTGTTCCCTGTCATCCTTTTCAGGGAGGGAGAAAGCCGTGGATACAGCAGAAACAGCTCTGCTTGAACGGCCACACTCTCCTGAGTCTCCCAGTGGCATAAGTTGTGCACAGCGCCCCTCCCCCGTCTTAGGGGCCGTGAGGTCAGCAGATACGCTGTCTCTGGGAGATGAAGTGCAGAGCGGGGCAGCATAGAAGCCAGGGATTAGCGTACGCCGATGAGAGGTAGCAGAGCGGGGCGGCAACACAAAAAACCGAAGCTACTGACGATCTTAAGATCGTCTGCATGTGAATCGCGGTTTCGGTTTTAAACCGCAAAACCGTGCAGCCCTACTTAGCCCTAATATTAGCGGACACCTGTAATGGCTGCCGCCAGTAGCTGTTGCCTAGCGATGTATCTGCAAAGCACTGGGGTATCCAAACTGTGCGCAAGAGCGATCGGATCCAATCGCTACAAACATGCAAGCTGGCGATAATTGTACGCAACATTCCCAACTGGTAATGAAATATGGCATGTAGGGTATCAATTTAACCGGGAAAAGACAACTAACCTATTTTGATATGTTTTATAACTGTGGCACGTGTCATGTAAAATTTGTGAAGGGTAAACTATGAAATCATTTGCATTTTCTGCACTTACGCCTATTTTTTCCATATCAAATGCCTGTAAAATTAAACAATTCTTGAAAACAAATATTACCCAAAGAAATCCTAGATTGTCCTGAAAAAAACTACATGTGTATGACTTTGATGGCATAAGTAATCATAAAGTTATTGATGTATCAATAATGACAGCTGAAATGACAAAATTGTGAGGAATCTTAAAGGGGAAAAAAAACAGAATGTGAAGAGGTTAAGCAGATATGTAGCAACTCACAGAATATGCTGGCACTGTATTAAACAATAATAACAACAGAAGCTCTTTAATCAGCACTAGTCTACTTTAGGGGACCCAGCAGGAAACTTCATAGAGAAATTCAGCCAACTTGATTGTGTAGACAGCACCCTCTCTGCTAGGTTTACAATAGGTTGTAGTAAAATACACCCCACTATTCAGTCAAAAACAGCTGTGCTGTAGAGTGTGCTATGAGTGGACAAGTATTCCCTATGATGTTTCCTGCTGGGTTCCCTAAAGTCTATCATCTATTATCCTTCCACAATTGCGGCATGATTTTTTTTATTATATATTATGTATGTATATGTAATGTAAAATGCAGTTTACCCATCTCCCACACTCACTGCTCACCTGGATGTGATCTGGAGCGAGTATCAATCCAGAACCCTGCAGTCACCTATGCAGCAGCTCTCCTATTGACCACCAGTTTCATTACCCTGCCAGAACTTCCTGTTCAGCTTAGAGTACCAGAAGCCCTCCCTGGCTTCCTCTAGTCTACAGCAAAATGGCCGCCTCCTGCGCCGAGGACACATTCTATATCATGTTCATTTCAATTAAATATGCAATATATATCAGTCACATGAACATCATAAAACGTGCTAAAAATGCTTGCATGCTTATGTATTATTACATTACATTAGCAGATATTCTGTTAGTTTGCCTTTCTGGTACCTGGCTCCTGTATGAGGGGTTTGGAGTTGGCGCCCTCTAGCATTTGTACTCAGAATGACATTGCCCTCAAGAAATGGAAACCTGTATGATTGAATTCAGTAAGAAAGAAATGAATCTATATGCAGTATACTTATGCTCTTACCATGGTCTCTGACATTTGCATGTAGACGGCAGGCCATTGCAGATGTAATGTACATGTGGTGCACATGATATTTTGGCTTGTGCACATGTGTGCCATTTTATCTTTTTCCATTAACCACTTGAGGACCACAGTCTTTCTACCCCTTAACCTGTACTAAAATTATTTAAAATAAACACATGAGGTAACTTCAAATGAGCAATACGTAGTTACCTTGCCATCAGCTCCTCTCAGAAGCTCACCATTTTCTTCTGACAATGATCACTTCCAGTTCTGACAACATTTTGTCAGAACTGAAATATATCAGTTGCTGTCAGTTACAGCTGAGAGGAGAACTGATGTGTCCATGCTTCCCTATGGCTCAAGTGGGCGATATTACAGTTTAACTGTGTGCTGACCAAGAAGCTGTTATGGGGTAATGGCCATTTTCAAAATGGAGGACGGAGAATTCCATTGATCACAGTGGACAAACAGGACACAGGAGAGGAGAAAGAGATTGAGGAGTAGACTACACTGCAGGTAAGTATGGCTTGTGTATGATTATTTTGACTTTTAATTTTCAGTACAGGTTTTCTTTAAGGACCAGAGCCTTTTTTCCATTCACACCACTGCAGCTTTCACGGTTTATTGCTCGGTCATACAACCTACCATCTAAATGAATTTTCCCTCCTTTTCTTGTCACTAATACAGCTTTCTTTTGGTGCTATTTGATTGCTGCTGTGATTTTTAGTTTTTATTATATTCATCAAAAAAGACATGAATTTTGTCCCAAAAATTTTTTTTTACTTTCTGTGCTGACATTTTTCAAATAAAGTAAAATTTCTATATACATATTCGTCCAAATTTATTGTGCTACATGTCTTTGATACAAAAAAACCCAATAAGTGTATATTTATTGGTTTGGGTAAAAGCTATAGCGTTTACAAACTATAGTGCAAAAAGTGAATTTTCTCATTTTGAAGCATCTCTGACTTTTCTCAGCACCTGTCAGGTTTCATTAGGTGCTAAAATTCCAGGATAGTATAAATACCATCCAAATGACCCCATTTTGGAAAGAAGACATCCAAAAGTATTCACTAAGAGGCATGGTGAGTTCATAGAAGATTTTATTTTTTGTCACAAGTTAGCGGAGAATGACACTTTGAAACAAAAATAAAACAAAAAAAAAGTTTCAATTTCTGCTAACTTGTGACAAAAAAAAAGAAATCTGCCACGGACTCACTATGCCCCTCTCTGAATACATTGGGGTGTCTACTTTCCAAAATGGGGTCATTTGTGGGGTGTGTTTACTGTCCTGGCATTTTGGGGGGTGCTAAATTGTAAGCACCCCTGTAAAGCCTAAAGGCGCTCATAGGACGTTGGGCCCCTTAGCGCACCTAGGCTGCAAAAAGGGGTCACACGTGGTATTGCCATACTCAGGAGACGTAGTATAATGTGTTTTGGGGTGTAATTTTACACATACCCATGCTGGGTGGGAGAAATATCTCTGTAAATGAGATATTTTTTTATTTTTTTTTACACACAATTGTCCATTTACAGAGAGATTTCTCCCACCCAGCATGGGCATGTGTAAACATACACCCCAAAACACGTTATACTACTTCTCCTGAGTACGGCGATACCACATGTGTGACCCCTTTTTGCAGCCTAGGTGCGCCAAGGGGCCCAACGTCCTATGAGTACCTTTAGGATTTCACAGGTCATTTTGAGGTATTTGGTTTCTAGACTACTCCTCACGCTTTAGGGCCCCTAAAATGCCAGGGCAGTATAGGAACCCGACGAGTGAACCCATTTTAGAAAGAAGACACCCCAAGGTATTCCGTTAGGTGTATGGTGAGTTCATAGAAGATTTTATTTTTTGTCACAAGTTAGCGGAAATAGATTTTTACCAGGGATGGTCGTAGTCAGCCAACTTCGCTACGCTGGAACTACGCGTATTTTTACGCAAATACGCTTCGCAAAATACGGCTACAAAATCAGAAACTTTGCTACGTTTGCATCCCGTATACTACGCGTTAAAATACACAAGCTTCGCGTCGTGCGAAGCGTAGTTGATGCGACCGCTTATGCCTTTATGCGGAAAAATTTCCGCAATAATCTCCTACATATGTGCATATATAAACTAATATAAGCGTACATTCCACCTTCCAATGCGGAATTGTATGCGTATAAAAGGGCAATAATATTTCTGCGCATGCGCAATGATCCATATAGATGCAGTTACCGCACGCGTAGTTGCTTCGCAATACATACGTCAACTACGCGTAGCGGGCGTAGCTTCGCATAGCGGGACTACGACTATGCGGAAATGCGTACGTGTAGTTCTTAAACTTCGCCTACGAACTACGATGCGTAGTTGCTTACTACGACGCGTAGATTTGCGCTGGCGTAGTTTACGAGCAACCCTGATTTTTACTGTGTTTTTTCACAAAGTGTCATTTTCCGCTAACTTGTGACAAAAAATAAAATCTTCTATGAGCTCACCATACTTCTAACGGAATACCTTGGGGTGTCTTCTTTCTAAAATGGGGTCATTTGTGGGGTTCCTATACTGCCCTGGCATTTTAGGGGCCCTAAACCGTGAGGAGTAGTCTTGAAATCAAATGTCTCAAAATGGCCTGTAAAATCCTAAAGGTACTCATAGGATGTTGGGCCCCTTAGCGCACCTAGGCTGCAAAAAAGTGCCACACATGTGGTATCGCCGTACTCAGGAGAAGTAGTATAATGTGTTTTGGGGTGTATTTTTACATATACCCATGCTGGGTGGGAGAAATATCTCTGTAAATTACAATTTTTTGATTTTTTTACACACAATTGTCCATTTGTCCATCTGTCAGAATACAGTCTAGCAAAGCAAATTGACCCCACCTAGCCGACACAGCCCATCTTCTAAACTCAGCGGTGTATGTCTCGACAGTGTTATGCCCCTGCCTGGGGGTTTTAAGTTTCCTTTCTGCGGTCACCGCAATATCGGGATCGTCATATATAACTGCCATAGTTTTAAAAAATTGCTGCACAGAGGTCAGGGCCCCGTGACCAGTGGGAAGACTGTAGGCCCATGTCTGCGAATCCCCGGATAACAAAGTTTTGATAAATGTCACTCTCTGACTTTCTGACCCTAACGATGTAGGTCGTAACTCAAAGTAGGAAAGGCAGCTGTTCCTAAAATTCTGAAAATCCGACCTATGTCCTGAAAACCTTTCAGGAAGCGGAACTCTAGGTTCTATAACCACAGGGGATGTCACTGGTGCATTAATTGCCTGGAGGTTTCGTACCATTTCAGATAACTGGCTGATCTGAGTCTGTTGAGCATTAACCGTGTTGGTTAGGCCGTTAACGGCCGTGGTTAATAGTTCAACCTGACTGCACAGTGCATTCATAGACATTATTGGTCTGCTGTTCTGTAACGATTGGTGCTAGCAAGTTCAGAGATCTGATTATCAGGTGATCTGCAGTATCACCTATAATGCAGATATATACCTGATTATATAGTGATCTGCAGAATCACCAATAATACAGATATACAGATACTAAAGTATAGGCTAACAATAAAAATAGCCACCGGGAGGTATGGTGAACTATACACACTTTAATGCACTGAGTGTAGTGATTGGTGCAGCAGTAAGTACTGACAGTAATAACAATACCTCACCAGAGGAGCTGGTGGGTACTCCGTCTCTCAGTACTGCACCTCTCACCAGAGACAAGGGCTCCCTGGTGAGAGTGGAGTGGTCAGGCAGATCAGTTCGGCAACAGATAGACAGATTACAGTACAGAATCGAGAGGCAGAGGCAGAACGAGATTTCAGGCAGAGTTTGGCAGCAAGGTCAGATGGGCAAAGGTACAAAATCAGGAGACAGAGATAGAACGTTAAACTAGCTGAGTTGGAAACAGGATCAGATAGGCTGAGGTACAGAATCACTAAGAGTAAGATTGGTCAGAGCTAGCCAGAGTCATACACAGATAATAAAGAGTAATCACCAATAGTAACAATAATTCCTAGTCTTGTGTGAAATCCCTGGTTTCCTCCCAGATCAAAGCACACCGGAACTATCTAAGGTCTGAGCGCTAACACGAGGTATTCACGACAGCAGACAAATTGCAAGTGAAGCCGAGAGGCTTAAGAAGCGGAGGAGACCCCCCAAGGCACGCCCACCTGCCTCAGCCAATCAGGAGAGGCGAGCGTGCCCTCTGACGTCAGCCGACCAGCTGGTCAGCTGACGCGCCTCCTCCTGGCATAAAGATCCTGACGGTGAGCTAATGTGCCCCTGAGTACAGCAGAGACACGCGTCCTCGGCGTACTAGATGCCTGGGACGCGGAAAACCTGGCAGGCAGGGAACCAGAAGCAGCTGCGGTGGTACTGCTATCCACCGCAGCTGATATGTCACTATTCATTACAGTCATCTTACAGGAAGTCTTTCGAAGGACACAGGGGGCCCACCCAGTAAGGAGGTCCAAGTGTAATGATTGTGGAATTATTTCCGTGGTCAGCACACAAGATGTGCGCTGACACTGCGGAAATCCTCCACAAGCGCCTAAATAAGAGAACCCAGCTTTGGTGCAATGCACCTGTAGAGAGGAATTCCTACCCGCAGATGGAGCTGTGGAGTGCAGAGGAATAACACCTCTGCACTGCCACAGATTCCAGATAAGAAATGTACGAAGGGAAGCAATACAGGGCAAGATAGCCCCTAGTGAGAAGCTGTGAGCACAGAGACAGAAAGTATGTATGTCCACCAATCCAGTCGCCACCCGGCGACGGTGAACACACAACAGCGAAGACCAAGGGGGAACGCAATTACAGGAATGGCGATTGCTAATAGCGACACAAGACCAAGTAAGACAGAGAGAAGGAAGAACAAAGACAGAACCGATAACAAACTGCAAAGCAATACAAAGTAGCAGACAGGACTAACTACACGCGGTCACCACACGATAAGCGCAATAGCGACAAAACGCGTGCACGGCACGGTCACCACACGATAAGCGCAATAGCGACAAAGCGTACCAACCCTGACTAACCTATGTAACATGAAAACAAAAGAGAACGCAAACGCTTGCTAGTCGGTTACCTCACCGAGACAACAGCAAGCGTTTGTTCCAGACAAAACAGACAGAAGGAGTAACCAGTAGCAACTGCAGCTCTGGCCTACACTCCCAGACAGAGTACAGAAGGAACCACCGCCACTACCGCTAGGGCGGATGCGATCCAGACAGACAGACAGATGGAGCAACCAGTAGCAACCGCTGCTCTGGCTATACTGCTAAGACAGAATACAGAGAGATCCACCGCCTCTAACGCTAGGGCGCATGCGATCCAAACAGACAGACAGATGGAGCAACCAGTAGCAACCACTGCTTTGGCTATACTCCTAAGACAGAATACAGAGAGATCCACCGCCTCTAACGCTAGGGCGAATGCGATCCAAACAGGCAGACAGATGGAGCAACCAGTAGCAACCACTGCTCTGGCTATACTCCTAAGACAGAATACAGAGAGATCCACTGCCTCTAACGCTAGGGCGAATGCGATCCAAACAGACAGAGCGATTTCCTGTCGACCGCCGCTGGCGACAGAACAACCGCAACAGATAAGACAGAACTAGGCAATACAGATAATAAACAACCTGACTATGCTAGTAGGAATGCTAGTGCACTCCCAAGGAACTACTCTAAGATAATCTTAGCAAACAATTAGCAAAGGGCTGAGACTCCAGGCAAGTTAGCAGGAACAAACCTTCATGACCAGCAGGGAATTCTGGGAGGAAATGGTATTTATACTGCAAGCCATCAAAGGAAGCAGCTAAGCAATTTGCATGACAAGTGGATGCAAATTCCTCACCATAACAGCAACTCAGAAACTTGCAGAGTGAAGACAGGTCTCTTTTCCAGAGACATGCAGCACTCAGACCTAAAAAATGGTCAAAAAGCTGTCTGCCTGTGCAGACAGCAGAGCAGATCATTACACCAAGCCACCTCAAGACAGTGTTGATTGGACTTATAGAAAGAGACTTCCTAAAAGGCAGAATATATTAGCAGGTGTATAAAAAGGCCTGTAGACAAAGGATTCCCGCCTTTCTGCGTTGGTATGGTATGAGTTTAGATCTCTGCCTGTGTAAACTAGCACGGGAATGCCCTCAGCTGAGTGAATAAAGATTCTCACTGTACATTGGCTAAAAGGAAAAGGTCGCGGAGTGATATTATTTCTTTTTACAGTCCTGGGCTTGGTTATGGGGTGTGGCTTAAGTGTCCCTCTTTCTGATCTCATAAAGTTGGGAGGTATGACTGTACAGCGCACAGAGCCTCTGAGAACGCTCAATAGAGCGAAACGATCGCCAGGCGTGTCATCGCTCCCACTTGACCTCACAGCTGAATATAGGATCGGGTAGGATCTAAAGTTACTGGCATATGGTGTATGTTTTTTTTAAAACGTGGAAGCCTAATGCAATAAAGCTTTTTATTGATACACGAGCTGCAGTGAGAAATTGATTTTTCTTTTTTACAATATACTCTGTACAGCGCTGTGGAAGATGTTGGTGCTAAATAAATAATACAAATAATAATGGCATCTTTGCCCTTCCTGCCCAAATTGGCAAAAGCTGCAAGCAAGCATTGTTTATCAGCAAGACAGCAGTTTGGAGCTGCTGCCCCTCCACTCCAATCTTACCCACTGGCCTAGGTATCCCACAATACTCATGTAACTTCTGGTTTCCTATGAGCAGATTTGTGGAATACTGTATACACCACAGGTTGATGCTCCATTGCTATACCTCCCAACTTTTGAAGATGAGAAAGAGGGAGACCTAAGTCACGCCCGCTGCAAGGCTTTAAGCCACACCCCTACTTTTGCAAACTGCTGATAAATAGGTGTATTCATGACATGTGTGGGAGGAGCCAACTGTAAAATAACAGTCCCACGTTTTGTCACCAAACATTATTAAGTGACCCTGAAACGCCTATACATTCACAAAACTACACGTAATACTGCAGTGTTACCTCCAGAACCATCCGTAATATTACAGCGTTACCTCCAGAATCATACGTAATATTACAGTAATACCACCAGAACCACACGTAATATTGCAGCGTTACCACCAGAACTACACATACTACTGCAACATTACCACCAAAACCACACGTAATATTGCAGTGTTACCTCCAGAAGCACACGTGATATTGCAGCGTTACCTCCAGAACCACATGTAATATTGCAGCGTTACCTCCAGAACCACATGTAATATTGCAGCGTTACCTCCAGAACCACACGTAATATTGCAGCGTTACCTCCAGAACCGCACATAATATTGCAGAGTTACCTCCAGAACCACACGTAATATTGCAGCGTTACCTTCAGAACCACACGTAATATTGCAGCGTTACCTCCAGAACCGCACATAATATTGCAGAGTTACCTCCAGAACCACACGTAATATTGCAGCGTTACCTTCAGAACCACACGTAATATTGCAGCGTTACCTCCAGAACCACACGTAATATTGCAGTGTTACCTCCAAAACCACACGTAATATTGCAGCGTTACCTCCAGAACCACAAGTAATATTGCAACGTTACCTCCAGAACCACACATAATATTGCAACATTACCTCCAGAACCACACGTTATATTGCAGCGTTACCTCCAGAACCACATGTAATAATGCAGCGTTACTTCCAGAACCACACATAATATTGCAACATTACCTCCAGAACCATCCGTAATATTGCAGCGTTACCTCCAGAACCACACATAATATTGCAACATTACCTCCAGAACCACATGTAATATTGCAGCGTTACTTCCAGAACCACATGTAATATTGCAGCGTTACTTCCAGAACCACACATAATATTGCAACATTACCTCCAGAAGCACACGTAATATTGCAGCGTTACCTCCAGAACCACACATAATATTGCAACATTACCTCCAGAACCACATGTAATATTGCAGCGTTACTTCCAGAACCACACGTAATATTGCAACGTTACCTCCAGAACCACACGTAGTTTTGCAGCGTTACTTCCAGAACCACACATAATATTGCAACATTACCTCCAGAACCATCCATAATATTGCAGCGTTACCTCCAGAACCACACATAATATTGCAACATTACCTCCAGAACCACATGTAATATTGCAGCGTTACCTCCAGAACCACACTTAATATTTCAGCGTTACCTCCAGAATCACACTTAATATTGCAGCGTTACCTCTAGAGTTGGGCCGAACGGTTCGCCGGCGAACGGGGTTCGCGCGAACTTAGGTGGTTCGCGTGCGGGTACCGCACGCGAACCTTTTGCGGAAGAAGTTCGGTTCGCCCCATAATGCACCTGAGGGTCAACTTTGACCCTCTACATCACAGTCAGCAGGCCCAGTGTAGCCAATTAGGCTACACTAGCCCCTGGAGCCCCACCCCCCCTTATATAAGGCAGGCAGCGGCGGCCATTACGGCCACTCGTGTGCCTGCATTAGTCAGAGTAGGGCGAGCTGCTGCAGACTGTCTCTCAGGGAAAGATTAGTTAGGCTTAACTTCTTCCTGGCTGCATACCTGTTCTGTTCAGTGAGCCCTCAGCCCACTGCATACCTGTACTGTGATCCTGCCACTGCATAGCTGTTCAGTGATCCTGCCACAGCATACCTGTTCTGTTCAGTGAGCCCTCAGCCCACTGCATACCTGTACTGTGATCCTGCCACTGCATAGCTGTTCAGTGATCCTGCCACAGCATACCTGTTCTGTTCAGTGAGCCCTCAGCCCACTGCATACCTGTACTGTGATCCTGCCACTGCATACCTGTTCAGTGATCCTGCCACAGCATACCTGTTCTGTTCAGTGAGCCCTCAGCCCACTGCATACCTGTACTGTGATCCTGCCACTGCATAGCTGTTCAGTGATCCTGCCACAGCATACCTGTTCTGTTCAGTGAGCCCTCAGCCCACTGCATACCTGTACTGTGATCCTGCCACTGCATAGCTGTTCAGTGATCCTGCCACAGCATACCTGTTCTGTTCAGTGAGCCCTCAGCCCACTGCATACCTGTACTGTGATCCTGCCACTGCATACCTGTTCAGTGATCCTGCCACAGCATACCTGTTCTGTTCAGTGAGCCCTCAGCCCACTGCATACCTGTACTGTGATCCTGCCACTGCATAGCTGTTCAGTGATCCTGCCACAGCATACCTGTTCTGTTCAGTGAGCCCTCAGCCCACTGCATACCTGTACTGTGATCCTGCCACTGCATAGCTGTTCAGTGATCCTGCCACAGCATACCTGTTCTGTTCAGTGAGCCCTCAGCCCACTGCATACCTGTACTGTGATCCTGCCACTGCATACCTGTTCAGTGATCCTGCCACAGCATACCTGTTCTGTTCAGTGAGCCCTCAGCCCACTGCATACCTGTACTGTGATCCTGCCACTGCATAGCTGTTCAGTGATCCTGCCACAGCATACCTGTTCTGTTCAGTGAGCCCTCAGCCCACTGCATACCTGTACTGTGATTCTGCCACTGCATACCTGTTCAGTGATCCTGCCACAGCATACCTGTTCTGTTCAGTGAGCCCTCAGCCCACTGCATACCTGTACTGTGATCCTGCCACTGCATACCTGTTCAGTGATCCTGCCACAGCATACCTGTTCTGTTCAGTGAGCCCTCAGCCCACTGCATACCTGTACTGTGATCCTGCCACTGCATAGCTGTTCAGTGATCCTGCCACAGCATACCTGTTCTGTTCAGTGAGCCCTCAGCCCACTGCATACCTGTACTGTGATCCTGCCACTGCATACCTGTTCAGTGATCCTGCCACAGCATACCTGTTCTGTTCAGTGAGCCCTCAGCCCACTGCATACCTGTACTGTGATACTGCCACTGCATACCTGTTCAGTGATCCTGCCACAGCATACCTGTTCTGTTCAGTGAGCCCTCAGCCCACTGCATACCTGTACTGTGATCCTGCCACTGCATACCTGTTCAGTGATCCTGCCACAGCATACCTGTTCTGTTCAGTGAGCCCTCAGCCCACTGCATACCTGTACTGTGATCCTGCCACTGCATAGCTGTTCAGTGATCCTGCCACAGCATACCTGTTCTGTTCAGTGAGCCCTCAGCCCACTGCATACCTGTACTGTGATCCTGCCACTGCATAGCTGTTCAGTGATCCTGCCACAGCATACCTGTTCTGTTCAGTGAGCCCCCAGCCCACTGCATACCTGTACTGTGATCCTGCCACTGCATACCTGTTCAGTGATCCTGCCACAGCATACCTGTTCTGTTCAGTGAGCCCTCAGCCCACTGCATACCTGTACTGTGATCCTGCCACTGCATACCTGTTCAGTGATCCTGCCACAGCATACCTGTTCTGTTCAGTGAGCCCTCAGCCCACTGCATACCTGTACTGTGATCCTGCCACTGCATAGCTGTTCAGTGATCCTGCCACAGCATACCTGTTCTGTTCAGTGAGCCCTCAGCCCACTGCATACCTGTACTGTGATCCTGCCACTGCATACCTGTTCAGTGATCCTGCCACAGCATACCTGTTCTGTTCAGTGAGCCCTCAGCCCACTGCATACCTGTACTGTGATCCTGCCACTGCATACCTGTTCAGTGATCCTGCCACAGCATACCTGTTCTGTTCAGTGAGCCCTCAGCCCACTGCATACCTGTACTGTGATCCTGCCACTGCATACCTGTTCAGTGATCCTGCCACAGCATACCTGTTCTGTTCAGTGAGCCCTCAGCCCACTGCATACCTGTACTGTGATCCTGCCACTGCATACCTGTTCAGTGATCCTGCCACAGCATACCTGTTCTGTTCAGTGAGCCCTCAGCCCACTGCATACCTGTACTGTGATCCTGCCACTGCATAGCTGTTCAGTGATCCTGCCACAGCATACCTGTTCTGTTCAGTGAGCCCTCAGCCCACTGCATACCTGTACTGTGATCCTGCCACTGCATACCTGTTCAGTGATCCTGCCACTGTATACCTGTTCTGTGAACCCGCCACTGTATACCTGTTCTGTTCAGTGGACCCGCCACTGTATACCTGTTCTGTGAACCCGCCACTGTATACCTGTTCTGTTCAGTGGACCCGCCACTGTATACCTGTTCTGTGAACCCGCCACTGTATACCTGTTCTGTTCAGTGGACCCGCCACTGTATACCTGTTCTGTGAACCCGCCACTGTATACCTGTTCTGTTCAGTGGACCTGCCACTGTATACCTGTTTAGTGAACACGCCACTGCATACCTGTTGTGTTCAGTGAACCTGCCACTGCATACCTGTTCTGTGAACCCGCCACTGTATACCTGTTCTGTTCAGTGGACCCGCCACTGTATACCTGTTCTGTGAACCCGCCACTGTATACCTGTTCTGTTCAGTGGACCTGCCACTGTATACCTGTTTAGTGAACACGCCACTGCATACCTGTTGTGTTCAGTGAACCTGCCACTGCATACCTGTTCTGTGAACCCGCCACTGTATACCCGTTCTGTTCAGTGGACCCGCCACTGTATACCTGTTCTGTTCAGTGGACCTGCCACTGTATACCTGTTCTGTTCAGTGGACCTGCCACTGTATACCTGTTTAGTGAACACGCCACTGCATACCTGTTGTGTTCAGTGAACCCGCCACTGTATACCTGTACTGTTCAGTGAACCCACCGCATCAGTGCGCATACCTGTGCAGTTAAGTGAACCCACCTACCTACGTGAGTGCACGCAGTGTGATATACCACTCCGTGCATACCCGATATGGACAAAACAGGTAGAGGAAGAGGAAGAGGTAGTGGCAGAGGCAGAGGAAGGCCACCCGGCAGGTCTGCGCGAGGTCGTGTAAATGTAATTTCGTGTGGACCTGGCCCACAGTACAGTGCTCGGAAGAAGGCACGTCCCATCACCTCCCAAGATTGTCAGGACGTGGTTGAGTATTTAGCGACACAGAACACCTCATCTTGCTCAGCCACCAGCGCTACTACTAGCACCACTTCCGCTGCATTTGACACTTCGCAAGAATTATTTAGTGGTGGTGAAATCACTGATGCACAGCCATTGTTACAGCCAGATGAATTTTCACCAGCTCATATGTCTGCGTTACGCGACAACACTATGGATGTAACGTGTAAGGAGGATGAAGGACCTACACATTTGGATTTTTCTGAGGCAAGCGAAGCTGGGCAGGATGATTACGATGATGACGATGATAGGGATCCTCTGTATGTTCCCAATAGAGGAGATGAAGAGGGGGACAGTTCAGAGGGGGAGTCAGAGAGTAGTAGGAGGATAGAAGTTGCTGAAAGAAGCTGGGGCAGCTCTTCGTCAGAAACAGCTGGTGGCAGAGTCCGGCACCATGTATCGCCAGATTCGCCACCTATGTACAGCCAGCCAACTTGCCCTTCAGCATCAGCTGCTGAGGTGCCCACATCCCAGGGTGGCTCAGCGGTGTGGAAATTTTTTAATGTGTGTGCCTCAGATCGGACCAAAGCCATCTGTTCGCTCTGCCAACAAAAATTGAGCCGTGGAAAGGCCAACACTCACGTAGGGACAAGTGCCTTACGAAGGCACCTGCAGAAAAGGCACAAACAGCAATGGGATGGCCACCTGAGCAAAAGCAGCAGCAGCACACAAAAGCAAAGTCACCCTCCTTCTCCTCTTCCTCCTTCAGGTGCATCATCTGCTTATGCCGCTCTCTCCCTTGCACCTTCACAGGCACCCTCCTCCACTCCGCCTCTGCCCTTGAGCGGTTCCTGCTCCTCTGCCCACAGCAGCAGTCAGGTGTCCGTGAAGGAAATGTTTGAGCGGAAGAAGCCACTTTTGGCCAGTCACCCCCTTGCCCGGCGTCTGACAGCTGGTCGTGGCGGAACTGTTAGCTCGCCAGCTGTTACCATACCGGCTGGTGGACTCTGAGGCCTTCCGTAAATTTGTGGCCATCGGAACACCGCAGTGGAAGATGCCAGGCCGCACTTATTTTTCCAGAAAGGCCATACCCCAACTGCACCGTGAAGTTGAGAGGCAAGTGGTGTCATCTCTTGCGAAGAGCGTTGGGTCAAGGGTACACCTGACCACGGATGCCTGGTCTGCCAAGCACGGGCAGGGCCGCTACATTACCTACACAGCCCATTGGGTGAACCTGGTGGTGAACGATGGCAAGCAGAAAGCGGCGGACCAAATTGTGACACCTCCACGGCTTGCAGGCAGGCCTCCTGCCACCTCCTCTCCTCCTGCTACATGCTCTTCGCTGTCCTCCTCCTCCTCCTTGGCTGAGTGGCAGTTCTCCTCTCCAGCTACACAGCCCCAGCTCCGCAGGGCCTATGCTGCATGCCAGGTACGACGGTGTCACGCCATCTTAGACATGGCTTGTCTCAAAGCGGAGAGTCACACTGGAGCAGCTCTCCTGGCTGCTCTTAAGAAACAGGTGGATGAGTGGCTGACCCCGCACCACCTGGAGATAGGCAACGTGGTGTGCGACAACGGCAGCAATCTGCTTGCCGCTTTGCATATGGGGAAGCTGACACACATACCCTGCATGGCACATGTCATGAATCTGGTGGTTCAAAGATTTGTGGCAAAGTACCCTGGCTTAGCGGATGTCCTGAAGCAGGCCAGGAAGTTCTGTGGGCATTTGAGGCGCTCTTACACAGCCATGGCACGATTTGCAGAAATTCAGCGTAAAAACAACATGCCGGTGAGACGCCTCATTTGCGATAGCCCCACTCGCTGGAACTCGACCCTCCTCATGTTCTCCCGCCTGCTAGAACAGAAGAAAGCCGTCACCCAGTACCTCTACAACTGGAGTAGAACGAAACAGTCTGGGAAGATGGGGATGTTCTGGCCCGACAACTGGACAATGATGAAAAATGCATGCAGGCTCATGCGGCCGTTTGAGGAGGTGACCAACCTGGTGAGCCGCAGTGAGGGCACCATCAGCGACTTAATTCCCTACGCGTACTTCTTGGAGCGTGCTGTGCGTAGAGTGGCGGATGAAGCTGCGAATGAGCGTGACCAGGAACCGTTACGGCAGGAACAGGCATGGGACCAATTTTCATCAGACCCAGCTGTTTCCTCAACACCTGCGGCAGCACAGAGGGGGGAGGAGGAGGAAGAAGAGAGGTCATGTGCAGAAGATGAGTCAGACTCAGAGGATGATGAGCAAGGTGTTTCTTTGGGGGAGGAGGAGGAGGAGGAGGGGACAGCGGCAGGAGAACAACCGCAGCAGGCGTCGCAGGGGGCTTGTGCTGCGCAACCTTCCCGTGGTATTGTTCGCGGCTGGGGGGAGGAGGTTGACTTACCTGACGTCACTGAGGAAGAGCAAGAGGAGATGGAGGGTACTGGATCCGACTTTGTGCAGATGTCGTCTTTTATGCTGTCCTGCCTGTTGAGGGACCCCCGTATAAAAAACCTCAAGGGGAATGAGCTGTACTGGGTGGCCACACTACTAGACCCTCGGTACAGGCACAAAGTGGCGGACCTGTTACCAACTCACCGGAAGGTGGAAAGGATGCAGCACATGCAGAACCAGCTGTCAACTATGCTTTACAATGCCTTTAAGGGTGATGTGACGGCACAACGCCAGCAAGGTACCACTGCCACTAATCCTCCTCCCGTGTCCACGCAGTCAAAGACAGGACGCTCCAGCGATCTCATGGTGATGTCGGACATGCGGACGTTCTTTAGTCCAACGCCTCGCCGTAGCCCTTCCGGATCCACCCTCCACCAACGCCTGGAACGGCAGGTAGCCGACTACCTGGCCTTAAGTGTGGATGTAGACACTGCTGTGAACAGCGATGAGGAACCCTTGAACTACTGGGTGCGCAGGCTTGACCTGTGGCCAGAGCTGTCCCAATTTGCCATCCAACTTCTCTCCTGCCCTGCCGCAAGCGTCCTCTCAGAAAGGACCTTCAGCGCAGCTGGAGGCATTGTCACAGAGAAGAGAAGTCGCCTAAGTCACAAAAGTGTTAAGTACCTCACCTTTATAAAAATGAATGAGGCATGGATCCCGGAGGGCTGCTGCCCGCCCCAAGACTAAGTCAGTCCCCGCACATACAGCATCTCTGCCTGCACGCCGTGTGACTGGCTGCCTGGCCTGCCCCAAGAAGACTAAGTCGCTCCCAGTCCCTCCACACAGCATGTCTGCCTGCAGGCCGCTTCACTACCTTCTCCGCCACCACCAACAGGGTCCGGGACTCCAGGCGGATTGCTGAATTTTTTAGGCCGCTGCTAGCAGCGGCCGCTGTAATAATTTTTCGGGTGCGTGTACATGACTGCCTAATTTTTCTGGCTGCACTGCGGGCAGCTGCAACAACAAAAGAAAAGGCATGAACATGCGCCCATTCCCCTTCGTGATCATTACCTTGCCGTGGTGAAGGGGCTTGCGTATCACAATGGAGCAATGACCGGCGCCTAGATGAGTGTCTCGGGGGGCACACCCACGATAATAAGGTCGTTGCCTCATTGTGGTCAGACCAAATTTGATCAGCTGGACAGTCACTGTTCTGTCATTCAGCTACATCAGCCAGGTGACTGACCATATGGGCTGTAAAGCCACCAAAACCTGCACTCTCGCCATGGTGCGCACCAGTCCAGCACGGCCGTCACTACACAAACAGCTGTTTGCGGTGCGTTACACGATGAGTTTGGTGCGTCAGTGTGAAGCAGTACCTTAATTACACTACCTGATTGATGTATACACATGCAAGATGTTTGAAAGCACTTTAGGCCTGTCATTTAACATTCAATGTGATTTCTGCCCTTAAAACGCTGCTTTGCGTCAAATCCAGATTTTTCCCGGGGACTTTTGGCATGTATCCCACTCCGCCATCCCCCCCTCCAGGTGTTAGACCCCTTGAAACATCTTTTCCATCACTTTTGTGGCCAGCATAATTAATTTTTTTTTTCAAAGTTCGCATCCCCATTGAAGTCTATTGCGGTTCGCGAACTTTAACGCGAACCGAACCTTTCGCGAAAGTTCGCGAACCCGGTTCGCGAACCGAAAATCGGAGGTTCGGCCCAACTCTAATCACACATAATATTGCATCGGTACCACCAGAACCACACATAATATTGCAGCTTTACCTTCCGAATTACATGTAATATGGTAGCGTTACCACCAGAATCCCTGCGATGCACCGAGGAGGACAAACAGTTCGAAACAGGCTGTATGTTGGAATATAATTACAACAGCGCTGCCAATATCCACCCACAAGAGAGTCTCAAATAGCCAAAGTTTGCCCACAGTTCTCAATTCACAATCAGCTGTTCTCAGTATCTCCACTGTACCGTATAAACTAGCCTTTCTCAACCTTTTTTGGGCCGAGGAACCCATAAAAATGTTTTCAAATCTCAGGGAACCCCTGCATGAAAATGATTCCGAGAAACATCGCCAGCACCAATCCCCCAATATAGAAATTGCACCAATCTACTACCATAGCAAATGCAGTAATCCTCTCACATAACAAATGCATTCATCACCCCCGTATACAATGTGGAAATCATCCAACCTATAAAAAGGCCCCAATCTACTACCATAGCAAATGCACTAATCATCTCACATCATAAATGCATTTATCACCCCCCATATACAATGTGGCAATTATTCCCAGTATAGGTAACCATGCATAGATGTTTCCAGTATAGGTGGGCAGAAATAGGGACCCCCAATATAGGTAATCAGGCATAGATGTGCCCAGTATATGCAGGCAGGAATAGGGACCCCCAATATAGCTAACCAGGCATAGATGTTCCCAGTATATGCAGGCAGAAATAGGAACCCCCAATATAGGTAACCAGGCATAGATGTTCCCAGTATATGCAGGCAGGGATAGGGACCCCCAATATAAGTAACCAGGAATAGATGTTCCCAGTATATGTAGGCAGGGATAGGGACCCCCAATATGGTTAACCAGGCATAGAAGTTTTCAGTATGTAGGCAGGAATAGGGACCCCCAATATAGGTAACCAGACATAGAAGTTTTCAGTATGTAGGCAGGAATAGGGGCTTCCAGTCTTCAAGACAGTGTCAGTGTGTGGGCTTTGGGGAAATTAAAAGCAGGCCCTGGAGTTCCGTGCAGTCCTACAGTGCATGCTGAGTGACACCACAAAGTCCAAACATACTCACCTGGTGACTGCCTCGATCCGTCTCCTGTTCGCTCACCATCTCCTTCACCGCCGCCTCCTCCTTCTCCACCACACTGCTCTCCGCCTGCATCACTGAAGGGCGCGAAAACTGCCCTTTAAGAGAGCGGTGTGATGCGCCGGTCGCATCAGTGGGACTAATTTGTCCCACGGTAGGAGAAAGTGGGACCAATTTGTCCCGCAGAAGGAGCAAAACGCTGCGGAACCCCTGTTGAATATCACTGGTATAAACACAATCTGTTGGTTGCTTCTCTCCAGCTCCTCTGTCTCTTAAAGTGAACCTAAACAAAATCAAATTAAAAAAGCTTCACTTTCCTAAGGCTTCTATCAGTCCCCTGCAGCTGCCCTGTGCCCGCTCCGTCACTCAACATCCTCCGGTTCCCACCGTGGCTCAGTTTCATTTCAGACCAACTGGCCAGTGGATTGCCAGTGTGCCTGCGCTGCCTTGGCCATGTGCGTCCTCGTTCACGCTCCTGTCACCAGAAACTTCTTGTGTATGTGCAGTACGAGATTTTTTAGCACTGCGCATGTGCAGCAAGCTCCCCGGCAACAGTAGTGTGAAGGAGGGCGAGCGCAGCCAGGCCCGCTCAGGCACACTGGCAATCGACTGGCCAGTTGCTCTAAAACAAAACTGAGCCACGGTGGGGGACCGAAGGATTGGTGAGTGACGGAGCGGGCACAGGGCAGCTGCAGGGGGCTGGTAGAAGCCCCAGGAAACTTTTTATTTGATTCAGTTTAGGTTCACTTTAATTACAGGAATCAGTCTTCCCAGGCTATGTAGCTCTCATCCACAAGGGTTCCCCGAACAGATGATATCCGGGCCCGGCTACTGGTCCCAACCCTAGAGTATTCCCCCACTACAGAGGAACAAACTTCTGCTGCAAGGTTCCATTTCCTCAAATGAAAATAATGCAGCCTCTCATGGTGCAATAAAGTTTAATAAAATCTGTTTAAAAGGTAAAAACACTCACAAGTATGGTGCTTGTTTCACAGCATAGTGTTTTGCACGGGATCTCCCCTGTACACCGTTTTCGGATCAGCGCTCCTTGTAGATAATAAGACCTCCTGTGGTGTGGTGCGCTGTACACCCTCATTTATGGCTCGCTCGTAGATCCTCCTTCACACACCAATCCCCTCCCTAAGCGTTTCATACCACAGTACTCGTCAGCGGTGCGGGGACATGCGTGATTAACATCCATATAAGCTAAAATCTCCTCCCCCGTAAGCGTGATTACCTAGCGGCATAAGCCGCTGCTCCAGAATAGGTTGCTTGCTCCTAATAATATCATTGGCTGTCCCCAGTATCAATCAACAATGTCATCAGTCCCTCAGTCTCAAATGGTTGCTCAGACGTTCAGCAGCAATTGATTGCTCGACTATTCAGCGACAGTCTTTTATATTATAGTTTACAATCTACCGTGTTTCCCCGAAAATAAGACACTGTCTTATATTAATTTTTGCTCCAAAAGATGTGCTAGGGTTTTTTTTTCAGAGGATGTCTTATTTTGGTGGGAAACACTGGTAGTTTTCCTATACAAAATGTATATTCTGCATGCCATGCTAAAACACAAGCAGCCTGCACAGAGTTTGTGGTTTGCAGATATTGGCTCTCACTTACAAGAAATTGATTCTGCTGATCATGTGAGTAAGAGTCTATTTCTTGCAGGCAGAGAACTCTCAGTTAGGCTCCCCAGAGCTATGATAGGATAAGCTGTGGGAAGAGGTGAAGTGCTGCTGATGCATATCACAACAGATCAGGAGGGCTGGCTCCAACAAAATCACAAATTGCCTGACACATATACAGGACTGTAGAGCTCACATTATACTGCTGCTCTCCTGTATCCAGGCTTTGTATTGAGCGTGACTTGCTGGTGTCATGTGGGCTGCTGCTAGGGCTTATATTTGGTGGATGTCTTATATTTCAAGCATGCTAGGAATTCCTGTTAGGGCTTATTCTCAGGGGATGTCTTACTTTAGAGGAAAAACGGTATGTTTGGAAGCCCTTCCCCTTAACAATGCACCATAGCAGTGCTGTGCAGAACTCCATGATCTGCAGCACAGGGAGAGAGCCCAGCCATTACAATTGTGTTATAAATATAATAAAGGAGGGTAGCCACAACTATACGATTATGGCTAGATAGACAATAAGTCATTTGACATTTTAATAATTAATATAAAAACTATGCAATATTAATCAATAAATTAATCATCACTAATAAAACAATTTATATCTATCTCTATATTAACCACTTCCCGACCGCCGTATGTACAATTGGCGGCCGGGAAGTGCACCCCGCAAGGACCGCCGTATTGACAATTGGCGGCGGTCCTTGTAGGGGCATGGGCGGAGCGATCGCGTCATCAGTGACGCGATCCTCCGCCTCCGCCTGGCGCCGCTCACCCGCCGCAACATCCCGCCGGCCATACGGAAGCGCCGGCGGGATGTTAACCCCGCGATCGCCGCATACAAAGTGTATAATACACTTTGTAATGTTTACAAAGTGTATTATACAGGCTGCCTCCTGCCCTGGTGGTCCCAGTGTCCGAGGGACCACCAGGGCAGGCTGCAGCCACCCTAGTCTGCACCCAAGCACACTGATTTTCCCCCCCCCCTGCCCCAGATCGCCCACAGCACCCATCAGACCCCCCCCTGCCCACCCCCCAGACCCCTGTTTGCACCCAATCACCCCCCTAATCACCCATCAATCACTCCCTGTCACTAATCTGTCAACGCTATTTTTTTTTTTATCCCCCACCCTGCTCCCTGCCCCCTCCTGATCACCCCCCACCCCTCAGATTCTCCCCAGACCCCCCCCCCAGACCACCCCCCCTGTTTACTGTATGCATCTATCCCCCTGATCACCTGTCAATCACCTGTCAATCACCTGTCAATCACCCATCAATCACCCGTCAATCACCCCCTGTCACTGCCACCCATCAGCCAGCCCCTAACCTGCCCCTTGCGGGCAATCTGATCACCCCCCCACACCAATAGATCGCCCGCAGATCCGACATCAGATCACCTCCCAAATCCATTGTTTACATCTATTCTCTCCTCTAAACACACACTAATTACCCATCAATCACCCATCAATCACCCCCTATCACCACCTGTCACTTTTACCTATCAGATCAGACCCTAATCTGCCCCTTGCGGGCACCCAATCACCCGCCCACACGCTCAGATTGCCCTCTGACCCCCCCTTATCAATTCACCAGTGCATTAATTACATCTGTTCTTCCCTGTAATAACCCACTGATCACCTGTCAATCACCTGCCAATCACCTATCACCCATCAATCACCCCCTGTCACTGCCACCCATCAATCAGCCCCTAACCTGCCCCTTGCGGGCAATCTGATCACCCACCCACACCATTAGATCGCCCGCAAACCCGCCGTCAGATTACCTCCCAAATGTATTGTTTACATCTGTTATCTTCTCTAAACACCCACTAATTACCCATCAATCACCCATCAATCACCCCCTATCACCACCTGTCACTGTTACCTATCAGATCAGACCCTAATCTGCCCCTTGCGGGCACCCAATCACCCGCCCACACGCTCAGATTGCCCTCAGACCCCCCCCCTTATCAATTCGCCAGTGCATTAATTACATCTGTCCTTCCCTGTAATAACCCACTGACCACCTGTCAATCACCTGCCAATCACCTATCACCCATCAATCACCCCGTCACTGCCACCCAACAATCAGCCCCTAACCTGCCCCTTGCGGGCAATCTGATCACCCACCCACACCAATAGATCGCCCGCAGATCCGACATCAGATCACCACCAAAGCGCAGCGTTTACATCTATTCTCTCCTCTAAACACCCACTAATTACCCATCAATCACCCCCTATCACCACCTGTCACTGTTACCCATCAGATCAGACCCTAATCTGCCCCTTGCGGGCACCCAATCGCCCGCCTACACGCTCAGATTGCCCTCAGACCCCCCCTTATCAATTCGCCAGTGCAATATTTACATCTGTTCTCCCCTGTAATAACCCACTGATTACCTGTCAATCACCTATCAATCACCCATCAATCACCCCCTGTCACTGCCACCCATCAATCACCCCCTGTCACTTCCACCCATCAATCACCCGCTGTCACTGCCACCCATCAATCAGCCCCTAACCTGCCCCTTGCGGGCAAACTGATCACCCACCCACACCAATAGATCGCCCGCAGATCCGACATCAGATCACCACCCAAGCGCAGTGTTTCCATCTATTCTCTACCCTAAACACCCACTAATTACCCATCAATCACCCCCTGTCACTGCTACCTATCAGATTAGACCCCTATCTGCCCCTAGGGCACTCAATCACCCGCCCACACCCTCAGAATGCCCTCAGACCCCAGCCCTGATCACCTCGCCAGTGCATTGCTTGCATCTATTCCCCCCCTCTAATCACACCTTGAGACACCCATCAATCACCTCCTGTCACCCCCTAGCACACCTACCCATCAGATCAGGCCCCAATTTGCCCCGTGTGGGCTCCTGATCACTCGGCCAATCCCTCAGATCCCCCTCAGACCCCCTTCCGATCACCTCCCCAGTGCATTGATTGCATCTATTTTCCCCTCTAACCACCCCCTGAGACACCCATCAATCACCTCCTGTCACCCCCCTAGCACTCCTATCCATCAGATCAGGCCCAATACAACCTGTCATCTAAAAGGCCACCCTGCTTATGACCGGTTCCACAAAATTCGCCCCCTCATAGACCACCTGTCATCAAAATTTGCAGATGCTTATACCCCTGAACAGTCATTTTGAGACATTTGGTTTCCAGACTACTCACGGTTTTGGGCCTGTAAAATGCCAGAGCGGTATAGGAACCCCACAAGTGACCCCATTTTAGAAAAAAAGACACCCCAAGGTATTCTGTTAGGTGTATGACGAGTTCATAGAAGATTTTATTTTTTGTCAAAAGTTAGCGGAAATTAATTTTTATTGGTTTTTTTTCACAAAGTGTCATTTTTCACTAACTTGTGACAAAAAATAAAATCTTCTATGAACTCGCCATACACCTAACGGAATACCTTGGGGTGTCTTCTTTCTAAAATGGGGTCACTTGTGGGGTTCCTATACTGCCCTGGCATTTTAGGGGCCCTAAACCGCGAGGAGTAGTCTAGAAAACAAATGCTTCAAAATGACCTGTGAATAGGACGTTGGGCCCCTTAGCGCACCTAGGCTGCAAAAAATTGTCACACATGTGGTACCGCTGTACTCAGGAAAAGTAGTATAATGTGTTTTGGGGTGTATTTTTACACATACCCATGCTGGATGGGAGAAATTTCTATGTAAATGGACAATTGTGTGTAAAAAAATCAAACAATTGTCATTTACAGAGATATTTCTCCCACTTAGCATGGGTATGTGTAAAAATACACCCCAAAACGCATTATACTACTTCTCCTGAGTACGGCGGTACCACATGTGTGACACTTTTTTACACCCTAAGTACGCTAAGGGGCCCAAAGTCCAATGAGTACCTTTAGGATTTCACAGGTCATTTTGCGACATTTGGTTTCAAGACTACTCCTCACGGTTTAGGGCCCCTAAAATGCCACGGCAGTATAGGAACCCCACAAATGACCCCATTCTAGAAAGAAGACACCCAAAGGTATTCCGTACGGAGTATGGTGAGTTCATAGAAGATTTTATTTTTTGTCACAAGTTAGCGGAAAATGACACTTTGTGAAAAAAAACTATTAAAATCAATTTCCGCTAACTTTTGACAAAAAAATAAAATCTTCTATGAACTCACTATACTCCTAACGGAATACCTTGGGGTGTCTTCTTTCTAAAATGGGGTCATTTGTGGGGTTCCTATACTGCCCTGGCATTTTAGGGGCCCTAAACCGTGAGGAGTAGTCTTGAAACGAAAATGACCTGTGAAATCCTAAAGGTACTCATTGCACTTTGGGCCCCTTAGTGCAGTTAGGGTGCAAAAAAGTGCCACACATGTGGTATCGCCGTACTCGGGAGAAGTAGTATAATGTGTTTTGGGGTGTATTTTTACACATACCCATGCTGGGTGGGAGAAATACCTCTGTAAATGACAATCTTTTGATTTTTTTACACACAATTGTCCATTTACAGAGGTATTTCTCCCACCCAGCATGGGTATGTGTAAAAATACACCCCAAAACACATTGTACTACTTCTCCCGAGTACGGCGATACCACATGTGTGGCACTTTTTTGCACCCTAACTGCGCTAAAGGGCCCAAAGTCCAATGAGTACCTTTAGAATTTCACAGGTCATTTTGAGAAATTTCGTTTCAAGACTACTCCTCACGGTTTAGGGCCCCTAAAATGCCAGGGCAGTATAGGAACCCCACAAATGACCCCATTTTAGAAAGAAGACACCCCAAGGTATTCCGTTAGGAGTATGGTGAGTTCATAGAAGATCTTATTTTTTGTCAAAAGTTAGCGGAAAATGACACTTTGTGAAAAAACACAATTAAAATCAATTTCCGCTAACTTTTGACAAAAAAATAAAATCTTCTATGAACTCACTATACTCCTAACGGAATACCTTGGGGTGTCTTCTTTCTAAAATGGGGTCATTTGTGGGGTTCCTATACTGCCCTGGCATTTTAGGGGCCCTAAACCGTGAGGAGTAGTCTTGAAACGAAATTTCTCAAAATGACCTGTGAAATTCTAAAGGTACTCATTGGACTTTGGGCCCTTTAGCGCAGTTAGGGTGCAAAAAAGTGCCACACATGTGGTATCGCCGTACTCAGGAGAAGTAGTATAATGTGTTTTGTGGTGTATTTTTACACATACCCATGCTGAGTGGGAGAAAGATCTCTGTAAATGGACAATTGTGTGTAAAAAAAATTAACAAATTGTCATTTACAGAGATATTTCTCCCACCCAGCATGGGTATGTGTAAAAATACACCCCAAAACACATTATACTACTTCTCCTGAGTACGGCAATACCACATGTGTGGCACTTTTTTGCACCCTAACTGCGCTAAGGGGTCCAAAGTCCAATGAGCACCTTCAGGCTTTACAGGGGTGCTTACAATTTAGCACCCCCCAAAATGTCAGGACAGTAAACACACCCCACAAATGACCTCATTTTGGAAAGTAGACACTTCAAGGTATTCAGAGAGGAGCATGGTGAGTCCGTGGCAGATTTCATTTTTTTTTGTCGCAAGTTAGAAGAAATGGAAACTTTTTTTTTTTTTTTTTTTTTTTTCACAAAGTGTCATTTTCCGCTTACTTGTGACAAAAAATAATATCTTCTATGAACTCACTATGCCTCTCAGTGAATACTTTGGGATGTCTTCTTTCCAAAATGGGGTCATTTGGGGGGTATTTATACTATCCTGGAATTCTAGCCCCTCATGAAACATGACAGAGGGTCAGAAAAGTCAGAGATGCTTGAAAATGGGAAAATTCACTTTTTGCACCATAGTTTGTAAACGCTATAACTTTTACCCAAACCAATAAATATACACTGAATGGGTTTTTTTTTATCAAAAACATGTTTGTCCACATTTTTCGCGCTGCATGTATACAGAAATTTTACTTTATTTGAAAACTGTCAGCACAGAAAGTTAAAAAAATCATTTTTTTGCCAAAATTCATGTCTTTTTTGCTGAATATAATAAAAAGTAAAAATCGCAGGAGCAATCAAATAGCACTAAAAGAAAGCTTTATTAGTGACAAGAAAAGGAGCCAAAATTCATTTAGGTGGTAGGTTGTATGAGCGAGCAATAAACCGTGAAAGCTGCAGTGGTCTGAATGGAAAAAAAGTGGCCGGTCCTTAAGGGGTAGAAAGCCCTAGGTCCTCATTGGCGTCAGTATGTCCATCTTATACTTCCATTCCATCTGCTTTTGGGCCATTTCCTCACCTTAATGGCACTTCTCCGAGAATTTCTTTTTATGCAAGACACAAAATCGCAAACATTCAGCATGGAGTCACAGTGGTCAGTTGTATAACACAAGAGTTATAATGCATTAAAATGTGTGTGAACTGCAATGAAGACTGGATATAGACATTAATGCAAAGCCTGCATGAGGCAAGTCAGAAAAACGCAATCAGTTACTACCCTTTACTATGAACAGCTCCATAGAAGTGTATGGGCAGCAAGTTGACATGCAGAGTAATTCTGCAAGGCAACTGAGCAGTGCATAGTGCAGTGAGCACTATGAACCTAGCCTTAGTGTTACATCCGTGATGCTCTTTAAAGTGAGCTGAGACCCTATGTCCCTCGCACCCTTTTATGATGTTACCTATCTTTTCTGAGACTCTCCTTTTCAGTTCCCTCGCTGTTCTTCCTATATATTGTTTTCCACATGTGCACCACAGCACTACTAACATACCACATCAATAAAGTTTAGATGCAGTCAGATACAATCAAATTAATTTTCTCATGGAACTACTTGAGTTTACACTCAAGAGGAACTACTTTTGGTACCAGGGGAATTACTATATCCAAATAAGAGGTTGTGCCATGGGGGCAGGGTTTGCCCCGAGCTTGGCCAACCTCTTTATGTCCAGGTGGGAGGAGCAGGTATTAACATCGGATGGAAGTGCACAATTCATTTTATGGCAGCGTTACATAGATGATCGGCTAACCTTTTGGGAGGGTGACAGGGAGAGCTTTTACATCTATGTGGAACATCTAAACAAGAATATGTTGAACATTGAGTTTAATGAGGAATCAGATTGCAGTCGAGTTCACTTCCTTGTTCTGAAGATATTCAAGTAGGGAGATGTCATGCATGTCATGCCCGTGTGTGGGCTCTGCACATCCATGCAGCTGGACAATTCGGGTGCAGCCTGCATTTGGAAGCGCTGCCATCTCCTACTGTTGTACACGGAGGCGTAGCTAGGGTTTTCAGCGCCCGGGGACAAAGACCATCTCAGAGCCCTCCAACGGGTGGTTGTGCGGCGCGCAAAGGGGGCTTTGTCACAGACCGCAAGGGCCGGTCTGCGGACGGGTCAATCGATCGGTGTCAGAAATCCTCTCACACTGTCATTTTGCTCAACACGAAGCGTAACCTGACTTCGCAGTTTAATGAGCAGACTCACGGAGGGAGCGTTCAGACGCCAAAGGATTCACCACACACATACAATTCAAAGATCTGCCACGAAGCGGGTTACACAGCCCGCTACTGTAATTATACTAGTACTTCGAGAACGCTCTATTAACCCTTAGCAGTATGCAGGAACCTGGGTCAGATCTTTATATCTGGGCCGGGTTCTCGCACACGGGTTATAAAGGTACACTTCTATTAAACACAGGGTAGCGGTTTCAGGAGAATAGGTACGTTTGTGTATATTCAGAACAGATTGTAACCATAACGCTTTTTAAATGTTTTTATAACAAAGTTGCATTACATACATTTACACAGATTAACAGAGACACAAAGCTTAAAAATAAAAGGGATAAAATCAGAAAGTTCTTACTGTAGTTACGCTGAGCAGTCCATTTGGAGAATGAAGAAAAAGAGTCCAGTTTAAAGTAGGCATTAATGTTAAGAGTCCTTGAAACACAGCATGAGTTCGGTCCTCCTTTAACACATGCTCCAAGCTCTTCTTTAGCAGATGAAATGATGAAGGACTAAGGCGGGCTCTGCTGGCCCCATATTAATACAATCTTAGAATTGGGGCTGGATTACCTCTAAACTAGGTGGAGGGAAGGCGGGGTTATCTCCTGGCAGCAAGGTTGCTGCCCCTGGAATTAAGAGCCAAAAAATGTAACATTTATTAATCCTCAGTGTGACTCTGCCCCAGATTGGCGCATCGCAAATCCGAGACTATATTCATAAGCGGCCTGTGACCCTGTATCAAATGAGGCTACACATGCTTATTCTATCGCGTTCTGTCTATGCAGGCTGAATAAAGCAGTTTCCCGACTGACCTCTGACAGTTGGAAAACTGTAAATCAGATGAATGATAGAATTGATTTATGGGTATCAGAAATTGTATTTTTTTGTCTTTCTGTGACAAGCCTATTTTGAATTACAAATACATTAAAGTTCTCTTTGTTTGATTGCATGATTTTGTCAGGGATTTCTTACCTCTGCCAGTTCGAGCTGTTTTTTTGGGAGAGGCTGTGGCAGCAAATGGCTCTCCGCAGGAGGTCGAGCCACGTGTGAAATTCCTCTCCCTGCTATCAGGACACTAGGGGAAGCGAGGGGTTTTTGCTTTCATTGGGAAGAGAGCGAAAGGAAAGACATTTGTTTAATCTACACAGGACTGACAGTATTGGGGCTGGACCATTACGCAAGTCGTTGGCGATTACACACGACTTTCCGTAATGTTTATCACAGGCATGGTCATGCAGATTGTGGGCATGGTCCTGGGTGAAGCCAAATGTGTATTGTCCATCTGCATAGCAGCAGGCTCCATATACAGTACAATCCCTTTATAGTGAACTTCAAGGGAAAGGGCCAAGTAGTTTACTATACAGTATCAGAAGTTTACTATATTAGAATTGGGAATACATTGTATATTCATATGAACAAATTTTTGGGACCCGGGACTAAGATTACTATATCAGGATTGGTCATACATTGTATGTGTAATGACCATCACGGTGGATCAGATCTTTTAGATCCCCAATGACTCCCGGCAAAGTAACATGACCGCTAGGCTTCCAGTTAACACCTGGCGTGTAACGTTGCGATACACGCTAGCAAGAAGATGGATTGCTGAACGCTCGTGTGAGGGGGGACGTCGCTGGACGCTGGATCCATCTTCTTCTGTGGGGTGGAGAGTATTTAGCTTAAGCAGGCTATATATATATATATACATATTTATATATATATATATATATATATATATATATATATATATATATATATATATATATATACACATACATACATACGTTTGCAAAAGTATTCGGCCCCCTTGAAGTTTTTCATTTTGTCATAGTGAAAGACCAATACAAAGTGGTGTACACATGAGAAGTGGAACGAAAATCATACACAAGGCACGAGACGGCATCCATCACCACCGAGCGCGCGGCGGAGGTGTAGTGGAGCCAATACGGGAATCGGAGCCTGCCAGCCTGGCCACCATTACGGGGGAGAGCCCGTTGTAGAAATTACTCTATGCGCTTATGAAACCCATGGGACATGTGAGTGCAAATGGTTTTTTTTCAAACTTTTTTAGCGGTATTATACTATATGGAGTTTTTTTTTTAGGTATGGTGATAAGAATATAGCAGAAGTAGAAGAGGCTCTTGGAGGAAGAATCTTGATACAGGTTTGGCCTGAGAGGTGGGGGACGACCCAGGAACGGTCCCAAGGCTCATACAGTCCATTGATTGGTCATTGATTGCGGTGAGTGGCACACAAAGGGTGTTGGTGGTGGTCCATCCCTGTGTGAAGAACTGCAGGCCTCTAATGCCCCCAGCAGGAGCAGAAGCTATATTGGATTGAAATGAATCATATTTTATGGACTATGATAGGGGACTTTTAATTTGTATATCTTATTGCCTATGCACCTCTAATATAGAGTGGATTATTGTTGGTACATAATTTTTATCCTAAATATTTCATTCCAAACCGTGAGCACTACCTCTTGAGTTGTGAAAATCATACATGATTCCAAACATTTAAAAAAAATAAATAACTGCAAAGTGGGGTGTGCATTATTATTCAGCCCCCTGAGTCAATACTTTGTAGAACCACCTTTCGCTGCAATTACAGCTGCCAGTCTTTTAGGGTATGTCTCTACCAGCTTTGCACATCTAGAGACTGAAATCCTTGCCCATTCTTCTTTGCAAAACAGCTCCAGCTCAGTCAGATTAGATGGACAGCGCTTGTGAACAGCAGTTTTCAGATCTTGCCACAGATTCTCGATTGGATTTAGATCTGGACTTTGACTGGGCCATTCTAACACATGGATAGGTTTTGTTTTTTTTTGTTTTAAACCATTCCATTGTTGCCCTGGCTTTATGTTCAGGGGCGTTGTCCTGCTGGAAGGTGAACCTCCGCCCCAGTCTCAAGTCTTTTGCAGACTCCAAGAGGTTTTCTTCCAAGATTGCCCTGTATTTGGCTCCATCCATCTTCCCATCAACTCTGACCAGCTTCCTTGTCCTTGCTGAAGAGAAGCACCCCCAGAGCATGATGCTGGCACCACCATATTTGACAGTGGGGATGGTGTGTTCAGTGATGTGCAGTGTTAGTTTTCCGCCACACATAGCGTTTTGCATTTTGGCCAAAAAGTTCAATTTTGGTCTCATCTGACCAGAGCACCTTCTGTCACGTTTGCTGTGTCCCCCACATGGTTTGTGGCAAACTGCAAACGGGACTTCTTATGCTTTTCTGTTAATGGCTTTCTTCTTGCCACTCTTCCATAAAGGCCAACTTTGTGCAGTGCACGACTAATAGTTGTCCTATGGACAGATTCCCCCACCTTAGCTGTAGATCTCTGCAGCTCGTCCAGAGTCACCATGGGCCTCTTGATTGCATTTCTGTTCAGCGTTCTCCTTGTTCGGCCTGTGAGTTTAGGTGGACGGCCTTGTCTTGGTAGGTTTACATTTGTGCCATACTCCTTCCATTTCTGAATGAGCGCTTGAACAGTGCTCCGTGGGATGTTCAAGGCTTTGGAAATCTTTTTTGTAGCCTAAGCCTGCTTTAAATGGGAGTTCTAATTGATTGGGATTTAAACTTCAGAACTCAAATCTCTGCTGTGGTGAAATCATCCTATTTTCACCTGAAGAACATTGCAAAAATCAAGCACCTCATACCCCCAGAAGATCTGCCAACCTTAGTCCACGCCTTCATCACATCCCGACTGGACTACTGCAATGCTCTCTACACTGGCCTTCCAAAAAAGGTCTTGTACCGACTACAGCTGATACAGAATACTGCTGCCAGACTGCTAACCAACCAACCCCGTCACTGCCACATAACGCCAGTCCTGCACTCCCTTCACTGGCTACCTATAGAATGGAGGGTCCTATTCAAGATCGGCCTACTGACATTTAAATCCCTAAATAATTTAGGCCCTGGATACATGAAAGATATGTTGCAGCTGCGTAGCAATCCCCGCATTCTCAGATCAACAGGTTCTAATAATCTAGTCATACCCAGAGTCCACTTGGAAACTTTTGGTCCCAGAGCCTTCTGTCATGCTGCCCCTACGTTTTGGAACTCCTTACCTCAACAAATCAGGACAGCTCCATCCCTGGACGTGTTTAAATCCAGACTGAAAACCCACCTGTTTAGTTTGGCATTTGCAGAAATATAACTTTTGTTGTGTGAATACTTCATCCTACTAATTACTGAATCCGAGAGAGCCTAAGCGCTTTGAGTCCTATGGGAGAAAAGCGCTATATAAATGTTATTGTATTGTATTGTATTGTATTAAATGTCTCAATAAATTTATCCCTGACCTGTCTGGTGTGTTGTTTGGACCTCACGGTGTTGTTGCTCCCAATACTTTCTTAGACAACCTCTGAGGCCGTCACAGAGCAGCCGTATTTGTACTGACATTAGATTACACACAGGTGCACTCTATTTAGTCATTAGCACTCATCAGGCAACCGACTGCACTCAGACCAAAGGGGGCTGAATAATTACGCACACCCCACTTTACAGTTTTTTTTTTGTTTTTTTAATGTTTGGAATCATGTATGATTTTTGTTCCACTTCTTACGCGTACACCACTTTGTATTGGTCTTTCACGTGGAATTCCAATAAAATTGATTCATGTTTGTGGCAGTAATATGACAAAATGTGGAAAACTTCAAGGGGGCCGAATACTTTTGCAAACCACTGTATATACAGTATATACTCATACACACACAAATGACAGTCCCAGCAGGCCAAACAGCAAGCAGATCACGCATAATTAATCAATTTACTGCATTGATTTTGCCTGTGGGGGAGTCCTCTCAGGGTCAGGGCTTTGGGATAAAGTGGTTTGGATTTGTAGTCCTGTGTGCTAATGCCAGCGTCCCTGGATATAAGGCAGGGTGTCTCACACACAGCAGGCTTATCAGTGTGGCTGCAGGAGGAGAGGAGGGGAGCACTGACAGCCTTTCAGCCACTTGTAATAAATCTGACCCCAGTCAGAGTAGCAGCAGCCCCAGTGTCACCCATCCTAGTTCTGTCCCCACGGTGGCTCCTTGCTACTGTACATAATGCTGCTGCCACTGTTCTTCCTCTTCCTCCCCCAATCATCACGCAGCACTACAGAGGGGAGGGGCTGAAAGAGGAAGCAGCATGTAGCTGTGCTGTCTGTTCTGAGTTTCAGAGATTCAAAACTGATGCTCCACAGCAGACAGCGGCGGCAACTGAGCACCCTCAAGTCCCAGCGCCCAGAGGCATTTGTACCACTTGCCCCCACCAAAGCTATGCGTCTGGCTGTACAAAAATGTAAGTCTACTTATGGCTAGCTGCATTCATGTGTATCAGTTTGCATTAAATTTTATCTAGTTTTAGGGCTTAGTGCAGTTTGCATCTGTATTGAATTCAAGGTGTATATTTAAGTCTCTAGGAGGCGTTGCACACCTATGTTGGTAATCATTTCAGTCTCAGCCTGAATAGGAGCGGTGCCAATTCCTTAGCTGTTCTTTAGAAAAGGCTATAATCTTGCCTCGAGTAACGGAGCGATAGCGTCTCGTACAGCAGCAGGAGCTATCAGTGAGTGAGGTCTGAAAAGGAAGAACCATCAGGGACAGATGCAGCCGGAGGGCGCAGAGCAAGGCTGTTGCACGGCCATCTTCCTCGACTGCCAGCCACACCCCATAAAATGATTTATTAACTTCCCCTATTAACAGTTTCTACCTAATTGCTACCATTATAAATACTTTGATGATTATCTCAGTTCAAAATGAAAAGCACACCCTGTAGCAAAAAAAAAAATCAGGAGAAATAGCGAAATTAAATTTACATTTTTTTATTATTTACAGTAGCGGTTTTATTTTTAACTGGAATTAGTAAAACCTGAGAAATAATGTTTTTTTCAATTTTTTCCTTAATTTTCCTATTAACCAGATCACCACTAAGGGGATTTGGGTTTCCCCCCCCTATGGCCCAGGGCAATCTTCATCTTCCAGCACTCCTCTCATTCATTTCTCAATAACTTTATCATTACTTATCACAATGAAATTATCTATATTTGTTTTTCTTTCCTCCACCAATTAGGCTTCCTCTAAGTGGTACTTTTTGCCAAGAATTATTTTACTCTAAATGCATTTTAACCACTTCCCGACCGTTGTATAGACAATTGGCGGCCGGGAAGTGGACCCCGCAAGGACCGCCGTATAGACAAATGGCGGCGGTCCTTGTAGGGGCATGGGCGGAGCGATCGCGTCATCCGTCACGCGATCCTCCGCCGGCGCCTGGCTCCGCTCACCCGCCGCAACATCCCGCCGGCCATACGGAAGCGCCGGCGGGATGTTAACCCCCGATCTGCCGCATCCAAAGCGTATACTACGCTTTGTATTGTATACAAAGTGTATTATACAGGCTGCCTCCTGCCCTGGTGGTCCCAGTGTCCGAGGGACCACCAGGGCAGGCTGCAGCCACCCTAGTCTGCACCAAAGCACACTGATTTCCCCCCCCCCCCGCCCCCTCATCGCCCACAGCACCCCTCAGACCCAACCCCCTCCCCACCCCCAGACCACTGTTTGCACCCAATCACCCCCCTAATCACCCATCAATCACTCCCTGTCACTATCTGTCAACGCTATTTTTTTTTTTTAGTCCCTAAACTGCCTCCTGCTCCCTCCTGATCACCCCCCCACCCCTCAGATTCTCCCCAGACCCCCCCCCCCTGTGTACTGTATGCCTCTATCCCCCCTGATCACCTGTCAATCACCCGTCAATCACCCCCTGTCACTGCCACCCATCAATCAGCCCCTAACCTGCCCCTTGCGGGCAATCTGATCACCCACCCACACCAATAGATCGCCCGCAGATCCGACATCAGATCACCTCCCAAGTGCAGTGTTTACATCTATTCTCTCCTTTAAACACCCACTAATTACCCATCAATCACCTCCTATCACCACCTGTCACTGTTACAGATCAGATCAGACCCTAATCTGCCCCTTGCGGGCACCCAATCACCCGCCTACACGCTCACATTGCCCTCAGACCCCCCCTTATCAATTCGCCAGGGCATTAGTTACATCTGTTCTTCCCTGTAATAACCCACTAATCACCTGTCAATCACCTGTCAATCACCCATCAATCACCCCCTGTCACTGCCACCCATCAATCACCCCATGTCACTGCCACCCATCAATCAGCCCCTAACCTGCCCCTTGAGGGCAATCTGATCACCCACCCACACCAATAAATCGCCCGCAGATCCGACATCAGATCACCTCCCAAGTGCAGTGTTTACATCTATTCTCTCCTCTAAACACGCACTAATTACGCATCAATCACCCCCTATCACCACCTGTCACTGTTACCCATCAGATCAGACCCTAATCTGCCCCTTGCGGGCACCCAATCACCCGCCTACAAGCTCAGATTGCCCTCAGACCCCCCCTTATCAATTCGCCAGGGCATTAGTTACATCTGTTCTTCCCTGTAATAACCCACTGATTACCTGTTAATCACCTGTCAATCACCCATCAATCACCCCCTGTCACTGCCACCCAACAATCACCCCCTGTCACTGCCACCCATCAATCAGTCCCTATCCTGCCCCCCCATCACCCACCCACACCAATAGATCGCCCGCAGATCCGACATCAGATCACCTCCCAAGTGCAGTGTTTACATCTATTCTCTCCTCTAAACACCCACTAATCACCCATCAATCACCCCCTGTCACTGCTACCCATCAGATTAGACCCCTATCTGCCCCTAGGGCACTCAATCACCCGCCCACACCCCCAGAACGCCCTCAGACCCCAGCCCTGATCACCTCGCTAGTGGATTGCTTGCATCTATTCCCCCCTCTAATCACACCTTGAGACACCCATCAATCACCTCCTGTCACCCCCTAGCACACCTACCCATCAGATCAGGCCCTAATTTGCCCCGTGTGGGCTCCTGATCACTCGGCCAAACCCTCAGATCCCCCTCAGACCCCCTTCCGATCACCTCCCCAGTGCATTGATTGCATCTATTTTCCCCTCTAACCACCCCCTGAGACACCCATCAATCACCTCCTGTCACCCCCCTAGCACTCCTATCCATCAGATCAGGCCCAATACAACCTGTCATCTAAAAGGCCATCCTGCTTATGACCGGTTCCACAAAATTGGCCCCCCTCATAGACCACATGTCATCAAAATTTGCAGATGCTTAAACCCCTGAACAGTGATTTTGAGACATTTGGTTTCCAGACTACTCACGGTTGTGGGCCCGTAAAATGCCAGGGCATTATAGGAACCCCACAAGTGACCCCATTTTAGAAAAAAGACACCCCAAGGTATTCTGTTAGGTGTATGGCGAGTTCATAGAAGATTTTATTTTTTGTCAAAAGTTAGCGGAAATTGATTTTTATTATTTTTTTTCACAAAGCGTCATTTTTCACTAACTTGTGACAAAAAATAAAATCTTCTATGAACTCACCATACACCTAACGGAATACCTTGGGGTTTCTTCTTTCTAAAATGGGGTCACTTGTGGGGTTCCTATACTGCCCTGGCATTTTAGGGGCCCTAAACTGTGAGGAGTAGTCTACAAAACAAATGCCTCAAAATGACCTGTGAATAGGACGTTGGGCCCCTTAGCGCACCTAGGCTGCAAAAAAGTGTTACACATGTGGTATCGCCGTACTCAGGAGAAGTAGTATAATGTGTTTTGGGGTGTATTTTTACATATACCCATGCTGGGTGGGAGAAATCTCTCTGTAAATGGACAATTGTGTGTAAAAAAAATCAAAAGATTGTCATTTACAGAGATATTTCTCCCACCCAGCATCTGTATGTGTAAAAATACACCACAAAACACATTATACTACTTCTCCTGAGTACGGCGGTACCACATGTGTGGCACTTTTTTACACCCTAAGTGTGCTAAGGGGCCCAAAGTCCAATGAGTACCTTTTGGATTTCACAGGTCATTTTGCGACATTTGCTTTCAAGACTACTCCTCACGGTTTAGGGCCCCTAAAATGCCAGGGCAGTATAGGAACCCCACAAATGACCCCATTCTAGAAAGAAGACACCCAAAGGTATTCCGTTAGGAGTATAGTGAGTTCGTAGAAGATTTTATTTTTTGTCACAAGTTAGCGGAAAATGACATTTTGTGAAAAAAAAAATTAAAATCAATTTCCGCTAACTTGTGACAAAAATAAAATCTTCTATGAACTCACCATACTCCTAACGGAATACCTTGGGGTGTCTTCTTTCTAAAATGGGGTCATTAGTGGGGTTCCTATTCTGCCCTGGCATTTTAGGGGCCCTAAACCTTGAGGAGTAGTCTTGAAACAAAAATGACCTGTGAAATCCTAAAGGTACTCATTGGACTTTGGGCCCCTTTAGCGCAGTTAGGGTGCAAAAAAGTGCCACACGTGGTATCGCCGTACTCGGGAAAAGTAGTACAATGTGTTTTGCGGTGTATTTTTACACATACCCATGCTGGGTGGGAGAAATATCTCTGGAAATGGACAATTGTGTGTAAAAAAAAATCAAAAGATTGTCATTTACAGAGATATTTCTGCCACCCAGCATGGGTATGTGTAAAAATACACCCCAAAACACATTATACTACTTCTCCCGAGTACGGCGATACCACATGTGTGGCACTTTTTTGCATCCTAACTGTGCTAAGGGGCCCAAAGTCCAATGAGCACCTTTAGGATTTCACAGGTCATTTTGCGGCATTTGATTTCCAGACTACTCCTCACGGTTTAGGGCCCCTAAAATGCTAGGGCAGTATAGGAACCCCACAAATGACCCCATTTTAGAAAGAAGACACCCCAAGGTATTCTGTTAGGACTATGGTGAGTTCATAGAAGATTTTATTTTTTGTCACAAGTTAGCGGAAAGTGACACTTTGTGAAAAAAAAACAATACAAATCAATTTCCGCTAACTTGTAACAAAAATTAAAATCTTCTATGAACTCACCATACTCCTAACGGAATACCTTGGGGTGTCTTCTTTCTAAAATGGGGTCATTTGTGGGGTTCCTATACTGCCATGGCATTTTAGGGGCCCTAAACCGTGAGGAGTAGTCATGAAAGCAAATGTCGCAAAATGACCTGTGAAATCCTAAAGGTACTCATTGGACTTTGGGCCCCTTAGCGCAGTTAGGGTGCAAAAAGGTGCCACACATGTGGTATCGCCGTACTCGGGAGGAGTAGTATAATATGTTTTGGGGTGTATTTTTACACATACCCATGCTGAGTGGGAGAAATAGCTCTGTAAATGGACAATTGTGTGTAAAAAAAAATAAAAAAATTGTCATTTACAGAGATATTTCTCCCACCCAGCATGGGTATGTGTAAAAATACACCCCAAAACACATTATACTACTTCTCCTGAGTACGGCAATACCACATGTGTGGCACTTTTTTGCAGCCTAACTGCGCTAAGGGGTCCAAAGTCCAATGAGCACCTTTAGGCTTTACAGGGGTGCTTACAATTAGGCACCCTTCAAAATGCCAGGACAGTAAACACACCCCACAAATGACCCCATTTTGGAAAGTAGACACTTCAAGGTATTCAGAGAGGGGCATGGTGAGTCCGTGGCAGATTTCATTTTTTTTGTCGCAAGTTAGAAGAAATGGAAACTTTTTTTTTTGTCACAAAGTGTCATTTTCCGCTAACTTGTGACAAAAAATAATATCTTCTATGATCTCACTATGCCTCTCAGTGAATACTTTGGGATGTCTTCTTTCCAAAATGGGGTCATTTGGGGGGTATTTATACTATCCTGGAATTCTAGCCCCTCATGAAACATGTCAGGTGGTCAAAAAAGTCAGAGATGCTTGAAAATGGGAAAATTCACTTTTTGCACCATAGTTTGTAAACGCTATAACTTTTACCCAAACCAATAAATATAGGCTGAATGGTTTTTTTTTAATCAAAAACATGTTTGTCCACATTTTTCGCGCTGCATGTATACAGAAATTTTACTTTATTTGAAAAATGTCAGCACAGAAAGTTAAAAAAAATCATTTTTTTGACAAAATTCATGTCTTTTTTGATGAATATAATAAAAAGTAAAAATTGCAGCAGCAATCAAATAGCACCAAAAGAAAGCTTTATTAGTGACAAGAAAAGGAGCCAAAATTCATTTAGGTTGTAGGTTGTATGAGCGAGCAATAAACCGTGAAAGCTGCAGTGGTCTGAATGGAAAAAAAGGGTCTGGTCCTTAAGGGTACCCCCCACGGTCCTTAAGTGGTTAAAGGGAATAAGAAGAAGAAAATTGAAAAAAAAATCATTATTTCTCAGTTTTTGGCCAATATAGCTTCAAAATAAAATAAGCTACTGTAGATAAAACCCACACATTTTATTTGTCCATTTGTCCCGGTTATTAAAACATGTAAACTATGTCCTTAGTACAATGCATTGTTACAATATTTTATTTGGAAAAGGTGTATCTTTTTAGCTGTGCATCTGTCACTAAAAGCCCTTATTTGCAAAAAATAAACTGTAATATACCCTCATGACATACATATTAAAAAGTTGAGCCCCCAAGGTAACTATTTATGTAATTTTTTTAAATGTCACCTTTTTATATACAAATGTGTTTTTTGGTAACTATGAGAGAGCGGGAGAGGTAAGGAGTTATTAATTTTATTTAATGTACTAGAGTACCATTTTTCTATTTGTCCACTACATGTCCCCCTTTATATTCTTGGTTCTGTGTACAGTACAAAGGAAATAGTGTATGTTTTCACTTTCACTTTGACAATGACCACCTTCATCTCATTGATGCTGGTGATCATTGATCACAGGCACTTTGGTCAGTGAATGGGAACATGCATTCCCATTCACAGATCAGTCTGCTAACGGGCAGCGATGTAAACATGCGCAGGCACACGTGAGAGTGCTTGCAGCGGCGATCGCCGGGGCGTATGTATATCTACTCCCCTGGAGTTAAGATGAAGTCTCCAGGGACATACAGTACAGACCAAAAGTTTGGACACACCTTCTCATTCAAAGAGTTTTGTTTATTTTCATGACTATGAACATTGTAGATTCACACTGAAGGCATCCAAACTATGAATTAACACATATGGAAGTATAGTACATAACCTCTTGAAGCTCATCAAGAGAATGCCAAGAGTGTGCAAAGCAGTAATCAAAGCAAAAGGTGGCTACTTTGAAGAACCTAGAATATGACATATTTTCAGTTGTTTCACACTTTTTGGTTATGTACTATACTTCCACATGTGTTAATTCATAGTTTGGATGCCTTCAGTGTGAATCTACAATGTTCATAGTCATGAAAATAAAGAAAACTCTTTGAATGAGAAGGTGTGTCCAAACTTTTGGTCAGTACTGTAGATATACTGTATGAAAATCTATAAGTGGTTAAAATGCATAAAAAACAATATTGTTCTTTGGGGAAAAAATGACATTCAATGAGTCTGGTTTGTGTAAAAAAAAAAAAAATTATTATCATTTAATTGTCCAAAGCAGGGATAAAGTTATTGCTGATTAACCACTTGAGGACCACAGTCTTTTCGCCCCTTAAGGACCAGAGCCTTTTTTTCCATTCAGACCACTGCAGCTTTCACGGTTTATTGCTCGGTCATACAACCTACCACCTAAATGAATTTCACCTCCCTTTCTTGTCACTAATACAGCTTTCTTTTGGTGCTATTTGATTGCTGCTGCAAGTTTTAGTTTTTATTATATTCATCAAAAAAGACATGAATTTTGGCAAAAAAATGACTTTTTTAACTCTCTGTGCTGACATTTTTCAAATAAAGTAAAATTTCCTATACATTTGAGCGCGAAAGTTATTGTGCTACATGTCTTTAATTAAAAAAAAACATTCAGTGTATATTTATTGGATTGGGTAAAAGTTATAGCTTTTACAAACTATGGTGCCAAAAGTGAATTTTCCCATTTTGAAGCATCTCTGACTTTTCTGACCACCTGTCATGTTTCATGAGGTGCTAAAATTCCAGGATAGTATAAATACCCCCCAAATGACCCCATTTTGGAAAGAAGACATCCCAAAGTATTCAGTGAGAGACATGGTGAGTTCATAGAAGATTTTATTTTTTGTCACAAGTTAGCGGAAAATGACACTTTGTGACAAAAAAAAAAGTTTCCATTTCTAACTTGCGACAAAAAAAAAAATGAAATCTGCCACGGACTCACTATGCTCCTCTCTGAATACCTTGAAGTGTCTACTTTCCAAAATGAGGTCATTTGTGGGGTGTGTTCACTGTCCTGGCATTTTGGGGGGTGCCTAATTGTAAGCACCCCTGTAAAGCCTAAAGATGCTCATTGGACTTTGGGCCCCTTACCGCAGTTAGGCTGCAAAAAAGTGCCACACGTGGTATTGCCGTACTCAGGAGAAGTAGTATAATGTGTTTTGGGGTGTATTTTTACACATACCCATGCTGGGTGGGAGAAATATCTCCGTAAATGACAATTTTTTTTTACACACAATTGTCTATTTGCAGAGATATTTCTCCCACTCAGCATGGGTATGTGTAAAAATACACCACAAAACACATTATACTACTTCTCCTGAGTACGGCGATACCACATGTGTGGCACTTTTTTGCACCCTAACTGCGCTAAGGGGCCCAAAGTCCAATGAGTACCTTTAGGATTCCACAGGTCATTTTGCGACATTTGGTTTCAAGACTACTCCTCACGGTTTAGGGCCCCTAAAATGCCAGGGCAGTATAGGAACCTCACAAATGACCCCATTTTAGAAAAAAGACACCCCAAGGTATTCCGTTAGGAGTATGGTGAGTTCATAGAAGATTTTTTTTTGTCACAAGTTAGCAGAAATTGATTTAAATTTTTTTTTACAAAGTGTCACTTTCCGCTAACTTGTGACAAAAAATAAAATCTTCTATGAACTCACCATACTCCTAACAGAATACCTCTGGGTGTCTTCTTTCTAAAATGGGGTCATTTGTGGGGTTCCTATACTGCCCTGGCATTTTAGGGGCCCTAAACCGTGATTTTTTTTTTACACACACAATTGTCCATTTACAAAGAGATTTCCACCTCCCAGCATGGGTATGTATAAAAATACACCCCAAAACACATTATACTACTTCTTCTGAGTACGGCGATACCACGTGTGACACTTTTTTGCAACCTAGGTGCGCTAAGGGGCCTAACGTCCTATTCACAGGTCATTTTGAGGCATTTGGATTCTAGACTACTCATCACGGTTTAGGGCCCCTAAAATGCCAGGGCAGTATAGGAACCCCACAAAAAATAAAATCTTCTATGAACTCATCATACACCTAACAGAATACCTTGGGGTGTCTTCTTTCTAAAATGGGGTCACTTGTGGGGTTCCTATACTGCCCTGGCATTTTAGGGGCCCTAAACCGTGAGGAGTAGTCTTGAACCCAAATGTCTCAAAATGACCTGTGAAATCCTAAAGGTACTCATTGGACTTTGGGCCCCTTAGCGCAGTTAGGCTGCAAAAAAGTGCCACACATGTGGTACTGCCGTGCTCAGAAGAAGTAGTATAATGTGTTTTGTGGTGTATTTTTACATATAACCATGCTGGGTGGAGAAATATCTCTGTAAATGACACATTTTTGATTTTTTTTACACACAATTGTCTATTTACAGAGAGATTTCTCCCACCCAGCATGGGTATGTGTAAAAATACACCACAAAACACATTATACTACTTCTCCTGAGTACGGCGATACCACACGTGTGACACTTTTTTGCAGCCTAGGTGCGCTAAGGGACCCAACGTCCTATTCACAGGTCATTTTGAGGCATTTGTTTTCTAGACTACTCCTCACGGTTTAGGGCCCCTAAAATGCCAGGGCAGTATAGGAACCCCACAAGTGACCCCATTTTAGAAAGAAGACACCCCAAGGTATTCCGTTAGGTGTATGGTGAGTTCATAGAAGATTTTATTTTTGTCACAAGTTAGTGAAAAGACACTTTGTGAAAAAAACAATAAAAATCAATTCCCGCTAACTTTTGACAAAAAATAAAATCTTTTATGAACTTGTCATACACCTAAAAGAATACCTTGGGGGGTCTTTTTTCTAAAATGGGGTCACTTGTGGGGTTCCTATACTGCCCTGGCATTTTACGGGCCCAAAACCGTGAGTAGTCTGGAAACCAAATTTCTCAAAATGACTGTTCAGGGGTATAAGCATCTGCAAATTTTGATGACAGGTGGTCTATGAGGAGGCAGGTTGTATTGGGCCTGATCTGATGGATAGGAGTGCTAGGGGGTGACAGAAGGTGATTGATGGGTGTCTCAGGGGGTGGTTAGAGGGGAAAATAGATGCAATCAATGCACTGGGGAGGTGATCGGAAGGGGGTCTGAGGGGGACCTGAAGGTTTGGCCGAGTGATCAGGAGCCCACACGGGGCAAATTAGGGCCTGATCTGATGGATAGGTATGCTAGGGGGTGACAGGTGGTGACAGGAGGTGATTGATGGGTGTCTCAAGGTGTGATTAGAGAGGGGAAATAGATGCAAGCAATGCACTGGCGAGGTGATCAGGGCTGGGGTGTGGGCGGGTGATTGGGTGCCCTAGGGGCAGATAGGGGTCTAATCTGATGGGTATCAGTGACAGGGGCTGATTGATGGGTGATTGATGGGTGATTAGATGGCAGAACAGATGTAAACAATGCACTTTGGAGGTGATCTGAGGGTAGGTCTGGGGCAATCTGATGGTGTGGGAGGGTGATCAGATGCCCGTAAGAGGCAGGTTAGGGTCTGATCTGATAAGTGGCAGTGACCGGTGGTGATTGACGGGTTAATGACGGGTGATTACAGGGGAGAATAGATGTATACAGTACACGGGGGGGGGGGGGGAGGTCTGAGGTCGTTCTGAGGGTGTGGGTGGGTGATTGGGTGCCCTAGGGGCAGATAGGGGTCTAATCTGATGGGTAGCAGTGACAGGGGGTGATTGATGGGTGATTGATGGGTAATTAGTGGGTTGTGAGAAAACGCGGAAAAGCCGGCGTGTGTGCCAAGAGCCAGGCGGCTGACTCCGCGTCCAACTCGGCGGTTTGCACGCATAGACAAGCGTCTGGTAGTGTGGTGGAATACGGAAAAGCCGCCGCATGTCCTGACAGCAAAGCGGCTGTTTCCGCGTCCAACGCGGCGGTTTGCATGCAGCAGCGTGCGCTTAGTGTGGCTGGATCTGTTAGTGCACATAGGCAGATGGAGAGCTATGCACGCGCGGGCCTGAACTCAGGACCTTTATACCAGCAGGGAAAGTGTCAGCTGATCAGGAAGATCAGCTAATTCCTGCAGGACTCATGATTGGCTGAGTGGCTCGGGCGGGGCGGCAGAGTCCAGCAACTATATATTCTGTTGCTTGTCAGTTGCTGGTTGTCTGCCATTGCTAACACTTACGTGAAGGCACTCAGACCTTAGTCAGTGTGTTAGAACCAGGTGGACCTGGGAATTCACACTGAGCCAGATTACTTTTGTATTCTTATTGCTGTGTTATTCTCTAGCATAGTTCCAGGGTGTTGATGACCACGGACCTCACACCCCAGACTAGGAATACTGTATATCATCTGTGTTATTCTCTAGCATAGTTCCAGGGTGTTGATGACCACGGACCTCAAACCCCAGACTAGGAATACTGCATATCATCTGTGTTATTCTCTAGCATAGTTCCAGGGTGTTGAGATCACGGCCCTCACACCCAGACTAGGGACTTGTGTTATTGTTCTGTTATACTTCAGACTAGTTCCAGGGTGTTGATGACTACGGACCTCACACCCAGACTAGGGAACTTGTATGATCTTTGTGTTATATTCCAGACTAGTTCCAGGGTGCTGAGACTACGGACCTCGCACCCAAGACTAGGGAATTGTATTTGTGTTCCGTTAGCCCAGTTCAGGGCACGACCTTTCATATTAGCAGCAGGGCTTCCTGCAATACAGCCTGGGTCCCTCTCCTAGTTATCCACAGGCTACAGGAATATCACCCACAGTCAGGGGTGCGTTCCTCAAGTGTCTTAGGCCGCCAGCTCCTCTGGTGGTCTCTACTTGAAGTTATTACTGTTGCACCAAACACTCACACACTCAGGTGTCTAGAGGTTAGACATATCTGATTATTGGCGATTCCGCAGATCCTCAATAATCAGGTATATCTGCATTCTTGGGGATACTGCGGATCGCCAAGGATCAGATTCTCTTTGGTTGCTGACACCGATCGTTACAGAATGGCAGACCAAACCCAAATGGACGCACTGTATAGCCATGTTGAAGTCCTGACCACCGCGGTAAATCAACTTTCCGCGGCAGTTTTGAACCAACAGACCCAGATATGTCAGATATTTGGGGTTATTCAGGAACTTCAATCGGCTATGAACTCAGTGCGATCTCCTCTAGTTACGGACATCCGTATGTCCGTGCCTGAAAAATTTTCTGGTGGCAGATCTGACTTTCGGAACTTTAGAAATAGAGTGTTATCATACTTTGAGTTAAGGCCTAACTCGTCTGGAACCGAGGCACAGAGAATTACATTCATTAAGACTCTATTGTCAGGGGATTCCCAGACGTGGGCATATGGTCTTCTTATTGGGCATCAGGTCCTGACCTCGGTCGATGAATTTTTTAAGGCTATGGCTATGATTTACGATGACCCAGACATCGCCTCGACTTCTGAACGGAAGCTCAAGCTTCTACGTCAGGGCAAAGGTCCGGTAGAGAATTATGCTGCGGAGTTCAGGAGGTGGGCAGTCTCGGCTAGATGGGACGCATTCGCCCTCCTAGATTGTTTTTTGGCCGGATTGTCAGATACTATTCATGAGGTAATGATAGGTCATCCTGAGCCCGAATCATTGGATGAGGCAATCTCTTTGGCCATACAGATAGATCGCCATTTGCGCCACCAGAGACAGGTTCGTGGTAGAGTGGCCAGAAGGTCTATCTTACACGACTCTTCTCGGTCTCCCTCACCCCCAGGCGAACCTATGCAAATTGGGTACACAAGGTTGAGTCTGGGGGAAAAGAGTCGCAGGAGTCCAAAGAAGAACGCTTTACATGGGTCCACTAGGCCAGACAAATGTTATCACCTAGGATTAGTCAAAACCATAGGTGAGCAGGGTTCATCCCTGAACGATGGTCGGCTGATCCTTCCTTGTTCGGTTACATGGGAAGGTCGGACCAAGTCTGCAGAAGCCATGGTGGACTCGGGTTCGTCAGCGAACCTCATAGATTACGATTTTTCCAAAAGTTTGGGGATACCGTTATCTGTACCCGACCGGCAGATTTCGGTCACTGCAGTGGATGACTCTCCATTGCGCAGTGCCCAGTCTCTTTCCCAAACCCCTCTACTGTCATGTTGTTTAGGGGCATTGCATGAAGAGAGTTTACAGTTCCTGGTCCTACCGATGAAAGGCTCTGCTGTTGTTCTCGGTATGCCCTGGTTACAGCTTCACTCTCTGCTGATTGACTGGGCTTCAGAACAGCTACTAAACTGGTCAGCTCATTGTCATGAGCACTGTTTGAAGAAGGGTGAGGTGGATAATACCAAGATACAGGTCGCAGGAAAGGCAGGACAGTATACAGATATTTCTAATGGTTTCTGTTCTTCACGGTTACCTCTCATGCATAAATCAGATAGCAAAAGCCCCAAAGCAGACGCTTTAGACAGGGGTTTTGGGCCCAAAACCATTCTACCACCGAAAAAACAGGCTGATAAGAAATCATTTCCTGTGTCCCTGCCTGGCTCAGCGCTGTATTCCACTCCCTCCCTCCCTGAATTAATTGATGGCCGGCCTGAGTATGAGATAAAAAGGAAATTCTCTAACTTACATCCTGGAAAGCCAGGAAGGAGATGTCCGGAGTCCACTCCTCAGAGAGAACTGTGAGAAAATGCGGAAAAGCCGCAAGAGCCAGGCGGCTGACTCCGCGTCCAACGTGGCGGTTTGCACGCATAGACACGCGTCTGGTAGTGTGGTGGAATGCGGAAAAGCCGCCGCATGTCCTGACAGCAAAGCGGCTGTTTCCGCGTCCAACGCGGCGGTTTGCATGCAGCAGCGTGCGCTTGGTGTGGCTGGGTCTGTTAGTGCACATAGGCAGATGGAGAGCTATGCGCACGTGGGCCTGAACTCAGGACCTTTATACCAGCAGGGGAAGTGTCAGCTGATCAGGAAGATCAGGTGATTCCTGCAGGACTCATGATTGGCTGAGTGGCTCGGGCGGGGCGGCAGAGTCCAGCAACTATATATTCTGTTGCTTGTCAGTTGCTGGTTGTCTGCCATTGCTAACACTTACGTGAAGGCACTCAGACCTTAGTCAGATCCCACAGTGTGTTAGAACCGGGTGGACCTGGGAATTCACACTGAGCCAGATTACTTTTGTATTCTTATTGCTGTGTTATTCTCTAGCATAGTTCCAGGGTGTTGATGACCACGGACCTCACACCCCAGACTAGGAATACTGTATATCATCTGTGTTATTCTCTAGCATAGTTCCAGGGTGTTGAGATCACGGCCCTCACACCCAGACTAGGGACTTGTGCTATTGTTCTGTTATACTTCAGACTAGTTCCAGGGTGTTGATGACTACGGACCTCACACCCAGACTAAGGAACTTGTATGATCTTTGTGTTATATTCCAGACTAGTTCCAGGGTGCTGAGACTACGGACCTCGCACCCAAGACTAAGGAATTGTATTTGTGTTACGTTAGCCCAGTTCAGGGCAAGACCTTTCATATTAGCAGCAGGGCTTCCTGCAATCCAGCCTGGGTCCCTCTCCTAGTTATCCACAGGCTACAGGAATATCACCCACAGTCAGGGGTGCGTTCCTCAAGTGTCTTAGGCCGCCAGCTCCTCTGGTGGTCTCTACTCGAAGTTATTACTGTTGCACCAAACACTCACACACTCAGGTGTCTAGAGGTTAGACATATCTGATTATTGGCGATTCCGCAGATCCTCAATAATCAGGTATATCTGCATTCTTGGGGATACTGCGGATCACCAAGGATCAGATTCTCTCTGGTTGCTGACACCGATCGTTACATGGGTGTTTAGAGGAGAGAACAGATGTAAACAATGCACTTGGGAGGTGATCTGATGGCGGGTCTGCAGGCGATCTGATGGTGTGGGTGGGTGATCAGATTGCCCGCAAGGGGCAGGTTAGGGGCTGATTGATGGGTGGCAGTGACAGGGGGTGATTGATGGGTGATTGACAGGTGATCAGTGGGTTATTACAGGGAAGAACAGATGTAAATAATGCACTGGCGAATTGATAAGGGGGGGTCTGAGGGCAATCTGAGCGTGTGAGCGGGTGATTGGGTGCCCGCAAGGGGCAGATTAGGGTCTAATCTGATGGGTAACAGTGACAGGTGGTGATAGGGGGTGATTGATGGGTGTTTAGAGGAGAGAACAGATGTAAACACTGCACTTGGGAGGTAATCTGATGTCGGATCTGCGGGTGATCTATTGGTGTGGGTGGATGATCAGATTGCCCGCAAGGGGCAGGTTAGGGGCTGATTGATGGGTGGCAGTGACAGGGGGTGATTGATGGGTGATTGACAGGTGATCAGTGGGTTATTACAGGAGGGATAGGGGCATACAGTACACGGGGGGGGGGGGGGGTCTGGGGAGAATCTGAGGGGTGGGGGGGTGATCAGTAGGGAGCAGGGGGCAGTTTGACAAATAGTGACAGGGAGTGATTGATGGGTGATTAGGGGGGTGACTGGGTGCAAACAGTGGTCTGGGGGGTGGGTAGGGGGGGGGGGGGGTCTGAGGGGTGCTGTGGGCGATCAGGGGGCAGGGGGGGAAATCAGTGTGCTTGGGTGCAGACTAGGGTGGCTGCAGCCTGCCCTGGTGGTCCCTCAGGCACTGGGACCACCAGGGCAGGAGGCAGCCTGTATAATAGGCTTTGTATACATTACAAAGTCTATTATACATATTGCGTGCGGCGATCCGGGTGCTAGTAACCCGCCGGCGCTTCCGAACGGCCGGTGGGTTACAGCACAAGGGGGGCGGAGCCAGTCGCCGGCGGCTGATCATGTCACGAATGACGCGATCGCCGCATAACCACGCCCGCCGCCGCCACCGCCGATGGGCGTATTGCCGTCATTTGGGCCCAGCCGTTGCCGCCGCCCGTCGGCTTAAGGCAGTCGGCAAGTGGTTAAATAGGGACATAGCTAAAACATCATAACTGCTCTGGCCCATAAGAGGGAGACAAAGTTTGGATGCAAAGTGGTTAAAGCGGACCTGAACTCTTGCACAGGACAGAAGGAAAACAGAGAATACACCTTATAAGTAGTTAGAGAGTTTAGCCTGTGTCTAATGTGTCTTAATTTGTGTCTAGTCCCAAGTTGTAATTTGATCTCTCCCCTGTGTCACCTGACTGCCATGGCAGAGATGGAAGATAAGCCAATTTAAAAGCACAGGATGTTAACAATATGTCTTCTTCCATGAATCAGGAAGTAGAAACAGTGCAGATTTATTTTAGGATTTGGATCAGCTGTAACAAAGAAATATTTTTTGTTTAAATCAAGATTGTCACCATAAAAATCACATTTCAACAGCAACTGGCCTGAGTGTATTGAGTGATAAAGATACTAATCCTGCATTCAAAACTTTTTTCTGCTGTTATTATTTTAAGGAGCACTGGCCTTTTAGTAGTCAGCGCCAAACAGTTGCATGCTGGGGGTTCTTTTTATTTATAATATATTCCTCCTCTACCATTTATTTCACTGTCTAGCAGCTTATCTGAAACACGATCCCCTGCTCACTTTTTGTTTACAAGCAAGGTTGAGGTGACTCAGCGATTGGAGGAGAAAAGAAAAAAAAAGTAAAGGGCAGAAATGACATCAGGATTTAGCCTAAACTGTGGGCAAAAGACATGGAACAGAATTCTCTTCATTTACTTTATAAAATTCACTGAAATCAAAACATGGACAGTACAATACATGTGTTATGTAAGTAGATCAAGTATTTATCTACTTATATATGTGTTTTTCCCCTGGCATAGTATGGCTAATCCTACTGCTTTCAAGCTTATTATGCTGTTGTGTAGCTTTTAGAGCAGAGAGGAAGTTCTGAGTTCAGATCTGCTTTAAGCAAGATGGGTTAAGACATTTACACACTTCTGCTGTATTAGGTATATTTTGCATGGACAGCTGAAGTGTGTGCTTGCCGCAGTGCTCTGCCTCCATCCTGCTGGTCAGTGCAGACCTACCAGCTGTAAAGGAATGAAATGGCCACATGCATGTCAGTACTTATGGTGCAGTTACACAGCAGCAAAAAAGCCTCACGTCTCTACAGCCATGCTCAAATGTGCAGCCATAGGTCAAACACCTCCGCACTGCTCGTGGCGAGAGCTTGCAAGCAGCCACCTGAATGCACCGCCTGAAGCTGCTTATATGTGAAGGAATCTTTTTTTCTGTTTCAAAAGAAATGTTTATTGAAAAAGCAGACTACTTTACAGCTTACATTGAGGAAAGCCAGAATCAACATTAACAGTAATGCATCATATCAAATAACATGAATAGCACACAAAACATTACACAGAACAACTTTATAGGACCCACTATCGCGAAAAGGTGAGAAATTTAAAATGTGTGTAAACATATACAAATAAGAAGTATTTCTTTTCCAGAGTAAAATGAGCCATCAATTACTTTTTTCCTATGTTGCTGTTACTTACAGTAGGTTGTAGCAATCTGACAGAACTGACAGGTTTTGGACTAGTCAATCTCTTCATGGGGGATTCTCAGCAAGGCTCTTATTCTTTATAAAGCCATTCCCTGAAAAGGATTTTATACAATGATGCTAGCAGGATTCCTTGCTTGCTGTACACTATTCTGGCAGTTGCACTGAGCAACTGTCGTTTGCTAAGTGCTTTTGAAAATAAACAAAACCCTGAGAATCCCTTATGAGGAGATGGGCTAGTTAAAAACCTATCCGTTCAGTCAGATTTCTACTACCTACTGTAAGTGAAAGCAAAATGGAAGAAAAGTAATTTATGGCTCATTTTACTCTGGAAGAAACATACTTCATATTTGTATGTGTTTACATGTATGTTGAATTGCACGATTTTCGCGATACTGGTCTTTTAAGAAAAGTGTCCTAGTTATCAGGATAGAAAACACATTATTATCCTTACTCCACATATTGTTTCGATCAGTCATTCTGCAAACAGGAACTTATGAATGACCGGTATATATCAAAAGTTCCAAGATTTGCATTCAGTTTTATACACATCTACCCAACATAGTCCAAATTTTGACCATTTCCCTCCTAGGATTTCCCTCAGTGCAAATCACAGGAGTTTCTCATAGCTGTCGGGTAGTAAGACGTAGCCAGCTAATGTTTCACTGAGACCACTTACAATATCTTGAATGTTTAAAGGGACTCCGAGTTCTAAATAAAATGAAATTGCTACTCACCTGGGGCTTTCTGCAGCCCAGTGTAAGTCGGGAGGTCCCACATCACCGTCCTGGCTCTTCTCCTAGGCCCCACTCAGAAATGGCTCCCGGCGACACTGGGCCCGAGTGTCGGGCTCCCTCTTCCTCATACGTCGCGGCTGTCGTCACCACGCCGGCCGCCTCGCGTCATCACGGCGGCCGGCGTGACAGTACTGCGCATGTGCGCATTAATCGTGCATGCGCAGTACTGTCACGCCAACCACCGTGATGACGCGAGGCGGCCGGCGTGGTGACGACAGCCGTGACGTATGAGGAAGAAGGAGCCCGACACTCGGGCCCAGTGTCGCCGGGAGCCGCCGGGCAGCCATTTCTGAGCGGGGCCAAGGAGAAGAGCCAGGACGCCGCCGTGGGACCTCCCGACCTACACTGGGCTGCAGAAAGCCTCAGGTGAGTAGCAATTTTGTTTTTATTTAGAGCTCGGAGTCCCTTTAAATCAACCTTCCTCCATAATATATTTGTATTACTTTTCACTCTTAAATTCAGCCCACTGTGCCCAGCTGATAACAAATGTATCCATTTTAGTGGGCCTCATTAATTTCTCAGTTTCATAAACGTAATCAATCTTCTGAAGATACAGGTCTGTACATACCTATGTAAATAAATGAATTTTTTTTTACTGAAAATGTGTGTAATTGACTCTAAAATTATATCTGATCCTTTAAAATGATATATTTCTTATTTTCAAATGTTAATATGAAGGACAATTAACCAGGATAGAAAGGACCAGTGTGGTTTGAATTATAAAGCATAATTTTTTTAATGAAATCTTTATAGTATGTGTGACTAGGGGTGTGATTAGGGATGTGGCTTAAATGTCCCTCTTTCTGAACTGAAAAAGTTGGGAGGAATGCAATACACACTGCCTGGCTGTCCTGCCAATCCCCTGGCTCTAATATGTTTAGCCATAGACCCAGAACAAGCACGCCAAGCAGGTGTTTGACAAAAAATCTGACAAGATCAGCAGGACAGTCAGGCATCTGGTACTGTTAAAGGAAAATAAATATGGAAGCTTATATATCCCTCTCACTTCAGATTAGTTACCTTTAAAAAAAACAAATACATAATAATCTCATTATAATAAACTTCGATGTAATTAAGTGTCCAAGTCCCATTATAAGCATATGCGAGTAACGCCTGTTAAAGAAAAATTTTATATAATAGAACATTAGTAAACCTTATTTTATAGTAAACCTTTTTTTTTTTTTTTTTTTTTTTGACCTCTTCGGTATTCTGTATCCGGCTATAGTGGAAAGTGGGTGGGCACATGCATCACACATCAGTATGATGCCGCTAATCTTCTGGGGAAAGGGGGGGGGGGGGGGTGCTCAGCGATGGGGGACAGCAGAATAGAGAGGGAAGCCTCAATAGGATCCTGAGGCTTCCCTCAGTACCGGCGGGGATACCGGGCCGCGGGCTGCGCGCGGAGCTGCATCATGGGACATGTCACCAGGAGTGAGCTGGAGGAAGCCATTGATAAGTAGATCGGGGAGGGGGCCTTACAGCCTGATGATTCCTTTAAAGCGGAATATAACCCTGCATTTCAACTTTGCTCTAAAACATTATTTACAGTATATTATATGCAACCAGCATTTTTTTTTTTACTAGACCAGCATTGGAAGGGTTACACACAGAGCTTTAAAGTTCCTGGAGAGAAATGCAGACGCATTCGAAGTTCAGATAGATACATTTTGTTTACTTAAATGTATCTAAGTGTGGAATGTGACTCACTCTCTCTGACTGTGCAGGAGCTGGAAGACAGCCAAAGAGTGTGTAACATTCACCACTTGTTATATTCTGTTTAGTTAAATGTATCTATCTGAACTTCGGATGCGTCTGCATATCTCTCCACGGAACTTTAAAACTCTATGTGTAACCCTTCCAATGCTGGTCTAGTAAAAAAAAAAAATGTTGGTTGCATATAATATGCTATAAATAATGTTTTAGAGCAAAGTTGAAATGCAGGGTTATATTCCGCTTTAAGGTAAGTATCTGATTTTGTACCCGAGCTTTGGCTCGGGTGATTTTGTACCCGAGCTTTGGCTCGGGTACACTTTAACCTCCCTGGGGTTCAGTTTCTGCTGGACTTCTGTGCAAACCGTGATCCAATTAATTTTAATAACCTTTTTTCCTGTAACTTACCAAAATGCGTCAAGCAAGGGTCTAGTATACATTTGAGTTTAATAAAAGCTTGAAACACAAAATCTAAACTAAATTTCAAAATTATTCCCAAAATCTCGGATTATTTATACTTCCAAGCTGCAGATGCTCAACCTGCACCAACAGGAATGTAAAGGTGGCCATACATCTAGAGATTATGGGAAGATTGGACCAAGAGACAAATCTCTCTCTGATTAAATCGGATTAGAGAGAGATCTGTCGGCTGCCCATACTCCACAGGCCGATTTCCGCTCGATTTCAACTTGACATAACTCGGGAATCGGACGCATCCGTTGCCTTGCCGCTGCCCCCCAGTGGATAAATGTACCCTCAATGTGTGCATTTATACATTTCCTGTCCTATGTCGCCTACCATGTGGTGCCCATCTGTCTTCGGAATAGCCCCGCAGATTATTGTAGGTAGGTAGACAGGTCTAGGTGCCCCCAGTAGAGGCTAGGTAGGTACAGGTGTCCCCCGGTATAGGCTAGGTAGGTACAGGTGTCCCCTAGTATAGGCTAGGTAGGTACAGGTGTCCCCTAGTATAGGCTAGGTAGGTACATGTGTCTCCCAGTATAAGCTAGGTAGGTACAGGTGTCCCCCAGTATAGACTAGGTAGGTACAGGTGTCCCTCAGCATAAGCTAGGTAGGTACAGGTGTCCCCCAGTAAAAGTTAGGTAAGTACAGGTGTCCCCCAGTATAGGCTAGATAGGTACAAGTGTCCCCTAGTATAGGCTAGGTAGGTACAGGTCTCCCCCGGTATAGGCTAGGTAATAAGAGGTGTCCCCCAATATAGGCTAGGTAGGTACAGGTGTCTCCCAGTATAGAATAGGTAGGTACAGGTGTCCCCCAGTATAGAATAGGTAGGTACAGGTGTCCCCCAGCATAGGCTACGTAGGTACAGGTGTCTACCAGCATAGGCTATGTAGGCACAGGTGTCCCCAGCATAGGCTAGGTAGGTACATATGTCCCCCAGTTTTGCTTCTTGCGCAAGTATAATAAATAAAACTCACAATGTAAAAATAGGATTAAAAGCTCGGCGTTCCACGCCTTCGTCAGATCAGTTCTGACGAAGGCGTGGAACGCCGAAACGCGTCATGACGTCCTAGGCACAGGGCAGCTGCCGCATACTCCTGTGTACCAAATCCCGCTGGCGTGTTTGGATCCTCTAGATCACCATTACTACTGGCCATAGTGTGGAAGCGACCAGATCGGCGACATAACATCTTGGACACGGTGATATAAAACATTGTGATGAGCTTTTAATCCTATTTTAACATTGTGAGTTTTATTTATTATACTTGCGCAAGAAGCAAAATTAAAAGAGTTAATGCACCAGAGAGCGCTCCTCTCCTTTTCTTTTTTCTGTTTTTTACCAGCATCATTTACTACAATCACAAAGTAAACAAGGACCAGCACTCATTGGTTGCTTAACAAGTACTTAAGGTGACACTACCTCGCTGAGCGCAGTGGATTAACTTTGGATTGTTGACATATGTCCCCCAGTATAGGCTAGGTAGGTACAGGTGTACCTCAGCATAAGCTAGGTAGGTACAGGTGTCCCCCAGTATAAGTTAGGTAAGTACAGGTGTCCCCCAGTATAGGCTAGATAGGTACAAGTGTCCCCTAGTATAGGCTAGGTAGGTACAGGTCTCCCCCGGTATAGGCTAGGTAATAAGAGGTGTCCCCCAATATAGGCTAGGTAGGTACAGGTGTCTCCCAGTATAGAATAGGTAGGTACAGGTGTCCCCCAGTATAGAATAGGTAGGTACAGGTGTCCCCCAGCATAGGCTACGTAGGTACAGGTGTCTACCAGCATAGGCTATGTAGGCACAAGTGTCCCCAGCATAGGCTAGCTAGGTACATATGTCCCCCAGTATAGGCTAGGTAGGTACAGGTGTACCTCAGTGTAGGCTAGGTAGGTACAGGTGTCCCCCAGTATAGGTGAGCAAGGCACACGTGTTTCCCAGAATACGTTTTGTAGGTGTATGGACTCCAGTACCATGCAGCCAGCAATTGGCTAGCTAGTATAATACAATAATACAAAACAATAACATTTCTATAGCGCTTTTCTCCCATAGGACTCAAAGTGCTTATGCTTTCTCAGATTCATTAGTTGGTATTAGGGTGAAGTATTCACACAACAAAAGTTATATTTCTGCAAATGCCAAACTGAACAGGTGGGTTTTCAGTCTGGATTTAAACACGTCCAGGGATGGAGCTGTCCTGATCTGTTGAGGTAAGGAGTTCCAAAACGTAGGAGCAGCATGACAGAAGGCTCTGGGACCAAAAGTTTCCAGGTGGACTCTGGGTATGACTAAATTATTAGAACCTGTGGATCTGAGATTGCAGGGATTGCTACGCAGCTGCAACATTTCTTTCATGTATCCAGGGCCCAGATTATTTAGTGATTTAAATGTCAGTAGACCAATCTTGAATAGGACCCTCCATTCTATAGGTAGCCAGTGAAGGGTGTGCAGGACTGGTGTTATGTGGCAGTGACAGGGTTGGTTGGTTAATTGTCTGGCAGCAGTATTCTGTATCAGCTGTAGGCGGTACAAGTCCTTTTTTGGAAGGCCAGTGTAGAGAGCATTGCAGTAGCCCAGTCGGGAGGTAATGAAGGCATGAACAAAGGCTGGTAGATTTTCTGTGGGGAAGAGGTGCTTGATTTTTACGATGTTTTTCATGTGAAAATAGGATGATTTTACCACAGCAGAGATGTGAGTTCTGAAGTTTTAAATCCCCATCAATTAGAACTCCCAGGCTAAGCACATACTCAGAGCTGTGTAGATCCGTGCCTCCTATTTCCAGTGGTGAAGACTGCAAGTTAAGTTGTTTTGTTATCATGCTCTGCCCTCCGATCAGAAGGACTTCAGTTTTGTCTGCATTTAGTTTCAGCCATTGTCACTCATCCATTGCTGTAGTTCGCATAAGCAGGCATTTATAGTTGGAGTTGGCTCTGTCACACCAGGCTTGAAGGAAATATATAGTTGGGTGTCGTCCGCATAGCAGTGGTATGTCAGGCCATGTTTTTGGATTCGTTTTCCAAGCGGTAACATGTAAATCACGAAAAGCAGGGGAGAAAGGATTGAGCCCTGGGGCACCCCATACTTAAAGAAAACCTGAACTGAAAATTAAAAGTCAAAATAAACATACACAAGTCATACTTACCTCCTGTGTAGTCTACTCTTCAATCTATTTTTCCTCTCCTGCGTCCTGTTTGTCCACTGTGATCAATGGAATTCTCCGTCCTCCATTTTGAAAATAGCAATTACCCCATAACAGCTTCCTGGTCAGCACACAGTTAAACTGTAACATCGCCCACTTGAGCCATAGGGAAACATGGACACATCAGTTCTCCTCTCAGCTGTAACTGACGGCAACTGATATATAACTGACAGCAACTGATATATTTCAGTTCTGACAAAATGTTGTCAGAACTGGAAGGGAACACTGTAAGAAGAAAATGGTGAGCTTCTGAGAGGAACTGATGGCAAGGTAACTATGTAATGTTTATTTGAAGTTACCTCATGTGTTTATTTTAAATAATTTTACTCAGTACAGGTTCTCTTTAAGTTCTGCCACTCAAGAAGGATTGGAACCACTAAAGAACTATGCCATCAATGCCGCAGTATTCCTGTAGCCTGTTTATCGAGATGTCATGGTCAACTGTATCAAAGGCTAGCAGTATCAGGATGGAGCACTCTCCTCCATGAGCAGGTGGTTGCATATTTGGATGAGGGCAGTTGAGGGCAGTGTTAGTGCTGTGATGTTTCCTGAAGCCAGACTGGAATGGGTCATAACTGTTGTTTTGTAGGATTTTGGCTTCTAGCTGGAGGCATACAGCTTTTTCAATTAGCTTACCCAGAAAGGGAAGGTTAGAGACAGGTCTGTAGCTGGTCATTGCATCTGGGTCCAGGGAGGGTTTTTGGGGAGAGGCCTGATGATTGCTTCCTTCAGTAAAGCAGGAAATATCCCTGATTGTAAGGAACAGTTTACAAGTTTGAGGAATACCGGTACAAACAGGTCTGGGCAGTTCAACATGAACTGTGTTGGGCCAGGATCCAGGTCACAGGTAGTTTGGCAGAGGTGAAGGAGGAAACTTGATGTGGCTTCTTCATCAATTCCTTTGAAGTTTGACCAAGGTGTTACGTTGTCTCTGCTAATAGTCTTTGGCGCTATATTACGCTCAGATGCTGTAAGTTGGATGGCAGACCTTATAGCGGAGACTTTGTCTGAGAAGAAATAGGCAAATTGGTCACAGAGGTCCTTTGACATGCCGGGTTGCAGAGTTTTTCCACTGTGCGGAACAGTTGGGCTGGTTTGTTGACTGCATTTGCTATCTCATGTGATAAAAAGGATGACTTTTTCTCAGCGATTACCTTTTGGTAGTTCTTCAAGTGGAGGATTAACGCAAGTTTGTCTTCTGGGGACTGAGCTTTGCGCCACAGTCTTTCAAGCTTTCAGCCTTGTCTTTTTTAGCTTTTACAGAGTTATCAAACCACTGTGCATGATGATGTGGAGTAAGATATTTGGTGCGCAGAGGAGCAATGGTCTCAAAGGTGGAGGACACACATTTGTTGTAGTTAAACACCAGAGTATCAGGTATAGGTGCCTGCCTGCCCCCACACCGCCCCCCCTCCCCCCCGATCCAGCCACCATTACTCGCCAAGCCTCTGTCCAGCGATCGCCCCAGCCTCCCCGCACAGCTACTGTGTGCTCTATGGGGAGGATCGGGACTGAGCAGTCTTGATCCGCCCCATACCAGAGAATACCGGAGCTGGGCGGAGAGGCTGCAACTATCGCTGGAACGAGGCTTGGTGAGTAAGAGCGGCTGGATCGAGGGGGCACCTATACTAGCTAATCTATTGCTGACTGCATAGTACTGGAGCTTGTACACCTAGAAAACATACTGGGGGACACTTGTGCCTTCTAAAACCTCCTGAGCGGCATGCCCAACACAGTGTCAGGCATACCACTCAGGAGGTTAAAGCAAGTTAAACAATAATTTAGAAGAATTTATGCCTTCCTCTACATCATTTGGGATTTCTGGACACCTGTTTTCCCTTGTTGGAGCCGAGTAACACGTCTTTCTTTCACCGCATGTAATCAGCATGGCTTTTCCTCATATGATTTTGTTGGTGTGCAGTAAGATGGCCTCAGTGGCTAAAACATTTGTTGCCACTAACATTGCTTCTCCTTGATATGATCCTTTTCATGCTTGACAAAGTAACTTTCTGTGATAAAACCCTTTCCACATTCAGAGCAGTTATATGGCTTTGTTGGCCTTATCCTTGTGTGAACACGCCGATGGGTATTTAGAATGCTCTTCTGGGAAAAGCATTTCCCACATTCAGAACATGAATATGGCTTCTCCCCGGTGTGCACTCTTTCGTGTATAACAAGATGTGCTCTTGTAGGGAACCGCTTATCACAGCTGGAACATGAAAATGGCTTCTCCCCGGTGTGCACTCTTTCATGTATAACAAGATGATTTCTTCTAGAAAAACGCTTGTCACACGTGGAACATGAAAATGGCTTCTCCCCGGTGTGCACTCTTTCATGTATAACATGATGATTTCTACTAGAAAAACGCTTATCACACGTGGAACATGAAAATGGCTTCTCCCCGGTGTGCACTCTTTCATGTATAACAAGATGATTTCTTCTAGAAAAACGCTTATCGCACGTGGAACATGAAAATGGCTTCTTTACTATATGAATTTTCTGATGTTGATTCAAAACGCTCTCATAGGCAAAACACTTCCTACATTCAGAACATGAAAATGGTCCCGTCTCTATGGTGTGAATTTTCCGATGTTGTTTTAAAATGCTCCTGCTGTCAAAACATTCCCCACATTCAGAACATGAAAAAGATCTTTTCTCTCTGGTGTGAATTTTCTGATGTTTATTTAAATTGCTCCTGTTGGGAAAACAATTTCCACATTCAGAGCATGAAAATGGCTTTTCCTGTATGTGCTGCCTCACATGAAGGACACATTCAGATTCCAGCGCAAAACTTCTCCAACATATAAAACACGTAAACCACTTGTCATCACGGAAGTGCCATGTTTGGTGTCTGTAGAGATAGAGTTTTGAATCAAAGCATTTCCCACACTCAGAACATGATAATGGGGTTGATGGGGTTGTGGAGTTTATGTTTGAAGAACTGGGCGATTCATCCTCTTCTGTTGTCTCACCATCACTGGATGTGTCATCCTCTTCTGTTGTGTCACCATCACTGTCACTATTTGGAGAGTCACCAGGATGCTCACCAGTGTTATTGCGGATATACCGTCCATCTGGTGAGAATATAAAATATGTAGTAATAGGGATGGGTACATTGGTAATGTATGAACAATTCTAAAATGAAAAAAGAGGCAACCCTATGACACACTGAAATATATCACAATAAAGGGATAAGGGAGCTCAGAGCAAAGAGTATTACAAATTTATTAAAGCGTTATAACAATATAAACAAACAAGCATCTATAAAAATCCCCCTAAAACACTGAAATATATGCTGGTCTTAAAGGACCACTGACCTGAGAGGGAGATGGAGGCTACCATATTTATTTCCTTTTTAACCATGTACATTGCCTGGCTACCTCTAATACTTTTAGTCATAGACCCAGAATAAGCATGCAGATCAGATGTTTGACTTAGGTGTGACTGCATTTGCTGCATGCTTATTTCAGGTGTGTGATTCAGACACTGGCAGATGAGCAGGGTGCCAGGCAACTAGTATTCTGTAAAAGGAAATGAGTGACATATAAGAATTAGTTAAAATAGACTAGTTAGGACTTTAAAGGGAACCCAAGGTGAGACGGATATGGAGGCTGCCATATTTATTTGCTTGCAAACAATGCCAGATGCCTGGCAGCCCTGTTGATCTTCTGGCATAACTAGTGTCTAACTCAAAACCATGGAACAAGCATATGGCTAATCCAGTAAAACCTAAGTCAGAGCACCTGATCTGCTCCATGCTTGTTCAGAGTCTATGGCTAAAAGTATCAGACACAGGATCAGGAGCACTGCCAGGCAACGGGTATTGTTTAAAAGTAAGTTCCCTTTAAAGAGGACTGTAAATCTGATCAATGTACCACACACATACATTTCGATCAATGCACCACACACATACAATCGGATCAATGCACCACACACATACAATCGGATCAATGTACCACACACATACGTTACATTTTTTCCCAATTATGAAAAGAAAATGATTGAAAACTCAGAAAAAAATTGCTCGGGTCCTTACATCAAGTAATTGAAAATCTACCACACACCATACAATTTTGATAACAATTGATCAGAAAAATCCAACACTCCTGATCTTCTTTTATCAAACAAAAAAGGGGAAATCAGATTTCTCGATCGACTGAAAAAAAAAAAGCTTTCAATTTTTTGGGACACTTGCTCGTAATTATCGAATTACTGTAAAATTGGCACTTAATTATATGGCGTGTGCCCACCTTTATACACACCATGTAATTTTCAACTCAGATCACCTGATCAATCTATAATCTCCAGCATGTCTAATCTGCTGTCAGGAATATAGCAGCTAGTTATGATGCTGGGATAATACCGAAACAAATTCATTTTTCTGCCTGTGTCCCGTGTATATCTGCTAGAAGGGAGCTGTTGCCTTGAGTTGCTTGGGGCAAGGAAATGGCTCATTAGGCCTCTAGACCCTCAGCTCTAATCTGCTGTCTCATGTGTGATTGTATGACAATAGGAAGTACTTTTGAGTTGCTGTATGCAGTTCCTCAGAGTGGGTCCCTGCTAATTGGATTGTCTGCATAGCTTTGAACTCTGTGACATGTAGACACCCAATTGTCCCAAAAGACAATTGGACTAATTGATTCTGCCAACTTCATAGGCTATCGGGAAACTCTGGAATTTACATGACAGCCTACTGGAAATGGGTGAAGGGTTGAAGTCCTTTTGATACAATTTTTACCTGTGAAAATTGGATGTTATGGAAGTGTTTTGAAATCTCTGAACGATCCAAAACTAACACAGAATGGCTTTGAAGCCTGCAAAGTGTGACAAGGGGCTCGGCAGACTGATGTCACAGTCTGGGAAATTGCGTTAGTTGTGGGACTGGTACCCTCAGGCACCAAATGGGCCTATAAGAGCCTGCACAGGTCCTACACAACTCGTAGTTCCAAGAGATAGCAACAACGCTAGAACTTCCCCAGCTACTGCCCGGAACCGCGTTCTCCCGCAAACAACGTTTAGACCTTCAAGTTGGTAACGTTTTGATCCCCGTTTTTATTTTTATGCAAATATCCTTGTGTGTATCTTTGTAACTTGCATCATTGTAATTTTTACTTTGCTTTTGTATATATTATTTTCTGCATTGTTCCACTTTTTTCCTGGAATATTAAATCGTTATTTAATAAGTTTGACTTCTGCTGTTCTAAACTAACACTCATAGCCTAGAAGAGACTGAAGTGTAACGGTGTATAAGTCCATGCCTGATTGTATGTTTGAGCAACCCTACCGTATGAGATTGTAATTGCATTGTGTGTGGGGCGTTTGTCATACGTTGGCCTAAAGCGCGCAGCTGACCCAACGTACGAAAACGCCAGTGCAAGTAGCTCGAAAGCAGAGTGGCTAACAGTATCGTTCGGAACGACTGTTAGGGGTTTTGCTTCACTACAGTGTAAGATTGCAATTGTGCGTGCGTGGCGTTCCCGTATTCGGCCTAAAGCGCAAAGCTGACCCGAATACGAAAACGTGGATTGCATGAGAACTCGACAGCAGAGTGGAAGTGTCTAGCAACAGCTAGTGGTGGCAGTGAGAAGTGTTCTGAGGGGTCACAGCCTTGTTTTAGCTTGACTAAGGCTGCTTCCCCTCTCGATCTGGTCAAACCCGCAGTCGGGAACCGTATATGCAGGCATGCCGTGGGCCAGTTCCTGACACTACCGATCCTGAAATAGACCAATTTTGTGCAGTACGGATCTCAAAATCCATCACTTTTTCCACCGGAAGCAGATCAGACATGCTGAACATTGTCAATCGATCAGTTGATCTGCTGGGAAATTGCATGGTGTGTATAAGCCCCTCAATTTGCTAACACATTCTGCTATATTCTGTTGTCCTCCGAATCTCACCATGCCCAAAGTGTACAAACCTGCTATTACAAGAAAAAAAAGAATACAGATTTTTCTTTTCTCTTGAGAACTTACAGGAAACCTTAAATGAGAGGGATATGGATGTTTCCTTTTAAACAATACCAGTTGCTTGTCAGTCCTGCTGATCTATTGCAGCAGTGGCTAAATCACAAGCCATGCACCTAACAAGCATGCACCTAATTCAGTCTGACTTCAGTCAGAGCACCTGATCTACATGCTTGTTGAAGGGCTGTGGCTAAAACTATTAGAGACACAAGATCAGCAGGAGAGTCAGGCAACTGGTATTATTTAAAAGGAAAAATCTATATGCTTCTCCGTTAAAGAGAATCTGTACTGTCTGATTTGTACAATAAAAAACATACCAATCGAGTCACTGTGATCTCCCGGATACCTCTTTGCCATTTCCACTGCGATCCTGGCTTTTAATCGCCAGTTTTAGGCAGTGTTTACAAACAAAAACATGGCCGCTAACCAGGAAGTGATGTGTGGGTATATATATATATATATACACACAGAACGTTCTTTGTGTGTACGCAACTGGGGTGGCCCAATTCCCACAAGAGTATATAAAGAACAACAAGGAGTTGCAGCACACTGCTCTTTTATTTGAGCTTCACACGAATTTATACAGGCAAACAGTTTCGGCTGTCCCCAGCCTTTTTCAATGCCAAATGCAAATTGTAACTCATTACATTTATATACCCGCCCAAAAAGAGATAGGAAATGACATCACAATGTGAACCACCCCCAATGGGATTAACCCTCACAGTCCCAGTAGTGTTATTATCACACTTATCTGGAAAAAGTCCATTAGTCCACAAATCTTTGTCTGTATATCCATTCTTCATCCAGTTATGGTGTGAACCAAGTATCAAACAAATAATGTACCTAGGAAGGGAAAAGTTACAGAAATAAATGCAAGTCAAAATCTTTATTAAGACCTTTAGGGAACAAAGTTCCCAGTTTATCGATCCACATAACCTCACGTCTTTTTAGGAGGAGAATGCGATCTCCCCCACGTCTTTGTTTAGGTATATGGTCTATGACCATGAATTTAAGGTCACTATCCCTGTGCCCCATTTGTCTCCAATGTTTGGAGACCGGTAAATCAGATGTCACTGATCTGACAGAGCTCCTATGCTGTGCTATACGATCACAAACTTTTTGTGTGGTTTCACCCACATAAGTACCTTATCCAATAGTGTGGCACTGGGCGCCCAGTGCCACACTATTGGATAAGGTACTTATGTGGGTGAAACCACACAAAAAGTTTGTGATCGTATAGCACAGCATAGGAGCTCTGTCAGATCAGTGACATCTGATTTACCGGTCTCCAAACATTGGAGACAAATGGGGCACAGGGATAGTGACCTTAAATTCATGGTCATAGACCATATACCTAAACAAAGACGTGGGGGAGATCGCATTCTCCTCCTAAAAAGACGTGAGGTTATGTGGATCGATAAACTGGGAACTTTGTTCCCTAAAGGTCTTAATAAAGATTTTGACTTGCATTTATTTCTGTAACTTTTCCCTTCCTAGGTACATTATTTGTTTGTGATACTTGGTTCACACCATAACTGGATGAAGAATGGATATACAGACAAAGATTTGTGGACTAATGGACTTTTTCCAGATAAGTGTGATAATAACACTACTGAGACTGTGAGGGTTAATCCCATTGGGGGTGGTTCACATTGTGATGTCATTTCCTATCTGTCTTTTTGGGCGGGTATATAAATGTAATGAGTTACAATTTGCATTTGGCATTGAAAAAGGCTGGGGACAGCCGAAACTGTTTGCCTGTATAAATTCGTGTGAAGCTCAAATAAAAGAGCAGTGTGCTGCAACTCCTTGTTGTTCTATATATATATATATATATATATATATATATATATATATATATATATATATATATATATATATATATATATATATATATATATATATATATATATATATATAAAGAAACTTTAGATAAGATATATAGACAAGTTACTTGTTAGTTAGTTTTTCATCTCGGATCCGCTTTAAGCATCTCAACCGGCCACCACAATCCCCAGACCTCAACATTATTGAGCATTTATGGTCGTTATTAGAGATTCAAGTAAGAAGTTGATTTCCGCCGCCACAGTCTCTAAAAGAACTGGAGTGTGTTTTAACTGAAGAATGGGCTAAAATTTCTTTGGAAACAATTCACAATTTGTATGAATCAATACCTCGGAGAATTGAGGCTGTAATTGCTGCAAAAGGTGGACCTACACCATATTAAAATATATTTTGTTTATTTTCAAGTGTGTGTGTGTGTGTGTGTGCCCTTGAAGTTTTCCACATTTTGTTATATTACTGCCACAAACATGAATCAATTTTATTGGAATTCCACGTGAAAGACCAATACAAAGTGGTGTACACGTGAGAAGTGGAAGGAAAATCATACATGATTCCAAACATTTTTAACAAATAAATAACTGCAAAGTGGGGTGTGTGTAATTATTCAGCCCCCTTTGGTCTGAGTGCAGTCAGTTACCCATAGACATTGCCTGATGAGTGCTAATGACTAGAGTGCACCTGTGTGTAATCTAATGTCAGTACAAATACAGCTGCTCTGTGACGGCCTCAGAGGTTGTCTAAGACAGTGTTTCTCAACATTTTATTGGTATGTACCCCTTTTAAAACCCTGTACTCACCAAGTACCCCCTAGCATGGTAAACATTATCACACGTACCCCTTGACAAATATATATTTAATCGTAGTACATTATAATTGGTTCTAAACCATTTCCAAGCATTTACTGTTGCTTTTAATTTAGCTAAAATACTAATTTGGTGCTGTTTAAATAAGATTTATCATTTTCTAAAACTCTAAATTTGTTATTTTTGGTTAAGTATAATCAAGCCCGAGTACCCCCTAGAACCCTCAGAAGTACCCCCTGGGGTACGCGTACCACACGTTGAGAACCTATGGTCTAAGAGAATATTGGGAGCAACAACACCATGAAGTCCAAAGAACACACCAGACAGGTCAGGGATAAAGTTATTTATTTTAGAAATTTAAAGCAGGCTTAGGCTACAAAATTTCCAAAACCTTGAACATCCCATGGAGCACTGTTCAAGTGATCATTCATAAATGGAAGGAGTATGGCACAACTGTAAACCTACCAAGACAAGGCCGTCCACCTAAACTCACAGGCCGAACAAGGAGAGCGCTGATCAGAAATGCAGTCAAGAGGCCCATGGTGACTCTGGACGAGCTGCAGAGATCTACAGCTCAGGTTGGGGGGAATCTGTCCATAGGACAACTATTAGTCGTGCACTGCACAAAGTTGGTCTTTATGGAAGAGTGGCAAGAAGAAAGGCATTGTTAACAGAAAAGCATAAGAAGTCCCATTTGCAGTTTGCAACAAGCCATATGGGAGACACAGCAAACGTAGAAGAAGGTGCTCTGGTCAGATGAGACCAAAATGGAACTTTTTGTCCAAAATGCAAAACGCTATGTGTGGCGGAAAACTAACACTACACATCACTCTGAACACACCATCCCCACTGTCAGTAATGGTGGTGGCAGCATCATGCTGGGGGGTTGCATTTCTCCAGCAGGGACAGGGAAGCTGGTCAGAGTTGATGGGAAGATGGATGGAGCCAAATACAGGGCAGTTTTGGAAGAAAACCTCTTGGAGTCTGCAAAAGACTTGAGACTGGGGCGGAGGTTCACCTTCCAGCAGGACAACGACCTTAAACATAAAGCCAGGGCAACAATGGAATGGTTTAAAACAAAACATATCCATGTGTTAAAATGGCGCAAAGTCCAGATCTAAATCCAATCGAGAATCTGTGGCAAGATCTGAAAACTGCTGTTCACAAACGCTGTCCATCTAGTCTGACTGAGCTGGAGCTGTTTTGCAAAGAAGAATGGACAAGGATTTTAGTCTCTAGATGTGCAAAGCTGGTAGAGACATACCCTAAAAGACTGGCAGCTGTAATTGCAGCAAAAGGTGGTTCTACAAAGTATTGACTCAGGGGGATGAATAATTACGCACACCCCACTTTGCAGTATTCTTTTTTTAAATGTTTGGAATAATGTATGATTTTCGTTCCACTTCTCACGTGTACACCACTTTGTATTGGTCTTTCACGTGGAATTCCAATAAAATTGATTCATGTTTGTGGCAGTAATATGACAAAATGTGGAAAACTTCAAGGGGGCCGAATACTTTTGCAAACCACTGTATGTATGTATGTATGCATGCATGTATGTGTATATATATATATATATATATATATATATATATATATATATATATATATATATATATATATATATATATATATATACACACACACAGTACAGACCAAAAGTTTGGACACACCTTCTCATTCAAAGAGTTTTCTTTATTTTCATGACTATGAACATTGTAGATTCACACTGAAGGCATCCAAACTATGAATTAACACATGTGGAAGTGTATAGTACATAACCAAAAAGTGAAACAACTGAAAATATGTCATATTCTAGGTTCTTCAAAGTAGCCACCTTTTGCTTTGATTACTGCTTTGTACACTCTTGGCATTCTCTTGATGAGCTTCAAGAGGTAGTCACCTGAAATGGTCTTCCAACAGTCTTGAAGGAGTTCCCAGAGATGCTTAGCACTTGTTGGCCCTTTTGCCTTCACTCTGCGCTCCAGCTCACCCCAAACCATCTCGATTGGGTTCAATTCTGGTGACTGTGGAGGCCAGGTCATCTGGCGTAGCACCCCATCACTCTCTTTCATGGTCAAATAGCCCGTAAAAAACCTGGAGGTGTGTTTGGGGTCATTGTCCTGTTGAAAAATAAATGATGGTCCAACTAAACGCAAGCCGGATGGAATAGCATGCCACTGCAAGATGCTGTGGTAGCCATGCTGGATCAGTATGCCTTCAATTTTGAATAAATCCCCAACAGTATCACCAGCAAAGCACCCCCACACCTCCTCCTCCATGCCTCACGGTGGGAACCAGGCATGTAGAGACCATACATTCACCTCTTCTGTGTCGCACAAAGACACGGTGGTTGGAACCAAAAATCTCAAATTTGGAATCATCAGACCACAGCACAGATTACCACTGGTCTAATGTCCATTAATTGTGTTCTTTAGACCAAACAAGTCTCTTCTGCTTGTTGCCTGTCCTTAGCAGTGGTTTCCTAGCAGATATTCTACCATGAAGGCCTGATTCACAAAGTCTCCTCTTAACAGTTGTTCTAGAGATGTGTCTGCTGCTAGAACTCTGTGTGGCATTGACCTGGTCTCTAATCTGAGCTGCTGTTAACCTGCGATTTCTGAGGCTAGTGACTCGGATAAACTTATCCTCCGCAGCAGAGGTGACTCTTGGTCTTCCTTTCCTGGGGCGGTCCGCATGTGAGCCAGTTTCTTTGTAGCGTTTGATGGTTTTTGAGACTGCACTTAGGAACACTTTCAAAGTTTTCCCAATTTTTCGGACTGACTGACCTTCATTTCTTAAAGTTATGATGGCCACTCATTTTTCTTTACTTAGCTGCTTTTTTTCTTGGCATAATACAAATTCGAACAGTCTATTCAGTAGGACTATCAGCTGTGTATCCACCTGACTTCTCCACAGCGCAACTGATGGTCCCAACTCCATTTATAAGGCAAGAAATCCCACTTATTAAACCTGACAGGGCACACCTGTGAAGTGAAAACCATTTCAGGTGACTAACTCTTGAATCTCATCAACAGAATGCAAAGAGTGTGCAAAGCAGTAATCAAAGCAAAAAGTGGCTACTTTGAAGAACCTAGACCAGTGGTTCCCAACCTTTTCCAGGTCGTGACACATCACGACAAACATTCAGATATCCGTGACACGTCACATCATGCCAAACATTCAGATATACATGACACATCCCGTATGATAGAAAAGAGGGGCTCAGTAACAATCTGATGATGCTGCAGGCACAATGAGGGGCTCAGTGACAATCTGCTGGTGCTGCAGGCACAATGAGGGGCTCAATAACAATCTGCTGGTGCTGCAGGCACAATGAGGGGCTCAGTAACCATCTGCTGATGCTGCAGGCACAATGAGGGGCTCAGTAACAATCTGATGATGCTGCAGGCACAATGAGGGGCTCAGTGACAATCTGCTGGTGCTGCAGGCACAATGAGGGGCTCAATAACAATCTGCTGGTGCTGCAGGCACAATGAGGGGCTCAGTAACAATCTGCTGGTGCTGCAGGCACAATGAGGTACTCAGTAACAATCTGCTGATGCTGCAGGCACAATGAGGGGCTCAGTGACAATCTGCTGATGCTGCAGGCACAATGAGGGGCTCAGTAACAATGTGCTGGTGCTGCAGGCACAATGAGGGGCTCAATGACAATCTGCTGATGCTGCAGGCACAATGAGGAGCTCAGTAACAATCTGCTGGTGCTGCAGGCACAATGAGGGGCTCAGTGACAATCTGCTGATGCTGCAGGCACAATGAGGGGCTCAGTGACAATCTGCTGATGCTGCAGGCACAATGAGGGGCTCAGTAACAATCAATGAGGGGCTCAGTAACAATCCGCTGATGCTGCAGGCACAATGAGGGGCTCAGTAACAATGTGCTGATGCTGCAGGCACAATAAGGGGCTCAGTGACAATATGCTGATGCTGCAGGCACAATGAGGGGCTCAGCAACAATCTGCTGGTGCTGCAGGCACAATGAGGGGCTCAGTGACAATCTGCTGGTGCTGCAGGCACAATGAGGGGCTCAGCGACAATCTGCTGATGCTGCAGGCACAATGAGGGGCTCAGTAACAATCTGCTGGTGCTGCAGGCACAATGAGGGGCTCAGTAACAATGTGCTGATGCTGTAGGCACAATGAGGGGCTCAGTAACAATGTGCTGATGCTGCAGGCACAATAAGGGGCTAAGTGACAATATGCTGATGCTGTAGGCACAATGAGGGGCTCAGTAACAATCTGCTGATGCTGCAGGCACAATGAGGGGCTCAGAAACAATCTGCTGGTGCTGCAGGCACAATGAGGGGCTCAGTGACAATCTGCTGGTGCTGCAGGCACAATGAGGGGCTCAGCGACAATCTGCTGATGCTGCAGGCACAATGAGGGGCTCAGTAACAATCTGCTGGTGCTGCAGGCACAATGAGGGGCTCAGTAACAATGTGCTGATGCTGCAGGCACAATGAGGGGCTCAGTAACAATGTGCTGATGCTGCAGGCACAATAAGGGGCTCAGTGACAATATGCTGATGCTGCAGGCACAATGAGGGGCTCAGTAACAATCTGCTGATGCTGCAGGCACAATGAGGGGCTCAGAAACAATCTGCTGATGCTGCAGTGCCCCAGTATAGCTAGTATAGTGCCCCAGTATAGCTAGTATAGTGCCCAAGTATAGCCAGTATAGTGCCCCAGTATAGTGCCCCAGGATAGCCAGTATAGTGCCCCAGTATAGCTAGTATAGTGCCCCAGTATAGTGCCCCAGTATAGCCAGTATAGTGCCCCAGTATAGCCAGTATAGTGCCCCAGGATAGCCAGTATAGTGCCCCAGTATAGTGCCCCAGGATAGCCAGTATAGTGCCCCAGTATAGCTAGTATAGTGCCCCAGTATAGCCAGTATAGTGCCCCAGTATAGCCAGTATAGTGCCCCAGGATAGCGCCCCAGTATAGTGTCCCAGGATAGCCAGTATAGTGCCCCAGGATAGCCAGTATAGTGCCCCAGTATAGCCAGTATAGTGCCCCAGTATAGCCAGTATAGTGCCCCAGTATAGCCAGTATAGTGCCCCAGTATAGCTAGTATAGTGCCCCAGTATAGCCAGTATAGTGCCCCAGTATAGCCAGTATAGTGCCCCAGGATAGCGCCCCAGTATAGTGCCCCAGTATAGCCAGTATAGTGCCCCAGTATAGCTAGTATAGTGCCCCAGTATAGCCAGTATATTGCCCCAGGATAGCGCCCCAGTATAGTGCCCCAGGATAGCTAGTATAGTGCCCCAGTATAGCCAGTATATTGCCCCAGGATAGCGCCCCAGTATAGTGCCCCAGGATAGCTAGTATAGTGCCCCAGTATAGCCAGTATATTGCCCCAGGATAGCGCCCCAGTATAGTGTCCCAGGATAGCCAGTATAGTGCCCCAGGATAGCCAGTATAGTGCCCCAGTATAGCCAGTATATTGCCCCAGGATAGAGCCCCAGTATAGTGCCCCAGGATAGCCAGTATAGTGCCCCAGAAAGGGAAGAGGACAGTCCTGCGGCCCAACTGGGAGCGTCCCACGGACCACAGGATGGCGATCCCCGCCCTAACTCACCCCACCATAGCCACCACTCCGCCCCTTCTTCTCCTCCGTGGCTCCGTCCTCGAAGAGCTGCCTCCGCCCTCTGCCTGTAGATAGTGCACATCTACAAGAAAATGGCCGCCGCATGTCTGCAAATGTGGACGGCGGCCATTTTCTTGTAGCCCTGAGAAGGACGATCTGCGGGGGAGACAAGCAGGGGGAGCAGAGAGCGGCGACACATAGCTGGTGCTGCCGCGACACATAAATGTGTCGCGGCACACCAGTTGGGAACCTCTGACCTAGACTATGACATATTTTCAGTTGTTTCACACTTTTTGGTTATGTACTATACTTCCACATGTGTTAATTCATAGTTTGGATGCCTTCAGTGTGAATCTACAATGTTCATAGTCATAAAAATAAAGAAAACTCTTTGAATGAGGTGTGTCCAAACTTTTGGTCTGTACTGTATATACATACACACACTGTTACAGTATACAAGTTTTTATTATATAGTGAATTATCTGCACTCCAGTCTGGGATTTTCACAGTTTCTCAGCATGTAGCATGCCTCACAAACTGCATCAGACCAGCTGAAACTGAGAGCAGAGAGTTGAGAGTAAACAAAGCACACAGAGCCTGCAGGGGGCGTGCATAACTTGTATTCTTTACAACAGAGGCAGCCCATTCCCCCCTGGGTCGACAAAGAAAAGAAGATTAGATATATTACAGAGACAGTGCAACTAGAAAAGGCTGCAGTAAGCCAGACCACATTAGAACAAGTATAGAAACTTATAGGATGGAAGAAATAAGGCTGAAAAATTTGTTAGAGTTTCTTTAAGGTTCCCTTTCTTCACGGATCCCCCAAACACCTCCCTTAGTATAGGGAGGGGAGGGGACAGAGCACTTTCTCCCTTATTTTTGAAGGGAATACACACAAAAAGTACACCTCCTCTACATTTATAAGCAGGAGACGTAGTCCCATATAGTACACAAACATTATTTTATATAAATGTCAGTGTGACAGGAGCTTTTTTAGGACTCAACCCATTTCATGAACCTTAGAAAAGGAATCGTTCACTTCCTCAGGATTATGATCTTGGCTTAGTGGTCTCTCAGATATAACAATTCTAGGACAAGATTAGAGGGCAGGCATATTATACAGCTGGTGGTGTCAAGTCTCTAGGTGGTATTTATTACTGGGAATTTATATCTACAGTATATCTTGAAATTAATTTTTTCCCTGTGTGCTCTGAGATTACTTTTCCAGAGTTTTTAAGGTTAGTACAGCTGAATAGAGACCATTATGTCACTAGGCTATTACTTGTACAATGTACAGCTATTCGCTGCATGGATCCAGGCACATAATTTTTGTGCCGTGCGGTGCCTGGTAATCTTGGCATTGTCATAGACTGCAATGTTAAATGCGGCCATAGCAGAACCCAGTGAATAATTTGGGTGCCAGAGCTTAGCCAATAGGAAAGTAATGCTGCAGGAGGGGGCGACGGGTAGTGTCAGGCGTAGGCTAGTGATGGTGACAATTCTGACCGTTACTCCCCAATACCTCATATGACTGCTGAAGGAATAAAGGGATGAGTGGACAACATCCAGCGATGGGGGTTCTGTCAGATTACACACATTTTAATATGGAAAGGAATCGCAGCACCCAGCCAGTCATGTACTTTCAATACATTTATTACAACACACACAGAGGTGCAATGCATAAAACACTGATCATTGATGATAAATGCAAATTTACTATTTCATGCATTTACAAAAAATAGGAGGCTTAAAGAAAACCTGAGATTAAATAAAAATTCATACATACCTGGGGCTTCCTCCAGCCCCCTTCAGCCTTATCCGTACCTCACCGGCGTCCTTCGCCTCCTGCGTCCTCAGTTATTGATCCTGGTAACTTCGGGAGTCGGGGCTTACTGTGCATGCGTGGCACGGCACACCCCCTTCTGCGCAGTACTATGGGAGTGCGCGAGGCTGCACTGTGCCGACTGGCCAAAGTTACCGGAAGCAATAATGGAGGATCCAGGGGGCGGAGGATGGCAGAGAGGGAACAATTAAGATGAAGGGGGCTGGAGGTTTCTGGAGTTACTCAGACACTATTGCAGCCAAATAGATTGGCTGGGCTGCCAGGCAACTGGTATTGTTCGCACTACAACGGTCCTTTAACTAGCAGATAGAGGCTTGGATTAGTGGATTGGTTACATGTGATACCCTGCCTGAGTCAGTGACAATTTCAATGCGAGTAGTTTTTTTTTTTTTCCTTTTTGCTCACCACTACTAACAAACTACTTCACTGACTGGGCACATATTGTCTCCCCATTACTTCTAATACCGTAGGGGCTGATGTCTCCTAACTCCCCCACTGGGTACACACTGTCCCCCATTATTTCTAATAGGGGCTTATGTCTCCTGACTCCCACACTGGGCACATATCATCTCCCCATAACTTCTAATAGGGGCTGAGGTCTCCTGACTCCCACACTGGGCATACTGTCTCCCCATTACTTCTAATAGGGACTGATGTATCCTGACAACCCCACTGGGCACATACTGTCTCCTCATTAATTCTATTAGGGGCTGATGGCTCATGCTTCCCCCCCTGGGCACATACTGTCTTCACATTACTTCTAATAGGGGCTGAAGGTTTTTGACTCCCCCACTGGCCACATACTGTCTCCCCATTACTTCTAATAGGGGCTGAGGTCTCCTGACTCCCCCACTGGGCACATACTGTCTCCCCATTACTTCTAATAGGGGCTGATGTCTCCTGACTCCCCCACTGGCCACATACTGTTTCCCCATTACTTCTAATAGGGGCTGTTGTCTCATGACTCCCCCCACTGGACACATACTGTCTCCTCATTACTTCTAATAGGGGCTGATATCTCCTGGCTCCCCCACTGGGCACATACTGTCTCCTTATTACTTCTAATAGGGGATGATAGCTCCTGACTCCCCCACTGGACATATACTGTCTCCCCATTACTTCTAACAGGGGCTGTTGTCTCATGACTCCCCCCACTGGGCACATACTGTCTCCTCATTACTTCTAATAGGGGCTGATGTCTCCTGACTCCCCCACTGGCCACATACTGTCTCCCCATTACTTCTAATAGGGGCTGTTGTCTCATGACTCCCCCCACTGGGCACATACTGTCTCCTCATTACTTCTAATAGGGGCTGATGTCTCCTGACTCCCACAGTGGGCACATACTGTCTCCACATTACTTCTAATAGGGGCTGATGTCTCCTGACTCCCCCACTGGGCACATACTGTCTCCCCATTACTTCTAATAGGGGCTGTTGTCTCATGACTCCCCCCCCCTTCCTAGGCACATACTGTCTCCACATTACTTCTAATAGGGGCTGAAGATTTCTGACTCCCCCACTGTCTCCCCATTACATCTAATAGGGGCTGATGTCTCCTGACTCCCCCACTGGTCACATACTGTCTCCTCATTACCTCTAATAGGGGCTGATGTCTCCTGACTCCCCCACTGGACACATACTGTCTCCCCATTACCTCTAATAGGGGCTGATGTCTCCTGACTCCCCCACTGGGCACATAGTGTCTCCCCATTACTTCTAATAGGGGCTGATGTCTCCTGACTCACCCCACTGGCCACATACTGTCTCCCCATTACTTCTAATAGGGGCTGATGGCTCCTGACCACCAACCCCCCCCCCCCCCCCCCCTCCCCACTGGGCACATACTGTCTCCCCATAACTTCTAATAGGGGCTGATGTCTCCTGACTCCCCCACTGGACACATACTGTCTCCTCATTACTTCTAATAGGGGCTGATGTCTCCAGACTCCCCCCACTGGCCACATACTGTCTCCCCATTACTTCTAATAGGGGCTGATGGCTTCTGCTTCCGCTCTGTGGGCACATATGGTCTCTTGATTACTTTTCTTTACTGACAGAGAACAGCTAAGTAGAGATGGTTGCAGTGAGTTAACAAGAGGAAAGTATGAGGTTTTCCTCTATTTAGTGCTTATCCCTCACCTGAGCTGATCTGTACAGGAATTTCCTCCTCCTTACATGGCTCATCTCCCCTCACAAACACCTCTTCTTCTTCTTCTTCTTCTTCTTCTTTTTCAGTTTTTATATGAATCATCCTTTCAAACTAAAAAAAGATACAATGCACAAAAGACATTTTTGAGAATTGAGCTTATGATGACCTGATAATGGCGCAGTACATTCCAGTGTGGAATCCTAGGAATACAGAGATAATGCCTCACTAAACATTACTGCATTTGGCAGGAACAGTACAAGGTTTTTCAGCACCGGAGGAAGAGATTCGAAAGTGCCCCATCCCTTCACCAAATTGTGCCTACCCCAGTACAGGTAGCAAATATACTCCCAGTATTAGGTAGCCCTCTCTACAGTACAGCCAGAAGTACACCCTGAATTAATTTGTCTCACCTCCCCAGTATAGCCAGGTGTGCCCCCCAGTATTAGCTAGCCCTCTCCCCAGTATAGCCAGGTGTGCCCCCAGTATTAGCTAGCCCTCTCCCCAGTATAGCCAGGTGTGCCCCCAGTATTAGCTAGCCCTCTCCCCAGTATAGCCAGGTGTTTCCCCAGTATTAGGTTGCCCTCTCCCCAGTATAGCCAGGTGTTTCCCCAGTATTAGGTTGCCCTCTCCCCAGTATAGCCAGGTGTTTCCCCAGTATTAGCTAGCCCTCTCCCCAGTATAGCCAGGTGTGCCCCCTGTATTAGCTAGCCCTCTCCCCAGTATAGCCAGGTGTGCCCCCAGTATTAGCTAGCCCCACCTCCCCAGTATACCCAGGTGTGCCCCCTGTATTAGCTAGCCCCACCTCCCCAGTATAGCCAGGTGTGTGCCCCCAGTAAAGGTAGCCTCCCAACATATGCAGAGTAATCAGGGAGTGGAGCGAGCTGGAATAGCTACCTGTCTCAGCGACGTCAGGATCATCACCCTGTCACAGTCTCCTCTCCGACTCCTCCAGTGGTGCACATACTGAGAGTCGCCACTAGGAGGCATCATCAAGCAGAAACGGAGGGACTGTGCAACGGGGTGAAGATGTTCCCGACAGCGCCAAGACAGCAGCTCTGCTGACCACTTACTCTGCATATAACCAGGGAAGGAGGGTCACTTGGGGACACTGGCAATAGTCAAATGTCAAGTCACAGGCTGTCACCACACTAATGAGGGAAATTACCAAATGTCACAACACTAAGATTACAGCATTCCATAAAACAAGCGAGCTGTTCAGTATTTTAAGACCAACCTGGAGCTGTCAGTAACTGACAATTAGCCATGCAGTAAAATGTGCAGGCCAAGCCCCCTCGATACTAGCCCTGAGACAAGCTTACCCGTATATACTCGCATATAAGCCGACTCGCATATAAGCCGACCCCCAAACTTTTACCTGAAAAACCAGGGGAAAATGATTGAGCCCCATATAAGCCGGGGGTAGGAAATGCTGGCCGCCTTATTCCCCTAGTGTGTCCCAGTATAGCTAGTAAAGTGCCCAGTATGGGTAGGTAGTGCCCCAGTATAGCTAGTATAGTGCTCAGTATAGCTAGTAACGTGCCCCAGTTTAGCTAGTATAGTGCTCAGTATAGTGCTCAGTATAGCTAGTAAAGTGCCCCAGTTTAGCTAGTATAGTGCTCAGTATAGCTAGTATAGTGCTCAGTATAGCTAGTAAAGTGCTCCAGTTTAGCTAGTATAGTGCTCAGTATAGCTAGTATAGTGCTCAGTATAGCTAGTATAGTGCTCAGTATAGCTAGTATAGTGCCCCAGTTTAGCTAGTATAGTGCTCAGTATAGATAGTATAGTGCCCCAGTTTAGCTAGTATAGTGCTCAGTATATAGTATAGTGCCCCAGTTTAGCTAGTATAGTGCTCAGTATAGCTAGTATAGTGCTTAGTATAGATAGTATAGTTCCCCAGTTTAGCTAGTATAGTGCTCAGTATAGATAGTATAGTGCCCCAGTTTAGCTAGTATAGTGCTCAGTATAGCTAGTATAGTGCTTAGCACTATACTAGCTATACGGGGCACTATACTATCTATACTAAGCACTATACTAGCTATACTGAGCACTATACTAGCTAAACTGGGGCACTATACTATTTATACTGAGCACTATACTGAGCACTATACTAGCTAAACTGGGGAACTATACTATCTATACTAAGCACTATACTAGCTATACTGAGCACTATAATAGCTAAACTGGGGCACTATACTATATACTGAGCACTATACTAGCTATACTGAGCACTATACTAGCTAAACTGGGGCACTATACTATCTATACTGAGCACTATACTAGCTAAACTGGGGCACTTTACTAGCTATACTGAGCGCTATACGGGGCACTATACTATCTATACTGAGCACTATACTATCTATACTGAGCACTATACTAGCTATACTTAGCACTATACTAGCTATACGGGGCACTATACTATCTATACTAAGTATAGCTAGTATAGTGCTCAGTATAGATAGTATAGTGCTCAGTATAGATAGTATAGTGCTCAGTATAGATAGTATAGTGCTCAGTATAGATAGTATAGTGCTCAGTATAGATAGTATAGTGCTCAGTATAGATAGTATAGTGCCCCGTATAGCGCTCAGTATAGCTAGTAAAGTGCCCAGTGTAGGTGTGTAGGTCCGCGTGTCCCCCCCCCCTCCGCTGGACCGCCGCACCCCCCACCCCCACCGCCGCTGTTATTACCTGGCCGCATCTTCTTTTCTCCTCTCCGTGCTGGTAAACATTCACAGCAGCGCGCCCAGCGCTGCTACTGTGACGAGGGGCGAGCCAGGAAAGAGCGGTTCCCATAGTAACAGGAAGCCGCACTCTTTCCTGCCTCGTCACAGTAGCAGCGCCGGGCGCGCTGCTGTGAATGTTTACAAGCACAGAGAGGGGAATAGAAGGTAATAACAGCGGCGGCGGCCGTGGGGGGAGCGGGGGACCCGCGGACCAGCGGCGGGGGGGGGGACCTGCGGACCAACATGACTCGCATACAAGCCGACCCCCCAACTTTTGACCCCCTTTTTGGGGGTCAAAAATTCGGCTTGTATGTGAATATATACGGTATGCGCTTTTGGTCCTACCGGATGAAAAGCGTTTTACAAATGTTTTGTTGTTATAGTAGGTGACACACAAGCATGGGATGCTCCTGGTGACATTCACAGCTGGAGACACACATGCCCCCACCAATACTCTAGTTGTCCTTCTTTTCTCCTTCTCTCCTCATCCTGTCCACATGTGGCCCCTTCTCTCACCTGCACATTACACATGGGAGATCCCACGCAACAAGAACACGCCCCCTTAGGGTCACAGTCCCCCTGCTGGGCTACAGACACAGCCTGCCTCTCTTGTCTCTCGGAGACATCCAAGCAGCAGCAGAACAGAGGAAGCTTGCTAGCCAATAGGGCATTGCATAGTTATTTAGGTTGACAAAAGACATACATACATCGAATTCAACCAGAAAGTAAAGTATAACACCTTCCTGCTTGTGCTCGTGCACGAGCGTGTATTCATTTTATTATTATGTATTTATTATTTATTTATAAAGTGTGTACATAGTACAGCGACAACATATTCCGTGGCGCTGTACAATGTAAGAAAACAAACAAGGGATACATAATGATACAGACAATGATATACATCAAATATGAACACTGATACACAATACAGCACTGCTGATTACAATTTGATTTAACATGATGACTAAAACGTCTAACCGAGTGCAAGCAATTAAATTAATAACATTCCATGACACAAAAGGGTGAGAGCCCTGCCCTTGCGAGCTTACAATCTAAAGGAATGGGGTGGAAACAAGAGGTGGGGAAGTATACAATATATGTACAGGCAGTGCGTAATTAGGTTATTTAGTGGGTGCATGGCCTAAGCTAGAGAATATGCTTGTCGGAAATGGTGGGTTTTGAGGGAGTGTTTAAAGATTTCAAAGGTGGGAGAGTGGCGGATGTGCTGTGGAAGGGCATTCCAGAGCAGGGGTGAGGCACGTGAGAAGTCTTGTATATGTGAATGTGAGGAGGTAAGTGTAGAAGAGGATAAAAGAAGCTCATGTGCAGATCTGAGATTGCGGTTGGGTTGGTATCTGGAAACTAGTGAGGAGATGTACAGGGGAGAGAGATTGTGGAGAGCTTTGTAGGTTAGGGTTAAGAGTTTGAACTGAATCCTCTTGTTAATTGGTAGCCAGTGAAGAGCTTGACAAAGAGGAGCAGCAGAGGAAGAGCGAGAGGAGAGATGAATAAGTCGAGCAGCAGAGTTCAGTACAGAACTGAGAGATGCTAGTCTGTTAGTTGGAAGTCCACCAAGCAATATATTGCAATAGTCCAATTGAGATATAATAAGAGCATGTACTAACATTTTGGTTGTGTCATGGGAGAGAAAAGGTCGGATACGTGCTATGTTTTTCAGTTGGAGATGTGAATGAGTGCTGCTAACAGCAACACTCATTCTCGAAACCAAGAATAAAGAAGTAAAAAATATATATATTAAAGTGACAGTGTCCCCATTAAATAATGAAGTGTTTCTCTTCCCTCCCCAAGTAAAATATTAACTCCTACCTAATTGTGTCACCTATACTTAGCCCTAATATTAGCGGACACCTGTAATGGCTGCCGCCAGTAGCGATCGCACATGATTGATAGGGCGACAGCTCCAGCACCCAACACTGTACATATGCATTGCTGTGCTGTTGCCTAGCGATGTATCTGCAAAGCACTGGGGTATCCAAACTGTGCGCAAGAGCGATCGGGTCCAATCGCTACAAACGTGCAAGCTGGCGATAATTGTACGCAACATTCCCAACTGGTAATGAAATATGGCATGTAGGGTATCAATTTAACCGGGAAAAGACAACTAACCTATTTTGATATGTTTTATAACTGTGGCACGTGTCATGTAAAATTTGTGAAGGGTAAAGTATGAAAACATTTGCATTTTCTGCACTTACGCCTATTTTTTCCATATCAAATGCCTGTAAAATTAAATCATTCTTGAAAACAAATATTACCCAAAGAAATCCTAGATTGTCCTGAAAAAAAACTACATGTATAGGATTTTGATGGCATAAGTAATCATAAAGTTATTGAAATGACAAAATTGTGAGGAATCTTAAAGGGGGAAAAAAACAGAATGTGAAGAGGTTAAGCAGATATGTAGCAACTCACAGAATATGCTGGCACTGTATTAAACAATAATAACAACAGAAGCTCTTTAACCACTTGAGGACCACAGTCTTTTCGCCCCTTAAAGACCAGAGCCTTTTTCTCCATTCAGACCACTGCAGCTTTCACGGTTTATTGCTCGGTCATACAACCTACCACCTAAATGAATTTTACCTCCTTTTCTTGTCACTAATACAGCTTACTTTTGGTGCTATTTGATTGCTGCTGCGAGTTTTAGTTTTTATTATATTCATCAAAAAAGACATGAATTTTGGCAAAAAAATGTCTTTTTTAACTTTCTGTGCTGACATTTTTCAAATAAAGGAAAATTTCCTATACATTTGAGCGCGAAAGTTATTCTGCTACATGTCTTTGATAAAAAAAAAAACATTCAGTGTATATTTATTGGATTGGGTAAAAGTTATAGCGTTTACAAACTATGATGCCAAAAGTGAATTTTCCCATTTGGAAGCATCTCTGACTTTTCTGCCCACCTGTCATGTTTCATGAGGTGCTAAAATTTCAGGATAGTATAAATACCCCCCAAATGACCCCATTTTGGAAAGAAGACATCCCAAAGTATTCACTGAGAGGCATGGTGAGTTCATAGAAGATTTTATTTTTTGTCACAAGTTAGCGGAAAATGACACTTTGTGACAACAAAAAAAAAGTTTCCATTTCTTCTAACTTGCGACAAAAAAAAATGAAATCTGCCACGGACTCACTATGCTCCTCTCTAAATACTTTGAAGGGTCTACTTTCCAAAAATGGGGTCATTTGTGGGGTGTGTTTACTGTCCTGGCATTTTGGGGGGTGCTAAATTGTAAGCACCCCTGTAAAACCTAAATGTGCTCATTGGACTTTGGGCCCCTTAGCGCCGTTAGGCTGCAAAAAAGTGCCACACATGTGGTATTGCCGTACTCAGGAGAAGTAGTATAATGTGTTTTGGGGTATATTTTTACACATACCCATGCTGGGTGGGAGAAATATCTCCGTAAATGACAATTTTTTGATTATTTTTACACACAATTGTCTATTTACAGAGATATTTCTCCCACTCAGCATGGGTATGTGTAAAAATACACCCCAAAACACATTATACTACTTCTCCTGAGTACGGCGATACCACATGTGTGGCACTTTTTTTGCAGCCTAGGTTCGTTAAGGGGCCCAAAGTCCAATGAGTACCTTTAGGATTTCACAGGTCATTTTGCGACATTTGGTTTCAAGACTACTCCTCACGGTTTAGGGCCCCTGAAATGCCAGGGCAGTATAGGAACCCCACAAATGACTCCATTTTAGAAAGAAGACACCCCAAGGTATTCCGTTAGGAGTATGGTGAGTTCATAGAAGATTTTATTTTTTGTCACAAGTTAGCAGAATTTGATTTTAATTGTTTTTTTTTCAGAAAGTGTCATTTTCCGCTAACTTGTGACAAAAAATAAAATCTTCTATGAACTCACCATACTCGTAACGGAATACTTTTGGGTGTCTTCTTTCTAAAATGGGCTCATTTGTGGGGTTCTTATACTGCCCTGGCATTTTAGGGGCCCTACACCATGAGGAGTAGTCTTGAAACCAAATGCTGCAAAATGACCTGTGAAATCCTAAAGGTACTCATTGGACTTTGGGCCCCTTAGCGCACTTGGGGTGCAAAAAAGTGCCACACATGTGGTACCGCCGTACTCAGGAGAAGTAGTATAATGTGTTTTGTGGTGTATTTTTACACATACAGATGCTGGGTGGGAGAAATATCTCTGTAAATGACAATTATTTGATTTTTTTTTACACACAATTGTCAATTTACAGAGAGATTTCTCCCACCCAGCATGGGTATGTATAAAAATACACCCCAAAACACATTATACTACTTCTTCTGAGTACGGCGATACCACATGTGTGACACTTTTTTGCAACCTAGGTGCGCTAAGGGGCCTAACGTCCTATTCACAGGTCATTTTGAGGCATTTGGATTCTAGACTACTCATCACGGTTTAGGGCCCCTAAAATGCCAGGGCAGTATAGGAACCCCACCAAGTGACCCCATTTTAGAAAGAAGACACCCCAAGGTATTCTGTTAGGAGTATGGTGAGTTCATAGAAGATTTTTTTTTTTTGTCACAAGTTAGCGGAAAATTACACTTTGTGAAAAAGAAAGCAATACAAATCAATTTCCGCTAACTTGTGACAAAAAAATAAAATCTTCTATGAACTCATCATACACCTAACAGAATACCTTGGGTGTCTTCTTTCTAAAATGGGGTCACTTGTGGGGTTCCTATACTGCCCTGGCATTTTAGGGGCCCTAAACCGTGAGGAGTAGTCTTGAACCCAAATGTCTCAAAATGACCTGTGAAATCCCAAAGGTACTCATTGGACGTTGGGCCCCTTAGCACAGTTAGGCTGCAAAAAAGTGTCACACATGTGGTATCGCTGTACTCAGGAGAAGTAGTATGATGTGTTTTGTGGTGTATTTTTACATATAACCATGCTGGGTGGGAGAAATATCTCTGTAAATTACACATTTTTGATTTTTTTTTACACACAATTATCCATTTACAGATAGACTTCTCCCACCCAGCATGGGTATGTGTAAAAATACACCACAAAACACATTATACTACTTCTCCTGAGTACGGCGATACCAAATGTGTGACACTTTTTTGCAGCCTAGGTGCGCTAAGGGGCCCAACGTCCTATTCACAGGTCATTTTGAGGCATTTGTTTTCTAGACTACTCCTCACGGTTTAGGGCCCCTAAAATGCCAGGGCAGTATAGGAACCCCACAAGTGACCCCATTTTAGAAAGAAGACACCCCAAGGTATTCTGTTAGGTGTATGGTGAGTTCATAGAAGATTTTTTTTTTTGTCACAAGTTAGCGGAAATTGATTTGTATTGTTTTCTTTTTCACAAAGTGTAATTTTCCGCTAACTTGTGACAAAAAAAAAAATCTTCTATGAACTCACCATACTCCTAACAGAATACCTTGGGGTGTCTTCTTTCTAAAATGGGGTCACTTGGTGGGGTTCCTATACTGCCCTGGCATTTTAGGGGCCCTAAACCGTGATGAGTAGTCTAGAATCCAAATGCCTCAAAATGACCTGTGAATAGGACGTTAGGCCCCTTAGCGCACCAAGGTTGCAAAAAAGTGTCACACATGTGGTATCGCCGTACTCAGAAGAAGTAGTATAATGTGTTTTGGGGTGTATTTTTATACATACCCATGCTGGGTGGGAGAAATCTCTCTGTAAATTGACAATTGTGTGTAAAAAAAAAAATCAAATAACTGTCATTTACAGAGATATTTCTCCCACCCAGCATCTGTATGTGTAAAAATACACCACAAAACACATTATACTACTTCTCCTGAGTACGGCGGTACCACATGTGTGACACTTTTTTGCAGCCTAACTGTGCTAAGGGGCCCAACGTCCTATTCACAGGTCATTTTGAGGCATTTGTTTTCTAGACTACTCCTCACGGTTTAGGGCCCCTAAAATGCCAGGGCAGTATAGGAACCCCACAAGTGACCCCATTTTAGAAAGAAGACACCCCAAAGTATTCTGTTAGGTGTATGGTGAGTTCATAGATGATTTTATTTTTTGTCACAAGTTAGTGAAAAATGACACTTTGTGAAAAAAAACAATAAAAATCCAATTTCCGCTAACTTTTGACAAAAAATAAAATCTTCTATGAACTCGTCATACACCTAACAGAATACCTTGGGGTGTCTTTTTTCTAAAATGGGGTCACTTGTGGGGTTTCTATACTGCCCTGGCATTTTACGGGCCCAAAACCGTGAGTAGTCTGGAAACCAAATTTCTCAAAATGACTGTTCAGGGGTATAAGCATCTGCAAATTTTGATGACAGGTGGTCTATGAAAGGGCAAATTTTGTGGAACCGGTCATAAGCAGGGTGGCCTCTTAGATGACAGGTTGTATTGGGCCTGATCTGATGGATAGGAGTGCTAGGGGGGTGACAGGAGGTGATTGATGGGTGTCTCAGGGGGTGGTTAGAGGGGAAAATAGATGCAATCAATGCACTGGGGAGGTGATCGGATGGGGGTCTGGGGGGATCTGAGGGTTTGGCCGAGTGATCAGGAGCCCACACGGGGCAAATTAGGGCCTGATCTGATGGGTAGGTGTGCTAGGGGGTGACAGGAGGTGATTGATGGATGTCTCAAGGTGTGATTAGAGGGGGGAAATAGATGCAAGCAATGCACTGGCGAGGTGATCAGGGCTGGGGTCTGAGGGCGTTCTGAGGGTGTGGGCGGGTGATTGGGTGCCCTAGGGGCAGATTAGGGTCTAATCTGATGGGTAACAGTGACAGGTGGTGATAGGGGGTGATTGATGGGTAATTAGTGGGTGTTTAGGGTAGAGAACAGATGTAAACACTGCACTTGGGAGGTGATCTGATGTCGGATCTGTGGGCGATCTATTGGTGTGGGTGGGTGATCAGATTGCCCACAAGGGGCAGGTTAGGGGCTGATTGATGGGTGGCAGTGACAGGGGGTGATTGATGGGTGATTGACAGGTGATTTTGACAGGTGATCAGTGGGTTATTACAGGAAAGAACAGATGTAAATAATGCACTGGCAAATTGATAAGGGGGGGGGGGGTCTGAGGGCAATCTGAGCGTGTGGGTGGGTGATTGGGTGCCCGCAAGGGGCAGATTAGGGTCTAATCTGATGGGTAACAGTGACAGGTGGTGATAGGGGGTGATTGATGGGTAATTAGTGGGTGTTTAGGGTAGAGAACAGATATAAACACTGCACTTGGGAGGTGATCTGATGTCGGATCTGCGGGCGATCTATTGGTGTGGGTGGGTGATCAGATTGCCCACAAGGGGCAGGTTAGGGGCTGATTGATGGGTGGCAGTGACAGGGGGTGATTGATGGGTGGCAGTGACAGGGAGTGATTGATAGGTTATTGACAGGTGATCAGTGGGTTATTACAGGGAAGAACAGTTGTAAATAATGCACTGGCGAATTGATAAGGGGGGGTCTGAGGGCAATCTGAGCGTGTGGGCAGGTGATTGGGTGCCCGCAAGGGGCAGATTAGGTTCTAATCTGATGGGTAACAGTGACAGGTGGTGATACGGGGTGATTGATGGGTAATTAGTGGGTGTTTAGAGGAGAGAATAGATGTAAACAATGCACTTGGGAGGTGATCTGACGTCGGATCTGCGGGCGATCTAATGGTGTGGGTGGGTGATCAGATTGCCCGCAAGGGGCAGGTTAGGGGCTGATTGATGGGTGGCAGTGACAGGGGCTGATTGATGGGTGTCTGACAGGTGATCAGGGGGGGATAGATGCATACAGTACACAGGGGGGGGGGGGGTCTGGGGAGAATCTGAGGGGTGGGGGGGTGATCAGGAGGGAGCAGGGGGCAGTTTAGGGACTAAAAAAAAAAAATAGCGTTGACAGATAGTGACAGGGAGTGATTGATGGGTGATTAGGGGGGTGATTGGGTGCAAACAGTGGTCTGGGGGTGGGGAGGGGGTTGGGTCTGAGGGGTGCTGTGGGCGATCAGGGGGCGGGGGGGGGAAATCAGTGTGCTTGGGTGCAGACTAGGGTGGCTGCAGCCTGCCCTGGTGGTCCCTCGGACACTGGGACCACCAGGGCAGGAGGCAGCCTGTATAATAGGCTTTGTATACATTACAAAGCCTATTATACACTTTACGTGCGGCGATCCGGGTGCTAGTAACCCGCCGGCGCTTCCGAACGGCCGGCTGATTACAGCGCGAGGGGGGCGGAGCCAGTCGCCGGCGGCTGATCGCGTCATGAATGACGCGATCGCCGCATAACCACGCCTGCCGCCGCCACTGCCGATGGGCGTATTGCGGTCGTTTGGGCCCAGTGGCTTAAGGCGGTCGGCAAGTGTTAAATCAGCACTAGTCTACTTTAGGGGACCCAGCAGGAAACTTTATAGAGAAATTCAGCCAACTTGATTGTGTAGACAGCACCCTCTCTGCTAGGTTTACAATAGGTTGTAGTAAAATACACCCCACTATTCAGTCAAAAACAGCTGTGCTGTAGAGTGTGCTGTGAGTGGACAAGTATTCCCTATGAGGTTTCCTGCTGGGTTCCCTAAAGTCTATCATCTATTATCCTTCCACAATTGCAGCATGATTTTTTTTATTATATATTATGTATGTATATGTAATGTAAAATGCAGTTTACCCATCTCCCACACTCACTGCTCACCTGGATGTGATCTGGAGCGAGTATCAATCCAGAACCCTGCAGTCACCTATGCAGCAGCTCTCCTATTGACCACCAGTTTCATACCCTGCCAGAACTTCCTGTTCAGCTTAGAGTATCAGAAGCCCTCCCTGGCTTCCTCTAGTCTACAGCAAAATGGCCGCCTCCTGCGCTGAGGACACATTCTATATCATGTTCATTTCAATGAAATATGCAATATATATAAGTTGCATGAACATCATAAAACGTGCTAAAAATGCTTGCATGCTTATGTATTATTATATTACATTAGCAGATATTCTGTTAGTTTGCCTTTCAGGTACCTGACTGGCTCCTGTATGAGGGGTTTGGAGTTGGCGCCCTCTAGCATTTGTACTCAGAATGACATTGCCCTCAAGAACTGGAAACCTGTATGATTGAATTCAGTAAGAAAGAAATGAATCCATATGCAGTATACTTATGCTCTTACCATGGTCTCTGACATTTGCATGTAGACGGCAGGCCATTGCAGATGTATGTACATGTGGTGCACATGATATTTTGGCTTGTGCACATGTGTGCCATTTTATCTTTTTCCATTAACCACTTGAGGACCACAGTCTTTCTACCCCTTAAAGCAGCCTTTCTCAACCTTTCTACCCTGGAGGAACCCTGCAAATAACCTTTGGATCTCAAGGAACCCCTGCAAACATTTTTTTGATCTTGAGGAACCCCTGCATATATTTTGCAGGAGGCATGGTCTTTGAAAATATGTGTGGCTGTTTATTTCACTACCCCTATTACACTGTCACTCTTTCTATTGTCTCCTGAGGCCCCAATTTAGTGCTTCTTGTTACAGTACCACCTATTATAGTGTGCTCTAATATACTTCCCCCACGATGGGGGGAAATGCCAAGGAACCCCTGCAGAGTACTCAAGGAACCCTGGGGTTCCATGGAACCCTGGTTGAAAAAGCCTGCCTTAAAGAGAACCTGTACTGAGTAAAATTATTTAAAATAAACACATGAGGTAACTTCAAATGAACATTACATAGTTACCTTGCCATCAGCTCCTCTCAGAAGCTCACCATTTTCTTCTGACAATGATCACTTCCAGTTCTGACAACATTTTGTCAGAACTGAAATATATCAGTTGCTGTCAGTTACAGCTGAGAGGAGAACTGATGTGTCCATGCTTCCCTATGGCTCAAGTGGGCGATATTACAGTTTAACTGTGTGCTGACCAGGAAGCTGTTATGGGGTAATGGCCATTTTCAAAATGGAGGACGGAGAATTCCATTGATCACAGTGGACAAACAGGACACAGGAGAGGAGAAAGAGATTGAGGAGTAGACTACACTGCAGGTAAGTATGACTTGTGTATGGTTATTTTGACTTTTAATTTTCAGTACAGGTTTTCTTTAAGGACCAGAGCCTTTTTTCCATTCAGACCACTGCAGCTTTCACGGTTTATTGCTCGGTCATACAACCTACCATCTAAATGAGTTTTCCCTCCTTTTCTTGTCACTAATACAGCTTTCATTTGGTGCTATTTGATTGCTGCTGTGATTTTTAGTTTTTATTATATTCATCAAAAAAGACATGAATTTTGTCAAAAAAATGATTTTTTTTTACTTTCTGTGCTGACATTTTTCAAATAAAGTAAAATTTCTATATACATTTTTGTCCAAATTTATTGTGCTACATGTCTTTGATTTCTCCCACCCAGCATGGGCATGTGTAAAAATACACCCCAAAACACGTTATACTACTTCTCCTGAGTACGGCGATACCACATGTGTGACCCCCTTTTTGCAGCCTAGGTGCTCTAAGGGGCCCAACGTCCTATGAGTACCTTTAGGATTTCACAGGTCATTTTGAGGCATTTGGTTTCTAGACTACTCCTAAAATGCCAGGGTAGTATAGGAACCCCACGAGTGAACCTATTTCAGAAAGAAGACACCCCAAGGTACTCTGTTAGGAGTATGGTGAGTTCAAAGAAGATTTTATTTTTTGTCACAAGTTAGCGGAAATAGATTTTTACCAGGGATGGTCGTAGTCAGCCAACTTCGCTACGCTGGAACTACGCGTATTTTTACGCAAATACGCTTCGTAAAATACGGCTACGAAATCAGAAACTTTGTTACGTTTGCATCCCGTATACTACGCGTTAAAATACACAAGCTTCGCATCGTGCGAAGCGTAGTTGATGCGACCGCTTATGCCTTTATGCGGAAAAATTTCCGCAATAATCTCCTACATATGTGCATATATAAACTAATATAAGCGTACATTCCACCTTCCAATGCGGAATTGTATGCGTATAAAAGGGCAGGCGTAGTTTACGAGCAACCCTGATTCTTACTGTTTTTTTTTCACAAAGTGTCATTTTCTGCTAACTTGTGATAAAAAATAAAATCTTCTATGAACTCACCATACTCCTAACGGAATACCTTGGGGTGTCTTCTTTCTAAAATGGGGTCATTTGTGGGGTTCCTATACTGCCCTGGCATTTTAGGGGCCCTAAACCGTGAGGAGTAGTCTTGAAATCAAATGTCTCAAAATGGCCTGTAAAATCCTAAAGCAGGGGTAGGGAACCTTTTTGGCCGAGAGAGCCATAAACACGACATATTTTAAAATGAAATTCTGTGAGAGCCATACAATATGTTTAAAACTAAATACAAGGTAATGTGTACATTTTATGCAAAACAAACACTTTTTAAAGTACAATAAGTGTCTGCATTCTTTAATAACGTTGTTATGCAGTTGCTAATGGTTAGGATTAGGTTGTGAACTCCTGGGCAGGGGGAGATGGCTAGGGGTGGTGGGTTGGGAAGGCCGGTCAGGGGACAGGGGCGAAACTAGAAATCACTGGGCCCCCCCTGCGAAAATGTGGATGGGGCTCCCCCATAGGTGCCAAATAATCATAATGGGGCAGCGGTTCGCCATAAAGTAATTCTAATGCAGCAATGTTTCACCAGAAATTAATCGTAAAGTGGGGAGCATTTCACCATAAAATAATCGTACACTGGCCAGCATTCACCAGTAAATAATGGGAGCGGCAGGTCAGGGTGCGGAGAGGTAGGTCAAGGTGCTGGGTGGGCAGGTGATATTGCTTGGTGGGTGGACAGATGAGGTGCACAATAGTCCACATGGTGGAGGGCCGGCTGGCCACAAAATGCAATCTCATTGGCAGACGATTTCCCCACAAATGCAATCTCATTGGCAGACAATTTCCCCACAAATGCAATCTCATTGGCAGACAATTTCCCCACAAGTGCAATCTCATTGGCAGACTATTTCCCCACAAGTGCAATCTCATTGGCAGACGTTTTCCCCACAAGTGCAATCTCATTGGCAGACGTTTTCCCCACAAGTGCAATCTCATTGGCAGACAATTTCCCCACAAATGCAATCTCATTGGCAGACAATTTCCCCACAAATGCAATCTCATTGGCAGACAATTTCCCCACAAGTGCAATCTCATTGGCAGACTATTTCCCCACAAGTGCAATCTCATTGGCAGACGTTTTCCCCACAAGTGCAATCTCATTGGCAGACGATTTCCCCACAAGTGCAATCTCATTGGCAGACGATTTCCCCACAAATGCAATCTCATTGGCAGACAATTTCCCCACAAGTGCAATCTCATTGGCAGATGATTTCCCCACAAGTGCAATCTCATTGACAGACAATTTCCCCACAAATGCAATCTCATTGGCAAACTATTTCCCCACAAATGCAATTTCATTGGCAGATGCAATCTCATTGGCAGACGATTTCCCCACAAATGCAATCTCATTGGCAGACAATTTCCCCACAAGTGCAATCTCATTGGCAGACGATTTCCCCACAAGTACAATCTCATTAGCAGACAATTTCCCCACAAGTGTAATCTCATTGGCAGACGATTTCCCCACAAATGCAATCTCATTGGCAGACGCTTTCCCCACAAATGCAATCTCAATTGGCAGACTATTTCCCCACAAATGCAATCTCATTGGCAGACAATTTCCCTACAAATGCAATCTCATTGGCAGACGATTTCCCCACAAATGCCTATCCTATCTCATTGGCAGACGATTTCCCCACAAATGAATTTACCAGACTGGAGTGACCTCCTGGACCTGTCCTGGAGTGACTGCGGCGGCTCCTGCGGCGGCGGCGACGGCTGCTGCTGGCTTGTGCGCTCCGGAGCAGTACCTATGGGTGCGGCTGCCTCCGGGTCGCACGTCGTGGGGTCGGCTCCTCCCCCCACCAAGCTGCCTCAGTTCCCGCCGGCTGCGCCGATGTGTCACACGTAACGTGTGACATCACACAGGCAGCGCCAGCATCAGCGCAATTACAAACACCCGGCATGGAGGAGGGGGGCGGGGCGGCGGCGCAGATTACCGGCATGGAGGAGGGGGGCGGGGCGGCGGCGCAGATTACAGCGGGGCAGATTACTAAACACAGGCTCTCTGGCCGCTCTGTCACCCGTCTTTTAGCGAGCCAGAGAGCCATACGCAGGCATGAAAAGAGCCATATATGGCTCGCGAGCCATAGGTTCCCGACCCCTGTCCTAAAGGTACTCATAGGATGTTGGGCCCCTTAGCGCACCTAGGCTGCAAAAAAAGTGTCACACATGTGGTATCGCCGTACTCAGGAGAAGTAGTATAATGTTTTTTGTGGTGTATTTTTACATATACCCATGCTGAGTGGGAGAAATATCTCTGTAAATTACAATTTTTTGATTTTTTAACACACAATTGTCCATTTACAGAGATATTTCTCCCACCCAGCATGGTTATGTGTAAAAATACACCGCAAAACACATTATACTACTTCTCCTGAGTATGGCGATACCACATGTGTGATCCCTTTTTGCAGCCTAGGTGCGCTAAGGGGCCCAACGTCCTATGAGTACCTTTAGGATTTCACAGGTCATTTTGAAGCATTTGGTTTCTAGACTACTCCTCACGCTTTAGAGCCCCTAAAATGCCAGGGCAGTATTGGAACCCGACAAGTGACCCCATTTTAGAAAGAAGACACCCAAAGTATTCTGTTAGGAGTATGGTGAGTTCATAGAAGATTTTATTTTTTGTCACAAGTTAGCGGAAATTGGTTTTTATTTTTTTTTTTTTTTTTTCACAAAGTGTCATTTTCCACTAACTTGTGACAAAAAATAAAATCTTCTATGAACTCATCATACACCTAACGGAATACCTTAGGGTGTCTTCTTTCTAAAATGGGGTCACTTGGTGGGGTTCCTATACTGCCCTGGCATTTTAGGGGCCCAAAACCGTGAGGAGTAGTCTGGAAACCAAATGCCTCAAAATGCCTGTTCAGGGGTATAAGCATCTGCAAATTTTGATGACAGGTGGTCTATGAGGGGCCGAATTTTGTGGAACCGGTCATAAGCAGGGTGGCCTCTTAGATGACAGGTTGTATTGGCACTGAAGTGCAGGAAGCGCAGGATGTTCTCAAATCGTGACCTAGACATGGCAGCAGAGAACATGGGCATTTGATGTATTGGGTGTGTAGACCAATAAGACCGCAATACATTCTTTTTTACTAGACCCATGTTAAGGAGAAGGCCCCAAAAAATGTTACTTTCGGAAACTTGGAGTGGTTTCCACCGAAATGGCTGGCATGGTAGCTTCTTGGATTGGCGGTTGCGTATTGTGTGGCATAACGGTTGGTCTCAGCGACAATTAAGTCTCTACTACTGACCAGCAGTGATCAGAAAAAACAATTCTGGCACTGCGGTGGGGCGGGTGAGGGTTTGGCCGGGTGATCAGAAGCCCGCAGGGGGCAGATTAGGGCCTGATCTGATCGATAGGAGTGCTAGGGGGTGACAGGTGGTGACAGGAGGTGATTGATGGGTGTCTCAGTGGGTGATTAGAGGGGAGAATAGATGCAATCAATGCACTGGGGAGGTGATCGGGAGGAGGTCTGAGGGGGATCCGAGGGTTTGGCCGAGTGATCAGGAACCCACACGGGGCAAATTAGGGCCTGATCTGATGGGTAGGTATGCTAGGGGGTGACAGGTGGTGACAGGAGGTGATTGATGGGTGTCTCAAGGTGTAATTAGAGGGGGAAATAGATGCAAGCAATGCACTGGGGAGGTGATGGGGGGGGGGTGTCTGAGGGCGATCCGAGGGTCTGGGCGGGTGAATGGGTGCCCGCAAGGGGCAGTTTAGGCCCTGATCTGATGGGTAGCAGTGACAGGTAGTGACGGGGTGGTTGATGGGTGTTCAGTGGGTGATTAGAGGGAAGAACAGATGTAAACAATGCACTTCGGAGGCGATCTGAGGGCGGTCTGCGGGCAAACTGAGGGTGCGGGCGGGTGATCAGGTGCCCGCAAGGGGCAGGTTGGGGTCTTATCTGATGGATGTTAGTGACAGGTGGTGACAGGGGGTGATTGATGGGTGATTGACAGGTGATTGACAGGTGATCAGTGCGTGATTACAGGGAAGAATAGATGTATACAGTACACAGGGGGGGGGGGGGGGTCTGGGGAGGATCTGAGGGTGTGGGGGGGGGTGATCAGGAGTCCCCAGGGGGCAGTTTAGGACCTAACCTAAAAAATAGCGTTGACAGATAGTGACAGGGAGTGATTGATGGGTGATTAGAAGGGAGAACAGATGTAAACAATGCACTTCGGAGGCGATCTGAGGGCGGGTGTGCGGGCGATCTGAGGGTGTGGGGGGGTGATCAGGTGCCCCCAAGGGGCAGGTTAGGGTCTGATCTGATAGGTGTTAGTGACAGGGGGTGATTGACAGGTGATTACAGGCATACCTCCCAACTTTTTGAGATGAGAAAAAGGGACACTTAAGCCACACCCCTGGCCACGCCCCCACCACGTCTCTAGTCTTTCATACCATAAAAATTTCATAAAAAAATATGTTGTTTTATAATTCAAACCACACTGGTCCTTTCTATCCTGGTTAATTTTCCTTCATAGTAACATTTTACAATTAGTAATATATCAATTTAAAGGATGGGAATAAAGTTTAGAGTCAAACACATTTTTAGTATAGAAATGTATATATTTATATAGAAAGAGGGACAAAGTCCTGAAAGAGGGACAAATGAGGGTGAAAGAGGGACAGAGGGACAGGGCTCCCAAAAAGGGACTGTCCCTCCGAAAAAGGGACTGTTGGGAGCTATGATTACAGGGGAGAATAGATGTATACAGTACACAGGGGTGAGGGTCTGGGGAGGATCTGAGGGTGTGGGGGGTGATCAGGAGCCCCCAGGGGCAGTTTAGGACCTAAACTAAAAAATTGCGTTGACAGATAGTGACAGGGGGTGATTAGGGGGGTGATTGGGTGAAAACATGGGTCTGGGGGGTGGGCGGGGGGGTCTGAGGGGTGCTGTGGGCGATCAGAGGGCAGGGGGGTCAGATCAGTGTGTTTGGGTGCACATAGGGAGGGCTGCAGCCTGCCCTGGTGATCCCTCGATCACTGGGACCACCAGGGCAGGAGGCAGCCTGTATAATACGCTTTGTATACATTACAAAGCGTATTATACGCTTGTATGGCGGTGATCACAGTGTTTACATCCCGCCGACGCTTACCACCGGCCGGCGGGATGACGTCGCGGGTGGACGAAGCCTGTTGCCAGGGGCAGCGTGCGTCACCAGTGACGCGATCGCTGCCCCGCAGAGCCGAAAGGAGCCGCCGCCGAATGGCGTATTGCGGTCCTTTCGGCGTCCACTTTGCCGCCGCCAATCGGCTGTGGGCGGTCGGCAAGTGGTTAATGTTCTGGTAGAGTGACAATGTATTGAAGTGAATACATGCCCCCTCCCCATCACCTGTTTGTGTGATTTATCATATGAGTTTACTGTTTACGCACATTCAACATTCAAGGCACGCATTTAAAAGCATGGGCAGAACGATGGTCATTACATATGACTATGGTAAGAATAAGATTGTGAGCTCCTCCGAGGGACAGTGACTGATAAGTCTATAAACTCTGTACAGCGCTGTGGAAGATGTTGGCGCTATATAAATAATAAAAATAATAATGGCATCTTTGCCCTTCCTGCCCAAAGTGGCAAAAGCTGCAAGCAAGCATTGTTTATCAGCAAGACAGCAGTTAGCTGTTTGGAGCTGCTGCCCCTCCACTCCAACCTCACCCACTTGCCTGGGTATCCCACAATACACATGTAACTTCCGGTTTGCTGTGAGCAGATTTGTGGAATACAGTATACAGCACAGTCTGGTGCTCCATTGCTATACCTCCCAACTTTTGATGAGAAAGAGGGACACCTAAGTCACACCCCTTCAAGGCATTAAATCACACCCGTACTTTTGCAAACTGATGATAAATGGGTTTATTCATGACAGGTGTGGGCATAGCCAACTGTAAAATAACAGTCCCACATTTTCTCGCCAAACATTAATAAGCAAAGTGACACTGAAACGCCTATACATTCACAAAACCACACATAATATTGCAGCGTTACCTCCCGAGCCATCTGTAATATTGCAGCGTTACCTCCAGAAAAATACATAATATTGTACTGTTACCTCCAGAACCACACGTAATATTGCAGCGTTACCTCCAGAATCATACATAATATTGTAACGTTACCTCCAGAACCACACGTAGTGTTCCAGCATTACCTCCAGAACCACATGTAATATTGCAGCGTTACCTCCAGAACCACAAGTAATATTGCAGTGTTACCACTAGAACTACACGTAATATTACAACGGTACCTCCAGAACCACACATAATATTGCAGCGTTACCTCCAGAACCATACGTAATATTGCAGCGTTACCTCCAGAACCACACGTAATATTGCAACGTTACCTCCAGAACTACATGTAATATTGCAGCGTTACCTCCAGAACCACACATAATATTGCAGCGTTACCTCCAGAACCACACATAATATTGCAGCATTACCTCCAGAACCACACATAATATTACAGCGGTACCTGCAGAACCACACATAATATTGAAGCGTTACCACCACAACTACACATAATATTGAAGCATTACCACCACAACTACACATAATATTGCAGCGTTACCACCACAACTACACATAATATTGCAGCGTTACCTCCAGAACCACACCTAATATTGCAGCGTTATCACCAAAACCACACGTAATATTGCAGCGTTACCACCAGAACCATATGTAATATTGCAGCATTACCTCCAGAACCACATGTAATATTGCAGCATTACCTCCAGACCCACACATAATATTGCAGCGTTACCTCTAGAACCACGCGTAATATTGCTGCGTTACTTCCAGAACCACATATAATATTGCAACATTACCACCAAAACCACACTTAATATTACGGTGTTACCTCCAGAATCATTCGTAATATGGTAGCATTACCACCAGAATCCCTGCCATGCACCGAGGAGGACAAACAGTTCGAAACAGGCTGTCTGTATGTTGGAAAATAGTTACAACAGCGCTCACTGCCAATATGCACCCACAAGAGAGTCTCAAATAACCTAAGTCCGCCCACAGTTCTCAATTCACAATCAGCTGTTCTCAGTATCTCCACTGTACTGTAATGGCCCATACTCACGGGCGAGAAATGTGGCCTGTCGCCAGCACACGTGAGCGTGTGGGCGACAGGCTGGCGACAGCTTCTCGCCAGGTCCCTCCGCGTACACACGCGGAAGAGGGACCAGCGGCAAGGCGGAAGCTGTCGCTGACGTTCCTCCTCCCCCCGCCGGAAGCTCCATGTACCTACATGGAGGTTGCTGTTGCTAGTCCGCGTACTCACGCGGACTAGCGACAGTTGCGGCGGGGGGGCAGCGGCGACTGTCGCCATGCGATTGAAAGTTTCAATCGCATGGCGACATGAGCGGCGGGCGACAGTTCGGGGTGCGCGCGTGTGCGACGGCCCATACTCACGGGCGACCTGTCGCCGCAACACGCGCGCGCCGCGTGTTGAGGCGACAAAAGTCCCTCGTGAGTATGGGCCATAAGGCCTCTTTCACAGTGCGACGTTAAAGTCACACATTAGAAAAAGTTTTACCGTGTACTAACGCACAGCAATACTAAGGCCTCGATTCATAAACAGCAGTGCGATAACAAAAATCTTGTCGGGAAAATACCGCACTCGGTATTTTCCCGGTCTGTGTGCTAATTCATAAACATTTCCCCAGCTGCCCTTGGAGGTCGGTAAATTACCGCAGCCCATTGAGCGGTAGAGTAGAGCAGTGTGCCGATTCCCTCTTTGCCCTGCAGAAATGAATCACACAGACGGCTCTCTCTGGCTCTCCCACTGATGACTCAGACAGATGAGTCACACAGTCTTTCCCTGCCTGCAGAAATGACTCTTTCCCTGCCTGCAGAAATGACTCACACAGCCGACTCTTTCCACTGATGACTCAGACAGATGAGTCACACAGTCTTTCCCTGCCTGCTGAAATGATTCACACAGACGTCTCTCCGGCTCTCTCCACAGATGAATCAAACAGACTTTCGGATCTCTGCACTTTGCATTAATCAGAGCTGTCAGAGCTGTCGGTAACTTGTTAAGACCTCACCAGAGGTGTCGGTAACTACCGCCAGGCTTACCGCATGTTGCAGGCTTTATGAATTGACATTTGCTGACAATTTACTGACATGTGTTGTCGGTAACTGCAGCCAAGTCGGTAATTTAGCTCCCTCGTCGGTAATGTCAGCTTTTCATGCGGTAACAGCCTTTATGAATTGACATTTTGCTAAGTGGTCGGTAAAGTCTGCTGTTTTCAGCATTACCGCATGAGGTAATGCTTTATGAATCGAGGCCTAAGTGTGTGCGACATTCACAGTGCACACGTTGCATTTGTGTGTAACGTGTAGCATTATTAGAAAGTGCTGCATGCTGTGCGTTATACACATTATTAGTAGTGTGTTCGGGTTCGAGAACGTTCGCCGAACATCGCCGCGATGTTCGGGTGTTCGCGCCGAACTCCGAACATAATGGAAGTCAATGGGGACCCGAACTTTCGTGCTTTGTAAAGCTTCCTTACATGCTACATACCCCAAATTAGCAGGGTATGTGCACCTTGGGATTGGGTACAAGAGGAAAAAAAATATTTGAAAAAGAGCTTATAGTTTTTGAGAAAATTGATTGTAAAGTTTCAAAGGAAAAACTGTCTTTTAAATGCTGAAAATGTCATGTTTCTTTGCACAGGTAACATGCTTTTTACCGCCATGCAGTCATAAATGTAATAAAGAGAAGAGGTTCCATAAACAGGGACCGGTAACGCTAACCCAGCAGCAGCAGCAGCACACGTGATGGAACAGGAGGAGGCGCAGGAGGAGAAGGCCACGCTTTTTGAGACACAACAACCCAGGCCTTGCATGAGGACAAGAAGCGTGCGGATAGCATGCTTTTTACCGCCATGCAGTCATAAATGTAATAAAGAGAAGAGGTTCCATAAACAGGGACCGGTAACGCTAACCCAGCAGCAGCAGCAGCACACGTGATGGAACAGGAGGAGGCGCAGGAGGAGAAGGCCACGCTTTTTGAGACACAACAACCCAGGCCTTGCATGAGGACAAGAAGCGTGCGGATAGCATGCTTTTTACCGCCATGCAGTCATAAATGTAATAAAGAGAAGAGGTTCCATAAACAGGGACCGGTAACGCTAACCCAGCAGCAGCAGCAGCACACGTGATGGAACAGGAGGAGGCGCAGGAGGAGAAGGCCACGCCTCTTGAGACACAACAACCCAGGCCTTGCATGAGGACAAGAAGCGTGCGGATAGCATGCTTTTTACCGCCATGCAGTCATAAATGTAATAAAGAGAAGAGGTTCCATAAACAGGGACCGGTAACGCTAACCCAGCAGCAGCAGCAGCACACGTGATGGAACAGGAGGAGGCGCAGGAGGAGAAGGCCACGCTTTTTGAGACACAACAACCCAGGCCTTGCATGAGGACAAGAAGCGTGCGGATAGCATGCTTTTTACCGCCCTGCAGTCATAAATGAAATAAAGAGAAGAGGTTCCATAAACAGGGACCGGTAACGCTAACCCAGCAGCAGCAGCAGCACACGTGATGGAACAGGAGGAGGCGCAGGAGGAGAAGGCCACGCTTTGAGACACAACAACCCAGGCCTTGCATGAGGACAAGAAGCGTGCGGATAGCATGCTTTTTACCGCCATGCAGTCATAAATGTAATAAAGAGAAGAGGTTCCATAAACAGGGACCGGTAACGCTAACCCAGCAGCAGCAGCACACGTGATGGAACAGGAGCAGGCGCAGGAGGAGAAGGCCATGCTTTTTGAGACACAACAACCCAGGCCTTGCATGAGGACAAAAAGCGTGCGGATATAGCAGCAATGCTTTTTGCCGCCATGCAGTCATAAATGTAATACAGATGAGAGGTTCAATAAACAGGGACCGGAAACGCTAAACCATCCCAGATGTTCATTGGTCATGTTACTTGGTTGGGGTCCTGGAGTGTTGCGTAGTCGTTTCCAATCCAGGATTGATTCATTTTAATTTGAGTCAGACGGTCTGCATTTTCTGTGGAGAGGCGGATACGCCGATCTGTGACGATGCCTCCGGCAGCACTGAAACAGCGTTCCGACATAACGCTGGCTGCCGGGCAAGCCAGAACCTCTATTGCGTACATTGCCAGTTCGTGCCAGGTGTCTAGCTTAGATACCCAATAGTTGAAGGGTGCAGATGGATTGTTAGACACAGCTACGCCATCTGACATGTAGTCCTTGACCATCTTCTCCAGGCGATCGGTGTTGGAGGTGGATCTGCACGCTTGCTGTTCAGTGGGCTGCTGCTGCATGGGTGTCAAAAATGTTTCCCACTCCAAGGACACTGCCGATACCATTTCCTTTTGGGCACTAGCTGCGGCTTGTGTTGTTTGCTGCCCTCCTGGTCGTCCTGGGTTTGCGGAAGTCAGTCTGTCGGCGTACAACTGGCTAGAGGAGGGGGAGGATGTCAATCTCCTCTCTAAAGTCTCCACAAGGGCCTGCTGGTATTCTTCCATTTTGACCTGTCTGACTCTTTCTTCAAGCAGTTTTGGAACATTGTGTTTGTACCGTGGATCCAGAAGGGTATAAACCCAGTAATTGGTGTTGTCCAGAATGCGCACAATGCGTCTGTCGCGTTTAATGCAGTCTAGCATGAATTGAGCCATGTGTGCCAGAGTCCTACCAGAATCCTCATCATCCTCTTGTGAGCGTTGTGATAGTTGTTGTGATGCATCATAGTCGTCACCTTCTTCCTGGTCTGCTTCTGCTGACCATTCGCGCTGAATTGTGGAAGTCCAACGTGCACCGCTCTAGCCCTCGTCAGTGGTGGCAGGAAATTCCTACTCCAACTCCAGCTGTTCCTCCTCCTCTTCTTCGTCATAGCTGCTGGGGCCAGCGTTTCCTGAGGCGGATGGCCTGATGTTGGTACCATCACGCTGATCGTTTTCTCCTTCAGATTCCCCCAGTTGCATCATGACAGCTGTTTCCTTGATTTTCAACATTGACCTCTTCAGTAAACACAGCAGTGGTATGGTAATGCTGACTGAAGAGTTGTCACTGCTCACAAGCAACGTGGATTGCTCAAAATTTTGGAGGACTTGGCAGAGGTCCAACATGTTGGCCCAATCGGATCCACAGAAGCTTGGCAGCTGGCCGGATGCGCCTCGGTACTGCGCCGTCATGTACTGGACCACTGCACTCTTCTGCTCGCAAAAGCGGGCTAGCATGTGCAGCGTAGAATTCCAGCGTGTAGGGACATCACACAGCAAGCGATGGTGGGGGAGATTGAAGCGCTCCTGCATCTTGGCGAGTGCCCCCGAAGCAGTACTTGAATTTCTACAATGTTTGGCCACTCGTCGCACCTTCAACAGAAGATCGGCCACGCCTGGGTATGTCTTCAGGAACCGCTGAACTACTAGGTTCATCACGTGCGCCAGGCAAGGGATGTGTGTCAGCTTAGCCAACCTTAAAGCGCAAATGAGATTACTCCCATTATCACACACAACCATGCCCGGTTTCAGGTCCAGCGGTGCCAGCCACAAATCCGTCTGTTCCTTTATTCCCCTCCAAATTTCCTCCCCTGTGTGCTGCTTATCCCCAAGGCAGATCAGCTTCAGCAACGCTTGCTGACGCATGCCAACAGCTGTGCTGCACTGCTTCCATGATCCTACTGCTGCTGGTGCTGGGTTCGCGTTTCCGGATGAGGTACAGCTTTGAGATGCGTTGGAGGAGAAGGAGTCAGAGAGGTAGCTGCTGCTGTTGTTATCCAGTGGGAGGGACGGCGGTGCAGCTGTTTGCGGCGTGGGCAACACCCGCGCCGTAGCAGGTGAGGAATCGCTGCCAGGCTCCACAAGGTTCACCCAGTGCGTGGTAAGGGAGATGTATCGACCCTGGCCGAACGCACTCGCCCAGGTGTCAGTGGTGAGGTGAACCTTGCAGGCAACGGCATTCTTCAAGCTTCGGGTTATTTTGCTGACCACATGCTCATGCAACTCAGGCACTGCAGAGCGCGCAAAGTGGTAGCGGCTGGGAACCACGTAACGTGGGATGGCCACTGACATCATGCCCTTGAAGCTGTTTGTCTCCACCACTCGATATGGCAGCATTTCGCAGGCCAGAAGCTTGGCTATGCTGGCTGTTACTGCCACGGCCCGGGGGTCATTTGCTGGCAATTTTCTCTTGCGCTCAAACATCTCCGAGACAGACAACTGAACCGTAGGGCTTCACACTGAAGGGCTGTTGGTTGTTGTGTTTGATGAAGACTGGGAGACCTCAAGAGCACTACTCCGGAAAGTGACAGTGTCAGCGTCGTCTGATGTTTGTGAATGTTGTGAACCACGCAATGGCTGGGCTACTGCTGCTGCTGAGGCGGGTCTGGTGCTGAGTCTGGTGAACCCAAGGGAGGCAGTGTTGCTGGTACCCTGTCCTGTCGAGTTTGCCCACAGAGTGGGATGTTTGGATAGCATGTGGCGGCTCATGCTGGTGGTGGAGAGGTTGTTAATACTTTTCCCCCTGCTCAGGCGGGTCTTGCACACCTTGCAAATCGCCATGGTAACATCCTCAGTGCAGTCTTCAAAGAAAGCCCAGACTTTGGAGCACCTGCCTTGCTGGCGATTTCTGTTTGCGCCTCTTTTGCCTCTCAAAGGAACTTCCACGCTTGTGGTGCCTGAAATTTCGCGCCGCCTACCTTGTGGCACAAGGCGAACTCGTGCAGCAGTGGGTTCTTCAACAGACTCATCTGTACTGCTGCTACGACGGCGATGTTCTCGTTCACAAACAAAATCTGGGTCTCTGTCCACATTGTCCATACCCTCCTCTTCCATCTCCTCAAACTCGTCATATGTCATTGTGGGGGGCCGCCGCCGTGGAGTAGAGCTCCCCAGAACAACCTCTGCGCAGCTCACTCCAACGTCGTCTTCCAGAGCTTCTCGGCCGACCTCCTGCAATTGCAACCCCTCCTGCCCAACTTGCTCTGGGATTTGGGTTTCAAAGTCCTCGGACTCGCCTTGATGTATTTCAGTGCCCGGTGCATTTCCCACAGTTAATGGTTGTGAATCCGGGCACAATATTTCTGGCTGTTCCTCCATTGACCTTTCAAAGGTGGAAGTTTGTTGGCCTGGGAATAGCTCCTGCGAATACCCCATTGTGTCCTGAGGTAATTCATCGGACTGGTTATCTGGCAGTTGTGTGCGTGGTGTCGCTGCCGGTTGTGTCAGCTTTGTGCCCACTGGCTCCTTGTAACTGGCTGAGGACTCGGACCTCGTGCGTGATGTGCTGGTGCTGCTTAACCCACTGCTGGACGCTTGAGAGGTCATCCAAGTAATTATCTGGTCCTGTTCTTTTGGATCTGTGAGGGTTGTTGTCCTGGACAACATGGGCAGTATTGAGTGGGTTTTCTTGGGTGCTCCCCTGTGGCCTGTACGTGAACCGTCAGGGGAAACACCTCTTCCCTTGCCCCTCCCTCTTTCACCGGATTTCTTCCTCATTTCACTTATCCTTAAAGTACACGCTGACTGGCAGCAGTACAGTGGCAGTACAGAAATGCTATACAGTGGTGGGTGAGCGGTGTACCACTATTGCCAGCAGCGAAACAGAGCACAATGCTATACAGTGGCGGGTAAGCGGTGTACTACTGTTCCCAGCAGACACAGAGTGGCAGTAAACACAATGCTATATAGTGTGGCTGAGCCGTGTACACACAGTGGCAGTAAACAATGCTATATAGTCTGGCTGAGCGGTGTACACAGAGTGGCAGTACACACAATGCTATATTGTCTGGCTGAGCCGTGTACACACAGTGGCAGTAAACAATGCTATATAGTCTGGCTGAGCCGTGTACACACAGTGGCAGTAAACAATGCTATATAGTCTGGCTGAGCAGTGTACACACAGTGGCAGTACACACAATGCTATATAGTCTGGCTGAGCGGTGTACACACAGTGGCAGTACACACAATGCTATATAGTCTGGCTGAGCGGTGTACACAGAGTGGCAGTAAACAATGCTATATAGTCTGGCTGAGCGGTGTACACACAGTGGCAGTACACACAATGCTATATAGTCTGGCTGAGCGGTGTACACACAATGCTATATAGTCTGGCTGAGCGGTGTACACAGAGTGGCAGTACACACAATGCTATATAGTCTGGCTGAGCGGTGTACACAGAGTGGCAGTAAACAATGCTATATAGTCTGGCTGAGCGGTGTACACAGAGTGGCAGTACACACAATGCTATATAGTCTGGCTGAGCCGTGTACACAGAGTAGCAGTAAACAATGCTATATAGTCTGGCTGAGCGGTGTACACACAGTGGCAGTACACACAATGCTATATAGTCTGGCTGAGCGGTGTACACAGAGTGGCAGTACACACAATGCTATATAGTCTGGCTGAGCCGTGTACACACAGTGGCAGTAAACAATGCTATATAGTCTGGCTGAGCCGTGTACACACAGTGGCAGTAAACAATGCTATATAGTCTGGCTGAGCGGTGTACACAGAGTGGCAGTACACACAATGCTATATAGTCTGGCTGAGCGGTGTACACAGAGTGGCAGTAAACAATGCTATATAGTCTGGCTGAGCGGTGTACACAAAGTGGCAGTACACACAATGCTATATAGTCTGGCTGAGCGGTGTACACAGAGTGGCAGTAAACAATGCTATATAGTCTGGCTGAGCCGTGTACACACAGTGGCAGTGCCAGTAAACAATGCTATATAGTCTGGCTGAGCGGTGTACACAGAGTGGCAGTAAACAATGCTATATAGTCTGGCTGAGCGGTGTACACAGAGTGGCAGTAAACAATGCTATATAGTCTGGCTGAGCGGTGTCCACAGAGTGGCAGTACACACAATGCTATATAGTCTGGCTGAGCCGTGTACACACAGTGGCAGTAAACAATGCTATATATAGCGTGGCTGAGCGAGGTACACAGTGGCAGTACACACAATGCTATATAGTGTGGCTGAGCGAGCGGTGTACTACTGTTCCCAGCAGCGACACACAATGACTGGGGGGACCCTGGCTAGCGTGGCTGGAGCGCGAACTACCCTGCCTGCATACCCAAAGCTAAACCCACAGACAAATGGCGGAGATATGACGTGGTTCGGGTATTTATTTACCCGAACCACGTGACCGTTCGGCCAATCAGAGCGCGTTCGGGCCGAACCACGTGACCCGTTCGGCCAATCAGAGCGCGTTCAGGGTCCGAACCACGTGACCCGTTCGGCCAATCACAGCGCTAGCCGAACGTTCGGCCATGCGCTTTTAGTTCGGCCATGTGGCCGAACGGTTTGGCCGAGCACCATCAGGTGTTCGGCCGAACTCGAACATCACCCGAACAGGGTGATGTTCTGCAGAACCCGAACAGTGGCGAACACTGTTCGCCCAACACTAGTTATTAGCTGCGTTGGACTGTTTGCACATGCTCAGTAATGACCTGAAAGCATACTTTTCATTGCCTGTATGCCTACTGTATGCGACGATAACTGGGCATAGAGTTGCGTTGTGACATTTTTGGGACGTTGTGTTGTTAGTTTGCGTTTAACCATTTAATGGCAATGTATCGTATTAAAACGTCATGCTTTTGCCTGTTAATGGCAACATGACGTTTTAATGCGTCGCGCGTTCCCGCCGCCGCTCCGCACGTGTGCGCGCCGCTACCGCCGCCATTACCGTCGGGATCCCGTGCTGAGTGATTGGGAAAGAGGACCGAGCGGTCCTCTACCCAATCGCACTGCCTGGAGTGAATGGACGCGACCGCAAACAGCGGGTAAAATAACACTTCCAACCCCCCCCCCCCCCCCAAAAAAAAAACACTTGTAAATAAAAATCAGCTTAAAATAAATAAATAAATAGTTGCCTTAGGGACTCAGCTTTTTTTAATCTATATTTTATGGGTGAAAATTAATTTTAATTTATTATATAGGGGCTGGTAATTATGGCCAGAACAAAAAAAACAAAACAGAAAAATAACACCTATAATTCAAAATAATATATTGTCGCCATACATTGTGATAGGGACATAATTTAAACGGTTTAATAATCGGGACAACTGGGCAAATAAACGGTGTTTGTTTTAACCACACGAGAATGTTTAATTTTAAAACTATAATGGCTGAAAACGGAGAAATAATTATTTTTTTCCATTTTTTTTGTTTTTTTCCCATTAAAACGCATTTAGGATAAAAAAATTCTTAGCAAAATGTACTACCCACAGAAAGCCTAATTGGTGGCGAAAAAAACGAGGTATAGATCATTTTTTTGTGATAAGTAGTAATAAAGTTATTAGGGAATAAAAGGGAGGAGCACTGACAAGTGAAAATTGCTCTGGTTCGTTAGAGTAAAAACCCTTGGGGGTGAACTGGTTAACGTCCCATCAAACCGCAACCCCCACTGTGAAAGAGGCCTAACTGTTGGTTGCTTCTGATATAAATGATAAGGCAACAAACTCACCAGCTCCTCTGTCTCTTAAAGTGAACCTAAACAAAATCAAATAAAAAAAGTTTCACTTTCCTGGGGCTTCTATCAGCCCCCTGCTGCTGCCCTGTGCACGCGCCGTCACTCAACAATTCTCCGCTCCCCCGCCATGGCTCAGTTCAGTTTCAGAGCGACCGGCCAGAGGATTAGAGATGTAGCGAACGGTTCGCAGGCGAACATTGGGGGTTCGCGTTCGCCTGCGCCAGGCGAACTTTTCCGGAAGTTCGATTCGCCCCATAATGCACTATGAGTGTCAACTTTGACCCTCTGCATCACAGTCAGCAGGCACATTGTAGCCATTCAGGCTACAGTAAGCCCTGGAGCCCCACCCCCCCTTATATAAGGCAGGGTCCGGCGGCCATTACACTCACTCGTGTGCCTGCTAGAGTGAGGAAAGGGACAGCTGCTGCAGACTTGTTCTTCTAGGGACAGATTAGTTAGGTTCTTGGCTGCTTAGTTTGCTCCTGGCTGATTGTTATTGCTTTTATAGCACCCTAGCTCTTTTCAGAGCTCATCCTGTACTTTTTTTTTTTTTACTGTGTGTCAAACTGACACTTTTGTTGCATGCACAGCCTTGCTAATTGATAGTGTGTGTGTGCCACTGCCAGCAGCCCAGGGCCAGCACATTCAGTGACTGACTACCTGTGTGTGTGACAGGGAGCTGCACATTGTACTACCCAGTACTGCATATACCCAGTACCTGTTGTGTTTACTTAACCCACCTCATCACTGCATATACCTAGCTTTGTGTTGAGTGAACCCAGCTCACTGCATCCTACTACTACCTGTTGTGTTTACTTAACCCACCTCATCACTGCACATAACTACCTGTAGTGTTGAGTGAACCCAGCTCACTGCATATACCTACTACCTGTTGTGTTTACTTAACCCACCTCATCACTGCACATAACTACCTGTAGTGTTGAGTAAACCCAGCTCACTGCATATACCTACTACCTGTTGTGTTGAGTGAACCCAGCTCACTGCATATACCTACTACCTGTTGTGTTGAGTGAACCCAGCTCACTGCATATACCTACTACCTGTTGTGTTTACTTAACCCACCTCATCACTGCACATAACTACCTGTAGTGTTGAGTAAACCCAGCTCACTGCATATACCTACTACCTGTTGTGTTGAGTGAACCCAGCTCACTGCATATACCTACTACCTGTTGTGTTGAGTGAACCCAGCTCACTGCATATACCTACTACCTGTTGTGTTGAGTGAACCCAGCTCACTGCATATACCTACTACCTGTTGTGTTTACTTAACCCACCTCATCACTGCACATAACTACCTGTAGTATTGAGTGAACCCAGCTCACTGCATATACCTACTACCTGTTGTGTTGAGTGAACCCAGCTCACTGCATATACCTACTACCTGTTGTGTTGAGTGAACCCAGCTCACTGCATATACCTACTACCTGTTGTGTTGAGTGAACCCAGCTCACTGCATATACCTACTACCTGTTGTGTTTACTTAACCCACCTCATCACTGCATATACCTAGCTTTGTGTTGAGTGAACCCAGCTCACTGCATATACCTACTACCTGTTGTGTTTACTTAACCCACCTCATCACTGCGCATAACTACCTGTAGTGTTGAGTGAACCCAGCTCACTGCATATACCTACTAGCTGTTGTGTTGAGTGAACCCAGCTCACTGCATATACCTACTACCTGTTGTGTTGAGTGAACCCAGCTCACTGCATATACCTACTACCTGTTGTGTTTACTTAACCCACCTCATCACTGCATATACCTAGCTTTGTGTTGAGTGAACCCAGCTCACTGCATATACCTACTACCTGTTGTGTTGAGTGAACCCAGCTCACTGCATATACCCACAACCTGTTGTGTTTACTTAACCCACTTCATCACTGCACATAACTACCTGTTGTGTTGAGTAAACCCAGCTCACTGCATATACCTACTACCTGTTGTGTTGAGTGAACCCAGCTCACTGCATATACCTACTACCTGTTGTGTTGAGTGAACCCAGCTCACTGCATATACCTACTACCTGTTGTGTTGAGTGAACCCACCTCACTGCATCCAAGTACCTTTACTGTTCAGTGAACCCAGCTCACTGCATCCTACTACCTGTTGTGTTGAGTAAACCCACCTCACTGCATCCTAGTACCTTTACTGTTCAGTGAACCCAGCTCACTGCATATACCTAGCATCCCCCCGAGATGGACAAAATGGACAAACCAGGTAGAGGAAGAGGTAGAGGCAGACCCAGGCACTGGCAGGTCTGTGCGAGGTGGTGTTGCTGTGATTTCGTGCGGACCTGCCCCTAAATACAGTGCTCAGAAGAAGGCACGTGCCATCACTTCCCAAAATCGTGAGGAGGTGATTGAGTATTTAACACAGAACACCTCATCTCCCGCAGCCACCAGCGCTACAACAAGCACCACATCCGCTGCATTTGACACTTCGCAGGAGTTATTTGGTGGTTGTGGTGGTGAAATCACCGATTCACAGCCACTACTGCAATAACAAGAAGAAGGCGCAGGTACACCACCTCCTACGTCTGAGTTAGGTGGCGATAGTATGGACGTAGCGTGTGTGGATTTGGATGATGGACCACCTGAAGTTGGTGCAGTTGAGGAGGTTTCTGAGGAAAGCGCAGTTGACCAGGAGGATTATGATGACGATTATACGGATACCACATATGTTCCCGGTAGAGGAGATGACCAGGGGGACAGTTCAGAGGAGGAGTCAGAGAGGACTAGGAGGAGACGACTCCATGATAGAAGCAGAGAGAGCTCGTCCTCAGAAACAGCTGGGGGCAGTGTCCAGCGCCATGTATCGCCAGCTATGGCCAGACAGCCAACATGCCCTTCAACGTCAGCTGCTGATGCCACCGTAGCGCCATCAGCCCAGGGGGGCTCAGCGGTTTGGAAATTTTTTAACGTGTGTGTCTCCGATCGGAGCAAAGCCATCTGTTGTCTCTGCCAGCAAAAATTGAGCCGTGGAAAGGCCAACTCTCACGTAGGGACAAGTGCCTCACGAAGGCACCTGGAGAGAAGGCACAAACAGCTATGGCAAGAACACCTGAGGAAAAGCAGCACTCCTCAAAAGACAAGCCACCCTCCTCCTCTTCCTCCTTCAGGTGCATCGTCTTCATCCACTTTCTCTCTTGTACCTTCACAGCCACCCTCCTCCACACCGCCTCTTCCCTTCAGCGGTTCCTTCTCCTCTGCCCACAGCAGTACCCAGCTGTCCGTGAAGTAAGTATTTGAGCGGAAGAAGCAAATGTCTGCCAGTCACCCTCTTGCCCGGCTTCTGACAGCTGGTGTGGCGGAACTATTAGCTCGCCAGCTATTACCATACAAGCTTGTGGAGTCGGAGGCTTTCCGTAAGTTTGTGGCCATTGGTACACCGCAGTGGAAGATACCAGGCCGCAATTATTTTTCACAAAAGGCCATACCCAAACTCTACCGTGCAGTTGAGAGGCAAGTGGTGTCATCTCTGGCACACAGCGTTGGGTCAAGGGTCCACCTGACCACGGATGCCTGGTCTGCCAAGCACGGGCAGGGCCACTACATTACATACACAGCCCATTGGGTCAACCTGGTGACCGATGGCAGCAAGCAGGGAGTACGTGGCTGCGCAGAGGACCAACTTGTCACACCTCCACGGCTTGCAGGCAGGCCTCCAGCCACCTCCTCTCCACCTGCTATCACCGCTTCGCTGTTGTCATCCTCCTCCTCCTTGGCTGGTGCCGCCATCTCCTCTCCAGCTACACAGCCCCAGCACCCCAGGGCCTATGCTGCATGCCAGGTGCGACGGTGTCAAGCAGTGTTAGACATGTCTTGCCTGAAAGCGGAGAGTCACACTGGAGCAGCTCTCCTGCCTGCTCTTAACAAACAGGTGGAGCAATGGCTGACCCCGCACAAGCTTGAGATCGGCAACGTGGTGTGTGACAACGACAGCAATCTCATTGCTGCGTTGAATTTGGGAAAGCTGACACACATACCCTGCATGGCACATGTGCTTAATCTGGTCGTGCAAAGATTTGTGTCCAAGTACCCAGGCTTAGAGGACGTCCTGAAGCAGGCCAGGAAGTTGTGTGGACAAGGCCATTGTAACGATCGGTGTAACACAGAGAGGATCTGATTACCGGTGATCTGCAGTATCACTGGGAATACAGATATATACCAGATTATTGATGATCTGCAGTATCACCGATAATCCGATATATTTGCTAACCTCTGGACACCCGAGTAGAGTAAGAGTGATTGGTGCAACAGTAATACGTAGAGGACTAAGCCTCAGAGCAGTAAGGAGTACTGCACAAATTCCTTCCGAAGACCTGGACTCTCCCGGGGGGAGGAGTCAGGCTGAGAGTAGGAAGGACAAAACGAGAGTGACACTCAGGAGGGAGTGTCACTACCAGGACTGGGAACCACCTCTAACAGTAAGGTCGGTTCTCGAGGTCGGACAAGCCAGGTCGTTACCACACAGACAGATAAAGTACAGATTCAGGAGGCAGATGCGGGGTTTAATAAACAAGCAGGGTTCGGCAACAGGGTATCAGAAATATCGAGGTACAGAATCAGGAGGCAGATGCAGAGTCTAAGGGCGAGCCGGGGTTCGGCAACAGAGTATCAGAATAGCAAGGTACAGGATCAGAGTTCAGAAGAATAGTCAGGCAAGCAGAAGGTCATAACAGATAATCACAATCAAACTAGTACTTTAGACTATCAACAGAATCTAGCTAAGTGTAGGATTACAGCTCCTGCTGGTCCCGGCACACTTTAGGATCTGACTCAGGTCTGAGTGCTACCACGTAGTGATCGCAACGCCAGGCAACCAGCAACTAAACAGCCAGCAGTATATATACTAAAACACTCTCCAGCCCCTCCCTAAGTGCTGGACCAATGAGAAGGAGCAAAGTTGTCAGCTGATCAGCTTGGTCAGCTGACCCTTTTCTGGCTGCCATATAAGTTCTGCCTCTCCGCGCGCACGCGTGTCATTCTGAACCTTGGTGGACTATCAGTCCCAGCCACACCAGTACTGTCTTGCAATGTTTCTGCTGACCCATGCGCGGGGTTGGTCGCACTGCCATCAGCGCAGGCGGCGGCCTCCCCGTGCTGGGTTAAACGTGTCCGCAACAGGGCCATGCGCGCTAACCGCTGCATCCGACGCGGCGGTTTCTCCGCGTTCCGCCATGCCCTTCATGGAAACAGCCGCCTCACGCTGAGTAGAGGCGGCTGTTTCTCCACGTTTCCTCACAGCCATGGCACGCTTTGCGGAGATTCAGCGTAGAATGAACTTGCCGGTGAGACGCCTGATTTGCGATAGCCCGACTCGCTGGAATTCCACCCTGCTGATGTTCTCTCGCCTGCTAGACCAGGAAACAGCCATCACCCAGTACCTGTATAATTACAGTACAAGGACACAATCTGGAAGGATGGGGATGTTGTGGCCCAACAACTGGACACTGATGCGAAATGCATGCAGGGTCATGGAGCCCCTTGAGGAGGTGACCAAACTGGTGAGTCGCGATGAGGGCACCATCAGCGACTTGATCCCCTACGCCTACTTCCTGGAGCGTGCCGTGCGTAAAGTGGTGGATACAGCTGTGGAGGAGCGTGAACAAGAAGAGTTACGGCAGCAGGAGTCGTGGGAGCCATTTACACCCGAACCCGATGTTTCCACAACACAGGCGGCAGCACAGAAGGGGGAGGAGGAGGAAGAAAAGGAGTCATGTGGGGAAGGAGAGAAGTCAGACTCTGATGATGGTGTGGAGGAGGAAGAGGCGGCGGAAGGAGAACAACCGCGGCAGCCATCACAGGGGGCTTCTGCTGCTCCACGTTCCCGTGGTATTGTTCGTGGCTGGGGGGAGGAAGAGGAGTTGCGTCCCATCACTGAGGAAGAGCAAGAGGAGATGGAGAGTACATCTGCATCCAGCTTTGTGCAGATGTCCTCTTTCATGTTGTCCAGCCTGTTGAGGGACCCCCGTATCAAAAAACTCAAGACGAATGACCTGTACTGGGTGGCCACGATACTAGACCGTCGGTACAGGCACAAAGTGGCGGACCTGTTACTAACTCAACAAAAGCCGGAAAGGATGCAGCACTTGCAGAACAAGCTGTCGATGATGCTTTACAATGCATTTAAGGGTGATGTGGCTGCAAAACGCAATCAAGGTACCACTGGCAGTAACCCTCCTCCTCCCAAGTCCATGCAGGCAAGGACAGGATGCTCCAGCGATCTCAGGGTGATGTCGGACATGCGGACGTTCTTTAGTCCAACTCCTCGCCATAATCCTTCCGGATCCACCCTCCAACAACGCCTGGAGCGGCAGGTAGCCGACTACCTGGCCTTGAGTGTGGATGTAGACTCTGCGAAAAGCGACGATGAACCCTTGGACTACTGGTTGCGCAGGCTTGACCTGTGGCCAGAGCTGTCCCAATTTGCCATACAACTTCTCTCTTGCCCTGCCGCGAGCGTCCTGTCAGAAAGGACCTTCAGTGCAGCTGGAGGCATAGTTACTGAGAAGAGAAGTCGCCTAAGTCACGACAGTGTTCAGTACCTGACCTTTATCAAAATGAATGAGGAATGGATCACGGAGGGCTACTGCACGACCGAAGACTAAGTCAGTCCCCACACACAGCATCTCTGCCTGCAGGTCGCTTGACTGCCTTCTCCGCCACCACCAACAGGGTCCAGGACTCTAGGCGGATTCCTGAATTTTTAAGGCCGCTGTTAGCAGCGGCCGCTATACTAATTTTTCTGGTGCGTGTACATGTGCCCATCCCCCTTCGTGATCATTACCTTGCCGCGGTGAAGGGGCTTGCGCATCACAATGAAGCAATGACCACCGGCTATTTGAGTGTCTCGGGTGGGGGTGGCACACAAAAGATAATAAGGTCGTTGCTTCATTGTGGTCAGACCAAATTTGATCAGCTAGACAGTCACTGTTCTGTCATTCAGCTACATCAGCCGGGCGAGCATATGGGCTGAAAAGCCACCATCACCTGCACTCTCGTCATGGTGCGCACCAGTCCAGCACGGCCGTCACTACACAAACGGCTGTTTGCAGTCACTGTATACCTTTCACTGCATCTGTGACTGCACATTATACCTGGCAGTCAGTGCATAACTTGCACTTGAATGGATACACTTTTAAACAATTTAAAAATACAACCATCTAAACTTTCAAACAATTTAAAAATACAACCATCTAAACTTTCAAACAATTTAAAAATACAACCATCTATCATTTTCAAACAATTAAAAAAAAGGCAAAAAAACTTGCCCTCCGTAAAACATTCTTGGAAAATGCTTTCATAGTTACATAGTTATTTTGGTTGAAAAAAGACATACGTCCATCGAGTTCAACCAGTACAAAGTACAACTCCAGCCCGTCCCCCACATACCCCTGTTGATCCAGAGGAAGGCGAAAAAAAACCCACAAGGCATGGTCCAATTAGCCCCAAAAAGGGAAAAATTCCTTCCTGACTCCAGATGGCAATCAGATAAAATCCCTGGATCAACATCATTAGGCATAACCTAGTAATTGTAGCCATGGATGTCTTTCAACGCAAGGATAGCATCTAAGTCCCCTTTAAATGCAGGTATAGAGTTTGCCATAACGACTTCCTGTGGCAATGCATTCCACATCTTAATCACTCTTACTGTAAAGAACCCTTTCCTAAATAAATGGCTAAAACGTTTTTCCTCCATGCGCAGCTCATGTCCTCTAGTCCTTTGAGAAGGCCTAGGGACAAAAAGCTCATCCGCCAAGCTATTATGTTGCCCTCTGATGTATTTATACATGTTAATTAGATCTCCTCTAAGGCGTCTTTTCTCTAGACTAAATAAACCCAGTTTATCTAACCTTTCTTGGTAAGCGAGACCTTCCATCCCACGTATCAATTTTGTAGCTCGTCTCTGCACCTGCTGTAAAACTGCAATATCTTTTTTTGTAATGTGGTGCCCAGAACTGAATTCCATATTCCAGATGTGGCCTTTCGACTTGGTTTGTCTTCCGCTGGGTCAAGGGTCCATCTGACCACAGATGCCTGGTCTGCAAAGCACGGTCAGGGCAGCTACAGCATGGGTCTCAGCAGGCTCCCACTTCGGGCCGGAATACAACCTTCATTCCCCGCGGTGACAATGGCAGACTTGCCCTCCATAAGGGATTCCCGTTAAAAGGATTTAAAGTTGATTCATTACAATTAGGGCCTCAAAGTCCTGTATTGCATGCCTGCCTGCTGCCCTCCTTGGATGTGCAGTGGTAGCCGTTGTTCAGGCTCCACACCGGATTCAAACCCCTCATTCCCCGGCCATTACCCGGGGTCACAATGGCAGACTTGCCCGCCTCCACAGGATTCTCATTCTAGCGGTACTGAACAAGTACACAGCAAGTAGAAAATGTAATTTAAAAACAAAGCATAAGCTTTTTAACAATGCCATGGAAAGTTGAGAAGGAAGTCACACATTACCTGACATCACTGAGTGAGGAAGAGCAATCTCGCCATGTTGCGCAGTAGTCCAGCATGGCCGTCACTACACAAACAGCTGTTTGCGGTGCGTTACACAGTGAGTTTGGTGTGTCAGTGTGAAGCAGAACTCTAATTACACTCCCTGATTGATGTATACACATGCAAGATGTTTGAAAGCACGTTAAGCCTGCAATTTAGCATTAAATGTGATTTCTGCCCTTAAAACGCTGTTTTGCGTCACATCCAGATTTTTCCCCGGGACTTTTGGCATGTATCCCACTCCGCCATGCCCTCCTCCAGGTGTTAGACCCCTTAAAACATCTTTTCCATCACTTTTGTGGCCAGCATAATTTTTTCTATTTTTCAAAGTTCGCCTCCCCATTGAAGTCTATTGCGGTTCGCAAACTTTTCCGCGAACCGAACCTTCCGCGGAAGTTCGCGAACCCGGTTCGCGAACCGAAAATCGGAGGTTCGTGATATCTCTACAGAGGATGGCCAGTGTGCCTGCGCTGCTTTGGCCATGCACGTCCTTATTCATGCTCCCATCACCGGGACCTTCCTGTGCATGCGCAGTATGAGATTTTTTAGTACTGTGCACGTGCAGGAAGCTCTAGGCAACAGGAGTGTGAACAAGGGCGCGCACCGTGGTGAAGGACCAAAAGATGGTTGAGTGACGGCGCAGGCACAGGGCAGCTGCAGGGGGCTGGAAGAAGCACCAGGTAAGTGAAACTTTTTTTATTTGATTCGGTTTAGGTTCACTTTAATTACAGGAGTCAGTCTTTGCAGGGTCTCAGCCCCCTTCCCAGGCTATGTGGCTCTCAGCTGCTGCTCAGGCACTCCCATCCACAAGGGTCCCCCGTACAGATGATATCCGGCTACTGGTTCCAACCTTAGAGTATTCCCCCACTACAGAGGAACACTGTGCTGCTGCAAGGTTCCGTTTCCTCAAATTAAAATAATGCAGCCCCTCATAGTGCAATTAAGTTTAATAAAACGTTTAAAAGGTAAAAACACTCGTATGGTGCTTGTTTCACAGCTTAGAGTTTTGCCCGGGCTCTCCCCCGAACACTGCTTCAGATCAGTGCTCCATGTAGATAGCAAGACCTCCCATGGTGTGGTGTGCTGTACACTCTCATTCATGGCTTGCTCGTAGCTCCTCCTTCACACATTAGTTCCCTCCCCCCACTATGCGTTTCATACCACAGTACTTATCAGAGGCACAGGGACATGCATGCATACCATACCATCCATATAAACTAAAATCTCCTCCCCCGTAAGCGTGATTACCTAGCAGCATCAGCCGCTGCTCCAGAAAATGTTGCTCACTCCTAATAACATCATTCACTGGCCCCAGTGTCAATCAACAATGTCATCAGCCCCTCTCAATTGGTTGCTTAGACATTCAGTAGCAATTGATTGCTCGACTATTCAGCGACAGTATTTCATATTATAGTTTACTATCAGGGCCGAATTTGTACTTTCCAGCACCCAAGGCCAGGTGTCACCAGCCTCACCAGTCCCCCCCCCCCCCCCGTCCCCCCCCTTACCATACTGTCCAAAAACCTTACTAGTAACCACTGATTTGAATGGGGTATTTTCCATTGTGCAGCTCTGCCCTTTAATCAACAAAGAAGCAGAGCATGCTCCATCCACTCATGCTCCCTGTAATTCTGCACTTCTGACTGAATTTGCACAGCAGCCAATACAAAACAGAGAACAGGTAAGTAGCAAACAACAACAACAACAAGTATACAAGAAGAAGGCTTAGTAGCAGAAAGCTTTTTCTTTCTTTAACCACTTGCCGACCACCCACAGCCCATGGGCGGCGGCAAAGTGGATCCCTAAAGGACCGCACTACGCCCAAGGGTGGTGCGTCCTTTTCGCATGCCGGGGGAGCGATCGCGTCATTGATGACGTGCGCTTCCCCCGGCAACTGGCTCCACCCACCCGCCGTAACACCCCGCCGGCCATACGGAAGCGCCGGCGGGATGTTAACCCCGTGATCGCCGCTACAAAGTGTATAATACACTTTGTAATGTATACAAAGTGTATTATACAAGCTGCCTCCTGCCCTGGTGGTCCCAGTGTCCGAGGGACCACCAGGGCAGGCTGCAGCCACCCTAGTCTGCACCCAAACACACTGATCTGCCCCCCCCCTGCCCCCTGATCGCCCACAGCACCCCTCAGACCCCCCCTGCCCAGCCCCCAGACCACTGTTTGCACCCAATCACCCCCCTAATAACCCACCAATCACTCCCTGTCACTATCTGTCAACGCTATTTTTTTTTATCACCCCCCACCCCTCAGATTCTCCCCAGACCCCCCCCCCCTGTGTACTGTATGCATCTATCCCACCTGATCACCTGTCAATCACCCATCAGTCACCCATCAATCACCCCCTGTCACTGCCACCCAACAATCAGCCCCTAACCTACCCCTTGCGGGCAATCTGATCACCCACCCACACCAATAGATCGCCCGCAGATCCGACATCAGCTCACCTCCCAAGTGCAGTGTTTACATCTATTCTCTCCTCTAAACACCCACTAATTACCCATCAATCACCCATCAATCACCCCCTATCACCACCTGTCACTTTTACCTATCAGATCAGACCCTAATCTGCCCCTTGCGGGCACCCAATCACCCGCCCACACGCTCATATTGCCCTCTGACCCTCCCTTATCAATTCACCAGTGCATTAATTACATCTGTTCTTCCCTGTAATAACCCACTGATCACCTGTCAATCACCTATCACCCATCAATCCCCCCCTTGTCACCCCCTGTCACTGCCACCCAACAATCAGCCCCTAACCTGCCCCTTGCGGGCAATCTGATCACCCACCCACACCAATAGATCGCCCGCAGATCCGACATCAGATCACCTCCCAAGTGCAGTGTTTACATCTGTTCTCTACCCTAAACACCAACTAATTACCCATCAATCACCCCCTATCACCACCTGTCACTTTTACCTATCAGATCAGACCCTAATCTGCCCCTTGCAGGCACCCAATCACCCGCCCACACGCTCAGATTGCCCTCTGACCCCCCCTTATCAATTCACCAGTGCATTAATTACATCTGTTCTTCCCTGTAATAACCCACTGATCACCTGTCAATCACCTGCCAATCACCTATCACCCATCAATCAGCCCCTGTCACTGCCACCCATCAATCACCCCCTGTCACTGCCACCCATCAATCAGTCCCTAACCTACCCCTTGCGGGCAATCTGATCACCCACCCACACCATCCGATCGCCTGCAGACCCGCAGTCAGATCACCTCCCAAGTGCATTGCATCTGTTCTCTCCTCTAAACACCCACTAATTACCCATCAATCACCCCCTGTCACTGCTACCCATCAGATTAGACTCCTATCTGCCCCTAGGGCACCCAATCACCCGCCCACACCCTCAGACCCCAGCCCTGATCACCTCGCCAGTGCATTACTTGCATCTATTCCCCCCACTAATCACACCTTGAGACACCCATCAATCACCTCATGTCACCCCCTAGCACACCTACCCATCTGATCAGGCCCTAATTTGCCCCGTGTGGGCTCCTGATCACTCGGCCAAACCCTCAGATCCCCCTCAGACCCCCTTCCGATCACCTCCCCAGTGCATTGAGTGTATCTATTCTCCCCTCTAATCACCCCCTGAGACACCCATCAATCACCTCCTGTCACCCCCCTAGCACTCCTATCCATCAGATCAGGCCCAATACAACCTGTCATCTAAAAGGCCACCCTGCTTATGACCGGTTCCACAAAATTCGGCCCCTCATAGACCACCTGTCATCAAAATTTGCAGATGCTTATACCCCTGAACAGTCATTTTGAGACATTTGGTTTCCAGACTACTCACGGTTTTGGGCCCGTAAAATGCCAGGGCGATATAGGAACCCCACAAGTGACCCCATTTTAGAAAAAAGACACCCCAAGGTATTCTGTTAGGTGTATGACGAGTTCATAGAAGATTTTATTTTTTGTCAAAAGTTAGCGGAAATTGATTTTTATTGTTTTTTTTTCACAAAGTGTAATTTTTTACACCCTAAGTGCGCTAAGGGGCCCAAAGTCCAATGAGTAACTTTAGGATTTCACAGGTCATTTTGCGACATTAGGTTTTAAGACTACTCCTCACGGTTTAGGGCCCCTAAAATGCCAGGGCAGTATAGGAAACCCACAAATGACCCCATTCTAGAAAGAAGACACCCAAAGGTATTCCGTTAGGAGTATGGTGAGTTCATAGAAGATTTTATTTTTTGTCACAAGTTAGCAGAATATGACACTTTGTGAAGAAAAACAATTCAAATCAATTTCCGCTAACTTGTGGCAAAAAATAAAATCTTCTATGAACTCACCATACTCCTAACGGAATACTTTGGGGTGTCTTCTTTCTAAAATGGGGTCATTAGTGGGGTTCCTATACTGCCCTGGCATTTTAGGGGCCCTAAACCGTGAGGAGTAGTCTTGAAACAAAAATGACCTGTGAAATCCTAAAGGTACTCATTGGACTTTGGGCCCCTTAGCGCAGTTAGGGTGCAAAAAAGTGCCACACATGTGGTATCGCCGTACTCAGGAGAAGTAGTATAATGTGTTTTGGGGTGTATTTTTACACATACCCATGCTGAGTGGGAGAAATTTCTCTGTAAATGGACAATTGTGTGTAAAACAAAACAAACAATTGTCATTTACAGAGATATTTCTCCCACCCAGCATGGGTATATGTAAAAATACACCCCACAACACATTATACTACTTCTCCTGAGTACGTCAGTACCACATGTGTGGCACTTTTTTGCACCCTAAGTGCGCTAAGGGGCCCAAAGTCCAATGAGTACCTTTAGGATTTCAAGGGTCATTTTGAGACATTTGTTTTTAAGACTACTCCTCACGGTTTAGGGCCCCTAAAATGCCAGGGCAGTATAGGAACCCTGCAAATGACCCCATTTTAGAAAGAAGACACCCCAAGGTATTCCGTTAGGCCCCTTAGCGCAGTTAGGGTGCAAAAAAGTGTCACACATGTGGTATCGCCGTACTCAGGAGAAGTAGTATAATGTGTTTTGGGGTGTATTTTTACACATACCCATGCTGAGTGGAAGAAATCTCTCTGTAAATGGACAATTGTGTGTAAAACAAAACAAACAATTGTCATTTACAGAGATATTTCTCCCACCCAGCATGGGTATATGTAAAAATACACCCCACAACACATTATACTACTTCTCCTGAGTACGTCAGTACCACATGTGTGGCACTTTTTTGCACCCTAAGTGCGCTAAGGGGCCCAAAGTCCAATGAGTACCTTTAGGATTTCAAGGGTCATTTTGAGACATTTGTTTTTAAGACTACTCCTCACGGTTTAGGGCCCCTAAAATGCCAGGGCAGTATAGGAACCCTGCAAATGACCCCATTTTAGAAAGAAGACACCCCAAGGTATTCCGTTAGGCCCCTTAGCGCAGTTAGGGTGCAAAAAAGTGTCACACATGTGGTATCGCCGTACTCAGGAGAAGTAGTATAATGTGTTTTGGGGTGTATTTTTACACATACCCATGCTGAGTGGGAGAAATATCTCAGTAAATGGACAAGTGTGTGTAAAAAAAATAAAAAAATAGTCATATTTCTCCCACCCAGCATGGGTATGTGTAAAAATACACCCCAAAACACATTACACTACTTCTCCTGAGTACGGTAGTACCACATGTGTGGCACTTTTTTGCAGCCTAACTGCGCTAATGGGCCCAAAGTCCAATGAGAACCTTTAGGCTTTACAGGGGTGCTTACAATTTAGCACCCCCCAAAATGCCAGGACAGTAAACACACCCCACAAATGACCCCATTTTGGAAAGTAGACCCTTCAAGGTATTCAGAGAGGAGCATAGTGAGTCCGTGGCAGATTTTTTTTTTTTTTTTGTCGCAAGTTAGAAGAAATGGAAACTTTTTTTTTTGTCACAAAGTGTCATTTTCCGCTAACTTGTGACAAAAAATAAAATCTTCTATGAACTCACCATGCCTCTCAGTGAATACTTCGGGATGTCTTCTTTCCAAAATGGGGTCATTTGGGAGGTATTTATACTATCCTGGAATTTTAGCACCTCATGAAACATGACAGGTGGGCAGAAAAGTCAGAGATGCTTGAAAATGGGAAAATTCACTTTTGGCACCATAGTTTGTAAACGCTATAACTTTTACCCAATCCAATAAATATACACGGAATGTTTTTTTTTTTATCAAAGACATGTAGCAGAATAACTTTCGCGCTCAAATGTATAGGAAATTTTACTTTATTTGAAAAATGTCAGCACAGAAAGTTAAAAAAGTCATTTTTTGCCAAAATTCATGTCTTTTTTGATGAATATAATAAAAACTACAACTCGCGGCAGCAATCAAATAGCACCAAAAGAAAGCTGTATTAGTGAGAAGAAAAGGAGGTAAAATTCATTTAGGTGGTAGGTTGTATGACCGAGCAATAAACCGTGAAAGCTGCAGTGGTCTGAATGGAGAAAAAGGCTCTGGTCCTTAAGGGGTAGAAAGACTGTGGTCCTCAAGTGGTTAAAGTTAGCCAATAAATGTAAATAAAAAAAAGTTCTGCCTTCACTGATGACTAACACGTTACAATACTCTACTGCTACAGGTAATTAGGAGGATCCTAAACTACATACAATGGCATAGATGTAGGTATCCTTTAAACAGTGACATTTTAGTGTTTAACCTTCTGCCGCCCGCGTCACGCCAGTAGGCGTGGCCGCGGCAGCAGCCCCAGGACCGCCTAACGCCAATTGGCGTAAAGTCCTGGGGCTCTGTTTTGCATGAGATCGTGCGCATGGTGCGCGCGCATCTCATGCTCAGAGGGCGGAGCTCCGCCCCGCCTTCAGTCTCCGAGCGGCTATTGCCGTTCGGGAGACTGTTAGGTGCAGCGCTGCGATGAGCAGCAGCGCTGCACTGGGGACAGCCGTGTGACACGGCTGTCCCCATGGGGGACAAGAGAGCGATCGGCTCTCATAGGCAGAAGCCTATGACAGCCGATCGCCGTAATTAGCAGCACTGTCCAGAACTCCATGATCTGCAGCACAGGGAGAGAGCCCAGCCATTACAATTTTGTTATAAATATAATAAGGGGGGGTGGCCACAACTATATGATTATGGCTATATAGACCCAAGGCACATTACAATGATGGGCAGTAGGCTTCTCCCCTCACAACCCCCCTCCCGCTCCTGTTGCAGGTCAGCGCCGATGCGCGCGCATGGCCGCCCCCCCTGGCCCCAATGTCTGCCCGCGTGCCGTGCATGCGCTGCAAGCCAAAAGCACAGACACAGGGACAAAGGACAATGCAGGGACACAGGTGGATTATTATAGAGGATAATACACTTGACATAATAATAAAAAGATTATGAAATATTAATCAATAAATGAATAATCACTAATAAAATAATTTATATCTATCTCTATATTAAGACCCATTGTCATCAGTGAGTCTATCTTATACATCCATTCCATCTCCTTTTGGGCCATTTCCCTCACCTTTCTGGCACTTCTCCGGGAATATTTAGTTTTAAGCTGGACACAAAATCGCAAACATTTAGGGTTACATCCGCGATGCTCTTTAAAGTGAGCTGAGACACTATGTCCCTCATACCATTTAATCATGTTACCTGCAGTGCGCTGCTTCAATGAGTACTTCCTCTTTAAAAAGTACAAATTTAATCAGTAGCTCAATGAACAAAAGAACATTTTCCGAAATGCTCACAAGACTGAGATTTATTGAACACTTGTTTAAGTCCATAACATGAAATTAAGGTTAATAATATAACTTAGATCACAAAATCTTAAGTTACTCAAATTGGTTGAAGCAAAAATGAATACACCCCACAACAAAAACTACTACATCTAGTAGTTTGTATGACCATGATTTGTATGGACAGCACCAAGTCTTCTAGGCATGGAATGAAGAAGTTGGTGACATATTGCATATGTCCTTCAAGAATAACCTCTTTTAGAGCCTGGATGCTGGATGGAGGGTGACGCTCAACTTGTCGATTCACAATTCCTCACAAGTGTTCGATTGGGTTCAGATCAGGAGACATACTTGGCCATTCAATCACCTTCACCCTGTTCTTCATTAATGCAACAGTAGCTTTAGATGTGTGTTTTGGATCATTGGCCTCAATTCACTAAGCAGTTTAGACTAGTCCACTGATGGTTTTTTTGTCTACTGATGGTTTGGTGTAAATCAGTTGCATCAAAAGGAAATTCACTAATAATTACCAAATGTTTTAGACCTGTTTTTAGACCTAGTCTAATACATTAGGTAATTAGGTCAGTAAAGCAGAAGAAATTATCAAAATATGCAAGTCACAAACGAGTAGCTATGACTGACAGAAATCAGCTGGTCTAATCTCTGTCAGAAAAAGTAGGCGTGGTTACTCCTTGTTTGTCTTTGTGAATTGCAACTTTTGATCATTTTGATCATCAAGGCCTCGTAAGTCCTTTAAATGAATCATTAGAATCACCTGTGGTTGAATGCCTGTTAGTTAGAATTTTGTAGTCTTAACTCTGGCTTTTCTCCTAGGACTATAATTGGGGTGTACTCATTTTTGCAACATCTTGAATTAATTTGTTAGGAAAATCACTTTGTGTGTGCAAATTCCCAAATTTTGTTTGCAATCAATGGCCCACATTTGTAGGAGCATTTTCTAGTACAGTATCTCATAGAAAATGTTGATACTGAAAGGAAACTAAAGGTTTTCTGACAAATGTGGGGTGTACTCATTTATGCTGAGCACTGTATATGTTCTGAGACCCTTCTTTTACGCTCCCTCGCTGTTCTTCCTATATATTGTTTTCCACATATGCACCACAGCACTACTAACATACCACATCAAAAAAGTTTCGATGCAGTCAGATACAATCAAATTAATTTTCTCATGGAACTACTTGAGTTTACACCAGGCATGGGCAAACTCGGCCTCCAGCTGTTACGGAACTACAAGTCCCAGAATGCATTTGCCTTTATGAGTCATGACTGTGGGTGTCAGACTCCTGCAATGCATTGTGGGACTTGTAGTTCCTTAACAGCTGGAGGGCCAAGTTTGCCCATGGCTGGTTTACACTCAAGAGGAACTACTTTTGGTACCAGGGGAATTACTATGTGCAAATAAGGGGGTGTGCCATGGAGGCGGGGTTTGCCCCGAGCCTGGCCAACCTCTTTATGTCCAGATGGGAGGAGCAGGTATTAACGTAGGATGGAAGTGCACAAGTAATTTTATGGCAGCGTTACATAGATGATCGGCTAACCTTTTGGGAGGGTGACAGGGAGAGCTTTTACATCTATGTGGAACATCTAAACAAGAATATGTTGAACATGAAGTTGAATGGGGAATCAGATCACAGTGGTGGAGTTCATTTCCTTGCTCTGGAGATATTGAAGGAGGGAGATGTCATGCATGTCATGCCCGTGTGTGGGCTCTGCACATCCATGCAGCTGGTGAATACGGGTGCAGCCTGCATTTGGAAGCGCTGCCATGTCCTCCTGTTGTACAAAAAAAATGTCTACTTATGGCTAGTTGCATTCATGTGTATCAGTTTGCATTCAATGGGCTCTATTCACAATAACATGTACGGTAACTCTTTTTAGGTCTTAAAATTACCTCCAGTGATAATTACTGAATGTTTTGAGTATTCACTAAAATATTACCGAGTGTGATAAATGTTTGATAAAAGTGTGGTAAAACGGTCGGTAATCGTTCGGTAATGTTGAGGTAAATATGTTAAGTGTTCAATAACTTTGTGGTAATTGGTCGATAATATGTGCGGAAATAAAGCTTTTTTGACCACTGTAGGGCAGCCCATATGCTTGCCACCCATTACACAGAGATGACCCAGGACAGCCTGTCACATTTAACCACCTGAGCGGTCTGGACGAGCTCAGCTCGTCCAACACCGCCGGAGGCTGCCGCTCAGGCCCTGCTGGGCCGATCTTAATGAAATAAAAAGCAGCACACGCAGCCAGCACTTTGCCAGCCGCGTGTGCTGCCTGATCGCCGCTGCAGCGCGGCGATCCGCCGCGTGCAGCGGCGAAAGAGGGTCCCCCCAGCCGCCCGAGCCCAGCGTAGCCGGAACAAACAGTTCCGGCCAGCGCTAAGGGCTGGATCGGAGGCGGCTGACGTCAGGACGTCGGCTGACGTCCATGACGTCACTCCGCTCGTCGCCATGGCGACGAGGTAAGCGAAACACGGAAGGCCGCTCATTGCGGCCTTCCGTGTTACTTCTGGCCACCAGAGGCGATCGGAAGATCGCCTCCGGAGCTCCCTCTAGTGGGCTTTCATGCAGCCAACTTTTAGTTGGCTGCATGGAATAGTTTTTTTTTTATTTAAAAAAAAACCCTCCCGCAGCCGCCCTGGCGATCTTATCAGAACGCCAGGGTGGTTAAAGTGGGACCTCAACTCTTGCGCAGGACAGAAGGAAAACATATAGAAATGCACCTTAGCCAGTCTAATTCCACCTCATCTGTGAATAATCACAACTGTAATTTGAGCTCTCAGCTGTGCCAGCTGGCTGCCTCAGCAGAGCAGCTAATTTGTAAACACCCTTTGCCTGCTTCCATTAAAGCAGGAAGTACACACACTGGAGATTTTTGCTGGATTTGCATCAGCTGTAACAAAGAAATGTTTTTCATTAAAAAGTGTACCAAGGCAACATGTGACATAAACATGTGTATGTAAAGTGAAAAACATGAATAACCAGGCTGTTTTTCTTTTTTAAATTGTGCTGCCTGAAAAAGTTAATGTTCAGGCATGCAAGTGACAGCTTGTGTCTTGTCAGAAATATAGTAAACAGCACTGATAAACATCTAGTTTTAGGGGTTAGTGCATAGTTTGCTTATGTTTTGAATTCAAGCTCTGTTGGGCGTTGCACATCTCTGCTGATAATCGTTTCAGTTGCAGCCTGAATAGGTGTGCTGCCAATTCCTTCGCTGTTCCTTCAAAAACGTGTAGACTATTTTATGGCTAGCTGCCCCGGTTTACACTGTTCGCTAGTTAGAGGTTAGGTCTCTTCCGCAAAGACTGCTCAATATGGTGGAAGAGTGTAGTACTTAACAATCTGCGCACAAACTATTGGAAGCTAACATTCTCCATTTGTTGCATCTGTTTTGAATGCAAGTTGTGTAATCTGCCCATGTGGGCTCTGCACATCGATGCAGCTGGTCAATTCGGGTGCAGCCTGCATTTGGAAGAGCTGCCATCTCCTCCTGTTGTAAAAAATGTAAGTCTACTTATGACTAGCTGCATTCATGTGTATCAGTTTGCATTCAATTTTATCTAGTTTTAGGGCATAGTTTGCATTTGTATTGAATTCAAGGTGTGTATTTAAAGGAATACTGTGTGTGTGTGTGTGTGTGTGTGTCTGTGTGTGTGTGTGTGTGTGTCTGTGTGTGTCTGTGGGGGGGGGGGGGAGGGAGAGAATGAGTTGAACTTACCCAGGGCTTCTAATGGTCCCCTGCAGATGTCCTGTGCCAGCGCAGCCGCTCACCGATGCTCCGGCCCCGCCTCCTGTTCACTTCTGGAGTTTCATACTTTAAAGTCTGAAAACCACTGCGCCTGCTTTGCCGTGTCTTCGCTCCCGCTGATGTCACCAGGAGTGTACTGCGCAGGCACAGACCATACTGGGCCTGCGCAGTACGCTCCTGGTGACCAGGGCTGTGGAGTCGGAGTCGTGGAGTCGGAGCAATTTTGGGTGCCTGGAGTCGGAGTCGGGAAAAAATGCACAGACTCCGACTCCTAATGAATTTGTAACAGTAATTAAAATAGAAAATATGATAAAATGTTCTATTTCTTAGACAATAGTCATTAAAAATAATGTATATATACAGTAATAGCTGTGCTCAGTCCACAAAAATGAAATAAACCAATCAAAATTAGTTACTTGTGCTGCTTCAATAAAGCAGTCCCCGTATTTTTAAGGTCAGATATACATATCTGATTGTGACTGTATATATGATGTGTACACAGGAATCTCTTATCTATACTAAATAACATCTATGCTGTAAGAATAAAGCCTCATGTGTAGCCGTGTCACTAACAGAGATGGTCAATGAGATGGAAATAATTCTGCGTTGATGCTGATTTATGCAAATGTATGCACTCTCTTTGCTCATGAAATCAAATAATTTGATATGTTGTTTTAGTTTGGAGACTACAAATTAAAGGGTACCTGAGACGGATGAAAAGAAAAGTGTTATACATACCTGGGGCTTCCTCCAGCCCCCTTCAGGCTAATCAGTCCCTCGCTGTCCTCCTCCGCCACCTGGATCTTCTGCTATGAGTCCAGGTAATTCAGCCAGTCAGCGCTGTCCGGCCGCATGCCGCTCCCACAGCCAGGAACATTCTGCACCTGCGCAATAGTGCTGCACAGGTGTAGTATGCTCCTGGCGGCGGAGTGTGTGCATGCACACTACACCAGACTGGCTCAAGTACCTGGACTCATAGCAGAAGATCCAGGTGGCGGAGGAGGACAGCGAGGGACTGATTAGCCTGAAGGGGGCTGGAGGAAGCCCCATGTATGTATAAAACTTTAATTTCATCTGTCTCAGGTTTACTTTGTTACACAGTAGTACTATTCTCTACATATGCACTCCCCACAGAGCTGCGGGGAATCCACTGAGAATGTTGTGCACATTGAACACAAAGGTGTTGTCTGTCACCCATAAACCTTGTTCAGATTTTAGATGAAGAATGTGTAAGAGGAAGAATCTCCTTATTCCCCTGCAGAGTACCTGCACATCACCCTTACATGTACCCACAGTCACATTGCCTAGGGCCTGATAGATGTTCTTTGTTACGGTTTGTACCTTTTACAAGTACTCTTACCAAGGACTAGTTTTAGTCTAAAGGGAATAAATATAGTAGTCTACATATCCTTCTCACTTCAGTTGTCTTGTAAAATTCCTAAGCGTTGGCAGTTATGAGACGAATTTCATGTTACATACTGTTAATCAACAAAATTGTAATATGCAAATTAGAGGAGTCGGAGGAATCCTAAACTGAGGAGTCGGAGGATTTTTGTACAGACTCCACAGCCCTGCTGGTGACATCAGCGGGAGCGAGAACACGGCAATGCAGGCGCAGTGGTTTTCAGGCTTTAAAGCCTGAAATTCCAGAAGTGAACCAGAGGCGGGGCCGGAGCATCGGTGAGTGGCTGCGCAGGCACAGGACGTCTGCAGGGGACCATTAGAAGCACTGGCGTAACAATAGGGGATGCAACCCCTGTCTTCGCGGGGGGGGGGCCCGGGGCCCCCCTAGGGCCCGCTCAGGGAAATTCCCCCCCCCCCCTCACCTCGGGCTCTCCTCTCAGCGCTCCCCCTCCTGCAATCATTGGTGGCAGCAGCAGCGGCGGCAGGCTGAAGCTGAACACATTACCTCCTTCTCGCTGGAGGTCTTCCAATCTCTAAGAGCAACTTGTTGAGAAGTTGCTCTTAGAGAACGGAAGAGCTCCGGCGAGAAGGAGGTAATGTGTTCAGCTTCAGCATGCTGCTGCCGCTGCCACCAATGATTGCAGGAGGGGGAGCGCTGAGAGGAGAGCCCGAGGTGAGGGAGGGGGGGGGGAATTTCCCCCCTCCCCACCGATCTGCCACACTCTCCTCTGATGCTGCGACCCCTCCTGTCCCCCAAAAGTCCCTGAGCAGGCCCTGGAGGGGCCGGATTTTTTTTTTGCAGGGGGGCCCGGGGATTTCTAGGTACGCCCCTGATTAGAAGCCCCAGGTAAGTTCAACTAATTTTCCCCCGACCCCCATACAGTATTCCTTTAAGTCTCTGGGAGGCATTGCACACCTATGTTGGTAATCATTTCAGTTGCAGCCTGAATAGGAGCGCTGCCAACTCCTTTGCTGTTCTTTAGAAAAGGCTATAATCTTGCCTCTTCCCCTTGGGTAGCTGAGCAATGGCTTCTCATCCAGCAGCAGGAGCCATCAGTGAGTGAGGTATGGAGAGGAAGAACGACCAGGGACAGGCTGGATGGCAACAGATACAGCCGGAAGCGCAGAGCAAGGCTGGATGACTACAAGCCACGCCCCATATTATGATTTATTAACTTTCCCTATTAACATTTTCTCCCTAATTGCTACCATTATAAATACTTTGATTATATTCTCAGTAAGTGAAAAGCACACACTGTAGCAAAAAAAAAAAAAAAAAAAAAAAATCTCACTTTTATTTCCTGAATCAAGTATCATCACCATAAATTGTGACAGGAACATAAATTAAGTTTTGTGATAATCCCTATTTTTCCTATTAACCAGTTCCCCACTAAGGGGAAAAACAAAAGTTTGCTTTCCTAAAACAGAAAGAATTTGCGATAATTCAGGTTGGAGTGAGCTCGAGATGTCTCCCAGAGCACCACTGCTGAATATATGCAAATTAACCATTGTACCCTTAGAAGCTAAACACACCTCCAGAACCGCTGGAATGCAATGATGTGTCAGCTTTTTAATATGTACAGAGCAATAAGGGGATTTGGGTTTTCCCCCTTATGGACCAGAGCAATTTTCACCTTTCAGCACTCCTCCCATTCATTTGCCAACACCTTTATCACTACTTATCACAATGAAATGATCTATATCGGGTTTTTTTCTCCCCCATCTAGGCTTCCTTTGGGTTGTACTTTTTGCCAAGAATTATTTTATTCTTAATGCATTTTAAATGAAATAATAAGAAGAAAATGGAAAAAAAATAATTTCTCAGGTTTCAGCCATTATAGCTTTAAACAAAAATGAACTACTGTAGATAAAACCCATACATTTCATTTGCCCATTAAGTCCCGGTTATTAAAACGTGTAAATTATGTCCCTAGCACAATGTATGGTTACAATATTTTATTTGGAAACAAAGGTGTATCTTTTCAGCTTTTCATCCGTCAATAATTAAAAGCCCTTATTTGCAAAAATAAACAGTAATATACCTTAATGAAAAAGAGTCCCTAAGGTAACTATTTATGTATTATTTTTTTTTAAATATCACTTTTTTTTATATACAAATATTTTCTTTTAATAACTATGGGAGAGTGGGAGAGGTAAGGAGTTTAATTTAATGTACTTTATATTCTTGGTTCTGTGAACAGTACAAAGGAAATAGTTAGTGTATGTTTTTACTTTCACTTTGACGATGACCTCCTGCATCTCATTGATGTTGGTGATCATTGATCACAGGCATGTTGATCAGTGAATGAGAACCCAAGTTCAAATTCACTGATCAGTCTACTAATGGGTGCACTGATCAAACTGCATTCATATGCATAACATTTGCATCAACTCAGAAGAATCTGCATATGTTTAATCATCCCTAAAAAGGAGTACAATGGTGGCATAGCAAATAGCACGCTTCACCCGTAGTGGCACACTATCACCCTGTGTCTGCGTGGGTTTCCTTTGGGCACTCTGGTTTCTTCTCACATCCCAAAAACATACAAATAAGTTAATTTGATCCCCCTTAAAAATTGGACCGAGATGTTTGCATGATAAATATGATTGTGGTAGGGTTTAAAGAGAGTCTGAAGCCTTCTAAAAATCATCTTTTTATTAGACATTTATCTTTAGCAAAATCAGCTGTGCTAAAAGCTGCATTCCCGCCGCAGAACGATGTCATTAAACACCCCAAATACCGGGGCAAAATTCCACTTTCCAAGTCATGGATTTTGCTGCCCGGGGAGGCAGAGCTTAGCGCTGTAGCTCTGCCTCCATTAGCGTCAATCTCTGCTGATTGCCGCCTCTCCTCTCAGAGAAAGAAGACAGAGGGGCGGGGAGAGGCAGTGATTAACGCAGCAGAAGCAGAGCTACAGCACAAAGCTCTGCCTCTTACAGGAAGTGATCCCCGCATTTTGCCCCGGGGATTTGGGGGGTTTAATGACATAATTCTGCCACAAGAATGTGGCGTTTTAGCACTGCTGATATTGCTAAAGAGAAATGTCTAATAAAAAGATGATATTTAGAAGGCTTCAGACTCTCTTTAAGATTGTGAGCTCCTCTGAGGGACAGTTATTCACAAAACGATGTACTCTGTAAAACGCTGCAGAAGATGTCGGCGCTATATAAATACAGTACTAAATAATAATACAGACATAAGGAGTACCTCAATGGAACTCCGCTTAGAATGAGAGTGACCTGCTGCCTGGATACTGACATACAAATGTTCTGTGTACATTTCTGATGCACTTCAATACCTCCTGTCACTTGGCTCAGATTATTTTCTTGTGGGCTGTTAAAGGGCCAGGCAAAGAAAAAAAATGAAATGGTTAAATGAGAACTGCAGAATGTGCTAAATTGAGGTACCCCCCCCCCCCCCCCATGTAAACCAGCCCTCACTGTCTCCCCCTTCACTCATTCCACGGCACCCTAAAACCAGCCCACTTCTTCCACAGATCCTCAATAATATTGTATGCGCACACACACACAATAACAGCTAGGAAACAGTTTGGCGTTTCTTGACAATATCTCCCGTCTTCGTGAGCACTCGGCCTCCCGCAGACTTCCAAAACCTACTATGGTGGGAGGTTTGAACAGCGGAGCCAATGCTGGAATGCACCGACTGTGAGAGGAATGGGAAGGATCATTAGGACCCAGAACGTTCCCTCCCTTTTCTTTTAAATCACTTCACGTTCTCTTTAAAGTAAACCCAAGCCGAAGCTCAGGTTCAAAATCAGATTTCTTACCCCGAAGAGAGGCAAGCCTCAGGGTCTTATTGAGGCTTCCCTCGCTTGTCTGAAGCCCCCGTTTCAGAGCACTGCCCCCGTTCACATCTGGTCCACGCAGCTCCACTTCCTGGGTCATGGCCACTCATTAGCCGTGCGAGTAAGCCCACAGCTACACTTACTGCGCATGCGCGGGTGGGCTCAGTCGTCTATTGCATGGCCATGATCCAGTAAGCGGATCTGCGCTCAGCGACTGGGGAAAACGGAGTAGCGAGGGAAGCCTCAATAGGATCCTGAGGTTTCCCTCTCCAAAGGAGAGTTATCCGACTTTCTACCCGAGCCTCAGCCCGGGTACACTTTGACCTCCTTGGTGTTCAGTTTCTGCTGGGTGTCCCCCAGTATAGTTTAGGTATGTACAGGTATCCCCCAATATAGGTTAGGCAGAAATAGGTGTACCCCAGAATAAGTTTTCTAGGTGTATGGGCTCGAGTACCGTGTAGCCAGCAATAGGCTAACTAGTATAGGCGAATGCCACCCCACCCCACCCCCCGATCCAGCCGCTCTTACTCACCAAGCCTCTGTCCAGCGATCGCCACAGCCTCCCTGCACAGCTCCGGTATTCTCTATGGAGAGGATCGGGACTAAACAGCGTCATCACGTCAGTCCCAATCTTCCCCATACTGGAGAATACCACAGCTGAGCGGAGAGGCTGCTGCTATCGCTGGAACGAGGCTTGGTGAGTAAAGGCTGATTCACACTGCAAGAACTTTTTAAGCGCAAGAGATTTTAAAAGCTCTAGCTAATGCAATGCTATGGGGGATTTTTACAAAATCACATTGCTCCAGTGTGAACACACACACAGGATAACATTAGCAAGAGTTTTTAAAATCACAAAGTGCTCAGAAAAGCTCTTGTAGTGTGAACAAGCCCTAAGAGCGGCTAGATCGGGGGGGAGGGGTACCTATACCAGCTAGCCTATTGCTGGCTACGTTGTACTGGAGCCTGTACACCTAGAAAACAGGGGGACACCTGTACTTTCTAAAACCTCCTGAGCGGCACGCCCAACACTGTGTCAGGCATTTGCTTTTAGCAAAATTTTCTTGCCAGACAGTGTCAGGCATACGGCTCAGGAGGTTAATGCAAGTTAGACAACAATGTAGAAGAATGTATGCCTTCCTCTGCATGTTAAAGCTGATTAACTTGTCTTTCTTTCACCCCATGTAACCAGCAGGGCTTTTCCTCAATATGATTTTGCTGATGGCCTCAGTGGCTAAAACATTTGCTGCCACTAACATTGCTTCTCCTTGATATGATCCTTTTTATGTTTGACAAGGTAACTTTCTCTGATAAAACCCTTTCCACATTCAGAACAGTAATATAGCTTTGTGGGCTTTATCCCTGTGTGAACACGCTGATGGTTATTTAGAGTGCTCTTCTGGGAAAAGCATTTCCCACATTCAGAACATGCATATGGCTTCTCCCCGGTATGCACTGTTTCATGTCTAACAAGAAGTGCTCGTCTACAAAAACGCTTATCACAACTGGAACATGAAAATGGCTTCACTCCTGTGTGAATTTTTTGACAATGGTTTATCCTTGTGTGAACACGCTGATGGGTATTTAGAGTGCTCTTCTGGGCAAAGCATTTCCCACATTCAGAGCAGGCATATGGCTTCTCCCCGGTGTGCACTCTCTCATGTCTAACAAGAAGTGCTCGTCTACAAAAACGCTTATCACAACTGGAACATGAAAATGGCTTCTTTTCTGCATGAATTTTCTGATGTTGATTAAAAATGCTCTCATAGGCAAAACATTTCCCACATTCAGAACATGAAAATGGCCCTTCCTCTCCGGTGTGAACTTTCTGATGACGATTAAGATTGCATCTGTTGGCAAAAAATCTTCTACATTCAGAACATGAAAAAGGGCTTTTCTCTCCAGTGTGAATTGTCTCATGTTGATTAAGCTTGAATCTGTTGACAAAACATTTCCCACATTCCGAACATGAATACGGCTTCTCCCCAGTATGAAGTTTCTGATGTTCATTAAGATTGCTCCTGCTGGCAAAACATTTCCCACATTCAGAGCATGAAAATGGCCTTTTCTCTGTGTGCTTCCTCACATGAAAGACAAATTCAGATTCCAGCGTATAACTTCTCCAACATATAAAACATGTAAACCACTTATCATCACGGAAGTGCCATGTTTGGTGTCTGTAGAGAATGGGTTTTGATGCAAAGCATTTCCCACACTCAGAACATGATAATGAGGTTGATGGGGTTGTGGAGTTTATGTTTGAAGAACTGGATGTTTCATCCTCTTCTGTTGTGTCACCGTCACTGGATGTTCCATCCTCTTCTGTTGTCTCACCATCACTGGATGTTTTACCATCACTGTCACTATTTTGGGAGTCACCAGGATGCTCACCAGTGTTACTGCGGATGTACCGTCCATCTGGCGAGAATATGAAATGTGTAGTAATAGAGATGGGTACATTGGTAATGTGTGAACAATTCTAATATGACAAAAGAGGCAACCCTAAAACACACTAAAATATATGCTGGTCTTAAAGGACAACTGACCTTAGAGAGAGATGGAGGCTGCCATATTTTTTTTCCTTTTCAACAATGCAAATTGCCTGGTTGTCCTGCCAATCCTCTGCATCTAATACTTTTAGTCATAGACTCTGAACAAGCATGCAGATCAGATGTTTGACTTAAAGGGAACCTAAACTGAGAAGGATATGGATGTTTCCTTTTAAATAATACCAGTTGTTTGGCAGTCCTACTGATCTCTTTGCTGCAGTAGTGGCCGAATCCCACACCCTACACAAGCATGCAGATAATCCAGTCTGACTTCAGGTAGAGCACCTGATCTGCATGCTTATTCAGGGGCTGTGGCTAAAAGTATTAGAGACACAGAATCAGCAAGAGAGTCAGGCAACAGGTATTATTTTAAAAGGAAAAATGCATATCCTTCTCAGTTTAGGTTCCATTTAAGTTTGACTGCATTTCCTACATGCTTGTTTCAGGTGTGTGATTTAGACATTGACAGGTCAGCAGGGTGCCAGTAAACTAGTATTGTTTATAAGCAAATAAGTATGGCAGCCTCCATATCCATCTCAGGCCAGGTGTCTATTAAAGGACTTAAGAGGTGAAATTACTAAAAAAAAGTAAATCACCTGCCTCATCTTTTAAGGCACGGAGGACGCCGTCCGCGCCCTCCGTGCCGATACGCCGGGTCCCCCCGCTCATTAGCCCCCCGGGCCGGCTGCCGACTCCACAGCCCGGGTCGGGCTCTCCTGCCTCTCGCAACATGGCCGCTTCCTCTGGCCGCGGCTGCGCAGTCCGCCTGGCTGCGCAGCTCTAGGGCCAACCCTCCTGATCCACGCTTCATCAGCTGAGCCTCTGTTTACAGTGTATGCTGTTAATACAGTCGACTTGAGAAGCTTTCTGTGGGCTAGACTCCCTATCACTGCTACTGCCTACAGAGCGTGTCCTAGTGGCTGCAGCTCTGGCGCTTTGAGTCTGCCAGGAGAAAAGCGAGATATAAATGTTCTGTGTCTTGTTTTGCAGTCTCCTTTTTTTTTATATTTTCTGGAGTTATTCATACACTACTGCAGCCAAATAGATCGGCAAGGTTGCCAGACAACTGGTATTATTTAAAAGGAAATAAATAAGGCAGCCCCCATGGTCCTCTCACTACAACTGTCCTATAACTAGCAGACAGAGGCTTGGAATGGTGGATTGGTCAGTGACAATTTCAATGCGAGTAGAGTTTTTTCGCTCACCACTACTAACAAACGACTTCACTGACCTTTTAGCCACCTCCACTGGCCACATACGGTCTCCTCATTGCTTCTTATAGGGGCTGTCTCCTGATTCCCCCACTGGCCACATACTGTCTCCCCATTACTTCTAATAGGGGCTGATGTCTCCTGACTCCCCCACTGGCCACATACTGTCTCCACATTACTTCTAATAGAGGCTGATGTCTCCTGACTCCCCCACTGGGCACATACTGTCTCCCCATTACTTCTAATAGGGGCTGATGTCTCCTGACTCCCCCACTGGCCACATACTGTCTCCACATTACTTATAATAGGGTGTGACACCTCCTGACTCCCCCACTGGGCACATACTGTCTCCTCGTTACTTCTAATAGGGGCTGATGTCTCCTGACTCCCCCACTGGGCACATACTGTCTCCCCATTACTTTTAATAGGGGCTGATGGTTCCTGACTCCCCCTCTGGCCACATTTTGGCTCCCCATTAGTTCTAATAGATGATGGCTCCTGCTTTGTGCTCTGTGGGCACATATGGTCTCTTGATTACTTTTCTTTACTGACAGACAGAACAGGTAAGAAGAGATGGTTGCAGTGAGTTAACGAGAGGAAGGTATAAGGTCTTCCTGTATTTAATGCTTATCCCTCACCTGTGCTGATCTGTACAGGAATTTCCTCCTCCTTACATGGCTCATCTCCCCTCACAAACACCTCTTCTTCTTCTTCTTCTTTTTCAGTTTTAACACAAATCATCCTTTCTTACTAGAAAACATACAAAGCACAAAACACATTTTTGAGAATTCAGTTTATGATGAAAACATGATAATGGTGTGAGGAATACAGATAAAATGCTGCACAGAGCATTACTGCAATCAGCAGTAACTGGACAAGGTTTTCCAGCACTGGAGGCAGAGATGCAAAAGCGTGTCTCCCCCCTCCACCAAATTGTGCCCGCCCCAGTACAGGTAGCAAATATGCTCCCAGTATTAGGTAGCCCCCTCCCCAGTACAGCCAGAAGTACTCCCTGAATCAATTAGCCCCACTTCCCGTGTATAGCCAGGTGTGCCCCCTTTATTAGCTAGCCCCACCTCCCCAGTATAGCCAGGTGTGCCTGTATGAAAAAAAATGCCCCGGGGGCTACTCTCCTCGGGAGGGGGAACCCTCTGGATCCTATAGAGGCTTCTCCTGCCCTCCTCCATCCCACGGTGGTCTTGCTAGAGGTCCCCAAATGGCAACCATGTAAATATTTACCTTCCTGGCTTCAGCACAGCTGCTCTAGCGACGCTCGGCTCGGACATAGCCGATCCCAGTCGGGTCCGCTCTGCTGCACAGGGGCAAGTCTGCACAGTAGAGCGGACCTGACTGGTATTGGCAATTTCTGCCTATTTCCAAGCCAAGAGCCGCAACAACGCCCCCGCTGGAGCCGAGGAAAGTAAATATTGCACAGCCTGACAAATTGTAGGCTGTGCATTCCGAGGGCCAGAGCGAGATCACCATGGAACGGAGGAGGACGGGGGAAGCCGAGATAGGATCCAGAGGCTTCCTCCTCCCGAGTTAAGTACCCCCCAGGGGCACTTTTTTAGTACAGAGTCACTTTAAGTTTGGAAAGTAATAGTATGGGATAAGAGTGGTGTCTTCAAATCACTTGCCACAATACAATGTTTCTGAACACCAAACCGGGGGCAAGGAGGTTTTAGTTGTGACACCAGCTTGCTGCCCAGACACAGAAGAGCCAGAGGCTTCCCCAAATATTCTCAGCTTATGTATAAAGGTAAATGCAATTTAATCAGTACAGTATTGTTTGTACCTGTATCAGCCCTAAAGAACTGTCCTATCAGTATTGGGTTAAAGGGAAGGTCTGAGGTGATAAAAAAAACAAATTTCTACTTACCTTGGGCTTCCTCCAGCCCCTAGCAGCAGTCCTGTGTCCTCGCTGCAGATCCACTCCCTGCCGGTGGCCTAGGGTCTCCTCCAGTACAAGATGTCTACTGCGCTTCAACGTACGAATCATGGAGTCGCGCTGACAACATCCGGATAGTACTGCGACGCCGCAGTAGTTCTGCGCCTGTGCAGTACAATTCGGATTACATCAGTGCGGCTCTGTGAGCCACACGCTGAAGCACAGTAGATGCCGACCTGGCGAGGTCAGCATCTGCACCGGAGAAGACCGGGAACCACCGGAGCTGTGGTGAGGGCACAGGATGGCTGCCAGGGGCTGGAGGAAGTCCCAGGTAAGTAGATTTTTGTTTTTTAATCTCCTCGGACCTTCCCTTTAAGCAGATATGTAGCAACTCACGGACTATGTTGGCGCTTTATAAAATCAATAATAGTAACAACTCTTTAACCTGCTGGGCGGTCTGGACGAGCTCAGCTCGTCCAGTACCGCCGGAGCCTGCCGCTCAGGCCCTGCTGGGCCGATTTGTCTCAAATAAAAAGCAGCACACGCAGCCGGCACTTTGCCAGCCGCGTGTGCTGCCTGATCGCCGCCGCTCTGCGGCGATCCGCCGCGAGCAGCGGCGAAAGAGGGTCCCCCCAGCCGCCTGAGCCCAGCGTAGCCGGAACAAAAAGTTCCGGCCAGCGCTAAGGGCTGGATCGGAGGCGGCTGACGTCAGGACGTCGGCTGGCGTCAATGACGTCACTCCGCTCGTCGCTATGGCGACGATGTAAGCAAAACAAGGAAGGCCGCTCATTGCGGCCTTCCTTGTTTATTCTGGGCGCCGGAGGCGATCGGAAGATCGCCTCCGGAGCGCCCTCTAGTGGGCTTTCATGCAGCCAACTTTCAGTTGGCCTGCATGAAATAGTTTTTTTTTTATTAAAAAAAAACCCTCCCGCAGCCTGCCTGGCGATCTTAATAGAACGCCAGGCAGGTTAATCGGTGCTACTCTACTTTAGGGGTCCAAGCAGGAAACCTCATAGAGACATTCAGCTAATGTGATTGGATGGACAGCACCCTCTCTGCTAGGTTTTCAATAGCAGTGTTCTCCCCAGGCTCTTTTAGCAGGGTGCTCCAGTTTTGGTGAGCACCTGGCTGTCATCGGGTCACCTCCTCCTCTGTTCTAAGCAGAGATGTGCAGAAAAGCACCCGCCTTCCATTCTCTCATTTCACCCCAACTGGCTACTTTTTCATGCCACCCGGCGGGGAGAATACTGCAATAGGTCGTGGTAAACTGTTGTAGTAAACTATGCCCACATCCCAACTCTGTGCTGTAGAGAGTGCTGTGAATGGACAAGTATTCCCTATAGGCAGTAGCGTTCCTATAATAGGGCGGCATAGGGCGCCCCGCTCCGGGTGTCAGGCGCCCCAGGGGGTGTCATCAAGGCCTCCCACAGAGGCCTGTGCAGGAGGGGGAACCCGGGGAAGCAACACAGAATGGAGGGGTGGTGGGGAAAGCGGCGGGGAGGGGGGACGGACCCCCCACCTCCCTCACCTGGGTCCCCTCCTTCTTGCGCTTCCCCCCTCCTAATTAGTAGCAGCTTTAGATATGCAGGCAGGAGCGGGCGGAGAGGACTTACTCACCTGCTTCCTGCGTTCCAGGCGGTGGCGCACAGCGTCATCGTCACGTGACGCTGCTCTCCGCCTTCTCCACCGCCCACTGTGCTTCCTGATTAGCGGAAGCGCAGTGAGTGACAGAGAAGTCGGAGACCAGTGTTACGTGACAATGACGTATGCGCCATCTCCAGGAAGCAGGTAAGTCCTCTCCGCCTGCTCCTGCCCGCTTATCTAAAGCTGCTGCTAATTAGGAGGGGGGAAGCGCAAGAAGGAGGGGACCTAGGTGAGGGAGGTGGGGGGTCTGGCCCCCCTCCCCGCCACCCCTCCTTTCAAGCTTCCCCCATACGGGGCAACTATACTGGGGGCAACTAAACTAGCTATACTGGGGGCAGCTAAACTAGCTATACTGGGGGCAGCTAAACTAGCTATACTGGGGGCAGCTAAACTAGCTATACTGGGGGCAGCTAAACTAGCTATACTGGGGGCAACTATACTACTGGGGAGTGGGGGCAACTATACTGGGGGCAACTATACTAGCTATTTTTGGGGCAACTAAACTAGCTATACTGGGGGCCACTAAACTAGCTATACTGGGGGCAACTAAACTAGAGGCAACTAAACTAGCTAGCTATACTGGGGGCAACTATACTAGCTAGCTATACTGGCCGCAACTATACTAGCTAGCTATACTGGGGGCAACTATACTAGCTATACTGGGGGCAACTATACTAGCTATACTGGGGGCAACTATACTAGCTAATACTTTAAATTACAGTTAGCTCCGCCCTCATCTGGTCATGATCACGCCCATTTTTCGCCACGCACGCCGCAGGTTGTGGCCACGCCCATTTTTTTTTAAAAAAAATAATTGGGGGGGGGGGGGGTGTCTTAATACCCACCACCGGGTGCCAAATGCCCTAGGTACGCCACTGCCTATAGGTTTCCTGATGGTTCCCTAAAGTCTGCCATCTAGTATCCTTCCACAATTGCTGCACTATTTATTTACTATATGTTCTGTATGTATATGTAATGTAACATGCAGTTTACCCATCTCCCACACTCACTGCTCACCTGATGTGATCTGGAGGGAGTATGAATCCACAAGCCTGCAGTCACCTATGCAGCAGCTCTCATATTTACTCCCTGCCACTGGACTTCCTGTTCAGCTCAGAACACAAAAAGCCCTCCCTGGCTTCCTCTAGTCTACAGCAAAATGGCCGCCTCCTGCACTGAGGACACATTCTATATCTATATTATGTTAATGTCAGTGAAATAAGCAAAACATATCAGTCGCATTAACATCATAAAACGTGCTAAAAATGATCATATGCTTATGTGTTATATTACATTAGCAGATATTCTGTTAGTTTGCCTTTCATGTTTCTGGCTGCTGTATGAGGGGTTTGGAGAGGGCGCCCTCTAGTATTTGGACTCGGAATGCTAAGGAAAAAGTCACAATCTAGTTCATTTTCCAGTTTGCGAAATTTGGCCTTGTCGTTCCGAGTCCAAATGCTAGAGGGCGCTAAATCCAAACTCCTCATACCGCAGCCAGGAACATGAAAGGCAAACTAACAGAATATCTGCTAATATAACATAATAACACATAGGCGCGTGCGAGCATTTATAGCAAGTTTTGTGATGTTCGTGAGACTGATAATATATATTGTTTTATTTCACAGATATGTACATAATATAGATATAGAATGTGTCCTCGGTGTAGGAGGCGGCCATTTTGCTGTAGACTAGATGAAACAAGCAAGAGGGTGGGTGGGCTTCTTGTGCTCTTAGCAGAACAGAAAGTCCTGGCAGGGTGTGAAACACTTGGAGTAAATAGGAGTGCTGCTGCAGGGTTCTTGATTCATAATCTCTCCAGATCACATCACCAGGTGAGCAGTGGGTGTGGAAGATGGATAAACTGTATTTTACATTACATACATAATAATATACTGTATAGTGCTGCAGTCATGGAAGGATACTAGATGGAATACCTAACCCTACTCTCACACAGAATCCTTCTACCTGATGCTTAACTTTAACTACTCTGACCAGACGTCCCGTTTTACCTGGGACACGTCCCAGGTTCAGGTTCTCCTGTCCCAGGCTGCAATGTGTCCCAGGTTATGTCCCACTTTTGGCCGCCGGGCAGGGCTGGGCCGAGGCAGAGGCGAGAGAGGCTCCAGCCTCAGGGCGCAGTGTAGGAGGGGGCGCACAACTCACTCAGCTATCATTCCACTATTGTGTTTGAAGCAGAGAGAAATAAGAAAAGGGGATGCATGGCAGTTACTACAAGCCAGAAAACTAGAGATTAAGCTGTTGAGGGGATTGGGGGCCCTGGGGAGCCTCAAAGTCTAACAGCATTCAGTGCGTGATGGCTGGGGTGGGTGGGATGGAGGGGCGCACTTTAGTGTCTCAGCCTTGGGTGCTGGAGGACCTTGTCCCGGCTCTGGGTGTCCCAGCCGTGAGGTAATGTTTGCCTCATTTACCGTTTGAGGAGTCAGAGTAATTGTTTTCTGCTGCATTTCATGTGTCAGAGGTAACAGTAGTTGCATTTCATTTGTCGGAGGTAACGGTTATTGCAATTCACGTGTCAGAGGTAACGGTTGCTGCAGTTATTATTTGATGGTCATAGAGACTGCATTTGCCACTTTGTGGTTATTGTGGCAGCATTTGGCATTTTGGGGCCTCATAATTATTAAATGGTATGCTAATACTGTAGCATCAGCAGCTTCTGCAGATTTTGTGCACAATCTAATCCCACCATAGTTATCGTCTAATGTCCTACGATATTATTATGTATTTATATAGCATTGGCATCTAAGGAAGCACTTTACAGAGAATGTAATCATGTTCTTGGCAGAGCTCACAATCTAATCCATAGTCAAAGTCTAATGTCCTGCCATATCATTGTTATGTATTTATATAGCACTGGTATCTTCTGCAGCACTTTACAGAGTACATAGTCATGCCATGGACTGACATCCATGATGCAAATCTCCCATTTCACCACATCATTTTGGGAACACTGCTTTCTTATGTGTATGGGGAACATTGCCTAATTACCTTTAAGCAGCCCATACACTCAGCCGATTTTCTGGCCGACCGATCGATCCCGATCGATCGATCAATCGATTGCAAATCGGTTGGCCAATCGACCGATCGACGGCCGATTTCGATCGATTTCGATGGATTTCCATCGAACTTGCAGGGTGGAAAATTTAGGTCGATCTGATGAGATTGCTTATCAGTTTGCATTGGCCTTAATGGAAATCTGATGGCAAAAAAATGCCATCAGATCGAATTTCAATAGATTTCAAACTGAAATCTATTGGAATTCTATCCTGGTAAAAAATGTTCTAAAAACGCATCAGATAGATCATCAGATGCATTTCTTATCTATCTGCTGCCAATCTGACGAGTGTATGGGCACCTTTAGGGTCACTTTGCCTTTCTGTGTTTTGGGAGGAAACTCTGGCCCACTGCCTCTGAGTTACATTACAGTTTGCTCCGCCCACACCTTGTCATGGACATGTTCATTTTCCCACTGTGGTGAACACAGCCATTTTTTCACCAAGTTCTAGCACCCCCCTCTGTCCCAGGTTGGGCCAGGAAAATCTGGTCACTGTACTTTAACACCCCCCCCCCCCCCATCCTTCCGCACACACTACTTGCCTAATACGAACCCCCTTTCCCTGCACACACTACCTGCCTAATGCCTAAAACTACAACCTTCGACCGTGCACGCTACCTGCCTAATGCCTATCCCCCGCACACACTTCCTCCCTAATGCCTAAACTAACACCCCCCCCCCTTCCCCGTCCACACTACCTATCAGTGAACACACACACACACACACACACGCCGCAGTAAATAAAACCCAGAAAAATCTTGGGCGCAGCAAAATATCAGCATTTGGGCGCCTGCTGTGCCTGATATATATATATCAGGAGCTGTACCGGAGCCCGCTATTTACCAGGCGCCCAAATTTCTGCTCTGGCACCCAGTTCCTGATATTCTGAATTGGCACCTATGGCAGCGCCCAATTAGTCCACTAGCTACATGCGCCCTTTTTTTACTGTTTCGAACTTTAGGTGTCCCAGCAGGAAACCTCACAGGGAACAGGGAACACTTGTCCACTCACAGCACCCGCTACAGCACAAAAAGTTGTGATTGGCTGAATAGTGTGGGCGTAGTTTACTACAACCTAGCAGTTCGAGAGGGTGCTGTCTACCCAATCACGTTAACTGAATTTCCCTATGAGGTTTTCTGCTGGGTCCCCTAAAGTAGACTAGTGCCAATTAAAGAGTTATTATTATTCAATTATAAAGCACCAACATATTCCGTGAGTTGCTACATATGTGTTTAACCCAGAGAGGGATTTGAAGATGTGACACAATCTTCTTTTATCCCATACTAATTCTTTCCAAACTTAAAATAAATGTGAGGTGACGGTAAAAAACAACGTCAAACACCCACCTATGGAGAGGGAAGGCTCTGGATCACATAGAGCCTTCTCTGTGCTCTTTTGGTGTCCTCCTTCCAGCGGTGTCCCCATCCAAATTTGCCACCTATGGGAGCTCTCATAAGGCTTCAGAAACACTTGTGTCCCGGAGTGCCTCTACAGATGGGCGGCTCCGTACTGCACACTGGTGGAATATGTCTTCATGGATCCTAAGAAGTCTTCAAAAGCACTTGTGTCCCATAGTGCTTCCAAGGACATGCAGCTCCGTACTGCACACTGGTGGAATATGCCTTCATGGATCCTCAGAAGAACTTGTGTCCTGAAGCCTTCCGAGGATCACCGAAGGCGTATTTGACCAGTTGGGTCACAACGCTGCACTGAGAGACTGTGTGTCTTTCCCAGCATGCAGGGAGGCGGGGGAGCTTCAGAAGGCGCGGCCAGGGGGAGAAAGCTGCCCAATGGCAGTTCAGGAAAGCCCCTAGTGGGCGTTTTGAACAAGGAATTCTTCTCCCCTGTGTTTACCTCCGAGTTAGTGACAAATATTGTCGCTAAACTCGGGGGGCTATAGCGCGGAAGTGAGGGGGCAGAGAGTGGTGGTTGGGGGATACAGAGCTATGTCATTAGGCAGAGAAAATGCCTCTAAATCCCATCTGCCCACTGAAGATCCAACTTCTCTTTAAGTGATTCCTGGCAGTTTTAGAGAGATTTGTGGGTTTTTTGCACACAATTTGTATGCATTTTCGTTTTGCAATTTTCTGTGTGCAGACAAACAGGAAGTGCACTCTGACCCAGAACTGAATGTCTTTTCAAGAAAATCTGCATGAAAAACGGTTTTAAAGTGCGTTTAAAGCGATTTGAGATTTTTCCTATACCTTGCATTTAGGCGCAATTGCCAAGTGCAGGACCCTTGTTTGCGACTGTAAAAAATGCTCTACATGCACTTTGGATTTCATTACACAAGCGATTTTACAGTGCAGGGGGACTGTGACCCGAAGCAGGCGTGTGCTTGTTGCGTGGGATCCGTATAATGTGCAGGTGGCAGAAGGGGCCACATGTGGACAGGATAGGAGAGACTAGAGCATGGGTGGGGGCATGTGTGTCTTCACCTCACAGAGGCGCTATATCTGGCTCTTGACCTGACTTTGCTCCCTCCAAAAATTGTTTGCCTGAAGAAGCGGGACTGTTACCCGTGAAACGCGTTGCACTTTTGGAGCTCATAATAAATGTTACTTTAAACTTGAAGTAACCTGCCTGTTGTTTGGCCATTTTTTCAGAAGGGAGGCGAGTCCACCCACTTCCCCCTTTTTAACAATTTTAACTAATTTTACTCTACTTGGCGCCTCTGTTGTTATACCACATAACTGTTTAGTCCACCCTTGGTGGAGGGGTGTATCCCCATTTCCTTCTATCTACAGAGAGCGACTTCTTAACCCTGAGCGGGGTCAGGTTACAATTCTCCCCGCCTGCTTATCCAGTGGTTGCCTTGGAGGCGACCGGTCCTTGTGAGTATAACCATTGTGTGTGTTTGCATCAGACATCACCTCATTAACATACTACACCATATTGGGCTCTCGGTTCTCCCCCTTTCTTTCAAGCACACTTGTTTTATGGAATGCTGTAATCTTAGTGAACAGACATTTGGTAATTTGCCTCGCTTGTTGGTAATTTTACTTTCCCATGTGATAACAGCCTGTGAATTGATATTTGACTATTGCCTCAGCCCCCGAGTCCCCTGCTTGCCTGTGTGATATGAGTAAGTGGTGAGATGAGCTGCTGTCTTGGTGCCGCCGGGATTTATCTTTACCTTGTTGCACAGTCCCTCTGTCTCCGCTGTATTAGGCCTCGTAGTGGGGCCTCTCGTTATGTGCACCACTGGAGAGGAGACTGTGCGACAGGGTGAAGATCCTGGCGGCACCGAGATAGGTAGCTATTCCTGCTGGTCTGTTTGTCGCTTACTCTGCATATGGTGGTAGGCTGCCTTTTCTGGGGGCACATCTGGCTATTTTGTGGAAGCAGCTACATAATACCTGGACACTTCTGGGTAAACTTGAGAGAGGGCTACCTAATACTGGGGACACATGGCTATACTGGCAGCGCCAGCATGGTGGCGTAGTGGTTATCCTTCTTGCCTTGCAATGCTGGGTCCCCGGTTCGAATGCCAGCCATGGCACTATCTGCAAGGAGTTTATATGTTCTCCCTGTGTCTGCGTGGGTTTCCTTCGTGCATGCCAGTTTCCTATATTCCAAAAACATACAAATAAGTTAATTGACTTCCCCCAAATTGGCCATAGACTACAACAACTACTACTACATACACTACACAATACATAGACATATGACTATGGTAGGCATTAGATTGTGAGATCCTCTGAGGGACAGTGAATTGACAACACAAAATGCTCTGTACAGCGCTGTGGAAGATGTTGGTGCTATATAAATACTAAATAATAATAATTATACTTGGGAGAGGGCTAGCTAATACAGGGGCACACCTGGTTGTACTGGGGAGGTGGGGCTAGTTAATAAAGGGGGCACACCTGGCTATACTGGGGAGGTTGAGTTAGATAATACAGGGGGCACACCTGGCTATACTGGGGGGAGGTGGGGTTAGACAATACAGGGGGCACACCTGGCTATACTGGGGAAGGGGCACCTGGCTATACTGGGCAGGTGGGGTTAGATAATACAGGGGGCACACCTGGCTATACTGGGGAGGTGGAGCTAGATAATACAGGGGGCACACCTGGCTATACTGGGGAGGTGGGGCTAGATAATACAGGGGGCACTCCTGGCTATACTAGGGAGGGTGCTAGCTAATACTGGGGGGCACACCTGGCTGTACTGGTGAGGTGGGGCTAGATAATACAGGGGGCAAACCTGGCTATACTGGGGAGGTGGGGCTAGCTAATACTGGGGGGGAGGGCACCTGGCTATACTGGGTAGGTGGGGTTAGATAATACAGAAGGCACACCTGGCTATACTGGGGAGGTGGAGCTAGATAATACAGGGGGCACACCTGGCTATACTGGGAAGGTGGGGCTAGATAATACAGGGGGCACTCCTGGCTATACTGAGGAGGGGGCTAGCTAATACTGGGGGGCACACCTGGCTGTACTGGGGAGGTGGGGCTAGATAATACAGGGGGCACACCTGGCTGTACTGGGGAGGTGGGCTAGCTAATACAGGAGGCACACCTGGCTATACTGAGGAGGGGGCTAGCTAATACTGGGAGGCACACCTGGCTGTACTGGGGAGGTGGGGCTAGATAATACAGGGGGCACACCTGGCTATACTGGGGAGGGGGCTAGCTAATACAGGGGGCACACTTGGCTATACTGGGGAGGTGGGGCTAGCTAATACAGGGGGCACACCTGGCTATACTGGGGAGGTGGGGCTAGCTAATACAGGGGGCACACCTGGCTATACTGGGGAGGTGGGGCTAGCTAATACTGGTGGCAGACCTGGCTATACTGGGGAGGTGGGGCTAGATAATACAGGGGGCACACCTGGCTATACTGGGGAGGTGGGGCTAATTAATTCAGGGTGTGCTTCTGGCTGTACTGGGGAGGCTACTTTATACTGGGAGCACATTTGCTACCTGTACTGGGTCGGGCACAATTTGGGGGGGGGGGGGGGCGGGGCGCACTTTTGAATCTCTGCCTCCAGTGCAGAATCACGTTCCTGACGAATGCTGTAATGCTTGGTGAAACATTTTCTCCATATTCCTAGGATTCCACACTGGAACATCTCGCACCATTATCAGGTTTTATGCATTGTATCTTTTTTAGTGATTCGGATGATTTGTGTAAAAACTGAAGAAGAAGAAGAGGTGTTTGTGAGGGGAGATGAGCCATGTAAGGAGGAGGAAATTCCTGTACAGATCAGCACAGGTGAGGGATAAGCACTAAAAACAGGAAAATCTCATACTACTACATACTACTCTTCTTACCTGTTCTCTGTCAGTAAAAAAAAAAAGGTAATCAACAGACCATATGTGCCCACAGAGTGCAGCGCAGGAGCCATCATCTCCTATTAGAAATACAGTATCATCTTTTTAAACTGTAGTAAACTCCAAGAGACGAGGAAAATTGGTTTACTATATCAGAAATTGTCCTAGAAATGGCCCAGCATGGCCTGGTACATTCTCTGTTGCAAAAGACTAACTCTGTCCTCCTATTGGAGGTACAGTACAAGCACTTGCACTTGGTGAACTACAAAGTTAAGTATACCTTGCTGCATAACCAGGCTGGACAAACTGCTGGTACATTATCCAGGGCTCCTTAAAAATTGCAGCCATCTTTGAATAGAGGAAGCCACTCGCTTCCTGTGAGTGGTTCCGATACCTCCGCAGGGAGGACTTGAAGCATGTGTCCTGTAAAACCTTCTGCTCACACTTGAGCCAATCATGAAGCCTCTCTTCAAAATTCTGCCAATCACAATAAGCCACTTGCATCTGTAATGCGAGTGGCTCCGCTGGTAGGACTTGGCACTTTCCACACAAGATCATACTGTAATGGAGATACAATATGGGCCCAGTGGGGGAATCAGGACCCATCAGTCCCTATTAGATGTAATGGGTAGTCAAAGTGTGCTCAGTGTGGAGTCAGAAGACATCAGCCCCTATTAGAGGTCATGAGGAGACAGTATGAGTCCTTTAAAGGAAATTATCCAGGCACTCTGATTACCCCAATAGACTGCCTGTCAAGTGATGTCACATGACAGGCAGTCTATTGGGCCATTCAAAGTGCAGGGTTCACTCCCTTTGAAGTTACTGGACCCGAAGTGGTCCAGGGCAGGATGATCCGAGCGCCCGTTACTGGCTCATAGCCGGCGTAAGCTACAAGCGCTTGCTATGCTGGGTATAGCGAGCGCCCCTCTGCCCACAGTTAATAATGCACGCTATGCTGCCAATAGCATGCATAGCGTGTATTAAGGCATGCAGGTTTAAATAGCGCAAGTAACAGCAGGTTACTCACACTATTTGTCTTAGTGAATCAAGCCCATAGTCCTCTATTCAGCTGTACTAACCTTAGAAACTCTGGGAAGGTAATATTGGAGCACACAGGGAAAAATTACTTTTAGTAAGATATACATATGAATTCCTAGTAATACCACCTAAAGACTTGACCCCACCAGCTGTATAATATGCCTGACTTCTAGTCTTGTCCTAGATTTAGGTTTATCTCTGAGAGACCTGTAAGCCAAGATCATACTCTTGAGGAAGTGAACGATACCTATTCTAAGTTTCTCAAAACACATCAAGTCCTAAAAAACGTGGCTCTGGTCACACTGGCATTTATTTACAATATTGTTTGTGTACTATATGGGACTACAATTCCTACTTATAAATGCAGAGGAGGTGTACTATTTGTGTGTAAGCCCTTCAGAAAAAAGGGAGAAAGTGCCCTGTCCCTTCCCCATACTAAGGGAGGTGTTTACGGGGTTCTCTGAAATATATATATATATATTTATATATATATATATTTATAAATTACGGCAAATTTGCAACATCTCGCTGTTCTTAAATCATGTTTGTAAATTTTATGTAATTAAGGATGGTGCTTCCTCCAGCCCCCTCCGCACTGATCGCTTCCCTGCCGTCTTCCTCCGCCTTCTCCCGTTATCAGCTCCATAAGTTTGGCAAGTCACTCCCGTGACCTGGAGCGGCCAGGAGCAGAACGCTTCCAGCTGCTGGAGTGAGACGGGGGGCGTGCGGCTACTGTGCATGCGCCAATTGGTTGTGACTGGCCAACGTACATGGCTGATAACAGAAGAAGGTGGGGGAAGATGGCAAGAGAGCGATCGGTGCGGAGGGGGCTAAAGGAAGCACCAAGCATGTATAAATCTTTTATTATTAGTCGTCTCTGGTACATTTTAACAACATGTTTAAAGGACAACTGACCTGAGATAGATATGGAGGCCGCCATATTTATTTCCTTTTAAACAATAATAGTTGCCTGGCACCCTCTTGATCTGTCAGTGCTTGAATCACACACCTGAAAAAGCATGCAGCAAATGCAGTCAAACTTAAAGGATACCTTAGCTTTCAAAATGGGGGGAGCAAGCATGTTTAGCAACATGTCAAACATCTCATCTTAATTCTTGTTCTGGGTCTATTACTAAAAGTATTAGAGGTAGAAGTTCATCAGCAGGACAGCCAGGCAATGCACATTATTTATAAGGAAATACATATGGCAGCCTCCATCTTTCTCCCAGGTCAGTTGTCCTTTAAGACCAGCACATATTTCAGTGTGTCATAGGGTTGCCTCTTTTGTCATTTTAGAATTGTTCATACATTACCAATGTACCCATCCCTATTACTACACATTTTATATTCTCGCCAGATGGACGGTATATCTGCAGTAACACTGGTGGGCATCCTGGTGACTCTCCAAATAGTGACAGTGATGGTGACGCAACAGAAGAGGATGAAAAAACACCCAGTGATGGTGACACAACAGAAGAGGATGAAACATCCAGTTCTACAAACATAAACTCTACAACCCCATCGACTTCATTTCCATGTCCTGAGTGTGGGAAATGCTTTGCATCGAAAAGCTTTCTCTACAGACACCAAGCATGGCACTTCCGTGATGATAAGTCATTTACATGTTTAATATGTTGGAGAAGTTTTACTCTGGAATCTGAATTTGTCTTTCATGTGAGGAAGCACACAGGGGAAAAGCCATTTTCATGCTCTGAATGTGGGAAATGTTTTGTCCACAGGAGCATTTTACAACAACATCAGAAAATTCACACAGGAGAGAAGCCATATTTATGTTCAGAATGTGGAAAATGTTTTGCCTACAGGAGTATTCTAAATCAACATCAGAAAATTCACGCAGGAGAGAAGCTATTTTCATGTTCTAGTTGTTTAAAGTGTTTTTCTACAAGATCAGTTCTTGTTAGACATGAAAGAGTGCACACCGGGGAGAAGCCATACTCATGTTCTGAATGTGGGAAATGCTTTTCCCAGAAGAGCATTCTAACTGCCCATCAGCAGGTTCACACAGGGATAAAGCCATATCCATGCTCTGAATGTGGAAAGGGTTTTAACAGGAAAAATGACCTTGTCAAGCATGAAAAGAATCATATCAAGAAGAAGCACTGTTAGTGGTAGCAAATGTTTTAGCCACTGAGGCCATCTTATTGCACATCAGCAAAATCATATCGAGGAAAATCCATGCTGGTTACATGGGGTGAAAGAAATGTCGTTACTCGGCTTCAAAAAAGGAAAACGTGTCCAAAAACCCCAAATGATGCAGAGGATGGCATACATTATTGTAAATTATTGTCTACCTAGCTTTAAAAGAGAAATACATTATTTATATATGAGGCAAATAGAAGCACCCTGGTTCAGCTGTTACTATTATTATTATCAATATCTTTTGTTCATAAAGTACTAAAAGTTGACAGTTGGCTGTTGAGGTTTTTTATGAATTGGATGAGTTCCAGTGGGTGGAAGCAGCTGTACAAGAATCTTGCAGCCAAGCATGGTGAGAAGTGAGTAATGAAATTGTTAGTAGATCATTTTGAACAAGAGATTGGGTTAGGGATGTGTTAATCTATATGAAGGGAGACAACCCAACAGCCTCATGGTGAACCAGAACTACTAGGAGTGTGTAAGGGGCAAACTTTTGTTTTAAGGGAATTTAAGTAATTTAAACCTTTTCTGAAATGAATATGAACTCCTGCGGTGATTTATTGTATGTGTTTTACGAAAATTTAATACAGTCACATTAAAAAGTTTAGAAACCCCTCTAACGTTTGAGGCTGGGAGCACACTTGTCTGTGCAGAAGAGCAGATATTAAATCAATATTGCAAATATAACACAGCCTCTAGACACCTCCTATAGCCCTTGTCGAGTGGCTGGATTCTGGATGGAGGTACTCTTGACCATTCTTCCATACAAAATATCTCCAGTTCAGTTAAGTTTGATGACTGCTGGCCTTACATTTCACAATTCCCTTCCCCTGGATTTTGACCCCGACACTGAGTCATTTGTGGATACTGACAAATGAACAACAAATGTGTACATTTGTGCATATTAACTAAATAGAGGTAAAATGGCAGTGCGTATGAAGAGCACATCAATTTCACCATTATTTCCACCAGTTGTATAGCGCATATTACACAAGTGACACACACATTACTTGAATTACGCAAGCTGCTCTAATATACAACTGGCATAAGTAATGCTGCCTGCACAGGGGCGTAGCAATAGGGGTTGCAGAGGTTGCGACCGCATCGGGGCACTTGGGCCAGAGGGGCCCTGAAGGTCCCTCCCTCCACTAAGGTATTAGCTCTCTATTGGTCCTGTGCTCATAATAATCACTTCTATAGATACTTTGAATAGTGGTAGTTTTTTATTTTTTTTTAAGTATTTATATAGCACCAACATATTATGCAGTGCTGTACAGATTATATTGTCTTGTCACTAACTGTCCCTCAGAGGGGCTCACAGTCTAGTCCCTACCATAGTCATATGTATGTATCGTGTAGTGCATGTATGGTCTAGGGCCAATTTTTTGGGGGGAAGCCAATTAACTGTATGTTTTTGGGATGTGGGAGGTAACCGGAGTACCCGGAGGAAACCCACGCAGGCATGGGGAGAACATACAAACTCCTTGCAGATGTTGACCTGGCTGGGATTCGAACCAGGCACCCAGCGCTGCAAGGCGAGAGCGCTAACCACTAGGCCACCGTGCTGCCCGCTAGTTATTAACAAACTGTTCCCCATCCCATTCTTGCACCTCTGACACTGCAGTTGCCATTGGCAGGTTTTGGTGCGCCGTATCAATTGTTATGTATAGAGTGCTTGGGGGGCCCCGTTGTAAAACTTGCATCGGGGCCCAGAACTCCTTAGCTACGCCACTGTGCCTGCACATGGCAATATTACCACTATTTAGTAAATACGCCCTATTGCTTTTTTGCTTACCCAGAGAAACGTGTCAATATGGCACTCCTGCCCCAAACTGTTCCTTAGCAATCGATGCACGATCATTAAGGGCATTCGTTATTGTGTTTGTGTGTGTGTGCTCACCTTTATTGAGGTTCTGGGGAAAGAGTGGGGGCTGGTTGAGGGTGCTGTAGAATGAGTCAGGAGGGTTAGGGGGAGACAGTGAAGGCCGATTCACGCGGGCATTCCACACCGTAACGGTCAAATGTTTTTAACCATTTTACAGCTCTCTATGGCAATCTGTTTTTCACAGTCAGGAAATTTGGCGCACCAGTCACTGCCTTAGGACATAATGAAAATTACGTCTATAGCGGCGCCCGCATAGTAATTTGGCTGCTGTCAAGAGATGGAGCCCAAATTATGATGGAAATGGAGCACTAATAATTAACCGTGGCTGAATTTACTACAGTGGCATCAGACTTGACAGTAGCTGAGAGATCAGTGTATGGTTTCTAATGAGCCAGAGATCAGCTTCCCCAGTCACCGACTAGTGTTGTGACTATTGCCATGACACCATACAGCAGCCTGAAAACATCTTTCCCAGCCCAAAGCAAATGCAGGAGTTGGCGGTTGGCTGTACACGCAGACCATCCTCCAATACAGCATTATTGAATGAAAATTGAAATAACTGTGATCATGTGACCAAATCAGTTATTGGTGAAGTTCGATTTGTGGCTATTTTTTGTTAAATCTGAAATGGGTTTCTATAGATTGGAGACCTGTCATTGTACATAAAGGTGATTTTATAATTTGCCTGATTATGAGCAGCTTTAAAAGAAACCAGAAGCAAAAGGTATATGGAGGCTGCCATGTTTTCTTTTAAACAAATACAGTTGCCAGGCAGAGTTTTGTCTGGAACATCTGATCTGCATGCTTGTTCAGGGTCTATGGCTAAAAGTATTAGTGGCAGAGGATCAACAGCACAACAAGGCAACTGGTATTGTTTAAAAAGCAATAAGTATGGCAGCCTCCATATCTGTCTCACATCAGGTTCCCTTTAAAGTAAAGCCAATGAACATGCTAAGCCATTTCTACTACAGAAGCTAACTCCTTTAACCCCTCCGAAGTGACCACTACTTGAGCAGAGCAGCCCCCACTGTGTAGCATCTTACAAGGTAGACAAATAAAGCATGGCGTCATGCAGCCCACATATTAGCAGCGATGGCCATTAACTGTCCTGGTTGCCACCTACCTGGGCCCTAATATCTCTACACACCATAGGACTGTTGATGTTACAAAGGGAGGCTCTGTAAACACAGCAGCAAACAGGTCAAGCAGCAATATGAAGGTGGCGCCCAGTGGCGAAGCTACAGACTCCGGGGCAAGCTACATTAAATGTTCTCCTTCCCACACCAGTATAGTAGCCAGATGTGCCCCCCATCCCAGTATGGTAGTCAGATGGGCTCCCCCTCCCTCCTTACTATGGTAGCTAGATGTGCCCCACTCCTACACCCCCAGTATGTTGACCAGGTATAGGTGCCCTCACTATAGGTTAGCCAGGTATAGGTGCCCCCTGTATAGGTTAGCCGGGTATAGGTGCCCCCTGTACAGGTTAGCCGGGTATAGGTGCCTACAGTATAGCTATCCAAGTATGGGTGCCCCCAGTATAGATAGCAAGGTATAGGTGCCTTCAGTATAGATAGCTATGTATAGGTGCCTCCAGTATATTAGCCAGGATCAGCAGAAAGCCATAATGAAAGACAATGCAGAAACTCTGTTCTCAGACTATAAAGAATGTGGGAGCAAAACAAATGTAATATTCTATACAGAGCACATCTTAGCCTAGTACATGGCATTTTGTGGACACTACACGAACATTACATTTAAAGAAATCAACCCAGACCGGGGTAACCAAATTAGAATTAAGGATAAAAAGAGGACTCCCAGCAGCCAGCATTTACCATCAATGTTTATCACAGTGACACCATCTTGATTCAAGGCACTGAATGCAGACTAGAGGAATTTGAGATGCTCTCCCCATATCAGAGAGAAAGCAGGAAACTATACAACCATAAATAACCATCTTGATTCAAGGCACTGAATGCAGACTAGAGGAATTTGAGATGCTCTCCCCATATCAGAGAGAAAGCAGGAAACTATACAACCATAAATAACCCTGCTACACAAATATGTGAAGACCAAACTAGAAAACAGCCTCCCTCCAGAGACTGTCAAACAGCCCCCTCACACCCTTCCCTGGAGACCCTCAGAGACTGTCCAAACTAGAAAGGGACTTCACTCTTTTCAGGGAGGAAACTCAAAGAAGCCAAGGTGTGAAAAATGCAAATAAGAAGAAGCTGTTAATTGTGCTGCTAATGGACTCCAATGGAAAATACCTGGACACACAGAGACTCATTCCAGGGAAGCATGTCATTGAGATCTACTATTCAACAAGCAGCAGAGATCATTAATAAACCTTACTTCATTGACCCAAAACACCTCATCATTCACATCAGCACCAATGACATTAATCAAGAAACCACCACAGACCAAGAAACCATCTCAGACAAATTGTCACAAATGGTTAAAAGAACACAGCTCAAACTCCTCAGCGCAAAGATTATCCTATCTTCCCTGCTCCCAAGAAAAGACTTCCCTCACCAAACAATCCAACAAATTAATGCAGATCTGGCCTCCAATCTCAGATCCACACCAGCCATACAATTGGCACAGTACCTTACAATCAGAGCCCACCATCTGTATAATAAAAAACACAAACAAGAGGTCAGCCACCTTGCAAAGGAGCTTAAGGACATGGTACTTAATAGACCCCAAGAAAGCTCTAACCCTACAGACAGATGGCAAACTCCAATACACTTACCAAAGAGAGCGCCCACAAGCATGGCAAGCGAGGAAACCGATTGCCCCACAATGGCAACACAGAGCAAGGAAGGGCAGAAACATGATGGAAATCAGAGCTTTGTGTAGTATGAGCAACTTGGTGGCACACTTGGTCGATTAGAAATAGGAAAATTGCCAGCTGAGATGTTTTTATTGACAAACAAATGCAGTAGCATTGGAAATGCTAGAAGAGAGAGCAACTAGGGAGGGTGGGGAAGGGGAGTTTTATTGGAGGGAGGCTTGTAGGGGTTTTTGAGTTCTTCCACATTGTATTGTTTAATTCCATGATAGATTTGTGTAGCAAGCTAACTTTTTGAAATTACTGATATGCTGTAACGCTGGAATTTTGACAAAAACTGGTTTTATTAGAAAAATGAAAATCTCAAATAAAACATTGATTTTTTTTTTAAAGAACTTTGTGTAGCACTCTATATAGCATACTGATGTGACACCCACATTGGCCCCTTCCCCCCGATAATATCGAGTCCTACGACAACTTCTGCTCATTACAAGGTATGCCTACTCAAAATGACATCACTTGTTAGAAGCTAAAACATCCAAGGGCTAAATGTCTCGGCTTTTGGATCAAAAATTAATGATCCATACTTTAAAAAGAGACTTGAAAACATTGATATTCAAATCCTCCTGGAGACATGGACCCAAGCAGAGATTGAATCTCTCGCAACCATGGGATACAGGGAATTTTCCATATCTTCCCAGAAAAACAAGAACATTAAACAAGGTTGCCGTTCAGAAGTCATACTAATCTGGTACAAGGAGGAGCTTACAGAGCACATCAAAGCAATCAAACAAGGAGACAGTCTCATCTGGATCAAAATAAACAGCTCCATTCTCACCTCAGTCTGACATGTACCTGTGTGCAGCATACAGTGGCTTGCAAAAGTATTCGGTCCCCTTGAAGTTTTCCACATTTTGTCATATTACTGTGAAGGATTGCGGAATAGCCGCCGCGTGCTCTGACGCCGTGGCGGCTACTTCCGCGTCCAGTCCGGCGGTTTACGCGCGGCGACATGTGTCTGATGTAGTACAGCCTTCCTGTGCACATAGGCTGAGGAATACACGCGCGCGCGGAGAGACAGAAGCTTTATGGGAAGCAGAGAGGGATCAGCTGACTCCCTTGGTCAGCTGATCTCAGGATGTATGCGGATTGGCTGGAGGGGACGGGGCGGCGCTGATCAGCGCTGCACTATATAACCACTCGTCCCTCAGTCTCACGTTGTCTGCCGTTGCGAATGCTATGTGTTGGCACACAGACCTCAGTCAGATCCCACAGTGTGTTGTAACCAGGAGGACCTGGGACCTCACACCCAAGCCTAGGAAACTGTGTAAATGCTATGTTATGCTATAGACTAGTTCCAGGGTGTTGTGACTACGGACCTCACACCCAAGCCTAGGAAACCATGTCAATGCTATGTTATGCTATAGACTAGTTCCAGGGTGTTGTGACTACGGACCTCACACCCAAGACTAGCATTGTGTATTTATCACTTTAGCCCGCTTCCAGGGTGTAGAGAGCTAGTATCTCTCATCCAGTTAGGGCAAGTCTGTTCATCTTAGCAGCAGGGCATCCTGCAACCAAGCCTAGGCCCCTCTCCTAGGGAGCCTTTAGGCTATAGGGATTCACCCACAGTCTAGGGTGAATTCCTTTCTTCTTCTACCTCCAGCTCCTCCGGTGGTCCTTACTCAAAGTGGTACTGTTACACCAAACACTCATATCTCAGGTGTCCAGAGGTTAGACATACCTGGATTATTGGTGATTCTGCAGATCATCCATAATCTGGTGTATATCTGCATTACTGGTGATTCTGCAGATCACCAATAATCAGATTCTCTCTCTGCGTGTTAACACCAATCGTTACAGAACGGCAGACCCAAACAATATGGACGCACTTGACAGTCGTCTGCTTGCACTCACCACCTCGGTGGAGAATTGCATCAGTGTGCTGGATAGTCATCAGACCCAGATCAATGCCTTGTCTGGGTCTATACAAGCCCCTCAGACGACTGTTAACGCAGTGCGATCCCCTCTTGTTGCAGACTTGCGTATGCCTGTGCCCGAGAAGTTTTCTGGTCATAGATCTGACTTTCGGAACTTTAAAAGTCGAGTGTTATCTTACTTTGAGTTAAGACCTAATGCTTCAGGTACTGTCGCACAGAGAATTATCTTTATTAAGACACTGTTGACTGGGGATTCCCAGACCTGGGCATATGGTCTTCAACCAGGGGATGGGGCCCTGACCTCTGTGGAGGAATTTTTCAAAGCTATGGCTATAATTTACGATGATCCGGACTTTGCTTCAACCGCTAAGCGGAAGCTCAAGATGTTGCGGCAAGGCAAGGATTTGGTAGAGACTTATGCAGCTGAGTTCAGGAAGTGGGCAGTGTCAGCTAGATGGGGCTCATTTGCGTTGTTAGATTGTTTCTTGTCAGGATTATCATATGCAGTCTCTAATCTGATGTTGGGATATCCTGAGCCAAAAACTATTGATGAGGCCATTTCCCTAGCGATCAGAGTGGACCATCGCCTACGGTATCAGAGACAAAGTCGGTGCAGGAATAGTGTGAGATACGTTTCCTATGCTTCCTCTCCACCTACGTCACCTCCCCCTGAACCCATGCAGATTGGTCGGTCAAAATTGTCCCGGGTCGAGCAGAGTCGTAGACAAGCTGAACAGCTCTGCTTGTACTGTGCAGAGGAGGGTCATAAAGCACAGAACTGTCCCAAAAAATCGGGAAACGCTGCCGCCTAGGAGTAGTAAGAGGTAATACACTAGGCGCGCAGAATTTACCTCTGAAAGATGATCGCTTGCTCCTCCCATGTGCCATTTCATGGGAGGACCAGACAGTTTCTACTGAGGCCTTTCTCGACTCTGGCTCGGCCGCCAATTTTATTGACTATCATTTTGCTAGAAAGTTGGGAATTCCTATTGTCCCATTAAGTCATAAGGTGTTAGTTACTGCGGTGGATGACTCTCCTCTGCAGAGTAAATACCCTCTGTCTCAGACTCCGGAGTTGGGGGTCACCATAGGGGTTTTACATAGAGAGAGTCTGCAGTTTTTTGTGTTACGAATGGCAACTTCCACTATTATCCTTGGTCTGCCATGGTTACGACTTCACGCCCCTCAGATTGATTGGGGTTCTGGTCAGCTAACGAGCTGGTCTTCCCGCTGCTATCATCATTGTTTGGCGAAGGTAACCATGGGTAACACCAGAATTCAGGTGGAAGGATTGCCAGAGCAGTATAAAGATTTTGCTGATGTCTTTTGTCCTAAGTCAGCAGACAGACTACCTCCCCACCGTCCCTTTGATTGTCCGATTGATTTAAGATCTGGTTGTATGCCTCCTAGGGGTCACCTTTATAACTTGTCCGAGCCAGAGAAATTGGCAACGCAGGAGTACATCAAGGAAAATTTAGCTAAGGGATTTATCCGCCCCTCTCGGTCACCCGCGGGCGCTGGGTTCTTTTTTGTTAAAAAGACAGATGGAGGCCTCCGTCCCTGCATTGACTATCGGGGTCTAAATAAGATCACTGTGAAAAATCGTTACCCACTCCCTCTGATTGACGATTTGTTCTCCCAGATCACCAACGCTAAAATTTTCTCGAAATTGGACTTACGGGGTGCATACAACCTGGTGCGCATCAGGGACGGTGACGAGTGGAAGACGGCCTTTAATACACCTGATGGGCATTACGAGTACTTAGTGATGCCCTTCGGGTTGTGCAATGCCCCGGCCGTCTTCCAGGAGCTGATTAACAAAGTTTCCAGACCAATTTTGGGTAAATTTGCATTAGTATATCTTGATGATATACTAGTATTTTCAGCCACTCTTTCCGAACATCGGAGACATGTCAAGTATGTGTTGGAAAAACTAAGACAGAATCAATTGTATGCCAAACTGGAAAAGTGCATTTTTGAGGTGACCTCTGTTGCTTTTTTGGGGTATGTAATATCTACCTCGAGCCTCTCTATGGACCCTGGGAAAGTCTCTGCTGTACTGGACTGGCCACAGCCTGTAGGTCTGAAGGCCCTCCACAGATTCCTGGGTTTTGCGAATTACTACAGGAGATTTATTAAGGGGTACTCTACAGTGGTTGCGCCCCTCCCCATTCTCACTAAGAAAGGGGCTGATACCCACCACTGGTCCGAGGAAGCTCTCACGGCTTTTCGTACCCTAAAGAAACTGTTCTGTTCTGCTCCTATCCTGAGACACGTCGATGTCACCTTCCTGTTCATAATAGAGGTTGATGCCTCTGAGGTGGGGGTGGGGGCTGTGCTGTCTCAGCATTCCGGTTTGCAGGGTAAGCTTCATCCATGCGCCTACTTCTCCCGTAGGTTTTCCCCAGCGGAGAGAAACTACGATATAGGCAACCGAGAACTCCTGGCCATCAAGTTAGCCTTTGAGGAATGGCGACATTGGTTAGAGGGAACAGAACATGTTATTACAGTTTATACAGATCATAAAAACTTGGAGTACATAGAGAATGCTAAGAGACTCAGTCCCCGACAGGCCCGGTGGTCACTGTTCTTTTCCAGATTCAGTTTTGTAATCACGTACACTCCTGGTAGTAGAAACGTTAAGGCTGATGCCTTGTCCAGGTGTTTCGAGCCCGAGACGGCACAGCCCTCGGCACCCGAGACTATTCTGCCTCGGAGGGTGGTTTTGGCAGCCACAGAAACCTGGAGGGATTGGACTGCCACCCTGGCCCCAAATCAGCAGGATGTCCCAGAAGGAAAGCCCGAGGGCGTGTTGTTTGTGCCCCTGCCCTTTCGCCTACAGCTCTTACAGCTGTTCCACTCCCATAAGAATGCTGGTCATCCAGGGGCCACCAGGACACAGGATCACCTTGCCAGGTGTGCATGGTGGCCATCGTTTGCCACAGATTGTAAGGAGTTTGTGAGGGAGTGTGCTGTGTGTGCTAGGAGCAAACCTTCCCGACAGGCACCGGTGGGAACTTTGCAGCCTTTGCCAGTTCCAAGTGAACCGTGGACTCATCTGTCCATGGATTTTGTGGGTGAACTCCCCAGATCTGAAGGCATGACTGTCATCTGGGTGGTAGTAGACAGATTCAGCAAGATGGCCCATTTTATTCCTCTGAAAGGACTCCCCTCCGCCCAAGAGCTGGCTAACCTCTTCATCCAGCACATTTTCCAGCTGCATGGCATTCCGGAGAATGTAGTGTCAGATAGGGGAGTACAATTCGTTTCTAAGTTCTGGAGGGCATTTTGCCATCTGATGGGCATGGATCTTTCATTTTCATCAGGCTACCACCCGGCACCCGCAGCCAAATGGCCAGACCGAGAGGGTCAACCAATCCATGGAACAGTTTCTCAGATGCTATGTGGCTGATGCGCAAACCGACTGGGTAAAGTTCTTGCCTTTCGCGGAATTTGCGCACAACAGCCTGAAAAGTTCTTCCTCTGGGTTTTCCCCTTTTCAGGTAGTGTCGGGAAGGTCCCCTAAGTTTGCTCCTTTGCCAGTGGCATCTACTCCTTTCCCAGCATTAGAGGATTGGCAGGGGGCGTTAAAACAAATTTGGGCTCTGGTGAAAACAAATTTGGGGAAGGCTTTCAAGTCTCAGAAAAAGCAGGCTGACAAAAGACGCTCGGCTGAATGGGACTTTTCACCAGGAGATTTGGTCTGGGTGTCTACGCGACATCTGGCATTAAAACAACTGTCACCCAAATTAGGGCCTAGGTTTGTTGGGCCGTTTCCAGTCACCAAAAGAATTAATGCTGTCACTTATGCTGTTGATATTCCTACCAGTATGCGAGGTGTAAGATCATTTCACGTGTCATTGCTCAAGCCGGCAGTACAGGTGGATTCCACTCCCCCCCCCCCCCCTGTATTGATTGATGATCAACCAGAGTATGAGGTTGAGAAGATTTTGGACTCCCGACTGGTGCAAAATTCTGTGCAATATTTGGTACACTGGAAAGGTTATGGTGTGGAGGATAGAACTTGGGTACCAGAATGCCGCATGCACGCAGAGCAATTGAGGAAAGAGTTCCATGACTTACATCCTAGAAAGCCTGGTGGGAAGTGTCCGGAGTCCACTCCTCGGGGGGGTACTGTGAAGGATTGCGGAATAGCCGCCGCGTGCTCTGACGCCATGGCGGCTACTTCCGCGTCCAGTCCGGCGGTTTACACGCGGCGACATGTGTCTGATGTAGTACAGCCTTCCTGTGCACATAGGCTGAGGAATACACACGCGCGCAGAGAGACAGAAGCTTTATGGGAAGCAGAGAGGGATCAGCTGACTCCCTTGGTCAGCTGATCTCAGGATGTATGCAGATTGCCTGGAGGGGACGGGGCGGCGCTGATCAGCGCTGCACTATATAACCACTCGTCCCTCAATCTCACGTTGTCTGCCGTTGCGAATGCTATGTGTTGGCACACAGACCTCAGTCAGATCCCACAGTGTCGTGTAACCAGGAGGACCTGGGACCTCACACCCAAGGCTAGGAAACTGTGTCAATGCTATGTTATGCTATAGACTAGTTCCAGGGTGTTGTGACTACGGACCTCACACCCAAGCCTAGGAAACTGTGTCAATGCTATGTTATGCTATAGACTAGTTCCAGGGTGTTGTGACTACGGACCTCACAACCAAGTCTAGGAAACTGTGTCAATGCTATGTTATGCTATAGACTAGTTCCAGGGTGTTGTGACTACGGACCTCACACCCAAGCCTAGGAACCTGTGTCAATGCTATGTTATGCTATAGACTAGTTCCAGGGTGTTGTGACTACGGACCTCACACCCAAGCCTAGGATACTGTGTCATTACTGTGTTATGCTATAGACTAGTTCCAGGGTGTTGTGACTACGGACCTCACACCCAAGCCTAGGATACTGTGTCATTTCTATGTTATGATATAGACTAGTTCCAGGGTGTTGTGACTACGGACCTCACACCCAAGACTAGCATTGTGTATTTATTACTTTAGCCTGCTTCCAGGGTGTAGAGAGCTAGTATCTCTCATCCAGTTAGGGCAAGTCTGTTCATCTTAGCAGCAGGGCATCCTGCAACCAAGCCTAGGCCCCTCTCCTAGGGAGCCTTTAGGCTATAGGGATTCACCCACAGTCTAGGGTGAATTCCTTTCTTCTTCTACCTTCAGCTCCTCTGGTGGTCCTTATTCAAAGTGGTACTGTTACACCAAACACTCATATCTCAGGTGTCCAGAGGTTAGACATGCCTGGATTATTGGTGATTCTGCAGATCATCCATAATCTGGTGTATATCTGCATTACTGGTGATTCTGCAGATCACCAATAATCAGATTCTCTCTCTGCGTGTTGACACCAATCGTTACAATTACTGCCACAAACATGAATCAATTTTATTGGAATTCCACGTGAAATACCAATACAAAGTGATGTACACGTGAGAAGTGGAACGAAAATCATACATGATTCCAAACAATTTTTACAAATAAATAACTGCAAAGTGAGGTGTGCGTAATTATTCAGCCCCCTGAGTCAATACTTTGTAGAACCACCTTTTGCTGCAATTACAGCTGCCAGTCTTTTAGGGTATGTCTCTACCAGCTTTGCACATCTAGAGACTGAAATCCTTGCCCATTCTTCTTTGCAAAACAGCTCCAGCTCAGTCAGAGTAGATGGACAGCGTTTGTGAACAGCAGTTTTCAGATCTTGCCACAGATTCTCGATTGCATTTAGATCTGGACTTTGACTGGACCATTCTAACACATGGATATGTTTTGCTTTAAACCATTCCATTGTTGCCCTGGCTTTATGTTTAGGGTCGTTGTCCTGCTGGAAGGTGAACCTCCGCCCCAGTCTCACGTCTCTTGCAGACTCCAAGAGGTTTTCTTCCAAGATTGCCCTGTATTTGGCTCCATCCATCTTCCCATCAACTCTGACTAGCTTCCCTATCCCTGCTGAAGAGAAGCACCCCCAGAACATGATGCTGCCACCACCATATTTGACAGTGGGGATGGTGTGTTCAGAATGATGTGCAGTGTTAGTTTTCCACCACACATAGCGTTTTGCATTTTGGCCAAAAAGTTTCATTTTGGTCTCATCTGACCAGAGCACCTTCTTCCACATGGTTGCTGTGTCCCCCACATGGCTTATGGCAAACTGCAAACTGGACGACTTATGCTTTTCTGTTAACAATGGCTTTCTTCTTGCCACTCTTCCATAATGGCCAACTTTGTGCAGTGCACGACTAATAGTTGTACTATGGACAGATTCCCCCACCTGAGCTGTAGATCTCTGCAGCTCGTCCAGAGTCACCATGGGCCTCTTGACTGCATTTCTGATCAGCGCTCTCCTTGTTCGGCCTGTGAGTTTAGGTGGACAGCCTTGTCTTGGTAGGTTTACAGTTGTGCCATACTCCTTCCATTTCTGAATGATCGCTTCAACAGTGCTCCGTGGGATGTTCAAGCCTTTGGAAATCTTTTTGTAGCTTAAGCCTGCTTTAAATTTCTCAATAACTTTATCCCTGACCTGTCTGGTGTGTTGTTTGGACTTCACGGTGTTGTTGCTCCCAAGATTCTCTTAGACAACCTCTGAGGCTGTCACAGAGCAGCTGTATTTGTACTGACATTAGATTACACACAGGTGCACTCTATTTAGTCATTAGCACTCATCGGGCAATGTCTACGGGCAACTGACTGCACTCAGACCAAAGGAGGCTGAATGATTACGCACACCCCACTTTGCAGTTATTTATTTTTTTTTAAAATGTTTGGAATCATGTATGATTTTCGTTCCACCTCTCACGTGTACACCACTTTGTATTGGTCTTTCACATGGAATTCCCAAAAAAATGATTCATATTTGTGGCAGTAATGGGACAAAATGTGGAAAACTTAAAGGGGGCCGAATACTTTTGCCAGCCACTGTATATCCCCCCAACAGAGTCCCCTTACTACAAACCTGACATCTATGAAGTTCTGTAAAGAGAAGCAAGCTAATTCCAGTCTCAGGGCAGAGTGCTCATCTAGGGAGACCTCAATGCCAGAACAGGCACAGAGAAGGACTATCTGACCTCTGAGGGAAACGCATACATACTTGGAGGAGAGAGCTATTAACAGGAACCAATTCAGACAGCAAGAAACAGCTACAACAAGACAATAAACAAAAGTGGGAAAACCCTGTTGAACCTGTGCCGGAGCCTCGGCCTATACATAATGAATGGGCAAACCAGGGGTGACTCTCTTGGGAGATTTATTATGAACTCCTATATGGGCAGCATTGTGGTGGACTATGCCATAACAGAAACAGACCCCATAAACATCAATGCCCTCATGGTCACACCTGGACCACAACCAAACATTGCTGTACCTGAAATTCACTGTTAAGCCAACCACATAGCAGCCTCACCAGACTGGTCTCTACAAGCTGCCATCATCCTTAAAATGGCCCAAACAGTCTTACACCAACATGACCAACACCACCAAAATCCAAGAAGCGCTGACATACTTTCATATCAACCCATATGAACCAAACCAACAAGGTGTCAGCTGTGCATTAACCTATACCATGGATGTAATAGCTGGCTTCAAGCAGACCAACCTCGAGAGACCCACCAATATACAGTCCCAAAAATGGTTTGACAGTGAATACAAGGCTCTATGTAACTCTCTAAGAGCAGCCTCTAACAAAAACACAGAGACCCCAACAACCGGGACCTAAGGGAAGCCCTAACCACCTACAGAGTCTTATCCCTCACAAACTCCAACAGCTGGAGGACTCCCTCGATGACAATTCATTCTGGGAGACCTGGAACCAGCACCTAGGGGGTGCTGTTACTATAAGAAGGAACAAAGGATCCAGAAGTAAAGTAGTACATGAAGGGCGTGGATCCCGACAATGTGAGTACTGTATCTGAATACCCGCTCAGCCTCAGCCACTTGTATATGCCTGCCACTTGTGAGGTTTGGGGAGGACAAGCAATGCCCCCCTACACCACTGGTGGCATCTGTAAAGATTGTGACAAGGTCCTCCACACAAGCAGCTTCAGGTGATGCATTCAGTGCCCATCATCAGGTGGGTGCTTGAAAGTTCTCGCCACAAGCAGTGTGGAGGTGTTCATCCTATGGGTGCACAGACATTTGATCATGGCTGTAGAGACATTAAATCTTTTTGCTGCTGTGTGACTGCATCATGTGTGCTTACATGCGTGTAGCCATTTGGTTTTAAATTACAGCCGGTAGGTGTGCGCTGACCAGCAAGATGGAGGCAGAGCTGTGCGGCAAACACACATTTCAGCTGTCCATGTGAAACAGGCCTAATATACCTTTTTGTGTGCGAGTGTCTTCACCCATCTTGCTTAAATAGTAACTGTTAGGCATAAAATAAAAAATCAATTCTCTATTTTTATCCGGTAAACAAATAATAAGGATGCTAACCAGGCAATCCATAAGTTTCTTCTCAATAGAATATCATTTACCAGGTCCCCTGGCTCTTATTTGGTACATGTGATGATTTGCTCAGCTGCCTGTGCAGGCAGCCAGCCTTTTGATCATTATTCAGGTCTGCATGCTGCAGGACTCTGGAAAGAAGACCTTCTGTCAGTTTTGCAGCTTGTGCTTGCTGAGGAATTTGCATACGTTGTCATGCAAATTGCCTGGCCACATTCATTGGAGGCGTGTACTATAAGTACTATGTGTGTCCCACAATGCTTCGCTGCTCATAGAGGTTTGTTCCTGCTGGACTCACCTGGAGTGTCAGCCACTGCTATCTTAGTATAGTTAATTCTTGGGGAGTGCTCCTTGCATTCCTAGTTAGTGCAGTCAGTTTGTGTATAATTTGTACTGCCTATTCTGTCCTGTCTTGTGTGTCGCGATTGCGCTGTCACCAGCGGCGGTTGATAGCGAATCGCTCTGTCTTGTTTGGATCGCACTAGCCTCTAGCGGTAGTGGCTGTGGATCCTTCTGATCTAGTTCCTGGAGTGTAAGCTGGAGCAGCGGTTGCTAGCAGCTACCTCATCTGATCTGTCTTGTTTAGATCGCACTAGCCGCTAGCGTTAGCGGCTGTGGATCTTTCTGATCTGTGTTCCTGCTTGGATCACACTTGCTCTGGCGGAAGAGCGGTGGATCCTTTCTGCCTAGTTCCTGTTTCTCGTTTGTCTGTCTTGTCTGATACGGGCGCTTGCTGTAGGCTCGATGAGGTAACCGTTAAGCAAGCGTTCACGTTCTTTGTTTCGTGTTTGTCTGTTGATGGTTAGTTAGGCGTGCTTGTCTCTATTGTGCTTATCACGTGGAGACCGCGCATAACCGCGTGCACTGTTGTGAATGAGTGCGGTGTTCGCGGTTAGCTAGCGTTTATTATTTTCCGTATCTTCTCATTGTATGATTTGCTGTGCCTTTGCTATCCTCGTATTCTGTTCTGATCTGCCTTGTGTCACTTCTGGCAATCGCTGTTCTTGGCAGTTGCGTTTCTGTTTCGCACCTGCTGTTATGTGTGCGCGGTCGCGGGGGTGGCGACTAGATTGGCGCACACACATACAACCTGTCCCTTTGCTCATTCTCATTCGCAATCGCCTCTCTTGCGATTGCGTTCTGCGTTTCGTACAATTCCTGTCTGGCATTTGTGGAGGTACAGAGGATTGGTTCCTCTGCACTCCCCAGCGCCATCTGCCGACAGGAATTTTCCCTCTACGGGTGCGTAGCACCTTTTGCTGGGTTCCTGCAAATTATACGCTTGTGGAGGATTTCCGCCGTGTCAGCGCACACGTTGTGCGCTGATCACGGGGAAAGTTCCACAATCGTTACAGTATGAACAGCCCAACCCAAAACCCCAGTGTAGACGGAATTTCTGATTTGTACGATTTTGTCGAGTTTGGGTCCTGTGTCTTTAAGAGCTTTAAAAGGCTAAATTCAGAGACCAAGGCGGAATTTCTTTCTGAATGTGTGAGGTTTTGTCTGAATCCCACCTTTCAGATTTCTGATCCGTCCACGTCGGCTCTTCTGTTTGCCTATGTGCTCTTAAAAGACGATTTGTTCACCTGGGCATATAATCTGTTAAAAATCAATTCTTGGAATGGTAATCTGTATCAGTTGCTTGCAGTGATATTCTCTCACTGGTTTAAACTGCCTGGCTTACCACCTGCTCTGATTGAGTGTGTAGCTGCTGATAAGTCAGCTGATCTTTCCCTTCCATGCAAAACTTTTCAGTATGACAATCAGTTTAATGAGTCTGTTGCCACTTCAGGTTTTAAACAGCAGACATGCAAAGTGGCGAAAAAGAGAAAAACTAAAAAACGCAAGCATCGGAATAAAACACTTCCTATTGATGTTTGTAATGATGTTGTTCCGTCTCCGGCTTTTTTGCCCCAATCCAAAGCTTATGTGGATCCTGCTATAGGTAGGATCGCACACTACATTAAAGCAGTTAAAAAATCTGTTCTTGTTCCTGAACTCCAACCCTATGGAGATTATCTGGATACTGGCCTGTTTGAACCCCCATTTGCTTCCTGGGATCTTGGGGCCTTGCTGGAGGAATTCGATTTTGATTGGAAAGCCTTTTGCGATTTTTACATCGCAAAAAGCGAAGATGTCTTGAATGCTTGTCTTGACTCTATGTACCTTCTGATTGATTCCGATGAATGTGACAAGGATGATGTGGATCTGGTGATCTATGTATGGCAAACGATTTTGGATGAGTTGCACACACACCAACCAATTGATTCCAATAAAGAGACATCGTTGTCGGATGATTGTTCCTGCCTTTCTGGGGTAAAGCATGTGAGTCTTGACTTTGTGCAATCTGAAATGAATGAGTGTGCCGCTGTGGTTGATTCCTGTGCGAATCCTGAAGGATTCGCTTCTGACAGTGTGCAGTTTGAATCTGTGCGATCTGATGCCTGTTTCTCGGATGTTCCTGCAGATTGTGATCGGCATGAGTCTGCCGGTTTCCTCAAGGATGTGTGGGATCCTTTTTTTCATTTAGAAACAGATCTTTGAGATCTTCCGTCTGTGACCCTGCTATGGGGAAAAGTTCTCGACTATGCAGCGTCAAAAGTAAATTTAATATGCCTAATAAAGTTTGTCCTGTTGATGTCACTATTTCTTCTGCAGATGAGTCTCTGTCTCACCCTGTTCACACCTGTAAGGGCCCGTTGCCTGGGGACAGTTGCTTCAGGGTTTCGGTCCTAGGTGCCTTGCAGTCTACTCCGCAGATCGCAGAGGTTTGCGCTATAGAAGCGTCAGTTTCACAACCTAAAGTGAATTTTGATTTGCAGGTTTTGCGTTCTGATTCTTCGGATTCGACATTGTTAGCCGAATCTAAGAGTGAGACAGCGCTTCGGTTTTGCGAATCTGATGCTGAACCCTCTTTGCCTTATTCAGAGACGCTTTCTCTGAACCTGCCCTGTACCATGAATAACAATATGATGTCCAATCACACTGACATTTATGAGTCCCTTTCTTGCTCTGAGGGAAGTGTTGACTCTCCACCCTGTACTCTGGATGAGTCAACATTGCCTTGTACAATATCTCCTGCCCTGCCCCTAGAGGCTCGTCTAGGTATTGCTGCTATTTTTACTTGTTTTTCTGCAGTTTTGGAATTACAAGCTATTTTGACTGCCACACAGAATTCTGGGTACAGTGAGAATGAAGTTAGGGAGTCAGTGTGTGTTCCAGTAAATATACCTGTACATTCCCCTCATGATGATGAGATCCAGTCTCAGGTTATGGTGGAACCATTCCTGGGACATCTGCCTTGTCCACAAAATAAAGTTCCAGTTTTGCCCTGTAACATGGATAGTTCAGAATCCTTCCTAGAAAACTTGAAAAATGATGTTCCTGAGGTCTTGTTTGATGTTCTGGAGGTCTCCGAGTTCCTCCCAAAGGGTGCAGAACTTGTAGGAGATGTCTCCTGTCCCCCAAGTCCTTCTGAGGTGCTGCCCTCTTCCGTAGGCATTGCTGCCTTGCTGGCTACCTTTTCAGCTCTGGTGGAGCTTCAGTCATGTGTAGTCAATGATGATATTGCAGTCACAGAAATTTCCGAATTTGAATCCGAGTCTTCTTTTGAAAGTCCAGTGCTTGAGACCATTGCTCGTGATGATTCTCTGCCCAGTCCTGGTTTTGGTTTCCTCGTGCCGGACTCTGAGGTTGGCAGTTCCCCGACATGTCCTGAGGTTTCTCCTGTGCTGGTGTACCCCAGTGTGCTCTGTGACCCAGAAAGCCCAAGTGTGCCTCGGTTACCAGCGTACTCAGATGCTTCGTCAGCGGTTGCTAGCAGCTACCTCATCTGATCTGTCTTGTTTAGATCGCACTAGCCGCTAGCGTTAGCGGCTGTGGATCTTTCTGATCTGTGTTCCTGCTTGGATCACACTTGCTCTGGCGGAAGAGCGGTGGATCCTTTCTGCCTAGTTCCTGTTTCTCGTTTGTCTGTCTTGTCTGATACGGGCGCTTGCTGTAGGCTCGATGAGGTAACCGTTAAGCAAGCGTTCACGTTCTTTGTTTCGTGTTTGTCTGTTGATGGTTAGTTAGGCGTGCTTGTCTCTATTGTGCTTATCACGTGGAGACCGCGCATAACCGCGTGCACTGTTGCGAATGAGTGCGGTGTTCGCGGTTAGCTAGCGTTTATTATTTTCCGTATCTTCTCATTGTATGATTTGCTGTGCCTTTGCTATCCTCGTATTCTGTTCTGATCTGCCTTGTGTCACTTCTGGCAATCGCCGTTCTTGGCGGTTGCGTTTCTGTTTCGCACCTGCTGTTGTGTGTGCGCGGTCGCGGGGTGGCGACTAGATTGGCGCACACACATACAACCTGTCCCTTTGCTCATTCTCATTCGCAATCGCCTCTCTTGCGATTGCGTTCTGCGTTTCGTACAATTCCTGTCTGGCATTTGTGGAGGTACAGAGGATTGGTTCCTCTGCACTCCCCAACGCCATCTGCCGACAGGAATTTTCCCTCTACGGGTGCGTAGCACCTTTTGCTGGGTTCCTGCAAATTATACGCTTGTGGAGGATTTCCGCCGTGTCAGCGCACGCGTTGTGCGCTGATCACGGGGAAAGTTCCACAATCGTTACAGTACATCTGCCGCAAAAGAGAAGTTGCAGTGCATGCTGTTTTTTTTTTCTTGTTTACTTTCCTCCCCTTTTCCCCTCAGACATAACTAATGCAGCCTGATTGGCTGACGTTTTCTTTCACTCTCGTTTTCCCCTCACACACCTCTGTTACTCTCTGGTTAATATTTCTTGTGCTGAGAAGCTGAGAAAGTGACTCAGCTGAAATCCGATCCATACAAAGTTTTTGAAGACTGGGAGCAAGGCCGGGCCGAGGCAGAGGTGAGAGAGGCTCCAGCCTCAGGGCTCAGTGTAGGGGGGGGGGGGGGGGGCGCACAACTCACTCAGCTATCATTCCCCTATTGTGTTTGAAGCAGAGAGAAATAAGAAAAGGGGATACAGAGTGACTGCAAGCCAAATAACTAGAGATTAAGGTGTACATATTGGGCATACATTGGGGTTGTTGGAACTATGGAGCTTCTCGTGAGTGAGAAATTCCCCAATAACCAATAGTCTCATAAAAATCTTAACCCGTCAAAAATGCAGCTTAAATCACCAATGTAGCTTAGCGCAACAACTCCAGTTCAGTTTCAAACAAGCCTTCAGTACTCTACTTCCTCCTTGCTGGTTAGTTCTGGATCTGTTGTCTATATAATCAGCTTGGTGTATTTTCTGATGTTCCAGGAGTTGGCTTTCATAGAGGAATGTAGTGCTGCATTCTAAACAGGGGAAGAGGGGCATCTGCTCATTACCCTGTGTAGAGACTTTCATCTCACTGAAAAGTTGCCTATGCTTAGGCCCAAATTTGAGTTTTTCAAGAACTTTTTGGTGCGTCTGGAGACCACCTATGTGCATAAACACCTTACCACAGACCGGGCATACAGTGAGATTGTTGGAACTATGGAGCTTCTTGTGAGTGAGAAAACTCTGCTAAACACCAAAGCGTTTCCGACAGTCCGAGCCTTCCTCCAAGGGTAGACAATGTAAACGGTGGGGCATTAAAAGCAATAAAAGGGAGGTGGCTTACCTCAGGGATGACAAGGAATTAATTAAAAAATTAATTTTTAAAAGCACTCTCACAACAAGTTGTGTGGGCAATTTTCAGTGGCTGCTATGTAAACAGCTGAGCACCTCAATGCTAGCCTGTTTACATGGGAGGCAATGAAAATTGTCCTGAATAAGTGATTTTATATCCCTACAAAATGCATTGCTAGAGTGCAAATAAAAATGGTAACTTTTGAATTTATTCCCATGTCATCCCTGTAGTAAGCCACCTTGACCTCGATTCACTAACTGGCGCTAAGCCGGTTAGGAGGTCTTAAGAGCTAGAGGGCGCAAACCACAGCGTTAGGTGGTTTGCACCCACAGGACCACCCACATCGCGCGCAGTTCGGCGGGACAGTAATAGTGCGCGGTGCGACATTATCATCGCACCCGCTGCCCTCTAAACGGCGCACCCGGTGCCCCCGAAACAGCGCATTGATGTGCTGTATTGGGGGCACCCGATGTGCCGCACACTATTACTGTCCCGCCGCGCTGCGCGCGATATGAGTGGTCCTGTGCGCGAAGTAGCTATGCGTGGCCGTTAGTGCGCGCAGAGCTACTTAAGGGGCACTAAAGGCTTTACAAATCAAGCCCCTTTTTCTCCTTTGAATGTATAACGGTTGGGTGTTGCAACTCAGACGCCTGATTATTAGGTGATTTGCAGTATCACCAATAATGCAGACACTATACCTGATTATGTGGTGATCTGCAGAATCACCAATAATACAAGTATAGCTAGCAAGGAGACTGAGAGTGTGGTGCTTGTTTCAACCAGAGGAGCTGGTAAGGTACTATCAGTACACAGAATGTATAGATTTAACCATACCTTTCCAGAGGGGCTGGAAAAGGTACTAACAGTGAGAGTACAGAAATAGTAAAGTTAGTCCTTACCAGAGGAGCTGGCAAGGGACTAATAGCAATACAGAGAACTAAAACACAGACCTTTCCAGAGGAGCTGGAAAAGGTACTAACAATGGAAAAGTATGACTAGTCCTTACCAGAGGGGCTGGCAAGGTACTAGCAAGGAGAGCGACTTGTATAGTTTTGACCAGACCTTTCCAGAGGAGCTGGAAAGGCACTAACAGTCACTATCAGAACAATAAGGCTACACCTCACCAGAGGAGCTGGTGGGTAATAATCACCTCACCAGTGGCGAGGGCCCACTGGTGAGTGGAGATGTCAGACAGGCAGGGTTCGGCAACAGAGAGTCAAGAATCAATACAGAATCGTGAGGCAGAAGAGTAAACAGTAATCAGGCAGAGGTTCAGCAACTAGTCAGATAGGCAGAAGTACAGAAACGTTAAGCAGTAGCAAGGTCAGAGTATAGCCAGAATCATACACAGATAATCAATAATAATAATAATGACAATAGTCTAATAATGACAATAGTCCTAGTCTTGTGTGAAATCCCTGGTTTCCTCCCAGATCAAAGCACACCGGATACTAGTCTAAGGTCTGAGCGCTAACACAATGTATTCACGACAGCAGACAGGGAGGGAATGAAGATGACCGGGGGCTTAAGAAGCAGAAGAGCGCTCCCAGCCACTCCCACCTCGGAATCCGCCAATCCGAGCGGCGAGAATCATCAGTGACGTCAGCCGACCGGCAGGTCAGCTGACGCGCCTTCTGTCCGCATAAAGGTCCTGTCTCCGTGCGAGACAGAAACCCCATGAGCTGGAGACAACACAGTTCCTGGCGTACTAGACGCCGAGGGAACGGATGACACTTGAGCCAGGGAGAAAGGCGGCTGCAGATACCCCCTGCGTGTCAGAAGCCGCCAAGTCAGTACTTGTTACAGAATGCAGTTTTATTGTAACCTGGGCACCTCTTTCCTGCCATTTACCTAATCTGTATATAAGCATTGCTGAGACAGGATACATCTGCAGTTGTTGTTGTTCTTCCTGCTGTGTGACACCACGCAGTGCTTGTTTTTGGTCCAGGATTTTTTTTCAGAGGAAAGTCAGTATGTAAACTCCTTTACTTGTAAAACAAAACACAAATGCGCTAGACACCCGGGTGCACTGACTATGCTGACCCCAGTAATGAGCATAAAATGAATACCTGGTTTGCCTCCTCTTCTAATAGTAGTAAAACAATGCACAGAGGTGGCGCACTCAGGTATTAAATTAACAATATTCACGAAGCACTAGAATGATAAAACACACTGGAAAAACATGTAATGCACATTAATATTAAAAAACACAAGGTATGATCATCTATCAAAACCTCATATGCCACAATAGTTCTCTATAGTACTATTTCAATCATGTAGTCCATATGATATAGGCAGTTCAATGCAGTGTCATAGGAAACAGTTTCTCATTGCATCCACAAATAGAGACAAGACTTGTATTCCCCAGGCAGACATCCAATAGAACAGCCCCCACCTCACCCTTTGGTGCCTGACTCACCGTCTATGAAGACCCTCGGATGGGTTTATTGCAGCATTGGGACCGTTCCCGGGTCGTCCCCCACCACTCTGGCATAATACTGGATAAAACTCCACCACTCTATGATGTCATCCTTACGCTCAGCATACAGTGTCTAAAACTCAATAAAAAGCCTCTCATAGCGTAAAAACGTCTCAAATTTATTGTGAATAACAGGATATTGCACTCACACTTTCCCAGAAGATATAAGCACATAGAGTTTTTTCTTCAGTACGGCTCTCCCCTGCTTTGTTGGCCACCGGCTGGCTGATCCTTGTAGTCCCACTTAGTTCCGCCGTTAGTGCGAGCTACTCCCGGCTTTCACTCTCGTGGGACGCCGCCGTGCTGCTTTCCCTAGTTCCTGGTTGCGTAGTTAAGCTCCGTTGAGCTTAAAGAGACACTGAAGCGAAAAAAAAAACTATGATATTATGATTTGTATGTGTAGTACAGCTAAGAAATAAAACATTAAGATCAGATATATCAGTCTAATTGTTTCCAGTACAGGAAGAGTTAAGAAACTCCAGTTGTTATCTCTATACAAAAAAAGCCACTATCTCTACGACTTTCAAAGTCGTGGAGAGGGCTGTTTTCTGACTTTTATTATCTCAACTGTTAGTTAACTATTTACTTTTCCTCTGGCAGAGGAGAGGTCATTAGTTCACAGACTACTCTGAAAGAATAATTTTGAATGCTGAGTGTAGTGTAATCTGCACATATTAGAGAATGATGCAATGTTAGAAAAAACACTATATACCTGAAAATAAAAATTGGAGAATATTTTCTTTGCTGCTAATCTTCTAGTAATTATTCATAGTACACAACCAATTCATTATATCATATATTTTTTTTCGCTTCAGTGTCTCTTTAAGTACGCAACCAGGAATTAGGGAAAGCAGCACGGCGAGTGGTGAGCAGGCAGAACCGAAGCACTGGACTCTGGTGGAGAGCACAGCTTCTGCTGCGCTATACTCTGCATTTACACACAGAATCATCGAGTTGTTTGTATCTCAGGGACTCCTAGTGATTCCTTATATGGCGCCTAATTCATATTTTCTAGTGTGCGCATGTTTTGTTTTTTTTGGGGGGGGGGGGGGGGGGGGACAAGGCACTCATTTTTGGGTGACAAAAAAGCTAGTAAGGCCCTGACTTCAGAAGGCAAAATTATATTTATATAGTATTTCAGCGCACATCCTTTTGCATTTTTTATATATACACATGGGTCCATCTATAAGAAATTTTCTATCAGCAGAAAAAGGAAGATACACTCCGGGCACCTTCCGTCCAGTGCTTTTTATTGCAGATAATGACAGACATCCATCTGGATACCACAACTGACAAATACCTCGTTCTAGTGGTTTTCAAAGGTGATGGTGCGGTGGAGGTGAGGGAGCCAGGGCACCGGCGACAGCCGTTTCACGTCTATACAGACGCTTGGTCACGCTGCGTACCACTCTATTGGGCGCTCTGCAAACATCCGGCTTTTCACGGGGATAAGCCCCGCCCCTTCCGGGTGCTGCATTCGCCACAAGTGATTGGAGGGAGAGGATGGAGGAGTCTGAGGGGGGCGTGCGTCAAGCTGAAACTACAGACCCCATAGTGCTGTGCGCACAACCACGCCCACAAAGGCTAAGTATACAGCCAAGCCGCGCTTGTCAGGCTGAAACTACAGGACCCATAGTGCTGCGCGCACCAACACGTCCACAGAGCCCGAGTATACAGCCAAGCCGCGTATGGTGGCTATGGTAACATCCACCACAACCATGATACCCGTACAGCACCTAAAGGAGGTGTGCATTCTCACCTCCCCTTATTATCCAAGGTCTGCAGTAACACTAGAGGGGCATCATTACAGCCCTCCTCCTTACAATTTGTGCTTGCACATAATGCTTTCATGTTTGACGGCCGTTGGTACCAGCAGGTCGCGGGGACAGCAATAGGGACCCCAGTGGCGTGCTCCTTTGCGAACCTTTTTTTGGGGGCGTGGGAGGAGCCTGCAGTGCACTCGGATACCAACCCGTTCCAAGAGCACATTAGACAATGGTCCAGGTACGTGGACGACGTCCTGGTGGTGTGGTCCGGTTCGGATGCCCAGTTTGCAGAATTTGTGAGTTATTTAAATAGCAATGTCATAAATATGCAATTTACTTCAGAAATGGTCGGGGAGGAGGTGGTCTTTTTGGACCTCAGACTCAAGGTGGTGAACAACAAATTGATCAGTGAGGGATATCGGAAGCCGACTGCGACCAATTCTGTCCTCCATGCTGGGAGCTTCCACCCCAAACATGTGGTGGAGGCGATCCCATATGGCCAATATCTTCGCCTTAGGAGGAACAATTGCTCACAGCAGACCTTTGACGATCAGGCCAGGGACTTGACGAATAGGTTCTGAAAAAGAGGATATGACATGCAGTTGCTGATCAGGGCTAGATGTAAGGCTCAGGAAAAAGAGAGGAAACTACTCCTGAGGGGGAGAAATGAGGAAAAGAAAAAAGATGAGGTGGGAAGAGTAGTATTTACTTTCGATTACACCCCCATGGCCTCCAAAATGAGGGAAAGTGTTTACAAACATTGGGAGATAATCCAACGAGATCCAGAATTGTTCCAGAAAACAGGGGGACCTCCACGGGTTGCCTTTAGAAGAGCACCCACCCTGGCTAACATACTTAGAGTGAATTTGTGACACCTAAACCAACATCTTGGCTGGACGGATATGTCCCAGTAGGAAATTTCAAGTGTGGACATTGTAAAATTTGCCCCAAAATGATTACATCAAAATGCATTCGGGTAGGGGGTATAGATTTTAAAATGAGAAGTTTTTTCACCTGTCAGACAGAATATGTAGTTCATGTGTTGTTTTGTCCCTGTAAGAAATTTTACATTGGCCAGACCACCAGACCTATAAAGGTTTGGATAGGTGAACATGTTAGCACTATTAAGGCAGGGAAGAGCTGTACCAGATTGGTAACGCACATGCATGAAGAACATGGGAGGTCCAGTCAAGGCCTGACTTTTGTGGTGTTAGAGAAGGTGGAAGCCCCAACAAGCAGAGGAGACAGAGATAAATTACTTCTTAGAAGAGAAACACGTATTATATTACGGACTGAGGCATTGGGCCCAGGAGGCCTAAATGATAAAATTGAACTGGCTTGCATGTTGGATCCTTGATGTCTGTGGACTTATTAATATAGATGTAGAACAGCCTCTATTCCTCTGGGACTTCAGCGTTTCTAGGTTGTTGATATGTGTAATGAAGTTTATGGTGGTATTCCAAGCGGGTGTGGCCGGAGGTCATAGCCATTATTATATGGTATAGTTTATTTGTCTTGTCCCGCCCATATATCGATAACCCTGGTTTAGGGATGCAATGCAACTTGTTACTCGTATTGTTAATATCTCTTGGGTTAGGGCTATATACCAGTACATGTAAATTAAGATAGGCTTGTCGAACTAAATGTCTCCCAGATTTGCTAGTTTTTAATGTCACTTTATGTCACATGAACACTAGGGAGGATGGCTGTAGGTATGTGGGGCTGTGCTACAGGCTGCACAGGAGGAGGGCTGTAATGATGCCCCTCTAGTGTTACTGCAGACCTTGGATAATAAGGGGAGGTGAGAATGCACACCTCCTTTAGGTGCTGTACGGGTATCATGGTTGTGGTGGATGTTACCATAGCCACCATACGCGGCTTGGCTGTATACTCGGGCTCTGTGGGCGTGTTGGTGCGCGCAGCACTATGGGTCCTGTAGTTTCAGCCTGACAAGCGTGGCTTGGCTGTATACTTAGCCTTTGTGGGCGTGGTTGTGCACACAGCACTATGGGGTCTGTAGTTTCAGCTTGACACACGCCCCCCTCAGCCTCCTCCATCCTCTCCCTCCAATCACTTGTGGCCAATGCAGCACCCGGAAGGGGCGGGGCTTATCCCCGTGAAAAGCCGGATGTTTGCAGAGCGCCCAATAGAGTGGTACGCAGCGTGACCAAGCGTCTGTATAGACGTGAAACGGCTGTCGCCGGTCCCACTTAGTGCCCTGGCTCCCTCACCTCCACCGCACCATCACCTTTGAAAACCACTAGAACGAGGTATTTGTCAGTTGTGGTATCCAGATGGATGTCTGTCATTATCTGCAATAAAAAGCACTGGACGGAAGGTGCCTGGAGTTTATCTTCCTTTTTCTGCTGATAGAAAAATTGAACTTGTGCTTTCTTCACCTGAAATCCGTTGAGCACACGTCCCAGCAAAAGACAGAGGCGACCACAGATGGTATGGTGAGAATTTATTGCTTTCTATTTCACTCATGCACACATGCTCATAATATAGGGAGTGCCACTCCTTTATCTCTTCTCTCCTTGTACACATATCCATCTATAAAAAAACTCAACCATTAAAAGTTCAATTATAAAAAGTTAAATCATACAAAGTTCAGGTGTTCAGCCTTGTGTATCTTGCTATGATCAATAAACTTTCCAGGTCCACCACCAGATTCACTCTTATAAAAGACACACTCACCGGACGTCTCTGACCACTGTTAGACTGGTCAGAGAGGGCATGAGTCCAGGGGCCTCGGTGCTTCAAGTCCCTGGTATAGGTGGTCCCCTTCAGGGAATGAGAATCCCCTCCTTCTTTGCGTTCATTTACCTCAGAAAATAAGCCTCTCATAGCGTGATAATCCACTCACATGGTCTTGAATACAAAATTCACATAGAGTTTGATGGCGGGCTCTCCCCTGCTGCCTATGCTGGGCTGACGTCTCTATCCCATCTGGCCACCTCCTCACCGGGATTCGCAACACGCATCAAGCCGGGGTCGCCACACTGCTTACCCGTCGTATTCCTAATGTGTCCAGCCTCACACACACACGTCTGCCAGCTCGGCCCACCTCCTGGCCCCTGCATCCTGTCCCAAAGGCTGTGTCAGTGCAAAACATGCAAAGTAGCGCAAAAGCAGTGACACACGAATATGGGACCCAGGGACACTTGTACTTTATTAGGTAAGATTTTTTATGTCATTTTTTAATATGCAAATGTTTTATTTCGGTAACGATGGGAGAGTGGGGAAGGTAAAGGGTTAATTTTAATGGGAGATGTATGTATTCTTATTTAAGAAATGTATGTAGGTGTACTTTTAGTAATTGGCCACTAGATGTCTCTCCACTTTATCATCCTGTGCATACTGTTGGTACGCTAACAGGAAGTAATGCAAGTGTGTTACTTTCATTTTGTCAATGACCACAGCATCACATTGATGCTGGGAGTCTTTGAACACAGGAACTCAGACTGGTGAATGTGTGCACTAACAGGTGTCAATGAGTATGCAAGCGGGAGTGCACACAACAGTGGTAGACCATTAATAATAATATTAATATCGTTATAGTAAACTCTGATATAGTAAACTAAGTGTCCAGGTCCTGGCCAAGCCACATTATAAGTATATGGGAGTAATGCCTGGTATAGTACACACTGATATAATAGAACTTCTGTTATAGTAAACCTTTTTATTGGACCCTTTGGTATTCTGTATCTGGCTATAGTGGAAAGTGGGCGGGCGCACGCATGCATCATACGTCAGTATGAGATCCATGAGCCGTGGTTGGTGGATGGGCTTGCAGCCACTTGTAGTCTGCTTGTTCTCTGCATACTACTCTGGGTCTGCATGGATTACCTCAAAAGCACCAGGTGGTGAGACCTATGCTTCCTGTGCAAGATGCTGCATGATTGCTGAGTGAATTGCCAATCATCAGTGACTTGCTTGTGCATGGCTGCAACGCTACAGTATCATACAGGCTACACAGAAATGTGAACAGAGGAGCACACTATCAGCTATCAGTACTTTACCTGCATTAACGCTATGCCTCCTGTTCAAGCTGTTGTATGATTATTGCATGCAAATCCCTGCATATTGAGCACTGTGCATTTTCATCTAGCTTACACACTGTGCTCGCTTGCTGAAGCATTGAAAAGAAAAAATGACTCCCACTTATTTACTAAATTTCATTCCTATAGTATAATTGTGCTTGAGTATGACCATTTCTGATATAGTAAACCACTTTTCCTGGTCCCTTGGAGTTTACTATAAAGCAATTCTACTGTACTGTGTTATGTTCCTCAAAATCAGCATTTCAAGATCTTCCAAAACTAAAGGTAGCCCGAAATCGAGCAAAGCTCTCCACAATCTCTCTTCCCTGTACATCTCCTCACTAGTCTCCAAATACCAACCCAACCGCAATCTCAGATCTGCACATGAGCTTCTTTTATCTTCTTCTACAATTACCTCCTCACGTTCACGTGTACAAGACTTCTCACGTGCCTCACCCCTCCTCTGGAATGCCCTTCCACAGCACATCCACCACTCTCCCACCTTTGAAATCTTTAAAGAGAACCCGAGGCGGGGTTCTATGACTGCAATCCACATACAGAGGCTGGGTCTGTCTATACAGCCCAGCCTCTGTTGCTATTTCAAACCCCCCTAAGTCCCCCCTGCGTTCTGTAAACAGACATAAATCACAGCCGCGCTGTGCGGGCTGTGTTTACATCAGTAATGTCACTCTGCCGCTACCCCGCCTCCTCCATAGCTCCGGTTCCCGCCCGCGTCCCTTCCCTCCAATCAGCGGCAAGGGAAGGAACGTGGGCGGGAACCAGAGCTCTGCAGGAGGCGGGGGGAGCGGCAGAGTGACATTACTGATGTAAACACAGCCCGCTCTGACAAGCTGTGTGTCAGCAGCGCGGCTGTGATTTATGTCCGATTACAGAGCGCAGGGGGGACTTAGGGGGGTTTGAAATAGCAACAGAGGCTAGGCTGTATAGACAGACCCAGCCTCTGTATGTGGATTGCAGTCATAGAACCCCGCCTCGGGTTCTCTTTAAACGCTCCCTCAAAACCCACCTTTTCCGACAAGCATATTCTCTACCTTAGGCCATGCACCCTTCAACCTTGCATCTACATTTATTCCTCACTAAATAACCTAATCACGCACTGCCTGTACATATACTGTATACTTCCCCCACCTCTTGTTTCCACCCCATTCCTCTAGATTGTAGGCTCTCACCCTTTTGTGTCATGGAATGTTATTAATTTAATTGCTTGCACTCGGTTAGACATTTATACATTTTAGTCATCATGTCAAATTTGCTATTGTAATCAGCAGTTCTGTATTTTGTATCAGTGTTCATATTTGATGTACAGTGGCTTGCAAAAGTATTCGGCCACCTTGAAGTTTTCCACATTATGTCACATTACTGCCACAAACATGAATCAATTTTATTGGAATTCCACGTGAAAGACCAATACAAAGTGGTGTACACGTGAGAAGTGGAACGAAAATCTTACATGATTCCAAATTTTTTTTACAAATAAATAACTGCAAAGTTGGGTGTGCATAATTATTCAGCCCCGAGTCAATACTTTGTAGAACCACCTTTTGCTGCAATTACAGCTGCCAGTCTTTAGGGTGTGTCTCTACCAGCTTTGCACATCTAGAGATTGAAATCCTTGCCCATTCTTCTTTGCAAAACAGCTCCAGCTCAGTCAGATTAGAAGGACAGCGTTTGTGAACAGCAGTTTTCAGATCTTGCCACAGATTTTTGATTGGATTTAGATCTGGACTTTGACTGGGCCATTCTAGCACATGGATATGTTTTGTTTTAAGCCATTCCATTGTTGCCCTGGCTTTATGTTTAGGGTCGCTGTCCTGCTGGAAGGTGAACCTCTGCCCCAGTCTCAAATCTTTTGCAGACTGCAAGAGGTTTTCTTCCAAGATTGCTCTATTTGGCTCCATCCATCTTCCCATCAACTCTGACCAGCTTCCCTGTCCCTGCTGAAGAGATGCACCCCCAGAGCATGATGGTGCCACCACCATATTTGACAGTAGGGATGGTATATTCAGAGTGATGTGCAGTGTTAGTTTTCCACCACACATAGCGTTTTGCATTTTGGCCAAAAAGTTCAGTTTTGGTCTCATCTGACCAGAGCACCTTCTTCCACATGTTTGCTGTGTCCCCCACATGGCTTATGGCAAACTGCAAACGGGACTTCTTATGCTTTTCTGTTAACAATGGCTTTCTTCTTGCCACTCTTCATGAAGGCCAATTTTGGGCAGTGCATGACTAATAGTTGTCCTATGGACAGATTCCCCCACCTGAGCTGTAGATCTCTGCAGCTCGTCCAGAGTCACCATGGGCCTCTTGACTGCATTTCTGATCAGCGCTCTCCTTGTTCGGCCTGTGAGTTTAGGTGGATGGCCTTGTCTTGGTAGGTTTAGGGCTCATTTCCACTATCGCGAATTCGCATGAGTTTTTCGCATGCAAATTCGCATAGCAATACAAGTGAATGGGATTGTTTCCACTTGTCAGGATTCCTTTGCGTTTTTCTGTGCAGAAAAAATTCGCATGACAGAGCCATCAGAATTCGCATACCGCATACCGCTATGCGAATCGCATGCAATGTATTCTAATAGGAAATTCGCATGAGGTTTGGGTATGCGAATTTTCATGCGAACTCGCATAGAAACAATGGAAAAGCACACCAGCACTGCCATGGTTAAATTCGCATACATCGTCATCCATGCGAATTCGCATGAAAATTCGCATAGACCCGCATGCGAAATTCGCATCCACATGCAAATTTTTACTGCGGCGATTCGCACCGCACAAGTGGAAATGCAGCCTTACAGTTGTGCCATACTCCTTCCATTTCTGAATGATCGTTTGAACAGTGCTCTGTGGGATGTTCAAGGCTTTGGAAATCTTTTTGTAGCCTAAGCCTGCTTTAAATTTTTCAATAGCTTTATCCCTGACCTGTCTGGTGTGTTCTTTGGACTTCATGGTGTTGTTGCTCCCAATATTCTCTTAGACAACCTCTGAGGTCGTCACAGAGCAGCTGTATTTGTACGGACATTAGATTACACACATGTGCACTATATTTAGCCATTAGCACTCATCAGGCAATGTCTATGGGCAACTGACTGCACTCAGACCAAAGGGGGCTGAATAATTACGCACACCCCACTTTGCAGTTATTTATTTGTAAAAAATGTTTGGAATCATGTATGATTTTCGTTCCACTTCTCACGTGTACACCACTTTGTATTGGTCTTTCATGTGGAATTCCAATAAAATTGATACATGTTTGTGGCAGTAATATGACAAAATGTGGAAAACTTCAAGGGGGCCGAATACTTTTGCAAGCCACTGTATATCATTGTCTGTATCATTATGTTTCCCTTGTTTATTTTCTTACATTGTACAGCGCCACGGAATATGCTGGTGCTTTATAAAGAAAATAATAATAATAAAATGTATGGGCAGATTCAATCAAGAGACCAATCTCTCTCTCCCACACACCACAGGCTGATTCGATTCCCAATCAGTTTCAGCAGGAAATCTTGTGAGAATCAGCCTTGTGACGGGCGCATCGCTGCCCCCTCTAATGATAATATCCCCCCGGTGCCCAGGTGCAATGTATAAGTTACCTTTCTGCGACCTAGTCCCCGAAGGCTCCGGGCACACTCCACTTGCCATACACAGGCGCCACGTGGTTGCCTAGTAATGTGGCCACATGTATGCGCCCCTTACTAGGAAACCACATGGGGCACGCGTGTATGCACAGCAGAATGCGCCCAGAGCCTGTGGGGACTAGAGGAGGCGGTGGAAAGGTAATGTATACATTGCACCTGGGCACCCGGGGAACATTTATTATTGGGGGGGACAATGTCGGAGTTTTCGTCGATCATCGCAAAATTGCACACCGTTCCCACCGTGCACCCGATCAAGCAAGTCAGCCCAACATCTTGCAGCATGCGTCATCGACTATGCGACCAATTTCGGTCGGTCAGTCGGGCATGTACTTGGCACCCCCGATTTTCATCCAATTCAATTATAATAATTGAATCTAATGGTCAATTGGCCGCCAAGTTGCCTGATGTATGGCCACCTTAAGCTAAACAGACATTAGGGGTGATCTGAGCTCATTCGGATTCTCCACATCTAGTTTCAGAGCCATATTTGCCCTACTTACCGCTAATTATACAGAGAATTTAGGTGGGGAGACTTCATTAGGCAAGAGATGACTCAGTACCTGTTTGCTGGACTTGCTCCAAACAGATGTTACAGAATAAAGAATCAGGCAGGTGGTGCATTGCCATTTCAATACAATAGGGGAAAAAAAAAGGACTACTGACTTTCAGCCTGGCCATATGGAAATCTATAATGTTCTGTTTCTGGGGCTAGATCCCCCTTAACATTTGGCCCGAGATAGGTATATGATAAATATATGACTGTGGTAGGATTAGATTGTGAGCTCCTCTGAGGGACAGTTATTGACAAAACAATGTACTCTGTATAATGCTGCAGAAGATGTTGGCGCTATGTAAATACTAAATAATAATACACACAGTGATACTCAGCTTGGAATGACAGTGACCTGCTGCCTGGATACAAATGTTCTGTGTGAATTTCTGATGCACTTCGATATCTAATGTCACTTGGCTCAGCCCAAAAAACGAAATGGTTGAAGGAGAACTCCAGGATGTGCTAAATTGAGGTATCCCCCCCCCCCCCCCCATGCCCGTGTGATTCGGACCTTACTGTCTCCCCCTTACACCGTTCACTTCTTCCACAGAACCCTAAAACCAGCCCACTCTTTCCCCAGACACTCAATAAAGGTATGCACAATAACTTAACTTGCCATTAATGATCGTGCATCGATTGCTAGGGAACAGCTTGGGGCACAAGTGCCATACCAACATGCTTTTTGACAATATCTCGGGGTAAACTATAACACAATAGAGCATATTCACTAACTAGGGGTAAAATTGCAGTGCATACAGCATTACTTATGCCAGTTGTGTATTAGTGCAGCTAACGTTATCTAAGTAATGTTGACATGCTCTTCATGCGCCCTGCAATTTACCTCTATTTGGTGAGTATGCCTCAATATTCTCGTTTGTCGTTCATTTGTCAGTATTGGGGTCGGTGAATTTTGCGCATGGTGTTGTGAAACCTAAGGACAGCAGTCATCATATTTAACTGAACTGGAGATATTTTATCCTCTATAATAAAACCCGTGTCCCTGCGTCTCACTGTCCCTGTGTAACTGGGTCCGTGCTTTTTGCTACTGCGCGTGTGCGCAGCATGGACCCAACCTCACAGAGACAGGAGGACAGGGACGGGGCGGCACATGCGCAGTAACAGGAGGGGGCGGCGGCGAGGAACACAGACCCTGGAGCCCGTTTTTAAACGGGCTTGGGTCTGCTAGTATGGAAGAATGGTCAATAATACCTCCATCTAGAATCCAGACACTCATCTAGGGCTATAGGAGATGTCTAAAGGCTGTTATATTTGCAAAAGTATTTCATATCTCTGTTGGGGGGCCCAAAAATACACAAGGCAGAATACTCATGTTTTTCTGCACAGACACGTGTGCTCCCAGCCTCAAAAACTTAAAGTGAACCTCCGGACTAAAAATCTACTCAGCAGCACTGAAAAGGCTAGGTGTTTCTTTAACAGTTTCACAGCATCAGAACTTTTTTCTTACCAAAGCATCATGCATTTTTAGCTAAGCTCAATCAAAGAAAACTGCCCGGGCTTTTTTTCCCTGATGCTGTGCAAAGCATGATGAGATTTCCTATGTTGTTAGTCATGTTGCCTAGCAACTGGGAGGGGTGATCAGCACACAGGACAGTTGGAACTGTGTCTCACGCTCCCTGTCACCACTTTTCAACCAAAAAGATGGCTGCCCTCATGAAATCAAACATTTGCCTGTTCTTTTAAAACAGGGTGGGAAATAGATTATATTACCTATTTATGTTAATTAACATAACTAATCTAACTTAATGACAGTATGTTTGTTTAGGCTGAAATACAATAAAACACATACAATAAATCACCTCCTAAGTTCATTTTCACTTCAGATTTGGTTTAAATTACTTAAATACATTCCTACCCACAATCTCTGCTTCTAAAATCATCCGCTAACAATTACATCACTTCGGAGCAGTAATGTGGCTTTATCCCTGTGTGAATAAGCTGATGGGATTTTAAAAAGCTGTTCTAGGAAAAGCTTTTCCCACATTCAGAACATGAATATGGCTTCTCCCCGGTGTGCACTCTTTCATGTCTAACAAGAAGTGCTCTTGTGGAAAAACACTTATCACAACTGGAACATGAAAATAGCTTCACTCCTGCATGAATTCTCTGATGATGATTAAAAGTGCTCTCGTAGGCAAAACGCTTCCCACATTCAGAACATGAAAATGGCCCGTTCTCTTCGGTGTGAATTTTCTGATGTTGATTAACCTCCCTGGCGGTAAGCTAGCCACCGCAGAGGATCACATTACCCCGGGAGGATTTTTTTTAATGAAATGTGATTTATATGCTTAAGCTAGCACTTGGCTAGCTAACTATGCCCCCCAAGTTTCTCCGCTCTCCACCGATTGGGGGGGATCACCGCCGTAATACGTACTCCCTAGGGATCCCGCGATGGTGCAGCCTCCCAATCAGCTCCAGGCTTCGCTATGGGGAGGATTGGGACTGCGCATGACGTCAGACGTCATGTCTGATCGTCGCTGTAGCGACGAGGGAAGCTGAATGGTGAAGCTGTGGCTCTCGCGGGATCGCGGAGGGGTAAATATTGCTGGCGGCGATTGGGGGGTTTAGTTAGGTCTGCCGGGGCTTGGGGGCATAGTTAGCTAGCGAAGTGCTAGCTTAAGTATATAAATTATATTTTTTACAAAAAATCTTCCCGCGGACACAGGCTCTGAAACTGCGTACAGCCAGGGAGGTTAAGATTGCATCTGTTGGCAAAACATTTCCTACATTCTGAACATTAATATGGCTTCACTCCTGCATGACTATTCTAATGTAGATTAAAAAGGCTCTCGTAGGCAAAACATTTCCCACATTCAGAACATGAAAATGGCATTATCTGCCCAGTGCGAATTTTCTGGTGTCGATTAAAAGCGCACCAGTGGGCAAAACATTTACCACATTCAAAGCATGAAAATTGATTTTCCTGTGTGACTCCTCCCATGAAAGACTAACTCCGATTCCAGCGTAAAACTTTTCCAACATGTAAAACTTTTCCAACATACAAAACATGTAAACCACTTATCACGGAAGTGCCATGTTTGGTGTCTGTAGAGAATGTGTAAGGATCCCTCCTGTAGTGTATTCTGTCTGTTGCAGAGAAGCTGCAAGCGGACAGTCCTGGCTTGTCTGCTTGCATTTGGTTGTGCATTTGCAATGAGTCACATTGGCCTCAATTCACTAAGATTATCTCCTGTCTTTAATAACTCTTCTAGATTTGTTACCATGGTGATAAGGCATGTGGTATTCAGGAAACATTTTACCTCAGGCAAACCTAAAGTTAACTCTTCTGTCCTTAAGTTAACTCTCCAATCCATAAAATAACTCCAGAGTTAAAGACAGGCTGTTTATTAACTGCATGTGAAAATAACTACAGAGGAGGTAAATTAACTACAGAGGGGGTAAATTAACTACAGAGGAGGTAACTTAAGGAATGAAGAGATAAGATAAGATGTGTGGAGGTAAGTTTTCTCTTGCCTTATTATCTCCAGCATGATCTTAGTGAATTGATAGATAACTCTCTCACTGTGTGGAGGTAAGTTTTCTCTTGCCTTATTATCTCCAGCATGATCTTAGTGAATTGAGGCCATTGGCCTCAATTCACGAAGATCATGCTAGAGATAATAAGGCAAGAGAAAAAACTTACCTCCTCACGTGAGAGAGTTATCTTACCTCTTCATTCCTTAAGTTACCTCCTCTGTAGTTAATTTACCCCCTCTGTAGTTAATTTACCTCCTCTGTAGTTATTTTCACATGGAGCTAATTAACAGCCTGTCTTTAACTCTGGAGTTATTTTAAGGATTGGAGAGTTAATTTAAAGACAGAAGAGTTAACTTTGGGCTTGGCTGAGGTAAAATGTTTCCTGAATACTACATGCCTTATCACCATGGTAACAACTCTAGAAGAGTTATTAAAGACAGGAGATAAGTTTAGTGAATTGAGGCCATTGTCATTTGCAAGTGCTCTGCAGTTCTGGGCAGCTCAGGATGCTGTCATCATTCCACCAATGACTTACTACAGCTGAACTGCAGCCAGATAGCCCTAGATTTCCTGCAGGCATATTACATAATACTGCATGTATTTCCTATGAGAGTCCTTTGCATTCACAGCCAGCTAGCAAATCAGAATCAGTTTTATTTCGCCAAGTACAGCAAGAGTCATAATCGGAATTATTTGTGGTACACATGGCATAGACAAAGTAAAGACATAGTAAAGACATACAGCACATACAGTTTGAAATGCAGTAATCAGATATACAGACAGTGATGCCGGTAAACGCTAGTAGAAGGCCCCCGTTTCCGGATAAGAACCGAGGGAGGCAGCGACGGGGACCAGCTGACCATCCCGTCAATTACGAGTGCAGGCCGGACCGGGGAAGGTCAGAGTTCAGTGACCGAACGGCTTGGGGGAAGAAGGTGTTCTTCCGCCTGGTGGTTTTGGATGCTATAGTCCTCAAGCGGCCCAACGGGAGGAGCTTGAAGTAGTGGGTGCCAGGGTGAGAGGGGTCACGGGAGATCATGGTGGCCCTCTTCCTCAATCTAGCGGAGTGGAGGAGATCAGGAGGTGGAAGAGGGGACCCGATGATTCTCTCTGCATCAGCTATGACCCTCTGCAGTTTATGTTTATCACTGGCCGTTGCACCCACGTACCAAACAATGACTGAGGAGCAGAGGATGGATTCTATGGTGGCAGTATAGAAGCTGACCAGCAGCTCCCGTGGCATGCCGAATCTCTTCAGTTGGCGCAGGAAGAACAACCTCTGCTGGGATTTCTTTTGAATTTTAGTGGTGTTTTGCCCCCATTTGAGGTTATTGGTGAGAGTCGTGCCGAGGAACCGAACCGATGACACCGTAGAGACTTCTGTTCCTCCAATGAAGACAGGTAGGAGTGGGGAGGGTTCCTCCTGAAGTCTACAACTAGTTCAACAGTCTTTGCCGTGTTGAGAAATAGGTTGTTCTCCCTGCACCAGTTGCAAATTCTCTCGACCTCGCTCCGGTATTCATGCTCTCCGTTGCCTCCAATTAGACCAATAATAGTGGTGTCATCTGCAAATTTGATGACCTTCACAGAGTCCGCGGATGAGATGCAGTTGTTGGTATAAAGGGAGAACAGTAGAGGTGACAGAACACAGCCTTGTGGAGCCCTAGTATTGGTGGTTCGAGTGTTGGAGTAATAGTTGCCAAGCTTCACCTGCTGTGTTATGTTTGTCAGGAAGTTCTTCATCCATGCTCGGAGAGTGGGATCAACTCCGAGCTGTGTCAGATTGGTGATCAGGATGTCAGGGCAGATCGTGTTGAATGCTGAGCTAAAGTCTAGGAACAGGATCCTGGCATAGGAGGCCGGGCTGTCTAAGTGCTCAGTGATGTGTGCCACGCTGACATTCATGGCATCCTCCACGGATCTGTTTGCCCTATATGCAAATTGGAGCGGGTCTAAAAGGGTGTCCATGGACCTCTTCAGGTGGGCAAGGACGAACCGCTCAAGGAGCTTCATGATGTTAGAGGTTAGGGCCACTGGGCGGAAGTTATTGTGCTCGGTACTGCCTGGTTTCTTTGGGACTGGTACAATTATAGACCTCTTGAAACAGGAGGGGACTGTACCCTCAGATAATGACTGCTTAAATAAGGAGGTGAGCACAGGGGCTAGCTGATCGGCACAGGTTCGCAGGCAGACAGACGACACTCCGTCCGGGCCGGAAGATTTCCTGGGGTTCAGCTTCCGGAGGTGCCGGAGTACCTCTGATTCCAGAACAGCGCTAGGGGCCAGGGCGCCGAGTACACCAGAGGTCGATGCAGATTTGCCCACGGGCTGGTTGGGATGTTGCTCGAACCTGCAGTAGAACTCATTGAGCTCCTCCGCCAGTCGAGGGCTCGGGGTCGCCGTTTGGGATGCTAGTTTGAAGTTCGTGGCTGCTCTCAGGCCCTTTCATACTTCCCAAATGAGAGAAAACTCAATAAATATCTTCGTGACCAGGAAGATTTTAAGACGGGTCACATCTTTGATTGGGCACGCTCAGAACCCAAGCCTAAAAGTACATTTAAAAGGAGAAAGCCACGTAGACCAAAGAAAAAAGGTTACTGGACCTCTGACTCGGGATCAGAGTCCGAGATTGATAGAAGAGGAAAAAGACCTAAGGTGTCCCCTTTGGGAAGAAAAAAACAAGGAGAGGGAGGAGAAGTAAACGAGGAGTCATGTGCAAAGAAAGTGTCCTGGAAGGGAATGCCTCAAGAGGGATTTGCCTAGAGCAAAGCCCGGAGTCAAACCAACTACAGGTGTTGAATATTTCGGGAGTTAAGCTGTCAGACCCGTGTATTAAGGTCTTACAAAAGGGACTGAACTTTGCTACTACCACAGCCTTTGATTTCACTAGATTTGAAATAGACCTTTACAAGAATGTTCGGAAGATCAACCTATATAGAATATTGTTTAAGAAGGATAATAGCGCTCTACAGGTCTTTCTAATGTGTTACACACATAAAATTCGGATTTCTTTATCATACTCCTCTCATTGAGATATATACCAACACTCTCAGATGTTAACAAAAGGGGGGGGGGACCTGAAGGGTCCTAGTATAGTAATCCCACCATTCCACTTTGAAAACCAATAATAGTCCAAACTGTGATGGTAATTATAACACCCAATGTCAACTTTTAAATACAACTGATCAGCACACAAAAGTCCTAGTTCTCAGGTCCCAAATTTAGGCGATGTCTGGATCAATACGAAATTTCTACAGCAGCATGCTTTATCCTCATAGAGGCAATATATGTGCTCACCAAACTAAATTGCCAATCACAACAGTTGGCAGATGTCGCGTGTGGCCCAGCCTGTCAGATAACTCCGATACTGATGTGTCTTCAGCCGTTTTTCCAGACGTACATGTAAGAAAGGGATACACTCTATGGTATAGTATGTTTGAGGATCATCACCCCAAAGTGAACCACACACAGCGTAAATAAAGTGACCCAGCACCAAAAAATCTTCCTCATGCACAGTCTATAGAAGTACTAGCCTCTTACCAACTGCTATGGCTGATCCAGCTTGACCAGCATGCACGCTTATTGAACGTCTTTTCCTTCCGCAGCATCCATATAACAACAGCACCTTTGGCTCAAACAAACACTGGCATAGTGTAATACTGTTTTATTCTCCGTAAAAAAGGTTTAAAATTGCACTTACAATGTTGCAGATTAAAATGCGCATATCAGTAAAAGATCCACGTGGTCTAGCGTCTCCTTCCGTGTTTACTGATATGCGCATTTTAATCTGCAACATTGTAAGTGCAATTTTAAACCTTTTTTACGGAGAATAAAACAGTATTACACTATGCCAGTGTTTTGTTTGAGCCAAAGGTGCTGTTGTTATATGGATGCTGCGGAAGGAAAAGACGTTCAATAAGCGTGCATGCTGGTCAAGCTGGATCAGCCATAGCAGTTGGTAAGAGGCTAGTACTTCTATAGACTGTGCATGAGGAAGATTTTTTGGTGCTGGGTCACTTTATTTACGCTGTGTGTGGTTCACTTTGGGGTGATGATCCTCAAACATACTATACCATAGAGTGTATCCCTTTCTTACATGTACGTCTGGAAAAACGGCTGAAGACACATCAGTATCGGAGTTATCTGACAGGCTGGGCCACACGCGACATCTGCCAACTGTTGTGATTGGCAATTTAGTTTGGTGAGCACATATATTGCCTCTATGAGGATAAAGCATGCTGCTGTAGAAATTTCGTATTGATCCAGACATCGCCTAAATTTGGGACCTGAGAACTAGGACTTTTGTGTGCTGATCAGTTGTATTTAAAAGTTGACATTGGGTGTTATAATTACCATCACAGTTTGGACTATTATTGGTTTTCAAAGTGGAATGGTGGGATTACTATACTAGGACCCTTCAGGTCCCCCCCCCCTTTTGTTAACATCTGAGAGTGTTGGTATATATCTCAATGAGAGGAGTATGATAAAGAAATCCGAATTTTATGTGTGTAACACATTAGAAAGACCTGTAGAGCGCTATTATCCTTCTTAAACAATATTTAGTTAAGGGTATACACCCCTGTTGATTGTGAGCGCACCAGGCAGGCGTTTTAGGATATACCATTTTTGTTGTGAGGAGCGCATTGATCACCCCAACCCCATATTAACCTATATAGAATGTTTGGGGAAAATCCCATGGAATCAACTCAATCTAAGATAGGGCCTTTGGGTTTTTTACCATGTCTATCCTTTCAAGATAATGTTGCTATAAGTGAATTACAGTCCTTATTGGCCGAAAATGATGATTTTGTGGAGGATTCTACAGATACCAACCCAAAACAGGCCAAATTCAAGGCATGTAGATCAGTAAAACCATTCCCTCCCTTGTCAGGTTCTGCTCTAGACATATTTCAGAAACAAGTCCTTAAAGAATCTAAGGCTCTAATCTATCCACAGGTAGAGAGAAACGTCTCACCAAGCGAATGGAAAGCCATTAAATGGTTGAAATCCCGTCCCGATCTTACAGTAAAAAAGGCTGACAAGGGAGGGAATATAGTGGTGTTATCCACACAGCAGTATATGAGAGAAGCCATGAGACAATTAGACGATTCCACTACTTATGTCAAACTATCTGCAGACCCTACCTCCACCTTTCAGAAAAAATTGAGGAATTTGCTAAGAGGAGTGATGTCAGGCTTCCTGGATAACAAATTGGGGGAAGACTTGTTCCCTGAATATCCAAGGAGACCTGTGATTTACTTCCTGCCTAAGGTCCATAAGTCCCTGGTGGACCCCCCGGGCCGGCCCATTGTCTCCGGGAGGGGCTCTGTAACAGAGCCTCTCTCAAAATACCTGGACCATGCCCTTAGACCTCTACTGTCCTTTGTTCCATCGTATCTGAGGGACACTACGCACGTCCTTAGAATGGTCGAACAAGTTAAATGGTGTAAAGGGGACAGCCTTGCAACCATTGATGTGGTTAACCTGTACAACAGGATACCACAAGAAATGGGTGTCCGGTTGGTCCAAGAGATGTTATTGGCCACCAAGTTGGTGGATCAATCGGAAAGTGATTTCTTAGCTGAATGCCTTAGGTTCGTCCTGGGACATAATGCGTTTAAATTCGGTGATGTCTGGTACAGACAAATATCGGGGACGGCAATGGGGACAGAGGTGGCCCCCACATTTGCCAATATTTTTTTGGCTAAGTGGGAGGAAAAATACATCTACGGGGACAGCAATCCCTATAGATGTGATCTGAGGGCATGGTCCAGGTATGTTGACGATGTGCTGGTCATTTGGGGTTCCACCAGGGACCGCTTTAATTCCTTCATGGAATATTTGGACCAAAATGATAGAAATATGCTATTCACGGGTGAGTGGGGTGGAGATATGGTCAACTTCCTTTACCTCACTCTAGAGGTACACGATGGTGAGTTAATCTCTCGGGGACATAGGAAGGCGACAGCTACAAACTCGGTTCTACATCACCAGAGTTACCATCCCTCCCATGTCAAAGCAGCCATCCCGTACAGCCAATATCTCAGATTGAGAAGGAATAACTCTAAGGATAGGGATTTTGAGTCACAGGCAGTGGAAATGACCAACAGATTCGTTGAGAGAGGCTACGATACACAGGAATTGGAGTCAGCCCTAGATAAGGCTAGAAGAATCAATAGAGAGAGTCTGTTAAAGGACAAAACAGCAGAACCCGAGGATAGGTTTGTGATGACTTTTGACTTCACACCTATGGCCAATAGAGTGAAGGAAATCATAAATAAAAATTGGTACATTTTGCAGCAAGATGGTGGATTCGGTCCCAGAATCCACAATCCTCCAATGGTGGCCTATAGAAGGGGCCCCACTTTGGGGTCCTTTGTAACCAGAAGTGAATTTGTAAAACCTCAGATAAAAACCTGGTTAGGCACAAAAAGGATGCAGGGTTGCTTTCCATGTGGACATTGTCCCACGTGTGAACATGTTGACAGGATTAAGAATGTAAGATTGGGTCACATTAATTTTCAAATTAAAGATTTTATAACCCGTAGAACCGAGTTTGTGGTATACGCCCTCCTATGTCCCTGTTTATTCTTTTATATAGGGAAAACTACCCGCCCAATGAGGGAACGATTGGTAGAACACATTAGGTTTATTAGAAAGGGTAAAGGTGGAGTCCCAAGGCTTGTGGAACATTTTAAAGAGGTGCATCAAAGTGACCCCTCTTATTTAAAGATGGTAGGACTATTCTCTGTAGTAACCCCTAGAAGAGGGGGAGATAGAGAGAAACTGCTTTCTCAAAAGGAATCAACTTGGATCTCGAGGACTGAAGCAATGGGCCCATTGGGGTTCAACGATAGAAATGAATTTAGCGTTTTTTTGCAGAAATATTAAGAGTTTAGTCGCATAAATTGCACTCTCCTTGCCTTCACCTGACTTTGGGGTGTCACTCTCTGTCGTATCTCTCTTTTTCTCTCTAATCCTTCATAAGTATAATTAACCCTAATAAGCATGCGTAACTTTTCTTTACCTTGGTAATGGGATCTTCCCCTTTAAGTGATGAATGTATGTCTTTCACTCAAGGTTTCCCCTGGACATCCTGCTCAAGTGCGGCCTGGATACTCGCTAACTCACCCTTGGCTGTGTGGAGCCCATTGCATGGTACACAATGACTGCTTCTGACGGGGGCGGTCTTTGACCTTCTTCCGGGTGGACGCAGCAAAACTAGGACACTAGTAAGTTGCCATGACAGCGACGCTTGTACAAGCGCCGCTGAGCGTGGTGACGTGACCATGATTGCCACCAGCATGAGGCTGCGCTCAGTGATGATGCGCGCCCGTGCTGGAGGACTTGGGCCTATCATGGACCAGAGGTGAAGAAGTGGGCGTGTGTCACAACACGTACTTTAAGCGCCCACTCGGTCCGCGGCGTTGAGCCTTATCCCCGCCGCGGAGAGCAGCGGTCCACGAGGAAGCTACTTAAGCGAAACAATTGTCGACCCGACAGGTCTCTGTGGGTGGTTTGATCCGATTGACGGTGATGTATTGCTGATACTTCCACTGTACCATTTTGTCTATTGAATGCGGAGCTTGCAAATAAATATGGCAGTTTAAACACCAGCTGGTGCCCATGTGAGGATATTGTTTTTGATGACAAATACTTCCCAAATGGTAGTCAAGCCAGCTCAGGATTGAATGATTACCATTCAGCTGTGTGGAGATGTGCATGCTTGCATCCATTATCGATGCCGGCATAAAAGTCAGTCTCCCCTTTTAGACCTTGCCCATCATAGCGATCACTATGCTGGTCTGCTGGGCACTGTGCTACTCTGTAGAGTTTTGTTATTGTAGTTCAATGTGACCTTATTACTTATGCTTTAGCTAGTTCTTGATAAATATATATGTAGACTTGCTAATATATATTTATCCATTAGTTGAGTCGTTTGTTATTTTCTTTTTTTCGAGCCACAGAGATTTTCAGTTACTGTGTTAGCTAAAAAAAAGACAAACACTTATATCTCGCTTTTCTCCTGGCGGACTCAAAGCGCCAGAGCTGCAGCCACTAGGATGCGCTCTATAGGCAGTGGCAGTGTTAGGGAGACTTTCCTAAGGTCTCCTGCTGAATAGGTGCTGGCTTACTTAACAGGCAGAGCCGAGATTCGAACCCTGGTATCCCATGTCAGAGGCAGAGCCCTTAACCAGTACACTATCCAGCCACCCCTAGTCTGTTTAGCACGTTTCGGTAGGTTGCACTTATCGTGTTCACCCGTGCTTAGCTAGCATAGTTGTGTTGCACTAGTTACGTTCTTTCCTGTAGTCTTGCCTGTGTGGATGCTTGCTGGTAACTTTTGTTAGCCTGCTTGCTCTGCTTATGTGGACGTGACTGTGAGCTGCGGTTGCTACTAGTTACGGTCCATTCTATAGTCCTGTCTTGTATCTGTCTGAATGCTTGCTATTGCTAAGGCAGCGCAACATCGCGCTGCGCTGCCATTGCGTCTTATTTGTACCGATATCGGAAGCCCAGAGCTGCAGTTGCTCTGGGCAGCCTGTGTAGCCTCTTCCATTATTCAGCTACTAGTCTTGTTGCTCTGGGTGGTCAAAGTATAACTCCCAAGCATTACAATTATGATTTGTAAACAGACAGTATTGCTTATGCACACAAGCATTACAGAATGGTTTTTGATGCAAAGCATTTCCCACACTCAGAACATGATAATGAGGTTGTGGAGGGTTGTGGGTTGAGGAGTTTATGGTTGTGGAGTTTATGTTTGAAAAACTGGATATTTCTTCCCGTTCAGTTGTGTCACCATCACTGGATGTTCCATCATCTTCTGTTGTCTCACCATCACTATCACTATTTAAAGGAGTCACCAGGATGCTCACCAGTGTTATTGCGGATGTACCATCCATCTGGTGAGAATATAAAATGTGTAGTAACAGGGATGGGTACATTAGTAATGTGTAAACAATCCTAAAATGTCAAAAGAGGCAACCCTATAACACAGTGAAATATATGCTGGTCTCATAGGACAACTGACCTGAGAAGGCGATGGAGGCTGCCATATTTATTTCCTTTTAAACAATGCACATTGCCTGGCTGTCCTGCTGATCCTCTACCTCTAATACGAATAAGACTCTGTAACACAATTTTCAGCCTTATTTCTTCTATCCTATAAGTTCCTATACCTGTTCTAATGTGGTCTGTCTTACTGCAGCCTTTCCTAGTTGCACAATCGCTGTAATATCTCTGTTATCTAATCTTCTTTCCACTGTCAGCTTTGTCGGCTCAGGCAAGAATGTGCTGCTCTGCTTGTGATAGGGAGAAGCTATACACACCCTCTCCACGCCCCCTGCAGGCTCTGTATGAGTCACAGACTGAGATTCTCTGAGCCTATCACAAGCTCATTAGCAGCCATGTCTTTTGTTTGTAAACACTGCCTAAAACTGGCAATTAGAAGCCAATATTGTAGCAGGGAGTGGCAGAAACAGCAAAGAGGGGCCCAGGAGAACATAATGAATAGAATGGTATGCTTTTTATTGTAAGAATTTTAGAGTACAGATTCTCTTTCAGTCATAGACCCAGAACAAGCATGCAGATCACGTTTGACTTAAGTTTGATTGCATTTGCTGCAAGCTTTTTTCAGGTGTGTGATTCAGACACCGACAGATCAGTAGGGCAGCCAAGGAACTAGTATTGTTTAACCACTTGAGGACCTAGGGCTTTCTACCCCTTAAGGACCGGCCACTTTTTTTCCATTCAGACCACTGCAGCTTTCATGGTTTATTGCTCGCTCATACAACCTACCACCTAAATGAATTTTGGCTCCTTTTCTTGTCACTAATAAAGCTTTCTTTTGGTGCTATTTGATTGCTCCTGCGATTTTTACTTTTTATTATATTCATCAAAAAAGACATGAATTTTGGCAAAAAAATGATTTTTTTAACTTTCTGTGCTGACATTTTTCAAATAAAGTAAAATTTCTGTATACATGCAGCGCGAAAAATGTGGACAAACATGTTTTTGATAAAAAAAAAAAAAACATTCAGTGTATATTTATTGGTTTGGGTAAAAGTTATAGCGTTTACAAACTATGGTGCAAAAAGTGAATTTTCTCATTTTCAAGCATCTCTGACTTTTCTGACCCCCTGTCATGTTTCATGAGGGGCTAGAATTCCAGGATAGTATAAATACCCCCCAAATGACCCCATTTTGGAAAGAAGACATCCCAAAGTATTCACTGAGAGGCATAGTGAGTTCATAGAAGATATTATTTTTTGCCACAAGTAAGCGGAAAATGACACTTTGTGAGAAAAAAAAAAAAAAAAAAGTTTCCATTTCTTCTAACTTGCGACAAAAAAAAATGAAGTCTGCCACGGACTCACCATGCCCCTCTCTGAATACCTTGAAGGGTCTACTTTCCAAAATGGGGTCATTTGTGGGGTGTGTTTACTGTCCTGACATTTTGGGGGGTGCTAAATTGTAAGCACCCCTGTAAAGCCTGAAGGTGCTCATTGGACCCCTTAGCGCAGTTAGGCTGCAAAAAAGTGCCACACATGTGGTATTGCCGTACTCAGGAGAAGTAGTATAATGTGTTTTGGGGTGTATTTTTACACATACCCATGCTGGGTGGGAGAAATATCTCTGAAAATGACAATTTGTTAATTTTTTTTACACACAATTGTCCATTTACAGAGATATTTCTCCCACTCAGCATGGGTATGTGTAAAAATACACCCCAAAACACATTGTACTACTTCTCCTGAGTACGGCGATACCACATGTGTGGCACTTTTTTGCACCCTAACTGCGCTAAAGGGCCCAAAGTCCAATGAGTACCTTTACTCAAAATGACCTGTGAAATCCTAATTTCGTTTCAAGACTACTCCTCACGGTTTAGGGCCCCTAAAATGCCAGGGCAGTATAGGAACCCCACAAATGACCCCATTTTAGAAAGAAGACACCCCAAGGTATTCCGTTAGGAGTATGGTGAGTTCATAGAAGATTTTATTTTTTGTCAAAAGTTAGCGGAAAATGACACTTTGTGAAAAAACACAATTAAAATCAATTTCCGCTAACTTGTGACAAAAAATAAAATCTTCTATGAACTCGCCATACTCCTAACGGAATACCTTGGGGTGTCTTCTTTCTAAAATGGGGTCATTTGTGGGGGTTCCTATACTGCCCTGGCATTTTAGGGGCCCTAAACCGTGAGGAGTAGTCTTGAAACGAAATTTCTCAAAATGACCTGTGAAATCCTAAAGGTACTCATTGGACTTTGGGCCCTTTAGCGCAGTTAGGGTGCAAAAAAGTGCCACACATGTGGTATCGCCATACTCGGGAGAAGTAGTACAACCTGTTTTGGGGTGTATTTTTACACATACCCATGCTGGGTGGGAGAAATACCTCTGTAAATGACAATCTTTTGATTTTTTTACACACAATTGTCCATTTACAGCGGTATTTCTCCCACCCAGCATGGGTATGTGTAAAAATACACCCCAAAACACATTGTACTACTTCTCCCGAGTACGGCGATACCACATGTGTGGCACTTTTTTGCACCCTAACTGCGCTAAGGGGCCCAAAGTCCAATGAGTACCTTTAGAATTTCACAGGTCATTTTTGTTTCAAGACTACTCCTCACGGTTTAGGGCCCCTAAAATGCCAGGGCAGTATAGGAACCCCACTAATGACCCCATTTTAGAAAGAAGACACCCAAAGGTATTCCGTTAGGAGTATGGTGAGTTCATAGAAGTTTTTATTTTTTTGTCACAAGTTAGCGGAAATTGATATTAATTGTTCTTTTTCACAAAGTGTCATTTTCCGCTAACTTGGGACAAAAAATAAAATCTTCTATGAACTCACCATACTCCTAACGGAATACCTTTGGGTGTCTTCTTTCTAGAATAGGGTCATTTGTGGGGTTCCTATACTTCCCTGGCATTTTAGGGGCCCTAAACCGTGAGGAGTAGTCTTGAAACCAAATGTTGCAAAATGACCTGTGAAATCCTAAAGGTACTCATTGGACTTTGGGCCCCTTAGCGTACTTAGGGTGTAAAAAAGTGCCACACATGTGGTACCGCCGTACTCAGTAGTAGTATAATGTGTTTTGGGGTGTATTTTTACACATACCCATGCTAAGTGGGAGAAATATGATGTTTTTTACACACAATTGTCCATTTACATAGAAATTTCTCCCACCCAGCATGGGTATGTGTAAAAATTCACCCCAAAACACATTATACTACTTTTCCTGAGTACGGCGGTACCACATGCGTGACACTTTTTTGCAGCCTAGGTGCGCTAAGGGGCCCAACGTCCTATTCACAGGTCATTTTGAGGCATTTGTTTTCTAGACTACTCCTCGCGGTTTAGGGCCCCTAAAATGCCAGGGCAGTATAGGAACCCCACAAGTGACCCCATTTTAGAAAAAAGACACCCCAAGGTATTCCGTTAGGTGTATGGCGAGTTCATAGAAGATTTTATTTTTTGTCACAAGTTAGTGAAAAATGACACTTTGTGAAAAAAAACCAATAAAAATCAAGTTCCGCTAACTTTTGACAAAAAATAAAATCTTCTATGAACTCGTCATACACCTAACAGAATACCTTGGGGTGTCTTTTTTTCTAAAATGGGGTCACTTGTGGGGTTCCTATACCGCCCTGGCATTTTACGGGCCCAAAACCGTGAGTAGTCTGGAAACCAAATGTCTCAAAATGACTGTTCAGGGGTATAAGCATCTGCAAATTTTGATGACAGGTGGTCTATGAGGGGGCGAATTTTGTGGAACCGGTCATAAGCAGGGTGGCCTTTTAGATGACAGGTTGTATTGGGCCTGATCTGATGGATAGGAGTGCTAGGGGGGTGACAGGAGGTGATTGATGGGTGTCTCAGGGGGTGGTTAGAGGGGAAAAAAGGTGCAATCAATGCACTGGGGAGGTGATCGGAAGGGGGTCTGAGGGGGATCTGAGGGTTTGGCCGAGTGATCAGGAGCCCACACGGGGCAAATTAGGGCCTGATCTGATGGGTAGGTGTGTTAGGGGGTGACAGGAGGTGATTGATGGGTGTCTCAAGGTGTGATTAGAGGGGGGAATAGATGCAAGCAATGCACTGGCGAGGTGATCAGGGCTGGGGTCTGAGAGCATTCTGAGGGTGTGGGCGGGTGATTGAGTGCCCTAGGGGCAGATAGGGGGTCTAATCTGATAGGTAGCAGTGACAGGGGGTGATTGATGGGAAATTAGTGGGTGTTTAGGGTAGAGAACAGATGTAAACACTGCACTTGGGAGGTGATCGGACGTCGGATCTGCGGGCGATCTATTGGTGTGGGTGGGTGATCAGATTGCCCGCAAGGGGCAGGTTAGGGGCTGATTGATGGGTGGCAGTGACAGCGGGTGATTGATGGGTGGCAGTGACAGGGGGTGATTGATGGGTGGCAGTGACAGGGGGTGATTGATGGGTGGCAGTGACAGGGGATGATTGATGGGTGATTGATAGGTGATTGACAGGTAATCAGTGGGTTATTACAGGGAAGAACAGATGTAAATATTGCACTGGCGAATTGATAAGGGGGGGTCTGAGGGCAATCTGAGCGTGTAGGCGGGTGATTGGGTGCCCGCAAGGGGCAGATTAGGGTCTGATCTGATGGGTAACAGTGACAGGTGGTGATAGGGGGTGATTGATGGGTAATTAGTGGGTGTTTAGAGGAGAGAATAGATGTAAACGCTGCGCTTGGGTGGTGATCTGACGTCGGATCTGCGGGCGATCTATTGGTGTGGGTGGGTGATCAGATTGCCCGCAAGGGGCAGGTTAGGGGCTGATTGATGGGTGGCAGTGACAGGGGGTGATTGACGGGTGATTGACAGGTGATCAGGGGGGATAGATGCATACAGTACATGGGGGGGGGGCCTGGGGGGGGGGTCTGGGGAGAATCTGAGGGGTGGGGGGGTGATCAGGAGGGAGCAGGGGGCAGAGGGGGGGTAAAAAAAAAATAGCTTTTTTAGATAGTGACAGGGAGTGATTGATGGGTGATTAGGGGGGTGATTGGGTGCAAACGGGTCTGGGAGGTGGGCAGGGGGGGTCTGAGGGGTGCTGTGGGCGATCTGGGGCAGGGGGGGGGAGAAATCAGTGTGCTTGGGTGCAGACTAGGGTGGCTGCAGCCTGCCCTGGTGGTCCCTCGGACACTGGGACCACCAGGGCAGGAGGCAGCCTGTATAATACACTTTGTAAACATTACAAAGTGTATTATACACTTTGTATGCGGCGATCGTCGGGTTAACATCCCGCCGGCGCTTCCGTATGGCCGGCGGGATGTTGCGGCGGGTGAGCGGCGCCAGGCGGAGGCGGAGGATCGCGTCACTGATGACACGATCGCTCCGCCCATGCCCCTACAAGGACCGCCGCCAATTGTCAATACGGCGGTCCTTGCGGGGTCCACTTCCCGGCCGCCAATTGTATATACGGCGGTCGGGAAGTGGTTAAAATGGACCAAAACTTTTGCAAAGGACAATGGGAAAACAGAGAAATGCACCTTGTATGTATTTAGAGAGTTTAGCCTTTCTATTCCCCCTCATTTGTGTCTAATCACAAGTTGTAATTTGATCTGTCCCCTGTGTCACATGACTGCCACGGCAGAGATGACAGATAAGCTCATTTGAAAGCACAGGATGTAAACAATATGTCTGCTTCCATGAATCCAGGAAAAATGCAGATTTACTTCAGGATTTGTATCAGCTGTAACAAAGAAATGTTTTTTGTTTAAAGGTTATCATGCTGTTGTGTATCTTTTAGAGCAGAGATGTTCTGAGTTCAGATCTGCTTTAAAAGGAAATACATATGGCAGCCTCCATAAGATGCTGCTAAAGAGTGACATGATAATTAGTTTAAATATTTAAGTTAGGACTTTAAGGCTGCTTTCACACCAAGATGTTGCGTTTTACGTTGCGTTTTAGGGGACGTTATGGTCACATAACGTGCCCCTAACGCAACGCTTGGTGGTGTTGATGTGGACGCCAGAGTGACCCGCGTTGTGTGGCTCACTCTGGCGTCTGTGATGCGTACTGTGTGACGCATGCAGCATCACGTGGTCCCGCCAGCCAATCGCCGCACAGAGCGGTAGCTCCAGGAAGTAAACACTGCACGTCACTGAGTGCAGTGAATATTAATTAGCCATGTGCCTGGCCGCTCTCCCCTCCTCCCCCAACATGACTGAGCATGTGCAAACAGTCTAACGCGGCTTAGCCACATATAACGCACAGCATGCAGCACTTTTCCTTGACGTGCTGCGTTACAATGTAATGCAACGTGGGCACTGTGAACAGCCCATTAATTTTTCATTGCTGTGCGGTGGGCTATAAATGTCTCTTGATGAATGAACAGTATGATAAAATCATTACAGTCCTCTTTAAGGTTGCTTTCACAGTAAGATGGTAACGTGCGCCTGTACCATCTTACTGTGAAAGCAACCTTAAAGAGGACTGTAATGATTTTATCATACTGTTCATTCATCAAGAGACATTTATAGCCCACCGCACAGCAATGAAAAATTAATGGGCTGTTCACAGCCTGTAACAGGCTGCACTAACGTGCGCCTGTACCATCTTGCTGTGAAAGCAACCTTAAAGAGGACTGTAATGATTTTATCATACTGTTCATTCATCAAGAGACATTTATGAAGTAAGTAATTCACAGCTGAATAGAGGACTATGTCGTTACTTGCACAATTTACATATTTGATGCAGCCATTCCAGACAAATTCCCATAAGAACAAAAATCATGTGACCAAGGATGCATTCAGAAAGCTGTCTGTGCATGAATCCAGGCCGGTAATTTGGGTGCAGAGTGGCGCCTGGTAATTTTGGCACCGTCACAGACTGCAATGACCACCATAGCAGCACCCAGTGTATAATTTGAGCACCAGAGTTTAGCCAATAGGAAGGTAATGCTGCAGGAGGGGACGGGTAGTGTCAGGTGTAGGTCATTGATGGCGACAATTCGGACTACTCCTCTTCAATACCTCATATGACTGCCCAAGGAAAAAAGAAGTGAGTCTGGATAACATCCAGTGATTGTGGTTTTGTAAGATTACAGTAATTTTAATATGGAAAGGAATCACAGGGCCCAGCCAGTCATGTACTTTCAATATATTACAAAACACAGAGGTGCAATGCATAAAACACTGATCATTGTTGAGTATTGCAAATTTACTCGGTACAGGTCAATAGCAGTGCCTGTAATGCAGGGAGTCCGTGTGTCCGGGCGCCAATAATCTATTTTTTGGCGCCCGGACACACGGACTCCCTGCATTACAGGCACTACTATTGACCTGATGAAGCGGCCGTGACCGTGAAACGCGTTGTCATCTAGTGCACCATTAAACTTATTCCCTTTTTACTTCTAATTGTCTCTATTTCCTAAAGGGACACCTATAAGGTAGGACAACCTATTTTGTAGTAGTTGGATACTGCCATATAGAGTATTATATTGAACATCCTTTCCCGGGCGCCTCCTACCTGTACCCAGCAATTTTACACCCCTCTTGTCAGTAGGGGAGATTAGGCCGATTTTAGTCGACCGTTAAATCGTTTTTTTTGGAGCAGCGACCACCTAGGACCTAAAGGCCGAGTGGGGACGGTACTTCCCCACCTGCGGACACAAGTGGTTGCCTTTACTGCAACCCACGTTTGTGAGTATAATTACTGCTTTAAATAGCTACATCCAGACCCACTAACCATATTGCACCAGATTGGGCTCCCGGATCTCTCTGTGTTTTTTCTCTCTACTATCCTACAGTATTGCAAATTTACTATTTTATGCATTTAAAAAACAGGGGGTTTAAAGAGAATCTGAGATAGAAGATTAAAAAGAAAATATACATACCTGGGGCTCCCTCCAGCCCCCTTCAGGCTTATTGCTCCCACGCCGTCCTCCTTCGCCTCCTCATTCTTTTGCAATTGGCCCCGGAAAGTCCTCTGATCCAGGGCAAACTGCACATGTGCGGAGGCGCGCACCCTCCCTCCACGCTCTCATGGATGGGAACATTCTGCGCCTGTGTTTTGGGGTGCAGGAGGGGTTGCAGCATGAGGGGAGAGCATTGGCCACCTACATCGGTGGGCAGGGGGGCCACTCCCCTCCTCCCTCACCTCAGCACTCCCCCTCCAGCATCAATAGGTTGCAGCAGCGGCGGGCAGGAACACTGACATATCTCCATGCGTTTCACCGTGGGGGTCCACTCTCTAAGAGTCTGACTCTACTTCCCGTTTATCAGGATGTAGCGTGTGGCACTTAGTGTTCGGACCTCCGTGGTGGAACACATGGAAGTATGCCTATGTTCCTGCCTGCCGCTGCTGCCACCTATTAATGCTGGAGGGGGAGCGCTAAGGGGAGAGCCCGAGGTGAGGGGGAGGGAGTGGCCCCCACTCCCCACCGATGTAGGTGGCCAATGCTCTCCCCTCATGCTGCGAACCCTCCTGCCCCCCAAAATGGCCTGAGCGGGCCTCCAGGGGGAAACCCACATTTTTGCAGGGGGCCCAGTGATTTCTAGTTACGCCCCTGGCTGTATACTTGTGTTTTTACCTGAGGTATAGCATTTAGACGGCAGGCCATTGCAGGTGTTTGTACATTCGGCGCACATAATATTTTGGCTTGTGCACATGTGTACCATTTTATCTTTTTCCATTTATGTTCTGTTAGAGTGACAATATATTGAAGTGACAGCCCATCCTTACTTTTTTTTTTTTCCTAGGTTTATCTCTAAATACATGCCCCCTCCCCATCACCTGTTTGTGTGATTTATCATATAGGTTTACTGTTTACCCACATTCAAGGCACGCATTTAAAAGCATGGGCAGCACAGTGGCTTAGTGGATACTGAGGAGCTCTTTGGCTACTTAAATTAGTTGGTTCTCTAGCTACTTATACTGGGGGGGGGGGGGGGGAAACCTAATACTGGGGGAACACATCTGGCTACATGTATGGGGGGTGGGGTCTAGCTCTGGCTACAAACTACTGGAGAGCTGCCTAACACCGGGGGGGGGGGGGGGGGCGGGCACATCTGACTGCGGCATTACAATAGTGTGCCCAAGTCTGTGGGAAGGGGGGAGAGCTTTTCCGACTTTGCCCTGAAAGCCATTAAGCCTAGAGACTGCCCTGTCCCTCTCTCCCCATCTACCCCCAGCTCCCTCAATAGCATCAATCTCTCCCTTTTAGACCATCAATAAGCTCCTCTCTGGCCACCCATCCCCTTGCACCCTCAATAGCTACAGGGCCAGTTCACACGGACACTTGCACATAGTTTACGGCTGGCCTTCATTTGTGCAAATGCTGCATTTCAATCCCTATTTTTACTGTTCGATGCAACCATGGTCCAGGTTCATCTACCGTGCACCTCTGTGTCCCCTGCAGGGGTGAAAAACGTGTAAATGTAATCAAGGCACTGGAAAATTCGGGCACAGGGTAAAGCCAAAAAACAGAGGGTGAAGTCAAAAAAGTTCCTCGGGGGTGTTTGTGGCTATTCCCCCTCCAGGCTGCCGTGGACTGTGGCGTAAGGCGTAATTTGGGCTCTGTCTTGATGGTAGCCAAATTTCTGCCTGAGTGCCGCTATAGCTGCAATTCCCAATACAGCCCATGGCAGCATCTGGTACGCTCACAATTCCAGCGCCATTTTTGCCTGACTGTGAAAAACAGATTGCTGCCTAGAGCTGTAAAATGCTTAAAGAGAACCTGTACTGAGTAAAATTATTTCAAATAAACACATGAGGTAACTTCAATTGAACATTACATAGTTATCTTGCCATCAGTTCCTCTCAGAAGCTCACCATTTTCTTCTGACAATGATCCCTTCCAGTTCTGACAACATGTTGTCAGAACTGAAATATATCAGTTGCTGTCAGTTATAGCTGAGAGGACAACTGATGTGCCAAGTAATGTCTATGCTTCCCTATGGCTCAAGTGGGCAATGTTACAGTTTAACTGTGTGCTGACCAGGAAGCTGTTATGGGGTAACAGCCATTTTCAAAATGGAGGACGGAGAATTCCATTGATCACAGTGGACAAACAGGACGCAGGAGAGAAGAAAGAGATTGAGGAGTAGACTACATGGGAGGTACGTATGACCTGTGTATGTTGATTTTCACTTTTAATTTTCAGTTCAGGTTTTCTTTAAAAACATTTGACCAATATGGAATGGGATGCCCATGTGAACTGTGCTTACTGTTTCTCCCCATCAACTGCGTTTATTTTCTCTCACTCCACAGCACCCTCAAACCAGTCCCTACTCATTCCCTAGACCCCCAATAAGATACGCACACACACACAATAACTAATGCCCTTAATGGTTGTGCACTGATTGCTTGGGAACAGTTTGGGGCACAAATGCCATACCGACACGCTTCTTCACAATGTCTCAGGGCCATACCGACACGCTTCTTCACAATGTCTCAGGGTAAACTATATCACAACAGGACATATTCACTAAACAGCGGTAAAATTGGCCTGTGCAGGCAACATTACTTATTCCAGTTGTATATTAGCGCAGCCCGAGTTATCTGAGTAATGTATGTGTTGCTAGGGTAATATGTGATATGCAAGTCGTTTAAGTAATGGCGATATTGACATGCTCTTCATACGCACTGCAATTTTACCTCTATTTGGTGAATATGCCCCAATGTACTCATCGGGGTCCAAATCTGGGGGGGGGGGGGGTGCAAGATTCTTGTACAGCTGTTTCCACCCTCTGGAACTCTCTAACTCATCCAAATCATAAAAACCTCAAAACCACAAATGTTAATGTAGTCGTTTATGAACAAGATAATAATAGTAACAGCTGAATCTGGGTGCTTCTATTTGCCACAAATATGAACATTGTATTTCTCTTTTAAAACAGGTTAAACAATTAAAGAATTTATGCCTTGCTCTGCATCATTTCTGGACATGTGTTTTCCCTTGTTGAAGCCGAGGAACGTGTCTTTGCTTCATCCCATTCAAACCATGGCTTTTGCTGATGTGCGGTAAAATGGCCTCAGTGACTAAAAAATTTGCTACCATTAACATTACTTCTTCTTGTTATGAACTTTTTCATGCTTGACAAGGTAACCTTTCCTGATAAAACCCTTTCCGCATTCAGAGCAGATATATGGCTTTATCCCTGTGTGAATCTGCTGATGGAAATTTCGAGTGCTTTTCAGTAAAAAGCATTTCCCACATTCAGAACATGAATATGGCCTCTCCCCAGTGTGAATTTTCTGATGTTGATTAAGAACTCCCTGGCTGGCGAAACATTTCCCACATTCAGAACATGAAAATGGCTTCTCGCCCGTGTGAATTTTCTGATGTAGATTAAGAACGCTCCTGTGGGCAAAACATTTCCCACACTCAGAACATGAAAATGGCTTTTCCTCTGTGTGCTTCCTCCCATGAATGACAAATTCAGATTCCAGCGTAAAACTTTTCCCACATATTGAACAAGAAAATGGCTGATCATCACGGAAGTGCCATGCTTGATGTCTGTAGAGAAAGCTTTTTGAGGGAAAGCGTTTCCCACACTCAGGACATGAAAATGAGGTCGCTGGGGTTGTGGAGTTTACATGTGAAGAACTGGAGGTTTCGTCCTCTTCTGCTGTCTCACCATCACTGGATGTTCCATCCTCTTCTGTTGTCTCACTATCACTGTCACTATTTGGGGAGTCACCAGGATGCTCACCAGTGTTACTGCAGATGTACCGTCCATCTGGCAAGAATGTAAAATGTGTAGTAATAGGGATGGGTACATCGGTAAAGTATGAGCAATTCTACCATGACAATAGAGGCAACCCTATGACACACTGAAATATATGATGGACAACTGACCTGAGAAGGGGATGGAGGCTGCTATATTTATTTGCTTTTAAACAATGCACATTGCCTGACTGTCCTGCTGATCCTCTACCTGAAAATGGCTTCTGAGTGCAAGAAAGAGGTACAAAGGGGAATTTCTTATCAGTGAGGGTCACACTGTAGTCACTTCCTGTCTGAGTCAGGACTGAGTCAGCCACTTACATACCTGATATTTCACTCTTTCAGGCAGAGAAAGAAAAAAAGGAACACAGCATAGTTATTTGTGTGCTAGGCACTGTACATACACATGTCTATCTCATGTCACATGTCAGTTCGGGTATCCTTTAAAGGAGTCATCGGTCAAAAAATAAAACACTCCCCCGCTCTACTTACCCAGGGCTTCCTTCAGCTACTTGCAGCTGACATGTCCCATGCCGCAGCTCCACTCTCAGCTGCCAGCCCGGGGTCCCCAACGGTGCAGAGGTCGACCTCGGGGTCGTCTCTACTGCATCTGCATGAGTGCCACTGTCATTCAAGCCCACGTCGTCTGCAGTGTACTGCGCAGGCCGGCATCGGCACCGGCAGGGACCCCGGGCGGCTGAGTGCGAAGCTGCGGCATGGGACATGTCAACTGCAAGGGGCTGGAGGAAGCCCCGGGTAAGTAGCGGGAGAAGGGGGGGGGGGGCTGATGACTCCTTTAAAGGGAACCTTAACTGAGAGGGGATATGGATGTTTCCTTTGACACAATTTTTATTTTTATTCTTTTCTACCTTTTTAATTACCCCTTGTATAGTAATTGTATATGCTGGGAATCCATTCTATACCTATCTGGGTGAGGATTAGGCCGTTTTTTCTTAAAACTATTTAACTGCCCCGCCGTGCGGATAGTTGGGATGGTATCACATACTATGATGCGCAGGTAGTGGGGTACGATCCATATAGTGACGGTGTTAACCGGCACTGAGGGCTAGTTGCATGGAGTACAGTGGTTTAAATGTGGAACAGCCCCCCTTTTTTTTTGATTCGCCGGTGTTACGTGGGTTGTACAGCCCCTGATGAGTCATAGGTTATGACGAACCGCGTAGGGCGGAGCTAACAACCCACGTGACCGGCAGTGAAGTACGCGGAGTAGATGACCGGACAAGCTCAGCGGACGTTGTGATCTGAAGTTGGATGGGTGTGAACGGCTACCCGGGAGCTAGCACCCACAAATCTGTTCATGCTTGTTTGTGATGAAGGAATTGTAAGTGCGGTTTTAATCTGTTTTGTTAAACTAAGATGGTTTTACACTATGAAAGTCTCCTTTGAGTCCTAGTGCCATAGAAGATTGCGGAGATCCCTCAATACTTTTTCAATCTTACCTCCGGACATAGGAGGCCTACAGGGTGTGTGCGGGCACATAGGGGGAGTGGCCCAGCACAGAGTGGATATTGTGCCTGTCACCTTACACTTATCACAGTGGAATCACTTCAGGGTGACGGTGGAGGCTTAAATTGATGACAGAAATACGCTATGTTATCTCTCCTTGCTTCTTTTACATATCCCTGTGATGGTCATATGTGACAAGAGAAGAAGACTGTGTACCCGACGGCGAAGTTGCCTTGTGCAAGGGACTGAACTGTGTTTTGAGGATTGCTGGGTGATATAGCCCCTCGTCATTATTATAGACTGAGAGCGGGTTCTACATATTTATACGTTTTTTCCGCAGTGTTTGCAGCATTGTCATAGTACGCGATCCACAGATTGGTGATATTGTAATTATCCTGAGCCCGGACACAATATTGTATTATTGTTAAGGTATGGATCCTGAACAAGCACGCAGCAGATCAGGAATTACTGATATTATTGTCAGATCTGACAAGATTATCTGAATACTTGTGTCTACTGTGATTCAGACACTCCTCCAGCCTCCATAACCCTCTTGTTACAGTTCTCCATTAAAGGGGCACTGTGGCAAAAAATTGTAAAATGTAAAATATGTGCAAACAGACAAATAAGAAGTACATTTTTTTCCAGAGTAAAATGAGCCATAAATTACTTTTCTCCTATGTCACTGTGACTTACAGTAGGTAGTAGATCTCTGACAGAAGTGATAGGTTTTGGACTAGTCCATCTCTTCATAGGGGATTTTCAACAAGGCTTTTATTCTTTATAAAGATCTTCCCCAAAAAGGATTTAAACAATGATGCTGGCCAGCTTCCCTGCTCCCTACACAGTTTTTTGGCACTAAATATTAACAACAATAACCATAAATTTACAAACGCGCAATCCCGAAAGCGTCAGGTGCAGGCACTGGTATCCTTAACCAAAGAAAAAAACAAAAAACAAAGCATCCAAACCAGTGTTTAGCCGCACACTGCCACAAGTAATTGAAAATACAAGGACTGCAAAAAAAAATTTGATTCAAAAATAAAAAATCTTTATTGAATAACATCTTATGAAAAATGCCATTTGCATAGTTCGGCAACTGCTATAGTCGAGCAAGAGACCACCACCACTCCCTAACCCATTAAAAACCCAGCCATATGCCGACCAAAGTGGTACATCCTAGTTCCTCCAACAATGTACGTGAGGTATCCCGAGCCACAGAAATATTCTCTGTAACTATATATAGAATTTCCCACATGGGCATGTCATCTGATATACTACGTTTTTAGTCTTACATGTCATAGGATATCTAATGTCATACGTTTTTGTTCTAGCTGAGTTAGTAAATTTGTCGGTAACCTCTACCAAAGGACATATAGAGCAGTCATTACATTTGCGCATCCCATTTTTAGGTTTAAAGAATTGTCTAGGGTAAGGTTTTAAACTCAGAAGATGTCAGCAAGTCAGCTAAGTTTTTATTTCTTCTTGCAGTTAATACAGGTCTAGGTCCCACTATCTTTGAAAGTCTCTTATCCTTCAATAGAATGGGCCAGAACCTATGTAGAGTATCTTTCAATCTACCCCAATGTGGCCCATAGGTAGTAATGAGTCTGGGAACTTGATTTTCGTCATGTTTGATTTTTTTGGTCAGTAGTGTATCTCGATCTATTCTTAATGACCGATACAGGGCGGATTTCAATAATTTGTGAGGATAACCTCGTACTCTAAGTCTCTCCTTCAAATCGTGGGCCTCCATTTTAAATTCTGCCACATCACTACAGTTCCTACGCAGTCTCAGGAACTGCCCTCTTTTGTGAATCAAGGTGGGCACTATTATAGTGGAGTAAAAGGTTACCTGCTGTTGGTTTTCTATAAGTCGAGGTTTTCAGTTTGTCGCCTTCCTTTATGATTTTAACATCTAAAAATTCAATTTCTTGTTCATGCACTTTGTATGTTAGAAAAATATTGTAATTATTAGTATTCAAAAATTGGATGAATTGCTCCAACTGCTCTCTAGTGCCGGTCCATAACATGAATATATCATCCACAGCGAAGCCACAGGGGGGCGTGCTCCCGGAAACATGGCTCCACATAGACCATTTCCTCCTCCCATGCGCCCAGGTGGAGACACGCATAAGTTGGAGAGCACGCCGCCCCCATGGCCACACCCCTCTTTTGTCTATAGAACCTTCCATCAAAAGAAAAGAAATTATTATCAAAGATAAATTTCAACAGTTGGCCTACAAAATTATTGTGGGCATCCTCACAGGGGTAGTACTTAAAGGACTTATGAGCCCAAATAGGTAAAAAAAAGAAAAGTACCTTAATCACTTTTAAATGCACGGAGGACGCCGTCCGCGCCCTCCGTGCAGTTCCGCCGGGTCCCCGCAGTGTGATAGCCCCCCGTGCCGCTCCCGACCCCACGGACGGGGTCGGGCTCCCCTTCCTTTCCTAAGATGGCCGCCGGAGCTGGCCGCGGCTGCGTAGTCCGCATACACGTTAGTGCGGCTGCGCAGCTCTAGGGCCTCCCCCCTCGATCCACACTACTGTGCGTGGATCAGGGGGGGGGGGGGGAGGGCCCTAGAACTGCGTAGCCGCACTAACGTGTATGCGGACTGCGCAGCCGTGGCCAGCTCCGGCGGCCATCTTAGGAGAGGAAGGGGAGCCCGACCCCGTCCTTGGGGTCGGGAGCGGCACGGGGGGCTATCACACTGCGGGGACACGGCGGAACTGCACGGAGGGCGCGGACGGCGTCCTCCGTGCATTTAAAAGTGATTAAAGGTATTTGTCTTTTTTTACCTAATTGGGCTCGTAAGTCCTTTAAACAGATATTTTTCAACTGCCCTTAGGCCCACATTATTTGGAATAGAAGTGAATAGCGACTCTACGTCAAGGCCTACGAGTAAATCTCCCTCTGGAACTGAAACCTTATCTAATTTTTCTAATAGTTGCATTGTATCCAATACAAAGGAGGGTAGTCTCACCACCATCAGTTTGAGTTTTTGGTCGACATATTGTGCTGACTTTTCAGTTGGTGCATTAATTGCAGCTATTATGGGTCGACCTGGTGGTTGTTGAACATTTTTATGTACTTTAGGTTGCATATACAATATTGGTACCACATATTGGTCCACACACAATGCCCTGTACTCTCGTTCAGTGAGGATATTGTCCAGATGTCCCCACTGCAATTTTCTGTTCAATTCTCTCCTCCATCAAACGAATAAACGGATTAGATATTACGTATTCGTAGCACTCCTTATCATTGAGTCGTCGTTGAACCTCTGCCAGGTACATCTCCCGCGGCCAGAGAACTATATTGCCCCCTTTATCACTATGTTTAATGATTATAGGTGATTTTATTCAATAAAGATTTTCTATTTTTGAATCAAAATTTTTTTTGCAGTCCTTGTATTTTCAATTACTTGTGACAGTGTGGGGGGCGTGGTTTGCCATGGAGGAGTGAGGACACGCTTCTGAGAGCTCCCGCTTACCTAAACCCAAAAGCTACAAAAAACGCAGTGAAGAAGGTCTTAAATTCTGCAAAAATCTGATGACTAGCCAGCGGAGGACGAGAGGGAACCACAAAGACGACAAACTAGAGTTTAATACGCCTGATATCGGCTCTTTTTTCGCCCCTAAGAACCGGGACGGTGAAGGGACACTGAGCAAGATGGCGCCGGAAAAGAAAAAAGAAAAGGGTGCCGCACCCGTACAGGAAGCCTCAACTGCTAAAGACAAGCAAACGGGCTCGGAGGTATCTAAAGGAGAGTCACCCACAGACATCTCGACGGGAGATGAAGGATCCCGAGACTCGATTGCGTCCACAGGAGACTCACCACGCGGACAGAACCGGTCCAAACAGAAGAAGAATCCGCAACAGCTGCCGGCCCAAGGTATAGATACGGACCTCCGTGAGTACATTATGGGTCTCCCCACTAGACAGGACCTAGACTCTTTCGCCAATAGACTTGAGAGAACCTTTCAAAGGGAAATAGATGGGCTACATCAGGACATAACAGGCATAGGACATAGGGTGGTGGCCTTAGAAGAGAAAGAGGAAGAAGCGCGAACAGTAATGTCTGCAGTACAGAAAAAAGTCTCACAACACGATAAAGACCTAGACACCCTACGCACTCAATTAGATGACTACAAAAACAGGTCTAGGAGGCAGAATATTCGAATAAGAGGCCTGCCAGAGGAAATGGGGGCTGAAGACTTGAAACTGACTGTGACGGAGGTGTTCAATACTGTACTAGAGAGAATGCCCCAGACTGTACTAGACATAGAGAGAGTGCACAGAGCCCTTCTGCCCAAAAATATAAATCCAGCAAAGCCCAGAGACATTATCTGTCGCTTGTTAAGATACACAGATGTGGAAATGATCTTTAACAAACTTAAGGGAAAAGAATATGTTAACTTTGAAGGGGCAAAGCTACTCTTCTACCCGGACATGTCCAGGCGCACTTTAGAACAAAGACGCGCGGTTAAGCCCCTGCTGGAAGAGATAAGGAAGGCTGAGGGCACATACAGATGGGGACACCCATTCGCCCTGAATGCGAAAGTTGGAGGCAAGTCAGCTACACTCCGCACAAAAGATGATCTGCCAGAATTCCTATCCCGGCTAGACCTCCCGAAGACAGACTTCCCTGATTGGAGGGCGCCACCGGCGCTACCGCCTTTACCACAGAGGGAGAAATGGCAAGGCTCTAAATCAGCAAAGCGAAGGGGGGATACATCGGCACCTCAAACGCCGGAGCGAGAGCAGGAGCTGAGGCGGGAGCTAAACCTTAATACGGAGGACACTTGAACAGCTCCCCCCATTATGGGGCGAAGGATGACCCGATAAGTCGTTAGCTCAAATGGTGGTTCCTTGATTTCTCCCAGGGGGAAGTGGACCAGTATGTTTGTTTTCTGGCCACACCCTTGAGAGAGATACGATGCATACAGGTGTGAATGAAAAGTGACTGAGTTTAGTTAAAAGCACCTGTACCAGGCAATTAATTAGTTGAATATAAGGCTATTGTACATAACGCATTTGGGGGAAGGGGGGTGGGAGGTCCTTTCTCCTTGATGTTCAGTACCCCCGATAGGGCCTCCCTGGCTATAGGGAGTGGGTGGAGCTTTTGGCTCAAATTTAGTGCATTGAAAAGTGTTAAAGTTTTACGATCCATGTTGTTGTTGATTTCCGCTGATCGAAAAGATTATGCTGTGGTACTCTTAAAAAAAAAAAAAAAAAAAAAGTTGAACCATGAGTTCTATTAGAGTAGTGTCTTATAATGTAAGAGGGTTGTGCTCCCCACAAAAAAGGAGTAAATTATGGGTAGAACTAAAGAGATTGCATCCTCAGATTGTAATGCTACAGGAGACTTATTTTAAAGAAGGATATGCGCCATTCTTACCCAAGAGCCACTTTGATAGATGGAACTTGGGACCCTCCCCAATCAGAAGAGCGAGAGGTGTGGCTATTGCACTTAGCAAGGATTGTCCGATCTCCATAACTGACTCAATGATAGACCCATATGGGAGATATGTGTTTGTGAAAGGCAGCTGTGCAGGATACAAGTATACACTGGCTAATATCTATGCCCCTAACAAAAAACAAGTACATTTCTTCAAAAAAGTATTTAATAAACTACAGGACTTTAAGGAGGGCTGTCTCCTGATGGGAGGGGACCAAAATATACTAAGTAATCCAGCTGTAGATTCTTCCACGGGACACTCGTCTATACCTTACTCTGCCATAAACGAATATAATAGAATTCTCAAAAGCAATCATTTAGTGGACTGCTGGAGGTACTTACATCCTCTAGATAAAGATTATACATATTACTCGACGATACATAATCTACACACCAGAATAGATAGATGCTACATAGACCAATATTATTTGGGCTTAGTGGAAAAAGCTGCTATTGAAAATAGATCTATTTCTGATCATGCTGCGGTGTGGCTTGAGATGAAATTGCCTGACACTAGCTTTAAACAATGGCATTGGCGCTTAAACGAGTCCCTCTTGGAGGATGAAGCAGAGGTTAAGCAACTTTCTAAAGTCCTAAGAAATTATTTTAAGGAAAATACAACGGAAGAGGTGAATCCTGGGATGGTATGGGAGTGTCATAAAGCTGTGATAAGGGGGGAGTTGATAGCCATGGGGGCGAGGCAGAAACGGGGAAGGGAATACAAGATGACAAAAGCACTTGAAGCCTTAGAACTCTTAGAGCAAACACACAAGAAATCCCCCAGCAGAGAACATGAACAAGCAGTTAAAAAGGGAAGGGAGCACCTCCTTGCTTTGTTAGAGGATGAAGTCAAAAGACAACAAAGACTATGGATAGCGCGTTCTTATGAGTACGGCAACAAAAGTAGGAAGCAACTGGCCCGAGCTATAAATAAGAAAAGAGAGCAAACTTTTATACACCAAATAAAAAATAAAAAAGGACAACTAGAATATCACTCACAAAAAATTGCATCCATCTTTAGAGAGTATTATAAGTCCTTGTACAACTTAGAAGACACAAATTCTGCCACACTAAAACATTCCCTTAGGGAAAATGTTCTAAGATATATCAATGACTCAGGAATGCCATCTCTTTCTGAAGAGGAAGGCAAACTATTAGAGGCCCCAATATCTTTTGAAGAGCTGGCTGAGGCACTCAAGAATACCCCAAATGGGAAAAGCCCCGGGCCGGATGGGCTTTCCAAATGCTACTACAAGACCTTCTCCCATATTCTACTTACACCACTGCTGTCATTCATGAATCAGATATCAGAAGGTGCTTCCTTCCCACCACAAAGTTTAGAAGCTCATATAGCAGTACTTCCTAAGGAGGGGAGAGACCCTGCCTGGTGCCAGAGCTACAGGCCAATCTCGCTGATCAATTTGGACATAAAGCTTTTTTCTAAAATATTAGCAAACAGATTAAAAGAAAAAATGCCAAGTGTGATCCATATAGACCAAACGGGATTTGTTTGGGGGAGAGAGGCAAGAGATAACGCCAATAAAGCTCTTAACATTGTACATTGGGCACAAAAGGCCAGCCTACCCTTAATGATATTGTCTACAGACGCAGAAAAAGCATTTGATAGGGTAGGCTGGACCATGATAGAGGAAACACTCAAGTATATAGGAATAGGCCCAAATATGCTAAAATGGATAATGACACTGTACTCCACCCCCTCAGCAAAAGTTAGAGTTAATGGCGTGTTATCCAGTAGTTTCCAAATTAGGAATGGCACCAGGCAGGGTTGTCCCTTATCCCCACTACTGTTTGCTCTCTCTCTAGAACCGCTACTATGTACAATCAGAGCAAATACAGACATAAGAGGAGTGGAAATAGGATATAAATGTTATAAACTCTCCGCATACGCAGACGACATCCTATTTTATGTGACTTATCCACATACTACCCTACCTAGTCTGCTAGATGAACTCCACAGATTTAACAGTATATCAAACTTTAAAATCAATCAGACAAAATCAGAATTTATAGGATAAATATCCCAACAGAAGAGGTTAATACAATAACCCATAACTTCCCGTTCCCCTTTAGAGATAAAGCCCTAAGATACCTCGGGATTTACCTTCCTGCAGAGCTAAAAGACCTATACATACTAAACTTTCAACCACTCCTTGAAAAAATTGGATTAGACCTTAAGAGATGGGACAGAGACTGCTTTACCTGGTTCGGCCGAATCAGTATATTAACCACTTCACCACTGAGGGGTTTTACCCCCTGAGCACCAGAGCAATTTTCACCTTTCAGCGCTCCTTCCATTCATTCATCTATAACTTTATCATTACTTATCGCAATGAAATGAACTATATTTTGTTTTTTCCGCCACCAATTAGGCTTTCTTTAGGTGGGACATTATGCCAAGAATTATTTTTTTCTAAATGTGTTTTAATGGGAAAATAGGAAAAATGTGGGGAAAAAAATAATTATTTTTCAGTTTTCGGCCATTATAGTTTTTAAATAATGCATGCTACTGTAATTAAAACCCATGAAACGTATTTGCCCTTTTGTCCCGGTTATAAAACCATTTAAATTATGTCCCTATCACAATGTTTGGCGCCAATATTTTATTTGGAAATAAAGGTGCATTTTTTTCAGTTTTGCGTCCATCCCTAATTACAAGCCCATAGTTTATAAAGTAACAGTGTTATACCCTCTTGACATAAATATTTAAAAAGTTCAGTCCCTAAGGTAACTATTTATGTATTTTTTTTAATTGTAAATTTTTTAATTTTTTTTTAATTACAAAAAAAAAAAAAAAAATAGGGAGTGTGGGAGGTAATGAGTTAATTTTATGTGTAAAAGTCATTTATTTGTATGTGAAAAATGTGTAGGGTGTAGTTTACTATTTGGCCACAAGATGGCCACAGTAACTTTGTGTTTTAATGCGACCTCCAAGCTTCCTTCCGGAAGCTTGGAGGAAGTAGAAGGAGGCTGGACACGTGAGTTTTTTTCTCACAATGATCGCGCTGCCCATAGGAGAGCAGCTGATCATTGCGGAGCTTAGATCAACGAACGGGAATGGATTTTCCCGTTCATTGATCTCTGGGCAAGCGGGCGGCGGCGTGTTTACTAGCAGCGGGCGGCGTGTTTACGAGCGGGAGCGCGGGCAGCGTCGGGAACGCGGAAAGTACGTGTTTCTCCGTCCCTGGTTTTTAAAGGATGGAAAAAGGGGCGGAGAAATACGTACGCGCAGGGGTAAAGTGGTTAAAAATGACTGTCCTACCTAGGATCCTATTTTTGATGACCATGATCCCAATACCCTTGCAAAAGACATTTTTCTCCAAAATGAGAAGCTTATTTATCAAATTTATATGGAGAAATAGACCCCCCAGGCTATCTCACTCGATCATGACAAGGAAGAAAGGCAAGGGAGGTTTGGGCCTCCCGGACATCAAATTATACTATAGAGCTATAGCATTGGGTCGACTAGTAGATTGGGCATTTAGCTCGGACACAAAGGACTGGGTTATATTGGAAAAGATGTTAGCAGGGAGGGAGCTAGCTAGAGCACAATGGGTCCCACACAGATGGAGAGAGCTCTCCAACAACTGCCCAGACTGGGTGAGTAACTCCCTACGCATAGGAGACGTGTTAAACAAAAAACACAAATGGTTCCCACATATCTCCCTGTTATCCCCTTTGGAAGGGTTCCCTCTATTCTCCCCGGGCCTAGAAAGGGGCTTTTTTGGCTCATGGAAAGGCAGCACAGGCATATGTTTGGGACACATATGGGAAGGAGACAGACTTAAAACCCTGGGTGAACTAAGGGAACAACACTCACAATTCCCGTTTGATTTTTGGAGGTTATGCCAGATAGAAAGCTGGGTTAAACAACAGAAACTAGCTCTGAACGACAGAGCAGAGATAACGGAATGGGTAGGGATATTTTTGAAAAAGAATAGGATGGAACATATGATCTCCTCCCTGTACAACCTCTTGCTAGGCCAGGAACAGGAAGCTACACTATATACGCTCTTGGGAGAAAGATCTTAGTATTGAATTTAGCACAGAACAAAAAGAGGCAATCATCAAATATACGCATGCTACCTCAATCAGCACCAGAGCGCAAGAAACCAATTACAAAATACTAACCCGATGGTATAGGACCCCAGACAGGTTGGCCTCAATATATAGCACAATAGATGGGAAATGCTGGCGGGGATGTGAAGAAAGAGGAACTCTAATACATTTGCTATGGTCATGTCCTAAATTGGAAAACTTTTGGGCAGAAGTTATAAGGATTAGCAAATCTGTCTCAGCTCTTAATCTAGACGAGACACCCGGGTGTATTTTACTCCATATGAATACATACAAACACTACAAACGTACAGTAGTTCCCTATATGCTAAACGCAGCTAAGTGCATTATCCCTATGCTCTGGAGAACCACTCAAGCTCCCACTGTAGGTCAATGGTTCAAAAAATTGAACGAGATACAACAGGTGGAAGAAACAATTCTATCTAGCAAAGGAAAATACGACAAATACTATGCAAAATGGGCAGTTTGGATAGACTACCAAACCACAGCCGAATATAGGGAACTAATGGAACAACCACAGTAGAACTCTTTATTTGACTCTCTCGATCGATCAACGGAAAAGTTTATTTGTTACTAATTGTTAATGTATATTTCTATGTTATTATTAGGTTAAAATTTAAATTGGTCAAAGAAGTGCTAGCAGGTATTACCCCTCTAACATCGCATCTGCAAATGTAAGGTATCTTTATGACTATTCTATCAACCTCAGAACAGTCTCTCGAGGTGAAAAAAGAATCCAAGTTTCACACAGATATGGTAATAACGATGCAAATGCTTTGAATGTCTGTGAAAGTTTGTACTTACAATTGACCAATAAAATTATGTTAAAAAAAAAATTGTGACAGTGTGCGGCTAAACACTGGTTTGGTTGCTTTATTTTTTGTTTTTTTTTACAGTTTTTTGGCAGTTGGACAGAGCAACTGCCATTCACTAAGTGCTGTTGAAAATAAATAAATCCCTGAGAATCCCCCATGAAGAGATGGACTAGTCCAAAACCTGTCACTTCTGTCAGATTTCTACTACCTACTGTAAGTTACAGCAACATAGGAGAAAAGTCATTTATGGCTCATTTTACTCTGGAAAAAACATACTTCTTATTTGTTTATGTTAGCACATATTTTACATTTTACAATTTTCACCATAGTGCCCCTTTAAATTCACACCTCTACTGTACAAACTGCATTGGGAGGGGGGGGGGGCATTTCTTGCGGGGGGGGGGGGGGGCTACCTATACTGGATGTCTCTCTGGCTACTTAAATGAGGGGAGGGGGCACTCTGGCTACCTTTACTGGAGGCACCCTCTCTGCCTACCTAATACTCAGGGGGCTCTCTAAATACCTGATACTGGGGGTGCATTCTCTGGCTTCCAATACTGGGCCAATTTGGCTGTGTAATCCTGGGGGCTACTCCGGCTACCTATACTGTGGGACACCAACTACTGGGGAGCTGCCTTACACTGGGGGGTGGGGGTGATATCTGACTGCAACATTACAATAGTGGCTTAAGTCTGCGGGAGAGGGGTCTTTTCCAACTTCACTCTGAAATCCAGTAAGCCTAGAAAATGCCCTGTCCCCCTCTCCCCATCTACCCCCAGCTCCCTCAATAGCATCAATCTATACCTTTTAGACCATCAATAAGCCACCCATCCCCTTGCATCCTCAAAAGCTATAGGGCCGGTTCACATGGACACTTGCACACCATTGTACTGCTGGCCATCGTTTGCACAAATGCCATATTTCAGTCCCTTTTATTCCTGTAGTTTGATGCGACCATGGTCCAGGTTCATCTACCGATGCACCTCTGTGTCCCCTGCAGGGGTGAAAAGCTTGGACATGCAATTAAGGCGCCAGGAAATTCAGGCACAGGGTGAAGCTGAAAAAATGGCTCACCTGGTCCTGCAAAAGTCCCGGCAGCATTTATGGCTATTCCCCTTGCAGGCTGGTGTGAACTGTGAGGTAAGGGCCCATTCACACTAGAAATCGCTAAATACAATTGCAAACACTGAGCGATTTTCTGGAGTTTTCCAGTGGTTTTTTTCCTCAAGATTTTCCAGCGATTTTTTTTTACAGTACAGAAAGCATTTTATTCAGCGTTTTGAGTATTCTAGTTCAATAAGCTGTGTCTGTCTTCCAAAAACAGTAAATTACATCTTGCACAGGAAAAAAAGAGGTGTTTTGTGGGTAAACTGCAAGGTTTGATGGGTAAAATTGCAGATGGATTGTGAACAGGCCAGCGATTCCAGAGCGATTTACCAGCACTCCTATACTTAACGTTGAAACGCTAGTCACTCAGAATCGCTCAGAAAATGCTGCAGGTAACCAGTTTGTGATTCAGAAAATCGTTTTTTCAAAACGCTAGCGATTTTCATGGATGCTGAAATCGCTTGTAAAGCGAACAAGTTTGAATGGGCCCTTAGACGTAACTTGGCTGCCAGCTGTTGCTGGCCGCTGAGTTACGCTGTTTTTATTGTAATTTGGGCTCTGTCTTGATGGTAGCCAAATTACTGCCTGAGTGCCGCAATTCCCAATACAGCCCATGGTGGCATCTGGTACACCTGCATTTCCACAGCTATTTTTGCCTGACTTGGTGAAAAACAGATTGCAGCCAAGAGCTGTAAAATGCTTGAAAACATTTGACCAATATGGCATAGGATGCTCATGTGAACTGGAACTCACTGTCTCTGCCTATTAACGCCCTTTATTTTCACACACTCCACAGCATCCTCAAACCAGTCCCCACTCTTTCGCCAGACCCCCAATAAAGATGTGCACACACACAATAAATAATGCCCTTAACGGTGGTGCATAGATTGCTAGGGAACAGTTTGAAGCACAAGTGCCATACCGACACGCTTCTTGGCAAGGTCTCGAAGTAAACTATATTACAAAAGGGCATATTCACTAAATAACAGTAAAATTGGCATGTGCAGGCAGCGTTATCTACGCCAGTTGCATATTAGCGAAGCCCACGTTATCTGAGAAATGTGCATGTTGCTAGGGTAATACGCGTTACGCAACTGGTGGAAGTAATGGTGATATTGACGTGCTCTTCATACGCACTGCAATTTTATCTCTATTTGGTGAATATTCCCCAATGTACTCATTTGTCGCTCATTTTTCAGTATCGGCAAATGACCTAGTGTGGTGGTCGAAATCTGGGGGGGGGGGGGGGGGGGTGCTGCAAGATTCTTGTACAGCTGTCTCCACCCTCTGCAACTCTCTCACTCATCCAATTCATAAAAACCTCAAACCCCAAATGTTTGTTATATTAGTACTTTATGAACAAAAGATAATAATAATGACGGCTGAATTAAGGTGCTTCTATTTGCCACAAATTTGATCATTGTTTTTCTCTTTTAAAGAATGTATGCCTTCCTCTGCATCATCTGGGATTTCTGGACACTTGTTTTCCCTTGTTGAAGCTGAGTAAGAGGTCTTTCTTTTAGTCAATGTAGCCAGCATGGCTTTTCCTCAATATGATATTGCTGATGTGCGGTAAGATGGCCCCAGTGGCTAAAACATTTGCTGCCACTAACATTTCTTCTCCTTGATATGATCCTTTTCATGCTTGACAAGGTAACCTTTCCTGATAAAACCCTTTCCACATTCAGAGCAGGGATATGGCTTTATCCCTGTGTGAACCTGCTGATGGGTATTTAGAATGCTCTTGTACGCAAAACATTTTCCACATTCAGCACATGAATATGGCCTCTCCCCGGTGTGAATTTTTTGATGTTGATTAAGAAAGCCCCTGCTGGCAAAACATTTCCCACATTCAGAACATGAATATGGCTTCTCCCCCGTGTGAATTTTCTGATGTAGATTAAGAACGCTCCTGTGGGCAAAACATTTCCCACACTCAGAACATGAAAATGGCTTTTCCTCTGTGTGCTTCCTCCCATGAATGACAAATTCAGATTCCAGCGTAAAACTTTTCCCACATATTGAACAAGAAAATGGCTGATCATCACGGAAGTGCCATGCTTGGTGTCTGTAGAGAAAGCTTTTTGAGGGAAAGCATTTCCCACACTCAGGACATGAAAATGAGGTCGCTGGGGTTGTGGAGTTTACATGTGAAGAACTGGAGGTTTCGTCCTCTTCTGTTGTCTCACCATCACTGTCACTATTTGGGGAGTCACCAGGATGCTCACCAGTGTTACTGCGGATGTACCGTCCATCTGGCAAGAATGTAAAATGTGTAGTAATAGGGATGGGTACATCGGTAAAGTATGAGCAATTCTACCATGACAATAGAGGCAACCCTATGACACACTGAAACATATGTTTTTTTTTAAAAGATAACTGACCTAAGAAGGAGGCTGCCATATTTATTTCCTCTTAAACAATTAATTATTCAGACATGAATTTGGAAATTGAGGCCACTCACTCTAGTAAAAAGTGACAGATTTATATCAAGACTGCAAGACAATTACTTAACTCATATGGTAACCAAACTAACCATGGGAGGTGCTCTGCTTGATTTGGTCATTTCAAATAGACCGGATGGTATGGTATCTAATGTGTAAGTTTGAGAACATTTGGTAAATAGTTACCATAATATAGTGACATTTGATCTACTACTCAACAGGGTTGTAAACAAGGGGACAGCTAAAACCATGAATTTTAAAAAGCTAACTGTCAGGCATGATATAGATGCGGATAGCGGCGCAGCCGCCGCTTCCGCATCTGACACCGCGTCTCCGGGCCTCCCGCCAGTGTCAGGGAGGTCCGGTCTGTTAGGGGATGTTGGCGAGTGTCAGGCTCGTGCGCCCGGATCGCCAGCGTACTTATCCTCTTAGGAGACTGGTCAGCTGACAGCTGCCTGCCCGATCCTGCATCCTGATTGGTTGAGCTTCTGGGCAGCTCCGTTTGAATGATCCACAGTATATCAGGACCTGCTTGTCATTTGCTCTTTGTCTGTTGTTGCGAATACTTCACAGTGATAACTCTCAGACCTTAGTCAGATCCTGGTGTGTTTGAACCGGCAGGACCCCAGGGATTCACACATAGCTTAGGATTATTACTATTATTATTGTATTGATTATTTCTGTGTATGACCTTTTGCCTGAACCTCTGATTACTCTCTGCCTCCTAAATCTGTACCTTACTAATCTGATGTGTTGCCGACTCTCTGTCTGAATACCGACCCTGATTTCTGCCTTACGATTCTGTACCTTAGCCAATCTGATCTGTTGCCTACCTTTGCCTGTATACCGACTCCGATTTCTGTTTGACCTATCTGTTACCGACTTTTGCCTGTACGACAACTCTCTGTTTAGTGATAGCCCCTGCCACCAAGGGCTATCACTTAGGAGTACTCCTGTTATTACTGGGCACCCAAACACGTGTGATCACACATTTGAATAAATAACTGACTATTTGTTCTGATAGAGCTCATTCTGGTCATCCGATACGTCACTGATCGTTGCATAACAGACCATGACCACTATGGAGGCCTTATATGCGTAGGTTCAGGCTCTAACTACAGCTGTCGAGCAGTTAAATAATACTGTGACGTCACAACAGGCTCAGATTAATCTCCTGTCTGATGCCGTACGCAATCTGCAGGTACCTGTAGCACCATTGCTTCCCACTCGTGTAGTTGAACCAAAAATGGCACTCCCAGAAAAGTTCTCAGGTCATAGATCAGATTTTAGACATTTCAAAAACAGATGTCTGTCTTATTTTGAGATGAGACCCCAATCATCAGGCACTGAAGTTCAGAGGGTGACTTTAATTAAGACCTTGTTGCATGGGGATTCTCAGACTTGGGCTTATAGTATGACTGATGGTCATGAGGCCTTGGCATCCGTACAGGCATTTTTTACAGTCATGGCAGTCATTTATGACGACCCTGACATTGCCGCTACAGCAGAGAGAAAGTTGAAAAGCCTTTGTCAGGGTCAGGGTACAGTGGAAGACTATGCTTCGGAGTTTAGAAAATGTGTGGTCTCTTCTAGGCATTTTGCTTTGTTGGACCGCTTTTTCACAGGGTTGTCAGGTTCAGTATCTGATGTCATGATCAGTCACCCCGAGCCGAGATCTTTAGATGAGGCCATCACGTTGGCCATAAAGATTGATCGCAGGATCCGATACCATAGACAGGGCAGGTCACATTCTTATCATAAGGTTGCTTCCCCCACTCCCTCGGTCACGGTTAGTCCAGATGAACCGATGCAGATAGGTCATTCAAAATTGTCTGAGACTGAAAAATCTAGGAAAAATCTAGGAAAGAGGGTCTGTGCCTATACTGTGGGGAGAAGGTGCATCTCGTCCAAAATTGAAGCAAGAAGTCGGAATACTTCTCCGCCTAGGTGTAGTAGGAGGTGCTGCCCTGGGCGAACTTGTTTTACCTCCTAAAAATACTAAAATGTTATTGCCCTGCTCTGTTACGTGGGAGAATCAAGTTCACTATACTCAGGCCTTTATCGACTCAGGCTCTTCAGCAAACTTTATCGATTTAGATCTGGCCTCTAGGTGGAATATTCCTATCCTTACCATGGAGAGGCAGATCTATGTTACCGCCATCGATGACTCTCCCCTACAGAATAGGCAACCTCTCTCCCAGACTCCCCTCCTTATTTTTCACGTGGGGGTTCTGCATAAGGAGGAAATGCAATTCTATGTTCTCAACATGTCCTCCTCTACCATTGTCTTGGGTTTACCCTGGTTACGTAAACACTCCCCTCAGATAGATTGGAATACTGGGCAGCTGCTGGCGTGGTCACCAGATTGCCAGGGTCAGTGTTTGGGAAAAAAATCGCCATCTGCTCTGCTGACTTCCAGATTGGGGGGATTCCTCCTCCGTACGCTACTTATTCTGATGTGTTTTGTCCTCGTTCAGCTGACAAGCTTCCTCCTCACAGGGATTTTGATTGCCCCATAGATTTAAGGCCTGGTACCATGCCTCCCAGGGGTAATTTATACAATCTTTCCGGCCCTGAACAGCTGGCCATAAAAGATTATATCAGGGAGAACCTTGAGAAAGGTTTTATCCGTCCCTCCAAGTCACAGGCAGGGGCTGGATTCTTTTTTGTTCAGAAAAAAGATGGTGGACTCAGGCCCTGCATAGATTATAGGGCATTGAACAAAATCACAATACAAAACCGCTACCCACTGCCTTTAATTGAGGATTTGTTTTCGCAAGTTTCTGGGGCTCAATTGTTCTCCAAGCTGGACCTAAGAGGGGATTAAAACTTGATACGTATCTGACAGGGAGATGAGAGGAAAACAGCCTTCAACATGCCCGATGGGCATTACGAATACTTAGTGATGCCCTTCGGGTTGCGCAACGCCCCTGCAGTTTTCCAAGAATTTGTCAATGAGATATTCATAGAGGTTTTGGGACGTTTTGTTGTGGTATATCTGGACGACATTTTGATTTTTTCTACAACCCTCAGAGAACACAGGGAGCATGTCAAATTTGTGTTAGAGAAACTCAGACAGAACTGCCTATATGCCAAGCTAGAAAAATACTTATTTGAAGTCTCAGAGGTATCATTCTTGGATTACATTATATCCACTAATGGTCTGTCCATGGATCCCAAGAAGGTTTCAGCGGTCTTGGAGTGGTCACAACCCTGGATTGAAGGCACTCCAAAGATTTTTGGGGTTCGCAAATTATTATAGGAAATTTATTAAGAGGTTCTCCACTGTGGTTACGCCCCTCACTGACTTAACCAAAAAAGGGGCGGACACCTATAAATGGTCCAGAGAGGCCTGCGCAGCCTTCTCTCAATTAAAGACCCTTTTTTTGTTCGGCTCCTATCCTGCGACATGTGGATGTGACACGTCCTTTCATTGTGGAGGTGGATGCCTCGGAGATAGGTGTGGGGGCTGTTCTGTCTCAACATTCAGGAATTCAGGGGCGGTTACACCCGTGTGCCTTCTTTTCACGCAAATTTTCATCCGCAGAAAATATGTAACGAACGGTGGAGCACAGAGAGGATCTGATTACCGGTGATCTGCAGTATCACCGATAATCCGATATACCAGCTAACCTCTGTACACCTGATTAGAGTATAGTGTTTGGTGTAACAGTAACACTTAGAGGACTAGGCCTCAGAGCAGTAAGGAGTACTGCACGGATTCCTTCCGAAGACCTGAACTCTCCAAAGCGGGAGGAGTCAGGCTGAGAGTAGGAAGGATTATCTGAGAGTGACACTCTGGAGCAAGTGTCACTAACAGGACGGGGAACTGCCTCTAATAGTAAGGTCGGTTCTCGAGGTCGGACAAGCCAGGTCGTAAACACACGGACAGATAAAGTAAAGATTCAGAAGGCAGAGGCGGAGTCTAAGGTACAGGTAGGGTTCGGTAACAGGGTATCAGATATATCGAGGTACAAAGTCAGGAGGCAGAAGCAGAGTCTAAGGACGAGCCGGGGTTCGGCAACAGAGTATCAGAATGGCAAGGTACAAGATCAGAGTTCAGGAGGATAGTCAGGCAGGCAAAGGGTCATAACAGATAATCACAATCAAACTAGTACTTTAAGCTATCAACAGAATCTAGCTAAGTGTAGGATTACAGCTCCAGATGGTCCCGGCCCACTTAAGGATCTGACTAAAGGTCTGAGTGCTCCCACGTTGTGTTCGCAACGCCAGACAACCAGCAACTGAACAGCCGGCAGTATATATACACAGTAATCTCTCCAGCACCTCCCCAATTGCTGGACCAATGAGGAGTGGAGCCAGAGTCAGCTGACCAGCCTGGTCAGCTGACTCACTTCTGGCTGCCATATTTTCCCTGCCTCAGCGCGCGCGCGCCACTCTTACCCCAGAGGGACTATGCGTCCCAGCCACACCAGCAGCGTCTCCGCTATCCGCCTCGGGAGCCATCGCACTGCATGCAGCGGCTTCTCCGCGTCCTTTGCTGCCCACGCGGCCTGCAGCGATTTCTCCCCGCCGTGCTGCCATGCTGGACATGGAAGCAGCCGCCCCGCTCTGAGAGCCAGCGGCTGCTTTTCCGTGCTTCCTCACAAAATAATTATGATATTGGTAACCGGGAATTGTTGGCCATCAAGATGGCCTTTGAGGAGTGGCGTCACTGGCTGGAAGGGGCAGAGCATGTGATTACGGTATACACAGACCATAAAAATCTGGGAGTATATCGAAAGGGGCAAAGAGGCTCAACCCGAGACAAGCTCGTTGGGCACTCTTTCTCCCGATTCAGGTTCATAATTACGTACAAACCTGGTAATAAGAACATTAAGGCCGACGCATTGTCCTGTTGCTTTGAACATGAGACAGTCCAGCCCTCACTCCCCGTAAATATCTTGCCTGAGCACATAGTGGTGGCCGCTACAGAACCCATGGAGGATCTGACAATCACTCTGCAGCCTTATCAGATTGATGCTCCAGAGGCAAAGCCAGATGGTGTCCTGTTTGTCCCATTACATTTGCACCTTCAAGTTCTACAGATGTTTCATAGCCATAAGAATGTAGGACATCCTGGTATAGCCAGAACGGAAAAATTACTGTCTCGTAGTGTGTGGTGGCCGTCACTGAAAAATTATGGTAGAGAATTTGTGATGTCCTGTACAGTCTGTGCTCGCAGCAAGCCATCCAGACAGGCTCCTGCGGGGACTGTGCAGCCTTTGCCAGTACCCACAAAACCATGGACTCGCATTTCCATGGATTTTGTGGGGGAACTCCCTTCTTCAGAAGGGAAAACCGTGATCTGGGTGGGAGTGGACCGCTTTAGTAAAATGGTTCACTTTGTGCCTCTAAAAAAACTCCCGTCTGCCCAAGAGCTGGTGGACCTCTTTGTTACTCACATCTTTCGCTTGCATGGGATACCAGTAAACATAGTGTCAGACAGGGGAGTACAGTTCGTGTCAAAATTTTGGCGAGCATTCTCTCAACAATTAGGCCTGACCTTGTCCTTTTCCTCAGGTTACCACCCTCAGACTAATGGCCAAACTGAAAGAATTAACCAGTCAGAGCAATTTCTTCGTTGTTATGTGGCTGATTCTCAGCATGAGTGGGTCAAATTCCTCTCTTTTGCGGAATTTGCCCACAACAATCTTAAGAACGCTTCCTCTGGGTCTTCTCCGTTTCAGGTAGTCACAGGGAGGTCGCAAAGTTTTCCCCTTTACCTGTGAGTAATTCTCCCTCCCTGCATTGGAAGGGTGGCAGGACTCTTTAAAAAGAATCTGGTCTTTAGTGAAGGTCAATTTGGCGAAAGCATTTGAAACACATAGGAAGCAGGCAGATAGGAAGCGTTCTCCTGAATGGAATTTTTCTCCAGGGGATATGGTATGGGTATCCACGCGTCATATAGCTTTAAGACAACCTTCAGCAAAATTGGGGCCTAAATATATTGGTCCATATTCGGTCTCTGAAAAAATCAATGAGGTGACATATAGAGTTGCTCTGCCCTCTACCATGAGAGGTGTGAAGTCCTTTCATGTGTCATTGTTGAAGCCTGCTGTGTATGTGGACTCCTCACCCCCCTCCCTCCCTCCGTTGTGATAGATGGGGAACCCGAATATGAGATCGAGGAGATCTTGGACTCTCGCAAAGTGCGAAACTCTGTGCAGTATTTGGTTCATTGGGAGAGGTTATGGTCCTGTGGAAAGATCCTGGGTACCAGATCACTGACTGCACGCGGAGGAATTAAAACAGGAATTTCATACTTTACACCCTGAGAAACCGTTCAAGGCATGTCCGGAGTCCATGCCTGGGGGGGGGTTAATGTCAGGCATGATATAGATGCGGATATGACATCGCGGCAGCTCACGCTGCGGCGTCTCTGGGTCTCCCGCCTGTATCAGGGAGGTCCGGTCTGTAAGGGGATGTTGGCGAGCGTCAGTCTCGCGCGCGGAACGCCAGCGTACTTAGGAGATCCTCTTAGGAGACATGTCAGCTGACAGCTGCCTGCCTGATCCTGCATCCTGATTGGTTGGGCTTCTGGACGGCGCCGTTTGAATGATCCACAGTATATCAGGACCTGCTTGTCATTTGCTCTTCGTCTGTTGTTGCGAATATTTCACAGCGATAGCTCTCAGACCTTAGTCAGATCCTGGTGTGTTTGAACAGGCAGGACCCCGGGGATTCACACATAGCTTAGGATTATTACTATTATTATAGTATTGATTATTTCTGTGTATGGCCTTTTGCCTGAACCTCTGATTACCCTCTGCCTCTTGATTCTGTACCTTACCGATCTGATCTGTTGCCGACTCTCTGCCTGAATACCGACCCTGATTTCTGCCTTACAATTCTGTACCTTGGCCAATCTGACGATTCTGTACCTCTGATTGACTGATCTGTTACCGACTTTTGCCTGTTCGACCACTCTCTGTTTAGTGATAGCCCCTGCCACCAAGGGCTATCACTTAGGAGTACTCCTGTTATTACTGTGCACCCAAACACGTGTGATCACACATTTGAATAAATAACTGACTATTTGTTCTGATAGAGCTCATTCTGGTCATCCGATACGTCACTGATCGTTACACTAACTTTAAAAAGCTCAGAGACTTGCTAAGACTAAGATAGTAAATTATAGGGCAAGGACACTAAAAGTAAAGGGCAAACTTTCAAACAGATTCTTAATGACTTCTGTAGAATGTACATACCTTATAGACCTGGGTTGTTCCCGCTCTACCTCTTTCAGCATAAATTGCTTGACACAGGAAGGTGTGCAAGCACAATTAAATAAGATTAATATTGACAAGGCACCTGGCAAAGATGGTATCCCCCCGGTAATAAATGAGTTGAGTTCAGCTATCGATAAGCCACTTTATCTTATTTTCTGCGATTCTCTTTCAAATGGGTCAATTCTTATGACTGACATACAGCTAATGTGTGTGCCTGATGTGCCTACTGAGTGTGCTCTAGTGGCTGTGTTGCAAGTGCTTTGAGTCCAACAGGAGAAATATTGGAATTATTACTACTACATAACTGTCTCCCTATTACTTTTAATAGGGGCTGATGTCTCCTGACTCCCCCACTGGCCACATACTGTCTCCCCACTAAGTCTAATAGGGGCTGAGGGTTCCTCACTCCCCCACTGGGCACATACTGTGTCCTCATTACTTCTAATAGGGGCTGATGACTCCTCCTTTGCACTTTGTGGGCCCGTATGGTCTCTTGATTACTTTTTTTTTTACTGACAGAGAACAGGTAAGAAGATATGTTCACAGTGAGTTAAGAGGAAAGTATGATGTTTTAATTAATGCTAATCCCTCACCTGTGCTGATCTGTATAGGAATTTCTTCCTCCTTACATGGCTCATCTCCCCTGACAAATGCTGCTTCTTCTTCTTCAGTTTTAACACGAATCATCCTTTCATACTGAAAAAAATACAATACACAAAACACATTTTTGAGAATTGAGTTTATGATGACCTGATAATGGTGTGAGATGTTCCAGTGTGGAATCCTAGGAATACAGACAATATGCTTCACTAAGCATTACCGCATTTGGCAGGGACAGGACAAGGTTTTTCCAGCACTGGAGGCAGAGATTCGAAAGAGATGACCAGTATTTTTTTTTTCCAAATTTTTTTTATTAAATTTTCAATTTTCAAAAGATACAGTAAGGCTAACAATATGGCCAAGTAATATCGTAACAGTCAACGTAACATTGATCAGATGTCATACAATAACAGGGTGATAAACGTAACATTGGTCAAATATCATGCAATAAGAGGAATGATAACGTAATCACAATGTAAACTAGGGGGTAGTGCATATTAGAGACTTTATAGAGATGTGACCCAGAGGACCATGTCCAGCTATCTGGGGCAAGTATATGAATGGGAGGGGGGTGATCCCCACCAAAGGCTAGGAAAAACTGTGATCCCCAGCGGCCGTCGTCCAGTGATAGACGGGCAACTGAGAGGTCGCTATGATAAGCTCGACTGAAGAGTTGAGATGACCAGTATTTTAAGACCAGCCTGGAAATGTCGGTAAAGGTGCGTACACACGCACTACCAGCGGCAACGACGTGTCCGCCGGACCCTCCCGCTGGGCAGATGTTCAGCCGACAGTAGTGCGTGTGTACGCACTGTCGGCGGACTGATAAGGCTGTTTCTGAACGCTGATCGTATCGGTCAGAAACAGCCTTATCAGTCCGCCGACAGTGTGTACACACGCACTACTGTCAGCTAAAAGCCCGCACAGCGGGAGGATCCGGTGAACCCGTCGTTGCCGCTGGTAGTGCGTGTGTACGCACCTTAACTGACAATTAGCCATGCGGTAAAATGTGCAGGCCAAGCCCCCTCTATAGTAGGTGACACAAGCATGAGATGCTCCTGGTGACATTCACAGGTGGAGACACACATGCCCCCACCCTAGTTGTCCTTCTCGTCACCCTCTCTCCTCATCCTGTTTGCATGTGCCCACCCTTCTGTACACAGATGCCACGCAACAAGCACACGCCCGCTTCGGGTCACAGTCCCCTGCCAGGCTGCAGACACAGCCCACCTCTCTTGTCTCTCAGAGCAATCCAGGTAGCAGCAGAACGGAGAGGAAACTCACCAGCCAATAGGACATTGGATTGTGGACGGTGACACTGATCCATGTATGTAAAGGCAGCAGGTGTACAAAGCAGGGCACAGTGCTGCATATATCTGCCTGACAATGCAGCCTCTCACAATAGGCTTACAAAGATGTTTATTCATGTCTTCTATATGAATGCACGAATATGACCAGCATCCTGCACTCTGGGGCTGCACGCTAACCGAAACAGTTTTGACTCCCGCATGGAGAGAAAATTATTGTAAATTTTTAATGAAAAAAAAGTTAAACACTTTGGCACTTCCCTGAACACAGGATTATTATGGAACGTGTCTTAGTGAATCGAGGCCAGCATGGGTCAATGAGGTGCAATGCTCTAATCCTGGTCTACATAGTCCAAGGGTGCCCACACTTTTATTACTAGAGAGCTTCTTAAAAAAATTACAGAGCTGGTGTGATCTACCCCCCCCCCCCCCCAAAAAAAAAAGGTAGAGGTAGGCCTCCAACAGCAACAATCCACAAGGACTCAACCCTCCAGAAGTGTAATACAGCGAAGTATTTATTTTTATATAGCGGTGATACAGCACACTGACAGTGTGCTGTATCACCACTATATAAAAATAAATACTTCGCTGTATTACACTTCTGGAGGGTTGAGTCCTTGTGGATTGTTGCTGTTGTATGGACTTCATGGTGAGGTGTGATGGGCCTCTGACTGCATTGGACTCCCCGTGTGAGCAAAAGATTCCTCTGTGGCCGGCAGGTACACGGTGTTCTAGAGGTAGGCCTCCCTCAACCAGCATAGACAGCCAAATCATGCTCCCATTATTGGTAGCCCATTCCCAGTATAGCCAGACCCCTCCTCCCACTTTCCCCATCAAGCCTGTGGGAATTGCTAAAGGGGAAAGGCCACATTGCTGCCTGTGTACTGCCTGGAGGGGAGGAGACGCTGTGCATGTCTCACAACCTGGAGGGGAGGAGACGCTATGTAATAATTTGTTCTTCTCACCTTCAGCCGCACCTCTCTCCTCTCCTACCTGATGCATCTACGACAGCAAATTCTGACAGCCACGGCTACGTGGCAGCAAAATTTGACGTGATGTGGCCATGATCTACTCAGCAGGTGGTCGCGATCGATCTATTGGGCACCCCTGACATACTCAGTCTTCCAGAGGCCAATACAGTATTTTCAGTGGGTTTTTATTAATGCTGAAGCCACTGTAACAAAACAAAAAATATATATTCTCCCCTTTAGAGAGGGAAGGCTCTGGATCTCATAGAGCCTTCCTGGTCCTCTCCAATTGCCCTCGCGCCGGCAAGGTCACCTCTGCTGCAGGAATTCAAGCAACTAGTTGAATACGCCTTTGCTGATCCTCGGAAACATTCCAGGACACAAGTGCTTCTGAAGCCTTCTGAGGATGCCCAAAGGCATATTCCACTAGTGTGCAGTACGGAGCCGCCTGTGTTCGGAAGCACTCGGGGACACAAGCGTTTCCGAATCCTTCCGAGAGCTCCCGGAGGTGCAAATTTGAAAGAGGACAGCGAGGACACCAAAAGAGGACATGAGTATCTTACTTTTGTTTTACAGTCACTTCTCATTTACTTTAAAGGAAACCAGAGGCTGCAGATACTTACCTTTTTATACATACCTGGGGCTTCCTCCAGTCCAATGTGCAAGGATTGCTCCCACGCCGTCCTCCGCTGCCTGCAGCTCCGGTATCAGGTCCTGTTACTTCGGTCAGTCGCGGCCAGTCTGTGCAAGTGAAGTGTGCCCTCTATGTATCGCTCCAGCGGGTGCTGGAGAGATACGTAAATAGCGCGCATCACCTATGGCACACTGGAGGAAGTTACAGGACCCGGTACCGGAGCTGCAGACAGCAGAGGACGGTGGCGTGGGAGCAATCTGTGCCCATGGGGCTGGAGGAAGCCAAAGGTATGTATAAAAAGGTAAGTATCTGCGGTCTCTGGTACATTTTAAGATAGGCAAGGGATAGTATGGGATAAGAGTGGAGTGTCATAAATTCAAATCACTTTCCACACTACAATATACTTTTGAATACCAAACTGGGTAAGGAAAGCTTTGGTTGTGTGACACCAGCTTGCTGCCCAGACCGAAATAGTCTCCGATTATGTCTAACTGTACATGTAATTTCATTGATTCAGTATATTTTGTGCCTATGTCAGCCCTAAAGAGCTGTCACATCAGTATTGGGTTAAGCAGATGCGCTAGTTTACTTTAGGGGACCCCACAGGAAACCTCATAGGGATTGGATCAACAGCACCCTCTTGAGCTGCTAGATTTCCAATAAGTTGTCATAACTACACACTATTCAGCCATTCACAACTCTTTGGGCTGTAGAGGGTGCTGTGAGTGGACAAGTGTTCCCTATGAGGTTTCCTGCTGGTTCCACTAAAGTCTGCCATCTAGCATCCTTCCACAACTACAGCATGATTTGTATTTTATTTTTTACTATATAATATTATTATGTATTTACATGCATATGTAAAATGCAGTTTACCCATCTTACACACTGACTGCTCACCTGGTGATGTGATCTGGAAAGTAGGAATCCACAAGCCTAAAGTCACTCATGCAGCAGCTCTCCTTTTTACCCCAAGTGTTTCACACCAGGAACTCCTGTTCAGCTTAGAATACAAGCAGCCCTCCCTCGCTTCCTCTAGTCTACAGCAAAATGGCCGCCTCCTGCTCCGAGGACACAGTCTATATCTACATTATGTTAATTTCAGTGAAATAATTTTTTTTCATATTATCAGTCATATTGACATAAAACGTGTTAAAAATGGGCTGGCATGCCTATGTGTTATTATGTTACATTAGCAGAGATTCTGTTAGTTTGCCTTTCAGGTATCTGGCTGATGTGAGGGGTTTGGATTCGGCGCCCTCTAGCATTTGGACTGGGAAAGACAAGGCCAAATTTCTCAAACTAGAAAGTAAACACTATTGAAGTGAGAGGAGTATGGAGGCTTCCATATGAATTTCCTTCTGAACAATAGCAGTGGCTGCGCTGCTGATCTCTCAGCCTCGAATACTTTTAGCCATAGACCCTGAACAAGCATGCTACAGATCAGGTGTTTCTGACATTATTGTCAGTTCTGACAAAATTAACTGCATGCTTGTTGCGATCAGGCCCGGATTTACCTAACAGGAGCCTATAGGCAGAGATGTCCTGGCACCTTTGACTTCGCCCTCCATGCACTACAAATCCCCACCAAACTGCACCGCAAATGTGCTGTCTGTCCCAGCTGTCACCTCTCCCTTACTTCCTTTGCCCCTTAGCATACCTCCCAACTTTTTGAGATGAGAAAAAGGGATACTTAAGCCACGCCCCATATCACACCCCTGGCCACGCCCTCACCACGCCTCTAGTCACGCACACCATAAAGATTTCATAAGAAACATGATGTTTTATAATTCAAACCACACTGGTCCTTTCTATCCTAGTTCATTTTCCTTCATATTAACATTTTAAAATTAGTAATATATCAATTTAAAGGTGGGGAATAACATTTAGAGTCAATCAAACACATTTTTAGTATAGAAATATATATATTTACATACAAAGAGGGACAAAGTCCTGAAAGAGGGACAAATGAGGGGGAAAGAGGGACAGAGGGACAGGGCTCCCAAAAAGGGACAGTTGGGAGCTATGCCTTAGTAATAGGTAGCCATAAGTACCCTCAATATTAAAGAAACTCTGAAGTCTCCCTAAAATGATATAGTCTCTCTTAAAACGCCGCAGATCCGCGGCTGAAAACCCCCTCGATCACCCCAAACTCACGGGGTACAGGGCAGGCAAAATCCACTACTTTCTTGGTTGTGGATTTTGCTGCCGCCTCTATGCGCGTCAATCAGCGCGTATCTCCACCTCTCCCCCGCCCCTCTCAGTGAAGGAAAACTGAGAGGGGCGGGGAGAGGCAGCGATCCGCGCTGATTGACGCGCATAGAGGCAGAGCCGCGCTACCTCTATGCGGAAGTTGCCTGCGTGTACCCCCGTGAGTATGGGGTGATCGAGGGGGTTTTCAGCCGCGGTTCTGTGGCGTTTTAGGTGGTACAATAATGGTAATGAGGTTTTTAAACTAAAAACCTCATTTTAGGGAGACTTCAGAGTCTCTTTAAAGGGAAGGTTCAGGGTGGATACAAAAAAAATAAAAATGCGAATCCACTTACCTGGGGCTTCCTCCAGCTGTGGCAGGCAGGACGTGCCCTCGGCGCCGCTCCGCAGGCTCCCGGTCTCCTCCGGTGGCCGACCCGACCTGGCCAGGCCGGCTGCCAGGTCGGGCTCTTCTGCGCTCCAAAATGCGCCTCACGGGGGCGCGCTGACGTCATCGGACGTCCTCCGGGCTGTACTGCGCAGGCGCAGTAAGTAACCTCTCGTTTACACTCTGCTCAGCACTCTGCATAGGGAAGGAGGGAGGGAGGTGCTCAGGGAGGAGATTGAGCTGCCTTTCCATCATCATGCGCCTGTAGGCACGTGCCTTCAGTGCCTTATGGTAAATCCAGCCCTGGGTGTGATCCAGACACTGCTGCAGCCAAATAGACCAATAGAATAGTTTAAAAGGAAATAAATAGGCTGCTTCCATATACTTCTCGCTTCAGGGTCCCTTTAAATATATAAAATATCCCCAGCATTGTTGTGGTGTTCTAAAACTGCATGCAGATTTCATGCATATTGCAGGCAATTCGGCAGTTGCTGCAGGTTTGTATTGGTCCAATTCTAAGTTGCATGCGACTCAGAGAAATTAGCATCCCATTGGTCCTCTCTAGTTCTGGAATTTCTGTCAGCCTGCAGCCTGCTGTGCGGCGGCTCTCTGATACACCCATTTAGGGAAAATAAACATTTTCATTTTTTCCTTCTGGTGAAGTACTTCGTGATTTCTCTTAAACAAATGAATGTTGATTTAGGGCGAGTGCACACCAAAAATCGCTAGCATAATCACAAACACCAAGGGCCCGTTTCCACTAGGGCGGTTTCGGCGGCGATTCTGCAGTTTCCCCGCACATGATTCGCACGGGGAAACTCTGCCATAGGGGATGACGGGGCCGCGGCGAAATCGCTTGCTGGAGCGATTCGCCCGGAACCCCCCGCAGAATTTTCTGTGGAGCCTGCGAATCCCATAGCGTGCATGGCACGGCTCATGGGATTCGCCTGCGATCCCGCCCACCCGCTCAGTGCGGCGTGCGTCTGCGAGACGCACGCCGCACTAGTGGAGACGAGCCCTTAGGGTTTTTTTTACCGTTTTTTAAAAGCGATTCCAGACATGTGCCTAGCGATTTTATTGTTATGCTAATTACAACAGAGAAAGAACATGTGTGCATCAACCAAGTGAACCTGACAAATCTGGCTTTGCAAATTTGGCCTATTGGCTAATCACGAGACATTGCTCATGCAAATATGCATTTGCTTTCGCATGCCTAAATATGCAGGGTCAAAAACCAAAAACCGCAAAACAATCGCCCTGCGGGAATTAGTTCATGCTATATAGCACTATCCAGGGGCGCCACGAGGAGGCTTCCCATTGCCCCCATACAACCGGGGGGCCGCGGGGGTCCCAGGCACTAATTTTATTGTTATGCCTAGCGATTTTTGGAGTGTTTTGGTGTAGCAATTTTTTTAATTTTTGTACAGTAGAGCTGAAAGTGTACAGCTTTTGCAAAAAAAAAAAAACGCTTGGAAAGTTGCTTTGTTTTTATAGCATTTGTTTACAGCGATTTTCCACTTTTCCTATACTTAAAGGGATACTGTAGGGGGGTTGGGGGAAAATGAGTTGAACTTACCCAGGGCTTCTGATGATCCGCGCAGCCACTCACCGATGCTCCGGCCCCGCCTCCGGTTCACTTCTGGAATTTCAGACTTTAAAGTCTGAAAACCACTGCGCCTGCGTTGTTGTGTCCTCGCTCCCGCTGATGTCACCAGAAGCGTACTGTGCAGGCCCAGTACAGTCTGTGCCTGCGCAGTACGCTCCTGGTGACAACAGCTTGAGCGAGGACACGGCAACGCAGAAGTGAACCGGAGGCGGGGCCGGAGCATCGGTGAGTGGCTGCCCGGGCACAGAATGTCTGCGGGGGACCATTAGAAGCCCTGGGTAAGTTCAACTCATTTTCCCCTGACCTCCCTACAGTATCCCTTTAAACGGAATATCCAGGCAGCTAAAAAATGACATTCAGGGATGGGCTTCCGAGTAATTCCGAGTAGCAAGCTACTCGGAATTGAAATTTTAATGAGTTGCTGAATACTCAGCTGTGATCGCGGGTGACAGGGGTTAAATTACCCAGAAATCTGCAGTCCATTCCTCATCATAGGCGTACAGTGAGACGCGTTCCACAACTCAATACCACGCTTCCTCCTTCCGGCTTGAAGGAGAAAGCGCGGTAGTGGGTCATGCAACAAGGCCCACTATTTGCCTATGATGCGGAATGGACAGTAGACTCTTGCACAGACTTCTGGGTAATTTTACCCCCCTTCACCTGCGATCACAGCTGAGTAATCAGCAACTCATTAACATTTCATTTACTCGAAAGCCCATCCCTGATGACGTTTACTTACCCGAGACTTCCTCCAGCCCCTTGCAGCCGACATGTCCCTTGCAGCAGCCTCGCTACCAGCTGCCAGCCCGGGGTCCTCTACTGCGCCTGCACAAGCCCTGCCCCGCTGTCAATCACTCGCACGTGGTGTGTACTGTGCAGGTGCGATCCATCCCATACAAATACATTAGCCAAGCGCTTTTCAAAGCACTAGCGCTTTAAAAAGCGCTCAGAAGCGCTCTTGGTGTGCACCAGCCATTACTGCTGCAGTAAAAGAAAACCTAATATTATTAGGTACACACATGCTATCACTGTCACTCGCAAGAATCAGGATTGACATGTTCTGTTACTATGGAAGGGGTTGCAGGGACATGCGAAACATGATGGTGTGAGAGGAGTAAGAAGTGAGAAAAATGCACATTGTCTGGTACTGCAGTGCACAGCATACATCATGTTATTGTTATGCCAACAAATTATGTGGCACCGCACTGCTAACATGCCAATGACAATGTCATTATATTCGCCAGTGTTCAGTACACACACACACACACACACACACACACACACACACACACACACACACACACACACACTTGATATAGTTGATGTTACTGTAGTTAAAGCAGGGGCGTAGCATTAGGGGTTTCAGAGGTTGTGACCGCATTGGGGCCGGGGCCCTCTCTCAACTACAGTATTAGCTCTCTATTGGTCCTGTGCTCATAATAATGACTTCTATAGATACTTTGAATAGTGGTAATCAATAACAAACTGTTCCCCATCCCCTTCTTGCACCTCTCACACTGTAGTTGCCATTGGTAGATTTTGGTGCACCCTATCAATTGTTATGTATAGAGTGCTTGGGGGGCCCCATTGTAAAACTTGCATCGGGGCCCACAGCTCCTTGGCTATGCCACTGAGTTAAGGGGCTATTTATAATTCTAACTTGTTTGTTTGATTTACAGAAATTGTGAATTCTAATGATTTTAAGCACTTTAAGTAACTCTCTCAGGAAACCACTATCAACTTTTTGAAGATATGTCATCTGTTGCAGCCTGTACACTTCGCCATGATATGTACTTTAATGATTATATACAGTTTAGAGGAGACTTTTCATGTAATATTATATACTCTTTGACCACTAGATGGCACTCAGGGACTAAGTGTTTTTTCCTTGGGTGCAGTTATTCAATCTAACTGCGCCTGTGATATTATTTCTATATTATTTCTTCCTTTCTTTTTTCTGTTTGATATTCTGAATTCAGTAGTACTTCTCTTCTTTTTCTGAGAAGATTCCATCATGTATTCGTATAATTCCCTAGCGACGGGGATCGCTACTTTATTTTCCATGCAATGCTCCTTTCGCATAGAACTTACTATGACGTGCGCTCTGAGCGCCCCTTGGAGCGCACGGAAGTGGGGCGTCGGGTGCGGACAGCGTACGTCAGTGGAGCGCACGCATAGTCCATTTCCCTCCACCTGACCCTGCCAGACCAATAAAACCTCTCCAGTCCTCTCTTCCTTATCCTCCCCAGGGCCCAGAGGCTCAGGCAACCGGGGAGCTGTGAGGGCTGTCTTCCTCCCTAGTCCCTACACGGTTGTAGTTCTCTCTTTGGGTAAGCGGTCCACCGCCCTTTGCTTCTTTTTCTCTATTTCTGTAGCACTTTATCTGCATATTTGCACAGGATTGTTTATCTTAGGATATTTGCATATTTTGTGCACTTGCTTTTTGCACAGGATTGCAGTTGTGAACATTTTTGCAAGTTTATTTATATTTTGCAATTGGTTGCATTGATGCATAGGTATAGCTATCAGAAAGTGCAACCTAACCATTGAGTTCAATGTATTTGTATCAGAAAATGCAGCCCAACCAAACCCTAGGTCTCACACAGATCTCTCTACTTGGCAACTAATAACACCCCCCCCCCCCCCTCCCCAGGGAACAAAGAACCCCCTGGAGGGAAGTAATAAACCCCCAGCATAATAGAGATCTTGACCTAGGTCTGATCTCATTTACCTTGCTCTGTGCTTTGTACTGCTCAATGTAGAACAAAATGTGCTCATACCACTCCTTCCCACAGACCCTAAGCTCCCAGCCATGTCTATAGGGGCCCATTCACTGGTCGATTTCAGCGTTCGATCGATTGATTTGCACTGTGAAGAGAATGGTTCCCTCTGTAACAGCGAATTTACAGGAAGTACTTTGTTTACGATCCACTACAGGAGCCGCTCTCCTGCTCCTTCATCATGCGGCGCAGAGAGAAGTTGCTGATCTGAGGTCTTGTAGTGGCTAGCGAGGGGCCGGGGACTGTCATAGAGGAGGCGGCTGGTGAACAGGTAAATTTAGAGAGGCGTGGGTGAGATGCCGCTCTAGTGTCTCTACCGCCTGACGCACACCATTCACCTGGCATTATGGGCACCTGAGAGATGGAACACTAAAGGTCCTCTCTACAGGCTCTATTGGCTCTATCTGCAGTGGCGTCACCTGTCAGTATGACAAGTGTTCCTGCAGTGTCCCTGAGAGCAGCTTAAGTGTGTGTACTATGGGGAAAGACTATAGTTATATACAGTTAGGGACACACCTAGCACCTGAGAAAGGGCTTCGCCCGAAACATGTAGTGCAGTGTTCTCCCCAGGCTCCCCGGCTAGTTTTGAGGAGCACCCGGCTGTCATCGGCTCACTTCCTCCTATGCTATAAGCAGAGTTACGCAAAGAAGCACCAGCCCTGCATTCTGTCATATTGCCCTACCCGGCTACTTTTTCATGCCACCCGGCTGTAAAAAAAAATTCTGGGGAGAACACTGTAGTCTATGGTCTGTTCCAATACAGCTTGTTTGCTACTACGGCTCCTGAGTGCCATGTCTTCTTTTGATATTACTTGTGGTCTTTGCAGGAGTGGTGTACCTGCAAGACACTGAGCACCGGTTGGCCGATCTGCTTTCTGCTATACCTAAAGGTGGGGAGTCCTTCTACTGTTGCTATAACGTTAGAGAAGATGATCATTATCAGTTGTGCGGCAAGCTGCTAGTTTCCTCCCACATTGCATTAGTACGTCTCTGACGCCAGGATGGAAAAAGGAGACGGCACTTTTATGCTGGTTCCAACACGATTGCAAAATCGATCCTTCTCAATAGGAAACAGATCGGACATGTCAGAACTAATCTCCTGATTTTCGTCGATTATTTCTTCCTGTGATCCAATGACAGCAGCCATGTTGTTTGTAAACATTACACAGAGGCAGGCTTATCTGCACCATCAGCACTCAGACTGGAAAAAAAAAAACCTAATCCCCCCCCCGCCCCCTTTTCCCTCCTCTGCCCCCTCTTCCCTCCTCCCTCCTCCGCCTCTGAAATCTCTGGCTAGTAATACCTCCCCCTCCTGCCCAGACTGAGCTCCCATGAGCCCTTGCTACTGCCAAGGCTCTCTGAAAACTGTGGGTGGGGCTTATTTAGTTTATAGGGAATTAGAGTATTAAAACAAAAAAAGTATTTGGCCTGAGGAATGCCCTATAAACAAACAATAGGAAAGGAACACAATTATGCAATGAGTAAAAGTTAATCTCGGATCCACTTTAAGATCATGTATGGTTTTAGATTTTATGAAAACAGGTCATAGGGCTGGTGCACGCCTACAAGCGCTAGCTTAACCGCAAACGCTCAGCGATTTATTTATTTTTTTTATTTTTTTCACTTTGCTATACTTAACATTGAGGCTGAATTGCCTCAGAAATGCAGCATGACCCACATTTGCGTTTGAGAAAAAAAAAATCACATCGCTCTGGTGTGATCCATCCCATTCAAATACCAACACTTTTTCAAAGCGCTCTAGGCATGCACCAGCCCATACTCCTGAAAGTTAATCCTTCAGGAAATGACAAGAGTGCTGCATAGGTTACCCACCGATTCATTTGATGCTACAAGTGCAGTAACAATTCCAATCATATATAATATAGTTTATGTGCGATTAGTACCCCTGGATTGGGGAAAAACATGTTGATTGAAGCCCATGGTAGGCTAGATTGCTCCTGAGAGTGCTGGTGCAGCTCATTGTCCTTGGAGGACGTAGCAGGCTGCTATGTAATTTATGCGCGGCCACGGGGGAGCAGAAAGGACATACTGTGCATGCTCTTTGATGTATGTCTGGATTACAAGACCGGAGAGTCACCTGACTTGCAGGGAAGGAATGAAGGATTACAGAAAAACGGCGGCTGACGGAGGGGAAGGGAAGGCATGGTAAGTATTAGCTCATACTCCCCTGCCCACTGCATATTCGTTTTTGAAAAAAGCTGTTGACATCTGGTATCCTTTAACCTCTTTATCGGTAATCCCAAGTCAGGCTTGCGGAAATCCACAGCTCAGAGCAGTAATCCTGTGCCTGAGTTATATTGCAGGAGCTGCTGCAGATCTCTCTGGTATTTTTTTGTTGTTTTTAGGGTCTAAAACCTTGTGAAAAATTGCACGGCTTTTAGTCCCTAAATCTGGAAATATTCATAATGCCAGGGAGGTTAAGGTGTCAGATAAAGTGGGGGAATGATCAGAACCTCTGTCAGGTTTTCATATTCGTTTCGTTGCTGGGTGAGATGTTGACTAGTGTTGTACACTACAAGTAGCTCCGTATGTACCTACTCACAATCGAAATTTAAATTAGAGCACGGAGCTTTGTGTTTACCCTTGGTCCTCCCCTTTTTTTTTTTTTTTTTTTTTATACAAAATGAATATCTCTCTGTGAACTCCACCTTAAATGCTCTCTTTAGGGTCCGCCATCTCCCAGATTTATCTCCTTGGCCTCCCCCCTATGGTGCCCTTACTAAACAACCCATTATTCCCCCAGGCTGTTCTTCTCAAAGCTATGCCTGCTGGAGAAGGGGTGACATAATTAGAGGCCATGACCTCATACAAAATAAAGCTTGGATCCCACTTTCACAGATACGTGACTCACGTTCATGTCCATGTTTGGACGAATGGAGTCACATGCAATTTGTCCACTTTCTCAGTTCTCTGGGAAATAGGGAGCAACTTTCTAGACCACTCTCTACTTTTGAGAATTTATGTTTTATCTAAGGGCACCATTTAAAAAAACGCTTTTCCAATTATATTAACTTCTGCTCTCAGATACCACCTGGTCGCTAGAACTCAAATCTAAATGGGAATCAGAACTTAACTGTGTATTTTCTGATGAGCGTTGGCAGAAGATACTCACGCTAAATCAATCTGCCTCAATGTCCTCTCGGATCAAAGAGTCCAATTATAAAATCTTGTCCAGGTGGTACCTGACTCCGAGCAGATTAAATAAAATCTTCCCTAATACTAGCTCTCAATGTTGGCGATGTGACAATGCAGTAGGTTCATTAACCCATATATTCTGGGACTGCAAAGCTATAAAACCATTTTGGCAATCGGTCCAGAAATACATTAAAATTTTAACAGACGAGAGATCCGATTGAAGATCCCTCATAATACTTGCTCCATAATACCCCAAAACCCTTTAAAAAATTCAAGCACTCTCTTTCTCGCCCTTTGATCCCAGCTGCAAGAGTCCTTATTGCTCGCCACTGGAAATCACAATCTGTGCCTTCAATAAGGGAATGGATCAATGAGATAAAGTTTATCAGATGGAGTCTTTGACCCACACCTTACACGATAGGGACGAGGCCTTCTCACGTACATGGATTCACTGGGATATGTTTCTAGAATCAGAAGAATACCTACAAATTCCCCAGGATACATAACTATTTTACATTTTCCTCTTCGTAATGGGGTGATTCCACATTTTTCCTCGTAAACTTGAGTTTTTTACTAGATGACGTGAGATCTATTTGGGTTCGGCCCGACGCGGATCTTTCTATAACTCTTTCCTTCTTTATTTCATTCTAATGGGTTCTCTGGATCTGGTCTTCAGAGGACCTATTCTATTTCTCTCCTTTCCTCTGGTTTTCTTTCCTTCTCCCTCTTTCTTCCTTTCCCCTTACCCCTCTTCATATACTCCGTTTAATACTGGTAACACTACAGTTTTACTCTTTAAGCATTAATAGTGGGGGAAGGGATAGGCCCCTGAGCTTAGGATTTAAACTGTTGTGCACAATAGTTTGGAATGTTATATCTGACCTGTGGCTAGGAATGCCCCTCCCCACTAAGTGCTATTGTTATCTGTATTTATTTTGTTCAAGACTGTGATGAACCACTTGTTGCTACATATTCGTAGTGCACAACCCTAATCTTGACCCGCTTCTATGTGTTCAGAATGTTTGACTAAAATATTAACGCCAAAGGGACCAGAATTTGCGCTTAACTGTCAATTGAGCATTGCCTCTAGTTCAGTCTCTGGATTCTGGATTTAACCAACCTGCAGAATTGACAGCATTAGGATCTGGCAATACCTTTCCTCATGGCTGACCATGGCTCTCTTCTCAGAGTTGGCAGAGTCAGAACTCTCCATAGACACTAGATGGCATGTGCATATGCTCTGACTGACCAGTTTAGTGACAGAAGTTGCAGTTAGTGGTCAGAGCTGTTACGCAGGCATTGGGTAGCGGAGAAGACTGCCACACAACTCTGTTACTGAAAATGATTATTGTAGGAGGTAACAGGGTAAGGGACCAGGGGGAATTCAGGGGGCTGGAGGAGGCCCCAGGTAAGTAACTGGTTACTTTACATTTCACTCAACATTCCCTTTTCAGGACTGGCTCTGTCATTTTTACTGGAAGTACTCTTGAACGCCTAAATTGTGTCTGACTCTGTGTTCCCATTAACTTGCATTAAAACTCAAATCACACATTGCACATGAATAAAACAGACCTGCTGCCTGATTTTATTTTTTTCATATAGAATGCAATGCTATTGAAATACTTTACATATACAGTATGAAGTGTGCACCTTGCTTCAGGCACTTATATCTTGTTCTTCATTCATGTAAAGTGGAAATAGACCAGCGTTTGTATTAAAGAGAATCTGTACTCTGAAATTCTTACAATAAAAAGCATACCATTCTATTCATTATGTGCTCCTGGTCCCCTCTGTGCTGTTTCTGCCATTCTCTGCTGCAAACCTGGCTTGTAATTGCCAGTTTTAGGCAGTGTTTACAAACAAACTAACCAGCTTCTAATAGGCTCAGCTAAGCAGAGTGTGTTAGTCACACAGAGCCTGCAGGGGGTGTGTACAGCTTCTAGCTAATCACAAGCAGCCCTGCACATTCCAGTCTGACTGCCTCAGCCTGACTGTGCCGACTATAGAGAGAAGATTAGATCATATAACAGAGATAACACAGCTACTGTGCAATTAGGAAAAGCTGCAGTAAGCCAGACCACATTAGAAAAGGCATAGGAACTTATAGCATAGAAGAAATAAAGATAAACAATTTGTTACAGAGTCTCTTTAAAATAAATAAATATTCACTTCATATTTTGCTGGAAGATATACATTTCTCTTCTTAAAGCATACCCAAGGCAGGTGGAAAACGTTGACTATTAATGACATGAGTTGATCCACCATCAGCTCAACTAAAGTCCCCAGCTGGGTCGCGTACTACAGCGCATGTGCTGACCCAGTCGCTCACCTCCTCCATCGTGCTCCTGTGGCTGGGATCATAATGCGCATGTGTTTAAGACTCATAACTGCACCTGTGCAGAATGCTCCCGGCTATGAAAGCAGTGCACACCCCAGCCATGTTGTGGACTTTACGTGAGCTGACGGTAGATACATGGAGGGACCCGGAGGACACAAAGAGACCTTAAACACCAAATTACCCCCCCCCCCCTCCGCTTAGGTTTAATTTAATATAGCAATTATGCAGCTTGAAATGATCAAGAACAATGCATCACTTTTACTACAGCTCCTTATACACACTAGATTAAAGTCAGCTGTTGTGGTCGTAATCTGGCGTCTGTACAGCAGCCCCCAACCACCGCCCTGCCCCGTGATCTGCCAGGCAACGCACGATAGCTTTGTACTTGCCGCTTGCTTGGCCCACTGCATGACATCACATCTGTGCTCTCCATCAGCCCTCTGCTTCCTCCTCCCACCGAATGCATTGTCGGGCTGTAGGCTGACTGTGTCTGTACAGCCTCAGCCTAGCGATGACGCCTGAGGGTTTGGGTCCAAATACCGCCCGGCGACATCAGTCCTGCATGTGTAAGGGCCTTTAGTGATTTTTTTTTTTTTTTTTTTTTTTTTTTTTTTTATATACGCTACATAGTTGGCATTGGACAATAATAATAATTTTTCATAAATACCATGGTTGCCATTGATTATATATCTATTTCTTTACGTTTAGATGGATGTGAGACCAGGAGTAGAACAGAGTTTTTTTTTTTAACAGCCCTTTTTCTATGATGCAAAATTAAAAGTGAGTAATTTATCAGAAACGTGAAAAAGGCTCCCACAACAAGGCAAATATGAAGAAGGTACAACCTGCGAGCAGTACATCTGATATATCCTCCCAGTACTCTGTGGCTGCATCCCACAATCAGACCCAATGGGAAGGTAGTGATTCCACATCAAAACCTGAGGAACAGACTGCCCGTCATCAAACTCTTCAGGATCAAGAAGAAGACGACTCGTCTCCTGAGGAGGACGGCACATGTTCGCTGGAAGGAGACAAATCTGAAGATCTTACAGATGTAGAGACTATTATAATTCAGGATTCTCACCTCACACAAGATGGACAGGGATGTTGTTTACCAAGGCTCAGTGTGGGACGATCAAAAGAAATTTCAGAGGACCTCAGAAAAGAAGTGGTTAAGGCTTATCAGAATGGATTGGGCTACAAAAATATTTCTAAAGAACTGGGGCTCTGTAGGTCCACAGTGAGGCATATCATCTGCAAGTGGAAGAAATTCAGCACAGTTGCCACCCTTCCAAGAAGCGGGAGACCTACAAAGATCAGTGCAAAGGCACGCCTTACTATTCTTAAACAGATGGCAAAAAAACAGAGGGAGACTGCAAAGGCTCTGCAGGCATCTTTTACCCTTGATAACATCAGTAAGTACATATGGTCAGTTATGCTTTACATTTTTTGCCATTCATTATGTTAATGGGACACTCAGTAGCCACTTCTGTTGGCTGGCCTCCCCTCAGTGTTCTTGCTATAGCCCCCGGTGTGTTCACTTCGCGCACTCTTGGTGTACGCTCCCGGTCGACTGTGCACAGCAACCACCGCCAACTGGTCATCCGCGGCTACTACTGTTTCTAAGCCATGCATGCCCATGAGGCTCTTGGCTGCAGCTGCTGTGCACAGTCGTTTGAGTGTACTGGGTGAGCAGGGCTTGTGCCCTGCTCCTTTCTGGAATCTTTCAAGAGATGTAAACGCTACAGCAGCTGTACGGAGGCCGGGCATGAGAGTGGTCCACTGATTGTCTGAGGACCTAAAGATTGATGACATGCAACAGGGCAGAAGGTAAAAAGCTGTGAATTCCATCCATGCATAGCACTGACATGATCAGCATGATGGCAGCTCTCAAGAAGTAAAACAGTTGAAATCCATTATGGCAGTGATCTGCAAACTTGGCTCTCCAGCTGTTAACTAATGCATTGCGGGAGTCTGACAGTCAGTCTTGATTCATAAAGGCAAATGCGTTGTGGGACTTGTAGTTTCTTAACAGCTGGAAAGCCAAGTTTGCAGATGACTGAGTTATGGGAAAAAGTAAAGGTTGTGTTCTACAACAAATTCCAATCAAAAAGGCACTGCAATTTTATCTATGCACATTGTGTGCCTTGTCATTGCAATTGTTGCGTGTTCCAATGGGTTTAATGGCACGTTTGCAATTTGTGACGGAATATGAGTATTAGAAAAATTATAAAATCAGTTGATCGCAGGGAAATTCCATAGCACCGCAATTACTATTTTTGTTTTCTTGTGTGCCTATGCTTTCTATATACACAGGGAAAAAGCAGCTGGACAAACCCTTGCAATTGGGCAAATCCATGTTGCAGTCGCATTTCACTAATGGCAAACCCCCTCACAATTTCCATTAGAGCCCGTATCCTTGCGCCTTGAGTCTGGTACTTAAAGGACAACTATCAAAGTTAAAGGGATACTGTAGGGGGGTCGGGGGAAAATGAGTTGAAGTTACCCGGGGCTTCTAATGGTCCCCCGCAGGCATCCTGTGCCCGCGCAGCCACTCACCGATGCTCCGGCCCCGCCTCCGGTTCACTTCTGGAATCTCAGACCTTAAAGTCAGAAAACCACTGTGCCTGCATTGCCATGTCCTCGCTTCCCTTGATGTCACCAGGAGCGTACTGCGCAGGCACAGACCATACTGGGCTTGTGCTATACACTCCTGGTGACATTAGCGGGAACGAGGACACGGCAACGCAGGCGCAGGGGTTTTCTGACTTTAAAGTCTGAAATTCCAGAAGTGAGCCAGAGGCGGGGCCGGAGCATCGGTGAGTGGCTGCGTGGGCACAGGATGTCTGCGGGGGACCATTAGAAGCCCGAGGTAACTTCAACTCATTTCCCCCCGACCCCCGATTCCACCCCCCCCCCCCCCCCCCCCCCTACAGTATTCCTTTAACTACAATTTTAAATGCCACATATATTTCCAGTAATCACTAGCAAATAATAGCAAACATACAAAGGTGTGTTTTTTTTTTTTTTTTTTTTTTTGTTTTTTTGTGAAGAAAATATGACATTTTACAGAGGACAATTTTCAGTGTGGGCATTACTATGGAGGACTGTACCCAGTACATCCAGAATACAGAAACAGCCCTCATTGGCTGTAATCCTGTGATAGAGAACAGAGATACAGCATCAATTAGTGTGTAAATAGCTCATCAGCTGTTCCTGTGTCCCGTTCCCTCTCTGCTCACCCAGTACTAAAGTAAACAGAGATTACCGCCAGGAAGAGCTCATTCTGAATGGTGGGTGGAAGCATGCAAAAACAGGAATAAAGTAATGCTAGTTGCACACTGAGATTTTCTGGCTGATTTACTGTGAGATCGATTATTTCTAACACGTCTGATCTGATTTCCTATTGAAGTGAACGGGAAACGGTCCGAAATCGATCATAAAATGCTCGGAAATCGATCGTAAATCAGATTGGACATGTTGGAAATAATCGATCTGACAGTAAATCATCTCATAGTGTGTATCTAGAATTAGACTCCTCTATTCAGATCCTTTTTATCTGTAGCTGAAAAGTGTGTGTGTGTGTGTGTGTGTGTGTGTGTGTGTGTGTGTGTGTGTGTGTGTGTGTGTGTGTAGCAGTGTGTGTAGCAGTGTGTGTAGCAGTGTGTGTAGCAGTGTGTGTAGCAGTGTGTGTAGCAGTGTGTGTAGCAGTGTGTGTAGCAGTGTGTGTGTGTAGCAGTGTGTGTAGCAGTGTGTGTGTGTGAAACAAACAGTAAATCACCTGTGATAAATTTCAGAATGTAAATCGGGGAGAGGAAATCATTTACAATGGGCAAACACTGACTAATTTATAAAAAATAAGCATGTTTATTACATTATTTTCACTACAGTTTCTATATAAGAATAGCTTTGTATATTTTGAACTGACCTGAAGAGGTCGTGGTTTTTTTTTTGTTTTTTTTTGTAATTTTGGAAAAACTGAATAAAAGTGGCCATCAGATAGATCCCTCTCAGATAATTATCTGATCAGAGGGAGATCTATCCGATTGAATCCCTCCAGACACTGTACACATTTTTAATAGATTTCAGCATGAAATCAATTGTAAATATGTACGCACCCTCTGGGTCTCCCAGTTAGGGCTTAAGGTGGCCATACACTCATTATGCTGGGCATACACGGGTCGATCTGGCGGCCGATTAGCCGCTGGATCGACTCCCGCCGCGTCCGCCCGGATCGATTACCGCTCGTCCCTGCCAGCACTTCTCATCTCCCGCTCGATTCGCCGCTATTGTCCGGCCGCGGGTATCGAGCACGGAATCTATCCCCGCAGTGATCGGACACGTCGGATATTATCAATCGAGCCATCAGCGAGCTGTGTATGCCCAGCATTAGATTAGCAGCAGATAGATCATCAGATTTCTGATCTATCTGATGTGTTTAGGAACATTTTTGTTTTTGTTTACTAGGAACAGACTTCCAATAGATTTCAGTTTGAAATCTATTGAAAATCGATCTGAAGGCTTTTTTTTTTTTTTTTACCATCAGATTTCCATTCGGGCCAATGCAAAATGAAAAGCAATCTCAGCAGATCGACCTAGATTTTCCAGCAGATCGATCGAAATTGTCCACAAATCGGTCGATTGGTCAATCGATTTTGATCGATTGGCCAAAAATCTACTGAGTGTATGGGCCCCTTAAATCTCCTCCAAGAAGGTTAGTTTTTGTGTATTTAGTCAAATCAGGTGTTTAATGTAAAATGCCACTTTTGGTATACATTATAGATAGCATTAAATTTCTTTTTTTTTTTTTTTCCCCATTTTAGATGGCTGTGAGACCAGCAGTAAGACTGGATTGTTTCCCAGCCCTTTTTCTATGATGGAGGATAAAAATAATAGTAATATATGTAAAGAAGACCCCCATAACAGGGCAAATATGAGGAGGGTACAGCCTGTGGGGAATACATCTCTTATATCCTCACTGCACAATCAAACACAATGGAGAGTCAGTGATTCTGCATCTGAACCTGAGGAACACACTGAAGATGATCATGACAACTTAGTGGCCGACCATCAAGCTGTTCAGGTTAAAGAAGACGAAGACTCGTCTACTGAAAAGGAGGACACAGGTTCTGTGGAAGGAGACAAATCTGAAGATCTTACAAATGTTGAGACAGTTATGATTCAGGACTCTCCCCTCACACGGGATGCACAGGGACGTTGTATACCAAAGCTCAGTGTGGGACGATCAAAAGAGATTTCAGAGGACCTCAGACAAAAAGTGGTTGAGGCTCATAAAAGTGGAAAGGGCTACAAAAGCATTTCTAAAGAATTAGGCCTTCATCGGTCTACGGTGAGGCAGATCATTTACAAGTGGAAGAAATTCAGCACAGTTCTCACTCTCCCTCGAAGTGGACGACCTACAAAGATCAGTGCAAAGGCACGCCGTACTATCGTTAAACAGATGACGACAAATCCGAGGGTGACATCAAAGGATCTGCAGGCATCTCTTGCCCTAGATAACATCTGTGTCCATCAGTCCACCATAAGAAAAACACTGAGCAAGTGGTGTTCATGGGACTTTACCAAGGAGGAAATCGCTGAGCTCCAGAAGGATTAAATTCTGCTTGCTTCAGGTTGGATGAAGACCTCAAACACTCCTCAGCCCTGAAGGAATGCTGTCCATTGAAAAGCTGGAACAAAGTTTTGGAACTTTTTCTTCAATGTACATATCATAGTACAGTAGAGTCCTTAGATTCAACTAACCAGCAGTCTCAACCAACCAACACAAATTGCTGGCAGTAGTTACAGTGGTGAAGGCCAACTTCTCAGGCTGTTTGGGCTCTGCTGTACTTAGCCACTAGCCGACCGCGTCACGCCAATGGCCATGGATGCAGCCCCAGGACCGCCTAACGCCTATTGGTGTAAGGTCCTGGAGCAGGGGTTTCCAGAAGATCACTAATGCGTCTCATCTTGGTCTCCCACCCGTTCGCCGCTCGAAGACTGTTAGATGGCGAAACCGCCGTCTATTAACCTAGTACAGCACTGCGATCTAAGGTAGCGCTGTACTGGGGACAGCCGTGTGACATGGCTGTCCCCCTGGGACACAGAAGAGGGATCAGCTCTCATAGGCTGAAGCCTGTGACAGCCGATCACCGTCATTGGCTGGCTGGGGGGAGGGAGTTAGGAGGAATAAATACTACATTTTATTAAAAAATATTTATTTAAAAAAAAAAAAACACTAGGGGAATGATCAGACCCTACCAACAGAAAGCTCTGTTGATGGGGAGAAAAGGGGGAGGTGGGGAAGGAAATCACTTGTGTGCTGTGTTGTGCGGCCCTGCAGGTCGGCCTTAAAGCTGCAGTGGCCCATTTAGCAAAAAAATGGCCTGGTCATTTGGGGGGTTTAACACTGCGGTACTCAAGAGGTTAAAGACTGGGTTTCACTAATCCCCCAAGTTAAAGCGGACCCAAACCAAACTTTTTTTTTTTTTTTTTTTAATTAAAAATATTTAGTTGCACCACTCTGACACATACAAAGATAAACACTCCTTCAAGCCTATGAGCATTTCAGTGCATGCTTTTCACCTTTTTTTTTTTTTTTTTTTTTTTTTTCATAACTAGGATTATATTGGGGGCAGCCCTTAGTAATTCCTCCATTGCCAGACACCACCTACTTCACCAGTTTGCCGGATTTTGTCCCGGCAATTTGAAAGGAAGGGAGGGGTTCCACCAATAAATGTAAAATATTTTATAATTGTCATCATGCATCTGAAAAAAGGCTGCTATTTATTATTATAATTTAGAAAATTGATTTTATTTCTGAAATCTTGTATTTTTAATTTAGGTCCACTTTAATATACTTTTATATAGTATGTATATAAAGTGGCGTATAATATTGTTTTCGTTTGGCCTATTTTTAACATTTAGTCCTAAGCAACCAGAAACCACACTAATCTGGCATCAGCCATTCACCATCTGTGCCGGATAACTAAGACTTCACTATATTTGGATTTTTTGTTAAGCGCGTCGTTACCAAAGACTCATACCAACTGTGAAGTATGGTAGACGGAGTATAGTGTTCTATATCTGATGCCTCAAGGTTGCCAAACAGTGAGAGAGATAAATCTGTGCCAAATCAGGAAAGTCAAACTGCATCTTTCTGTGCTACTTAACACAGAAGCTGGATTATGCAAAAACATAATAAGCTTGATTTATCTAGTTCTCCATAGTCCTGATTGTAAGCAATCTTTCAAACCAATTATCCCTAGTAATTTTTACCAATGCTTAGTAAAATGTACCCGTAGAAATTCTAGAGTCCTGACCTCAGTCTCAGTGAAGACTTGTGGTCTGAACAAAATATGAACCATTAAAGTAGGATATAGCAAAAAAAAAAAAATATGGAAACTGTAATCAGGAACAGTCAAAAAGTCTTCCTAAATGTTGAGCATATCTGATTAGTATTTACAGAAAATATGCAGTTGGCGTAGCAATAGGGGTTGCAGAGGTTGCGACCGCATCGGGGCCCTTGGGCCAGAGGGGCCCCGTAGAGCCCTCCCTGAACTTCAGTATTAGCTCTCTATTGGTCCTGTGTTCATAATAATCACTTCTATAGATGCTTTGAATAGTGGTAATCACTAACAAACTGTTCCCCAACCCCTTCTTGCACCTCATACACTGTAGTTGCTATTGGCAGGTTTTGGTGCGCCGTATCAATTGTTATGTATAGAGTGCTTGGAGGGGGCCCATGTAAAACTTGCATTGAGGCCTACAGCTCCTTGGCTACGCCACTGTTCATCACATTTTCCTGGGTAAAAAAAAAAAAAAATAGTGGATTACCCATCTCATAAATATCCTTGTTTAATTGGAGATACAGTGGTCACATGACCAGAAATGTGGAAAACTGCCAGATTTTCTCTTTAAGGTTTTCTCCATAAGGCCTTGTGGAGCCACATAGGGCGTAGTGGTAGGTGGGTGATTGCCAGGCCAGCTTGACTCCTCATCTATAAGGCCTGGAGGAAGGAGAATGAGAGGTCACCTCACTTATAGAAAACTGCAAGAGTCTAATGCTACGTACACACATGCGACAACGATCGTTCGTTGAGGACGACGAACGAACTTTTAATTGATGAAAGAACGACCTAAGTAAAGTTAGTTTTAAAAAGGTGTGTAACGATCTGATCGTTAGAACGAACGTTACATCACGTAAAGCAACTATTGCGCCTGCGCATAAAAATGAGAAGTTTCACAGAGAAATTGTGAAATGTGCATGTCAAGTCTAGTACGAACGACAGTTTCCAACGATGTACTACTTTTGCAAACGATCGTCGTTGGTTAAAATCCGCCGAGACAGAACTTTCTTTTGTAGCGATTTGGCTCGTTCGTCGTTTGTCTTAATAGTCGGTGGTTCGTTTTTTGTAACGATCGTCGTTGGTAAAGATCGGGGAACGATCGTTACAAACGACTATAGTCGCATGTGTGTACGCACCTTAATGGCTGCCATAATAATGAAACAGTCCAATTCAACAGGGAGGGGAAACTGACATGGCCAGCCCATGGTCACATGATTTGTGGGCCTGTCTACTAAAAGCCAAGATATGTAGGGCATTTTAACATCAATTGCTGCTTTATTTATATTTTCTAATGATAAACTGGGATTGCTTCAGCCAGAGCATGGTGAAACCGGATACTGCATCTAGGTCTAGCTCTGTGCGATCAGTTAGCCTGCGTTCCATGGGGCTTGCGCTGGAAATACAGTAATACATACTGTATTGACACAGATCAGGTAACACAGTGATGATGATAAACCCTTGTGTCACACTGTTTACTGTACTACTTTTTCCATAATACAAGGTGCCTTCAAAGGCGCTGCCAATAAAGGAGATTCATATAATCGCCAAATATAGAGTCTACCTACGTTTACAATCACAGATCTTCTAATTCCACTTATGTCTTTTGATAAAGGAATCTTATAATCTATTGGCTAATAAAACATTGGCAATGTAAATATTCAGATTTTTAATTATAGTTTGTGTAATGATCAGTTCACATTTTAGAAAAGTTGTGGCTGTTTACGGATATGCCACATGCTAAAGAACTGCAGTTTTCTATTTACTCACACAGAGATTAACTTTCTGGACACCACCATATACATCAGGGGTAACAACATACAAACCTCTGTGTAGCGCAAACCTACAGACCGTCCCACGTACCTAAGATGTGACAGTTTTCATCCCAAGCACATTAAGAACTCTATATTTTACACCCAAGCTATAAGGTACAACCGGATTTGTTCTGACAGGATGGACAGAGACAAGAACCTGGATCGCCTTAAGAACACTTTCATTAAACAAGGTTACAGTACTCCTATGGCTGAGGCCCAAATTAGGAAAGCCAGCATCATCCCCAGGACTGAACTCCTGAAATATAAGCAAAACCAGAAAGAGGAACGTGTCCCTTTCGTTGTCCCCTACAACCCACACCTGGAAATCTTAGAGAGTCTGTAACAAATTTTTCAGCCTTAGTTCTTCTATCCTATAAGTTCCTATGCCTGTTCTAATGTGCTCTGGCTTACTGCAGCCTTTCCTAATTGCACTGTCTCTGTAATAAATCTTATCTCCTTTCCTCTGTCGTCTGTCAGGCTAAGGCTTGAATGTGTGGAATGTGCAGGGCTGCTTGTGATTGGATAGAAGCGATACACACCCTCTGCAGGCCCCCTGCACACTCTGTATGACTCACACACTCTGTTTATGTGAGCCTATCACAAGCTGGTTAGTTTGTTTGTAAACCATGCCTAAAACTGTTAATTACAAGCCAGGATTGCAGCAGAGAGTGGCAGAAACAGCACAGAGGGACACAGGAGAAAATAAGGAATAGAATGGTATGCTTTTTAGTGTAAGAATATTAGAGTACAGATTCTCTTTAACCACTTCACCACTGATGGGTTTTACCCCTTTAACACCAGAGCAATTTTCACCTTTCAGCGCTCCTTCCATTCATTCGTCTATAACTTTATCATTACTTATCACAATTAAATGAACTAGATCTTGTTTTTTCCGCCACCAATTAGGCTTTCTTTAGGTGGGACATTATGCCAAGAATGATTTTATTCTAAATATGTTTTAATGGGAAACCTGAAAAATAATGAATTTTCCCCACATTTTTCCTGTTTTTGGCCATTATAGTTTTTAAATAATGCATGCTACTGTAATTAAAACCCATGAAATGTATTTGCCCATTTGTCCCGCTTATAAAACCGTTTAAATTATGTCCCTATCACAATGTTTGGCGCCAATATTTTATTTGGAAATAAAGGTGCATTTTTTTCAGTTTTGCGTCCATCCCTAATTACAAGCCCATAGTTTATAAAGTAACAGTGTTCTACCCTCCTGACATAAATATTTAAAACATTCAGTCCCTAAGGTAACTATTTATGTATTTTTTTTAATTGTAAATTTTTTTTAAAAAAATGTAATTACAAAAAAAAATGGGGAGTGTGAGAGGTAATGAGTTAATTTTTTTTGTGTATAATTAATCTATTTGTATGGGAAAAATGCTTTAGGGTGTAGTTTTACTATTTGGCCACAAAATGGCAACAGTAACTTTTTGTTATTATTATTATTATTATTCCGTGGCGCTGTACAATGTAAGAAAACAAACAAGGGATACATAATGATACAGACAATGATATAAATCAAATATGAACACTGATACAAGATACAGCACTGCTGATTACAATTTGATTTAACATGATGACTAAAATGTATAAATGTCTAGCAGTGTGCAAGCAATTAAATTAATAAGTCCATGACACAAAAGGGTGAGAGCCCTGCCCTTGTGAGCTTACAATCTGAAGGAATGGGGTGGAAACAAGAGGTGGGGATGTATACAGTATATGTACAGGCAGTGCGTAATTAGGTTATTTAGTGGGTGCATGGCCTAAGCTAGAGAATATGCTTGTCGGAAAAGGTGGGTTTTGAGGGAGCGTTTAAAGATTTCAAAGGTGGGAAAGTGGCGGATGTGTTGTGGAAGGGCATTCCAGAGGAGGGGTGAGGCACGTGAGAAGTCTTGTACACGTGAATGTGAGGAGGTAATTGTAGAAGAGGATAGAAGAAGCTCGTGTGCAGATCTGAGATTGCGGTTGGGTTGGTATCTGGAGACTAGTGAGGAGATGTACAGGGGAGAGAGATTGTGGAGAGCTTTGTAGGTTAGGGTTAAGAGTTTGAACTGAATCCTCTCATTAATTGGTAGCCAGTGAAGAGCTTGACAGAGAGGGTCAGCAGAGGAAGAGTGAGAGGAGAGATGAATGAGACGAGCAGCAGAGTTCAGTACAGAATTGAGCGGTGTTAGTCGGTTAGTTGGAAGTCCACCAAGCAATATATTGCAATAGTCCAATCGAGATATAATAAGAGCATGTACTAACATTTGGTTTAATGCGACCTCCAAGCGTCCTTCCGGACGTTTGGAGGAAGTACTAGGAGGCTGGTAACGGTTTTTTTTTTCACAATGATCGCGCTGCTTAGCGGAGAAGCAGCGGATCATTGCACGGCTTAGATCAACGAATGGGAATGGATTTTCCCGTTCACTGATCTCCTCCGGGCGAGCGGCCGGCGGCCGGCGGCGTGTTTACCCGTGGGAATGCGCGCTAGAGCGAGCGGGAGCGCAGAAAGTACGGATTTCTCCGTCCCTGGGGGTGAAAGGATGGAAAAAGGGACGGAGAAATTCGTACGGGCTGGGGTAGAGTGGTTAAGGAAGATTGCTAAGGAACTTCATCCCATTTTACACAAGGATCACAGACTGAGAACGATATTCCCTAAACCTCCACTCTTGTCATATCGGCAACCGCACAATCTAAAACAGATGATTGTCAGGAGTTCTTTGAATAGGCCTCAACAAAACGGCACATCACCCTGCCAACAAAAAATATGTGGGACCTGCAGACACATTTACTCCACTGACAGGTTAATGATACAGGAGTACAGAGTACAAGGCACATTTTCCTGTGGTTCCACCAATCTGGTATATCTGGTCATGTGTGCTAAATGCCCCAATGTTATGTACGTGGGAGAAACTGGACAAACTCTGCGCAAACGTATGAATGGACACAGGCACACTATTAATGATACTAAATTTGGACTCCCAGTTGCTACACACTTTCGGTCCAATGGACACAGCATGGATGATCTTCGTGTCACTGCCCTGAAGGGTCGCTTCAAAACGTCAAATGATCGATTAATAGCAGAAACAAAATTTATAAATCGGTTCAAAGCTGTGGAGAAGATTTTGAATAAGGACAACAACTTTTTATATTGGTATGAGGCTGATGATATTTGAACTTTTTCAGCCATTCTAGCTGAACTTGTGAACTAAGAATTTACGATACATCTGGGTCAATCCTAATCCCAGGTCTGTGAGCATGGAGTAAACCAGGATCCTTATCTCAGCTAAAAACCTCTAACCCCATTCAGATGGTCTGTTTGAAATAAGGCATCTTAATGACGTATTTATGCTTGAACAAAATATCTGTTTTCCCTTTTGATGTTGCATGTATATAAGCTGTCTGTACCACCAGCCTGCAAACTAACAGGATATAAGCCTGACGAAGGCTGCAAGGCTAAAAGCTTGCTTATTTTTATTCACTCTTAGTTAGCCAATAAATTGTATCATCCTGATTTATAACTTCTTGCTTTTACTGATGGCTAACCCGGTACAATACCGTACTGCTACTATTTACTTCAACAACACTTGTAGTGACTCGGAAAATGTCAGCTGTCTTGTCATGTATTAATTTTTTTTTCTCTCCCAGGCCCTTATTTAATGCCATTTTATTAAGTTTTCTCCTAGGTGATATTTTCACGCATATATGCAAAAAATGGTGCTGAGAAATTTGAGCCCAGGGTGAAGCCAAAAAAGGGATTGTGCTGTTTTTGTTTTTTTCATAATTTGGACTCTGCCTTTTGCTGGTGCAAACTCCCCTCTAAGCGCCTTTATAGCCGACCGTAATCCACATTATAGCCTATGGTGGTGCCCAACTGTCCGGCGCCCTTTTTGCCTGACTTGTATTTTCACACCTTTATCATTAAAATGCTTTTTAAAGGGAACCTTAACTGAGAGGGATATGGATGTTTCCTTTTAAACAATATTAGTTGCTTGTCAGTCCTGCTGATCTCTTTGGCTGCAGTAGTGGCTGAATCACACACCTGAAACAAGCATGCAGCTAATCCAGTCTGACTTCAGTCAGAGCACCTGATCTGCATGCTTGTTGAGGGGCTGTGAATAAAAGTATTAGAGACACAACATCAGCAGGAGAGTCCAGCAACTGGTATTATTTTAAAAGAAAAATCCACACCCTTCTCAGTTTAGGTTCCCTTTAAGTCACCAGCAAGCAAGAAAATAGAATAATTTTAAGAGGACCTTTTTTTTCACCTACTTATTGTTACTTTTAGTGGAGAATAGTTATATTAAGCCGAAGTGAAAAATCTCATAGGAGAAAAAGTGATTGAATACAGACTAGGACCAGATCTACAGCTCAGGAGCCTATAGGCACAAAAGCTCTAGTGCCCTAAACCTTGCCCCTTAATGCAGGCCCCACACACCCCTTTTCTTATTAAATTGAAGCTCTATAGTCCGATATGCCCCCGTGGATAGTCAGATGTGTCCATCAGCCCCTATGGATAGATGTGCCCCCACCAGCCAATAGTCTGATGTGCTCCTATAGATAGCCAGATGTACTACGTAGAGGCTGATTGGGGACACATCTTGCTATTTATATGGGCACAGCTGTCTATAAGGGTTGTTGGGGGACACATCTGGCTATCTATAAGGGCTAATGGGGGTGTAGCAACAAGAGGACGATGCAGGGGAGAGAAGTGGTCATCGCTGGCATGTTGGATCCCGGTGAGTCTTCTTAACGCTCTGATCGCACTCTGGAGGGAGGGAAGGAAAGAGCGCTTTGGTGGTTAGCGAACTGCCTTTCATGGATGGGCCGCCCGTAGGCACGAGCCTATTGTGTCTATCGGTAAATCCGGCCTGATACAGACCCAAGTGCCTGAGTCTTGAACAAGCCAGTAAATTCAGTTTGGTTAGAACACATAGGGCTTGATTCACAAAAGAGTGCTAACTGTTAGCACGTGCATTTTCGTGCGAAAATTTGCGTTTGCACGCAGAACCGCTTAATTGCGTGCGAAAATTCACAATCGCGTGCAAATGCGAAATTTTGCGCGACAGCGGCAGTGCTAACGGTTAGCACTCTTTTGTGAATCAAGCCCAAGGTCTTTTTACTGGTTCTTAGTCAGTCGCCCAGAAAGTTATTAGAGGAAATAACCACAAGAACTAGGCAAAAAGCCCTTTTTTTAAAAAGGTGTCTTCTTTATTCTTCAGGCAGTTCCCTATCCATACACTCGGACTCTTCCTTAGTCCTTGCATCCTCAACTCAACTTTTGCACCAGACTTTTGTGGGGAACAGTGTCGAAGGCCTTCGCAAAGTCCGAAGAATATCACATCTACAGCATTCCCAATATCCACATTACCGTTCACTACCTCATAAAAACTGAGCATGTTAGTCAAACAGGACCTGTCTTTAGTAAACCCATGCTGATGCTGAGAAATAGCTTAGAAAAGCACTGCTAGTGGGTCTCGGGCCTAACACTTTTTTTTTTATAAGAGGTAAATAGCAAGTGTTTGTCTAAAATAAGCTCTGGTGAGGGAGCATACTTGCATCCTATCTTGTCTGCATTTGTGCCTTACGAGGGAAAGTCCAGGCTAAGGGTTCAGTTTACTAAACAGTGCTGCATTCGGTATTGCAAAAAAAAACAACTGATTTTACCAAACATTTTTAAATTTTAAAACACTAAAGCTGTAAGTGCATGGAAAAGTAAAATTACTAACTTGTGAGGTTCCTGGTGGTGTAACTGAAAGTGGAAGCATGACTGAGCTGAACGAAGCTCAAATAGACTGCTTGACAGGTGACACTAACTGCAGCTAGTTGCCAGGTGTGGTGTCATGTGCCTCCTCCAGCTTGGGCTGTGCATGCCCACAACTCTGAAGAGCAGCATAACCTGATCCAAAAATGATCATTCCAGGCATGTGCATGATAACTCATCCAGGGCTCGATTTACATCTCGGGAGCCAATGGGCACCGAACTTCTGGCACCCTAAACTCTGCCCTCCACTAATCCACAAATATTGACGCAAACTCAAGTTCGTCTGCTGAACTACACAGCAAGTGTGCTGTCTGCCTCATGCCCTGGATAACCTGGTCGTTACCTCTCCTCTCTTTCCCTTACCCAACATGCCTGTGCTTGCCATCCTGGAGCTACACTGATGTTACTGCCCACAAGCTTAAAGAGCTGGATGGGTGGGCTAGATGGGCCTGCAGATCCCGTCAGCCAATCCAGGGCTTTACACAGCGGGTCTCCAGAATGGTAAGCATGGGTTTCAGGAACCTGTGGCGGCTACCTCTCAGCTCACTGGCGCCTCGAGGCTCATGCCTAGTGCTAAATCCTGCCCTGCACACAACCCAAGATGATAGGGACGCACTATTGGACAGGGCCGGTTCTAGCTACAATGGGGCCCTGGGTCAAAAGTAACCTGGGGGGCCTCCCTAGCAATGCCCCCCCACCAGCCTCCGAGCTCCCAGGACCCAGCCACACAATCATTAGGTGTCCATCATATGTCCCCAAAAGCATTGTTGGGGACCCCATTATTCCCCTCCTCCATTCCCTTACAAATCCGGAGTGCACATTGGGGTTTTACCTAATCCAGACAGGACCCAGGAGGCAGCATGTAATGATCCGCTCAGCTGGCTGCACAGGCAGACAGCTGTTTGACCATTCCTTATGTCTGAGGGATCCAGGTCTCTGGAAAAGAGACCTGGCTTCATCTTGCAACTTTCAGAGTTGCTTTGCTAAAGGGATTTGCATACATGCAAATTGCCCAGCTGTCTCCTTTGAGGGCTGGCAGTATAAAAGCCTTCTGCTCCCAGAATGCTTTGCTGGTCATAACGGTTTGTTAATACACTCCTGGAGTGTCAGCCTTCCCTGTTGGATTGTTATAGTTATCTTAGAGTATTTCTGGGGGCTGTATTAGACACCCCTTTAGTTCAGTCAGGTTGTATTATTTGTATTGCCTGTTCTGTCTGTCTGGGGGGTGCTAACCAGAGCAGCGGTTGCTACTGGTAGCTCCTTCTGTTCATCTGCTTGGATCGCACTTACCTCTAGTGGTAGCGGCTGTGGATCCTTCTGATCTGTATTCTTGGAGGGTAAGCTGGAGCAGCGGTTGCTACTGGCTACCTCATCTTGCTGTGCTTGGATCGCACTCGCTCTGGCGGAAAGAGCAGTGGATCCTGCTAACTCTGTTTCTATACTTGGATCACACTCGCTTTGGCGGAAAGAGCAGTGGATCCTGCTAAGTTCTGTTGCTTTACTTGGATCGCACTCGCTCTGGCGGAGAGAGCAGTGGATCCTGCTGGCTCTGTTGCTTTACTTGGATCGCACTCGCTCTGGCGGAAAGAGCAGTGGATCTTTCCTATCCTGTTCCTAAACCTGGATCGCACTCGCTCTGGCGGAAAGAGCAGTGGATCTTTCCTACCCTGTCCCTGAACCCGGATGGCACTCGCTCTGGCGGAAGAGCGGTGGATCGTATCTCTCATATTCTTGTTTTCCGTCCTTCTGTCTGTCTTGTCTTATACGAACGCTTGCTGTAGGCTCGGTGAGGTAATCGTTAAGCAATCGCTCGCGGTCTCTGTTTCGTGTTTGTGTGTCGGTGGTTAGTTAGGGTGGCGTGCTTGTCTCTGTTGCGCTTAACGTGCAGAGACCGCGCTGTAAACGCGTTTGCTGTTGCGAATGAGTGCGGTGTTCGCTTTTTAGTTAGCGTTTGTTATTTTCCTTATCATTCTCATTGTATGATTTGCTGTGCCTTTGCTCTGCTCCTGGGTTAACCTCTGCTTACATACATACATACATCCCTTTTCTGTGCTTATTCAGTCTGGTGTCACTATTAGCAATCGCCATCTCTTGCGATTGCTTTCCCACCTGATCTTCACGGTTGTTTGTTCATCGTCGCGGGTTGGCGACTAGATTGGTGGACACACATACACCCTGTCACTGTGCTCTCTCTCTTTAGGGGCTATCTTGCTCTGCTCGGTTGCAATTCGGACAATTCCCATCTGACATCTGTGGCTGTACAGAGGCCTTGCTCCTCTGCACTGCACAGCTCCACCTGCCGGTGGGAATTTCCCTCTACTGGTGCTTTGCACCAAAGCTGGGTCCTCTCCTTTCATACGCTTGTGGAGGTTTTCCGCCGTGTCAGCGCCCGCCTTGTGCGCTGATCATGGAGATAATTCCACAATCGTTACACAGCACCATGCTCTACAACAGTGATGGCTAACCTTGGCACTCCAGCTGTGGTGGAACTACAAGTCCCATGAGACATTGCAATACTCTGACAGCTCTAAGCATAACTCGGGGTGGTAGAGGCATGATGGGATTTGTAGTTTTGTCACAGCTGGATTGCCAAGGTTCGCCATCACTGCTCTACACTCTGGACTTCTCTCCATGTTGACTTTCATCCTTGTTCCCTGCAGGCATGTATGGGGTCACCATAGCTGGAGGGGAGAAACGCACACATTGGGGGCACCTAAAGGCTCTGGGTCCCTGGGGCAATTGCCCCGTTTGCCTTTATGGGAGTGCCGGCTCTGCTATAGGATACCACAGTCCAAGTGGAGAGGGCAGCAGGTTGGATCGGCACTAGATGAGGCAGACCTCACTGGGGGATTTTGGAGTTACTCACTGTGCCTCCGGACCAATTACAGTCATAGCAATGTAGAGAAGGAAAGAATCCGGGCACCAGATGAGCTGCTATGCAAACCCCACTTTATTTCATCCCACCAGACAGATACAGCATAACACAGATGGCGGCCTAACAGCCATTTCGAAAGCCCAATGCTTTCTTCCTCAGAGACCCAATACCACAGTGGTGTGAAAAGGAAGCCACTTGTGACATGGAGAGGAGGTGACAAGGCCAACATATTTGTTGGGGGTAATTCCGCATAGCTAAACAGCCAAGGTTAAGCATCACTGGGAGGGTGGGTTACATACCAATATACAGAAATATATAGGTACAGGAGGTGTTTCTGATGCTGAAACCAAGAAAAGTAATGTAAAAAAGTGAGCATCTTGAATAACTTCATTCTACTACAGTATGTCGCTGCAGTGCCTCTTTGTTATAAGCCCTTGCAGTGCTGCCCCTGGCACACCTCAAGGTCTACATAAGAACTAACGTTCAGTCATGAGAAGAGACCGACATTATCTTTAACCAGTATTTCAGAGTTTTTATTATATTGTGTATATTATACGAGTTGGTAAAACACAGCGGTTTGCAGCACTACAGCTCTGGAGGGGTCATGCTTAGTTTGTCTCTAGATATCATACCTAATAATAGGCAAGTGTCTCTGCGTCCCATGTTTCTGTGTCAGTGCTTTTTCCATTATGCGCATGTGCAGAGGCACTGCCAGGAGAATGACGCGTGGCTGGGGGAATGACACACAGCAGAGTAAGACGAGGCCAGAAGGCGGGCGTGTGTGCGTGGCTAATGAAGCAGAGAGAGAGCAGTGCGGAGGGTCGCAGCCACAGCCTAGCGCCCATTTTGTAAACGGGCCTAGTTGTGTAATAAAGCATGTATCCTTCACACAGTGTCCTAATTGAAAAAAAAATACTAAGCAGCAGAAGATACATTGGGGCTTGCCACACTGGCTGCTATTAGGTGATTGTATGCTGTTTTCAGGAGGGGTTGTCGTGACAGCACTGTTTTCTGGAGGAAGAAAAGAAGGAAGCTTCTACCAGGACCTGCTGAATACATTTAGGATACTGGTTTGCCAGATTTCGATTAAGAATTGATGGGGAAGAAGGCCGTCCGGTTTACCTAAGTTTTAAAGGGTACCTGAAGTGACAGGATTAGAAAAACATGCATGTACTGTCCCAGTCCTATTAGAACTAGGCTGTGTTCGGCCTGTAAGGCAGAGATGCCCACACTTTTTTAGCTTGCAAGCTACTTTAAAAATTACGAACTGGAAATGTTCCAGTTAGAATCTATTTCTACAGAGTACCCAGGGTGGGGGGAGGGGTCTAGATGGGACAGAGAGGCATGTTCCCTGCTGCAGGACATGCCTCTGTTTATCGTCTTCCCCCCGCCGCTCTTTGCCCAACCACTGCCACGCTATAGCATCTGAAACTGGTGACAATGATTGTCGCTATTCCAGAGGGTAAGGGAGGAGAGAGGTATTCTCTGCTTAAGCATCCACCAGGGGCGTTCCTGCAGGCTTTCCCCAGCTGCCATTGGGCAGCTCTATCCCTGGCGACACCCCTGCTGCTCCACCGCCTCCCTGCAGCTGCTGTGTGAGAGCAGCTTCTTCCAGTGTACGGAAGTGAGGGAATGCATGCCAACGGAGCGGCAGGGATTTGTGGATACCTGATCCGCCTAGCCCCCCGGATCAGGTAATTTGTCCCTTTTAAAGGAAACCGAAGATGTTTAATACTGCTGTATTTATACTTACCTGGGGCTTCCTCCAGCCACATGAGGTGCGTGGACTCCCTCTCCAGCCTCTCCGTTCCCTCATTATCCATGCCGGTAATCTAGCCGGTTGAACTCTTCTGAGCATGCATGGCCCAGCTGCAGGCGAGCCTCCCGTTGCACTCTAGCTGCTAGGAGCGTTCTGCGCTCTGTGAGTAGTACTGCGCAGAACGTTTCGGGGGGAGGGGGATGGGTGACATGAGCGTGTGCTACCTGGCATACGCAGAAGAGCAAGACTGACCAGACTGACTTAGGCAGGCACTAAGTTTGGTGAACTGGGATAATGTACTACAAGGGGAGGACACTGAAGGGAAATGGCAAGCTTTTAACCACTTAAAGGATACCACAACTGACATGTGGCATAATGAGATAGACATGGGTATGTACAGTGCCTAGCACACAAATAACTATGCTGTGTTCCTTTTTTTCTTTCTCTGCCTGAAAGAGGTAAATATCAGGTATGTAAGTGGCTGACTCAGTCCTGACTCAGACAGGAAGTGACTACAGTGTGACCCTCACTGATAAGAATTTCCCCCTTTTTTATCTCTTTCTTGCTCTCAGAAGCCATTTTCTTCTAGGAAAGTGTTTTATAGTTGGAATTTCTTATCAGTGAAGGTCACACTGTAGTCACTTCCTGTCTGAGTCAGGACTGAGTCAGCCACTTACATACCTGATATTTACCTCTTTCAGGCAGAGAAAGAAAAAAAGGAACACAGCATAGTTATTTGTGTGCTAGGCACTGTACATACCCATGTCTATCTCATTATGCCACATTGCAGTTGTGGTATCCTTTAAAGGGATACTGTAGGGGGGTCGGGGGAAAATGAGTTGAACTTACCCGGGGCTTCTAATGGTCCCCCGCAGACATCCTGTGTTGGCGCAGCCACTCACCGATGCTCCGGCCCCACCTCCAGTTCACTTCTGGAATTTCTGACTTTAAAGTCAGAAAACCACTGCGCCTGCGTTGCCATGTCCTCACTCCCGCTGATGTCACCAGGAGTGTACTGTGCAGACACAGACCATACTGGGCCTGCGCTGTGCGCTCTTGGTGACATCAGCGGGATCGAGGACACGGCAACGCAGGCGCAGTGGTTTTCTGACTTTAAAGTCTGAAATTCCAGAAGTGAACCGGAGGCGGGGCCGGAGCATCGGTGAGTGGCTGCGCCAACACAGGATGTCTGCGGGGGACCATTAGAAGCCCCGGGTAACTTCAACTCATTTTCCCCCGACCCCCCCCTACAGTATCCCTTTAAGGACCGGGCTATGTTTTGTAGAATTGTGCTGCGTGGGCCCTCCAGCCCGCAGCACAGATCGTGTAAATGGCAGGGCGATCAGACTTCCCCCCCCCCCCCCCCCGCCTTTTTTTCCCCACTAGGGGGATGACTTGCTGGGGGGGTCTGATCGCCGCCGTTCCATGTGGCCGAGCGGGGTGGGGGGGCTCCTCAAAGCCCCCCTCCGCAGCGCGATTCCTCCCTCTCCTTCCCTCCCTACCTCTTGATCCCTGGGCGGCACAGGACGCCGATGCGTCCTGCGCCGCCTCTGATAGGCTTCAGCCTATCAGATGCCGGCGATCCCCGGTCAATCAGAGGCCGGGGATCGCCGATCCCCTTTACGGACGGCGCTGCTGCGCAGCAGCGCCGTATTGATGTAAACAGCGGGGATTTCTTCCCCGCGTGTTTACAATTAGCCTGCGAGCCGTGATTGGAGGTTCACAGGCAGTTCACGGAGACACCCGTTTCCATGTAAAACCACAAACGACCAGCCGCCACCTATCGGCGTTAGCTGGTCGTTAAGTGGTTAAACTTATTCTCAATCAATATTGTAGTATGTATATCCCATATGGAAACAAAATGTCTAGGAATAAAAAAAGGCCTCTAAGGATGAATAGAAAGGTTAGAGATAAAATCAAGAGGAAAAATAATGCCTATAAGGTCCTAGAACAGGAGGGTACTGAGGCTGCACTAAGCAATTATAAGGAGTGCAATAAAAATTTAAAAAAAGAAATTAGGCTGGCAAAGAGCTGAAAATCAAATCGCTAGGGATATCAAATCTAACCCAAAAAAGTTTTACAAGTACATCAACTCTAAAAAAAGAAAGGTTGACTGTATAGGACTCCTAAAAGGATGAGGGTGGGAACTCAATGGTGGATGACCAAGGTAAGGCAGAGTTATTAAATGCTTTTTTTTTTGCTTCTGTCTTCACAAAGGAAACAGCACTGTTGCAAATTACAGATGCAGAAGAGTCTCAATCTTCCAACTGTAATATTAAATACTTAAAGAGAACCCGGGGTGTGTTTAAAGAATGTTATCTGCATACAGAGGCTGGATCTGCCTATACAGCCCAGCCTCTGTTGCTATCCCAAACCCCACTAAGGTCCCCCTGCGCTCTGCTATCCCCCATAAATCACAGCCATGCTGTGAGGCTGTGTTTACATCTGTAGTGTCAGTCTCAGCTGCTCCCCCGCCTCCTGCATAGCTCCAGTCCCTGCCCCCGTCCCTTCCCTCCAATCAGCAGGGAGGGAAGGGATGCAGGCGGGGACTGGAGTTCTGCAGGAGGCGGGGAGAGCAGCAGACTGACACTATAGAGATAAACACAGCCAGCTCTGACAAGCTGTTTGTCAGCAGCGTGGCTGTGATTTATGAGGGATTGCAGAGTGCAGGGGGACCTTAGTGGGGTTTGGGATAGCAACAGAGGCTGGGCTGTATAGGCAGATCCAGCCTCTGTATGCAGATAATATTCTTCAAACCCACCTCGGGTTCTCTTTAACGCAGGAAGAAGTGAAGGCAAGACTAAATAAATTAAAAATAGACAAGGCACCTGGCCCGGATGGCATGCATCCTCGGGTCCTAAGGGAATTAAGTTCAGTTATAGATAAACCCCTTTATCTTATCTTTTGTGACTCTCTTTCAACTGGCAGAGATCCAGTGGATTGGCGTACAGCCCACGTTTTCCCATTATTTAAGAAGGGCAAAAAATCAGATCCAGGAAATTATAGACCTGTAAGCTTAACATCAGTTGTATGCAAACTATTTGAGGGGTTACTAAGAGATACTATACATGATTTCATAGTAGAAAATAATCTTATTTCTCAGCATCAACATGGGTTTACTAAAGACAGGTCCTGTTTGACTAACATGCTCAGCTTTTATGAGTTAGTGAACGCTAATGTGGATATTGGGAATGCTGTAGATGTGATATACTTGGACTTTTCAAAGGCCTTCGACACTGTTCCCCACAAATGTCTGGTGCAAAAGTTGAGGATGCAAGGACTGGGGAAGAGTCTGTGTGCATAGATAGGGAACTGGCTAATGGACAGAAAACAAAGAGTTGTGGCCAATGGATCATACTCAAAATGGGAGACTGTTAGCAGTGGGGTCCCACAGGGGTCTGTACTGGGTCCAGTGCTCTTCAATTTATTTATTAATGACCTAGTAGATGCAGTAGTGAGCAATGTTGCTATTTTTGCAGATGATACAAAATTGTGCAAAATCATCAACTCTCAGGAAGATAGTGTCATACTGCAACAGGATCTGGATAGGATGGCTATATGGGCACATACATGGCAGATGAAATTCAATGTTGAAAAATGTAAAGTCATGCATTTTGGTCGTACCAATGGTTTAGCACCATACAAAATAAATGGGATACAGTTGGGGACATCAAACTTGGAGAAGGACTTAGGAGTACTCATCTACAAGTTAAATAATCATACTCAATGCCAAGCCGCTACAGCTAAAGCTAACAACATTTTGGGATGCATTAAAAGGGAAATAAAAACTTGAGATGCTGGCATACTATTGCCCCTGTTTAACTCTCTAGTAAGGCCACATCTGTAATATGGAATTCAGTTCTGGGAACCACATTACAAAAAAGATATTGCAGTTTTAGAGCAGGTGAAGACTAGCAACAAAATTGATACGTGGGATGGAAGGTCTCACTTACTAAGAAAGGTTAGATAAACTGGGTTTATTTAGTCTAAAGAAAAGACGCCTTCGAGGGGATCTAATTAACATGTATAAATACATCAGAGGGCAATATAATAGCTTGGCGGATGAGCTTTTTGTCCCTAGGCCTTCTTAAAGGACTAGAGGACATGATCTGCGCATGGAGGAGAAACGTTTTAGGCATTTATTTAGGAAAGGGTTCTTTACAGTAAGAGTGATTAAGATGTGGAATGCTTTCCTGCATTTAAAGGGGCTTAGATGCTTTCCTTGCGTTGAAAGACATGTTTTTGGAACTTCTATTACCAACTGCTCACACTGTATTTTGCTATGTTTGCATCAGTGTGTAATTTGCTTCTTGCATCATTAAACTATAATGCCAGACTTTTTTCCTTGTCTGTTTGTGCTTAAATACAGCAGTATTAAACATCTTGGGTACAATTTAAGCTACATTTGAAATTAGATAAACTATAAGATGGAAAGAATGCCCCGGGGAAGATTAGTATAAATATAGAGGCATGAGGGTTCAACACCGAGCAGGATATTAACATGCATTACTGGGTGCTGAATTGTGAGATCCTGCAGTCTAGAATCGGTGATGATTTGCAAAGTGGAGATGGTGTCAAAAGTGACTTCTGGTTCCTCACTTTTGCCTTTATTCAGACAAAAATGCAACACTGGAGAAAACTGGGTGTATAATTAAATGAGTAAGAGAGGAGGAGATAAGCTGTGATATTCTTGGCCTGATAATAAGCTGTTACTAAGTTTACCATTTTCACTGAGATGCATGAAAAAAGCTCTTCTGGAAGATCAGGCGAAGTATTGGTACTTAGCAGTGGCATAGCGACAACCCCGGTGCAATCTGTACTGTGGAACAGGTGTAAAGAAGATGATAGGGAATGGATTGTCCATGATTACTGCTGTCTCCATAGACTTGCATAGCCCTTGCGGCGGGGAAGAGTATTGCGGTGCAACCCAGTGTGCAAATGTGCAAGGGGCCTGAAGGGCATTCGTGGCTATAATTACTAGTAAATTCCCAGCAGCGTTGATCCAGGGATTTTATCTGATTGCCCAATGGAGTTTTTTATTTTCCCCCTTAGAGGTTAATGGGCCCAAGCCTTTTTAGGGATTTTTTGCCTTCCCCAGGATCAACTGGGATACTGTATGTGAGAGTTCAGGAGAGAAAATCACCTAATGTTAACTTATTTATTTTTCTGGTTGAACTTGATGGATGAATGTCTTTTTTCAACCAATCTATGTAATACTATGTAAAAAAAAAAAAAAAGCTCCTGAAAACCTGTGTTACCTTCTTGGCGACCACATTCCACCGATGGGAGTGGATGCGGCGCCAGCCCCAGGACCACCTAACGCCGATCAGTGTAAAGTCTTGGGGCGGGGATTTGCATCATTCTCCCAGAGGCGATCGCCGCTAGGAGCAGAGCCGGCTATACGCTGGGGCAAAAGGGGGCATCGCCCCCCCAAATAAATACTTTGCAGCCTCAAACTTTGAGGAGCTTAAAGGGAATCAGCCTGGCTGCCTCTGCGCTCCGTCCTCTGCCTGTTTTCTGGTTCTGGAACGCAGAGCCAGGTGAGGAGGCGGCACGTCATCTAGACCAAAGTAGCAGCGCACAGATCTCCTTTGCGCCGGGAATAGGAAGTGTTCTACCGCTGCCCCGTGCCAGCTGCTCAAATCTGGAGGGGGAGCAAGGAAGGGGAGCCCCAGGTGAGGGAAGGGGGGAGACATCCCACCGCTGTGCCCACCACTCCCTCTTCTCTGCGCTGCCACCCCTACTGGGGGCACCTATAGACCTGGCTACATATATTGGGGACACCTATAGACCTGGCTACATATACTGGGGACAGCTACACACCGGCCTACATATACTGGGGACAGCAATACACCTGGCTACATATACTGGGGACACCTATAGACCTGGCTACATATACTGGGGACAGCTATACACCTGGCTACATATACTGGGGACACCTATAGGCCTGGCTACCTATACTGGGGACACCTATAGACCTGGCTACCTATACTGGGGACAGCTATACACCTGGTTACATATACTGGGGACACCTATAGGCCTGGCTACCTATACTAGGGTCACCTATAGACCTGGCTACCTATACTGGGGACAGCTATACACCTGGCTACATATACTGGGGACACCTATAGACCTGGCTACATATACTGGGGACACCGGCTGTCTGTCATTATGTGCATTTACTTTATATTTTTTTTATGTAACTACATTATCTGGTATAACTACATTACAGTTAGCCCCGCCCACATGTCATGACCACGCCCATTTTCCACTTTGCGCGCCGCACTACCGTGTCCAGAAAAAATGTGCTCAAACATTATGCCCCCTTCACATTTCTGACTGCCCCCTCATATGTGCCTGTCTAGAACTGGCTCTGGCTAGGAGACTGTTAGAGGGCAAAACAGCCAGGAGCGATCCGCTGTCATAAGCTGAAGCCTATGATAGCTGATCGCTGTCATAAGCTGCCGCTGGGAGGGACGGTTATGAAAATAATAAAAATTGTTTATTCAAACATAAATAAATAAATAAACATCCTGGGAGCGATCTTCGCCCACCAACAAGAAGCTATGTTGGTGGGCAGAAAAGGGGGGAATCACTTGTGCACTGAGTTTTACGGCCCTGCAGCGAGCCCTTAAAGCTGCAGTGGCCTATTTTGTGAAAAATGGCCTGGTCGTTAGGGGGGTTTAGGCCCGTGGACCTTAAGTGGTTAAAGGATACTTGAGGCAGGGGAAAAAAGTGACAATACCTGCGGGTCGTTGTAGCCCCCTACAGTCTGAGTTTTCTCGATCCCCTCCCGTATGCTGAGAACGCTCCTGAGATCCGCTAGTCACAGGAGTTGTGGGCTGTGCAAGTGCGGCCCCTGTGCTAATATCTAATTACAGCTATAAAACTCTTGCCTGGCAGAAAACCGTTTCTGAGTGCAAAGAAAAAATAAATAAAGGTCAATGGGTCATATACTGTGGCTCTAAACTGTGTCAGACTGTGTGAAAGACTGTCAGTCAGCCAATGACATTCAGAAAATAAAACAAAATACATTTTTTAGCTATTAAACAGAAAATAAAACTGTGGGATTCTAAAGAAAAAAAGTAATTTTTAGGAGTAGGAGGATAGATACAATTGTTTATCTTACCAGTTTATTATTAGTTCAGGTTTGCTTTCCAACATCAAAAAACAAGAATAGACTTGTATTTTCTACCAGTCATGTTCTGAGCATCTAGGATACCACTCTATGAAATACAGCACATTTACTCTTCCGTCTGGAAAACTGTTGATTTATATACAGTGCAGCAGTAGATTCAAACCTTTCTAAATGCTTTAAAAATGAAAAACACAACTCGGCACTGGTCCGCAAAGTTTTGGAATGGCCCAGGAAGTGCTCAGACCAAAATCCAACAGAAAATCTGTTGGCTGACCTGAAGAGGACTGTACACAAGAGATGCCTTCACAATCTAACAGCATTTGAGTGCTTTTACATGGAAGATATACTGTATATCAACAATAAAAAGAATTGGCTCTCAGGTGCATGTGGATATATAAAATGTTTATTAATCAAATACTATAAATTATAAACTCCGTAAAAAAGCTTTCTCATACAAAAATGACATTTAAAAATGCCACCTATCATAAAAAAGGCATCTGGGGCTGAAGTCCCCAAACCTGTCCTAAAGAGTCCAAGCCCTGCTAATAATGTTCACGATGAACAGTCAGCAGGCCATGTAATGATAAAGAGCTCCAAGATAGCCGCATGATCTCAATGTTCATCAATTGCGTGGTTGTACACAATACCACATGTTAAAAGGACCCCAATCATGTGATTCACTGTGATGCTGGAGAAGAAGAGTATCGCTGGGCTTGTCAGGTCCTCCGCTCTCAATCCATGCTGGGCTGTAATGGTCCTCAGCCATGAGTCCAGAAAACGCCCCCAATCACAGGATGCTCTTAGTATACTGGAATGATGGTTCCATGAGTAGAGATGTCACAAACAGAGAATTTTTTGTTTGAACGTGAACTTCCGCAAATGTTTCATGAACATGCAAACCGCAACAGACTTCAATGGGCAGGCAAATTTTAAAACCTACAAAGACTGTTTCTGGCCACAAAAGTGATGGAAAAGTTGTTGGAAGGGGTCTAATGCTGGGCATACATGGGTCGATCCAGCGGCCGATTAGCCGCCGGATCAACCCCTGCCGCGTCCCCGCTCGTCCGCGTGGATTGATCCACGCTCGTCCCCGCTGGTGGTCCTTATCAGCTGCTCGATTCCCTGCCATTGTCCGCCGGCGGGAATCGAGCGGGCGCGGGTCGAGCGGCTTGGTCGGGCCAGCTGAATATTATCAGCTGGCCGATACACGGTACAGAAACGTACCGTGTATCCCCAGCATAACACCTGGACTGTGGCATGCCAGAGGGGGATCCATGACAATAGTCCCACCAAAAATTATGGAGTTGATGCAAAATTGGGTTTTAATTCCTAAAGGGCAGAAATCACATTACATTCCTACAAACAATGCACTGGAGTGGTACTGTCTGCGCCTGCAACTTAATGTGGCCACAACAGCAGTAGTGTGCACAGCTCTGGGTGTCAGTGGGCTGTGGAGTGTCACACACAGAGAAATGCAATAGTACTATCAGAATACTGTGAACTAATAATGCACTGGAGTGGTTCAGTGCTTGCAACTTAATGTGGCAACAATAATAGCAGTAGTGTGCACACAGCTCTGGGTGTCAGTGGGCTGTGGAGTGTCACACACAAAGAAATACAATAGTACTATCAGAATACAGTGACCTAATAATGCACTGGAGTGGTACTGTGCCTGCAACTTAATGTAGCAACAGCAGTAGTGTGCACACAGCTCTGGGTGTCAGTGGGCTGTGGAGTGTCACACACAAAAAACACAGAAGACCGATGTACTAGCTCTCATAAGGGCTGTTTGGGTGCTTTACCAGCAAGTGAGGAATAACACAGACCTAGCCAATGCTTTCTCTACCCATCTGCAGCAAGTCTGATCCTGCTCTCATTAAGTCAGTAGCCAGCAGAGAATGAATCCAATATGGCCACCACAACTGCTTTTTAATAGGGGGGTCCAGGAGGGGGTGCTAGCTGATTGACTGCCATTGCCACTGTGAGGTAAGGTGTCAGTTTGGTTCCATGATGATGTATAGGGGTTGGGTCGAACACGCCATATGTTCGCAGTTCGCCGAGAATGCGAACAACAGAAATTCGCCAGGAACTGTCTGCCGGTAAACTGTTCAGGCCATCTCTATCCATGAGTTCCAGACTTATATAGGCAAATCATAAGCCCACGGGCTCCAAAGCTAGGTACAGATAGCACAAGTGTGTGGCTATATTTACCACTCCAGTCCAGAGTCCAGGGGGCATGTAGGCCTGAGTGCAACCAGGTCTACCGTCAAACTCCGGCAGGTAACTTTAGGTGTGACGAGGTGGCAGTACGTGTGCCCTAAGTGTCCGACATGTTTCGTCACTCTTATGGCTTTTTCAAGGACAGGACACACTGGATTGTCCTCAAACAAATCTACGCCAAAGGACGCCATTACATGTCTATATGCCTACATTACCCAGCCCCCCCATGATCCCCCGACAGGAGCCACCCACCACGCGACTGACGTATAGCGTCAGGCTGCAGATGCAATCCACATGAACGCAACTTGCCTTTTAAAAGAAAACCACAACCCAGAAGTGTGCATGAATGCCCAGTTCACCGGAGGCAGCCCACAGATGGATTGCCGTCCAGTACGAAGCGCCGGAGGAGGGGGCAGGGGCGGGACAAAAAGGCCATTCACTTCTTTAACTATGAAGTATGCCATAAAGGCAAGCGTATAAAAACAGAACTACAGACCAGTACCACCTTTAAGTATAAATAAAATATATAACCGGCCCCAACCACTCACTTGGATAGCAGGTTGACACCACGGAGATAGTGTCCGACAGACCGATCACATGCACAATGTGATGGTAATCTGTTGCGCATTCATGCACACTTCTGGGTCATGGTTCTCTTTTGGAACGCAAGCCGCATTCATGTGGATGGCATCTATGGCCTGACGCTATGCATAAGCTCGTGGCGCCTGTCGGGGGAGTGGTGGGCGGGCTGGGAAATGTGGGCATATAGATTTGTAATTGTCATTTTTGTATGGAAAAACTTTTTATGGTGTTTATAACTTCTAGTATTTGATTAATAAAATAATTTTCTATATCCACGTGCACCCAAGAGCCAATTCTTTCTATTGTTGGAATAAATTGTTGATTGTTGGAATTGTGCATGGGGATATTTAGTTATATGTTTTGTTATACATTTGATTTTTACAAGGAGGAGTGGTAAATATTGGCAAGTTAAAATGTACAGTACCATGCTGATGCCCTAGCCAAAAAAGACTGAATGCTGTAATTAAATCAAAATGTGCTCCAACAAAGTGTTAGTTTAAAGGGTCCTTTCACACTGGGGCGGGGCGGTGCAGTGCCGTAAAGTTACCGCACCACACCCCTGGGCAATAAAAGTTTATGGGGGAGTTCACACTCCCATAGTTGCGGTACGCTGCACCAGAAGTGCCCTAACTAACGTGAGTGCATACCTACATTACCGTGCTGCTCCTGCGATGATCTGCAGCGGACCGGAAGTCATGTAAGTCAAGAGTATTTTTAAAATATGCCTCTGTGCACTTCCGTATTTCTAAACAGGAAGTGATTGAAAACGTGCCTCACTTCCTGTTTGGATCTCAGCCAGACAGGGATTATCGTGTACTAACGCAATAATCTCTGAAGACCTATTGTACTGTGCGCGGGCCACAGTGCACTGCTGCCGCCAATCTACACTTATGCAACAAGCTTATTTTATAGATTTTTTTTTTTTTATTCTTCATATTTTACCCCTCCTCTGGAATGCCCTTCCACAGCACATCTGCCACTCTCCCACCTTTGAAATCTTTAAACGCTGCCTCAAAACCCACCTTTTCCGACAAGCATATGCTCTGTCTTAGGCCATACAGTCTTCAACCTCATGTCTAGTTTTACTCCTTACTAAATATCCTAATCACGCACTGCCTGTATATATACTGTGTACTTCCCCCACCTCTTGTTTCCACCCCATTCCTTTAGATTCTAAACTCGCAAGTGCAGGATTCTCACCCTTTTGTGTCTTGGAATGTTATTCATTTATTGGCTTGCACTCTGTTATACATTTTAGTCATCGTGTTAAATCTGTTATTGTAATCACCAGTTCTGTATTTTGTACCAGTGTCCATATTTGATGTATATCATTGTCTGTATCATTATGTATCCCTTGTTTGTTTTCTTACATTGTACAGCACCACGGAATATGTTGGCGCTTTATAAATAAATAATAATAATTAGGCTTCAATCTCTCTTTAAAGCTAATGGGAACCGTTTTTTTTTTTTAAAGTCAGATACTCACCTAAGGAGAGGGAGGCTCTGGGTCCCATAGAGCACTCCCTCTCCTCTCCTGGTGCCCGCTGCTGTCCTGGCTCCCCCGTAGCGGTATTCGACGGTTTCGGTCAAATACCGCTGTCTCTCGGCCGAAGGGAGGCTTCGGGAGCCCGAGTGCTCCCGAAGACGGGCCGCTCTACACTGCGCACGCGCCCTCTATGACTTAGGACCGAGCCTTCCCTCTCCTTAGGTGAGTATCTGCCTTTTTTTTTTTAATTCGGGGCTACATTAGCTTTAAGATGAGGTCTGACAGAAAACAGCCGTTAGTGATCTGAGCTTATGTCACGTGCACAAATCTGTTTTCCTTCTTATTCTGTATGTATGCACTTTTACTTTTACTCATAAATGATTTAAAAATAATTTAGCCAAAACTCTACAAGAATGCTCTAGATTATCCCTATACAAGATCAATAAGACCAAGTCCATACTCATGGGATTTCACATCCTTGCGACGCTTAAAGCGAAGATACAAGCTGATTTCCCCTTTCTGTGGGCAAAAGACCAATTATCTTACTTAGGTATCATTATTCCCTCACATTTCAAAAAACTTTATGAAGCTAACTTTGTCCCTCTACTAGTTAACAAATCTAAGCCATATTGCAAAACATGAATTATCTATATCAGGCAAAGAAGCATCGCGCAAATTGTAGGTTCTACCAAAAATATTATACCTGCTAAGAACAATTCCAATTTCATTACTGTCTCGTTTCTTCACCGAGATTAAAAAATGTTAGCATCCTTCCTTTGGAACACAAAACACAGAAGAATAGCTTTTTCTACATTGACCATCCTGGTCTCCGGTGGAGGTTTTAGCCAGTGGCGTTGCGAAGGAGCTGTGGCCCCCAATGCAAGTTTTATAATGGGGCCCCCCACACACTCTATACTTAACAAATGATACGACGCACCAAAACCTGCCAATGGCTACTACAGTATCAGAGGTGCAAGAAGGAGATGGGGATCACTTTGTTAATGATTACCACTATTCAAAGTATCTATAGAAGTCATTATTATGAGCACAGGACCAATAGAGAGCTAATGCTAAAGTTGAAGGAGGGCCCTTTTGGGCCCCTCTGGCCCAAGGGCTCCAATGCGGTCACAACCTCTGCCACCCCTATTGCTACGCTCCTGGTTTTTGCCTTCCAGATCTATTAAAATACTACCAAGCATGTATCCTGGACATGTCTAAATTTTGGTGGAACCCTTCAAATACAAAAAAAGTGGGCCCTACTAGAAACAGCTCTATTCTGTAATTTGACTCTAAAGGACCTACTGCTACTAGAGTTTCATGGTCACTATCCCAAAGACATACACTCCCCCATACTTCAAGCTTATATAGCAGCTTGGTCCTCACTGCCTCACTGCTCTGACATAGGTCATGGGAATGCTAGCATTACACTTCCCATATTAAAGGGAATCTGAAGTGAAAATAAACTTATGATGTAATGATTTGTATGTGTAGTACAAGAAATAAAACATTAGCAGCAGAGATATGAGTCTAATATTGTTTCCAGTACAGGAAGAGTTAAGAAACTCCAATTGTTATCCATGCTAAAGAGCTTAACTGACCTCTCCGACTTTCAAAGTCACAGAGAGCTCTGTCTTCTGAAGCTTATTATCTCAACTGTCTGTCACTGTATTTTGTTTTTTCTGCAGAGGAAAGTTCAAAAGGTCATTAGCCTGCTCTGTGAAATCATTTAGAATGCTGAGTGTAGTGCGTAAACTGCAAATATTAGAGAATGATGCAATGTTATAAAAAAAACTATATAACTGAAAATAAAAATATGAGACTATTTTCTTTGCTACTAATGTTGTATTAATTATCCATACTACTCAACCACTTAATTGTATCATAATTTTTTTTTCCGCTTAAGTGTCACTTTAAGTGGCATAATTCCTAACTTTAACCACCAAAAATGGAGCAACCTAGGTATTGCCAGACGATGGTATTGACTAGACGACCTCAAGTCAGGAGATTGATTGATGTCCTTCTCAGAACTTTTAGCTAAATCCCCTGGGTTTGACCTAAAAACCTTCCAATATCTCCAAGTAAGAAATTGGCTCCAGGCCTACCCTCTTACTCCTAGTTATCTCCCCCACCATACTGTATATTGACCTTCCTCAACAGTCCACTATCACTGAGAGGGGCCTTCTCTGTCTGGTGTCCATTCTTGTCAAATCAAACTTCCTGCTGGATAAATATGCGGTATACTGTTCTCCGGAAATGGGATTAAAAATTACAAAAACCCAATTTATAACAGCGCAAAATTTGCTGAGACAGTATTTTTACATAGCCTCCATTTTATTAGTTAGCTTCATTTCTATATACCTGAGAAATTCTATTTATTTAAAGGTAGCACAAAAGCTGAAGTTATTTTGTACTCTTATAAGCCAAGGCCACATAGGCCATGGCCTAGGGCACCACAGGATCAAGGGCGTGTGGGCAGCGGGCTATATTAGGGGGAAGGGTCACCTGGCTTTATATACTAGAGGGTAGGGGTCATCAGGATACCTATACTGTAGGGAAGAGGCAACAGGCTACCTATACTGGAGGGAGGATCAGGTCCGCACACCAGTCTCAAGATGCAGTGTTTCCTTTTATTGCATTTGTCAGCACAGAGTGACAATTGTTTTGGGACCTTAAAGATAACCTGTATCAAAAAAAAGTTCCCCTGGGGGGTACTCACCTCGGGAGGGGGAAGCCTCAGGGTCCCAATGAGGCTTCCCCCTCCCCTGTAGCTGCAGGCAGTCCAGCGCTGGCTCCCCCAGAGTGTACCGGAATCCTCCCTCAACAAGCCTGATAAGTGCTGATTTATTTACCTTTCCTGGCTCCAGCAGGGGCGGGGGCGGGGGCAGGAGCAGAGGCGGGACGAGGTCCTCCAGCACCCAAGGCTGAGACACTAAAGTGCGCCCTTCCATCCCTCCCACCCCAACCGTCACACACTGATTGCTATTAGACAAAGAGGCACCCCACCCAGATCCCCCAACACCTTAATCTCTAGTTATCTGGCTTGCAGTCACTGCCGTGTATCCCCTTTTCTTATTTCTCTCTGCTTCAAACACAATACGGGAATGCAAGCTGAGTGAGTTGTGTGCCCCCTACTACACTGCACCCTGAGGCTGGAGCCTCTCTCGCCTCTGCCTTGGCCCGGCCCTGGGCAGGAGACTTGTGCCTGCGCAGTAGAGCGGGCCGACAGAGATCAGCTATTTCCGCCTATCTCCAAGGCGGAGAGCCGATACTGCGCCTGCGCTGGAGCCAGGAAGGTAAATATTTACATCCCCGCTGTTCGGGGAGCTTTATCTCCGTCACCGTGGGACCGAGGAGGACGAGGGAAGCCTCAATAGGATTCGGAGACTTCCCCCACCCCAGGTGAGTACCCCCCAGGGGAGGTTTTTCTCAATACAGGTTTTCTTTAAGAGGTCCCCTTCATCAGAAAAAGTGCAAACTTATGTTTGCACTTTTTCTGATGAAGGGGATCCTCTTAAAGAGAACCCGAGGTGTGTTTAAAGAATGTTATCTGCATACAGAGGCTGGATCTGCCTATACAGCCCAGCCTCTGTTGCTATCCCAAACTCCACTAGGGTCCCCCTGCACTCTGCAATCCCTCATAAATTACAGCCGTGCTGTGAGGCTGTGTTTACATCTGTAGTGTCAGTCTCAGCTGCTCCCCCGCCTCCTGCATAGCTCCGGTCCCTGCCCCCGTCTATTCCCTCCAATCAGCAGGGAGGGAAGGGATGCAGGCGGGGACTGGAGTTCTGCAGGAGGCGGGGCGAGCAGCAGACTGACACTATAGAGATAAACACAGCCAGCTCTGACAAGCTGTTTGTCAGCAGCATGGCTGTGATTTATGAGGGATTGCAGAGTGCAGGGGGACCTTAGGGGGGTTTGGGATAGCAACAGAGGCTGGGCTGTATAGGCAGATTCAGCCTCTGTATGCAGATAATATTCTTCACACCCACCTCGGGTTCTCTTTAAGGCCCGAAACAATTGTCAATCTGTGCTGACAAATGCGATAAAAGGAAACGCTGCATCTTGAGACTGGTGTGCGGACCTGATCCTACTAGCACTTGATGACTGTACGGTGACGTGGCTTAGCACCCAAGCCCAGCACCCACTATATGGGTAAGGTTTGCCACATCAATATATTGCAGGGAAGGGGACTACCTATACTGAAATGGGGCAGCTGCTGACAGTGGCCTTGGGCGGTGAAGAGTACAAATCCAGCCCTGCTTATAACTGCGAGGTGTACACGGTCCTAGTTACAGATGTTTTACGCTACAATGGCTCGCCATACATTCTGGGCGTACTGCCAACATAGGAAGTAGCTTAACCACAGTAAAGTCACACCTGCATGTCATTTCCTTGTTCAATATTGTATTATTTTGTATAAGTTTCTGCAATATCTATACACTGTCATATATTACTACGCATGTGCAAATGTTCTTTTCCTTTATTATAATTTTTTGGGTTTTGCCCTTTATAAGCAAGGGGTGTAATAAAGATTTTTGTTCCGCTTATTCTTCTCCTGACAAATTGTGTCTGCGTGTATTTCATATAAGTGGACCCATAGCATGCTATGCTGTCATGGTTTAAATCATATGACATTAAGACTTTTCTGTAGTGTGATATAATAGTTAAATATAAGTTAAATAAAGTTAAACAAACACCTATCACACTGTATAAAACATATATAGATACTTCAAAAAAATTTTTTTTTTTTACAAATGGTACACATCTCTAGGCTATTTGCTAGTTTTTCTTCCAGATACTCATCTCAATGTTGGAGAGAATGCAGGCATATGAGCACTATATATCATATTCTCTGGGAATGTCCAAAGCTCAAAGGTTTATGGTCTAAGGTATTATTATTGATTTGTATAGCGCCAGCATTTTCCATGTCGCTGTACAACAGCATTCAGGGTATAACAATACAAAATAAACAATACAACAGTTAATACAAGGCAAGAGTGGATAACAGCTAATGCAGTGAACAAATTAATTACATATTTTTACACAGGGGTGGGGGGTATGTACACCCATTACACAGCATTGTGAGACAAAAGGGGAAGAGAGTATTTGCCAAAAGACCTTACAGTCTAAAGGTTTAAGGTATAGGACAGCAGGTATCACAATTACTCACAAATATTATGCACATAAATCTGAACCTGTCCCCAGAATTAGCTGTTTTCCTAATAGTGGCTGGATGGTGTAAGGTGGCTGGATGGTGTAATGGTTAAGGGCTCTGCCTCTGACGCAGGAGACCCGGGTTCGAATCTCGGCTCTGCCTGTTCAGTAAGCCAGCACCTATTCAGTAGGAGACCTTAGGCAAGTCTCCCTAACACTGCTACTGCGCGTCCTAGTGGCTGCAGCTCTGACGCTTTGAGTCCGCCAGGAGAAAAGCGTAATATAAATGTTATTTGTCTTGTCTTGTCTAATAGGACTCAACAACTTCTAATTAACATTTAGGAAAGCATTTAGACAGAATCTCCTGGCAAACTGGGCATCCAAAGACGTACCCTCTATCCATAGCCCTGTCCAATTAACTCAATGCAAATTGAATTTGACCTAAAATCACCTTACCCTCTAAAATATGTTGAACTCCCTTTTGATTGAACTATGCAACTTCGTTCTATAGAAACACTATCAGCCTCAATGTGTAGAATATTTATAAAACCCTCAATTTATATATGGAAAAGTTCCTTCTCCTGTTAGTCATGGGTATTGGTATCATGTTGGCTCCCGTTCTCCTTCCTTTCCTCCCCCATTACCCTTCACTGATGAGGCAAATGGCCTTGAGTCGACCACCTGACAATGTTAGGAGAATACAGGGTTCATGGTTGACGTGCTACTAAACACTGGTCGATTGCCACCAGATCGACCAACAGATAGATCCCTCTCTGATTGAATCTAATCAGAGAGGGATCTAATGGCTGCCCATACACTGCACACAGATTTTGAATCAATTTCAGCATGAAATCTATTCACAATCTGTGGAGCTGCCGCTCTCACCTGCCTTATCACTCCAGCTCCCCCCTAGCAGCAATACATTACCTGTTACGCTAGCGCGAATCCCCGGGTCCGTATTGTTCCTTTCTCCAGCTGGCCTTCTTCATCTTCTCTGCACTTTCTGTCCCGTCCTGTCAGAAGGGAAATTTCAAACAGTAGAGTGCGCTCTACTGTTTGAACTTCCCCTTCTCACAGGACGGGACAGGAAGTGCAGAGAAGATGATGAAGGCCAATCAGAGAAAGGAACTGCATGGACCCAGGGACTTGCGCCAGCGGGACAGGTGAGATTATTGCTGCATCGGTTTTCGCCAAATCAAACGCTGCTTACAACGCGCTCCCGATCCGCCAGCGATCGAGCAAAATTTTCAGCCTGGACAGATCAACGGAATTGAACGATTTTGGATGGAAATCGGTCGATCAGTCCGCGTTTGCGTTATTGATTTCACAGCAGATTCGATCACAGTGATTGAATCTGCTGTCTATTGGTGGGAAATCAAGGTAGTGTATGGGCACCTTAAGCGTGTAACATAGTTATTTTTGCTACCTTTTTCTAGACAACCCATATGGGTTCAAAGTTATCAATCTGTTATCTTGCACTGTTGTTGTTGTCCTTAAACATCTGTATAGTTACCTACAAAGGTCTTTGTTACGGACGAGCTGTGAAAAAAACGTAATCGCAATCGGTTTTCTGCACCGAATGTGATTAATGGCACAATCCCAATTGTATGTGTGGGTATAGCAGAATGCAAATCACTTGGGGTTGCTTGTTTGCTGACATTTGTGTCTTTGAAACCTGGCTATTCTAGAAGATAGCAGAGCTCTATTTATGGGATTACATTTGTTCTCTGATCAGGCCAATGTTTGTGTTTAATTAACTAGAACAAAAGGAGTTTCCCTTCATTGGCAGATAGCAGCTAGTTGCACTGCTGGGAATATACGGCTCAATTCTGAGCCATTAAGTTGGCTCGATAGATAATTTCCGACATGTCCAATCTCCCACCCGATCGTTTCGCTGCTGGATTCCGGATTGAAGTGAATGGAAAAAAGTAAAAAGAAGCGGAAGATAAGAGAATTGAATGCGGAATAAAGCGGCAAAACGATCGAGCGGGAGAATCGAGCAGCAAAATCAAGCCGTGTATGCCCAGCATAAGGGCCCATTTCCACTGGTGTTTAGGATGTGAGGCAATCGCCGCATTGCCTCGCATCCCTCTGCAAGTACTTCCGGTTGTCTTCCGTACAACCGGATGCAGCATCATAAGGCTTCCCGTCAGCGGCTATGGGGACTCGGATCAGTAAAGGAAGCCAGCAGCAGCTAACCCAGCAGGGAATAGGCTTACTGGAGACAGGCTGGCACCGCTAACTGTAATTTAACCACTTAATGACATGCTGACTTATAAAAACATCCTGCTAGAGCCTCTTAATGGCTTCAGGACGTTTTTATAAGTCAGACAGTGCTGCTGACGCTATGCGCGTGCACGTGTGCGCTCCCATGGGTGCACGTGCCCACTCCCACACGTGCACGTGAAAATAATGAAAAAAAAAAACACCAAAGAAAAAATACACCTTTATTTCCAAATAATATATTGTCACCAAACTTTGTACTAGGGACATAAATAAAATCTTGTGATAACCAGGACAAATAGGCAGATTAAATGTGTGGGTTTTATGTACAATAGCAGTGTTTATATTGAAACCATAGGGAATGAAATTGGAGAAATAGTGTATTTTCTATTTTTTTCCTTGTATTTCCCTTTAAAATGCATAGAAAATAAAGTAATTACTAAAAACAAATATCAACCCCAAAAAGCCCAATTGGTGGTGAAAAAAACAAGATATAGATCATTTCATTGTGATTAGTAGTGATTAAGCTATTGGCAAATAAAAGGGATGAACACGGAAAGGTGAAAATCGCTCTTGTCCATTAGGGTAAAAATCGCCTTGGGGTGAAGTGGTTAATTAGTTATATTGCATTTATAATAGAAAGACTTTAAGTCATTTATTTGTCTTAGCTACAAAACCTGCTTTTCAGCCAAACACAAAAAACCCTAGCTTTTTGAAGATCCGCTACTCGGAAGTATTGTATCGTTATAGTCAGAATAGTGTGTTCTAACCGTTTTATTCACAGGTTTTAGAATCGGTGAGAATAGGTCCTCTGTCCTCTACAGAGGTGGTGGCAGCTTTGTACCCTGAAATATTGTGTAGTTTTTGTTTCTGTAGCTCACATGCTTCCTCCTAGCCTGTCTGCTGCCCAATTCCAGCGGTTTCAGCCCTTCGATTGCCTCTACAAGGTTGGACGGTCTGTGGGTTGAAATAGGTTGGAAGACATTGAGCGGTCCGGCCACTAGGGGGTGTGTGACAGTCTTGTTCTTTGTTTTGTTTTTTTCCTATTCGTTTTGCGGGAGGTATGATTTCTCCTATGTATCAGATCTTGGTGTTTGCTGTGGTTTCCAATACCACAATACCTTCAATTGTAATTGTGAGGCTCCAACTCAGCTTATGTTAACTGTTCTACTTTGAAAATGCAATTTAATAAAAACTTATTGATAAAAAAAATAATAATAATAATTTAGCCAGTTCTTCACTGCTCTTTGAAACATAATTGTATTGTGTCTGCAGCACCCTGTCAAAATCACGACTGTAGGAGTCACAGATATTATTCAAAAAACATCAGAACTACAACTAAGCTGCTGATCTCGTGTGTGGGTTATGTTTCCACATGTGGTGGCAGATATGCATTTCTGTGTAAGGAAATGTTGCCCTCAACACCCCTTCTCAGCTGGTTGGTGTTTAGATTACTGTTCACATTGATGGAAGATGTATGTGGTGGGCGAGAAGCTATGTACTCGCCTCGCGATCCATGGAGAAAGGTCCAGTGACGTCTCCGCGACGATGAGCACTCCCCCGATGCATCGTCTGGCTAGCAAGTATGCGCAACGTCACGCGACGTTACATGACGGGTGCGAACGAGACTTAAAGCGATCACGGTACTTTGCTCAGGAGTCATCGGGGATCTTAAAGATTCGATCCACCCTGATGGTCGTTATCATTGCGTAAAGCTAAGCGACATTCAAATGATCGTGTGCTTGTACCCATGTCACGAGGTCGTGTAAACAACGGCTCGTCACTCAAAAAATCACCTGTCTGGAAAATTGTTGGAAAAATTGCTAGGTGAGTATGGGCCTTCAGAGGATAACAATCTCAGGAAAGTGTCCACCACACCGTGAAATAGTGAGCATGCCAATAGGGCTTCTGTATCGTTCCTCAATGTAAAATTGCAGGAAATTGCAATGAGTTTGAGAATTTCATCATCTATAGTGAATAATGTAATTCAAAGAATCCTGAGAAATTTCTCTTTCCAAGAAGTAAAGGTACCCAAACATTACTCAGTTTGCAGCATGGTTATCCGACCGATTCAATCATAATGATTGTATCTGGCAGAGATTGATGCCGCAGCGTGCCCGCCTGATTGTCTCGTTGAAACAATTGATCCAGCATGCTGGTAAGATCTCGCTCGAGAGGGGACATGCTGTTGGTACAGTATAAACTCATTATAATAAACTCGGGTATGGTAAACATTCTGGTATAGTAAACTACCTCTCCAGGTCCCAGCCAATCTCCATTATAAGTCTATCAGAGCCTAGTATAATAAACCTAGGTATAACAAAACGTCTGTTCTAGTAAACATTTTTTTGGCCCCTATGTGACGCTGACTCTGAATATAGTTTAAAGGGGGCGGTGCATGCGTCATATGTCAGTGTGAAACCCATGGTCTGCTGCTCTCTTCAGGCTGGCTGCAAGTGAGCTGATGTCTGATAACATTTGTAAGACAAGAAGAATGGCACTGGTGCTGGATATACAGTACTGTACAAATAAGCATCCTGGGGAAAATGAGGAATAATGTGAATGTAAACAAAAAAGGATGCAGCGTTACCATTTCTACATTGCAATCACTGATAAAAGTATAGTCACAGTTCTCCCACGGTATTATACGCCCTCCCGGGTATCTCTTCCCTTGTTAGCAATGACACTCCTGTTAGTATGTGGAGCACAGTAAGGGCTACTTTCACTTGTAGTGCAGATCAGAGTGGGCCATCTCGCTGTAAAACTGAGGAGAGTGCAGAGAAGAGTGCTAAGTTCCTCCCGCGGAGGTATCGGAGCCACTCACAGGAAGCGAGTGGCTACTTACCTCTAATCAGTGACAGCTGCAATTATTAAGAAGCCCTGGATTCTGTACCAGCAATGTGTCCAGCATGGCTATGGTATACTTATCCTTGTAGTCCACCAAATGTGCAAGTGCTTGTACTGTACCTCCAATGGAAAGACAGTGTTTCTCCTTTGCAGAATAAAATGTACCAGGACATGCTTGGACATTTCTAGGACAATTTCTGATATAGTAAACTTCTTATATAGTAAACCACTTTTCCTGGTCCCTTGGAGTTTACTATAACAAGTTTATACTGTAGCAGTGTTTCATTTCCCAATGACCAATGGACCCCTCTCCAGTCCACCCCATGTAAAATATGTACCCCCAGGTAAGTGTTGAGTGTTGAAGGTTCACCTGTCCATTGGCGCGGTTCTTCCTGTGTACATCGCCTTTCTCCATGGGCGCTAGGGGTGCCTGTACCACTTGACATCACTGCATGTACGTGACGTCAGTACATGTGGTGGGGTCACGGGATACTAGCGCCTCTGGCAGCCATGGAGAAAGACAAGGGACACAGGAAGAGCTGCGCCAACAGACAGGTGAGCATGCAGCACACTCCTTGGGACTGGGGGGGGGGGTACAAAATATATGGGGAGACCTGGGGGGCGGCTGCAGAGATTTCCAATAGATTTCATGCTGAAATCTGTTTGCATTACACTGGCAGCAATAGTTCCCTCTCTGATCGGCTCTATCTTATGGTTGAATCTGCTAACCATCTGCCAGCATATGGCCATTGGCCACCTTAAAGAGACACTGAAGCGAGAATAAATCTCGCTTCAGAGCTCATAGTTAGATAAACGCCGCTATCCCGCAGCTAAACGGGGGTCCCTTCACCCCCAAATCCCCCCCGCAAAATCAACGACCAAATTGCTCAAAGATTTTGCTGCTCCTAGAGGCAGGGCTAACGGCTGCAGCCCTGCCTCTAGTCGCGTCTATCAGCGGCGCATCGCCGCCTCTCCCCCGCCCCTCTCAGTGAAGACAGAGAGGCGGGGGAGAGGCGGAGATACGCGCTGACAGACGCACGTGGGGCAGGGCTGCGGCGGTTAGCCCTGCCTCAATCAGGAAGTGATCCCCCGCTGCTCGGAGGGGATTTGTGAGGTAAGGGACCCCCGTTTAGCGGCGCGATAGCTCTGAAGCGAGATTTATTCTCGCTTTAGAGTCTCTTTAGGGCTGAAAGCAAATGCTGGATGACACCCTCGGGTGGTACTGTATTACTGACACAATCCTGTATGCACTAATAAACTGAAGTTAAAAGGCAATTACAATCTGACATAATACAATGAAAATCTGTTTTCATTTTCTTTATTGCCCATACAGTTGTGATTTTACATACAGTAGATGACATTTTTTGTGTACAAAAGCTCCCTGGTCTTAAAATAGTATTGTTAGGAGCGGTCATTGATTGGAAATAGTACATATGGTACAGTAATTAAACTTATTTCATAATTGTTGTTGGTGAAAAAACTAAGATGTTCTGTGGTTATGAAAAGCTGTTCAGGTTGAAGACTGAACAAAACACAGAGCAGTTAGTGTTCAAGGAACATACTGCTTACTTCTGCAGCTGCAGTAGCAGCGATCTGATAAGAGTTCTCTGCAGTAAAACATGCAGCCCATATGCAATTAACTTTTTCTCCAAGGTGTTATTCACAATTTGTCAATATAATGCCTTTTAAGCTATCATCAGCAAGAAACTCAAAGTAATTTGAATAGTTCTTTTCATTCACTTGTTTAATTCTTTTATCAATTGCAAAGTGCTGAATAGTTATTTTATAGAGAACAGTGTTCACCCCAGGATCTTTTAGCCGGGAGCTCCACCTGGCTAATTTTGGTGAGGAGGACCTGTCTGTCATCGGCTCACTTCCTCCTATGCTCTAAGCAGAGTTGCACCAGCCCTGCATTCCCCCATCGTGCACCACCAGCTACTTACAAATTCATTAATTTTTTCATGGGAAAGAATTCTGGGAATAACGCTGGAGAAGATGAAAAATTATCTCCCAGTTGAAAACTCAGGAGAAAAAATTAATTGCAAAGGAGCCACAGTCTGTTCTCAATGTTCCCTGCAAAGTGAAAAATTTACTCTGATAAGCCTCCGAGTAAAGTACAGGGTATCCAGTGTGTCGAGATTCAGGTGTTGAGCTCCAGTGACGGGAAGAGAAAAGAGACAGAGAAAACCAGGAACGCCAATATGGTGTACTATTCAAACACTCCTTACAGACTCCGGTAGTTCCTAAGCAACCACTGTTTCAAGCATGTGGAGAAATCAGTCTTCGGCTCCCTGCACATTGCAAATCAGTTTTGCGATTCCGATTCTGTTTCTGATTTGCAATTCAGATTTTCCCTGAATGCAGTCAACAGAAAAACGGATCAAAAAACGCAGCATGCAGTAACGATTAAAAATTGGAATCGGATGTAAAAACCGATTAAAAATCGGAATCGGATGCAGTGTGCAGGGAGCCTTCATTCCGTAGTTATGTCCTCTTCTGGACTTGGGCTGCACTGCAACAGAAAAGGTCCACTGGATGTCGGTTACAGGGATTACCCCTAGAGAGGGAACTAGATTATACTGGGTGGGAGGAGGTACTCCAGTGTGCGGTAATAGTATTATTATTTATTGTATTTATAAAGCGCCAACATATTATGCAGCGCGAGTAAGGAACTGTCTTACCTTGAATAGGTTTAAGAATTAATTTATTGGACACCAAAACAAAAAATGCGTTTCTCAGGATTCCCCCGATTTTAGTTTAATAAAACAAAGTCTCTGTTATCTGCAGATTTGAGCGCCTGTAGACTAACAGAGACACTGATTTATAAACCCAAAGAAGTGGGTAAATCCCCAAAAAATGTGGTGTTTTTGGTGTCCATTTGTCCAATAAATTAATTGTTAAACCTAAATATCGAGGTAAGACTGTTCCTTCCTGTTATTTTTGTCAATTGAAACACTCCCCAACCTTGTATACCCTCTCAGTAAAGGTCAATACGCATACTAGAGTCTTCTTGGCCAAGGCAGCTGTTCGGGTCTATCTCTCCTGAGAATCTAATGGGAATACCACTTCTTGCCAAGCACGTTATTGTACTTCTCACACCGAGAGTCGGAAGTTGCTCCGTCATGCAGTGCAGTCATCCTTCTTCCACCATCCTCAATAGTGACAGAAGGAGACAGCACAAAATATTATGTCAGCTGCATGCTGAAACTCTGGCCAGATACTATGGATTTAGGTCTTGTCCCAAAAGCTTGAAAGTTCACATCCGTCTTTTTATGATTCCACTTTTAAATTAAACATAGGCTAAAAACTGGAACAAACCAGCATTTGCAGCTATGTTTCACCAGATTACATATTTATCAGATTACAATATTTATCATGGCCTTAATGTGATTTTATTTACAGTATAGGCACATCAGCAGTGGAAATACCAACAAAGGGTGAAGTTCATAGCATTGCATCTACGTCTGACATTCAGTAGTCCACTGCTCCAGAGCGCTCTTGAACTAAGACTGGGACGATAGTTAATCTTTCAGCAGGACAACAACCTTAAGCACACAAGGAAGATATCAAAGGAGCGGCTTCAGGAAGAAACATTGAATGTCCTTGAGTGGCCCAACCAGAGCCCAGACTTGAATCACATTGAACATCTCTGGAGAGATCTTCAAATCGCTGTGCATTGATGCTTCCCATCCAACCTGATAGTTTGAAAGAGCACCTGCAAAGAGAAATGGGCAAAACTGGCCAAGGATAGGTGTGCCAAGCTTGTGGCATCATAGTCATGAAGATTCAAGGCTGTAATTGCTGCCAAAGGTGCATCGACAAAGTATTGAACAAAGGCTGTGAATACTTACGTACATGTGATTTATCAGTTTGGCAGGGGGCACACTTGACTGTTTTCGTACGCGTTTTCTGCACAGAAAAACTGAGAACTCATGTTAATTAATGGTCTAGTTCGTATGCAGAAAAAAAACTGACATTCTGCATCATGATTCTGCACATTTTGTGAGTTTTATGTATCAATTACATTAGCTGCAGTGAAAAAAAGTGCGCGTTTTCCTGCATAGAAACACACTTCGTTTGCAGAAAACGTACAGAAAACCGAAAGACAAGTGTGTCCCCTGCCTTTTTTTGTTTTGTTTTTATAAATTTGCCAGAACCTCAAGTAAACCTTTTTTCAAGTCATTATGGGATGTTGTGTGTAGAATTCTGAAGAAAAAATTAAAGTGGACCCAAATTAAAATTACAAGATTTCAGAAATAAAATCTATTTTCTAAATTATAATAATAAATAGCAGCCTTTTTTTCAGCAGCATGGTGACAAATACAGGGAGTGCAGAATTATTAGGCAAATGAGTATTTTGACCACATCATCCTCTTTATGCATATTGTCTTACTCCAAGCTGTATAGGCTCGAAAGCCTACTACCAATTATGCATATTAGGTGATGTGAATATCTGTAATGAGAAGGGGTGTGGTCTAATGACATCAACACCCTATATCAGGTGTGCATAATTATTAGGCAACTTCCTTTCCTTTGGCAAAATGGGTCAAAAGAAGGACTTGACAGGCTCAGAAAAGTCAAAAATAGTGAGATATCTTGCAGAGGGATGCAGCACTCTTAAAATTGCAAAGCTTCTGAAGCGTGATCATCGAATAATCAAGCATTTCATTCAAAATAGTCAACAGGGTCACAAGAAGCGTGTGGAAAAACCAAGGCGCAAAATAACTGCCCATGAACTGAGAAAAGTCAAGCGTGCAGCTGCCAAGATGCCACTTGTCACCAGTTTGGCCATATTTCAGAGCTGCAACATCACTGGAGTGCCCAAAAGCACAAGGTGTGCAATACTCAGAGACATGGCCAAGGTAAGAAAGGCTGAAAGACGACCACCACTGAACAAGACACACAAGCTGAATCGTCAAGACTGGGCCAAGAAATATCTCAAGACTGATTTTTCTAAGGTTTTATGGACTGATGAAATGAGAGTGAGTCTTGATGGGCCAAATGGATGGGCCCGTGGCTGGATTGGTAAAGGGCAGAGAGCTCCAGTCCGACTCAGACGCCAGCAAGGTGGAGGTGGAGTACTGGTTTGGGCTGGTATCATCAAAGATGAGCTTGTGGGGCCTTTCGGGTTGAGGATGGAGTCAAGCTCAACTCCCAGTCCTACTGCCAGTTTCTGGAAGACACCTTCTTCAAGCAGTGGTACAGGAAGAAGTCTGCATCCTTCAAGAAAAACATGATTTTCATGCAGGACAATGCTCCATCACACGCGTCCAAGTACTCCACAGCATGGCTGGCAAGAAAGGGTATAAAAGAAGAAAAACTAATGACATGGCCTCCTTGTTCACCTGATCTGAACCCCATTGAGAACCTGTGGTCCATCATAAAATGTGAGATTTACAAGGAGAGAAAACAGTACACCTCTCTGAACAGTGTCTGGGAGGCTGTGGTTGCTGCTGCACGCAATGTTGATGGTGAACAGATCAAAACACTGACAGAATCCATGGATGGCAGGCTTTTGTGTGTCCTTGCAAAGAAAGGTGGCTATATTGGTCACTGATTTGTTTTTGTTTTTGAATGTCAGAAATGTATATTTGTGACTGTTGAGATGTTATATTGGTTTCACTGGTAAAAATAAATAATTGAAATGGGTATATATTTGTTTTTTGTTAAGTTGCCTAATAATTTTGCACAGTAATAGTCACCTGCACACACAGATATCCCCCTAAAATAGCTAAAACTAAAAACAAACTAAAAACTACTTTCAAAAATATTCAGCTTTGATATTAATTCATTTTTGGGTTCATTGAGAACATGGTTGTTGTTTAATAATAAAATTATTCATTAAATGTATTCCTCAAAAATACAACTTGCCTAATAATTCTGCACTCCCTGTATAAAATATTTTACATTTATTGGAGGAACCCCTTCCTTTCCTTTCATATTGCCGGGACAGAATCCGGCAAACTGGTGAAGTAGGTGGTGTCCAGCAATGGAGGAATTGCTAATGGCTGCCACCTGTATAACCCTAGTTATGAAAAGAGAAGGGTGAAAAGCATGCACTGAAATGCTCATAGGCTTGAAGGAGTGTTTATTTATCTTTGTTTATGTCAGAGTGGTGCAACTAAATATTGTGAATTAAAAAAAAAATGTTTGGTTTGGGTCCACTTTAATTTAATCCATCTTGGAATAAGGCTGTAACATAACAAAATGTGGAAAAAGTGATGCACTGTGAATACGATTCTAAGAATTTTTTTTTTTTTTTGACAACACAAAGAAAAATAGTATGTGCTATGAGAAAATAAGAATAGATAAATAAAAGAGTAAAAAAATCCTCTAACCCTGTCAGTGTGGTGTAGAAAAAGTACCTCATGCAGCATGGGAGGAATCATGTTTACTATTGGAACGCAGAACTTGAAGAGTCTTTTATTACCTTAAAGGCACGCCCCTTTTTCATATAGATCACGAGTTTATCCAGATCGCTTAGCGCCGTTTCACACTGAAAATTGCTGCAAAAATCAGTGCTATGTTGCCACAGTTCTATTTGCAATTCTCTTTCAGGGAGCGATTCTCGTTCCCTGAATAAGAATTGCAAACGCAATCGCAATAACATTTTGCTGCAATTTTCTGTATGAAACAGACTGGTATTCTCTCTGTGTTATTTTATGATATTTCTGCTATTTCTCTGCTCTCCACTAGGCTGCTATGCCAGTGCTGTATCTGATCCTGTGCCTGATCAGGTTTTCTACAGTATTATAGTATGCTATTTATAAGTCCAACTATCTCAGCAGTCGTCGGGTAGGGAGGTGACCCACCAAAATACCTCTGTGCCAAATTTTAGCCCCCCTGTCCCGCTGGTTCCTGAGAAAGGGTATACTGAAGCTTTTTTTTTAACAATTAGTTTTTATTGTGTTTTGAGGATATAACAACAAGGTTGCTTTTATGTAGTCAATACAACATTACAACAGTGTGAAGAGTGTCAGTTGGAAATGTATTTGTAAGAACATAAAACGGATCATATATCTAACAAGGAATAGAAAAAGAAAAAATAACAGTGCTTACCAACCAACCTTCCATTATTAGGTTATTTAAGAGGAACTGCAGTGAAAATAAACATAATGAAAAAAAGTGCTTAATTTATATAATAGTTATTTATACATGATTTAGTCAGTGTTTGCCCATTACCATGACCTCTCCCTGATTTACATTTTCTGAAATGTATCACATCTTTACTGCTGGCAGGTGATGTCTGAGGTAGGAGATGCTGCTTTTTTGGCAGCTGGAAGCAGTTATTTCCCACAGTGCAACAAGGCTTCCATAGCGTGATGTCAGTACCTAGGTGCTCACATCACACTGTGGGAGGGGTTTCATGACAATATCAGCCATACAGAGCCCCTGATGATCCTTTTGAGAAAAGGTAAAGATTTCTCATGGGAAAGGGGGCATCAGCTACTGATTGGGATGAAGTTAAATCCTTGGTTACAGTTCCTCTTTAACCACTTCCCCTTTAAACTTTTTAATATGCATGTCAAGAGGGTATATTATTTTTTAAATTATGGGCTTGTAAATAGTGATGGACGCAAAACTGAAAAAAAAAATTTACCTTTATTTCCCCAAAAAATATTGGCGCCATAAGTTGTTATAGGGCTGTCCCTCTTCCCTCTGCATGTGGTTTACTGGTAAGCCTTTCTTTCATGGAGCACTTTATCTTGTGAGAGTTCAGGGATTTCTCTCTTCCTAACATCTTGGCACTCATTAAAGCACAGGACACTTTGTGTTACATGCAGTTGTTTTTCACTAGTATTTGGCTCATAAATTTTTTTGTGTAATTGTTTTTTTGATGAATTGTCTTCATTGGATATTTGTTGTATTGCGATTTTGCACATTTTTCAGCATATAGCACTGAGCACTTTAGCAGTTTATCCAGTTAGGTTCTATTATTACCACTGTGTATTGCTACAGCTATACATGTATAGAGGGTACTACAGACTGGCAGTTTGATTGAGGGATTTTTATCATATTGTTTTAATTGTTTTTAAGGGATACGTCCCAAATAAACTTTGTAATTATTTCTCATTGATTTATATGTGTTGGAGTATCTTTTTGCAACATTAGGGCAGGTTTAGCCCTTTAAACCTTTCTAAAGGTATATTTTTCTTTGGGAATTATACATTGTTATAGGGACATAATTTAAATGGTGTAATAACTGGGACAAATGGACAAATAAAATACAAGTGTTTTAATTGTGGTAGCATGTTTTATTCTAAAATTATAATGGCCGACATCTGAGAAATAATGTTTTAAATTTTTCATAATATTCCTGTTAAAAATGCATTCAGAAAAAAAAATTCTTAACAAAACTTATTGTTGTAATAAGTAGTGATAAAGTAATTGGCGAATAAATGGGCACTGAAATGATGCACAAGGTAAAAAAACCCTGAAGGCTGAAGTGGTCAAGGTAGGTAACCTTGTAAACCAAAACAGTGAAATGGAACATTAGTAGAGTTAGTGAAGTAGTCAATACTCTGTAATAAAATTAGTAAAGAGAGAACAAAACAAGAAATGAGAACATCAAAGATCCATAATGCCTCACAGATGATACACTCTATATTCAGTATTCAAATGTATTGTATTACATGGCAAGCCATCATATCTACACATCAACATTGTCATTATCCTGATTGTTTTTATTCTTTGTAAAATATTTCTCTTTGTTTTACCTGACTGTACCATTTCAATAATCACTTGTTTTATGTATCCTTACAAAATGACCTATTTAGTGGTTGATGCGATAGAAAAATATAAATGTGATGGAGGGAAGGATTGGTTTCCCTTCATGACTCTTGGCCACTCTTGCCATTTCTTAAAGGACAATTGTAATGAGAGGGATGTGGAGGCGGCCATATTTATTTTCTTTTAAGCAATAGCAGTTGCCTGGCTATCCTCTGTCTCTAATACTTTTAGCAGATCAGGTGCTTCTGACATTATTGTCAGATCTGACAAGATTAGCTGCATGCTTGTGTCTGGCTACTGGTGTAGTTTAGTAAGAAATAAATATGGCAGCCTCCATATACCTCTCACTTCAGTTGTCCTTTAGAGGAGAACTGTGAGAGATATATAGAGGCTGCCATATTGATTTCCTTTTAAGCAATACCAGTTGCGTGGCTGTCATGCTTACCCTCTACCTCTAATACTTTTAGCCACAGACCCTGAACAAGCATGCAGCAGATCAGGTGTTTCTGACATTTTTGTCAGATCTAGCTCAGCAGGGCTGCCAGGTAACTGGCATTGCTTAAAGCGGTATCATCACCATAAAAATCAAATTTCAACAGAAACTGGTCTGAGTATATTAAGTGATAAAGATGCTAATCCTGCATTCAAAACTTTCAAAACTTTTTCTGCTGTTATGATTTGGAGTTATCACATACTTAAGAAACACTGGCCCTTTAGTAGTCGTGCCAAAGAATTGCATGCTGGGGGTTCTTTTTATCTATAATCTATTCCTCCTCTTCCCTTTATTTCCCTGCCAGCTTCTTATCTGAAACCTAATCCCCTACTCACTTGTGTTTACAAGCAAGGCTGAGGTGACTCAGCGATTGGAGGAGACAAGAAAAAAAGTAAAGGGCAGTAATAACATCACGAGTTAGCCTTAAAGGGACTCCGAGCAGTGCAGAAACTATGGAAAGATGTGCATCATTTTAAAGCTCTCTTTCTCCTCTTTCCAATGATATATAAACCACCACCCTACGCCTTTTAGTTTTCGCTATTTTCGCGATTGAAATTGCCGCGGCCGCGATTTCGATCTTGCCATAGTTATATTGTATTACACAGGGCGACTTTTTCTCAAAGTCAGCAGCTGCATTCAGCAGAATGGAGCTGCTGACACTGGGGAAAGTGTCGTCCTGTGTAATACAATATAACTATGGCAAGATGGATATCATTTTAAAGCTCGCTTTCTCCTCTTTCTGACGACACCTAAATCGTTGCCCTACGCCTTTTAGTTTTCTCTATTTTCGCGATCGAAATCACGGCCGCGGCAATTTCAATCGCGAAAATAGCGAAAACTAAAAGACGCAGGGCGGTGGTTTATATATCATTGGAAAGAGGAGAAAGAGAGCTTTAAAATGATATGCATCTTTCCATAGTTTCTGCACTGCTCGGAGTCCCTTTAACTGTGGGCAAAAGACATGGCTCCCGCCAGGAACAGAATTCTTGTGATTTACTATATAACATTCACTGAAATCAAAACGTGGACAGTATAATACATGTGTTATGTAAGTAGATCAAGTATTTATCTACTTATATATGTGTTTTTTTCCCCCTGGGATAGTATGGCTGATCCTACCGCTTTAAAAGAAAATCAATATGGCAGCCTCCATTCACCTGTCACTACAGTTCTCCATTAAGACAGGGAGACAGCATAGGTAAAAGAGATGGGTAGTGGACATTCGCAAAATATATGCGCTAGGGTTCCAATCTGCTTGCAATTTCTCCAGCACTGATTAGAGTGTGATGGGGAGAAAAGTAGGGTCATATTGAAGCTATCTTGTGAAACAGTAGGGCTGAAGGGCTGCAGTTTGGCAAAGAGGTAGTTCAGCGGGTCCCACCCTACCCTCAAAATTTGAAGTATTATAGGAGGTACGATACTGAGATATCTGGCCTTACAAAACAGGAATTAGCTGCATGTGATGTCATTACCCACAAAGCTGGGCATCCAAAGCTGAATTTTCATCAAACCTAGGACTACACGTTACTGAGTGGGAGAGACTTCACCACTTTAGCTGGATTTCCATTGGCTGCAGTATTTATTCCCCTTTGAGAACTGCGCTTTTTTCAGACAAACCTGCCATCAGCTTCACATTGATGGTAAGTTAATTTCTACCTTACAGCTCTTCTTAAAGGCCTGGTGCACCCCAAAAACCGCTAGCAGATCCGCAAAATGCTAGCAGATTTTGAAACGCTTTTTCTTATTTTTCTGTAGCGTTTCACCTAGCATTTTGCGGTTTTGGGAAGCGTTTTTGGTGTAGTAGATTTCAGATATTGTTACAGTAACTGAACAGCTTCTGTAATAAAAACGCCTGCAAAACCGCTCTGAACTGCAGTTTTTCAGAGCGGTTTGCGGTTTTCCTATACTTTACATTGGAGGCAGAAACGCCTCAGCAATCCAAAATCTGCAGCAGCCCGGGAGTATGCGTTTCTGCAAAACGCCTCCCGCTCTGGTGTGCACCAGCCGGATCTGAAAACGCGACCGAACCGCTCTGGTGTGCACTAGGCCTAAATGTATTTCCTAATTAGAACCTTGTGTAAGGGAACAGTAATGGTGTTAACTGTGACCCAGTCCTACACTAATATGTAGATGAATGTTTAGGAGATGTCATTTTGCCTTTGCCATTTCAGAAATATATTATCATGCTGATGATGTGTTTGACAAGTGCACTGCACTCTTCCCTGTTGTAATATGTGGATGGATACTTGAGCAGACACTGTCCTCAAAAACGTTTGTCACTACAAAATGTAACAGTTACAATTAAATTCTTCCACACTTGGATTTATTTGAGAAGAGTTGAAATGAGTACAGACATATACTGTATTGAACCATCAGATATGAACAGTTTGCCTCTATCCTGTGTGAAAATAAAATATATAATATTACAATTTATTATCTGCATATTTCACAGTCAGTCCAAGGTAAAAATCAATACGCCATTAGAATAGCAGAGATCTAAAAAAAAAATTAGGCAACATATTACCCTCAAACAAATGTTATGAGCCAAAAAAAAAAAAACATTTAAAATTGAAGGACCTGCAAAAAGTATCATAGAAGACATGGGATTCCTTTTATTAGTAAATATAACATCTTGAGCTCTACAGTGTCTCATAAGACACATAATCTAATAGCTTAGCTTTAACCAAGACCATTTATCTCTTCTGAGATCTAAATGATATTTTACATGCCCATCATATAGCAAAGAACATTTCAAATTCAGCTACACTAATTGCAGAAATGAAAGACGGAAATCTCCCATGATCTTGTCCTGGAACTTGACAAGTGTAAAATGCGTAGTTAACATATAGGGACTGTGAGTTGTCCCACCTGCTACCTACAAGGGTATATAATCGTTTCTAAATAAAGCACACTTAGGCCTCTTTCACAATGGAGGCTGAAGGTGGTGAATTGTCAGCTGCTCCTGTGTAAGGATAAGTGAGAACAATTTCGTTGTTGGTGTGATCGGGGTCATGAGCCACAGCAGTGACGCTTACCTCACCTATATCACCCCCTCTAGCTGCTGCACAATGCTCTCCTTCTTCCTGACACTTCTGCCTTTGCTTCTAGAAGTTCAGCTGTCAGGCAGAAGCGTCATTGGGAAGATGTGGGTTGATTCATTAACCTCCCTGTCAGTAATCCCGAGCTTTGCTCTGGCTAGCCGCTCGGAGCTCTATGCAGAGCATAGCGGGCGCTTTTATTCACCTCCCGGGGGATCCAGACATTAGTAGCAGTTCTCCTTCCTGTCCTCTGAGGCTCTGAATCACTAAAGTGAGATCGCCGTCAGCAATCTCACAACAGTTACAGTGCCACCTGGAGGACGGAGGTAAAAGGGGCTGCTGAAGGCATTCTGACAGCATGATTTTTCCCCCCGATTTTTCGGGTCTGAAACATTTTAAAAAGACCGCAAAAATCCGGAAATAAGCATACCGCGGGTGGGTAATGATAGGAGCGGGAGTTATGTGCATAATGACAATCACCTGTGCGGGCTGGGTGGGGGGTCAATCTTACCTATCTGATGTCTTCTTCGGTTCGTCCCTTGGCGCCACCCACGATGCGGTCCACACGGCGGTAACGTGATTAGAAACACTTCTTCATTCCGGGTTGAAGGAGGAAGTGTTTGTACTCACGTGACGCGCGTGGGCCGCATCATGGGAGGTGCCGAGGGACGGACCGAAGAAGACGTCAGAGAGGGAAGATTGATCCCCCCCGCGCAGCCCGCACAGCTGATTGTAATTAACAGGGTGAAATCCGGATAGCAACTATTCGGGTTTCACCCGAATCCAGATTTGAGCATCCCTAGCGCTGACAACTACCTCGCACTCCTTGCTAATAACAGCCACACCACTGAACTCGCCGTGAGCCTAAGCGGGTCCAGTGGGTTTACCGACGTGATCCACACACTTTGATAGGTCCAGTAGGCTGTCTGTCCCTAGGAGAGTTGCATGCAGTGTGTCGGCAACATAAGGTAAGCTAATCCTCTCTGTTTAAAGGTGGCCACACACCATACAATTTTTTAAATATCTGTTCAATTTAAGAATTGCAATACATTTTTCTGACTGATTGTAACATTTCAAAAATATGACCAATGTACCAAACACCTATGTTCAATTTTTTCCTCAATTATGATAAAAATGATTGGAAACTCAGAGAAAATTGCTAGTGTGTGTATATTAATAAATTAACAATCCAGCACACACCATACAATCTTTAGTAGAGATTGAAGAGAAATATCTGGCATTCCGGATCGATTTAAATCGAAAAAAACGGGAAATCCGATCGGATTTTTCAGTCGAATGAAAAAAAGCTTTCGATTTTTTCGAGAGATACGATCGTTTTTATCGAATTACTGTAAAATCGGATCATTTTATTGTATCGTGTGTGGCCACCTTTAACCTGTACCCCCATGCACATCGTGACAGTTTCCCCCGAAACGGTTCTTGCTCATTGCTTGCTCCCATGCACTGGCCGGGCGATGGAGAGGCAGCCCTCTCCAGCCGATGTCACATTACACGGCCATGCTCAGACACCACATGTTAAATTTTTTTTTGAGCCAAATAAAACCACTGTGTAAAATGATGTTATGCATGCTGTTACAAACACTGCCATTCAGTTGCACGACACTGCAACCAAAAGCCACTCGTAGTCAGCAGCTGGGAGGCTCAACTGCCTGACAAGCGTCCAGTTCAGTCTCTTGTGTGAAAGAGGTCAAGGTGTCAAATATATAAATAGAGCTATTTATTTCTAGTTCATTTTTAAATAAATCTATAGATGCGGACTCTGTGCACAGGTGCAATGCATTCTGCTGCATTTTAATGCTGAGGACGATAACACATATGAAAATATGTGAAAGCACTCAGAAATGTGCAAAAGCGCACTTCAGTGTAGGTTTCTTAGTTTTCACTAATGTTGATCCTGAGGAAAATGATCTGATCATTGGTGTTTTACAGATCTTTAAAAATAAAAGGGATGATAGAGGAAAAGGATGCGTAGATGCCAGTTTGTACTGTGGCAACAAAACATACCCCACCTTTGTAACAGGAAACTTTGACCTATTTATACAAGGGGCAAGAATGCAGAAATGTGGATCCAGGAGCGCCATATAAAGCGTGTACAGTTTAGTGTGCCTTGCTCCTCTCCCCGGTACCAAGGGGTCACTGTAATGCAAGCTCTTGAAAGGACCGGCACCACACAATGTATTATAGCTCAGTGAGATTTATTGCAGCATAGAGCAGTGTTCTCCCCAGAATATTTTTTTCCAGCCAGGTGGCATGAAAAAGGTGACGGGTGGGGAGAGATGAGAGAATGCAGGGCCGGTGCTTCTGTGCACAACTGCTTACAGCACAGGAGGAGGTGAGCCGATGACAGCCGGGTGCTCACCAAAACTATCCAGGTGGAGCAACCCGGCTAAAAGAGCCTGGGGAGAACACTGATAGAGCAGTAACAAGCAATGACAGCCTGCTGTTTTGGCCTATTGGACTTTGTCAAGTTGCACAAAAAGTCATTCCACCATTCCATTCCAGGTGGAATTACTTTTTGTGCAACTTGACAAAGGCCAATAGGCCAAAACAGAGGGTTGTCATTGCTTGTTATTGCTCTATGCTGCAATAAATCTCAATGAGCTATAATACATTGTGTGGTGCCGGCCGCTTAAAGAGCATACAAGGGGCAATAAAAACTAAAGCAGATGTAGAGCAGTTATCCACAGTCAATGATCACAACCTTATTCCACTCAAAAACCTAAATCTGATTGGCTGCTCCGAGCAACTACACCCCTTTTGCTCCACACTTCCTTGCACTAGTCTTGATAAATCTGCCCAGAATTTCCATGTGCTTGTTTCACCCATGGCAAATCTGCGAAAGTAGGTGCAGTGATCAGGACACGGCGAGCTGAACCATAATCAGTACACTCAGTGGGGTAGCGTAGGAGCTCTGGGCCCCAGGGCAATTTTTACATTGGGCATCCTCAAGCACTCTATACAAAACAATTGATATGGAGCATCGAAACCTGCCAAATATAGCTGCTGTGTCAGAGAGATGTAGGCTGGGGAGAAGAACATCTATTAATGGTTACAACTAATTAAAGCACATCTAAAAGGTGATTATAACCAGCATAGCACCAGTAAAGCACTAATCCAGCCTTTGAAGGAGGGCCCCTAGTACATTTGCTACTGCTGCATCCTCTGTTGCTACCCCGCTGAGTAGATTCATGTCCTCTAGCTCCTCACTAGAAATACATACAAGAGCGTAAAGTTTGCAGACGTTTGTGTACAACACAGTGATATTGCCAAGAAAATAAGCCTCCATTGTGTTATTCAAAAGTGACTGGATTGGTGTGGAGTGGTGAACCACAGACAGTGGGCACCAGCACCCAGGAAGTGTCCCTCTGGGTGAAGGTTAAAACAGGAGTCACAGAAACTGGTCTTATAAGCAACCCTTGTAATTAGGTGAAAAAAGCAAGTTTGTGCTGATTACTGAACCTGATAGGCATCCACTGAAAGTTAGCAATTCATGAATGGCTTTACTGAACTTTGAAAGATAAGTGTACTTATCATATAATTATGCTAAGTCGATCACAAATTTTCTCCTGATGTTACCACAGTTTAAATCCATTAATGATTTTACATTTTTGAGACCCTCTCCAACCCTTCCACTTCTTGGGGTCTATTTAGGAACATTTTCCCTACTTCAGAAGTCTGTATTCTACAAGCTAGTGCTGTGGCCACTGCCAGCTTTGCCTGCTACACCCTCTGTTTTCCAAACTCCCCTAGGGTACCCATACATTACTCGATTTTTCAGGCCGATCAACCTCCACCTGTCAGACCAGCACAAATCCTCACCTCCTCTGGTGCCTGTCGTCTTTTTCAAGTGTCACCGTAAATGGCATGCGCCGGTGACATGTGGTAGAGGTGCTCGCTGGCTACACATACACTTAAGCGGGGGCAGCGGTGGCACTAGAAAAAAAATCAATACATTTCATACTGAAATCTACTGCAGATCTGTGTGCAGGGTGTGGCCAGGCAATAGATCCCTCTCCGATCAGATTGAGACCCTTCTCACACTTACATAGGAGGACTCCTGCTTTGTTTCTCTGTTGTCACAAGGGGCCGCATAAGCAGTGTGACATTTCATACTTAATGAAAATCAATGGGACATTTCATACTTAATGTGGTCCGTTGCATCCAAAGTGCCTTACCCACGCTCAGCTGACGCAGGGGCAACAGCGCGTTACAGCCGATGCATACTTTAGATAATGCACATAACACATAACAATGGAGATATGATGGAAAACCCTGGGAATCCCAGTGACATACTTCCTGTTCACCAGGCGAGGGGTGTGAGGGGGTGACTTGGCGCTATGCAAATGACCCTGTCGGCGTACTCTGCCACAGGGTCATAGGTTTGTGATTTTGTGCCTTGCAGTGCGATGCAGCGGGTGCAGGGCTAGTGATGCACCTGTACAGTAGTCAGCCTCACACTGACACCCAAGGAATTGAGTCCCGAACATAGCAGGTGACAGCCTCGTAAAAGTGTAGGAGGCTTCAGTCAAGCTGATATGCAGATAACAGATCGAATATATGGAACTTCCATCACCAATAGAATGCAAAAAGTGTTGCTCATGTATGCAAGAAATAAACACAAGCAACACTACAGCAGTAAACAATGCTTAGCAAGGACTCTGGAGAGCAAGGAAAGCTGGCAGCAGCCATAGCACTTCTATATACAGTATCATAAGACTACTGGTAATGTAGGAGTACATGTAAATAGGTGATCAGAGGGGGACCTCACATTTCTGTAGGGGAGCAAAATCATGAATGGATTACAATTGACATTTATGAACGAGGTTTAGCATATCTCTGTCTTAAGTATACTTATCCTTTTAATTAGCTTCCTTCCTGAAGAAGAGTCTCTTCGGGGCCATGGCTCAGCATATGCTTATTCAGAAGATGATTGGTTTCAAAAAGTTTCCCACACTCAGGACAAGGGAGAGGTCCCTGCGGCAGGTGAATCTTTTCGTGTCGGACCAGATCTGACTTTTTGATAAACCTCTTGCCGCAGTAGGAGCAGGGGAACGGCTTCACACCTGTGTGGATGCGTCTGTGCATGAAAATATTGGAGACGCTCGTGAACCTCTTGCCGCAGTCTGGACACGCAAAGGGCCGCTCTCCAGTATGTATACGTTCATGTCTGACCAGGTCCGGCTTTCGGGAAAAGCTTTTACCGCAGTGGGTACAGGAAAATGGCCGCTCTCCTGTGTGTATGCGCTCATGGATCACAAGGTAGGAGGCGCTGGCAAAACATTTGCCACATCCGGAGCACACATGTGGCTTTCTCCCTCTACACATTACCTGGTGTTTGACCAAATTGCTGCTACTTGAAAACGTTCTTTTACATTCTGGGCAGTTATACATCTGGGGTACTGTATAACTTAACCCGCTGTTAAAGTTCTCATCAAAACTCAACAAAGATTCACTATTATTTAACTTTTCTCTATACATTTCATCCTTGTTGTCATCTTCTATGGTAACATTCACAAATGCATGCTGTTGTGGGCTAAAACCATCATCGCTATCCTTTTCACATCCCATCTTCACATGGCTTGCAGCAAACTGTATCTGTAGATTATCGTTGCGGAATGTTAATCCACTTCCTCTAGGGCGCACTGAAGATTCTTGTATATGATCGACCGGTAGGTATATTTCTTGAAATGACAGGCTGTCCTCTTCCCATGTGACCAACTCCTTCTTGATGCTGGTCAATTCCTCTGATGTTATATCAGTGGGAGTAAACACATTGGTAAATAGAATTGTTTTTGGTTCCTCTGTAACTTGAAGAGATTGACACGACCCTTGTTCCATCTCAGAAGGTGCGTATACATCAGTGTTAACAACATTTTCTTCTGTAGCTATAGAAGAGACCACAACACACTCTGATGGGTATTGTATTTCTAGGTTATTTAGAGGAGGGTTACTTTTCTCATATGCCGAAACACAACTTGGTTGCCACATGGAATTGTGGTCATGGGTGCCAGTGTTTTTTTGACCAATAGGTGGGCAAGCTTCATTAGCAGCTGTTTTGTCTTCCATATGGTTTTCTACTTGGATATTTTGTGACTGTCCAGTTATCAGATAGACATCTGTATTGGCACGGTCTAGTTCTTCACTTGGTTTTGGTGTTCCGGATATAAAATCAACTGCAGGATCTTTTGGTGTAGAATAAGTCAACTCGCTCTCCTTTTGAAGAGGAGACCCTTCACTACTGTGGTCAGGTTCTGTTTGTGTGCATTTATGACAAGTGGTGATGCTGGTTTCTACAGACTGATCTAGGTTTGGCTCTTTTGGATCCTCTGCTGCTTTAGCGATACAATTGGCTGTCTTCACTGTACATGCTGATGAGCTATAACCTTCATCAGAAGATAACATATGCTTTTTAAGGTCCCAGGAAGTGCTTATGGCATTGGAGTTATCTGGAATAAAGTGAAGATTTATTAGGAATATCAGAAGAAAAAAAAAACAGTTAGCACTCCTAGGTAGCTATATTACACGTAATATATGGCTACAGTCCAACATCTTAAAGATCAAAAAAGCTAAACCGAAAAAGCAAAACTGGTTCTAAAATGTAGCAGGGATGGACAAACCACAACTGGGCTCACCTGTAGCATGCTCTTGTCCAGTTTAATCCAATAGCAGAAGAGAATGAGAAAGCCAGGCACCGCTACATAGAAGCCCTCTATTGTGGCTGGGTTGCAGTGGTAGATAGCAGTGGTAGATAGCAGTGTGTGAGTGTGTGTGTGTGTGTGTGTGTGTGTGTGTGTGTGTGTGTGTGTGTGTGTGTGTGTGTGTGTGTGTGGGGCGGGGGGGGGGGGGGGCGCCTGACAGCCGTTTCACAAGGTTTAACTTTGCTTCGTCAGAGGCAATACATTTTATTTCCTCTGACGGAACCTTGAGAAAAAACTGCCAGACTTCCTTCACCCACTGCTGTATGCCCCTGCAACCCAGCCACAATAAAGGGCTTCTATGTAGCGGTGCCTGGCTTTCTCTTTCTCTGCTGCAAATCTTAAAGATCAACTAGCAAAATCAGCTAGCTTAACGTAACTCAAATTAAACATGGAAAATTCTAATAGCAATCAGGTGAACATAAACAGTGTATAGAAAGAAAGTGGTGGACGTAGCACCAGATTTATGTGTCATATATGAGTGCCACTCAGCTCTCACTCTCTTCTCTAAGGTCAGTAAGTGTTTCAAACAGGTGTGACCATGTGACACCTAAAGTAGAAGGAAAGATAAAGACTATTTTCCCAGCATGCCTGCACTGCACAGTTACACAATGGGTTTTTAAACTTGAAAAAGTTAAATTCCAAAAGTAATATTCATGATTTAGATTACATAACATGATAGCTTTGAGAATATGAATTTACATTTTTGGGGTTTAGTTGGACTTGAATTGTAAACTCTTGCATTGCACAGCCAGTCAGGTGACTTCCCCATTTCCTCTCTTGGCTTTGAACCTTCCTGCGCCACAGGTCTCCTCACAACAATTCCGTCAGAGGAAAAAAGTGACTCATTCTAAAATGTTGGCAACTGCTCTAAGAAGAAACAGCAAGTGCAAAAAAGCTAAGTCTGATAAGTCAGGGGCAAACCCAGGATTTTCAAGGTGAGGTTCCTGAAAATAATACAATACAGTATAATAATATGGTAGGACATCATGCCGGGTACACATAATGAAATTTCTGTCTGACCAACCGACAACGGGATCGATTAGGAGCAGTTTGGATACAGATAATAATGAGGACAGCCGACAATAATGAAGGGGAAAGTAAAGCACAGCAGGGTACAGGGATGTGCTCATACCTGACTCTGTTAAGTTACCCAGAGCAGCTCCATGCTCTGTACACACAAGCTGCTGCTACATCCAAAGTCAACTGTAGCAGGGAAAGAAAGGGGGCGGTGCTGTGAGCTGCAGGATGCCTGCAGATATTCTGGTGGCTCAACTTGTGCCTGTCCCCAGACACTGCACCGACCCTGGTCTGAGCGGGATTCTGGGCAGCTGTAATCCCCCCCCCCCCCCTTGCGTTTGCCTATGTTAGTCTATCTTGAACTGGTATTTGCAACTGAGAGTGGTGGAGAGTAAATACAAAAGGTGTCCATCCTCTTCAAATCACAGATCATGGCAGTTACCCAAATCTAGAATTTCTGATTTACAGACATGCAGAGCTGAGAAGGGTATTTTGTGGACCAAACAACTTTCTATGATGGAGGTAACAAACCCCATACAATCTAAGCTAGGAAGTTGAGGGCCTTCCACAATGACAGATCCATCTATGCTATCACAATTAAGCAGGGTGTCTCATTGTGTCTCATTGAGTCCTAAACATATTGGTAGGACATTTGAATAGTTACTAAAGAGATTTGTATACTATCCACCCTGAGGGTAATGTGTCTCTTATAAAAAGATAAGTACAGACTAACCAGCAAGCTTATGGTGACCCAGAATTTATTGGAGTGTGTATAAAAAGATAAAAAGCTGTTTTTTGGGTTTTTTTTGGACAGGCTCTCCATTCTTAAGCTTACAGAGGAACAGGTTATGACGCTAAACAAGCCAATTACTGAGGGTAGAATATGGTTGGTCATTAAACACACAGTGGAAAAGTGCCAGGTTCTGATGGATCTACTAATGCAGATTATAAAATGGTATAAGGATATATTAGCCCCTCACATGACTACAATGTTTAACTCCTGGGATGGGAATCTGATTTCAAGGTCTATGAAGACATCTCTTATTACCATGACTCATAAGTAGGGTAAGGATACGTGCAGGTGTGCATGTGCGAGCCGTTGATAAGTGGGTTTTTTTTGGAGTCACAGGCAGGTGAAGGAGGATGGGTGAAGCCTCTGGTGGATCCAGAGGTCTACCCCGCCCAAGATGAGTACCCCATAGGGGCACTTTTTTTCCCTTGGGGAACTGTGTCCCTAAACTCCTCCTTGTTTGTACCTTTGGTAGCCCTCCATCCCCAGCATAATTTTAGCCACCCCAAAACACTTTCTCAGTTGTTTAAGGGGCAAGGGCGCACCTGGAGGAGGATGGAGTTTAGCTAAGACTGTAGAGACTGTCAAGACTGAAGAGAATAAGATTGTAGTAGTGAGCAAACAGCTTCAGTGCAGGAAATGGAGGCATGGAATAAAATGTATGAGGTGGTGGTCTGAGCGGGAATATTGTGAGTTTTCAAAGTGTGAGATCAAGGATGGTCAGTGAGATGCAAACAATTCTATGCACATTTATGCAGCTTACAAATGCAGCAGAGGATCTTAAACTTGCCTTGAGAATGAAAAGCTTGTTTGTCCTCAACCATGACATCCTTGTAGAGATCTTGATGTGCTTCCATATATTGCCATTCCTCCATGGAGAAATAGACAGCGACATCCTGACACCTTAGAGGAACCTGGGGCACACAATGATACAGTCAATGTCCAGATATCTAACACCTCATATTGCTGCATAATGTCCCATAATCCCCATCACTTCTCACCTCTTCTGTCAACAGCTCAGAGATCTTTCTTATGACCTCCAGGATCTTCTTATCATTTATTCTGGGGGACCCTCCTGACATACGAGAATGGCTGAATGACTTACTAACAACTGTGAAATCCTACAAGAGCAGCAAGAAACAAAAGTTATAATACTTGATAAACAGTAGTTCAAAAAGACTTGTTAACACGTCTGGCCTTAGAGAAAACATTTTAAAATATGCATCAGTAATGTTTGAATGTGACCAAAAAGTGTTTGTTTTTTTTCTTTACCAGCCTGCACCTGGTTATTGTCTGATTATTTAGTTGCAATATTTTTCCAGTCCAGTTCCTAGAAGAACTTAAATAAGATCCATTTAGGATGAAGGCTAAAGCCTCATGTGCACACTAGGCAAGTCGTTGGAAACAACCAATCCAAGGCCAGATCTGTTCAAGTTCATTGGTGTGTGATTGACAAGCATTACCAACCTTCAGGGGGCTGCTCGCTACTGCCATAAATGCTTCAAAATGCAGCTCTGGATGGAGACAATGATAAAGTGGAGATCTCGGCTTATACATGAGTCATAATTCTACCCTAGCATGGGATCAGAGCCCCGAGGTAGTAATCAGAGAACCCTAGGAGGTCCTCAGTGGGTACCTTATACTTGGGTCAATCATTCTTTCCTGTTTTTAAGGTAAAAAAACTTAGGGGTTGGGTTGTCTTACATGAGTATATATGGTATATAGCATAAATACAAACACTATTGAAGTAGAATTTATAGAATTACAACAAAATGACCTATCAGCCATTTTGCCACACTCCCTTTGGCACCACTAATTTTGTGAATGGAACTTAAAAGTGCAATTTGGGTGCCACCATAGGCCGTAATGCAAGTTCACTTCACCAAGGCCTGACGGTGAAATGAGGAGATGGAGAGAAACCGGTTCTATAGGACCCAGAGCTGTCCCTCTCCATAGGTAAGCATTTAACTTTTTTTTTTCAGATCACTTCTTTAACAATTCAAGCACTGCCTGTTGCCTGGCTGTACTGCTAATGTTTGGAACATGAGATAGCCCACAGCAGCTCATAGCAGGAAGTAAGAGAGATGAGTAGTAGCTGCTCTCAGTAAATCACTAAAGGGGAGATGTTAGGTGACACATGTACACGCTCTACAACTACATATACCCAAAGCAGCTACAAGCAATCTTCTCAAATGATGAAAACCTGGTCTGGGTATATGTAGCTTAAGGTTTGTATTTGAGATAGCTGGGATAACACTAATCACAATAATCCTTCTCAGAATACCCATCAATTCTTTAGTCAGGTCTGTATTTTATTAACAAAGATATGCATAATGTTGTGTAACCTTCACAGTACATATCACTTCTCTTAAGACAATATTATAATATTATATATTAAGAGAGATAAGCATATTTTTATTTGACCTTCCCAGAACCCTCCTCACCTCTCCAGTCAGTAAGTAGATGATCTCCAGGGTGAGATTTAATATCTTCTCTGTCATGTGATTCTTGTCCATTGTAGGTGAACAAGTAGAGTGCTCTGAGGAAAACCAATTGGTCTTGTACAGCAATAGACTGTCCGACTGATAAATAACAAAAACCTACAAGAAACTATAAAAAAAAAGTAACAATTAGACAATACTTCCTTTGTATGAAGAGATGAATAATAATTAAAGCCCTATTGTAGAAATCATTTTAAGTAAACTCCCCCACTTCCCATATTCACCTACGGGGGTGCTTTACTTTGAAGTCATCATGTTACCTCACTGCCTGGATAGAAGCAAATCAGAAACACTTTGTTTCCAGTCATCCCTGTCCCGAAAGTTCGGTTCGCCCCCATAATGCTCCATTAGGGTCAACTTTGACCCTCTACATCACAGTCAGCAGGCACATTGTAGCCAATCAGGCTACACTCAGTCCTGGAGCAACTGCCCCCTGTATAGAAGACAGGGAGCCCCGGCCATTACACTCACCCCTGTGCCTGCTATAGTGAGAGTAGGGCGAGCTGCTGCTGTTTCTCCTAGGGAAAGATTAGTTAGGCTCTTGGCTTGTTAGCTTGCTCCTGGCTGATTCTTATTGCTATAATAGCACCCCACAACAGCTCTTTTGAGAGCTAATCCTGTTCTTGTGATTTTTTTTTTTTTTTTGTGTGTCACTGACATTTGTGTTGCATTATAGACAGCCTTGATAATTCATACTGTGTTTGTGCCAGCCCAGGCCCAGCACAATCAGACAGTGAGTCAGTGACTAGTGACACTGACTACCTGTGTCAGTCAGCTGCACATTGTGTAATACCCATTATTACTGCACTTGTGTTGCAGCAACAGCTTTTGTAATTCATACTGTGTGCAGTGTCACTGCCAGCCAGGCCCATCACATTTAGTGACTAACTGTATCAGCTGCACATTGTGTAATACCCATTATTACTGCACTTGTGTTGCGGCGACAGCTTTTCTAATTTATACTGTGTGCAGTGCCACTGCCAGCCAGGCCCAGCACATTCAGACAGTCAGTGTCTACCTGTGTCAGTCTGCTGCACATTGTGTAATACCCATTACTGCACTTGTGTTGCGTCGACAGCTTTTGTAATTCACACTGTGTTCAGTGACTACTGTACCTGTGTGTGTGATAGGCAGCTGCACATTGTAATACCCATTACTGCATATACCTACCTAGCTGTTGGGTTCAGTGAACCCACCTACCTACGTGAGTGCACGCAGTGTGATATACCACTCCGTGCATACCTGTTAACTCTGGCACCTGTGTGACTGCACATTGTATTAGTCAAATCAGTGCATACCTTTCACTCCCCCCCCCCCCCCCCCCCGATATGGACAAAACGGACAAACCAGGTTGCAGAAGAGGGTAGCGGCAGACCCAGAGGAAGGCCACCTGGCAGGTGTGTGCGTGGTCGTGTTGATGTGATTTCGTGCGGCCCTGGCCCAAAGTACAGTGCTCAGAAAAAGGCACGTCCCATCACATCCCAAAATTGTCAGGACGTGGTTGACTATTTAAAACAGAACACTCATCTTCCGCAGCCACCAGCGCTACTACAAGCACCACATCCACTGCATTTGACACTTCGCAGGAGTTATTTGGTGTTGAAATCACTGATTCACAGCCACTACTGCTACAACAATATGAAGGCACTAAGCAAGTTACACCACCTCATATGTGTGAGTTAGGGGACAATATGGACGTAATGGAGGAGGAAGATGATGATGAAGTACCTGCTGTTGGTGCAGTTTTGGAGGTGTCTGAATAAAGCGATGCTGGGCAGGATGATTATGATGACGATTAAACGGATGCCATGCATGTTCCCAATAGAAGAGATGAACAGGGGGACAGTTCGGAGGGGGAGTCAGAGAGGAGTAGGAGGAGAAGAGTTCCTGAAAGAAGCAGGGGAGCTCATCCTCAGAAACAGCTGGTGGCAGTGTCCGACGCCATGTATCGTCAGCTATGGACAGCCAGCCAACATGCCCTTCCACGTCAGCTGCTGACTCTGAGGCCACCATAGTGCCATCACCCCAGGGGGGGGGGGGGCTCAGCGGTGTGGACATTTTTTTAGTGTGTCTGCCTCAGATCGGAATTGAGCCGTGGAAAGGCCAACACTCACGTAGGGACAAGTGCCCTACGAAGGCACCTGGAGAAAAAGGCAAAAACCGTAATGGGAAGAACACCTGAGCAAAACCACACAAAAGAAAAGCCACCTCCCTTCTCCTCTTCCTCCTTCAGGTGCAGCATCTTCAGCCGCTTTCTCCCTTGCACCTTCACAGCCACCCTCCTCCACTCTGCCCTTAAGTGGTTCCTGCTCCTCTGCCCACAGCAGCCAGGTGTCCGTAAAGGAAATGTTTGAGCGGAAGAAGCCAATTTCTGCCAGTCACCCCCTTGCCCGCCGTCTGACAGCTGGCGTGGCGGAACTATTAGCTCGCCAGCTATTACCATACAAGCTGGTGGACTCTGAGGCTTTCCGTAAATTTGGGGCTATTGGGACGCCGCAGTGGAAGATACCAGGCCGCACTTATTTTTCTAGAAAGGCGATACCCAAACTGTATCATAAAGTTGAGAGGCAAGTGGTGTCATCTCTGGCACACAGCGTTGGGTCAAGGGTCCACCTGACCACGGATGCCTGGTCTGCCAAGCACGGTCAGGGCCGCTACATTACTTACACAGCCCATTGGGTCAACCTGGTGAATGATGGCAAGCAGGGAGTACTTGGCTGCACAGTGGACCAACTAGTGACACCTCCACGGCTTGCAAGCAGGCCTCTTGCCACCTCCTCTCCTTCCCCTCCTATTACATCCTGTTCGCTGTCGTCGTCCTCCTCCTTGCCTGAGTGGCAGTTCAACTCTAGTGGTACTGCCATCTCCTCTCCCGCTACAGAGCCCCATCTCCCTAGAGACTATGCTACATGCCAGGTACGACGGTGTCATGCCATCTTAGACATGTCTTGCCTTAAAGCGGAGAGTCACACTGGACCAGCTCTCCTGGCTGCTCTTAACAAACAGGTTAAGCTCTGGCTGACCCCGCACCAGCTGGAGATCGGCAACGCGGTGTGTGACAATGGCAGCAATCTCCTTTCCGCTTTGAATTTGGGAAAGCTGACACATGTACCCTGCATGGCACGTGCTGAATCTAGTCATTCAAAGATTTGTGTCAAAGTACCCAGGCTTAGAGGGCGTCCTGAAGCAGGCCAGGAAGTTGTGTGGGCATTTCAGGCGGTCTTACACGGCCATGGCACGCTTTGCGGACATTCAGCGGAGAAACAACTTGACGGTGAGACGCTTGATATGCGATAGCCCAACTCGCTGGAATTCGACCCTGCTCATGTTCTCTCGCCTGCTAGAACAAGAGAAAGCTGTCTCCCAGTACCTGTACAATTACAGTAGAAGAACACAATCTGGGGAGATGGGGATGTTGTGGACCAACAACTGGACACTGATGCGAAATGCATGCAGGCTCAGGCGGCCGTTTGAGGAGGTGACCAACCTGGTGAGTCGCACTGAAGGCACCATCAGCGACTTGATCCCCTACGCTTACTTCCTGGAGCGTGCCGTGCGTAGAGTGGTGGATCAAGCTGTGGAGGAGTGTGAAGAAGAACCATTACGGCAAGAAGAGCCGTGGGAGCAATTTTCATCTGAAACAGACGTCTCCTCAACCCCTGCGGCAGCACAGAGGGGGGGGGGGGGGGGAGGAGGAGGAAGAAGAGAAGTCGTGTGGGGAAAAAGAAGAGGAGTCAGACTCGGATGATGAAGGTCTTTCTGCGGAGGAGGAAGAGGCGGCGGCAAAAGAACAACCGCAGCAGCCGTCACAAGGGGCTTGTGCTGCTCCACGTTCCCATGAGATTGTTTGTGGCTGGGGGGGGGGGTGAAAGAGGACTCACTCAGGAAGAGCAAGAGGAGATGGATAGTACGTCTGGATCTGACTTTGTGCAGATGGCGTCTTTCATGCTGTTCAGCCTGTTTAGGGACCCCATATAAAAAAACTCAAGGGGAATGAGCTGCACTGGGTGGCCACACTACTAGACCCTCGGTACAGGCACAAACAGGCGGACCTGTTACAAAATTCACCTAAAGGCGGAAAGGATGCAGCACATGCAGAACAAGCTGGCAACTATGCTTTACAATGTGTTTAAGGGTGATGTCACAGCACAACGCAATAAAGGTACCACTGCCAGTAATCCTCCTCCTCCTATGTCCACGCAGGTAAGGACAGGACGCTCCAGCGATCTCATGGTGATGTCGGACATGCAGACATTCTTTAGTCCAACGCCTCGCTGTAGCCCTTCAGGATCCACCCTCCACCAACGCCTCGACCGGCAGGTAGCCAACTACCTGGCCTGAAGTGTGGATGTAGACACTGTGAGCAGCAATGATGAACCCTTGGACTACTGGGTGCGCAGGCTTGACCTGTGACCAGAGCTGTCCCAATTTGCCATCCAACTTCTGTCTTGCCCTGCTGCAAGCGTCCTGTCAGAAAGGACCTTCAGTGCAGCTGGAGGCATTGTCACTGAGAAGAGAAATCGCCTAAGTCACAAAAGTGTTCAGTACCTCACCTTTATCAAAATGAATGAGGCATGGATCCCGGATGGCTACTGCCCACCCAAAGACTAAGTCAGTCCCCACACACAGCATCTCTGCCTGCACGCCGTGTGACTGGCTGCCTGCCCCAAGACTAAGTCGCTCCCCACACAGCACCTCTGCCCGCCGGCCGCTTGACTGCCTTCTCCACCACCACCAACAGGGTCCAGGACTCTAGGCGGATTCCTGAATTTTTAATAATTTTTCTGGGGCGTCTACATGCCTGCCTAATTTTTCTGGCTGCACTGCGGGTGGCTGCAACAACAAAACAAAAAGGCATGTACATGTGCCCATCCCCCTTCGTGATCATTACCTTGTGAAGGGGCTTGCGTATCACAATGAAGCAATCACCGCCGGCTATATGAGTGTCTCGAGGTTGGCACACCAAAGATAAGGTCATTGCTTCATTGTGGTCAGACCAAATTTGATCAGCTGGACAGTCACTGTTCTGTCATTCAGCTACATCAGCCGCGCAACCATATGGGCTGTAAAGCCACCATCACTTGCACTCTCGTCATGGTGCGCACCAGTCCAGCACGGCCGTCACTACACAAACCGCTGTTTGCAGTCACTGCATACCTTCCACTTCATCTGTGACTGCACATTGTATTATACCTGGCAGTCAGTGCATACCTTTCACTTGAATGGATGGCAGACTTGCCCTCCAGAACAGATTCTTGTAAAAGGAGGGTGATGATGGAATCATTGATCTACATAACGGATTCTCGTTAAAGGATTTAAAGTTGATTCATTACATCAGGGCCACGACAGTCCTCCTGTATTGTTATTTTTGGTCACTACCTACGTGCAAGCCTGCCTGCTGCCATCCTTGGATGTGTAGTGGTAGCCGTTTCTCAGGCTCCGGACCGGAATGAAACCCTCATTCCCTGGCCATTACCCGTGGTCACTCACAAATGGCAGACTTGCCCTCCATAGGATTCTCCTGGAAGGCTCATGGTGTAAAAATTGGCCGCCATAGGTTCTCGTTAGGATTTAAAGTTGATTCATTACATCAGGGCCTCGAAAGTCCTCCTGTTTTGTTATTTTTGGTCACAACCTTGGGGTGGGCATGCCATGCCTGCTGCCTTCCTTGCCTGGATGTGTGGTGGTAGCCGTTTTAGGCTCCAAATCCGGACCGGAATAGAACCAGGATTCCCCGGCCATTACCTGTGGTCACTCACGGCAGACTTGCCCTCCATAAAATATTCTCGCCTCCTTGAGGAGGAGACCAACCTGGTGAATCGCAGTGAAGGCACCATCAGACTTGCCCTCCATAACAGATTCTCGTTAAAGGATTTAAAGTTGATTAATTTCACATACACAGCAGGACCTCGAAAGTCCTCCCGTATTGTTATTTTTGGTCACTACCTCGGGGCGGGCATGCCATGCCTGCTGCCTTCCTTGCCTGGATGTGTGGTGGTAGCAGTTTCTTAGGCTCCAACTCCGGAACGGAATAGAAACTGGATTCCCCGGCCATTACCCGTGGTCAGTCACCATGGTACTGAGAAAGTACCATCGAAAGTTTCACACAGTTGAATGAATGGCAGACTTGCCCTCCATAAAACATTCTTGGCAAATGCTTTCGAGTTGGTTTGTCTTCCGCTGGGTCAAGGGTCCATCTGACCACAGATGTCTGGTCTGCAAAGCACGGTCAGGGCAGGTACAGCATGGGTCTCAGGCTTCCACTACGGACCGGAATCGAACCTTGATTCCCCGGCCATTACCCGTGGTGACAATGGCGGACTTGCCCTCCATAACAGATTTTCGTTGCAGGTACTAAACAGCAAGTAGAAAATGTAATTTAAAAAATATAAAAATAAATAATAGATGTAAGCTAAGCTTTAACGATGGTAGAAAAAGAACCACTGAAAGTTGATAAGGCAGTCAGACATTACCTGATATCACTGAGGAAGAGCAATCTCGCCATGTTGCGCACCAGTCCAGCACGGCCGTCACTACACAATCAGCTGTTTGCGGTGCGTTACACAGTGAGGTTGGTCTGTCAGTGTGAAGCAGTACGCTAATTACACTACCTGATTGATGTATACACATGCAAGATGTTTTAAAGCACTTTAGACCTGCAATTTAGCATTCAATGTAATTTCTGCCCTTAAAACGCTGCTTTGCGTCAAATCCAGATTTTTCCCCGGGACTTTTGGGGTTTATCCCACTCCGCCATGCCTCCCTCCAGGTGTTAGGCCCCTTGAAACATCTTTTCAAATCACTTTTCTGGCCAGCATAAGTGTTTCTAGTTTTCCAAGTTCGCCATTGAAGTCTAATGCGGTTTGCGAAGGTTTGCACGAACCGAACCTTTCGCAAAAGTTTGCGAACCAAAAATTGGAGGTTCGGCCCATCTCTATCCTACACTCCGACTCTGACATAATCATCATATCACATGACACAACATTCACAAACGCTGTGCAGGCTGTGGATGGACCCAACAGGGTCTACCAGTCAAAACTAGTACTAAAGCCTGCTACACTCATCCAGTTTTGATTGGCCAATCACTGACCAATTTTACCACCTCCATGTAGTATGAGATTTTACTTACACAGTCTATAGTATTCAAAATCTGTTGGCCCTCAAACGGTTCATGGAGGTGAGTTCCAGGCTTACGATTAGGTGAAAATGAGGGAATGGGGCTGCAATGAGGAAGTGGAAAACCAGGGATTGTAGGAACTCATCTGGAGGTGTTTTGTAAGTTTCAGCCAATTTAGGCAACATAATCTGAATAAAAATTATTAATATCAAAAGGGAGACCAAGCTCGGGTCTCTATGCAATGTATTTTAATATTATTATATGTCCCCACATCTCATTTAAGATGTTAAGCTTGTGTCCGTGCAATTGGGATTATTCAGGGAAGGTCGTTGCACATTGCAGGTTATAGAAAGAATCAGTAATTGTTATATCAGGTCATCTAAATTTCAATAAAGAATAATTTTATTCGTACAAAAATCAACAACGTTTAAAATTGTATATACAAACACAAAAGATCTGCACACATGGACATCACCAGGGCTGTGGAGTCGGAGTCGAGGAGCAATTTTGGGTACCTGGAGTCGGATGATTTTTGTACCGACTCCACAGCCCTGGTGTAACGATCGGTGTCAGCACGCAGAGAGAATCTGATTATTGGTGATCTGCAGTATAAACAAGAATACAGATCTATACCTGATTATGGATGATCTGCAGAATCACCAATAATACAGATATAGTGCTAAACTCTGGACACCTCTAGATATATATATGGTGAGTGTTTGGTGTAACAGTATGACTTTGAGCAACCCACCTGATGAACAGGTGACCCTAAGCAGTACAGAAGACACTGCCATGGAGAGTACAGAAACCTTCCAGCAGCCTGAGACTCTCCAAGGGGTGGAGTCAGGCTGAAGGTAAGAAGGACCAGAGAGTGAGTGACACCTGAAGGTGGATGTCACTGACTGATCTTGGAGACTATCTCTTAAGTGGAGAGAGATAGCTCTCGAGGTCGGGCAAGCCAGGTCGGCAACACACAGACAGATAAGGTATAAAGACAGAAGGCTGATTCGGTATCCAAGTCAGGCAGGGTTTGGCAACGTGATATCAGATATGCGTGGTACCGAATCAGAAAGCAGAGGGATAGTCAGGAAAGCAATAGGTCATAACAAATATCAAACAATGCCTAGTCTTGGGTGTGAGGTCCGTGGTCTCTACACCCTGGAACTAGTCTGATATATAACAGAATGATAACACAAGTTCCCTAGTCTTGGGTGTGAGGTCCGTGGTCTCTACACCCTGGAACTAGTCTGAAGTATAACAGAATAATAACACAAGTAATCTGGCTCAGTGTGAATTCCCAGGTCCTCCTGGTTCAAACACACTGTTGGATCTGACTAAGGTGTGAGTGCTTCCACGTAGTGATCATAACGGCAGACAATTTGAGAGTGGCCAACAGTAACCATATATAGAGCAGTGCTCTCTGGCGCCACCCTAAAGTGATCAACCAATGGTTACCAGCTCTGAGTTCAGCTGACCGGCCTGGTCAGCTGATTCCCCCCTTGATCATCATGAAAGTTCTGCCTTTCAGAACACGCGCGCGTGTATTCCTAAACCTGTGTGAACAGGCTCAGCCACACCAGCTGCACGCTGCTGCATGAAAAACCGCCGCGCTGGACGTGGAACCAGCCGCCTTGCTGCCAGTACATGCGGCGGCTTTTCCGCGTTCTGCCATGTCACTAGCGCCGCGTTGGACGCGGAATCAGCCGCCTTGCTGTCAGTACACGCGGCGGCTTTTCCGCGTTCTCTCACAGTACCCCCCCCCCCGAGGAGTGGACTCCGGCCATCTCCTACCTGGCTTCCCAGGATGCAAGTTATGGAATTCCTTTTTCAACTTCTCTGCGTGCATACGACAGTATGGCACCCAAGTGCTTTCCTCTATGCCATACCCCTTCCAGTGAACCAAATACTGCATGGAGTTCTGCACAAGCTGTGAGTCCAGAATCTTCTCAATTTCATACTCGGGTTGGTCATCAATCAACACGGGGGGGGGGGGGGGGGGTGGAATCCACGTGCACTGCCGGCTTGAGCAAGGACACATGAAATGATCTCACACCTCGCATGCTGGTAGGGAGATCAATGGCATAAGTGACATTATTGATTTTCCTGGTTGCTGGAAAAGGACCCACAAATCTAGGACCTAACTTGGGTGACAGTTGCTTTAGAGCCAAATGTCGCGTGGACACCCAGACCAAGTCTCCTGGAAGAAATTCCCATTCTATGGAACGTCTCTTGTCAGCCTGTTTTTTTCTGGTTCTGAAAAGCCCTCCCCAGATTTCTTTCAACCATTCCCCAAATCTGTTTCAAAGACTTCTGCCAGTTCTCCAGTGCTGGAAACGGAGTAGAAGCCACTGGCAATGGGGTGAACTTAGGTAACCTTCCCGTCACCACCTGAAATGGGGAAAATCCTGAGGAGGAACTCTTCAGATTGTTGTGTGAAAATTCTGCAAACGGCAAAAATTTGACCCAGTCGGTTTGTGCATCTGCAACATAACACCTCAGAAATTGTTCCAGAGACTGATTAGTTCTTTCGGTCTGGCCATTGGTCTGTGGGTGGTAGCCTGATGAGAAAGAAAGCTCCATGTCTAACTGATGGCAGAATGCCCTCCAAAACTTGGAAACAAATTGGACTCCCCAATCTGACACTATATTTTCCCAATTCCTGGGCCGAGGGGAGTCCTTTCAGGGGGCAAAATGGGCCATCTTACTGAATCGATCGATTACCACCCAAATGACCGTCATGCCCTCAGACCTGGGGAGCTCGCCCACAAAATCCATGGACAAATGGGTCCATGGTTCACTCGGGACTGGCAGAGGCTGCAATGTTCCAACAGGTGCCTGACGGGAGGGTTTGCTCCTAGCACACACTGCACATTCCCTCACATACTCCTTGCAGTCAGTTGCTAATGACGGCCACCAAGCACATCTAGCAATGAGATCTTGAGTTCTGGTGGCCCCAGGATGCCCAGCATTCTTGTGGAAATAGAACAGCTGCAATATTTGTAAACGAAAAGGCAATGGTACAAACATGACCCCCTCAGGCTTCCCCTCTGGTACATCTTTTTGGAACGGACCCAACGTGACTGTCCAGTCTTTCCAGGTCTCAGTGGCTGCCAGAACCATCTTTTGAGGAACAATGGTTTCTGGGTCTGAGGGCTGTGCTGTCTCTGGCTCAAAACATCTGGATAAGGCATCAGCCTTGACGTTCTTACTACCAGGGGTATACGTGATTACAAATCTGAATCTTGAGAAAAATAATGGCCTGTTGGGGGCTAAGTCTCTTAGCGCCTTCAATGTACTCCAAATTCTTGTGGTCAGTGTAAACCGTAATGGTATGTTCTGCCCCTTCTAGCCAATGTCGCCATTCCTCAAAGGCCAATTGGATGGCTAGAAGTTCCCTATTGCCTATATCGTAGTTTTTCTCTGCGGGTGAAAACCTACGGGAGAAATAGGCACAAGGATTCAGTTTTCCCTGCAAACCGGAACGCTGAGACAGCACAGCCCCTACCCCTACCTCTGAGGCATCTACCTCCACGATAAAGGGAAAGGAGATGCCAACATGTCTCAGTATGGGTGCAGAACAGAACAGTTTCTTCAGGGTGGAGAAAGCAGCATGGGCCTCAGGGGACCAGTGGTGAGTATCTGCCCCTTTTTTGGTGAGACTGGCGAGAGGTGAAATCACTGTAGGAGTACCCCTTTATGAACCTCCTATAGCAGTTAGCAAACCCCAGGAATCTCTGGAGAGCTTTCAGCCCTACAGGTTGGGGCCACTCCAAGACAGCTGAAACTTTTCCAGGGTTCATAGAGAGGCCAGAGGTCGAAATTATGTACCCCAGAAAGGCGACAGAGGTCACTTCAAAAATGCACTTCTCCAATTTAGCATACAGCATATTTTGTCTTAACTTTCGTAACACAAACTCAACATGCTTTCTGTGTTCTGAGAGGTTGGGCGAAAAAATTAGTATGTCGTCTAAATACACCAAGACGAATTTACCCAATACCTCTCAGAACACCTCATTAAATCAACTCTTGGAAGACGGCCGGGGCGTTACACAACCCGAAGGGCATCACTAGGTACTCATAATGCCCATCGGGCGTGTTGAAGGCCGTCTTCAATTCATCACCATCCCTGATACGCACAAGGTTGTATGCACCCCTTAAATCCAGCTTCGAGAAAATCTTAGCACTGGTGACCTGGGTAAACAAATCGTCTATCAAGGGCAGAGGATAACGATTCTTTACTGTAATTTTATTTAAGCCCCGATAATCAATGCATGGACGGAGGCCTCCATCCTTCTTTTTCACAAAAAAGAACCCGGCCCCTGCTCGGGACCGAGAAGGACGAATAAAACCCTTAGCTAAATTTTCTCGGATGTATTCTTGCATGGCTAATTTCTCTGGCCCAGATAGATTATAGAGATGACCTCTAGGGGGCATACAACCAGACCTGAGATCAATGGGGCAATCAAAAGGACAGTGTGGAGGAAGTTTATCGGCTGACTTAGGACAAAACACGTCCGCAAATTCTGAATACTGATCTGGCAATCCCTCCATGTGAATCTTGGTTTCACCCAAGGTTACCTTCTCTAGACAATGATGATAACAATGGGTAGACCAGCTCGTTAGCTGACCTGTAGCCCAATTGATCTGAGGCGTGTGAAGTTGTAACCATGGCATACCAAGAATGATCTTGGAGGTTGTCATTCGCAACACTAGAAACTGTAAATTCTCTTTATGTAACACCCCTACCGTAACCCTTAACTCAGGGGTCTGAGACAGAGGGTGGTTACTCTGCAGGGGGGAATCGTCCACTGCAGTGACCAGAATCTGTTGTTTCAACGGGGAAATTGGGATCCCCAATTCCTTAGCAAATTTGTAATCCATAAAGTTGGCTGCTGAGCCAGAGTCAACGAAGGCCTCAGTGGTCTCTGTCTTATCCTTCCAAGATATAGTACAAGGGAGGAGCAAACGTTTATCATCTAGGAGGCAAAGACTGTTTGGGACAACTCTGCACTATATGACCCACCTCTGCACAGTATAGACAGAGCTGCTCTGTTTCTCTGCACCTCTGCTCCACCCGGGACAATTTCGACCGCCCAATTTGCATTGGTTCTGGTGGAGATGAATCGGGTGGAGATGAAGCGTATGAAACATCTCACATCGTTCCTACTCCGAGTCTGTCTTTGATAACGTAGGCGACGATCAATCCTGACTGCTAATGAAATGGCCTCATCAATTGACTTTGGTTCGGGGTGACCCAATATTAGATCAGAGACCGCGTCTGACAACCCTGACAAAAAACAGTCCGGAAGTGCGAATGAGTCCTATCTAGCTGAAACTGCCCACTTCCTGAACTCAGCTGCATAATTTTCCACCGGACCCTTGCCCTGCCGTAACGTCTTGAGCTTCCGCTCAGCGGTAGAGGCAATGTCCGGATCATCATAAATTATAGCCATAGCTTTAAAAAAATTCCTCAACCGAGGCTAGAGCCTCATTCCCTGGCTGAAGATTATATGCCCAGGTCTGGGAAACCCCTGACAACAGAGTCTTAATAAACGGAATTCTCTGTGTCATGGTTCCAGAAGAATTAGGTCTCAACTCAACGTATGACAACACTATTTCTAAAATTCTGTAAGTCAGATCTGTGACCAGAAAACCTTTCAGGTACAGGCATACGTATGTCTGTGCTAGGAGGAGATCGCACTGTGTTCACAGCCGTCTGAAAGACTTGTACAGACCCAGATAATGCGTTGATCTGAGTCTGATGACTGTCCAGCACTCGGATGAAAGTTTCCACCAAGGTGGTGAGTGCATCAAGACGGCTGTAAAGTGCGTCCATTTGGGTTTGGTCTGCCGTTCTGTAACGATCGGTGTCAGCACGCAGAGAGAATCTGATTATTGGTGATCTGCAGTATCACCAAGAATACAGATCTATACCTGATTATGGATAAACTGCAGAATCACCAATAATACAGATATAGTGCTAACCTCTGGACACCTCTAGATATATATAGTGAGTGTTTGGTGTAACAGTATGACTTTGAGCATCCCACCTGATGAACAGGTGACCCTAAGCAGTACAGAAGACACTGCTATGGAGAGTACAGAAACCTTCCAGCAGCCTGAGACTCTCCAAGGGGTGGAGTCAGGCTGAAGGTAAGAAGGACCAGAGAGTGAGTGACACCTGAAGGTGGATGTCACTGACTGATCTTGGAGACTATCTCTTAAGTGGAGAGAGATAGCTCTCGAGGTCGGGCAAGCCAGGTCGGCAACACACAGACAGATAAGGTATAAAGACAGAAGGCTGATTCGGTATCCAAGTCAGGCAGGGTTTGGCAACGTGATATCAGATATGCGTGGTACCGAATCAGAAAGCAGAGGGATAGTCAGGAAAGCAATAGGTCATATCAAATATCAAACAATGCCTAGTCTTGGGTGTGAGGTCCGTGGTCTCTACACCCTGGAACTAGTCTGAGGTATAACAGAATGAAGACACAAGTTCCCTAGTCTTGGGTGTGAGGTCCGTGGTCTCTACACCCTGGAACTAGTCTGATATATAACAGAATGATAACACAAGTTCCCTAGTCTTGGGTGTGAGGTCCATGGTCTCTACACCCTGGAACTAGTCTGATATATAACAGAATGATAACACAAGTTCCCTAGTCTTGGGTGTGAGGTCCGTGGTCTCTACACCCTGGAACTAGTCTGAAGTATAACAGAATAATAACACAAGTAATCTGGCTCAGTGTGAATTCCCAGGTCCTCCTGGTTCAAACACACTGTTGGATCTGACTAAGGTGTGAGTGCTTCCACGTAGTGATCGCAACGGCAGACAATTTGAGAGTGGCCAACAGTAACCATATATAGAGCAGTGCTCTCTGGCGCCACCCTAAAGTGATCAACCTAGCTCTGAGGTCAGCTGACCGGCCTGGTCAGCTGATCCCCCCTTGATCATCATAAAAGTTCTGCCTTTCAGCGCGCGCACGTATTCCTAAACCTGTGTGAACTAACAGGCTCAGCCACACCAGCTGCATGCTGCTGCGTGCAAACCGCCGCGCTGGACGTGGAACCAGCTGCCTTGCTGGCAGTACATGCGGTGGCTTTTCCGCGTTCTGCCATGTCACTAGATGCACGCTTCCGCGTGCAGACCGCCGCGTTGGACGCGGAATCAGCCGCCTTGCTGTCAGTACACGCGGCGGCTTTTCCGCGTTCTCTCACACCTGGCCAACACAGCATAACATTTGGATAATGATAATACATTTTTTTAACACTAATACTCAATTGTCCACCCATCAAGGAGACAATATAATGGGATGATTTCCCAAACTATGATATACTGTTACAGTACACAGACTTCTTTTTACCTGTTGTAACCTGTTTATATACCGTGCTTGAATAAAGAATTCTTACTTTGGAGTTCCGGAATCCGCATCTCTTTTGTCGCAATATGATATACTGTTCACCTAAATCAAATCTAGAGCTTGTGTAGTTCAGCCACGGCTAATTATGATTGTCAACGTGTTTTGTGAACATTAAACAAAGTAAAGTTCACTTTCTCAGGAATAAATTTCCCGGATCTCTGTAGTTATTCCAAAAATAGCCGGTATCTAGTCAGTTATATATGCAATCATGTGTGACTTGCATTTCAAAGGTTTCACTCCCAATTGTGGAGTGAGCCCATATAGTCTGGGATAAGAGTTTATCTCTTGTATCATAGGGTTAGGACACTAGGTTTAACTGTCATAGCAATAAGCTTTCCAGAATGGCGATCAGAGAAGGTTTCAGTGTGCGTCTCACAATTTAGGCAACAAAGCCAAAAACTAATGTGGCGAACCTGCTTGGTAGGTGCCTAATGTAATTATAACCAGCACCTTCCCCCTAACCACTCCAGTTCGTCCCTGTTAACTCCTCCGAATTATGCCTAACCCCAGCCCTCCCTGGCTGGTGCCTGCTGACCTTACCCCTTATACCAAGCCTGCTGCCTGATCTACAGTACCTGCCCATCCCCTGGCTGCCTCTGACAGCACACCAGCTATTTGGCTGAATAGACAGAGCTGCCATCTAAAAAAAATAGAATTCACAGGTGTGCATGTGGTGGGCAGGTACAAATCCAAATTGACATTACCAAGCCAGGCGCTACTGAGCAGAGCCTTTGCTGCAGGAGACCCCAGGATATACAGGAAGCTTCCAAGTGACTCCGCCCATAAGTGAAATGTCAAAACATCTCAACAGATTGATGTGTAGAATCCATAGCATCCATGTAACATGCAACAGGCATACATTAGAATGTTAGACCTGTCACAATAGAACATTAAAAAACATCTTTAATCTTGCAACACATTTACAGGTGGTAGGTTATCTGCAATCTATTTTTTGTAATACAGTTATGATTATTAAGGGTGCCTATTTCACATGACAAACCCAAAACACGTACCCAACACTCTGAAAAATCAATATATAGCACAAAGCAAGGCTTACCTTGCAAGCAGGCATCAGCAATACGGCACAACATATATAGGAGATCCAAGCACCTCCCTAACACTGCAAGCAATCACCCTTAAAAAACACCCTGGAAGTGATATTAACCCTCAAAGGATTCTGGGACTTGTAGTGCACTATTCTCTTACTGACCCCCAAAACTAAAAATGACGTTCCACTAACTCAGGTGTAAATAAAATAGTGCTTGTATCATATCATTATATCATGTATGAGTCATTCTAATATATTCAGCATATTTTCGTTGATACTAAGATAACGAAAGACATTTGGACATTCCTGTCTTCGCTGGAGGAGACATTTTTGCAAGCCAGTTTCTTTCATCCTTATTGAATGCTGGCTTCGAGAAAATGGAGTCCCCATAGGAATGCGATATTAGAGAAGGAGACATTCTCCGAGCATCCAACAGCCAGATGTTGATTGTTTACTGTCTTCAAACCTGTTACGTAAAAGGTGACAAGCTAAATGTATTAACAATAAAACGTAGGCTGTGAGTTGCAGACTAATTTCAGAATAGCAAACGTTAATAAAAATACGATGTTACAGTTAATAAGACAGTCATTTTTGTGGCCATTTTGAGCTTGCTGCGCCTCCGGTTATCCTACAGCTAGCTGTACGGTATTCTATAGTCTACGGCAAAATGGCGCCGCGCCCCCTGTAGGGGAGACACAGCAGAACAAGGCAATTTCCCTCTCTGCTCCTCATCCGAGGAGCCTCTTCCTGCGCACAGTGGGGAGGCTGTTCCTCGGGAAAATGGCGGAGAGCAGTCATGGGGATGGTGATACTGCGGAATCCCTCCTGCTGGGGTGACTGTAGTTCGGCCTCTAGTGGCTGCTAGCTGCTGCCTGTGAGAGAGAGGCTTGGACAGCAGACAGGAAGTTTATTATAAACTAATATCCGGTGTTTAAGTTATGTCAAAGCTGGAGCTGTCCCACTGCTGGGCTCAATGTCTTCGTCCTCTTTCTGACCAGCCTTGTATCTAGGTGAGATCTGCACCCCCTACACTGAGTGACACTTTATCCAGGGCTCAGATGGGCTTGTGGTTGTAAATAATCTTACATGGCCATTGTGTGATGAGCAGATAGGATTACCAGTGTCTGATATCTGGGTGATGTGTTTTGTTAGTTTATATATATGTGTATGTGTGTGTCTATTGTAAAATGCTTCTAAAATAACCTTTAAAGTTATAGATGATACAATAGAGGAATTATCTCTAAAGCACAGAAGAGTTGGGTTGATTTTATTATTTAATGCTGAGCTCTAGTTATAGACATCATGTGACTCTAACATTTATGCATGCTACTTAAAGAGAAACCGTGACCAAGAATTGAACCTCATCCCAATCAGTAGCTGATACCCCCTTTTACATGAGAAATCTATTTCTTTTCACAAACCGATCATCAGAGGGCTCTGTATGGCTGATATTGTGGTGAAACCCCTCCCACAGGAATCTGTGAGGACCATGGTCCTGGCAGTTTAATGTCTGTGAACCTTGTTGCATTGTGGGAAAAAACTGTTTACAGCTGTTTCCAACTGCCAAAAAAACAAGCAGCATCTCCTGTCACTGACATCACCTGCCAGCAGTAAAAATGTCACCATGGGATAAATGTCAGAATGTAAATCAGGGAGAGGAAAGCTTTTACAATGGGCAAACACTGACTAAATCATTTATACGTAATTATTGTAAAAATGAAGCACTTTTTTTTAATTACATTATTTTCAATGAAGTTCCTCATTAAAACTGTATTAATTGTTAACAAAGATGTTTTTGAGGGTATTTAACTGCAATTGTCTTACCTTTCTGTTAACCGCACGCAGTGAAAATAGATGAAAAAGCAGCACCTTCTGTGCTCACCTCAGTGGTTGAGTATGGTTGCAAAGCTGCTGCACCACCGACTTTTCTACATATAGGATGCAAATCTGTTTAGAGGGTTTAGTTCCTGCCCTGCTAACTACAGTCTGTACAGCTTGATGAAGGAAAATCTCTCACACATAAATACTGACGCCAAAGAGCTGAGAATTGTTCCATCAAGATCACATTTAAAAAATATTCATCTTTTTTTTTCAATGTTTATCTTGGACTACTGAGGGAGATTGTGGAATATTTCCCTGTGATTGTGGATGGAGATTAGTTACGTGACCACGATCACTGAGATTGGTACTGCCTGCATAGATTGGGGGGTGGGGGTGCGGTGTGACTGCTGATTGAGATTGGAGGATGCACTGTGACTGCCGCCTGCGATGGGGGGGAAGGTTGCACTGTGACTGCTAGCTGAGATTTTTTTGGGGGGGTGCACTGTGGACTGCCTCAGAGATGGGGTAGGGGGATGCACTGTTAGGCTTAGTGCACACCAGAGCGTTTCGGCTGCAGTTTGAGATCCGCTTGCGGGAGCGGATACGCTTGGGTAATGTATTTCAATGGGCTGGTGCACACCAGAGCGGGAGGCGTTTTGCCGAAACGCATACTCCCGGGCTGCTGCAGATTTTGGATTGTAGATGCGTTTCTGCCTCAATGTTAAGTATAGGAAAACCGCAAACCGCTCTGAAAAACGGCACTTCAGAGCGGTTTGCCAGGCGGTTTTTGTTACAGTAGCTGTTCAGTAACAGCTTTACTGTAACAATACATGAAATGTGCTACACCAAAAACGCTTCACAGAACCGCAAAACGCTATCTGAAATGCTACAGAAAAAGAAGAAAAAGCGTTTCAAAATCTGCTAGCATTTTGCGGATCTGCTAGCAGTTTTTGGTGTGCACCAGGCCATACTGACGACTGAGATTGGGGCGGGAGATCCTCTGTGTCTGCAGACTGAGATGTGGGTGGGAGGGGGATGCACTGTGACTGCTGACTGAGATGAGGGGGGTATGCACTGTGACTGTCAACTGAGATTGAGGGGATGCACTGTGAGTGCCACAGAGATTAGAGGTAGGGGAAGTTTGGTGAGTCATTAATGGAAGTGGCTTGGGATAATGTTATGAATGCCGGAAAATATTGCAATACACCACTATGAATGCTGGCAGTGAATAGGGGTTTGCGCTGTGACTCTTGGTAGACACTGGGGTAGATGTACTGTGACTGCTGTCGAAGACTGGAGGGATGCACTGTGAATAGTGGAAGAGACTAAAGGCCACCTATGAATTCTGAGGGACATTGGGGGAGGACATCTGTGGTTGATGGCAGCAATTGGCCTTGGAGAAGGGGGGGGGGGTGCACTGTGACTGTACAGAGATTGGTGGGGGGTGCCCTGCAACGGTTGGAAGAGATGAGAGGCTGTGGATTCAGTATGACTGTTGGCAGGGAGGTGCACTGTGCCTGCAGCCAGAGACTGGACTGGACCACTGTGGTTGTGTGGCACATATGTGACTATGGGCAGGGATTTGATATCTGTGAGTACCAACAGTGGCTGTGGCGATTCTTATAAATGCTGGCAGAGATTGGGGATGACAACTTTTATTGCTGGTACAGATTAGGGTATACCACCAGAAATGCTGCCACGGATTGGGGTAAAACATTGTGAATGCTGGCAGAGATTGGGTATAGCCACTGTTACTGCTAGCAGAAATTATGGGTCCGCTGTTGATAACTGGAAGTGAATTTGGCTACACTGTGTGCCGTATGCAATTCAATTCACCTGAGTTTTCTCCTAGGACCTAGGTGATACTTTCACAACTTGAAAATAAGCAAACACCAAGCAAACAAATACTCAAAATTATTTTAACAGTACTTTTTCACCTACTTTGCGGTACCTTTTCTATTGCAAAGTGCTAAAAAGTTATTTTAAATTGAAGAAGAAAAATTATCCCCTGTGGAAAACTCAGGAGAAAAATGTAATTGCATATGGGCCTGTTTCTCTCACCGAATCCCTGCTGCACTACTCCTTTGTAGAGAGTGAATTCTTCTGTTCTTTATATCCTCTGCTGTGCTTTGCAGTCACACTCAGTGATTTGACTGCATGTTTATCACAGCTAGGAAACCAGAGAATTTTACATGTTTCATTATTTGGCAAAAAGGGGTATAGAGAGAACACTGCAGGTCCTTTTCCAGCCACGTCTAACACCACCGCAGATTTCTACAGTTGTGTACTGCAGCTTTCCCAAAGAGCGCTGTCAGTGCCCTGCCCACATGCAGCCCATGAAAAAACCTAATTATTTAATTATTATTTTTATTTACGGTGTATTGCGCCAACATCTTCCTTAGCGCTGTGCAAAACAGTGTACAATCCAGCAATAGAGATACAAATATATACATAGTTGCACCATACAAAATAAAACATGGCATACGCATGACATCAAACTTGGAGAGGGACTTGGGAGTTTCTGGTTGACAGCAAGTTAAATAGCCATATTCAGTGCCAAGCAGCAGCAGCTAAAGCAAATAAAATTTTGAGCTGCTTTAAAGTGAAAATAAAAACTCGGCTTAATGCGTAATGCCTCTGTTTATCTCTCTTATAAGGATGTGTCTGGAATATGGAATACAGTTCTGGGCACTGCATTTCCGGAGGGACAATGGAGTTTTGGAGCAGCAGAGATGAACAACAGAATTGATTAGAGGCATGGAGGCCTGCATTCACAGTGGGATGTTACGGAGCTGCGTTATAAACTCTGTTTACCTCATGCAAAATAACGCAGCTCACCGCCCTGCAATGCTAATCCTATGGGACATCCACAGTGTGATGTTAGCTGCTGCAGTGCGTTACCTCTAAACGCACACGTTAACGGGTACAGGAAAGCATACTTTTCATTGCCTGTATGCTTTACTGTACCTACTGTATGCAATGGTAACACAGCATTAATGTGCGCTACCACCTTTTTTTTTTTTTGCATTGCAATGCTGTATTGTGACTTTACCGTCGCATTACAACGCAACGTCTCACTATGAATAAGCCAGGAAGGTCTCACTTGCCTGGAAAGGTTAGATATACTGGGCTTCTTTATGCTGGGCATACACGGCTGCTGGGAGGATTATCAATCGAGCCTGATTATCATCGAGCCCGACGTGTCCGATACCCTGCCGGATCAATACTTTGCACCATACCAGGGGGGAGAACAATAGAAGAAACGAGCGGATGATTAGCAGCCGCCCGCGGGGACGTGCGGGGATCGATCCGCGCGCACGTGCGGACGAGCTGGGATGCGCCGGCTCGATTCGGCGCATAGTCGCAGTCGTGTATGCCCGGTATTAGTCTGGAGAAAAGACACTTGAGAAGTGACCTAATTAACATCAGACTCTGTAGTGTGTGTGAGTCAGCCTTTTAAATCAGCTGGAGTGTCTGCTATCAGTGAAGTCTGTCACTTAGTATGCTAATGATGCAGCTCAGCTCTCTGCAAAAGCAGAATTAGTGATATCCTCTACTTTTTCTAACACAAGGTCTATGGAGAAATCTATGCTCTCCATATTAAATAACTGATATGTGATTAATGGAAAATAATAGTTTTCACTAAACTGCCCCTTTAATCGAGTTAAACTGCTTGTTGAGGTTTCTAAATCCGTGTGGAGTCATATTTCTATACAGACTGGGTCTTCTGGAGTGCCTCACACAAACAGTGGGAATCGAAACAGAACAGTCCCTTTTAACGATGTCAGTTGCTGTGCTGCCATGCCGATGTTTAGGCTTCAGTAGTCTGAGTCACTCATCTGCAGCAAGTATGCAGCCAGTGGTGTCATACCCAGGGCTGTGGAGTCGGTACAAAAATCCTCCGACTCCTCAGTTTGTGAAACTTCCAACTCCAGGTATCCAAAATACCTCCGACTCCTTAGTCTAATACTTACCAAGGATGTGGATTTGGTACAAACATTACCCAACTCAGACTCCTCAGTTTATGAAACCGACTCCAACTCCATGTACCCCAAATTGGTCTGACTCCCCAACTTTGACTCTACAGCCCTGGTCATACCTGCGGTGTCTCTCTCTGGAGGAGTGACTTCAGAGGCAGAGGACCTTTAAAAGCTGAATAACCGCTTTCTATACGGAACAAAATTAGAAGTCAAATGTGTGGGGTTTTATTTATTTTTTACAGACTTCACTGAATAATCTCTGCTGTTTGTTACAGCAGAGATTATTCATTAATTGGCACTTAGATTGGCTTTGGGAACATATGTTCCCATCCACCAATCTGTCCTGAAACTGCCGGTGACGGGGTGAGTACGGGTGTGCACGCATCAGTGGCAGAAGACTAGTATCTACACCCCTGGGACTTTAGATGGAGTCCTGTGGGGTGTAGATATATTGCCCCACTATCATTAAGTAGTTAAAAAGGTCATTTTGAAAAATGCCACTCTCACATATTCTTTATACAGCAAATGCCCACAGGCTTTAAGATTTGTGGACTCCTGTTATGGCTGCCGCTTTTAGCGATCAGACGCTATATATATATATATATATATATATATATATATATATATATATATATATATATATATATATATATATATATATATATATATATATATATATATATATATATATATATATATATATATATATATTCAATATTACTCTTTGGGCTTGATTCACAAAGGAGTGCTAACTGATAGCATGGCCGTTTTCGTGCACATTTTCGCATTTCGCACGATCGTGAATTTTTGGCGAAACTGTACTGTTTTTTTGCGTGGAAATGCGAATTTGCGCGCTAAATTGATATCGTTTGCGCGCAAAAACTGTTATCGTTTCACGCGAAAAAGGCCGTGCTATCAGTTAGCACTCTTTTGTGTAATATTTGTATTGCCTTTGTATAATATTGTATTGTTTCACAGAGGATCAGAAGTACCTCATTATTATTGTGCATTTAAATTCATTTATATTATTATGTTACGCCGCCCATCACCCCTTGTGGTGATTTTTTTTTTTTTAGCACTGTTTTTATCATTATAGTGTTTCTTATTGTCCAATAAAGATTTTTTTGCTTATTTTACAATTAATTGGCCAGTGTGGTGCTGCTTTATAGGGTACTTCTTTTTTTTTGGTTAATATTTTTTACCATTAGCACACAAAGACCCTTGTTATGATCTATATCTATCTATCTATCTATCTATCTATCTATCTATCTATCTATCTATCTATCTATCTATCTATATATATATATATATATATATATATATATAAATATTTTTTTGTTATTTACATGGTGCTCGTCCATAAGTTCTGCTTGCGATTACTAGGGCGACAGCTCGGGGACCCAACGCTCTATAGATGCATCGCTATGTTGTTGCCTAGAAATGCATCTGTACAGCACTGGGGTCCCCTAACTGTCTGCCCTAGTGATCACATCCAAACGCTACAGACACACAGGCTGGTGATAACGGCACGATACATGCCTAACTAATTATGAAATATGGCATGTATGTTACAAGCTTCATAATGTATTTTTTAATAATGTATTTAAAGGTGTTTTAAAATTGTGGCACTTATGTGAAAAATTAGAAAGGGGGAAACATGAAAAAATGTGTAACTTTTTGGCTTTTATGCCTAATTTTTCCTGATAAAATTCCTGTAAAATTAAACTAATCTTGGAAAAAATATTACCAAAAGAAAGCCTAGATTGTCCTGAAAATAAATAAATATATGTTGTGCTGTCAAAACAGCCCCTCTTTATGTTATTTAACATTGGCCTCGATTCATAAAGCATTCCCGCATGCGGAAATGCTGAAAACAGCTCACTTTACCGACCACTTAGCAAAACTTGTATTCATAAAGGCTTTTTCCGCATGAAAAGCCGACATTCCTGAGAAGAGCGATAAATCACCGCCTTGTGCGGTGATTATCTTAACAAAAGTAACAAAATGTCAATTCATAAAGTTTAGAGGAAGCGGTATGCAGACGGGGATTACCGCTACCTCAGATGTGGCGAGAAGCGTGCGGAATACAGTGCAGTGAATGGGACAGACCTCCCAAGCAGCAGCAGAGAGAGCAGCGCACGGAGGGACTCAGCCAGCTCCTGTGTTTCTGCAAGGCTACCGACAGCCTACCGCCTGCCTACAGCGGGAAATCTCCGCTCTGCTATCGCAACTAGCAACATTTTATGAATGCCCACCCAGAAGTCAGAAATACCGAGCGCGGAGTTTCCCTGCACTGATTTACTTCACCGAACACTTTTTTTTTATGAATCGAGGCCATTGTTTATATTTCTTCAATAGTATATTCTAGTTTCTCCTTCTAGATTTAGTTAGTTAGGATATCCCAACTGTCACTCCCTGCTCAGCAGCCATTTCTAGATCATTCAGTTATAGAGTGGAGTCAGTTGGTGAGGTAATCTTGTATGCACCTTGTAATTGCATCGTCTTTTTACCTATGAAAAAGCTCTAAACACATCCCTGTATGCTTTAAACGCAAGTAAAGATACTTCGCATTACACTTGGAGTTTTATTTCTTCAAGTTAAACTGCCTGTGGAGGTTTCTGAATCAGTGTGGTGTCATATTCCTATACAGACTGGGTCTTCTGGAGTGTGCCTCACACAAAAAGCAGGAATCGAAACAGAACATATGTATTACTTTGATTATATAAGTGATAAAAAGTTATTGCTGTATTAATAGTGACAAAACTCAGGAATGTGAAGCCACCAGCAAGCAAGGAAATACTCGGAATAATGGTGACAGTACTCAGTGTTCTCCCCAGGCTCTTTTAGGTGGGTGCTCCACCCTGCTAGTTTTGAGGAGCACCCGGCTGTCATCGGCTCACCTCCTCCTATGCTATAAGCAGAGTTGCTCACAGAAGCACCAGCCCTGCATTCTCTCATTTCTCCCCACCCAGCTACTTTTTCATGCCACCCGGCTGGAAAAAAATGTCTGGGGAGAACACTAAATTACTTTTTCACTTCGTTTTTGGCACTTTTTTCGTTTGCTGAGCCCTGAGAATTATTTTATAAATAAGATGAAAAAGGATCTCCTAGGAGAAAACATGAATTGAGCAAGAGCCCATGTGCTGTATTTATGTACTGTGCAATTATTTTATGTATTGAATTTGTGTAAAGGAGACGTGGCATTTTCAAACAATATAATAATAGTAGTAATAATAATCCAAACATTTCTATAGTGCTTTTTTACTGTTGGACTCAAAGCGCTCAAGAGCTGCAGCCATTGGGTCACGCTTAAGAGGCCACCCTGCAGTGTTAGGAAGTCTTGCCTTGGACTCCTTACTGAATAGGTACTGACCCTAACTAGGATTCAAATCTTGGTCTCCCATGTCAAAGGAAGTGCCCTACTATCCAGCCACTACAATATGATGGCATCACATGCATGTGACGTTTCCCTCAAGGCTAGTCCATTCTCCAGTCATCATTTCTAATGCAGAATTAGATAAATAGATGAAAGTAAAAGAATCTACTAACACTAAAAATAATTTGGATAAAAAAAAAGGTCTATTTAACTATTTTTTTTTATTCTAGAAGTCAGCTTAAACTGGCATAGCTGGTGGAATCTGTGAGAATGGACAAGGACGGAGATCGTGTGGCTAAGAAGATACTAAAGCTCACCCTAAAAATCATCTATCTGCTGACTGGAGAGGTAAGACATTACAAGAGTATAACATGACATTGTTGGGCTCGCCATTGCTAAAATGGAGGTCTTACTGAGGAGGTACGGGTGAAGAATTGGGAGTATCGCATGACACTGGTCCTCTTTTATTAATAAAGCACAAGCCTGATTGGAGAGGTGAGGGATTCTGGGTGAGATGGCTAATTTCGGCTCGGCTGTGCCGGTGATTTGGATGCTGCCATAGGCCATAATTTATGGCCATAATAAGAATTATGGCTATAGCGGTGCTCAGTTATTAATTTGGGTGGCAGTAATTGCCAGAGCTAAAATTTAGGAAAAAAGAGGTAATTCGGCCACCGGCAATAGCCACTGGCCAAATTACTTGTCCGCCCCCTGTGCAATCCGGAACATCAGCAGACGCAGGCTGAGCCGTATTGAGCCATATTTCAGCTTCACCAGAGCCAAAATTTGGTAATGAAATAGCTCCCCCTCTGAACGATTAGCATAAATTGGAAAAAACAAAAGCAAGTTGAGTGTGTAAGGGCTTGTAAGAATTAGAGTGTTACAATATCAAAGGTAACACACGGCAATGAAAAACATGGAGCTCGATTCACAAAGCCGTGATAAATGCTACCACGGCCGTGATAAGCTCAGCGCGCAGGTTAGCGCGCGTAATAGTAAAGGTTTGCGCGCATTAACTTTCCCGTTCACGCACTCATATCATATGGGTTAGCGCGTGAATGAGAAAATGTGTGCAAACCTGCTTATCATGGCGTTGTGAATCAAGCTCATGGTGTGCAGTATTGCATCAAATGGTCAAATATGCTCCATGTATCCTTATTGTCTGGTCAGCCAATTACTAAGTATAGTTTGCCAGTGAAATCACTGGAGTGATAGTTAAACAGGTCTCTGTATCAGTAAAAGATCGTATAGGACCAGCTGGCAGAATGTGGCATCTGATGTCCCTATTGGCATGGCATGAGTGAGCTGGTACCTACAATCAATCAAGTAAAGTGCCAAGCCTTTATTAATCAACTACACATGGTAAATTGGATCAAAATAGAAAATTTCCCCTCATAAAAAACAATGACCATCGCCAAAGGACACCGCGGTCCTTTGGCGTCCTCCTTTCTTACACGTAGGTCACTCTTCCTCTTTCACTCGTTGTTATTTGTCAGTACCCCCTTTGTGGTTCCTCTTTTTGGACAAACATTCACTTGTTGGAATTTGCAATACCACCTCTGTGCTTTTTATCCTTTGATTTATACGTTATATCTGGGGCTGCATATTTATGTCCCAGTCCTGTTCATTGCCTTTGCACATTGCACTTTACCTTGTAAAATATATTGGGGGTCTCTTCCCTACCTATATAATTCACTTATTGGTAATTTGATTGTGAGGACCATGTTATTATACATTGAATGTTATATCATATAATTATTTACTCATATGTTACGCCGCTGCTATCACCTTTTGGTGGCTTTTAATATGGTTTTTATTGTTGTTGTTTTCATCAAATAAAGAACTTTGTATTTTTGACTATTGGAGTGGTTTGGTGCTGTATATTGGGAACCTTTGTCTCTTTGTTGTTTATAAGCACACACACCAGCTGGGGATGGAGAGAGTACAGTCACGCTGAAGACCACACACACAGCAGTGAGGGAGAGAGTGCAGGTGCACTGTAGACCACAAACACTAGCTGGGGAGGGAGAGAGTACAGGCACACTGGAGACCACATTCACACAGCAGGGAGGGAGAGCGTAGCAGGGTGCTGAGATGAGCTCCCCTGTATTTCCTTCTTGAGACACAGGGGGCAGTGGGAGACGCTGGGGAATGCAGATACTGCCACTGATCTTGTGCTGTTTATTCCATGGCTGACACGCTCCACGACAGCCTTTCTTTGGGACTTTGCCGACTGTCTGTCAGGTTGCGTTCTCGCCGACTAAAGTACAAAGGAAGTTTTTTTTTTTTGTTTGTTTGTTTTTTAATTGGCCACTTCACATATTGGCCAGCCAAATCCCGAAGTGGCCAACTTCGGGTTCTGGCTGTAACATATAATTAACTTGATTGACACTTTAAATATCATATACTGTATACTGGTGTTTATATTCTCATTTAGGATTATGGACCAATCAAGAAGCAATGTGTTTGCAATGCAGCCTGCAACAGAGGCCAGGATAACACAGTGGAACCTCTGCCTCACTCCTTGTCACCTGACAGATACAACAACAAGGAGATCCTAGATGTCATCAATAATATCACAGAGCTTCTAACCAGAGAGGTGAGCAGTACAGGGAATTATAGACTAAAGTCCAATAACCGCAAGGCATGTGTCTGAATGATGACTTTATCATTGTGTGTGTGTCAGGTTCCCATAAGATGTCAGGATATCACTGTATATTTCTCCATGGAGGAGTGGCATTATTTAGAAGGACACAAGGATCTCTATGAGAACATCGTGATGGAAGACCTGCAGCCCCTTAGCCCTCTTGGTAAGCAATTTCTTTCTTTACATACTTTTTTCAGAACCCAAATAATTATTTGAACAAATGGACCAGTTCAGAAAAGAACTGAAATGCTTGCTCTTCAGCAGATGTTAGTGATGTAAAAATATCAGGAACCGTTATTAATCAGTTTTTGATAGCTATCAAAACAAGGCACACTAGTGGAAAGGTCTCACCTACAGAATTTAGAAGTGATACACTGCAGTGATTCATCTTCTCACAGACCTCCGATAACAGAGCTTTTAGTGGGCTGAGCCTTTAAAATTTATATGTTTTATTTTTTTATAGACTTTATATACATCTGTTCTTTTGTTAGTGACCGAATTTATATTTCACAGATGGAGCAAGTTACCGAAACACACTAGAGAGATGTCCCAGTCCAGCCTATGCACAAGATGGTTTAGATGAAGTCACCAAGGTATCCCAACAAATTGAAGAAGACCGTGGTATCCAAGATCCTAAACAGAAAGCTGACCATATTATCAAAGATCCTGAAGAGAAAGATGACCATATTATCCAAGATCCTAAAGAGAAAGATGACCATATTATCCAAGATTCTAAAGAAAAAGCTGACCAGATTATCCAAGATCCTAAAGAGAAAGCGGACAATATACTTAAGGGTTTTATGAATAAAGATTTCCGTTTTCCAAGGGACTCTAGACAGGAAGTAAATAATCTTCCAAAGGGGTTAAAACAAGATGTGAATCGAGCCCCAAAGGATTCTAAACAGGAAGTCAACCTTATTCCAAAAGATCGCAAACAGGATGCTGACCATCATCCAAAGGACTCTAAACAAGACGCTGGCCAAGTATTGCAGGATGAGACACAGGAAGTCGACCAAATCCAAAATGACTGTAGACAGGAAATTGAACTTATTCGCAAAATTTGTAGACAGGAAGTTGAGACTATTCTAAAGGATTGTAAACGGGAAATCGAGCGCATCCAAATGGACTGCAGGCCGGAAGTTAACTGCACCAATAGAGACTGTAAACAGGAAGCTGGCCACATCTCAAAGGACAGCACGGTGGAACGTGCCTCTGGAGATTGCAAACAGGAAGTAGGTCGCAGCTCAAAGGATTGCAGACAAGAAGCTGAACATATCCCAGGGCATTGCAAACTGGAAGCTGATACTAAATTGAAGGATTGTAAAAAGGAAGTGGACCGTATTCAAAAGGACTGTAGGCGGAGTGTTGACAATGTTCCAAAGGACTGTAAGCGGAAAAGTGAACAAATCCAAAAGGATTGCCGATGGGACGCTGGCAGTTCTGTCAAGGACTGTGAACAAGAAGATAATGAAGTCCAACCATATTATGAGGTGCAGTGAGTTAAACCGCTATTAGTAGAAATTGACTTCTCTGTATTTTCACATGTATATTGATATTTTTTTTTTATTGGGCGGGGCTGCAGGAAGAACATCTGAAAGATGTTAAAATTGAGATTCTATCAGATGACGAGTGGAACGATGAAGAATGGGATGACCAATATAAAGATGGAGATAGTCCTATATACATCAACACAGGTAGATCATTATGTATGCAATAAAACATTTATAATTCCCACTAGACTATTAATTTAGGTGGAGGGCTTTAATAGTGAATTCATTATGAATACAGTAGAGTCTGTTATCACTGACTGGAATCAGTGTGCTTTCAGGTTGCTTGAGACTTGATGTTAAAAATCGACCTAGCTAATACTGTACTATACCCCACTCTGCACGCACGCACGCACGCACGCACGCACGCACGCACGCACGCACGCACGCACGCACGCACGCACGCACGCACGCACACACACACACACACACACACACACACACACACACTGGGTTGCAAAAGTATTCGGCCCCCTATAAATTTTCCACATTTTGTCATATTACTGCCACAAACATGCATCAATTTTATTGGAATTCCACGTGAAAGACCAATACAAAGTGGTGTACACGTGAGAAGTGGAGTGAAAATCATACATGATTCAAAACATTTTTTACAAATCAATAACTGCAAAGTGGGGTGTGCGTAAATATTCAGCCCCATGAGTCAATACTTTGTAGAACCACATTTTGCTGCAATTACAGCTGCCAGTCTGTTAGGGTATGTTTCGACCAGCTTTGCACATCTAGAGACTGAAATCCTTGCCCATTCTTCTTTGCAAAACAGCTCCAGCTCAGTCAGATTAGATGGACAGCGTTTGTAAACAGCAGTTTTCAGATCTTGCCACAGATTCTCGATTGGATTTAGATCTGGACTTTAATGGGGCCATTCTAACACGTGGATATGTTTTTGTTTTAAACCATTCCATTGTTGCCCTGGCTTTATGTTTAGGGTCGTTGTCCTGCTGGAAGGTGAACCTCCGCCCCAGTCTCAAGTCTTTTGCAGACTCCAAGGGGTTTTCTTCCAAGATTGCCCTGTATTTGGCTCCATCCATCTTCCCATCAACTCTGACCAGCTTGCCTGTCCCTGCTGAAGAGAAGCACCCCCAGAGCATGATGCTGCCACAGTATATACAAAGGTAACTCGCACACCAGGCAAAAAGTAAATGCAAAAAAGTCTGTATTTCAAAATGTCAATAAATAGAAATAGCGACAATACAAATGGCAAACAATGGCCTGCACAGCAGCCAGCAGCAGCCTATTGTGTATACTCTCTGACGAAGGTTACGAAACAGCGCGCTGTAGGGTATACTTTTTACACCATGGGGTTATGACTTTGTGCATTTTGCTTGATATAATCTGTACAGCTCATTACTATGATTGATGTTTAGGTTCATGCTTCTGTATGCTTCTGTATGTATTCTAACTTGACTCCATTGGTGTGATCTGTATTATGTTCACCACACTGTGATGTCTGCTAAGCAGGCCATTGTTTGCCATTTGTATTGTCGCTATTTCTATTTATTGACATTTTGAAATACAGACTTTTTTGCATTTACTTTTTGCCTGGTGTGCGAGTTACCTTTGTATATACTTATATATATACTTGTATATACTTTGGCATTTAGGGCCACTTTGTGCCCGTTTTACAGACTCAGCACCCATAGCATTCTACTTTAGTTTCTATGATTAATAGGGTGTGCAGACCTTTTTTGTAAATATTGTATCATGATGCTGCCACAACCATATTCGACAGTGGGGATGGTGTGTTGTGAGCGATGTGCAGTGTCAGTTTTCCGCCACACATAGCGTTTTGCATTTTGGCCAAAAAGTTCCATTTTGGTCTCATCTGACCAGAGCACCTTCTTCCACATGTTTGCTGTGTCCCCCACATGGCTTGTGGCAAACTGCAAATGGGACTTCTTATGCTTTTCTGTTAACAATTGCTTTCTTCTTGCCACTCTTCTATAAAGGCCAACTTTGTGCAGTGCACGACTAATATTTGTCCTATGGACAGATTCCCCCACCTGAGCTGTAGATCTCTGCAGCTCGTCCAGAGTCACCATGGGCCTCTTGACTGCATTTCTGATCAGCGCTCTCCTTGTTCGGCCTGTGAGTTTAGGTGGACGGCCTTGTCTTGGTAGGTTTACAGTTGTGCCATACTCCTTCCATCTCTGAATGATCGCTTGAACAGTGCTCCGTGGGATGTTCAAGGCTTTGGAAATCTTTTTTTAGTCTAAGCCTTCTTTAAATTTCTCAATAACTTGATCCCTGACCTGTCTGGTGTGTTCTTTGGACTTCACGGTGTTGTTGCTCCCAATATTCTCTTAGACAACCTCAGGCCCTCACAGAGCAGCTTTATTTGTACTGACATTAGATTACACACAGGAATCATGTATGATTTTCGTTCCACTTCTCATGTGTTGGTCTTTCATGTGGATTTCCAATAAAATTTGATTCATGTTTGTGGCAGTAATATGACAAAATGTGGAAAACTTCAAGGGGGCCGAATACTTTTGCAACCCACTGTGTGTGTGTGTGTGTGTGTATATATATATGTGTATGTATATATATGTATATATATGTATATATGTATATATGTATATATATATATATATATATATATATATATATATATATATATATATATATATATATATATATATATATATATATATATATATATATATATATATATATTATTATAATATAATGTGTGTGTGTGTATATGTATGTGTGTACATGTACACATACCATGAACTCTGTATTAAATGTTATAATACTGTAATTGAACTGGTATCAGATGATACACTACTCAATACTTTAATTGAAAGTATATTAACCTTGGGGGAGCCAGTGAACCCAGCACAGCAGAGCCTACAAAAAGCCTGAGAGCCCTTTCACATTGGGGCAGTGGGATATTTTTACCACACCCCACCGCCGGGCAATGAAAGTCTATGAAGACTTCCAAGTTACGGAGCAATGCGACGGAAATTAGTTCTTTGCCGCATCCCTGACGAAGGGTCAGAACTACGTTACCGCGCATCTTCTGTGGCAGGCTGTTAGTCTATGACGATGAGATTTTAAAAAATTACAGACGCAACGTCACAGCGCGCATGCGTGGAAGCGTATTTTTACAATATGCTTCTGTGCACTTTGCATACCCTGAAGCAGGAAGTGACCGCACTTCCTGCTTGGCCCAAAGCCAGATGGAGAATACCATGTAGTAAAGTTGTATTCCCCGAAGGCCTGTTTCTGGCAATGCGGCAGAAGCCACACACTGCATCGCTGCTGCCAGTTTACAGTGTGAAACTGACCTAAGAATTTGTTCTTCACCACTGTGAGGACTTCCAGCGATTTGTGCTGGTTGGTTGAGACTGCTGGTTAGTTGAGTCCTGGGACTGTACTGTACAAGTATTCATTAACGCAGTATTGCAATCTGATTTTTCCCTTTGCTCCAATAGATTTGCTAAACTGTTATAACGTCTAAGAACAGAGTACTAATGTAAAAAAAACCTAAGTGCTCTGACTACATCGCATTCACGTTCTCTCTGCCACTAGTTGTAGCAGAAGGATGCGAATGTTACTCTGCAGATTCTGTTGAGCACAGAGTGCATGCTAATATGTGCCTGGGAATGGGGTGAGGTGTTATTGGGGGCTGAATGATCCTATTCACTACACTGATCCCAGAGTGGACTTGCATATTTCTGGCTCAAAGGAACTACCTATTGCTCTTGAGACACTTTCCATGGAGGATAGAGTAAAAAAACTAAACCTGAAAGTAAGTATTGTTTACAACCTGACACTCAGTCTTAAAGAGAACCTGAACTAAAAATAAAAAGTCAAAATAACCATACACAGGTCATACTTACCTCCTGTGTAGTCTACTCCTCAATCTCTTTATTCTCTACTGCGTCCCATTTGTCGACTGTGATCAATGGATTTCTCCGTCCTCCATTTTAAAAATGACCATTACCCCCTAACAGCTTCCTGGTCAGCACACTGTTAATATCACCCACTTGAGCCATAAGGAAACCTGGACATTACCTTACACATTCAGTTGTAACTGACAGCTGCTGATATATAACTGACAGCAACTGGTATATTTCACTTCTAATAAAATATTGTCAGAACTGGAAGGGATCACTGTAAGAAGAAAATGGTGAGCTTCTGAGAGGAACTGATGGTGAGGTAAGTATGTAATATTAATTTGCAGCTACGTCCTGTGTTTATTTTAAATATTTTTCCTCGCTTCAAGTTCCCTTTAAGCAACCTGTCGGGGTCTATGGCTAAAAGTATTAGAGGCAGAGGATCAACAGGACATCCAAATAGAAGTGCTTCTGTTTACATTTCAGGAGAGCCGAGTCTGCATTCAATGGCAGTTTTGATTGTCTTCTCTGCAAAGATAAAAACATTGGTTATTAACCTTTGCAATTAAAATACAGTAAATAGAAAAGAGGACCTCCAGAATTTTTTTTTTTTTGATAGGACTAGCACCACATGTGCCCATATTTATCTCATCAGGGGGCTGATTCACAAAAGGCTGTTAACATTGCCCACTGCGCAGCAATGTTAACGGCCTGTACTGAAAAAATAGTAACGCTTGTTGCACCGATAGCGCGACGAACGTTACCATAGCAACGCACATAAACATAGCTTCGCTACTTCCATACCGCATATACACTGTGTACGCATGTTGCTGTGGTAACGCTCGTCGCTCCATTAGCGCAACAAGCGTTACTATTTTCAGTACAGGCCAGTAGCATTGCTGCGTGGTGGGCAGTGTTACCGGCCTTTTGTGAATCAACCCCCATGTCACATGTCGGCTCAGGTATGCATTAATTATGGCAGACACATGTTTTATAAAAACACCCCCTCAAGACTCCTGTTTTATCACAGAAGCAACTGCTGAATGTTACCCTGAGGCCCCTTTCACACTAGCGCATTGTGTTACCCTGTTTTGCCGCAGGATAACACTACGCTAATGAACATCTATGGGGCATTTCTTACCTGGCGCGGTGCAAGGCGATCTGCAGGCGAATGGGAGTCATGTAGGTCTATGGCGGCACAGCTTTTTTTAACGAATGTTCGCCGTTCATGTTGTGGCGCATATGCACTGAAGCGTTTTTTTTTTTTTAAATACTGGCCACAGGAAGTGAGCGCTAGAGAGTCTCGCTTCCTGCTTGGCCTGCAGCCAGAAGGGAGATTACCGTGCATTGCTACGGTAATCTCTGAAGTCTATTTTTAGCGTTGCGGTGCGATTCATGCTTTTCCACCGCCGGTTGACAGTCTGAAACCGGCCTGAAACTTTTAGTTAGTAGGATTCATGTGTAGTGGGAGATTTGGGTCCTGATGCAATTTCCAGAGATAAAGATGTTCAGGGCCACATTATACAGGTTACATGCTTGTTTCTGTTTTCTGTAGATGGATCCAGTGGTGGCAGTACACCAGAGCAAGGCTCCCAGAATGCTTACCTGGATAGCAGAGATGAAGATTATGAGTCCCCACAGGATTATCCGGTATGTTCTTCCCTGGCATCGCAGTGTGAGGATGTTTCTCTCTGCATGACTATTTCACTGTATGGGGCGAGGCATGATACTGCGAATCTACAATCCAGTTAAAACCTAACTGTCTCTGTGTCCCATCCCTGCACTTCCTGTGTGTGTGTGTGTGTGTCCCGTGTTTTGTGCTACTGCGCATGAGCAGGGAGGGACGCAGAGACTGAGGAGAGTTGAGGGAGGACGGGTGCGGTGGGCGGGCGTGCACATGCGTGGTGACCGGCGTTCACAGGGAGAGTGAGAGGGAGGGGAGGGGATTCAACACAGACCTAGAACCCGTTTTGAAACGGGCTTAAGTATACTAGTCTTCTTATAATACCATCTAGAAAAAACAGGAGCGCTCCATAGTGTATTACCAAGGAAACCAATTTATTCTTATTCAAGGTTCTACTTACATAAAAAAGAATTAAAATTCGCCTGTAAGCAGTAAAGCACATCCAAGACCGGACATAGGCACAGAGCGCCGAAACGCGTAATGACGCTATCAGCACGCCATGCATAGGCTCCGCCCACCGCCCCGAGAGACGGAACTCCCAGGCCACCGGAGACCGCGCTGCAGGCCACAGCATGTGTGGATCCATCCCCCCGGGCTTTCAGCGGATGTGCCTTACCGCTTACAGGCGAATTTTAATTCTTTTTTATGTAAGTAGAACCTTGAATAAGAATAAATTGGTTTCCTTGGTAATACACTATGGAGCGCTCCTGTTTTTTCTAGATTGCATTTTGTACCCTGTGGTGGAGGAGCTCCAGCATACAGTGTATATTATAGAAGAAACTAAGGAATGTTTGAAGGGGCCATATCTTCATTGTGGAAGCGCAAGGATTTTGTGTTGTTTTCTTATAATACCATATTAAAACTTGTTTCCAACAAACTAGCATAGCAAATACTGGTAGCTGTCCTTCCATTCAGAGTAAAAATGTAATATAAAACATTTTTTGCAGCATAATATTAGGGTCCAGGACTAGGGAAGGGACTCTGTGTGGTTGATGCACGAAAGTAATGTTGCCATGCACAGACATTGCATGGCAGTATTACCCTTACTACCAACACTGTGTACTGTGGGTTATGCTATTAGTGTGGTACTTGACTAGTGCAGCCATTGCTATGATAATGTGCATTATAGTTAGTAGCATGTGTTAATTAAGCAACTGTCAAGCTAGCAGAGTGTCGCACTAATAGCGTAACTCTGGGTACACAGTGCCAGCAGTAACAGTTTTATATTGCTGTGCGATGTCTGTGCACAGCAGCATTAATGCACTTTTGTGCATCAGGCCCTGTGAGAGGAATATAGCCACTTATAGCACAGTGAGAATATGGTAGGGCAAGCGTCTGTTCCCTCAGATATCTGCTAGAACGGAGTTAGTCATTCACCTGTACTACCAATGAGCAAACCATTCCTGTAAGGCTTGGGCCAACCAAAGATTGCAAAGCACTCTCAAAAATGAGATTTTACTGCTAAAAACAGAGTGATTTCAGGGAATGTGATTTGAGCCCATGCATTTCCTCAATATAAATACTCCAGAAAATGCTGCAGGCAGCATGATTGTGATTTTGACAAATCGCAATCCTGCCTGTGGAATCACTGCAAATGTCTTTTATAAGCCTAGTGCTTTTGTAAACACTGGTGATGCCTAGAAAGCAAAATCACACTGCTGAAACAGCTAGTAAGCTTAAAGGACAACTGAAGGGAGAGGGATACATAGGCTGCCATATTTATTTCCTTTTAAGTAATACAAGTTACCTGGCTGCCCTTCTGATCCTGTCTCTAATACTTTTAGCCATAGCCCTTTAACCTCTTGAGGACCGTGTTAAACCCTCCTAAAGACCAGGCAAATTTTCAATAAATTGGCCACTGCAGCTTTAAGGCCAAGCTGCAGGGCGGCACAACACAGCACACACATGATTCTTCCCCCACTTTTCTCCCCACCAACAGAGCTCTCTGTTGGTGGGGTCTGGTCGCCCCCCCCCCCCCCCCCCAATGTTTGTTTGTTTGTTTTTTTTCAAAAATGTCATTTTTTTAAAGTGAATTGTAACCCCCCCCCCAACTCCCCCCCGCTAGCCAATCCCCGTGATCAGCTGTCATAGGCTTCAGCCGATCACCTCTGCTGCTCAGGAGGGGACAGCCGTGTCACACGGCTGTCCCCAGTACAGCGCTGCTGCTGATCGCAGCGCTGTACATGTAAATAGACGGCATTTACGCCGTCTAACAGTCTCCCAAGCGGCAACCGCCGCTCGGAGACTGAAGGCGGAGCTCTGCTCCGCCCACCAAGCAGGAGATGCGCGCGCACCCTGCGCACAATCTCCTGCAAAACACAGCCCCAGGACTTTACGCCAATTGGCGTTAGGCGGTCCTGGGGCTGCCGCCGCGGCCACGCCCATTGGTGTGAGGCGGGCGGCAACAGGTTAACAAGCATGCGGTGTGTCGGGTGTTTCTGACGTTAATGTAAGATCTGACAAGATTAGCTGCATGCTTGTTTCAGATATGTGATTCAGAAGCTACTGATGCCAGAGAGATCAGCAGGGCAGCCATGCAACTGGTATTGTTTAAAAGGAAATAAAAATTACAGCCTCCATATCTCTCTCAATTCAGTTGTCCTTTAAAGGAACACTATCGATTAACATGTTTTTTTTTTTAACCTGGGATTGAGAGAGTTCCTGAAGTGCTGGTAAATAATGATGTATACAATTCACTTGCTTATCTCTTTTGTTTACTGTATCAAATTAATTTTACTTTAGACTGACAACAGTCTGCTCTAATCTGACAGCAGAGTGGGCCATGAGGGAAGGAGGAATTCCCTCACAGTGCATTTGATAACCCTGTGTGTGTGAGAGAGACCTGTGTCTCTGACTGAAGTTTCTGAAGAGAGCAGAGGAAATGTAACTTGTTATAAACATTTGTAGTTGTCTGTGACACCACAGCTTTTCATTTTTTTTTTTTTTTTTTTTTTTTTTTTTTTGCTTTCAAAGGAAAATACTCTGTAGTATGATATGCAAAAAAAATAACACTGGATGTGCATTGAAAGACACCCCTTTTAAGAATGATTTGTCCCAATAGAGCTAAATCCCAAACACAATGAATTAAAGCGTTTGCATTTAACATGAAAAGTAGGTAAATGTTTACACAGCTACTTAGACATCATTTGTACATTATCATTTCAGACCGATTGGTTTGATAGTGTTCCTTTAATGCTGAGCTCCAGGTCCTAATGCTGATTAGCCACATGCTGGAGGCAAAAGTTGAGATTGGCAAATCAAAGCTTCTAGCAGTTGATCTATTTAACCAGCAGTTGTGTTTAGTGATTTGCAGCCTCAACTTCTGTCCCTGTGAAATTACTAGAATTGAAAGTAGTGAGAATACTGTACACTTTACTAATCTGCCCTGGCCATCCATCCATATTCTGCAGCCCTTCCAGACCTGATTAAGGTGACATTCCTGTTTCCTATCTTAAATCATACCTCCTGTGCAAAAATAAATCGCACTTTATCAGCACATGTGGCAGAAGTCCTAACAGAGTAGCCGCAAAAAAAATATTTTAAAATTGACCACTTGTGCCATAAAATCCTGGTTTTGTTTGTTAGCTTTGCCCCCTTTCTGGGGGGGGGGGGAACTGCCATGGCAGTTTTCTGCATTTGCAAAGACTGCTAAGAAATTGTGTCATATGTAAGTTAGAGGTGCCTCACAGTGTGACCTGAAAGGTACTCCGCTTCTACCTGTGCCTGTCTCAGAGCCTGGCATAGGCGAGAGAGGCTTCAGCCTCAGGGTACAGTGTAGGAGGGAGCGCACAATTTGCTCAGCTATCATTCCACTATTGTGTTTGAAGCAGAGAGAAATAAGAAAAGGGGGATGCATAGCAGTGACTGCAAGACTGATAACTAGAGATTAAGTTGTTGGGGGGTTGGGAGCCTTTAGGTGCCTTAGTCTAATAGCAATCTGTGTGTGACTGCTGGGGTGGGAGGGATAGAGGGGCGCACTTTGGTGTCTCAGCCTTGGGTGCTGGAGGACCTTGTCCTGGCTGTGGGGTGAAGATAGAAGTAGCGCAGTGCCAGCCACAGCATGTTGCATTCCAGAGCTGCCTCAATGCTTTCCTACTGCTTAATGAAGTAGTCAGCTGTTCCTGCATTGGGTAAAAAAAGAGGGAAACAGACAGAATGACACTTATTATTAACCATTTCGCATCCTACATACAGTATATTCACGTCATTGTAAGTGGCTCTTGAAAGCCACATGACGTGAATATAAGTCAGTTCCCTTTAATGAGCACAGTACGCGTGCTGGCACGCGTCTGAGCTCATTAACCCCTCTTCCTTTAACTACACTAATTAAGGATTCCCTCCCGGGGGTCCGATCCTCCAACCCCCTTGCCCGATCCCCTGTAATTTAGCACCCCCCCCCCTTCTTCTCCCATGCTGCGATCAGGCAGCATGGAGGATTAGCATGTAAACAACATACCTCACCTTGTTCCAGCGCGATCAGCCTCCCCTCCGTGCATCACCGCTGCCTGTGTCTTAATGCCGAACGGATCGGGTCCCGGCTTGATGACGTCATCATGGTCGGCATAATGACACGGAGCGGTGATGCACGGGGGGGACGCTGATTGCGCTGGAACGAGGCAAGGTGAGCTGTTCACATGCCAATCCTCCATGCTGCTTGCTCGATCGCAGCATGGAGGGGAAGGGGGCATAATCGCTGGGGGCTATCAAAGGGGCAGGATCATCACGCACCTGGCCATCTATGGGGAGGGGGGCAAAGGGGCACACTCGGCTATCTATGGGGGCAAAGGGGTTCACCTGGCTATATATGGGGGGGGGGGCAATGACAAAGGGACACATTGATTATCTATGGGGAGGGGGGAGAATACATTGGCACACCTTTGGATCTATGGGGGGTCAAGGGGGCACATATATATCTTTTATACTGGGGGAGGGGCTGATAAGGGGCACATCTGGCTATACTGGGGGGATAAAGGGGGACACCTGGCTATCCATGGGGGGGGGGGGGTGGAATAGAGGGTACATATGATTACCTATTGGAGAAGAATAAAGGGGCAAACCTGGCTATCAATGGGGGTAGGGGGACAAAGGGGCGAATCTGGCTAATAAAGGGTCACATCTGGGATTTTTATGGTGGAGGGGCTAATAAGGGGCACATCTGGCAATCTATAATGGGGGGGGGGGAAGATAAAGGGGCACACCTGGCTATCTATGGGGGGTGGGGGGAATAAAGGGGCACACCTGGCTATCTATGGGGGGTGGGGGGGGATTAAGGGGCACATCCTGCTTACTACAGGGGTGGGGGCTAAAAAATGGACTTAGCAGTTTAGATATGTATGCCGTGAGGGTATATTACTGTTATTTTGGCGTATACGGCTTGTAATCGCTAGTAAAGTGCAAAGCAAAAAAAATGGAAAAAATACACCTTTATTTACAAATATTATATTGTCGCCATACATTGTACTAGGAAGATAATTTAAATGTTGAAATAAACAGGACATATGGACTAATAAAATTTGTGGGCTTGATCTACAGTAATACTTTTTATTTTGAAACGGTAATGCCTGAAAACCGAGAAATAATGATTTTTTTTTTTTCATATTTTTTTCTCCTTATTCCCTTTAAAATGCATTCAAAGTAAAATAATACTTAGCAAAAAGTACCACCTAGAGAAAGCCTAATTGGTGGCAAAAAAAACAAGGTATAGATCATATTAAAGTTATGGGCTAATGAATGGGAGACCTGTGAAATGTAGAAAATTGCTTGGGTTTTTTAGGGGGAAAACCCCAGGGTAGGGAACTGGTTAATATTACAGTACTTTTTTTTTTCTTTTTCTTAGGAACTTAAAGGGGAACTGAAGAGAGAGGTATATGGAGGCTGTCATGTTTATTTCCTTTTAGACAATACCAGTTGCCTGGCAGCCCTGCTGATCCTCTGCCTCTAATACTATTAGCCATAGCCCCTGAACAAGCATGCAGCAGATCAGGTGTTTCAGTGGTTCAGACTTATAAGTCTGATCTGACAAGACTAGCTGCATGCTTGTTTCTGGTTTTAATCAGATACTACTGCAGAGAAATAGACCAGCAGGGCTGCCAGGCAACTGGTATTGATTAAAAGGAAATAAACATGACAGCCTCCATATACCTCTCTCTTCAGTTCCCCTTTAAAGCAGTGGTCCACTTTAACTTCAGTTTTGTTTTTGTTTTTTTTCACTCTACAGCGCCTGGTTCGGGCTGAGGACAAAGCCAGCTCTTTGCTAAGTAAAAGCAATTCCCAGATGTTACCAAAAAATTACCCTGATAATGGAACTACTTCTACTACAACACTAAACACTAATACTGTGAAAAGAGGACCTATGTCCCAAAGTACTTTCTCTTCTGGGCAAATGGAATTGATGACTCAGTTCAGAATACCTCCTGCTCAAGAAGCCAGCCAAGCGGTACAACATCACCACCACCTCCACCTCCATCAACAGCAACATAAAAATATCAACACTGCCAGAAAAACTACCTCAGACATTCAAACACTACAGAACTTTTTGAGTGAAATGAATGAAAACCGTAAAGTTGAAGAAATACCTCACACTGAGCTTGACACTTTACTCTCAAAATTCCTACTTGTGGTTAAAAGGAAGGACGGCAATGAGTATGAACCACATACTCTCCGGTGTATGGTAGGAAGCATTGATCGGTATTTGAAAGAACACCGATATATGCATACCATTGTGTATGGAAACGGCAAGGACTTCCCTTTAACCAAGCAGTCGCTTAATGCTAAAATCAAATTTTTGAAAAAAATTGCAGAAAGCAACCCACCGATAAGACAGGAGGCTTTGACTGATGACGACATTGAAAAACTCTACAAGACTGGAACGCTTTCAATGGATAACCCAACAAGTTTATTAAACTTGGTGTTCTTCAACAACGGAATCCATTTTGCTCTTCGTACAAAAGAACAGTACAACCTCCAGTGGGGAGACATCAAGCTGAAAATCGATCCAAGAGGAAATCAGTACATAGAATACACTGACCGACAGACAGAAATGGAAGAAAATCGCAAAAGCGGGAGACAGATTAAGCCAAGGATGTATGCAACTCCTCACACGCCAGACAGAGACCCAGTTACAGCATATTTAAAGTACAGGAGTTTTAGACCTGCAGCCATGATGACACCAGATGCCCCCTTTTATTTAGCACCCAACATTAACTATAACCCAGCTTTCTCAGAATGGTACCGTTCCACAAAGATAGGAATCCAGAAAATCCGAGCAATGATGACCACCATGAAAATTCGGGCATCTCTTCCAGAATCGAAGAAGAAAGTAGGCTACATTACCAAGAAAAGATTGGTAGAAAGACTTCCACAGCACCTCTTGACATCACCCTCAGTGTCGCAGACCATGTCGAATAATATACACAGCAGTATTAACTATCGTATGGCTAATGAAGTAATGCAGCATAAAACTCCAACCATTGCCAGTAATGTACCAACCAGCGTGGCAAGCCAAGTGCAAGACAAAATGATGACTTCTAACAGTTACCACCCACGGCCATCAACCAGCCGATACGGAGAGCCACCCGTTAATAAGAGAAGCTTTGTGGATGCCGATTTTGTCCAGCATCATAATGTGGCGTTGCAGCGTAACTCAGCCATGTATCTAAATAACTACCCTCAGCTCATACCGGATGAGCCAGCAAAGAAGCGCAAATCGGTCACCTATGACTATACATTAGATTAGAATGACTTGAGGTTCTCAACCAACCTTTTGAAAATGTTGCCTGGACTTCCCTTTTTAGTTCTCTATTTTTTAATCACATTCATGTTTGTTTTCTTAACTTTCACCTCAACCTCCTATTTATTCAACTTTTTAAGTCACATAGTGTTTTATTTAAATGAAGCAGACTTGTTTCTACAAAAAGTGACCTCTGGTGGTTTTTTTTTCGTTATACATTATTTAAAGTGCAAGTATGGGCCAATTTTCAAAAATGTTTTATGGGAAGTGCCTTACATACCATCTCAACGAGTCTCCTATTAATCCCCAGTCTTCCTCTTTCTTTAGGAACAGAAGAATCCAGCAGCACCACACATGTCCCATAAAAAAGTCTTATAATGTACAGACAACAGAGAGATAGCCGTTAACAGCAAGAGGCTGCAGTTTCGGTGTATTATTCCTTCCTCAAGCTGTGTAGGCCCTCACTCTAAAGGTAGCCATACACTGGTCGATTTGCCATCAGATCCGACCAACAGATAGATCCCTCTCTGATCGAATCTGATCAGAGAGGGATCGTATGGCTGCCTTTACTGCAAACAGATTGTGAATCGATTTCAGCATGAAACCGATCACAATCTGTGGAGCTGCCCCCGGGCCCCGCATACATTACCTGCTCCGGCCGGCGCGTGTCAACTGGTCTCCGTTATCCCTTCTCCGCGCTCGGCTGCAGCTTCACTGAACTTCCTGCCGGGGAAGTTTAAACAGTAGAGGGCGCTCTGCTGTTTAAACTTCCTGCCGGGACAGGAAGTTCAGTGAAGCTGGAGGAGCCGAGCACGGAGAAGTGACAGCGGAGAGAGCGGGGATACGCGCCGGCTGGAGCAGGTAATGTATTGCCGCTAGCGTCGGTCGTCGGGCATTCGAACGCCGCTATCGACTCGCTCACGACGCGCCGGTGATCGAGCGAAATCTTCCGCACGTACAGATCTACTGGAATCGACAGGAACGATGGGGATACACCATACAATTTTCTGTTATGCTGGGGATACACGGTACGTTTCTGTACCGTGTATCGACCAGCTGATCCGGCCAGCTGATAATATTCAGCTGGCCCGATCAAGCTGCTCGACCCCCGCCCGATCCCCGCTGATAAGGAAGCTGCGGCGGGGGCGAGCGGTAATCAATCCGCGGGGACGCGGCAGGGAAATGGCTGGGGTCGATCCGGCGGCTAATCGGCCACCGGATCGACCCGTGTCCATACACACGTCGGATTTTTTTAAACGACTGGTCGTTTGGACGTCCTGTCGTCCGGACATCAAATCGGGCGTGTGTACAGTCCGTCGTTAAGGTGATAAGACTGGTCTTGAGCGATCCGCAAAATCCGACGTGTGTATGGGCCTGCATTAGATTCTTCTGTTGGATTTTTCTGTTAGAATGCATAATTAGATTATTTTCTGCAGTGAATGGTCATTATCTCTGGTGCATTGTCTTCTGTTTATCACCTGCTGAGTAGAACAATGCCTAATTGCTCGGCAGATAGCTACATTTCCAACATGTTGAACTTTATCTATCTGGCAGGTAAATCTAACAGAAAATTGTATGGTGTAGTGTATACCCAGCATAATGCTGGGCATACACGGCTCGATGCCCCCTTATCAATCGAGCCGCTGATGGCTCGACTGATAATATCTAACGTTTCCGATCGCCGCAGGGGTCGATTCCGTGCTCGATCCCCCCGATCCCCCCCGGGGGGGACGAGCGGGAATCTATTCTGGTGCACACGCAGATGAGCGGGGACGCGGCGGGATTTGGTCCGGCTTCTAATCGGCCGCCGGATCGACCCGTGTATGCCCAGCATTAGAGAGAGCTTTGATTGGACATACAGTACATGGTACTGCTGGATTCTTTTGTTCCTATGTTTGGACTCTGTAGTGTTACAGAGTCATATCTGCTTTTTCATACCACAGTGCTGTTTCTTGCAGGGGGCGGGACGTGGAGATTAAAGAGTTAAGCTGTGTTGAGAGGCAACTTTTAAAGAAAGGAAGAGAAGTACTGGGGACCAGAGGGAGCCTACTTGGGGAAGTGAATAGATCATGTTCTACCGGTAGGACCAGGGCTGAAGAGTCTACATAAATCCTTTGACTCCAACTTTATGGAATCTCCAATTCCTCTATTTTTAATATACCAATGTATTTTACATGTTAATTAAAAGAGCACAACATAGAAGGCATTTCAACACTGCTTGGCAATGTTAAATCTAAATGAATGCGGTATTTGCTTTTGTAAACAAACTAAAGAACTGGCTAAGAAGCTGACCCCCATTGGCCATCCAAGCTACTCTCTGCCAACATGAATGAGAGGAAACTGTTAAACTTTGGGTCTAAAATATATAGCAAAACCAATTGTATTTCTAATTTCCTGTTAAAATGTACCTGTAGCGAAAAAAGTTCCTCAAATGGTTACTTACCGAAGTAGATAATCCAGAGGATTCCCTTGTTCTCCTCCTCACCGTTCCAGTGCTGGGACCCCCTGAAGTTGAAGGAGCTTGGCTGCAGACGTCTTGCCCCTGTGCAGTAGACAACAGTAAACCACCACTTCTCCATCACACTGAGCTCTCTTTTCCCCTCAGCCACCGCCACTTCTCCATCACACTGAGCTCTCTCCTCCCCTCAGCCACCACCACTTTTCCATCACACTGGCTGAGGGGAAGAGAGAGCAGTGTGATGGAGAAGTGGTGATGTCTGAGGGGAAGAGAGAGCTCGGTGTGATTAGGAAGTGGTGGTGTCTGAGGGGAAGAGAGAACAGTGTGATTAGGAAGTGGTGGTGGCTGAGGGGAAGACAGAGAGCACAGTGTGATGGAGAAGTGGTGTTGGCTGAGGGGAAGAGAGAGCACACTGTGTTGGAGAAGTGGTGGCTGAGGGGAAGAGAGAGAACAGTGTGATGGAGAAGTGGTGGTAGCTGAGGGCGGAGCAGTGCTTTTCAGCGCTGCTAGATTTGGGTGCAGCCGGCGCCTCCATAGACTTCAATAGGAATCATTCCTATTGAAGTGCTCAGTGAGTAACGTCGGCTCTGCCAGAAGACAGAGCCGAAGTTGCTTAAAAACATAATAATTCGGCCTCCAGCAATCGCTGGAAGCCGAATTATTTCATTCCCCTACTATCCATGTCGGCCTGGAGGGGGAATAGTAATTAAATCGGCCCGGACTTGTGCAGAAGCAGGATCAGCTATATAACGCTGTATCCTGCGCCCAAGTCTACCGGCGCCGATTTCAAATGTACGCGCTGAGGGGAAGAGAGAGCACAGTGTGATGGAGAAGTGGTGGTAGCTGTCCGCTAAGTCTATGGCACTTCATCTAGATCCTGCATCATTTAACCATTCAGTCATTTGGCATTTCTTCTGCTGTTCATATCCACTTGGATATCTTCAGTGATAGATCGTGGTAGATAGAACAATCGTTCATCGGTCGTTTTGCACAATTTATCTTTCAGTAAGATACTTAAAGGGAACCTAAACTGAGAAAGATATGGATTTTTCCTTTTAAAATAATACCAGTTGCCTGACTCTCTTGCTGATCTTGTTTCTCTAATACTTTTAGCCACAGACCCTCAACAAGCATGCAGATCAGGTGCTCTGACTGAAGTCAGACTGGATTAGCTGTATGCTTGTTTCAGGTGTGTGAGTCAGCCACTACTGCAGCCAAAGAGATCAGCAGGACTGAAAAGCAACTGGTATTGTTTAAAAGGGAACATCCGTATCCATCTCAGTTAAGGCTCCTTATAACCTCCCTGGCGGTCAGTTAAAACCGCCAGGGGGCAGCGCAGCAGTTTTTTTTTTTTTTTTTAAATCATGTAGCTAGCCTAGCGCTAGCTACATGACAGCCGCTGAGCAGCGGCATCCCCCCACCCCCTCCGATCGCCTCCGGCTATCAGGCCCGTCAGGAAATCCCGTTCTGAACCATGGCGACAGGCGCGATGACGTCACCCACGTCAGAGGGAGTCCCGATCCACCTCTCAGCGCTGCCTGGCACTGATTGGCCAGGCTGTGCAGGGGGGGACACACTCTAACGCGGCGAATCTGCGGGGAGCGGCGGCAACCGGTGAGTTCATGCAGCTAGCAAAGTGCTAGCTGCGTGCAGCAAAAAAAATTACACAAATCGGCCCAGTAGGGCCTAAGAAATACTCCTCAGCTCAGCTCGGGCTTACTTCCAGGAAGGTTAAAGGACAACTGCAATATCAGTTGCATGGCTGCCCTGCTGGTCCATTTGGCTGCCGTAGTGTCTGAATCACGCCAGAAACAAGCGTACAACTAAGCAACTAATCTAGTCAGATCTGTGTAATGTCAGAAACACCTGATCTGCTGCATGCTTGTTCAGGGTCTATGGCTAAAACTACAGTATAATCTTGTTATAATAAATTCTGATATAATAAACATTCGGGTATAGTAAACCACCTCTCCAGGTCCTGGCCAATTTCCATTATAAGTCTATGGGAGGAATGCCTGATATAGTAAACTCTGATATAATAAAACTTCTTTTATAGTAAACATGTTTTTTGGCTCCTACGTGATGCTGACTCTGGCTATAGTAAACAGTAGGTGGTGCATGCATCATATGTCAGTGTGAAACCCATGATCTGCTGCTCTCTTCAGGCTGGTTGCAGGTAAGTCGATGCTTGATAACATTTGTAAAGACAAGAAGAATTGCACCGACGCTGGATATACAGTATAATACAAATAAGCAGCCTGGGAAAAATGAGGAATAATGTGAATGTAAACAAAAGAGGATGCAGCGTTACCACTTCTACTTTGCAATCACCAATAAAAAGTATCGTCACTGTCCTCCAGTTTTGGACTGGGAGGTAAAAAAAAACTGAGGAAATCCACCTGCTGGCCAAGCAGCAATAACCCTGTGTTTTCACTCTCAATAGAAACCTGCAGCAGGTCTTCACTGTGAGCAGCAACACCTGATTACAGCTGATTGACCAGCAAGTGAATATCCTCAGTTTTTCCAAGTCCGACACTGCTGTCCTTCCATGTGAATAAATGCATTCCCAGGTATCTTTTTCCCTTGTTGGCAATGACGCTTCTGGTAGCGTGTGGAATGCAGTACAGGCTACTTTCGCTTAGTGCAGATCAGAGCGGACCTATTACCTTACAGATGCAAGCAGCTTATGATTGGCTGCATTTTGAAGATAAGTTTCTTGATTGGCTTAAGTGTGAGCAGAAAGATTTGCAGGAACATGTCCTGCTGCAAGTCCCACCCACGGAGGTATCGTAGCCACGCACAGGAAACAAGTGGCTGCCTCTATTCAGTGACGGCTGCAATTTTTAAGGAGCCCTGGATACTGTACACTAGTGATCTCTTCAGCTTGGCTATGCAGACCTAAGGTATAATTAACCTTGTAGTCCACCAAATGTGCAAGCGCTTGTACTGTACCTCCAATGGAAGGACAGAGTTGCTCCTTTGCAGCATACAATGCACCAGGGCATGCTGGACTATTTCTAGAACAATTTCCGATATAGTAAACTACTTTTCCTGTTCCTTTGAAGTTTACTATAACGAGGTTATACTGTATTAGAGGCAGAGGATCAGCAGGACTGCCAGGCAACTTGTATTGCTTAAAAATAAATATGGCAGCCTCCATATACCTCTTACCTCCCTTTAACAGGCTGCCACTGTCTCCAATTCCATTCAAATAGAGTTGGCCGGCCCTGTGGCTGGGAGATACAGCGAGTCATTTAATACAGGAGCAAGTGGCAATCTGTTAGTCAAGAAGAAGACAGCTCAAGGATCTCCTCCAGATACTCTTCAAACAGGACTCCAAGCAACACAGGATAAAGCTTTCTAACAAGACAGGAGCCATAGGGCAATTAGGGCCAGTTCACACTTGAGCGTTTTGTCAGCGATTTGTGCAGCAAAACGCTCAAACTGCAAAACGCTCAAACGCTAGCGCTTTTGAAAGCGCTAGTGTAATAAAAGTCTATGGGCCCGTTCTTACTTGGGCGATTTGCGCTAATTGCCCAAAATTGCGAAACAAACGCGTTGCCTGCACCATTCTCAGTTGATTTTCCGGCATCGCGTTTCAGTGCTATAGAAGTGCTAAACGCGATCTCTGAAAAATCACCGCAGTGTTCAGTAATTTTTCCGCTGAAAAATCACTCCCGCAAAACGCCGGCAAAAATCGCTGGCGTTTTGCGTTTCTTAGTGTAAATGGGTCCTTAAGGCTGTTCATGAAGGTGAGAATCCTGGAAAACAACCCCTACAGATGTCCTGTCTGGTTTTTATTGACTGTCAAACTGTATTTTCTAGCTTTTACATGGCCCCTGTAATGTCTTGAACATTTCCAGTGTACCCTGTACCCTGTAATGTAAACCTTGGCTGATGATACCTTACTCATTCTTTCCCCATAGTGAGTGTGTTTATTTGGATAAAAGCAGTGGGGTCACCGCCAAATTGGTGTGACTAAAAAATCAAATGGGTCTGAAACAGCTGACTATCCTTAAATTCTGGATCAGCCCAGGAGCGTAACTAGAGAGTGTTGGGCTCCCCCAACAGAAAATTATTGTCCGGGGGTCCTCTCCTCCCTGCATTCAGCTAGTAACGTAACTAATAAAGCACAAACACCGGTGCACATGACGGAAGGAGACCTAGGGAATTGCCACTACCCAGGATCCCCAAACCCACATGTGACAAGGAAGGTGAGCCCTGATACTCCCACCGCCAGGGGATTCACGCACACTGTCTCTAAATGCTGAATGCAAAACATGAAAAGCAAATGCTCACTCCCAGCCAGCAATCTTCCATTTTATATTGGTCCGCAGACAGCCTGTCCGCCAATCAAGTGTAATGTTTTACACCCGTGCCTGCAGTACCAAATCTAGCAGGAGTTGCATAGCAAAAAACAGGTAAGAGGGTTCGTTTGCACATAATCGTAGACTGTGTGACCAGCAGGGGGCACCACGTGCAGGTAAACCTCTCAATGCTCCCCCTCCCTAACCACTAACCGGCATATGCATACTGGAAGTGGCGAAAAATAAATGTAAAAACACATGACCCTGGGCCCTGCCACCACACGGGACCCCAAAACCCACGTGTGACACCAAGAGGAGGAGTGCAGGTGAGCTCCGGTACTACCAGGGGATTCACCCACACTGCCTCTAAATTCTGAATGCAAAACACGAGAACCAAATACTCACTCCCAGCCAGCACCATGCCAATTTTTATTTAGGCCTTGTTCACATCATAAAGTGCGAGCGCTTGCGTTTTGCTTTTTTTTAGTGCACAATTTTTTGTAGCGTCTCCCGGCGATTACCTGCGCTTTAGGTATTTTTTGTAGTGCTTCTCTAAGCGCTTTTGCAGAGCAATTTGTTTTTTTACTTCCTGACGTCTGTCAGGAAGTGAACTCTTTCACCTGGAAATTAATAAATACAATGTCTTTATGCATGAAAGTGCTGGGGAAATCGCTATATAAATCGCTTTTTCAAGCGCTTTGCGATTTACCTATACCTCCCATTGAGGCAAATCGTCCCGAAAATGGTACAGTCAGCACTTTGGTGAGCGGATTGGAATCGAACCGCTCATATGTGAACACTCTCATAGGAAATCCTTGCACAAGCGCTTTTAGGGCAATTTTAAAAATCGCCAGCGCTTAACAAAACCCAAAAACGCTTCTGGTGTGAACAAGCCCTGAGGCCTTGTTCACATTATATCCCTTTTCTGAAAAACTTTAAGCGTGGGTGATCTTCAAAATCGCTCTGAAAGCGCTTGTACAATGATTCTCTATGAGAGCGTTCATATCAGATCAGTTTGTTTGCCATCCGCTTAGAAAAGCGGTGCTTGAGCCATTTTTGAGGTGATTTGCCTCAATGGAATGTATAGGAAAAACGCTCACAAAATCGCTTTGGCAAGTGATCGCAAGAGGGTTTTTTAAAATAAAAAAATACATTGTATTTATTTTTTTCTGGATAAAAAGACGGAAGCACTCTGCAAAAGAGCTTACAAAAACGTGCACAAAAACGAGCGGACTTGCAGAAAATCGCTTTAAAAAAAGCGGAAGCACGATATACCGGCTGTATCCTGCGCCCACGTCTACCCGCGCGGTCTTCAAATGTATGCCCCGCAACCCCCTGGGAAACGGGGGCTGAGAGGGTCCCAGTTCTGTATGTAATTAATGCAGCCCAAGATACCGCACTGTGGAGGAAATCAGTAAGGCCTTCTTCACATTGTGTTCGGCGGCGGTGGGCATTTTTTTCCGCTTTTCTTTTGCATACATTTGAAATCAGCGCTGGTAGACTTGGGCGCAGGATACAGCCGGTATATGGCTGATCCTGCTTCTGCACAAGTCCGGGCCGTGTTAATTACTATTCCCCCTCCAGGCCACCATGGATAGTGGGGGAATAATATAATTCGGCTTCCAACGATTGCTGGAGGCCGAATTATTGTGTTTTTTAAGCAACCTCGGCTCCGTCTTCTGATGGCGCCGACGTTACTCACTGACCGCTGCTCAGTTGTTATTCCCTTTATAGTCTATGGTGGTGCCGACTGCGCCCAAATCTAACAGCCCCGAAAAGCACTGCTCCGGTTGCGGAGGCTAATGTTACATCCCTTGTTCAGCTCCACTAATTGTGTTAATTTTAGAGGGTGGAAAAGGGGAATGACAATTCAAAATATATAGACATCATCTCCAAAACAATAATCATCTCCAGATTCACCTCCAGATTCGCCTTAATACAGCATTTACACCTGAGCCTTTTTTCTTTCTGTGGACTACGATAAAATGGCATCTAGCAGCAGTTAAATGGAACTTTTTTTAAAAAATTTTTGTAAAAATGATAATAAAAACAAAAAACTAAAAAAAAAAAAATTGAACTACCAGAAAAATTACAAGTAATATGCTGTTACTGTGCATACAATGGTTAATTTGCATATATTCAGCAGTGGTGCCTGGGAGACATCTCGAGCTCACTCCAACCTGAATTATCGCAAATACTTTCTGTTTTAGGAAAGCAAACTTTTGTTTTTCTTAACATCTTAGTAAGGGGGCTTTTAGGACCATTGTAGTCCCTTACACACCCAAATGAGTTCTGGGTCACCATGACCTTGCTGGTTAGTCTGTGCCACTGTGCATACAAGTAAGAGACTATGACAAAATGGCGATTAGCCCTTCTGCTTTGGGGACATTTTGTCTCCACCCTCTAGTGTTTGCTTTGAAAGGGTGCCCGGAAGGACCATGGCAGGAGCTAAACACACTGGAAAGTATTCATTTCATTTTCTCTCACAACGGAGTAACCAGGGTGACCCGAACCACTAAGCGTTTCTTATTACCCTGGGAATGTACTTTGCATCGTTGTCTGTGATGCTAAATGTAATTACAGCAATCAGGAAGTGACTCCCCAGTCGTGGAACGCAATCACCGGAGGTCCTGCAGAATAACAAGTATGATGAAATTAGAGTAATGCAGGCAACAGGTGAGTGAGGATTGTTTTATGCTGCACGATAGCAGCTCAGGGGAAGGTTGATCCAGCCTTTATAATGATAAGTAACTGGCAAATCTTATAATATTAATGTCAGCACTATAGTAGCATGCGTCTGCCATGCTGCAGGTGATGTTATTCTGGTGCAGATTGCAGGAGGATGGAAGGTTTCTGAATGCCTATGGAATAAATATGCAGAATAATGTAACACAATGGTATGTGTGCATTATTACTGCTGGCTATATAGACTAGAGATAATAATCTTAGTATATTGTGGGTATTAGAAATAATATGTATGGTGGTATTTCAGTTGGGTTGCACCTTTGGGAGAAGATTAAACTTTTGATATATATTTATTTGGTAGGCAGGAAGTGAAATTACTATGGCCAGAACCAGATCTCTGTTGAAACTGAAAACTGCCTGACAGCTAGCTAATCTATCAGTTAGCCTTCCAAATCTGATTGTTCTTCACATTGATCAGAGCCTCATTTTAACCACCACATGCATTGAGGGCTTGTTCACACTATGCGCACTTGTGTCTTTTTTTAAGCGTTGACGATTTCAGAAATCGCTTTAAAAGCGCTTGTGCAATGATTTCCTATGAGAGTGTTCACATATGAGTGTTTCTGATTGTGTGCTGTTATCAAAAGCGCTGCCTGTACCATTTTCAGAGTGCTTTGACTCAATGGAAGGTATAGGGAAATTGCTAAGCGCTTGAAAAAGCACTTTGTATAGCGATTTCCCGAGCACTTTTTTAAGCATAAATACATTGTATTTATTCTTTTTCGGGTCAAAGAGTTAACTTCCTGACTGATGTTAGGAAGTGAAAATCTCAATCGCTCATCAAAAGTGCTTACAAAAAAGCGCCCAACTCAATGCTCAGAAAATGCCGGGAATTGCTTGAAAAAATTGCGCACAAAAGCGCTCTGCACTTGCGATCGCGATTTATAATGTGAACAAGGCCTAACTCGTGAAACATGTTAAATTCAGTATATTATCTAAAACTGACCAATAATTCAGCTTGATTAATACCTGTCAGCTTGACTGATCAATCAGTTTTCAGGTAGTTTACAGACTTTGAAATCTGCCCTTTGCAAAGTTCCAGTTCACTATTTACTGTGGAGTAAAATAACTGCCTCAAAGTTAGGACAACTGGATAGAGTACTGGTAAGGGCCCTTTTCCACAAGCAGTTGATAGGCAGTGAAAAGACCTTTGAATTCTCACAACTGGAACACTGGTAACTGCTCACTGAGCATTCAGTTCAGCCGCCTGTGGAAAAGGGCCCTTGAAGGACCGCTATCCCAAAAAAAGTAATCAGTTAAAATTTGACAGAACCAACAGGTTTGGGCCAGTCAATGGGGGATTTTTAGGAGTACATTTGAAATCCGCGCCGGTAGACTTGGGCGCAGGATACAGCGGTATATGGCTGATCCTGCTTCTGCACAAGTCCGGGCCGTTTTAATTACTATTCCCCCTCCAGGCCACCATGGATAGTGGGGGAATGAAATAATTCGGCTTCCAGCAATTGCTGGAGGCCGAATTATTGTGTTTTTTAAGCAACTTCGGCTCCGTCTTCTGACGGAGCCGACGTTACTCACTGAGCGCCGCTATAGACTGATCGCATTACAGTCTAAAGCACTGCTCCGATTTTTAGGGTTTTCATTGTTTTCAACCACATTACCTGAACAGCAGTTGCAAAGCCTAACTGACAAAATGGCGTGAGTGGGGAGGCTGGCTGGTCTCTTACTAGTTTAGCAATTAAACTGCTGTTCAGGAAATGCTGTTGAAAACAAAGAAAACCCTGAGAATCCCCCATGAGGAGATGGACTGGCCCAAAGCCTGTCGGTTCTGTCAGATTTTAACTGCCTACTTGTTTCAGGATAGCCCATTCACATTAGAAGCGCTTTTCTGAGCATTTTGGGATTAGTGGTTTTTTAAATCGCTCCCATTTACTTTCATTAAAATCGCGCTAAAGACTTCCGGTTCCGGCGCCCGCATGGCGGCAGCGAGAGGAGAAAGCTCCGACTGAGGACCAGAAAAACCCTCCCCGATCTCCAACAAAACTAACCGCGGGAGCCGGGCGACATAGAGGTGCAGACACAGGACGCGACCGAGAGGCACCCGCTGCTGTATGGACCGCTACATTACTCGGTCTAACGCAAGTACGCAGCTACCCGCGGAAGACAGGCCCAGCAAGATGGCGGGCAGAGGAGCAGTAAAGGCAACACCAGGCCGGGCGCAGACTAAAGAAAATGTGCAGAGAGAGGACACAGAATGCGATACAGACGGCCAGGGAGACGAAGACAGGGGTAAGCAGACTGACATTCAGATAAATTACAAAAAGCTGGCGGAGGAAGTGGGAAAAGTGCTTGCCCCTGACATACAGGCTATTGTAGAAAAAACTTTAGCCAACTCCCTAAAAGTGATAAAAAAAGATATCACTGAACAAAAAAAGAGGATCACAACTGTTGAGCAACGTATAAGCGCTTGTGAAGATGATCTTAATGCAGCTAAAATTAAGATTGAAAAACTCACATATGATAACACAACTGCTTATGCACGCATAGAAGATCTAGAAAACAGGTCAAGACGAAATAACTTACGTGTAGTCGGAATAACAGAGGATATCCCCCCAGACCAGCTCAAAGAACTATGCTCGGAACAAATACCAAAATTACTGGGCCTAACATTGCCGCTCAAAGTGGAAAGAGCGCATAGGGTGGGTCCCCCAAAAAACAAGAACAAAAAAGGGCCTCCACGCATGGTCATAGCAAGATACCTCGACTACGCAGACAAGGTAGCTCTAATGGCGGCATACAGAGCGCAAGGTCAAGATCTGACCATACGGAGCCACACAGTACGCCTCTTCAGTGATTTCTCGGCAGAAGTGTCGCAAAAGAGAAAAGCTTTTGGCAAAGTGTGCAGTACTCTCTACAGCAAAAAGCTTAAGTTTGCTTTAATGTACCCAGCAGTCTTAAAGGTAACAGACCACGATGATAACACCCATACCTTTGATACACCGGAGCAAGTGGTAACCTTTCTGGAAGGCCTGGATACTACAGAAAATCCAACAGACTCTGCTGATTAGGTATGAGAAACCTGCAATGAGGACCCATATTCTACCATAAATAACCAAAAGGAACTAATGTAAGGCGCAGAATCGTAATATGTTAAAAATTGGTATGCATTATAAATAATCAACAATTGATAAGTTAATATAAGCATAAGAATTGATTAGCCAGGAATGTCTGTGCAAACTACATGGGCTTAATGTTTAAAGGTAGATTAGACTTGAAATGCTAGTCCTAGGACATAAATAACAGGTTGAGCGAAGATGGAAAACTTCAACTATGAATAGAGTTATGTATATGTGTATATGCGTATATATGTGTATATATATATATATATATATATATATATATATATATATATATATATATATATATATATATATATATATATATATATATACACACACACAGTTAAAAGTGAGAGCCATCAAACAAAAGGTCGGGGAAGATGGGGTAAAACTGGTTTCCTTGTTTAAAAGTCTGGGGCAAGGAGGGATAAATTCATGCGGGGAAGAAGAGAAGTCACTTACAGTGAGGGATTAATGGGGAATTCGTTAGGGATAGGGAGGGGAGAGGGTGTTTTTTCTGTTTGGGGTCTCTCAGCAAATATAAATGTTTTTCATCATAAATGTGGTAAGCTGCAATCTGGAAACATAAGTCTGCAAAATCCAATTGGGATAGGATGAGACTAATCTCCTGGAATGTTAAAGGCATGCAATCCCCTGGCAAGCGGTCACGTATACTACGCCACCTAGGAAAATTTAAACCGGACATTTGCTTGCTTCAGGAAACGCATTTAACAAAAGATCAATATAAATATCTGAGAAAATTCTGGGTAGGAGAAGTATTGGGCTCACCAGCAATAGATAAAAAAGCGGGAGTTTTATACCTAATCAGTAAAAAGCTAAATTATAAAGTACTAAGCCATGAACACGATGCAGAAGGAAGGTGGTCCAGATTGCAGCTGCAACTATCAGGGGAAATAATCACCGTATATAATGTATATGGTTCACATGTAGAAAATGCGAAATTCTTCCAGGTGCTGCAAAATAAAATATTAGCGGAACAGACTGCTAAAGTAGTCGTAGGAGGAGACTTTAATACAGTGCCGGACCTCTGGGAGGATAGAAGTCACCCAAAGAAAGCTTTACAATACAGAGATAAATATATTAAAACCTTTATGGAAACATGTGCATTGCTAGATACCTGGAGATACATGCATCCGCTAGACCATGATTTCACTTTTTATTCACCCACTCATAAAACACTATCCAGGATCGATCTCTTTCTAATGCATGGTAGCTTAGCTTCTAGACTAATTAAATCCTCAATAGAGGACATGTTAATCTCTGATCACTCCCCAGTACTGCTTGAACTGGAGGACTCTTTTCCCAGAGGTACGGACATAATGTGGCGTTTTCCATCAGCACTCTATGGAAATGAAGAATTTGAAAGTAAACTGAAACTGTGGTGGCAAGAGTATGCAATAGAAAATGATGCACACAAAAATAATCCAGCTTTATTCTGGGAAGCAGGGAAAGCAGTGTTGCGTGGAAGAATAATATCATATGTATCTGGCAAAAAAAAACAGGCGCATAAAAAATTATGCCCAGGAAGTGACTAAGATTAGAAATGCATATAACGATTTTAAACAGAAACCCTCCGAAAGCAGCAGAGAAAAATGGCAAGAAGCCAAATTGAAAGGAGACATTTGGTTTAAATTGCAAACAGAGCTCCAAAAACCATATACAAACCTCACCTTCCATAAATTTGGGGAGAAGGCAGGAAAACTGCTTGCAAACATGGCAAAGCTGAGGGGCAAAACACAACAAGCCTTACAATTAAGAAATCAAAAGGGGGAACTACAATCTAACCCCAAGGTCATAAATACAATCTTTAAAGATTTTTATGAGAAGCTATATTCTTCCACGCATCCTGACACTTTAGATCTATCAGAAAAACTGGCCACCCTACCCGTTAAGAAACTCACAGAAGACCAAATAAATAGGAATGCAGGAGGTTAGGGAAGCAATTAAAAACCTGTCAAATCAGAAATCTCCAGGACCAGATGGGTACTCTGCTGAGTTTTACAAAATATTAAAACAAGATGTAGCTGAGCACCTCACCACGTTATTTAATCACATAATGAAAAATGAATTCTATCCAGAAACGGGGGCAACAGCCTATGTTAAATTACTCCCTAAAGAGGGAAAGGATTTATGTGAAGCAGCGGGATATAGACCCATCTCCCTTATAAATCAAGATGCCAAAATTTTATCCAAAATATTAGCAGAACGGTTAGCCCAGCTAATGCCAGGTCTAATCCACACAAATCAAGTAGGATTTATAAGAGGCAGAGCAGGGGTCACGAACATACGAAAACTTTTGACAATAATAGAACACGTACGTGCTTATCCCAAAACCTATAAAACATCTGCTGTCCTTGTGCTGGACGCTGAAAAAGCATTTGATAGTGTGGAGTGGGGTTGGTTGCTGGGGGTGATGCAGAGAATGGGATTTGTTGGACCCTTCTTGAAAGCAGTAAAAGCTATGTACTCCTGTCCAAAAGCCAGAATAATGACACATGGATTCCTCTCAGAAGCACTTGTGATGCAAAGAGGAGTTAGGCAAGGTTGCCCGCTGTCTCCTCTATTATTTAATATAGCACTAGAGCCGCTGGCTATACTTTTGAGAAAGCACATAACGGGACTAAAAGTGGGTGAGGTGGAGATCCAACAATCTTTTTTTGCTGACGATATCCTCCTTTTTTTAGAGGATCCCTTGACACAAATACCTAAGGTTTTTGACATATTAACGGAATTCTCAGCTCTTTCAGGATTAAAGATAAACAAAGATAAAAGCGAGCTGATGCCCCTTTCAAAACAGGCAGACACCAGACAATGGCCTACTTTAGGTCTGAAAGTAACACACTCCCACATAAAATATCTGGGAATAAAAATCCCAAGAGATCCAACACAGCTATATTCATTAAACTACACCCCCCTGTTCCACCAACTTAAAAGTCAGCTGGAAAGATGGGACAAATTGCCACTGGGTATAGCAGGAAGAGCAGCCCTTATAAAAATGACAACAATGGGAAGGCTGCTGTACCCCATGCAGACAATCCCACTCCTTATCCAGCACAAGGACATACAGACACTGGAAGCTGCCTTCAATAAGTTTCTGTGGAGAGGTAAAAAAACCTGTATAGCTCTTAAAAAGCTCCAAATGAGCAAGCAATTAGGGGGGCTAAATCTCCCAAATATAAGAAGATACAACCTAGCAGCACTTCTTAGACATGTCCAGGACTGGATTAAAGAAACAAGTAAATGCTCAAACTTAGCTCTAGAAGCAGAAATCGCGAAACCCTGGTCGCTCATTGGCCTTCTGCATTCTAAACTAACAGAACTCCCAGTAAGACTTAGGCAAAATGTCATTTTCAGAGATACGGTGATGACCTGGAGAGCAGTCAGGAAACTTTTAGGTGTGCATTGCTTGGTATCCAAATATATGCCCATATGGGGGAACCCCCACTTTCCAATAAGTATCACTCAGAAATTCTTCTCTAGGTGGGACCAAAGAGGAATTACAAAATTGGGAAACCTTCTACACTTAGACACTGGCACATGGTTGTCCTTCGCTGACCTACGTAATAAATACTCGATAACGGCAGCAGATTTCTTTCCCTATCTCCAGATACAATCTTTTGTAAAATCGCACGTGGCAAATGTGTCAGCTATAGCGCTTCCCAACACCTTTGATAAACTGATAAACCCGGGAGGCCCCATAAAATCTCTATCGGAGCTAGTAGCCTGCTTGGTAGAAATAGAAAAACCAAAACTGACACAGGGGAGTTTTAAAGCGTGGAATAAAGACTTCCAAACTGAAAATATGGGAGAATGTATCATCCAGGGATTAACTACATATAGATCTTATATAGTGAATGAGCAACATAGAACGTCCCACTTACTTTTTCTGCATAGAGCTAAATATGCATTCAATATCAAGTATACACACCCACCACCACACTATAAACCAGAATGCCCAAAATGTTGAGCACTAAACGCAAATTTAAAACATTGTATATGGGAATGTCAAGAGATAGACCACTTTTGGGAAAAGGTAATCGAATATGCAAACAAGTTATGTAAGAAAAAAGTCAAAAAGTCTTATCTATTATGTCTATTTCACCATCATGCAATACAAAGTGAGAACAACTATGAAAATCCATCTGAACTCTTCCATATTATATTAGCGACAGCTAAGCGTGTCATCTTTCAAGTTTGGATTCAACCATCATCACCCACGCTGAAAATGCTCCAAAAGGAGCTTCTATCACTCTTCAGCTTGGAAAAATTGCAGGTTTCTCAAAGCCTAGAAAAGAGGTCAAAGAAGTTCTTCAAAGTGTGGAAAAACTACATCATAGACACTTTCACGGCTCCAGAGATAAATATGTTTATGAAAGACTTAATATTAACTACCTGGTACTGTATTGAAGACCTGGGTGACTCTTTAGGAGCACTGAAGTATCATCCCACCATTGAATGACTAAAAAAAGAATTGCACTAAGGTGATACCTACAATATACTTGATTGCATGCAGTCCATAAAAATTGCTGAGAGACAGGGAAGGGGGGGGGGGGGAGGGTGTTGGGGAAAGGGGAGGGATGGGGACTCTTTTCTGGACCAAGATTTCCTTCTACATACATAATGATATAGTTTTTGGCTATAACTGCCAATTGCACATGTTATGCTATACTGTAATCTTGATCCATGATGTGGTTGAAAATGAAAATGCCAATAAAACATGTTTAAAAAAAAAAAAAAATCGCGCTAAAAATAGCAGAAAAAACGATGCGATTTTGCAATCGTGTATGCCAAAATCGCTGCAATTTTCAGCAATTTTCATTGCGATTTTAATGAAAGTGAATGGGAGCGATTTTAAAAACGCTAATCCATCGCAAAACGCTCAGAAAAGCGATTCTAGTGTGTATGTAGTGAGAGGTATGTGGAGGCCGCCATATTTATTTCCTTTTGAACAACACCAGTAGCCTGGCAGCCCTGCTGATCTATTTGGCTGCAGCAGTGTCTGAATCACAAACCTGAAACAAGCATGCAGCTAATCTTGTCAGATCTGACATTGTCAGAAACACCTGATCTGCTACATGTTTGTTCAGGGTCTATGGCTAAAAGCAGAGCCGTCCTTTTTTTCAGGGGGGGGGGGGGGGGGGGGGCGGCATCGGAAATCTCGCAATCGCCCGAAGGCCCCGCGCTGAAGGGGGCCTGTGCTGCGAGTACGAAGGGGTAGCAGCGCAGGAAAGGGGATCAGCAGCTCACAGCGGTGGGGAGGAAGTGTACTTAGTACATAATTAGCGGAAATACAGTGAGCAGCATTGGAGACTTAGAAGCAGAGTGACCCGCAGAGCTCCGGTGCCAGGAACCAGGAAGAGTTGAGTCGTTCCCAGCCTGCCACCGCTGCGCTAAATTCTGAAGGGGGAGTGTGGAAGGGGGCCCCCAGGTGAGGGAGAAGGAAAGTCTGGGCCCCCCTTCCCGTCGCTGTGTGCCCACTGCTTCCCCTTCCAGGCTACCTATACTGGGCACACCTATAGCTGGCTACCTATACTGGGCGCACCTATAGCTGGCTACCTATACTGGGCGCATCTATAGCTGGCTACCTATACTGGGGGCACCTATAACTCAAACACTGCCATTCCAGCGCAGGAGACTTGGGCCCAGCAGTGAGTAACTTCAGCGCCGTCAGAAGACAGAGCTAAAGTTACTTATAAAACACCATAATTCAGCCTCCAGCAATTGCTGGAAGCCGAATTATTTCATTCCCTATCATCCATGGTGGCCTGGAGGGGGAATAGTATTTAAAATCAATGGGAATTTGTGCAGGAGCAGGATCAGCCATACAGGCTGTATCCTGGGCCCAAGTCTCCTGCGCCAATTCCTCTTGTACGCCCTATAACTTGCTACTTATATTGGGGGCACCTATAGCTGGCTACCTATATTCCTGGGGCACCTATAACTTGTTACTTATATTTGGGGGCACCTATGCCTGACTACCTATACTGGAGGCACTTGTAGCTGGTTAACTATACCAGGGGGCACCTATAGCTGGCCACCTAATATGGGGCACCTATAGCTGGCTACCTATACCGGGGGCAGATATAGCTGGCTAGGTAGTGGTGCTGGGGGCACATTTAGCTGGCTACTTATATTGGGGACACCTGTAACTGGCTACCTATACTGGGGGCACCTGTAACTGGCTACCTATACTGGGGGCACCTGTAACTGGCTCCCTATACTGGGGGCACCTGTAACTGGCTCCCTATACTGGGGGCACCTGTAACTGGCTACCTATACTGGGGGCACCTGTAACTGGCTACCTATACTGGGGGCAACTATACTCTTGCTCTAGGCCCCGCATATGACACTCGCCCCAGGCCCAGCGTACTCTAAGGCCGCCTTGTGTGAAGGTAAAGCATGGTTGGCTGCTCAGTCTGTGGGAGGTGGAAATATCTGGGGCTGATGAGTTTGGGTCGGTGTTTAGTGCTAAGGGTTTGCACAATGGGGCTGGTATGATTCTCTGACATCCCTGACAGTCACTAATACACTGCACAGATCAGCTCTAACAATGTATAACTGCAAGTATAATCAAAGCATGAATTTACGATATATGTTTCAGTGTAATGAGGGCCCGAATCTGAGACTTAGAGGATCAATATCAACTGCATCTATATCAAGACGTTAAAAAGGTAATCAAGAGATAAATTGACTAATGTATAGTCTGCTTTTAAAGGACACCTGAAGTGAGGGGATATGGACGCTGCTATATTAATTTCCTTTTAAATAATGCATATTTCCTGGCTGTCCTGCTGATCCCTTGCCTCTTATATTTTTAGCCATAGATCCTGAACAAGCATATGCAGATCAGGAGTTTCTGACTGGTGTGTGATACAGATACTACTGCCAGAAAGGTTCTGCAACTGCAAGGCAACTAGCGTTGTTTAGAAGGAAATAAATGTGGCCGCTTCCATATCCCTCTCACTTCAGGTGTTCTTTAACACACATACTCATTGCCTGTCCATCCCCCACCCCTTTCGCTTACAATAACAGAAGTGAGGAGATATTTGGGTTTCTCTTTTGTGGCTGCTGCCATCTTGCTTTTTGGTACTGGCCATACCTGTAGAGACTCTAATTGTCGTTTGTCTTGTCAGGTCTTGAAGGGGCATCTGACACTGATGGGTTATCTCAGCCTCTGAGCTCCCCAGTAGGCGTTGGCTTACACTAAAGCTAGGTACACACATGCGATAACTGTTGCCTGGCAGGGATGGGGTATCAATCTTTCAGGCAACAGTTCAGGTCCTGATGCTGTACAAACTGCCAGCTTGTGATGAGTCCCCAAAGGCGAACGACACGTTCTGTTACTGTGGAAGGGAGGGGTAAAGAGGTAAAAATTTCTGTCTGACAGCTTTTGGCTGAGTTGATCCAGCAAGAAGGATCTCTCACTGACACATCGGCAAGGCTCGTGCCTGCCATATACTTAACAAGATTCTCAGCAGAGGCTGTCTTTAGTGGCCACTTCTCCCAAGTATAGTGTGTGCTAACCTTTAGAGGTCTAACACCGAGGCAGTGATGTGAGAGATCAATATCCTCTATAAAGGATAATCAGGTTTACTTAAAGAATAAGTAGATTTTATAGAATATACTGTATAATCCCTATTTAACCTCCTCACATCCCTATTTAACCTCTCCCTCTCCACAGGCACCATCTCTTCAGACTTCAAGCAGGCATTGTACTACCCCTGCCCAAGAAACCCTCCCTTGACACCTCACTACCTTCCAACTACCACCCTATCTCCCTCCTCCCCTTTGTCACTAAACTCCTTGAGCATCTGGTTCACAGACGCCTGACCAAGTACCTCCATGCCAACTCCTTACTGCACCCACTGCAATCTGGATTTCGGCCTGCCCACTCAGCTGAAACAGCTCTCACGAAAGCTCTCTCCTCCTCCTTGAGCTTTCAGCAGCATTTCACACAGTGCACCATACTCTACTCCTCCAGCCCATAGGCATTCATGACCTTGCCCTGGCCTGGTTCTCATCCTACCTCTCCAACCACTCCTTCACGACCTCCTTCAATGAGTCCTCATCCACCCCCAGCCACCTCTCGGTGGGAGTTCCCCAAGGCTCGGTCTTATTTTCACTAGAGTTCCTCTTTAAGCAAAGTATAGTGGTCACCTTATATACGAGTCTGACCAACCTTTCTCGAATTATAGCGGGGGTCCCCAGTATCTGTGTGTTAGAATGTGTCCCCCTAGAGGCACCCACCTTTCTTCCTCTATCCCTGTGTGGAGAGTAGCCACAGCGGAAACGCACATACCTAATCTAGTGCCAGGTAGTGGATCCACTTTTCTTCTCTTCATTCATGCCAGTAAGCATGTACCAACGTCCCTCTGTAGTCTCCTGATGTCATATGACTACAGGATGCTGGTACACGCCCACCGGAAGGAAGAGAAAAGTACCTTCTGCTGTCTTGCTGAAAACTAGTCTATTACAAATTCCAGAAAAGAAAAGTAATACAGCTGGAGTTTAGTCAGTTTTGGAAATTCACAAGCTGTCTGAAATTTTGCATTTTGTAACTCCGACTTGTTGCTGCTTTTTAGCTTTTGCCGAGGGTCTTCATGGTTGGCCACTTCCACAAGAAGCTGGGCCTTTGCCAGGAGTCTGGGATGAAGATGGATGAAGACAGCTATCACATGACTGAGAGCATAATAAACCTAACACTGGATATCATCTACCTGCTAACTGGAGAGGTGAGGGATTCTGGGAAAATCACATCATAGCACTGGATTAATAATGCCTTGGCCTAATTGGTAAGGGGAGGAATTTTGGCAATATCACAGTGACATCCCTCATTTGTGGGGATATAACACTCATTTGTGGGGATATAATTCTGTCTGAATGGAGACGTTTTAATTACCTATTAAAAGGAACCCAAGGTAAAAGACATATGGAGACTGCCATATTTATTTCCTTTCCAACAATACCTGTTGCCTGGCAGTCCTGTTAATCTTTCTGGTCAGTAGTGTCTGAATCAAACACCTGAAACAAGCATGCAGCTAATCTTGTCAGATTTTTGTCAGAAACCTCTTATTTGCATATTAGTTCAGGGTCTATGGCTAAAAGTATTAAGGTCCCTATACATCCAGCAATGTAAGGCCAGATTGACCAAGAGACAGAGATCTCTGTAATCAAATCTGATAGAGATCTGTTGGCTTCTCATACACTGCAGGCCCAGAATCATATTTCCCAGGAATCGTCCTTGTGACGCTGCCTTGCCACATCCGTTACTTCCCCCAAATGTAAATGGACCCCTGTGCATTAAAATACTTTACCTGTCCAGTGTTACCTGCCGTGGTGCCCATACATCTGCATTGCCGCTCCTCGTGGCTATCAGCATATAGCATGTGGGGCGTGTTAAGTCCCTGTCTGATCAAATCTGATCATAGAGAGAGAGAGATAATGCCTGCCCATGCACTGCAGATTTCCAATAGATTTCATCAAATCTTTTGGAAATCACCCTAGCGTCTCTGCCATGTACGTGTTATTATGCCGCCGGTAAGCTGGGCACAGGGTGAGCTGAATGATGGCTCACCCTCTAGACTGCCTAACGCCGATTGGTGTCAGGAGGGTTTCAGCCGCAGGACTGCCTAACACCAAAATGCGTCAAGTCTTGGGGCGGGGTTTGGCAGATCGTGTGCGCCGATGCGTGCGCATCTCTGCTTGAATGACAAAGCTCCACTCCGTGATCAGTGTCCCAGCGACAATCGCCGTCTATTTGCATTATACAGCGCTGCGATGTATGGCAGCGATGTACTGCGGAGAGCAGTGTCACTCGGCTATCCCTTGGGGAGGCTCAGAGAGCGATCGGTTCTCATAGGCTGATCGCTGGGATTGGTTGCCGAGGGGAGGGAGGGGGGGGAAATAAAAATGAATAGAAAAATACATTTATTTGGAATAAAATGACAATTAATTAAAAAAAAAGAAAACCCACAGTGCAGCAGCGATAAGAGCCCACCATCAGAAAACTCTGTTGGTGGGCAGAAAAGGGGGGGTTCATTTGTGTGCACAATTGTATGGCTCTGCAGCGAACATTTAAAGCTGCAGAGCCCTGAACTGTAAAAAATAGCCTGATCACTAGGGTGGTGTAAGCCTATGGCCCTCAAGTAGTTAAATACTAATCCTCTGAGTCGTCGCAACTCGCAGGGGGATGTAATTCAGGGTCCGGCGATCACGCATATACTATTGCTGCTATAGCGGCACCAAAACAACCTGCTTCGCCTCTACCTGCTGCCCCCCACCCCTCATGTAATGTTCTACTGGGCCTGTTGTGAGTGTTGCAAGCTCACATGTTACACCATGGGACTCCTGGCCTGCTCCTGTGTCTGGTGTTTTTTTTTCACTTGCCACTACGAGCATCTGTACCCCGCCGCATGTAGTGATTTCAGTACATGTGATGGCGTCACATGGTACAGGCGTTCGTGGTGGCAAGTCTAAAAGACACTGGACACAGAGAGGAAGCACGCAGGTGTCACAGCTTAGCCTGGAATACTCATAAGTTGTCAGAAAATTGAACACCTGTACTGCAGCGTACCTGATCATGCCCTTTAGACTGAGATTTTCCAGCATGTCAGATCAATCATTTCGATCGATTCCATTACAAATTGATCAAAACGATCAATCGGGTGGATATGTTGTCGCATCAATCTCTGTCAGATTCCCCAGATTAAATAGCATGTCACGCTGACACCCAGACCCGAGAGACAGACATCTACACATGTTACACCTGTATTCTCCGCTCCCCAGTCTATATGTATATCTTTAGCCAGACTGCTGCACAGGATTACCACAAGACGCTCCACACAGACTCTCCTGTCTCATGTGACCCTGGAGCTTTGTGCATGTGGGAATACGGGTAATACCTGTTGCATTGCATGGATTGTTTTTTTTCTAACTTATTTTATCATTGATCAATTGCTTCCATAATTGTTTTAGCACTGGGGCACTTAAAGGGGTTTTGTTCAGCTTTTTAAAAACAAAAAACGCCACTTACCTGGGGCTTCTATCGCCCCCCCCCCTGCAGCCGGAATGTCCCGCGTTGTCCACTTCCGATGAGCCGTTCCCACCGGTGTAATTATTCATCTAACTAGACAAATAGAAGTGCGGTTTTCTTGTACTGCGCCTGTGCAGTAAGCTCCCGCTGACGCGTGCAGGAGCGAGCACGCGCGCGGCCACGGTTGCGCAGCTGCACTTCTATTTGTCTAGTTAGATGAATAATTACATCGGGGCCGGAGGTGGGGAACGGTGCATCGGAAGAGGACGGCACGGGACATTTCGGCTGCAGAAAATGTCCAAAAAATGACCACCGTATGACCTTGTGACAGAGTGTGCCAACAGAATTACATGCATAGCACCGCCCCCCCCCCCCCCCCCCCCTTTGTGACATACTCCCTGGTGGGCAGGAAGTACATCACTGGGATTTCCGACAGCCAGCACATGTGTGCTGCTATGCACCGCGCTTTATCATTTGCACATAGTGCGTTATCCATAGACTTACATTACCCCAAGCAGTGTGCGTTAAGTACTGTGCTTGCGGTACCATGCTGTTGCCCTTGTGACAGGTCGGATACTTCCGGCGCACTGCAAGGGGCCCCAATAAGTGTGATTGTCTCCAAAGACTTTCATTGCTATAGCGGCCCCTTGTGGCAAAATAGAGTAACACAACGCAGGTTTACTCTGCTAGTGTAAAAGTGGCCTTACATAGTAATTGGGGTTGAGTGATCACTCCATTATAAGGATCCGGTTGTTGGCATTTACCTACTCATTACTTGTGGCAAGGGGAGATTTTATTGAATTTTTAGAATCCTTTTTTTTTATTTATTTATTGTTTAGACACTTCCTTAATAAAGTGTATTGATTTTTTTTTTTTATCTATTCTTGTGCATATGGATTCTTTTGAATATGCAAATCGAGTAATGTATGGGGACCTTAAGTGCTACAGTATGTAAACAAAACTGTAATTGTATCCTAGTTTATTTGTTACATAATCAGTTATCTTTTTTTTTTAATACAGGATTATCTTGTTTTCAAGCTATCGGATAGCTTAGCTACACCAAATCTGAGACGAATGCAAAGCCCAATCAAGAAGCCATCTGCCCAGCTACTGACACCTGGCGGAAACAATGGAAAGAAGGTTCTAGATATTACCAACAAGATCATTGAGCTGCTGAGCGTAGAGGTGAGCAGTACGGGGAATTCTGGGATATTATTCTGTAACAGCAGTAAAAGGATGTGTTTACAGTCCTGGCCAAAAGTTTTGAGACAGTCAAAAATATTAGTTTTCACAAAGTTTGCTGCTACACTGCTTTTAGATCTTTGTTTCAGCTGTTTATGTGATGTACTGAAATATAATTATAAGCACTTCATACGTTTTAAAGGCTTTTATTGACAATTACATGAGATTTATGCAAAGAGTCAGTATTTGCAGCGTTGACCCTTCTTTTTTAGGACCTCTGCAATTTGACTGGGCACATGCAGGCCATGGACCCAGAATGTCAACGTTTTGGTCCCCAAAGCCACTTAGTTATCACTTTTGCCTTATGACACGTACTGGGAAATGCATTGTTCTTTACCAAACTGTGGTTGGATTGTTGGAAGAAGTTGCTGTTGAATGGTTGTTGTGGTACCATTCTTGATTCATGGCTGTGTTTTTTGGCAAAATTGTGAGTGAGCCCACTCCTTTGGATGAGAAGCAGCCCCACACATGAATGGTCTTGGGATGCTTTACTGTTGGCATGACACAGGAGTGATGGTAGCGCTTACCTTTTCTTCTCCTGACAAGCCTTTTTCCAGATGCCCCAAACAATCGGAAAGGGGCTTCATCGGAGAATATGGCTTTGCCCCAGTCCTCAGTAGTCCATTCACGCTACTTTCTGCAGAAGATCAATCTGTACCTGATTTTTTGGGGGAGAGAAGTGGCTCCTTTGCTGCACTTCTTGACACCAGGCCATCTTCCAAAAGTCTTCACCTCACTGTGCATGCAGATGCGCTCACACCTGCATGCTGCCATTCCTGAGCAACCTCTGCACTGGTTGCACTCCGATCCCACAGCTGAATCCTCTTCAGGAGACGATCCTGGCGCTTGCTGGACTTTCTTGGACGTCCTGAAGCCTTCTTAACAAGAATTGATGATCCTATAAATTGTTGATTTAGGTGCAATCTTAGTAGTCACAATATACTTGCCCGTGAAGCCATTTTTATGCAGCGCAATGATGGCTGCATGCGTTTCTTTGCTGGTCACCATGGTTAACAATGGAAGATCAATGATTTCAAGCATCACCCTCCTTTTAACATGTCAAGTCTGCCATTCTAACCCAATCAGCCTGACATAATGATCTCCAGCCTTGTGCTCATCAACATTCTCACCTGAGTTAGCAAGATGATTACTGAAATGATCTCAGCAGGTCCTTTAATGACAGCAATGAAATGCAATAGAAATTTTTTTGGGCTATATGAGAGAACACATCCGCCTGCCCAGGATGACCACCCCGGCTGACAAACCTGTCATTTCAGTTGCTCTTTTTAGGTTTGTGGAGGGCGTTGGATAAATGCTTGTTCCACTGACTAGCCCAACCACTAACAAACCAATGTACCTTATATCTTATATTCTACATCTTCATGAGTGCAAGGTGTTGCAGGGGACCTGGAGGACCGTTACACCCCACTGCAAGGATACAATTGTAGTAGCGGGGGATAAAGAAAGACACCCCCCCCCCCCCAGGCCTAGTTCCCCCCCCCTCCTCTATTATTTTGCACACCTGCACCTGACAACTTTTACCAAAGTTTATATTATTTTAGTAGCCTATAGGGCTTCTTTGTCCCTCAGTGGGCTGTGTGTTGAAAGTGGACCGAACTCTTGCACAGTGGGAAGGAAAACATAGAGAAATGCACCCTGTGTGTATTCAGAGAGTTTAGGCTGTCTAAATCCCCCTAATTTGTATCTAATCACTAGTTGTAATTTGATAACTCCCCTGTGTACCGTCTATGGCAGATAAGCCCATTTGAAAGCACAGGCTGTAAACAATATGTCTGCTTCCATGAAACAGTGCAGATTTATTTTAGGATTTGTATCAGCTGTAACAAAGAAATGCTTTTTGTTTAAAGGTTATTAAGCTGTTGTGTATCTCTTAGAGCAGAGAGGAGTTCTGAGTTCAGCTCCACTTTACAGGATGCCTTTCTTTTTTTTTCAATGCTCACAATTCCTCTGGTACACATCTTGGACAAAAAGTATTTAAACAGGGTGTGTTTCCTACAGATGGATCCAGCAACAACAAATCCACCAGAGAGATGTATCAGCCCTGTTTATTTCCAGGATTATACAAAGGAACAGCCCAGCACAACTCCCCATTATCAGGTAGACAGGACAAATAACATTTATATTGCACATTTCTCCTGGCGGACTCAAGTTGCAATTGCAGCTTGAGTTGCAGTTTTAGGAGTCTAGCCCAAAGATTCCTTATTGAATAGGTGCTGGCTTACTGAACAGGAAGAGACGAGATTCAAACCCTGGTCTCCTGTGTCAGAGGCAGAGCCCTTAAAGTGGACCTGAACTCTTGCACAGGATAGAAAGAAAACAGAGAAATGCACCCTGTATGTATTTAGAGAGTTTAGCCTATCTGATTCCCACTTATCTGTGACTAAGCACAAGTTGTAGTTTGATCCCTCAGCTGTGTCAGCTGACTGCCACAGCAGAGAGCTCATTTGTAAACACAGGATGTTAACAATATGTCTGCTTCTATGAAAGCAGGAAGTAGACAAACTGCAGATTTATTGCAGGATTTGTATCAGCTGTAACAAGGATTTTTTCTTTTCAAAAGTTATTATGCTGTTGCTTATTTTTTTAGAGCTGAGGTGAAGTTCTGAGTTGAGGTCTGCATTAACCATTACACTATCCAGCCACTGTGGTAGATCTCGCTGATGGTCCTGGAAAAAAAAAATGTGACTGGTGGCTTAAAGGGAACCTAACTAAGAAGGATATGTATTTTTCCTTTTAAAATAATACCAGTTGCCTGACTCTCCTGCCTATCCTGTGTCTCTAATACTTTTAGCCACAGCCCCTGAACAAGCATGCAGATCAGGTGCTCTGACTGAAGTCAGACTGGATTAGCTGCATGTTTGTTTCAGGTGTGTGATTCAACCACTACTGCAGCCACAGAGATCAGCAGGACTGCTGGGAAACTGGTATTGTTTAAAAGGAAACATCCATATCCCTCTCGGTTTAGGTTCCCTTTAAGAGCTGCTTCGCCGTGTGCCCCATGGTCATCCCTTCTTCATAGAGATAGATGCGCTGCTGTACTATTGGAAAGCAAGATATCTGTACAGCACTGCTGTCGCCTGAGGGATCGAGTTCTGGGGATCGAGGCGACAACCATTGTGTATGTATATCTCCATTTGTTAAGGAGTAATACAAGTGTTATTGCACATTCCAGGATGAAGGTCTGCCGCATGTTAAAACTGAAGTCATAGATGAGGAAGAGGCATACATGCAAGGTCATAGACTGTGTAAGGAGGAAGAACATTCTGAGGAAATCAGCACAGGTGAGGAACAAACCCTAAATACAAAAGAGTCAAACTGTCAGTGTCACCTTATTCTGTCACCCAACAATCTCGCCTGCCTCCTCTCTCCTCCATCAGTTGGAAGTAATGTGGAGACACTATATGCCCAGAGAAGGAATCGGGACCCTATGGATGCTCACTGGCACAAAAGACACACACTGGCACAAAAAAGGTTCCGTTTAGCTCAATGGAACAGATGCAAATGGATCCCATTCAAAGCAATTGGATCAATTCACATTTGTCCATTTGGAATGGGTCCGTTCAGTCCATTCTCATGAGTGGAATGCAAGTTTGGGCCCCGTACAACTTAACCGGATTTGCCGGAAAAAGCAGATGACGGAGGCCGATGGAATCTATGCTAGCCTATGACAATGTCCAATGTCCATTTTCACTAGGCTGTGTGCCACGTACGTTTTGCAAAATACTCACTTGCCCCTGTACATTTGCCCTGTCTATGCCGGTGGCTACTCCGGTCCCTGCACGGATGAAACACTGGGTATACCGAATCCAGAACCCCAGCAGAAGCATCATGCTACAATTGGTTTGCAGTAGACCAATAGGAATCGTCTTTCCCCAGGTAAGATTCTCATTTGTTCAATGAGTATTGGACCAATGAAAATCCTCCCTAGTGCTCAGGAAGGATTCCCATTGGTCTATTGCAAACCAATGAGAGTCTGATGCTTCTGATGGAGCTCTGGGATTGATCTACCAGTGTTTCATCCGTGAAAACTCGAACAGTGGCTGCAGAAAACGGAAAACGGGTCAGTTTTTCATCTGGCACAGTGTGAATGGGGCCTTATTCTGGCTTTTGGAGGAGGGACAATGGCATGGGATGGCACACATCAGATCATCTCACAGCTGCCAGTGTAAGGAGAACCATGTGTATAGTGTGCTGTCCTTTTTCTTTTTTTGTCATCTGTATTCTTCTTGTAACATTGTCCTTCTTCAGGGATTTTCATTTGTATATATCTGGTTGTCTTTCTTCTACCTTCATTCTTCTTAAAACTAGGTTGCAAGGTTGCCACTCTGTGCCAGCCTATCACCATGAGATGCTAATTTCTTAGAGTAGATCACCTCTGGTGAGGAAGGGCAACTTCACAGTAACCACCACCCACCCATGCGCCATTTTAAAACGTCCCATTGGTCCCTGTTGATGGACCACAGGATGTTTTAAAACATACGTGCCCCCCCTCCCTGGCCGCTGCTACTCCCCCCACCCCGAGCTTACCGTTGGATCCCGCAGAGCCGAGACTGGTGAAAGGGAACCAATCAAAGTTCTCTTAAAGGGCATCCGTGGTGAAAATAAACTGATGAGAAAAACAATTGTGTCTATCCTCCCTCTCCTAAAAATGACTTTTTTTTTTTTTTTTTTAGGAAGCCACTTAGTTACAGCCATAAAATATTTTCCTGTCAGTATCAGTGAGGGTTATTCTATAGTCTGACCCAGTCCGACCCGGTCCCAATCCGGACATACCTGATGTTTAACTATTTCAGGCAGAGAAAGAAAAAAAGGAACACAGTTTAGTTATTTGTGTGCATGGCTGTTAAGTGGGAGCAGCTGACCAAAAACGAAATAAATTAGTACATAGCAAGGAAATGAACAGCGCTACTTAAAAACAGGCAAGTGTCTACCTGCAAAAGAGTGCAAGCCCCACTTGTGGGATATAATACACACCGAGCATACACATGACCTGTCTACCACTGGAGGAGGATGTTAGTTTCCTGTAACAGCTTGCATGCAACTGTTCATTTCCTTGCTATGTACTAATTTATTTCGTTTTTGGTCAGCTGCTCCCACTTAACAGCTATGCTTTTGGTGTATATGCAGAGCTTCTGTTTGGGTTCAAGGTGCGTTTGTAGTTTCTGGGGGGGCTCAGCGCACCTCTGATTGGAGGCCATTCGAAGGCGGCCTGGTGTTGCGCTGATCCACCTTTTGCGCAATTTTCGATTTTATTTGATTAGCCGCACCCAGGCTATGCATATACATAGGTTAGGATTTAGTTAGTGTTAGGCCCCTCCCATGGAGGATCGACTTCTTCGCAGTGGGAGGGACGAGTACTTAATAGGTTGCATGCAAGCTGTTACAAGAAACTAACATCCTCCTCCAGTGGTAGACAGGTCATGTGTATGCTCGGTGTGTATTATATCCCACAAGTGGGGCTTGCACTCTTTTGCAGGTAGGCACTTGCTTGTTAAGTAGCGCTGTTCATTTCCTTGCTATGTACTAAGTGATGGCAGTAGGCAGGTTAAGGGTGGTCTTTGTACTTACTAGCCCTGCTATTTCATATTAACTGTAGATCGGCTTTATACTGGTTTCCTGGTTTCCATGGTGATCCTTTTGCTATAATGCCTTTTTAAAGAGAAACCGTAACCAAAAATTGAACTTCATCACAATCAGTAGCTGATACCCCCTTCCCATGAGGAATCATTTCCTTTTCTCAAACGGATCATCAGGGGGGTCTGTATGGCCAATATTGTAGTGAAATCCCTCCCACAGTGTGATGTCGGGACCATGGTCCTGACCGTTTCCTGTCTGTGAAGCTCATTGGATTGTGGGAAATAACAGCTGTTTACAGCTGTTTCCAACTACCAAAAAAAAAGCAAGCAGCATCTCCTTCTGCTGACCTCACCTGCCAGCAGTAAAAATGTCACCATGTGATAAATGCCAGAATGTAAATCAGGGAGAGGAAAGATTTTACAATGGGCAAACACTGACTAATCATTTATACATAATTATTGTAAAAATTAAGCACTTTTTTATTACATTATTGTCACTGGAGTTCCTCTTTAAGTGCTCATCTGGATCAAACATGGCATCACAACAATTATCAGTGAAGAGCTCAACAGTGATGATAGCGTCCCAGCATCCTTTGCAGATCACAGGGAAATTTCATATCTCAAAATGACTCCTTGCAATGCGTGTACTTTTTAAGTAATATAGCTAATTTTTGCTAGATTTTTTTTTTTTTTAACTTCTGTTTTTTTTATATTTTCCAGATGGGCAGCATGCAGGGAATGGCACGGAAAAATGGTCAATTATCCCTCCAGATCCTGAAATAGAAGATGAAGATGTTAATTCTGATTATTCTGAAGAAACACTTGCTGCCTCGAGTCTCCATCCCAGCTCTGATCGCTGGAGAACATTTCCTGATCACCTCCGTCCAGTTGCTGATCTTACAGATCGCAGAGTCACACCTAATGGAAAAAAGCCATACTCGTGCTCTGAATGTGGCAGAGCCTTCACCCAGAAGTCCAACCTCAAAACCCACCAGAAGCTACATACGGGAGTGCGGCCATTTTCTTGTTCCCAGTGTGGGAAGGGATTTAAACGGAATACCCATCTGGTAATCCACCAGAGAGTTCACACCGGAGAGAAACCATTTACTTGTTTACAATGTGGGAAGTCCTTCACAAGGAAATCAAGTCTACTCTCCCACCAAAGGAACCACACTGGTGAGAAGCCATTTTCCTGTTCCATTTGTGGCAAAAGGTTCTCCGAGAAGGCCTACTTCCTTAGACATGAGCGAACACATGCTGGCTATTTCCCATATTTATGTCCTTAGTATGGAAAAGGCTTTGCTCATAAGTCCACTCTAGCTAAGCTAGTCATCAGAAGGAGCATGCAGGGACCAGACCTTATCCCTGCTCAGAATGCAACAAGTCATTTAGATTCCAGGAGAGTCTCACCAAGCACCAGAAGACCCATCGAGGGGAGAAGCCATATTCCTGTTCTGATTGTAGCAAATGCTTTGTAACAAAATCCCATCTCCCGAGACACATGCCTCAACGATTTATTTCAGTTTGGGAAAATGAATGTTTTATTGAATTTTGTGTTGGATTTTGTAAAATTTTAGAAAATTCACAAGTAAGGGGTAGTAGTCTTCAAATTGTGGAACCTGACTCTTGTTTTTAAAGTGAAATGCTACGTTCATTAAAAAAAATTACTGTAAACAGCAGCATAGTTAATACTTTTTTGATAATTTAATGTTATAACAAAATATGTTTCACATTAATTTGCAGCCAGCTATGGATTTCCGGAACTAACCAAAAGTAGAAATTGCACTTTTCCGGTTTGAAATCTGTAGTCTGCCTAGATATTTTACTTCCTCACACTAACCTCTTCAGCATTAACTTCTAAGCTGATTCACCACATCCCCACAGCAGAACGAGTTATAATGGCCCAGAAATAGCCCTGCCAAGTTCCACGACTTTGCAGGTCGCAGATTTTGCTGCCCAGGTAGGCAGAGCTGTGCGCAGTAGCTCTGTCTTCTATCCAGTCAATCTTCGCCTCTCCCCGCCCCTCTAAGTGAAAGAAGACTGAGAGGGGCAGGGAGAGGCAGAGATCGGCTGAGATTGACTGAAGAGGAGGCAAAGCTACTGCACACAGCTCTGCCTCTACCAGGAAGAAAAATGTGACCTGCAAAGTCGTGAAAGTTTGCAGGGCTATTTCTGGACCATAAATCACTCATTCTGGTGCGGGGATGCAGCGAATCAGCTTAGAATTTAGTGCTGAAAATAAGGTAAAAAAAAAAGACTTCAGTGTCCTGCCATCCTACTAATTTTCACTTCCTCTCTTCTATACAGTGGTTTGCAAAAGTATTTGGGCCCTCTTGAAGTTTTCCACATTTTGTCATATTACTGCCACAAACATGAATCAATTTTATTGGAATTTTACGTGAAAGACCAATACAAAGTGGTGTACACATGAGAAGTGGAACGAAAATCATACATCATTCCAAACATTTAAAAAAAAAAAAAAAAAATAACTGCAAAGTGGGGTGTGCGTAATTATTCAGCCCAAAGTTCCATTTTGGTCTCATCTGACCAGAGCACCTTCTTCCACGTTTGCTGTGTCCCCCACATGGCTTGTGGCAAATTGCAAATGGGACTTCTTATGCTTTTCTGTTAACAATGGCTTTCTTTTTGCCACTCTTCCATAAAGGCCAACTTTGTAAAGTGCCTGACTAATAGTTGTCCTATGGACAGAGTCTCCCACCTTAGCTGTAGGTCTCTGCAGCTTGTCCAGAGTCACCATGGGCCTCTCGACTGCATTTCTGATCAGCACTCCCCTTGTTTGGCCTGTGAGTTTAGGTACACGGCCTTGTCTTGGTAGGTTTACAGTTGTGCCATACTCCTTCCATTTCTGAATGATCGCTTGAACAGTGCTCTGTGGGATGTTCAAGGTTTTGGAAATCTTTTTGTAGCCTAAGCCTGCTTTAATTTTCTCAATAACTTGATCCCTGACCTGTCTAGTGTGTTCTTTGGACTTCATGGTGTTGTTGCTCCCAATATTCTTAGACAACCTCTGAGGCCGTCATAGAGCAGCTGTATTTGTACTGACATTAGATTACACACAGGTGCACTCTATTTAGTCATTAGCACTCATCAGGCAATGTCTATGGGCAACTGACTGCACTCAGACCAAAGGGGGCTGAATAATAACGCACACCCCACTTTGCAGTTATTTGTTAAAAATGTTTGGAATCATGTATGATTTTCGTTCCACTTCTCACGTGTACACCACTTTGTATTGGTCTATCACGTGGAATTCCAATAAAATTAATTCATGTTTGTGGCAGTAATATGGCAAAATGCAAGGGGGCCAAATACTTTTGCAAACCACTGTAAACACAGGTTATTTGATAAAATGTTAATAAAGGCTAATGGAGACTAATAGACAGTTTCAGAGGCAATAAAACAAACATTATTATAACATGTACATCTAAAGGGATTCTGGGGATGCCTTTTACTATTGTAATTCTGTGGGAGAGCAGCACGTAACTGCTACCGCACAGGTCTTTTCCGGTAAATTACTGAACTTTTACCGCACCTTTGTAAATCTTTGTGAATGCTTAAAAAAATGAAAAATGCTGCATTTGTACATTTCCAGACCCTGGTTTTCTACCGTCCAAAGCTTTTTGAATGCTGCTCCATGTGCTGAAGAGCCTCTTTTTCGGTCTACATCCTTCTCTGGCTGTCTCTCACTCACATTCACACATGTATCTCTTACAGTGGGTGCTTGTGGGATGTCACAGGAAGAGCAAGGTGGGTGGAAAAACTATGGCTGCAGCATGTAGGTTAAGCACACGTTAGACTAAGGCCGAATTCACAGGGGATGGACCAAATGCTGATCCATGTAAAACTGATCTGTTTTTATTTGGCATTAGTTTGTGGCCCGTGACCCTCTGTTCCATGCACGGTGAATGCGACGGGTCAATCCAGAAAAATCGCTCCCTCCCCAAACTTGGGCTCCGCTTGGAGGAATGTGAACCGACCCTATTGAGTAAGATAGGATCTGCTCACATCTATTAGGATCAGTTCCCTTATGGTCTGCTAAACGGACTGTCTTGAGCCAATGTGAACCGGACCTTAACCTGACGGAAATGGTTGTGACTGGCCACCTGTACTGAGAATCTACCAGTTGCTCTGTTGTATTGCTGAGAGATCCAGAGTGCTGGATCATCTTGACTGAATGCATTGCTCCGCTCCTTACCCCTCTTGCTGTAAACCACTTCATTGTATGCTGTGCCATCGTCCCTCCTGCCCACTCCATAGCAAATAAACCCATTGCGTCAGCACTGCACTCAGCGCTGCACTGTTGCTCAAAGTACGGAGTCACTGGAAAGTGGCACCTGTACTGGAAAAAGTTAGATACAAAATCACATACTTACCTAAGAAGAGGAAAGCCTCTGGATCCTATAGGGGCTTCCCACGGTGTCCAAATGTTACTGACAAGGGCTTGTCAGTAAGCTGATCTGGTCCGCACTGTTCTTCAAGCACGAGCATGACCATACTGTGCCTATGTGAATAAGGCTGTGCTTGTACGGTAAACTAGAGCTACTCCTGCACGAGTGGCTCCATGCTACTACCCAGGCTCGGCTGCGTTCATGCTTGAAGAGGAGTGCGGACCCAATGTTAAGGAGAGTCCCGAGCAGGGGCAGAGGACAGCGTGGGAAGCCTCTGGATGATCAGCAGGCTTCTCTCTCCTTAGGAATGTATTTACTTTTTTTAATTTTTGAGGCCTCGGGTTCTCTTTAAAGGATACACGAGGTGACATGTGACATGATGAGATATGTGTATGTACAGTGATAGCACACAGATAACTATGCTGTATTGCTTTTTTTCTTTCTCTGCCTGAAAGAGCTAAATGTCATGTGAGCAAGTGACGGTTTCTGTCTGGGACAGGACTGGGTCGGACTGTAGTGTACCCCTCACTGATAAGGAATTATAGCCATAAAACACTTGCCTAGCCGAAAATGCTTTCTGAGAGCAAGAAAGAGATAAAATAGTCAATAGTTCCTAGATTTTAACTCTAGCATACTTCAATTAGTGTGTCATTGAGCAGAGACAATGGAACAGTAAAAACTTAAAAATAAGATTTAAATATAAAATAAAGCTGTGGGATACCTAAAAAGTCATTTTTTGGAGGAGGAGGATAGAATTAATTATTAATCTCATCAGTTTATTTTGACCTTGGGTTTCCTTTAAGAAGTCAGCCCCCTACAACCACAGCAGGGCCTTCCTGCAGAAAATATTCCTCTAGTAGTTACACCTCCAGGTCCAGATGCGTCTTGTGGGGCCATGGAATCAAAAATTAACCCAGAAGTCCTAAACATTTAATTAAATTAGTGCTGTGAGATTTCACCGCTGCTTCCTGATAAGTGGGGTTTCTTTTTGTCTTTCGCTCGGTCTCTCATCGATTGCCTAACCATAACCGATACCCCTAATGCTACATTTCTTTCTGACCCCCAACCTCAGCCTCCCCCTAATGCTCACCCATTCATTTTGCCTAACCCAACCAATGCAATGTTAGAGGGAACCTGAAGTGAGAAAGATATGGAGGCTGATATATTTGTTTCATTTTAACAATAACATTTCTATAGCGCTTAGAGAGTGCAGACTACCTGTCCTGCTGATCCTCTGCCTCTAATACTTTTACCATAGACCCTGAACAAGCCTGCAGCAGATCAGATTTGCTGCATGCTTGTTTGCCGTTCCCCACTACATGAAACTCTTGTCCCTCTGCACCCCACCCCAGCACATGACAATCCTGTCCCTCAAGCACATGACCCCCCCCCCCCTGTCCCTCCAATACATGACACCCCTGTCCCCCAGCCCATGACATCCCTGTCCCTCTGTCCCCAGCAGGTAGTACTTGTTTGGCAGCCTGAGCCTCCGCAGGTTGACCAGTCTGCAGCTGGGAGAAGCGTGTTGCTCCCATGGCTCCCGGTGATGTGTAGCTTGGGAAGGAGGGGGGCGGCTCTGCACCGATAAGCTAAGATGGGGGATGGAGCTTCAAAGCAGCCCATCCCGCAGCCGCATCACATGACTAGCAGAGCCGCTTGTCACATCACTTCTCCCGGGCTGCATAAGCTGATCATTCAGTGCGTGCAGAGAGTAATTTTTAAGGAGCCCTGGATACTGTACTAGTGATTTGTCCAGCCTGGCTATGTAGCTGTAAGGTATCCTTAACCTTGTAATCCACCAAATATGCAGGTGCTTGTACTGTACCTGAAGTGGGAGGGCAGGGTTGGTCCTTTGCAGAAGAGAACGTACCAGGACATGCTGGGTTATTTCTAGGACAACTTCTGATATAGTAAACTTCTGATATAGTAACCACTTTTCATGGTCCCTTGGAGTTCACTATAACAAGATTATACTGTATTAAGATGTCCAAAAAACAGGCATCTGTAAATAAATATAATCATGTATTGCAGGCTGCAGTGTTATAAGTGGCAGTGACAAGGCAGAGAGGCAGTGCGTGTCATCCTGTAGAGCGTGAGCTGAATGATTGCCCACCCTGCTGCCGCTGAAATACCAGGCGGCATTAAATACTGTTCCAGGTCGCAGCCACCCAGAGGGAGAAGTAATTCGGGGTCCTGACTCCTGTGATCACCACAACCCGAATTACATTTGAAATCCTGCTGCGCCGCTATAGAAGTGTCAATATTACATCTCTGGCGGTGCCCAGGTCAGCCGCAGTATGGGGTAGAGCACACACCAAAATCACCTGCTTTGCAGAGGGCACCGAGGCCAGGCTGAAGAGAAACACCCAGCACATCAAATTGTAAGAATAGGGCAAACCCTATGCGGTCATTAGTACCTGGGGCTCTCATCATCTCAGTTCAACAATCCTTCCGGACCATGAGCTTTCTGGGTAATCTGTAATTCTGTGTGCTTCAAGTCCTCCTCCAAAAATCCGCATACCATGCACTGATGAGGATCAACCAATCTGCAAAACCGTGTGTATGCATGTTGGATTACTGTGGCTCTGTACAATTAACAAGCTGACACATCATTGCATTCCAGCGCTACTGGAGGTGTGTTTAGCTTACAGGAATAACAAAGGATGATTTGCATATTCAGCAGTGATGTATGAAGACATCATATGCTCACTCCAATCTGAGTAATTGCAAAATCTTCTGATTTAAGAAGGCAGACTTTTTTTTTTTTTTTTTAATTGTTCAAATTGCCTACTTCAATGGTTTTATGTATCTAGTCCAAGCCGACAAATCGGATAGCATTGAAGTCTCTTCTAGATAGAGGTTAAAGCTCCTGGCGACATGAGAGGAGGACTGATTCCCCTTAAAGAGGAACTGTAACGACAAAACGTCCCCTGGGGGGTACTCACCTCGGGTGGGGGGAGCCTCCAGATCCTAATGAGGCTTCCCACGCCGTCCTCCATCCGTCAGGGGTCTCACTGCAGCCCTCCGTGCAGCGGTGATGTAATATTTACCTTCCTGGCTCCTGCGCAGGCGCTCTGACGGCTGTTGGCTCCGAAGTAGGCGGAAATACCCGATCGCCGTCGGGTCTGCTCTACTGCGCAGGCGCAAGTTTCCGGCGCCTGCGCAGTAGAGCGGACCCGACGGAGATCGGGTATTTCCGTCTATTTCCGTGCCGAAAGCCGCCACAGCGCCCCCGCTGGAGCCAGCAAGGTAAATATTGAAGCTACAGTCGGCTCTGTCGCCGGCTGTTCGGAGGGCTGCAGCGAGACCCCCGTGGGACAGAGGACGGCGTGGGAAGCCTCATTAGAATCCGGAGGCTTCCCCCACCCGAGGTGAGTACCCCCCAGGGGAGGTTTTTGTTGTTACACAGTCTCTTTAATATCCTTAAAAATAATACTGTAATACGAATATTATAACATGGCAGAGTGCAGGTGAATTCACAAACAGAAACCCTGAAGAAAAAGCAGTGTCCCCGGGCTCAAACCACAAACTATATGTACCAGGGAGTCGACCAGTAGCACCCCAATCCACCAGAGGTGCAGGCAGACAACACACGAAAACAGGAAGATCACTGGGTCTCGCAATTATAGCTTTGGCTTTATTAGCACCATAGTAGCAGACAACACAACGTTTCGGCCCAACGGCCTTTATCAAGTGTGAATTCACAAACAGAAGCAGCAGTTAGCCTAAGCCTATTAACCACAAGATGGCGGTCTCACATCTCCTAAACACAAAAACAGGAAGTGATGTAACACAGCAGGAGGAGAAATTGCAGGAAGTGAACAGGAGACATTTACTGGGAGAGGTAATTATGTGATTTTGGTCAAACATTCTATCCCATTTATTCTGTAGTCCCAAAACCATTGCAAGCAACAAAACTGATATTAAGATTAATGAAAACATACAGTTCATCAATCACTGACACAATGTTATGCAATACATGCTATTATTAAACCAAAATAAATAAATAATTGTCACATGGCAAAATTGCACTGGAGGAGATATAGAGAAATCACTCAGGGAAACAGCATCCCTGAGCGGTGAGTATCAGAAAAGAATGCTCCCTGGTGTATGAACTAGGCTTCCAGTATAATCAATAAGGAAAGAGTAAAAAGTACTAGTGCAGAATAATAAACTATTCATAATTGTAGGCAGGTAGAGAAAGGAAAGGCTGGCACTGCTGTAGTTACTGAATTTATTGTTGCAAAATATTCATAAGTGCAAACTTCAAAAGGTATATTGGAAAAGTGGTACACATACCAAAAGTGAGAAAAGGCACAATTCATAATTGTGCAAACATAATTCGTCAAGTGATCCAAAGACACAAAACGCATAACAAATAAATACTGGGAACGTGTCAGCAGAGCTCTCATCTGTCCCTCTTTTGGAGGGACAGTCCCTCTTTGTGAGCAATGTCCTTCTGTCCCTCCCGTTTCTTCCTCATTTGTCCCTCTTTCAGGACTGATGTACAGATCTATCTAAATATTTATATATTTTTTCTACTGAAAAATAAGTTTTATTGACTCTAAACTTTATTCCATATCCTCTATTGTGAAAATAGTCAAATGTAACATACATGAAAACAAATACAAATAAGAAGTCAATTTCTTCCAGAGCAAAATGAGCTATAAATTACTTTTCTCCTATGTTGCTGTCACTTACAGTAGGTAGTAGAAATCTGACAGAACCAACAGGTTTTGGACTAGCCAATCTCTTCATGGGGGATTCTCAGGGCTTTCTTTAATTTCAAAAGCACTTAGTGAATGGCAGTTGCTCTGTCCTACTGCCAAAAAAAAGTGTGCAGCGAGCATGGAGGCTGGCTAGCATCATTGTATAAATTATTTTTATGGAAAGCCTTTATAAAGAATAAAAGCCTTGCTGAGAATTCCCCAGGAAGAGATGGACTAGTTAAAAACCTGTCAGTTCTGTCAGATTTCTACTACCTACTGTAAGTGACAGCAACATAAAAGTCATTTATGGCTCATTTCACTCTGTAAGAAACATACTCCCTGTTTGTATATGTTTACATGTATTTTAAATTTTACAATTTTTCACGATAGTGGTCCTTTAAAATGATATATTTCTTATTTTCAAATGGTAATATGAAGGTAAATGAACCAGGGGACCAGTGTCCTTTGAATTACAAAATAACATAATTTTTCTTATGAAAACTTTATAGAATGCGTGACACTGGGGTGTGTCCAGGGCATGATTAGAGGTGTGGCAGGGGCGTGGCTTAACCACTTGAGGACCGTGGGCTTTACCCCCCTTAAGGACCGGCCACTTTTTTTCCATTCAGACCACTGCAGCTTTCACGGTTTATTGCTCGCTCATACAACCTACCACCTAAATGAATTTTGGCTCCTTTTCTTGTCACTAATAAAGCTTTCTTTTGGTGCTTTTTGATTGCTCCTGCGATTTTTACTTTTTATTATATTCATCAAAAAAGACATGAATTTTGGCAAAAAAATGATTTTTTTAACTTTCTGTGCTGACATTTTTCAAATAAAGTAAAATTTCTGTATACATGCAGCGCGAAAAATGTGGACAAACATGTTTTTGATTAAAAAAAAAACCATTCAGTGTATATTTATTGGTTTGGGTAAAAGTTATAGCGTTTACAAACTATGGTGCAAAAAGTGAATTTTCCCATTTTCAAGCATCTATGACTTTTCTGACCACCTGACATGTTTCATGAGGGGCTAGAATTCCAGGATAGTATAAATACCCCCCAAATGACCCCATTTTGGAAAGAAGACATCCCAAAGTATACACTGAGAGGCATAGTGAGTTCATAGAAGATATTAATTTTTGTCACAAGTAAGCGGAAAATGACACTTTGTGACAAAAAAAAAAAAAGTTTCCATTTCTTCTAACTTGCGACAAAAAAAAAATGAAATCTGCCACGGACTCACCATGCCCCTCTCTGAATACCTTGAAGTGTCTATTTTCCAAAATGGGGTCATTTGTGGGGTGTGTTTACTGTCCTGACATTTTGGGGGGTGCTAAATTGTAAGCACCCCTGTAAAGCCTAAAGGTGCTCATTGAGCTTTGGACCCCTTAGCGCAGTTAGGCTGCAAAAAAGTGCCACACATGTGGTATTGCCGTACTCAGGAGAAGTAGTATAATGTGTTTTGGGGTGTATTTTTACACATACCGATGCTGTGTGGGAGAAATATCTCTGTAAATGACAATTTTTTAATTTTTTTTACACACAATTGTCCATTTACAGAGATCTTTCTCCCACTCAGCATGGGTATGTGTAAAAATACACCTCAAAACACATTATACTACTTCTCCTGAGTACGGCGATACCACATGTGTGGCACTTTTTTGCACCCTAACTGCGCTAAGGGGCCCAAAGTCCAATGAGTACCTTTAGGATTTCACAGATCATTTTGAGAAATTTCGTTTCTAGACTACTCCTCACGGTTTAGGGCCCCTAAAATGCCAGGGCAGTATAGGAACCCCACAAGTGACCCCATTTTAGAAAGAAGACACCCCAAGGTATTCCGTTAGGTGTATGGCGAGTTCATAGAAGATTTTATTTTTTGTCACAAGTTAGTGAAAAATGACACTTTGTGAAAAAAAAAAAAATCAATTTCCGCTAACTTTTGACAAAAAATAAAATCTTCTATGAACTCGTCATACACCTAACAGAATACATTACACAGTGAGACAAGACCCCTATGGGAGAAAGAAGTAAAAATAGCGCACATAGTGCTCAATACTGTATGAATCTGCCACAGCTTCCACCTCGTGCTGCACTCCAGTGGGATGTGCCTTCACCAATGGGAATAGAAACAGAGTTCCCCCCTCTGTGAATCCACTCACCGGATAGCCACTTGATATATAGCATGTAGTAATACAGTAATCCACGCTCCTCCACTCGATCTCCGTATAAAAGTTCCTTTATTAAAATCGATAAAAGGCAATCCAAGATACACCAGACATCAGAGCAGCCCTTGGCCGCGGATACAAGGTGCTCCGTCCTCCCTTGGTTAGCCCGTGCTTCCGGAATGTCTGCGTGCTGCCTGGCTCCGCCCTACGCATTTCGTCGCAATGACTCATTCAGGGGCTGGCAGCACGCACTAGAGACATCATTAAAATACCGAGACAAGAAGAGTTGTGACTGGGCACACCATCTAAGGCAGGGTGCTTGGTATTGTGGTATAGGCAGACCACCAAAGTATAAGTCCAGAATTCAAGTATACCAGCACTCCAGTTTTCTCAAAGATTCACGCTCTTTTATTGAGCTAACATATCCACAGACATGACCGACAATTGTTTCGGGGCCTCGCAGGGTCCCCCTTTCTCAAGGCGTATGTGGTTACAATCAGACTTCAAAATACAACTAATATATACATCACTAATCCCCTCTGTCCCCACCCCAAACCATAGTGAAAAGGTGATGTCATCTCCTCTGCTCAAAACAACAACACATACCTATCTTGTCAGTTATTTACTCATCTATGCCATAGACAATCATGCTTTAGTCTCCAGTCTACACAGTACTACTGAGTAGTGCATATCTACCTGTCCCAGCATCTCATCGCGGTGCCCCTGTTGCAATCCATGCTGATTAGTCCCACAATTCAAATGTAAACATCCATCGGGGAGCCGTTGCTAGTCATGACTGACAGCTTCATGCGTTCCTAATCCCGTATCGGGCTATCGTTCGCGCCGCTGGCCACGCCCCCCCACTTCGTGACTGGTTACTGCCATCAGACCAATCACTCTGCGGCATCACACTGTCGCCCGGCAACCGGAGCCGCAAGGAGTCATGGGATTGACTCCGGCGTGTCACGCTGTTGCCAGGCTGCGCTCATGTAGCTCACGTGGGGCTGGAAGCTACGGTGTCTCATCCACCTCCTATTAAGGTAGCGACAGTGACACCCGGTGGTGGAAAAATGTGCTTGCACCCCGTAGTGAAAAACAAGCATGCCATAAATACGTCGCACCTACGTTAACGACCTCTAGAGGCAACAAAAATACAACAACTAGATACGTTGTTTCCAATGACCTGCCATCTAGTGGGCAAAATGATTATACATTTGAGTGTGGTTAAATCACCTTATCCTCAGCGGCACAGTCTTACCGAATGACTCCGAGAAAAGCTGGGACAGTAGACAATAATCCTGCAAGGCAAACAAATATATAGACAAGGTCAGAAGTTGTTGAGAGCATTAAAAGGCAAGACATAAATTAAAAACACATAGCTATACATATCCTGTAGAGAAAAGTAATATTATATTACATTATAGTGACATAATATACATTTTACATTTTTTATCATCTTTCTTTCAGAAAACACGAGAGGGGGTTATTTTTGTTCAGACCACCTGGATAAACTGTTCCTAGTTCATGTATCCAGTAGGCCTCTCTTTGCAACAAATGTTTATCCCCATCTCCCCCTCTCCTGGGGAGTTTTATATGTTCAATGACCTGTCCCTTCAATTGATAAGCTTTATGATTGTTCTCAATGCAATGAATTGCTACCGGTTTGGTGTAATCCAGTTCTTTCATCTCTAATGTGGCCTTCCAGGCCACATTCACATCGCTACGGTGTTTCTGGAACCTTTTCTTGAAGGGCGAGGTTGTCTTGCCCACATATGCCAGTCCGCATGGGCATTTCAGCATGTACACACAATTGTCTGTATTACAATTGTAATATTCTTTTATCTGATATTTTTTGCCACTTCTTGGATGTATGAATACTGGTCCAGTCGTGATCGAATTACATATGTTGCAGTTCATACACTTGTAGCATCCTTTCTTTTGGGATATTTTGAATTCTTTACTATATTTGTTGTATGGGTCTGCTTGAACCAAGAGATTTCTCAAACTGAGATTCGATTTATATGCAAATAATGGTTTTTCTTTTACTGTCCTAGTAAGTTCAGGATCAGCTTGCAATACATCCATATTTTTGATTACCGCCTGTTTTACACAACCTGATGCTTCGCTGAAAGTTTGGACAAATGGAATCCCTTCCTTTGTCCTATTAGACTTGTTACCAGCATGAATTTTTATCGCTCTTTCCATGGCCTTTTTCAAGATATGAGCTGGATAACCTCTCTCCTGGAAGCGTTCATGCATCTCCTTCAGATGTATGTTTCTCTGTTCTTGACTGCTACAGATTCGCAAGACCCTCAGGAATTGTGACACCGGGAGTCCATCCTTAAGATGTTTTGGATGTGAACTCGTGTAGTGCAACAATGTATTTCTGTCCGTTAATTTCCGATACAATGACGTGCTGAGTTTATTGTCAACATTGTGCACCATAACATCAAGGAATGCAATGTGGGTTTCTGAGATCTCTGGGTTGAACACTATTCCCTCATGGATACTGTTAAGGAATTTAACAAAATCATTGAACTCTGTGGAGGACCCCTGCCATAAAACGAAGATGTCATCAATGAACCTTGTCCACCATTTTACATGTTCTCTATACATTCGGGATGGGTACACAAATTTTTCTTCAATGGCCCCCATGAATAGATTAGCGAGGGATGGGGCAGCTGAACTGCCCATAGCCGTCCCCCTGCACTGTTGGTACCATCGTGATTCAAATTTGAAGCAATTAGAGGTAAGTATCAGTTCAAGTCCATTTACAATGAATTCTGTAGATACTGTAGAATCTTCCCGTCTCTCTAGAAAAGATCTAACCGCTTGGATGCCGGCTTCATTTGGGATGGATGTATATAAAGCTCCAATATCCATGGTGCATAGCATTATATTTCCTCCTGTAATATCGATCTTCTCAATTTTAACAAGAAAATCATTGGTATCTTTAAGATATGCTTGTAGATCTTTCACCAAGGGTTGCAGTAAGAAATCAATGTATTGGGCTAGCGGTTGAGTAATTGATTCTGTTCCTGATACTATTGGTCTAAACTTTAATGGTTCTGTTCCTTTATGAATTTTAGGTAGACCATAGATCACCGGTTTCCTCGGATGTTGTATATCAATATATTCAAATTCATCCTCAGTGATCCAATCATTTAATACTCCGATTTTCAGAAGATCCTTCAATTTGTTGGCTATTTGAACAGTGGGATCCTGTTGTAGAGGTTTATAAGTTGAAATATCGTCCAACATCAACATCATGCCTTCACGGTATTTCGCATAGTCCATCACCACTATGGCTCAGCCTTTGTCAGCGGGCTTGATGATTATACTGCTGTCATCTTTAAGAGACTTGATGGCTTCCCTTTCACCCTTAGTCAAATTCAAACGATTCTTGCGATTTTTGATCTTTTTGTGTGTATCATACTTTATCATGCTGGTGAATTTTTCAATGCTTGGATAATTGCCCGGTGGAACAAACTTGCTCTTTAGTTTGAAGGGGCTGGTATCAGGTTTTTCTTTTGTTGGTTTTTTAGGTTGTTTCTCAAAAAATTGTTTTATTTTAAGTGTTCTCTCTAACTTAAAGGTGTCTATTTCAAGCTGGAAATCATTGAACTTCATAGTTGGGCAAAACGACAGACCCCTGGATAATAAACTTATTTCATTTGCTTGGAGATTTCTTTGGGACAGATTTACCACCGGGCAGATTTGTTCCCGGTTCTCGTTTCCATTGGATGTTTCTTTCTTATGTCTGCTCCTCCTGGGTCGTCTGATCCTCCTGCATCCCGAAAAGGGCGTGAGGGGCCTGCTCCTGAATCACTGTCTGTACTCGGATTTTCAGTGTATATGTCACTGTCAGGTTCCCTTGGTTTATGTTGTGGTTTAGATCTTGGATTAGGTTTTTTAGACTTCTGAGGTCTTTGGTATGGTCGGCTTCTCCTGCCTTGATATGGTGTTCCATGCAGCCATGGGTATACCCGGCCTTCCTTGTAGTCCAAACAGACTAATCTATATTTGTCCCTTTTCTTTTGTTGAATGAATTTGGTATAGTCATCAATGTCTTTATTCAATTTCACAAGATCCTTCTTGAAATTATCATCACTGGCTGATACAATCTCAATTTTCAACTCTATTGGTGACAGTTCCTTCTCGATATCAACCAACAGAAAACGTATTTCTTCGATGATCATGACCATATAATTTAAGGAGTGTTGAGTAGACATGGCACACCATCTTTCGCAGAACTCTTTTTTTATTCCTGCTAATTGTTGGTTGTAACGGTATGCGAAAACCTTTTGGAATTTTCTTTTCCCTATAGTACTCCGATAATGTCTCTCCATGTAATTCAAGATCTATTTTCCTTTTCCTTAATCGTTTCAATTCTTTATTTAGATCATTAATGCTCTCTGAACCGAATCCTCCTCCCGGTTTCTTGGGAAATAATATGTCACTTATATCTTCAGGTGTATAATCACAAGGAAGACCCTCATTTTCCATCCTGGATGAGGGATATATCCTTTTTCTCACAGGAATGTGTAATCCAATTGCCTAGACTGTACTCAGTGTGGCAAATAAAATAATTCACTCCGCCAAATGAACGATCCCAATCGCAGACCGTCAATGAGGTGTAGACAATCCTTTTCAATACGGTTGTCGGGTAAGGTGTGGGTGCTCCATACACATGCCTATCAGCAATACAGAGACAAGAAGAGTTGTGACTGGGCACACCATCTAAGGCAGGGTGCTTGGTATTGTGGTATAGGCAGACCACCAAAGTATAAGTCCAGAATTCAAGTATACCAGCACTCCAGTTTTCTCAAAGATTCACGCTCTTTTATTGAGCTAACATATCCACAGACATGACCGACAATTGTTTCGGGGCCTCGCAGGGTCCCCCTTTCTCAAGGCGTATGTGGTTACAATCAGACTTCAAAATACAACTAATATATACATCACTAATCCCCTCTGTCCCCACCCCAAACCATAGTGAAAAGGTGATGTCATCTCCTCTGCTCAAAACAACAACACATACCTATCTTGTCAGTTATTTACTCATCTATGCCATAGACAATCATGCTTTAGTCTCCAGTCTACACAGTACTACTGAGTAGTGCATATCTACCTGTCCCAGCATCTCATCGCGGTGCCCCTGTTGCAATCCATGCTGATTAGTCCCACAATTCAAATGTAAACATCCATCGGGGAGCCGTTGCTAGTCATGACTGACAGCTTCATGCGTTCCTAATCCCGTATCGGGCTATCGTTCGCGCCGCTGGCCACGCCCCCCCACTTCGTGACTGGTTACTGCCATCAGACCAATCACTCTGCGGCATCACACTGTCGCCCGGCAACCGGAGCCGCAAGGAGTCATGGGATTGACTCCGGCGTGTCACGCTGTTGCCAGGCTGCGCTCATGTAGCTCACGTGGGGCTGGAAGCTACGGTGTCTCATCCACCTCCTATTAAGGTAGCGACAGTGACACCCGGTGGTGGAAAAATGTGCTTGCACCCCGTAGTGAAAAACAAGCATGCCATAAATACGTCGCACCTACGTTAACGACCTGTAGAGGCAACAAAAATACAACAACTAGATACGTTGTTTCCAATGACCTGCCATCTAGTGGGCAAAATGATTATACATTTGAGTGTGGTTAAATCACCTTATCCTCAGCGGCACAGTCTTACCGAATGACTCCGAGAAAAGCTGGGACAGTAGACAATAATCCTGCAAGGCAAACAAATATATAGACAAGGTCAGAAGTTGTTGAGAGCATTAAAAGGCAAGACATAAATTAAAAACACATAGCTATACATATCCTGTAGAGAAAAGTAATATTATATTACATTATAGTGACATAATATACATTTTACATTTTTTATCATCTTTCTTTCAGAAAACACGAGAGGGGGTTATTTTTGTTCAGACCACCTGGATAAACTGTTCCTAGTTCATGTATCCAGTAGGCCTCTCTTTGCAACAAATGTTTATCCCTATCTCCCCCTCTCCTGGGGAGTTTTATATGTTCAATGACCTGTCCCTTCAATTGATAAGCTTTATGATTGTTCTCAATGCAATGAATTGCTACCGGTTTGGTGTAATCCAGTTCTTTCATCTCTAATGTGGCCTTCCAGGCCACATTCACATCGCTACGGTGTTTCTGGAACCTTTTCTTGAAGGGCGAGGTTGTCTTGCCCACATATGCCAGTCCGCATGGGCATTTCAGCATGTACACACAATTGTCTGTATTACAATTGTAATATTCTTTTATCTGATATTTTTTGCCACTTCTTGGATGTATGAATACTGGTCCAGTCGTGATCGAATTACATATGTTGCAGTTCATACACTTGTAGCATCCTTTCTTTTGGGATATTTTGAATTCTTTACTATATTTGTTGTATGGGTCTGCTTGAACCAAGAGATTTCTCAAACTGAGATTCGATTTATATGCAAATAATGGTTTTTCTTTTACTGTCCTAGTAAGTTCAGGATCAGCTTGCAATACATCCATATTTTTGATTACCGCCTGTTTTACACAACCTGATGCTTCGCTGAAAGTTTGGACAAATGGAATCCCTTCCTTTGTCCTATTAGACTTGTTACCAGCATGAATTTTTATCGCTCTTTCCATGGCCTTTTTCAAGATATGAGCTGGATAACCTCTCTCCTGGAAGCGTTCATGCATCTCCTTCAGATGTATGTTTCTCTGTTCTTGACTGCTACAGATTCGCAAGACCCTCAGGAATTGTGACACCGGGAGTCCATCCTTAAGATGTTTTGGATGTGAACTCGTGTAGTGCAACAATGTATTTCTGTCCGTTAATTTCCGATACAATGACGTGCTGAGTTTATTGTCAACATTGTGCACCATAACATCAAGCAGGGGTGTTTCTAGCCACTTTGTCACTCCAGGCAAGAAAACCTGTGGCGCCCCCCCCCCCCCCACTCAAATCTCAGGGCCAGCCAGGGGAGAGTGGGGCATATAATATCAAGAGGGGTCACGCCACTCACTATGAGGGTGTCCCCTCTGCTGCTCTGTACACTGCGCAGCAAGTGTGTCTCCCTCCCTCCGAGTCCTGCCCAGACCCACACAGCAGCAGGCATGATGCTATATATGCCTGTGTTTAATATCCATTCCCAGGAGCCACTGGGCGAGCGGGGGGGATATGGGCGAGCGGGGGGGGGGGCGGAATCAGGGCCGGCCAGCCAGCCAGGATGCATATAAAAAAATTATCAAGAGCAGCAGTCAGATCTGAGGATTGGCACTCACTGTCTGTGTGTGTGTCGTCTCTCAGGCTCTGCTAGTTTGTGCGCTGTGTGCACACTGACTCAGGTCAGGTGTCAGCCGGCGGTAGCACTGGTCCCTCCGTCTGGCGTCACACACAGGGCCGCCATCAGAAATTTTGGGGCCCCTCACAAATCATCAGTCCGGGCCCCCCCCAACGAGGTGCAAGTGTCCGAATGGACGCGTTGCAAGCCTCAATATCGAGCACTTCCTCCTTCAAGCCGGAAGGAGAAAGTGCTCCATCATTTTTTTAGAACCTCCCAGTTTTATTTTCTGTTTGAAAAAGCTAAAAAAGTAGGTTTAATGCTATTGTCTCATATGGTAATGATTCAGCTTTTCCCATAGTCTCGCAGTTAGCAATCATGTGACCCCCAACAAGACAAATTCAGCAATCATGAGGCCCCCAACAAACCATGAGGCCCCCAACAAGACAAATTCAGCCATCATGAGGCCCCCAACCAGACAAATTCAGCAATCATGAGGCCCCCAACAAGACAAATTCAGCAATCGTGAGACCCCCAACAAGACAATTTCAGCAATCATGAGGCCCCCAACAAATCATGAGGCCCCCAACAAATCATGAGGCCCCCAACAAGTAAACATTCAATCATTAGGCCCCCAACAAGACAAATTCAGCAGTCATGAGGCACATAGACAGACAGCATTTCACATAAATAGGCAGAATGCCCCCTTATTATGGTAGACACCTCTCACCTGGATTCTGACAGGGACCCCCAGGTTAGGTAGTGAGTGACATGGAGCCCTTTTAGGTAGTGAGTGAGTGACAGGGAGCCCCTTTAGGTAGTGAGTGAGTGACAGGGAGCCCCTTTAGGGAGTGAGTGCCAGGGAGCCCCTTTAGGTAGTGTGTGAGTGACAGGGAGCCCCTTTAGGCAGTGAGTGAGTGCCAGGGAGCCCCTTTAGCTAGTGAGTGAGTGACAGGGAGCCCCTTTAGCTAGTGAGTGAGTGACAGGGAGCCCCTTTAGGGAGTGACTGAGTGACAGGGAGGCCCTTTAGGGAGTGAGTGAGTGACAGGGAGGCCCTTTAAGTAGTGAGTGAGTGACAGGGAGCCCCTTTAGCTAGTGAGTGAGTGACAGGGAGGCCCTTTAGGGAGTGAGTGAGTGACAGGGAGGCCCTTTAAGTAGTGAGTAAGTGACAGGGAACCCCTTTAGGGAGTGAGTGAGTGACAGGGAGCCCCTTTAGGGAGTGAGTGAGTGACAGGGAGCCCCTTTAGGGAGTGAGTGAGTGACAGTGAGGCCCTTTAGGTAGTGAGTGAGTGCCAGGGAGCCCCTTTGGGTAGTGAGCGAGTGCCAGGGAGCCCCTTTAGGTAGTGTGTGAGTGACAGGGAGCCCCTTTAGGCAGTGAGTGAGTGACAGGGAGCCCCTTTAGGGAGTGAGTGACAGGGAGGCCCTTTAGGGAGTGAGTGAGTGCCAGGGAGCCCCTTTGGGTAGTGAGCGAGTGCCAGGGAGCCCCTTTAGGTAGTGTGTGAGTGACAGGGAGCCCCTTTAGGCAGTGAGTGAGTGACAGGGAGCCCCTTTAGGGAGTGAGTGAGTGACAGTGAGGCCCTTTAGGTAGTGAGTGAGTGCCAGGGAGCCCCTTTGGGTAGTGAGCGAGTGCCAGGGAGCCCCTTTAGGTAGTGTGTGAGTGACAGGGAGCCCCTTTAGGCAGTGAGTGAGTGACAGGGAGCCCCTTTAGGGAGTGAGTGACAGGGAGGCCCTTTAGGGAGTGAGTGAGTGCCAGGGAGCCCCTTTGGGTAGTGAGCGAGTGCCAGTGAGCCCCTTTAGGTAGTGTGTGAGTGACAGGGAGCCCCTTTAGGCAGTGAGTGAGTGACAGGGAGCCCCTTTAGGGAGTGAGTGAGTGACAGTGAGGCCCTTTAGGTAGTGAGTGAGTGCCAGGGAGCCCCTTTGGGTAGTGAGCGAGTGCCAGGGAGCCCCTTTAGGTAGTGTGTGAGTGACAGGGAGCCCCTTTAGGCAGTGAGTGAGTGAGTGACAGGGAGCCCCTTTAGCTAGTGAGTGAGTGACAGGGAGGCCCTTTAGGGAGTGAGTGAGTGACAGGGAGCCCCTTTAGGGAGTGAGTGAGTGACAGGGAGGCCCTTTAGGGAGTGAGTGAGTGACAGGGAGCCCCTTTAGGGAGTGAGTGAGTGACAGGGAGGCCCTTTAGGGAGTGAGTGAGTGACAGGGAGCCCCTTTAGGGAGTAAGTGAGTGACAGGGAGGCCCTTTAGGGAGTGATTGAGTGCCAGGGAGCCCCTTTAGCTAGTGAGTGAGTGACAGGGAGGCCCTTTAGTGAGTGAGTGAGTGACAGGGAGGCCCTTTAGTGAGTGAGTGACAGGGAGGCCCTTTAGTGAGTGAGTGACAGGGAGGCCCTTTAGCTAGTGAGCGAGTGACAGGGAGCGCCCCCTCAGCCGCCGCCGCTTTCCCTACCTTGCCAGCGTCAGACCTCAAGATCAGCGGCGACCCGACCAGAGCGGGCGCTGGACGCACCCGCTCTATATGCGGAAGTTACGTCACTTCCGCATATCAGTGCGGGCGCTGGGTCCTAGCGCCCGCACTATTGTCGCCGCCTGATCGGGGTCTGACGCGGCGGAGGCAGCGGCGGAGGCAGCGGCTAGAGGGATGGAGGGAAGGAGCAGCGGCCAGGCGGGGGTTGAGCGGCGGCCGGGCGGCACCCGCCAGGTCCGCGGCGGGGATGGGGCCCCCCTACAGGCCCGGGGCCCGTGACGGGAGTCACGGATGTCCCCCCCTGATGGCGGGCCACACGGTGCCTTCAAGCACGTGTGACAGGCGGGGGGCGGAGTTAGGGGCGGCGCCGGCGCGGCGTGTAAACAAACTAGCGTGCGGCGGCCGCACGCTCTAAACAGAGAGGGAGAGAGGGGGCGGGGAGAGGGGGCGAACCAGTAGGCGGCGGCACAGCACTCCCACATAAACTAATGTGCGTGCTGCTGCTGCTCGCTCGGAAAAGAGGAGAGGAAGGGGGCGGACCAGTAGGCGGCGCCGGGCACAGGCTGAGCTGCCTGTCACAGCCGGCGCCGACCTGGCTGAAAAAAAGAAATAAAATAAACACGAACAGAGCGGTGACTTGTCGGGAGGGCGCCCACTTCCACCAATGGCGCTATAGGCAAAAATTTAGAGTTGCCTAGTGACTCAGACGCCCCTGACATCAAGGAATGCAATGTGGGTTTCTGAGATCTCTGGGTTGAACACTATTCCCTCATGGATACTGTTAAGGAATTTAACAAAATCATTGAACTCTGTGGAGGACCCCTGCCATAAAACGAAGATGTCATCAATGAACCTTGTCCACCATTTTACATGTTCTCTATACATTCGGGATGGGTACACAAATTTTTCTTCAATGGCCCCCATGAATAGATTAGCGAGGGATGGGGCAGCTGAACTGCTCATAGCCGTCCCCCTGCACTGTTGGTACCATCGTGATTCAAATTTGAAGCAATTAGAGGTAAGTATCAGTTCAAGTCCATTTACAATGAATTCTGTAGATACTGTAGAATCTTCCCGTCTCTCTAGAAAAGATCTAACCGCTTGGATGCCGGCTTCATTTGGGATGGATGTATATAAAGCTCCAATATCCATGGTGCATAGCATTATATTTCCTCCTGTAATATCGATCTTCTCAATTTTAACAAGAAAATCATTGGTATCTTTAAGATATGCTTGTAGATCTTTCACCAAGGGTTGCAGTAAGAAATCAATGTATTGGGCTAGCGGTTGAGTAATTGATTCTGTTCCTGATACTATTGGTCTAAACTTTAATGGTTCTGTTCCTTTATGAATTTTAGGTAGACCATAGATCACCGGTTTCCTCGGATGTTGTATATCAATATATTCAAATTCATCCTCAGTGATCCAATCATTTAATACTCCGATTTTCAGAAGATCCTTCAATTTGTTGGCTATTTGAACAGTGGGATCCTGTTGTAGAGGTTTATAAGTTGAAATATCGTCCAACATCAACATCATGCCTTCACGGTATTTCGCTTCCAGCCCCACGTGAGCTACATGAGCGCAGCCTGGCAACAGCGTGACACGCCGGAGTCAATCCCATGACTCCTTGCGGCTCCGGTTGCCGGGCGACAGTGTGATGCCGCAGAGTGATTGGTGTGATGGCAGTAACCAGTCACGAAGTGGGGGGGCGTGGCCAGCGGCGCGAACGATAGCCCGATACGGGATTAGGAACGCATGAAGCTGTCAGTCATGACTAGCAACGGCTCCCCGATGGATGTTTACATTTGAATTGTGGGACTAATCAGCATGGTTTGCAACAGGGGCACCGCGATGAGATGCTGGGACAGGTAGATATGCACTACTCAGTAGTACTGTGTAGACTGGTGACTAAAGCATGATTGTCTATGGCATAGATGAGTAAATAACTGACAAGATAGGTATGTGTTGTTGTTTTGAGCAGAGGAGATTACATCACCTTTTCACTATGGTTTGGGGTGGGGACAGAGGGGATTAGTGATGTATATATTAGTTGTATTTTGAAGTCTGATTGTAACCACATACGCCTTGAGAAAGGGGGACCCTGCGAGGCCCCGAAACAATTGTCGGTCATGTCTGTGGATATGTTAGCTCAATAAAAGAGCGTGAATCTTTGAGAAAACTGGAGTGCTGGTATACTTGAATTCTGGACTTATACTTTGGTGGTCTGCCTATACCACAATACCAAGCACCCTGCCTTAGATGGTGTGCCCAGTCACAACTCTTCTTGTCTCTGTATTGCTGATAGGCATGTGTATGGAGCACCCACACCTTACCCGACAACCGTATTGAAAAGGATTGTCTACACCTCATTGACGGTCTGCGATTGGGATCGTTTATTTGGCGGAGTGAATTATTTTATTTGCCACACTGAGTACAGTCTAGGCAATTGGATTACACATTCCTGTGAGAAAAAGGATATATCCCTCATCCAGGATGGAAAATGAGGGTCATCCTTGTGATTATACACCTGAAGATATAAGTGACATATTATTTCCCAAGAAACCGGGAGGAGGATTCGGTTCAGAGAGCATTAATGATCTAAATAAAGAATTGAAACGATTAAGGAAAAGGAAAATAGATCTTGAATTACATGGAGAGACATTATCGGAGTACTATAGGGAAAAGAAAATTCCAAAAGGTTTTCGCATACCGTTACAACCAACAATTAGCAGGAATAAAAAAGAGTTCTGCGAAAGATGGTGTGCCATGTCTACTCAACACTCCTTAAATTATATGGTCATGATCATCGAAGAAATACGTGTTCTGTTGGTTGATATCGAGAAGGAACTGTCACCAATAGAGTTGAAAATTGAGATTGTATCAGCCAGTGATGATAATTTCAAGAAGGATCTTGTGAAATTGAATAAAGACATTGATGACTATACCAAATTCATTCAACAAAAGAAAAGGGACAAATATAGATTAGTCTGTTTGGACTACAAGGAAGGCCGGGTATACCCATGGCTGCATGGAACACCATATCAAGGCAGGAGAAGCCGACTGTCACGATTGTGGAACTTTCCCCGTGATCAGCGCACAACGCGTGCGCTGACGGCGGAGATCCTCCACAAGCGTATAATTTGCAGGAACCCAGCAAAAGGTGCTAAGCACCTGTAGAGGGAAATTCCTGTCGGCAGATGGCGCTGGGGAGTGCAGAGGAACCAATCCTCTGTACCTCCACAAGTGCCAGACAGGAATTGTACGAAGCGCAGAACGCAATCGCAAGAGAGGCGATTGCGAATGAGATTGAGCAAAAGGGATAGGTTGTATGTGTGTGCGCCAATCCAGTCGCCACTCCGCGACCGCGCACACACAACAGCAGATACGAAATAGGAACGCGATCGCGAGAGGTGCGATCGCGAGACGTGACACAAGGCAGAACAGAATAGAATACGAGGGTAGCAAAGGCACAGCAAATACAATAAGGAGATATGGAAAATAACAACGCTAGCTAACCGCGAACACCGCACTCATTCGCAACAGTGCACACGGTTATGCGCGATCTCCACGTGATAAGCACAATAGAGACAAGCACGCCTAACTAACCATAAACAGACAAACATGAAACAGGGGACGCGAGCGCTTGCTTAACGGTTACCTCACCGAGCCTGTAGCAAGCGCAGCGGACAAGACAGACACACGAAAAACAAGAACTAGGCAGGAAGGATCCACCGCTCTTCCGCCAGAGCAAGTGTGATCCAAGCAGGAACACAGATCAGAAAGATCCACAGCCGCTAACGCTAGCGGCTAGTGCGATCTCAGCAAGACAGAACGATTCGCTATCAACCGCCGCTGGTGACAGCGCAATCGCGACCGACAAGACAGAACAGAAGGATCCCCAGCGCTCGCACAAAGTAGCTAGCGCGATCCCAGGAGACAGAACAGAAGGATCCCCAGCGCTAGCACAAAGTAGCTAGCGCGATCCCAGAAGACAGAACAGAAGAGATAGCTGGTAGCAACCGCTGCACCAGCTATACTCCAAGAACATAGATCAGAACCATTTCCTGTCAACCACCATAGGGACAGGACAATGGCAAACAGGCAAGACAAGACAGAACAGGCAATACAGATAATACAACCTGACTGGCCTAGAAGGGGAGCCTAAAGCAACCCCCAGGAATTAACTATACTAGATAGCAATGGCTGACACTCCAGCAGTGTCCATCAGGAACTGAGCATGGAAGGGAAATGACCAGCGAAGCATTCTGGGAAACATAAAGCTCTTATAGTGCCAGTCATCAAAGAAGGCAGGTAGGGGATTTGCATAACGAATGTATGCAAATTCCCCAGCAAGAGAACAGAACAGAAACTTGCAATGGAAAGACAGGTCTCTGTTCCAGAGACCTGCAGCCCACGGACTAGAGGAATGGACAAACAGCTGTCTGCCTGTGCAGCCAGCTGAGCGGATCATCACAGTACCCCCCCTTCTAGGGATGGATTCCAGACATCCCTCAAGACTGGTAACATCACAAAACTCTAACTGAAGACTCATGAAGGTCAGGACAGCCCGACAAGGCCCAATTCCAGAGTCAGTCCATCCGAAACCGACCTCATCAGAAGCAGAAGCCACCGAAACATGCCCATCAGCACTGCAAGTCTCAGCGCAACACCCATCAGGACTGTGGACACCAGAGAAGAAGCCATCGACACCCTCCAGACAATACCCACCACCTTCCAAGGAGCGTCCAAGAATACCAAACCTGCCGCAATACCTGTTCGAAGTGTCCCTTACAACACCAAAGCCATTGCTGATCGCATTCAGGGCACCAAGCAAAACTTTTCCCGGAATCTCCCAGAACGCCTTGAAGCTCCGCAGAGATCCCAAGAAGCCAGAACGCTCACCAGGCTCACATGGAGAACCACCAAGAACCCCTATGGAACCTATGATCATTCCAGACTCAAAATTAGCAGGACACCCATCAAGATCAGGACTTTCAGGGACCACTTCTGGGCATGCAAGCAGGCAGGCTATATCAGAACATGTCTCCACAGAGGAAGCATCTGAGTACGCTGGTAACCGAGGCACACTTGGGCTTTCTGGGTCACAGAGCACATCGGGGTACACTAGTACAGGAAAAACCTCAGGACATGTCGGGGAACTGCCAACCTCAGAGTCCGACACGACAAGACCAAAACCAGTACCGGGCAGAAAATCATCACGAGTAAAGATCACAGGTACTGGTCTTTCAAAAGAAGACTCGGATTCAAATTCAGAATTTTCTGTAACTGTAATATCATCATTGACTACACATGAATGAAGCTCCACAAGAGCTGCAAAAGTAGTCAGCAAGGCAGCAATGCCTATTGAAGTGGGCAACACCTCAGAAGGACCTGGGGGGCAGGAGACATCTCCCACAAGTTCTGCACCCCTTGGGAGGAACTCGGAGACCTTTAGATCATCGAACAAGACCTCAGGAACATCATTTTTCAAGTTGTCTAAGAAGGATTCTGTACTATCCATGTTACAGGGCAAAACTGGAACTTTATTTTGAGAACAGGGCAGATGTCCCAGGGAAGGTTCCACCATAAACTGAGACTGAATTTCATCATCATGAGTGGAACGTACAGGAATATTCACTGGACCACACACTGACTCCCTAACTTTAATCTCACTGCACCCAGAACTCTGCGTAGTAGTCAAACTAGCTTGCAATTCCAAAACTGCAGAAAGACAGGTAAAAATAGCAGCAATACCTAGACGAGCCTCTAGGGGCAGGGCAGGAGATATTGTACAAGGCAATATTGACTCATCCAGAGTACTGGGTGGAGAGTCAATACTTTCTTCAGAATCAGACTCGCAAATGTCAATGCAAGTGGACATCATGCCTTCATTCATGGTACAGGGCAGGTTCAGAGAAAGCTTCTCTGGACAAGGCAAAGAAGCTTCAGCATCAGATTCGCAAAACCGAAGCGCTGTCTCATTCTTAGATTCGGCTAACAATGTCGTATCCGAGGAGTCAGAACGCAAAATTTGCGGATCCACGATCGCTTTAGGTTGCGAAACTGACGCTTCCATATCGCAAACTTCCGCGATCTGCAGAGCAGACTGCAAGGCATCTAGGACAGAAACACTGGAGCAACTGTCATCAGGCAACAGGCCTGCACAGGTGTGAACAGGGTGAGACAGAAACTCATTTGCAGAAGAAATGGCGACATCAACAGGATAAACTTTATTAGGCATAATAATTTTACTTTTGACGCTGCATAGTCGAGAAATTTTCCCCATAGCAGGGTCACAGACGGAAGATCTCAAAGACCTGTTTCTAAATGACAAAGGATCCCACACATCCTTGAGGAAACCGGCAGACTCATGCCGATCACAATCTGCAGGAACATCCGAGAAACAGGCATCAGATCGCACAGATTCAAACTGCACACTGTCATTCATTTCAGATTGCACAAAGTCAAGACTCTCATGCTTTACCCCAGAAAGGCAGGAACAATCATCCGACAACGATGTCTCTTTATTGGAATCAATTGGTTGGTGTGTGTGCAACTCATCCAAAATCGTTTGCCATACATAGATCACCAGATCCACATCATCCTTGTCACATTCATCGGAATCAATCAGAAGGTACATAGAATCGAGACAAGCATTCAAGACATCTTCGCTTTTTGCGATGTAAAAATCGCAAAAGGCTTTCCAATCAAAATCGAATTCTTCCAGCAAGGCCCCAATATCCCAGGAAGAAAATGGGGGTTCAAACAGGCCAGTATCCAAATAATCTCCATAGGGGTGGAGTTCAGGAACAAGAACAGATTTTTTAACTGCTTTAATGTAGTGTGCGATCCTACCTATAGCAGGATCCACATAAGCTTTGGATTGGGGCAAAAAACCTGAAAACTGATCAGCAGATGCATTATAAACATCATTATCATACTGCATGGTTTTGCCCATTTCAGACTTGACAGAAATAACCTCTTTATTTGTGGTTGCTAGGGGCAACGGATCTTTCCGCTGGGAAGCCTTCCTAGATCTTTTACGTTTAGACTTAGAGGCTTTGGATGGCTGCTTTGTGGATGAAAGAGTAGATGGAACAGCTGATTGAGCTGCTGACAACAACTCATTAAGGGGGTATGGTAATTGAGGTAATCTCAGCCAATTGTGAATTAAAAAGGCCAAGAATTCCAGGGGTCTTTGACTCAGGGTGGTATGATTTAACACATCATAACCCCACATTGACGTTTCGCCCCCCAACAGAATGTAGACCATTTGGGGGGCCCAGGTAGACACTGGGGTGCATTGGAATTCAGGGTTCGCTAACAGTTTCGTACACTCAGACAAAAATTCGTCTGCTGATTCAGGTTCAAGTTTTTTAAATCTCTTAAAGGTACAAGAGCCATATTCGACAAAATCGTACGAATCGGAAATTCCGTCTACACTGGGGTTTTGGGTTGCGCTGGTCATTCTGTCACGATTGTGGAACTTTCCCCGTGATCAGCGCACAACGTGTGCGCTGACACGGCGGAGATCCTCCACAAGCGTATAATTTGCAGGAACCCAGCAAAAGGTGCTAAGCACCTGTAGAGGGAAATTCCTGTCGGCAGATGGCGCCGGGGAGTGCAGAGGAACCAATCCTCTGTACCTCCACAAGTGCCAGACAGGAATTGTACGAAGCGCAGAACGCAATCGCAAGAGAGGCGATTGCGAATGAGATTGAGCAAAAGGGATAGGTTGTATGTGTGTGCGCCAATCCAGTCGCCACTCCGCGACCGCGCACACACAACAGCAGATACGAAATAGGAACGCGATCGCGAGAGGTGCGATCGCGAGACGTGACACAAGGCAGAACAGAATAGAATACGAGGGTAGCAAAGGCACAGCAAATACAATAAGGAGATATGGAAAATAACAACGCTAGCTAACCGCGAACACCGCACTCATTCGCAACAGTGCACACGGTTATGCGCGATCTCCACGTGATAAGCACAATAGAGACAAGCACGCCTAACTAACCATAAACAGACAAACATGAAACAGGGGACGCGAGCGCTTGCTTAACGGTTACCTCACCGAGCCTGTAGCAAGCGCAGCGGACAAGACAGACACACGAAAAACAAGAACTAGGCAGGAAGGATCCACCGCTCTTCCGCCAGAGCAAGTGTGATCCAAGCAGGAACACAGATCAGAAAGATCCACAGCCGCTAACGCTAGCGGCTAGTGCGATCTCAGCAAGACAGAACGATTCGCTATCAACCGCCGCTGGTGACAGCGCAATCGCGACCGACAAGACAGAACAGAAGGATCCCCAGCGCTCGCACAAAGTAGCTAGCGCGATCCCAGGAGACAGAACAGAAGGATCCCCAGTGCTAGCACAAAGTAGCTAGCGCGATCCCAGAAGACAGAACAGAAGAGATAGCTGGTAGCAACCGCTGCACCAGCTATACTCCAAGAACATAGATCAGAACCATTTCCTGTCAACCACCATAGGGACAGGACAATGGCAAACAGGCAAGACAAGACAGAACAGGCAATACAGATAATACAACCTGACTGGCCTAGAAGGGGAGCCTAAAGCAACCCCCAGGAATTAACTATACTAGATAGCAATGGCTGACACTCCAGCAGTGTCCATCAGGAACTGAGCATGGAAGGGAAATGACCAGCGAAGCATTCTGGGAAACATAAAGCTCTTATAGTGCCAGTCATCAAAGAAGGCAGGTAGGGGATTTGCATAACGAATGTATGCAAATTCCCCAGCAAGAGAACAGAACAGAAACTTGCAATGGAAAGACAGGTCTCTGTTCCAGAGACCTGCAGCCCACGGACTAGAGGAATGGACAAACAGCTGTCTGCCTGTGCAGCCAGCTGAGCGGATCATCACACCGACCATACCAAAGACCTCAGAAGTCTAAAAAACCTAATCCAAGATCTAAACCACAACATAAACCAAGGGAACCTGACAGTGACATATACACTGAAAATCCGAGTACAGACAGTGATTCAGGAGCAGGCCCCTCACGCCCTTTTCGGGATGCAGGAGGATCAGACGACCCAGGAGGAGCAGACATAAGAAAGAAACATCCAATGGAAACGAGAACCGGGAACAAATCTGCCCGGTGGTAAATCTGTCCCAAAGAAATCTCCAAGCAAATGAAATAAGTTTATTATCCAGGGGTCTGTCGTTTTGCCCAACTATGAAGTTCAATGATTTCCAGCTTGAAATAGACACCTTTAAGTTAGAGAGAACACTTAAAATAAAACAATTTTTTGAGAAACAACCTAAAAAACCAACAAAAGAAAAACCTGATACCAGCCCCTTCAAACTAAAGAGCAAGTTTGTTCCACCGGGCAAATATCCAAGCATTGAAAAATTCACCAGCATGATAAAGTATGATACACACAAAAAGATCAAAAATCGCAAGAATCGTTTGAATTTGACTAAGGGTGAAAGGGAAGCCATCAAGTCTCTTAAAGATGACAGCAGTATAATCATCAAGCCCGCTGACAAAGGCGGAGCCATAGTGGTGATGGACTATGCGAAATACCGTGAAGGCATGATGTTGATGTTGGACGATATTTCAACTTATAAACCTCTACAACAGGATCCCACTGTTCAAATAGCCAACAAATTGAAGGATCTTCTGAAAATCGGAGTATTAAATGATTGGATCACTGAGGATGAATTTGAATATATTGATATACAACATCCGAGGAAACCGGTGATCTATGGTCTACCTAAAATTCATAAAGGAACAGAACCATTAAAGTTTAGACCAATAGTATCAGGAACAGAATCAATTACTCAACCGCTAGCCCAATACATTGATTTCTTACTGCAACCCTTGGTGAAAGATCTACAAGCATATCTTAAAGATACCAATGATTTTCTTGTTAAAATTGAGAAGATCGATATTACAGGAGGAAATATAATGCTATGCACCATGGATATTGGAGCTTTATATACATCCATCCCAAATGAAGCCGGCATCCAAGCGGTTAGATCTTTTCTAGAGAGACGGGAAGATTCTACAGTATCTACAGAATTCATTGTAAATGGACTTGAACTGATACTTACCTCTAATTGCTTCAAATTTGAATCACGATGGTACCAACAGTGCAGGGGGACGGCTATGGGCAGTTCAGCTGCCCCATCCCTCGCTAATCTATTCATGGGGGCCATTGAAGAAAAATTTGTGTACCCATCCCGAATGTATAGAGAACATGTAAAATGGTGGACAAGGTTCATTGATGACATCTTCGTTTTATGGCAGGGGTCCTCCACAGAGTTCAATGATTTTGTTAAATTCCTTAACAGTATCCATGAGGGAATAGTGTTCAACCCAGAGATCTCAGAAACCCACATTGCATTCCTTGATGTTATGGTGCACAATGTTGACAATAAACTCAGCACGTCATTGTATCGGAAATTAACGGACAGAAATACATTGTTGCACTACACGAGTTCACATCCAAAACATCTTAAGGATGGACTCCCGGTGTCACAATTCCTGAGGGTCTTGCGAATCTGTAGCAGTCAAGAACAGAGAAACCAGTGGCGTAGCTAAGGAGCTGTGGGCCCCGATGCAAGTTTTACATGGGGCCCCCCAAGCACTCTATACATAACAATTGATACGGCATGCCAAAACCTGTCAATGGCAACTACAGTGTCAGAGGTGCAAGAAGAGGCTGGGAAACAGTTTGTTAGTGATTACTACTATTCACAGCATCTATAGAAATGATTATTATGAGCACAGGACCAATAGAGAGGTAATAATGTAGATGAGGGAGAGCCCTTCGGGGCCCCTCTGGCCCAAGGGCCCCGATGCGGTCGCTACCTCTGCACCCCCTATTGCTACGCCCCTGAGAGAAACCTACATCTGAAGGAGATGCATGAACGCTTCCAGGAGAGAGGTTATCCAGCTCATATCTTGAAAAAGGCCATGGAAAGAGCTATAAAAATTCATGCTGGTAACAAGTCTAATAGGACAAAGGAAGGGATTCCATTTGTCCAAACTTTCAGCGAAGCATCAGGTTGTGTAAAACAGGCGGTAATCAAAAATATGGATGTATTGCAAGCTGATCCTGAACTTACTAGGACAGTAAAAGAAAAACCATTATTTGCATATAAATCGAATCTCAGTTTGAGAAATCTCTTGGTTCAAGCAGACCCATACAACAAATATAGTAAAGAATTCAAAATATCCCAAAAGAAAGGATGCTACAAGTGTATGAACTGCAACATATGTAATTCGATCACGACTGGACCAGTATTCATACATCCAAGAAGTGGCAAAAAATATCAGATAAAAGAATATTACAATTGTAATACAGACAATTGTGTGTACATGCTGAAATGCCCATGCGGACTGGCATATGTGGGCAAGACAACCTCGCCCTTCAAGAAAAGGTTCCAGAAACACCGTAGCGATGTGAATGTGGCCTGGAAGGCCACATTAGAGATGAAAGAACTGGATTACACCAAACCGGTAGCAATTCATTGCATTGAGAACAATCATAAAGCTTATCAATTGAAGGGACAGGTCATTGAACATATAAAACTCCCCAGGAGAGGGGGAGATAGGGATAAACATTTGTTGCAAAGAGAGGCCTACTGGATACATGAACTAGGAACAGTTTATCCAGGTGGTCTGAACAAAAATAACCCCCTCTCGTGTTTTCTGAAAGAAAGATGATAAAAAATGTAAAATGTATATTATGTCACTATAATGTAATATAATATTACTTTTCTCTACAGGATATGTATAGCTATGTGTTTTTAATTTATGTCTTGCCTTTTAATGCTCTCAACAACTTCTGACCTTGTCTATATATTTGTTTGCCTTGCAGGATTATTGTCTACTGTCCCAGCTTTTCTCGGAGTCATTCGGTAAGACTGTGCCGCTGAGGATAAGGTGATTTAACCACACTCAAATGTATAATCATTTTGCCCACTAGATGGCAGGTCATTGGAAACAACGTATCTAGTTGTTGTATTTTTGTTGCCTCTAGAGGTCGTTAACGTAGGTGCGACGTATTTATGGCATGCTTGTTTTTCACTACGGGGTGCAAGCACATTTTTCCACCACCGGGTGTCACTGTCGCTACCTTAATAGGAGGTGGATGAGACACCGTAGCTTCCAGCCCCACGTGAGCTACATGAGCGCAGCCTGGCAACAGCGTGACACGCCGGAGTCAATCCCATGACTCCTTGCGGCTCCGGTTGCCGGGCGACAGTGTGATGCCGCAGAGTGATTGGTCTGATGGCAGTAACCAGTCACGAAGTGGGGGGGCGTGGCCAGCGGCGCGAACGATAGCCCGATACGGGATTAGGAACGCATGAAGCTGTCAGTCATGACTAGCAACGGCTCCCCGATGGATGTTTACATTTGAATTGTGGGACTAATCAGCATGGATTGCAACAGGGGCACCGCGATGAGATGCTGGGACAGGTAGATATGCACTACTCAGTAGTACTGTGTAGACTGGAGACTAAAGCATGATTGTCTATGGCATAGATGAGTAAATAACTGACAAGATAGGTATGTGTTGTTGTTTTGAGCAGAGGAGATGACATCACCTTTTCACTATGGTTTGGGGTGGGGACAGAGGGGATTAGTGATGTATATATTAGTTGTATTTTGATGTCTGATTGTAACCACATACGCCTTGAGAAAGAGGGACCCTGCGAGGCCCCGAAACAATTGTCGGTCATGTCTGTGGATATGTTAGCTCAATAAAAGAGCGTGAATCTTTGAGAAAACTGGAGTGCTGGTATACTTGAATTCTGATCATTAAAATACCGTCGCTGCCCGTCTTGAGTACCGCCCATGTCGCCGCCCTCTTCCGTCACTAGGCAACCAAGCGGGGAGCGTAACTGTTCATACTATGAACACTTAAAATTTTCCATAGGTACAATAATAAAATTATTAGACCAATATACATTATCTCCTGTAAAACAACATTGTATATGTATAAATTCCAATTCATTACTAAGACATCAGAGCGAGCAGCGATACCACATCATACTGCCTCCTATGTAATCCCTCTTCCTACCTTGCTCTATATCTATACTATACATCAAACCATATTCCCCTACACCCCAAATCCGTGTATAGCATGTATTGTATAACACAATTACCATGCACCTAGCACCTGCCCTATCATACCTTATGTTAGCCATCAAACTCATCCTTTGTGACAAGTCCTCATGTTGACCCCCCTTAGCAAATACACCTCCTGTGACACCACATGCGTATACCCCCCCATATGCACGTGAATACCAGTGTCAAGTGTATCAATATACTAATCTATTGTATACACACCACGTGCACCATTAACCCTTATGAACCACAATATACACAGCACACTCCTGCTGCTATACATGTGGTATTATTCCTGTGCCCAGCCACCTCTATGATCAATCCACTAACCTTAAAGGATCACCTTTCAATATCTGTTGTGACCAGTGTACTATGCCAATTACCTCATATATAGGCACCTATATCTATATGTGCTCCACCATTCGTCTGTGCAAACTATGCAATTATTTGTGCAAATCATGCAATAACATGTAATAGTGTTAAACTCACAATATTCAAATTGTCTTATCCAGACAGCCTTTATAACAATTGACAGTGCTCTGTGTAACCTTAAAGTGCCATGTGCCCATAATAATGATAATCACCCAAAGTACCCCCCTGTCAACCTGTACTAACCCCACCTTACATTCCATAATGGTTTTACCTATTCGTTAAAAAACAATTGATATCCAGTTCAATATTTAACCCATGAGGCTCCATTGTACCCAATTTGTAAATCCACTCAGTTTCTTTCTTACATAATTGCTGGAGTCTATTAGACCCTCGCCAGTGGGTATGAACCTGCTCCACTGCTATTACCTTAATACCTTTAGGATCACTGTTGTGCACCTTGGCAAAATGTGCTGACACACTGTGCCACATGTAACCTTTTTTAATATTATAAATATGCTGGTATATGCGCTTTTTCAACGGTCTCGACGTCCTACCAACATATTGAAGATTACATGTGCACGTCAACACATATACCACATAAGATGAAGAACACGTCAAGCATTGCCTCAACTTATAGCTCCTCCCATCTCTCCTAGAGACAATCTCCTCTACCCGACACGGGGGATAGGAGGCGCCCTGATGGGTACTGTTAGCACGACATTTCCGTCGAATACAGACAATTTAAGAGCTAGACCAAAGGTCAAATCAATCTAATAATACAATAGGTGGTACAGGTATGTACCCCTAATGCCGAGAGTGTTGGTATCAGTTTATGTGATTATTTAGTGATATTAGCAATAGATGGAACGATCCTACCTTAAGGAGCAGTCATTCCATAGTAGTTGTAAAAAACATTCTTTATTGGAGCACTCAAATAATGACAACGCGTTTCGCGATTCAAAACCGCTTCATCAGGTCGTATATCGTGCCTTAAAATAGAAAAGAGATGACATGGCGCTAAATATAGGGGGCAGGCTCCCATTACATAAAAAACATAAAAAACACACACATAACAGTATAAAATCAATAGTAAAACAAAATTTGACAATTGAATTAGCAGGTATATCCATAGCACACGTTAAAACATGCATCTTATAGTATATGTGATGGCAAAAACTGTTATGTAGAGAATAGCACATGCACCACTCACTGTATTCGTTGTGAATGGTTACAAGGTCATAACACATATATACAATCATATCAGTGAATGGACACACAGCCCTAAGGGTGTGTGTATGATTATAAGAGGTAGTAAGAATAAATATGTATGGAAGAATCGTAGTGTAAAAAGGTGGGTGGGAGTGAGCCCTCCAGGAAACATGGAGAAGCTAGGATCTAGCATCATTACGGATTAAACGTCCTGACGTCATACGCTACGCCTCGTCTTGAGACGCATCCTAACTTATCCACGCCTTTCCGCATAGCCATGTCGTATCCTCGCATAGCAGCGAGTGACGACAGACGTCAGGCAGACTCGAATTGCGCGTGGTGTCATCGCGGGCTACGCCCCCATTACCCTACTTGCCCACATCTTTGATATTTAAATCTCCAGCGGGGTTGACGGCGCTTACTGGCGCCCGAATCCGGGGAACTCTGCTTATAGGTAAGCCTCCTCTTCCACACAGACGGGCCTCCCCGCATTAACAACCTTAGGAGTGCTGCACTATTGCTGTACTCTGAGCGGAGTCTGGCAACTAGAGTGCGTAGCAACCAGCCCAGCGTATTGAACCCAGAACCGCTTCTCCATGTTTCCTGGAGGGCTCACTCCCACCCACCTTTTTACACTACGATTCTTCCATACATATTTATTCTTACTACCTCTTATAATCATACACACACCCTTAGGGCTGTGTGTCCATTCACTGATATGATTGTATATATGTGTTATGACCTTGTAACCATTCACAACGAATACAGTGAGTGGTGCATGTGCTATTCTCTACATAACAGTTTTTGCCATCACATATACTATAAGATGCATGTTTTAACGTGTGCTATGGATATACCTGCTAATTCAATTGTCAAATTTTGTTTTACTATTGATTTTATACTGTTATGTGTGTGTTTTTTATGTAATGGGAGCCTGCCCCCTATATTTAGCGCCATGTCATCTCTTTTCTATTTTAAGGCACGATATACGACCTGATGAAGCGGTTTTGAACCGCGAAACGCGTTGTCATTATTTGAGTGCTCCAATAAAGAATGTTTTTTACAACTACTATGGAATGACTGCTCCTTAAGGTAGGATCGTTCCATCTATTGCTAATATCACTAAATAATCACATAAACTGATACCAACACTCTCGGCATTAGGGGTACATACCTGTACCACCTATTGTATTATTAGATTGATTTGACCTTTGGTCTAGCTCTTAAATTGTCTGTATTCGACGGAAATGTCGTGCTAACAGTACCCATCAGGGCGCCTCCTATCCCCCGTGTTGCTTTATCACCCCCTCCGCCAAGGATTGGGGGTCACCACCCGGCAGGTGGTAACTCTTTTCAAAGGAGCTGCGACCATCGAGAGTACCTCACAAGGCCGAGTGGGGACGGTACTTCCCCACATGCGTTCCAGACTGGTTGCCCTATATGCAACCCAGCTTTGTGAGTATATTTGATCATTTCCTACTACTGAGGTAACCACACGTGATATACTACACCAGATTGGGCTCCCGGTGTCTTCCCCTCCTTTTTTCTACCCTCTCAGCATAATCTCCTCTACCCGGGCACTTGAAGTGTCCCTACAAATACAACAATCCCGACATAAAAAGAAACCCGGTCTTTGCCAAAACACCGTAGGTCTCACTGGCGGGTTTACACAACTTGGAACAAGTATATCTCTGAGGTTCGGGGCCCGCCTATATATAAACTTCGGTCTAGGCGGGATCACCTTACTCAGAGACTGATCCTGTTCCAGAATTGGCCAGTATTTATGAAAAATGTGCTCTATCTGTCTATACTGTGTATTGAACGTACAGATAAAGGGAAGCTCCATGTGGTTATCCTCTTTTTTTGGTTCTATTACCCAGAACCAGCTGATCTCTATCCATTCTCGCTACTTCCTGCATCTGAGTATTCAGAACTCTCTCATTATAGCCTTTTTGTTCGAATTTGTGGGCAAGAACAGAGGCTTGCTCAGTGTATGCCTCCACCGTAGAACAGTTTCAGAACTAATCCTTTGGAATTGCCCTTTAGGCACTCCTCGGATCCAAGTGGGATGGTGACAGCTAGTTGTTGGTATAAAACCATTTCTGTCGGTTTTCTTAAAAAAACACCTTGTCAGCAACTCATTGCCTGACTTATAGATGTTCAAATCCAAAAAATTAATACTATCATAACTTTTCTCCGCTTCAAGTTTGATATTGGGTCTCAACTGGTTAGCCTCCTTTAGGAAGTCTTCCCATTCCTCCATAGTACCCGTACACAGGATCAACAAGTCGTCTATATATCTATGCCATTCTTTGACTTTGCTGGCATTAATCTGAATCGCCTCTTCTTCCCATTCTGACATGTAGATGTTTGCCAGAGATGGGGCGAAGGGGGCCCCCATGGCACATCCCTTTATCTGTAGGTAGTACTCCCCTTTGTGCCAGAAATAATTCTTTCTGAGGGCAAACTCCAGCAGCTTCACCAGAAAATGGACCTGACGTGGATGCAACTTCCCTTCCCTCATGAGTGCACTTCCCACTGCCGTAAGACCCTCCCGATGTGAGATGTTGGTGTATAGGGACGCCACGTCCGCTGTAATCAGCAACGTGGCGCCATCCACCACCACATCCCTGAGAATACGCAGTGTATGGGAAGTGTCCCTCAATACTCTTGGAAGAAGCCCCACCAGCGGCTGCAAGAACTTGTCTAAATAACTACCCAACCTATATGTAATAGAATCGATTCCATTAATAATGGGACGTCCAGGGGGTGCCGTGGTGGACTTATGTACCTTGGGTATCTGGTATATAATGGGCGTCCTAGGATGTAAAGGGACCAAATATTGGAACTCTGCCTTACTAATTAGATTCTCATCCAACCCACTTTTTAGTAGGGTAATAAGTTCTTTTTTAAACTGGAAGACTGGATTTCCACTTAATTTCATATATGCAGTGGTGTCATTTACCAGTCTATCCAGCTCACCAAAATATTGATCATTGGTAAGGACAACCACCCCTCCCCCCTTATCTGCCAGTCGGATCACCAACTTTTTATCCTTCAACATCTTACAGGCATCACGGTCCGCCACATTACCCCGAGGTACCTGCAGACGCTCCAGGTCGTTGGCCACAAGATTTTTAAAAACATCTATAGTATGCTTACTTGCATTTTCTGCTGGATTAAATGTGGAATTATTTTTCATATTGGTGTGTAGGAATTGTCCCCCCACCACATTAACCCTATTGGTAGGTCCCTCTTTATCTAGAAAGTACCTTTTAAGGTTGATTTTCCTCACAAATTTATACAAATCGATAAACGTTTCAAATTTATTAATGGGTTTTTTTGGAGCGAATTTTAATCCCCTGTCCAGAAGGTTAACTTCCCGTTTGGACAGAGGTACCCCACTTAGATTAAATATTCCCTCCCCTCCTCCTACTCCTTCCTTCTTTTGTTGTAATCTCCTTCCTCCTCTGATTCCCCTCCTGGCTCTCTTTTTCGTGCTTTTTTGTGGGTAAGGAATGGTTCTGCATACCACTCGTCTTGTTTGTATCTGGGTTTGTGAAAAAAAGGGGTTTCCTCCTGGACGTAAGATTGTAGGGGTTCATATCGATTATACACTGGAAGCTCTGGTGCCGCATTGGGATAGAAGCTATGGGATTGAAATTGAGGTTGATAGTATTGCCCCCTACCTCTTCGATACTGACCTCCTCTTCCTGTAACCTCCTGATTTCGATTAGGCCTAGGATGATTGGGAGATGGCCTACCCTGGTATGGAGTGTAACCTCTACCTCTACCCAAAGGGGCTCCTTTCCCCCCTCCCCCTCCATACACCGGCTGCAGTGGTGGTTGGGGCCTAGGCTGGATTGGTTTAACCGGATCCCTTCCCCCTATGGGTCCCCCCCTGGGTCTAACATTTGCATCAGGTTGGGGTAATGGTTCAGATGGTCCTCCCCCCCCCCCCCCTGCACCTCCCTCCCCTCCCATTTCATCTGGTTTGGTTGTCACCTTATTTTTTTGCCACTTATAGGCCTCGTTGTTTTTATACACCTGATTGTCTTTACTAAATTGCTTTTGTTTATCAAGGATTATATCTTTTTCTGCATTATTCAACATCTCTTGCAATTTAGTAGACCTAACTTGATATTCCTCTGAGTGTTTAAATGGATCCAATTTGCATTTGATTGTCTCAACCTCCCCTCCCAATTTCTCCAATCTTCAAATTTTTCTTTTAATCATTAATTTAACCATTCCCTTTCCACATATTTCCGCATACTCAAACCATTCCTTGTTACTTTCTTCACTGTCCTCACCATCAGTGGGAGAGATATCCCATCTATACCTCTAAGGTACAATGCCCCTCCCATCATATTTATGTAAGGCAGCCAAGTCCCACCAAGTTTGTAGTTCTTTGAGCATACTCCCCTGCAGCGATTTAAAGTCCTGTTCAAGACTCGAATGTACAGGGGCATCAACCTGGAAAATTTGATCCAAATCCACATTTCTGTGTTTCCTAAATTCAAAAACGTCCATGTCTGCAGCAGTAGAATATAGATGATCCGCTTACCCACAATTTAGAAAGATACACTTTGATGGCTAACATAAGGTATGATAGGGCAGGTGCTAGGTGCATGGTAATTGTGTTATACAATACATGCTATACACGGATTTGGGGTGTAGGGGAATATGGTTTGGTGTATAGTATAGATATAGAGCAAGGTAGGAAGAGGGATTACATAGGAGGCAGTATGATGTGGTATCGCTGCTCGCTCTGATGTCTTAGTAATGAATTGGAATTTATACATATACAATGTTGTTTTACAGGAGATAATGTATATTGGTCTAATAATTTTATTATTGTACCTATGGAAAATTTTAAGTGTTCATAGTATGAACAGTTACGCTCCCCGCTTGGTTGCCTAGTGACGGAAGAGGGCGGCGACATGGGCGGTACTCAAGACGGTCAGCGACGGTATTTTAATGATGTCTCTAGTGCGTGCTGCCAGCCCCTGAATGAGTCATTGCGACGAAACGCGTAGGGCGGAGCCAGGCAGCACGCAGACATTCCGGAAGCACGGGCTAACCAAGGGAGGACGGAGCGCCTTGTATCCGCGGCCAAGGGCTGCTCTGATGTCTGGTGTATCTTGGATTGCCTTTTATCGATTTTAATAAAGGAACTTTTATACGGAGATCGAGTGGAGGAGCGTGGATTACTGTATTACTACATGCTATATATCAAGTGGCTATCCGGTGAGTGGATTCACAGAGGGGGGAACCCTGTTTCTATTCCCATTGGTGAAGGCACATCCCACTGGAGTGCAGCACGAGGTGGAAGCTGTGGCAGATTCATACAGTATCGAGCACTATGTGCGCTATTTTTACTTCTTTCTCCCATAGGGGTCTTGTCTCACTGTGAGATTGGTACTAAGCAGGCGCAGCAGTGACTTTGAGATTGTGTGTATATTGGAGTGAGGTGACTCTTCAACCAACTGCGATCCCCTATAGTGCTAATTTCTTTCTTTCTGTGGAGCGCAGTGTATCTTTCTAAATTGTGGTTAACAGAATACATTGGGGTGTCTTTTTTCTAAAATGGGGTCACTTGTGGGGTTCCTATACCGCCCTGGCATTTTACGGGCCCAAAACCGTGAGTAGTCTGGAAACTAAATGTCTCAAAATGACTGTTCAGGGGTATAAGCATCTGAAAATTTTGATGACAGGTGGTCTATGAGGGGGCGAATTTCGTGTAACCGGTCATAAGCAGGGTGGCCTTTTAGATGACAGGTTGTATTGGGCCTGATCTGATGGATAGGGGGGTGACAGGAGGTGATTGATGGGTGTCTCAGGGGGTGGTTAGAGGGGAAAATAGATGCAATCAATGCACTGGGGAGGTGATCGGAAGGGGGTCTGAGGGGGATCTGAGGGTTTAACCGAGTGATCAGGAGCCCACACGGGGCAAATTAGGGCCTGATCTGATGGGTAGGTGTGCTAGGGGGTGACAGGAGGTGATTGATGGGTGTCTCAAGGTGTGATTAGAGGGGGGAATAGATGCAAGCAATGCACTGGCGAGGTGATCAGGGCTGGGGTCTGAGGGCGTTCTGAGGGTATGGGCGGGTGATTGAGTGCCCTAGGGGCAGATAGGGGTCTAATCTGATGGGTAGCAGTGACAGGGGGTGATTGATGGGTAATTAGTGGGTGTTTAGAGGAGAGAACAGATGTAAACACTGCACTTGGGAGGTGATCTGATGTCGGATCTGCGGGCGATCTATTGGTGTGGGTGGGTGATCAGATTGCCCGCAAGGGGCAGGTTAGGGGCTGATTGATGGGTGGCAGTGACAGGGGGTGATTGATGGGTGGCAATGACAGGGGGTGATTGATGGGTGATCAGTGGTTTATTACAGGGAAGGACAGATGTAAATAATGCCCTGGCGAATTGATAAGGGGGGTCTGAGGGCAATCTGAGCGTGTAGGCGGGTGATTGGGTGCCCGCAAGGGGCAGATTAGGGTCTGATCTGATGGGTAACAGTGACAGGTGGTGATAGGGGGTGATTGATGGGTAGTTAGTGGGTGTTTAGAGGAGACAATAGATGTAAACACTGCGCTTGGGTGGTGATCTGATGTCGGATCTGCGGGCGATCTATTGGTGTGGGTGGGTGATCAGATTGCCCGCAAGGGGCAGGTTAGGGGCTGATTGATGGGTGGCAGTGACAGGGGGTGATTGATGGGTGGCAGTGACAGGGGGTGATTGATGGGTGATTGACAGGTGATTGACAGGTGATCAGTGGGTTATTACAGGGAAGCACAGATGTAAATATTGCACTGGCGAATTGATAAGAGGGGGTCTGAGGGCAATCTGAGCGTGTAGGCGGGTGATTGGGTGCCCGCAAGGGGCAGATTAGGGTCTGATCTGATGGGTAACAGTGACAGGTGGTGATAGGGGGTGATTGATGGGTGATTGATGGGTAATTAGTGGGTGTTTAGAGGAGAGAATAGATGTAAACACTGCGCTTGGGTGGTGATCTGATGTCGGATCTGCGGGCGATCTATTGCTGTGGGTGGGTGATCAGATTGCCCGCAAGGGGCAGGTTAGGGGCTGATTGATGGGTGGCAGTGACAGGGGGTGATTGATGGGTGGCAGTGACAGGGGGTGATTGATGGGTGATTGACAGGTGATTGACAGGTGATCAGGGGGTTATTACAGGGAAGGACAGATGTAAATAATGCCCTGGCGAATTGATAAGGGGGGGTCTGAGGGCAATCTGAGCGTGTAGGCAGGTGATTGGGTGCCCGCAAGGGGCAGATTAGGGTCTGATCTGATGGGTAACAGTGACAGGTGGTGATAGGGGGTGATTGATGGGTGATTGATGGGTAATTAGTGAGTGTTTAGAGGAGAGAATAGATGTAAACACTGTGCTTGGGTGGTGATCTGATGTCGGATCTGCGGGCGATCTATCGGTGTGGGTGGGTGATCAGATTGCCCGCAAGGGGCAGGTTAGGGGCTGATTGATGGGTGGCAGTGACAGGGGGTGATTGATGGGTGATTGACAGGTGATTGACAGGTGATCAGGGGGGATAGATGCATACAGTACATGGGAGGGGGGGTCTGGGGAGAATCTGAGGGGTGGGGGGGTGATCAGGAGGGGGCTGGGGGCGGGGGGGGGGGGGGTAAAAAAAAATAGCATTGACAGATAGTGACAGGGAGTGATTGATGGGTGATTAGGGGGGTGATTGGGTGTAAACATGAGTCTGGGGGGTGGGCAGGGGGGTCCTGAGGGGTGCTGTGGGCGATCTGGGGCGGGGGGGGGGGAAATCAGTGTGCTTGGTGCAGACTAGGGTGGCTGCAGCCTGCCTTGGTGGTCCCGCAGACACTGGGACCACTAGGGCAGGAGGCAGCCTGTATAATACACTTTGTAAACATTACAAAGTGTATTATACACTTTTTATGCGGCAATCGTCGGGTTAACACCCCGCCGGCGCTTCCGTATGGCCGGCGGGATGTTGCGGCGGGTGAGCGGCGACAGGCGGAGGCGGAGGATCACATCACGGATGACGCGATCGCTCCGCCCATGCCCCTACAAGGGCCGCCGCCAATTGTCAATACGGCGGTCGGGAAGTGGTTAAATGTCCCTCTTTCCTATCTCAAAAAATGGGGAGTTATGGTGCCAGTGTGCTGTAGCAATATGTGATGCTGGGGCAGCTACAAGTGCATATTGTAAGGCCTGGCAGATTGTTCACCAGCAGATCAACCGCTATGTCCCAATCTATCACCACCTTCTTAACCCTATGTGGCGCGTCCCCGCTTGAACGGGGGGGGGGGGTGAGGAAGCAACACCTGCCCGACTTCGGTTACACCCAGGCCTTGTAGGTGCAAGGTATAGGAGCTGGTTGTAGAGCCGGCAAAACAATCCACCAGGACCCCACTGAGCAAGTCTAGGAGTACTGATATGAATGTCACGGTACAGAAGGGTTAGGCAAAAATTAAGGTCAGGCAGTCCAAAGGTCAGAGCAGGCAGCAAACAGGCAGAACCTAGTAACAGGCAATAGGTCAGTTCAGGCAGCAAATAGGCAGAATCCAGTAACGAGCAATAGGTCAAAGTCCAGAAAGGCAATCCACAAGTTCAAAGAGCACCTAGCAGTAGGCAGAAGCATACGCTAACAACATAGCAAAGTCAGAGTGCACTCAGCAAGCTTAAATATACCAGGCATCCAATCAGTGGCCGGCCACATACAACAGCCAATCACACGCAGGCACTTAACTTGTTTAGGTGTCAGCTGACGAGAAATCAGCTGACACAGGTGGCAGTACATGTCAGCTGACTAACCATTACTGACCAGCAAAAACATTCTCGCTGTGTGTCAGCCATAGCATACTGGTCAAGAGCATTGCCAGCAACATGAGAGACCAGTGTTCAATCCCAGCCAAGGCCAACATCCATTATTTTATATTCATAAACTAAACCCCTGCCTAAGCGTCAGTTGACTCTACCTCTGTCGCCGCTTCAGACCATACTGCGGCCGAAGAGGACGCTGCGCCCGCCCACCAGTGACATCACGCGCATGCTGGTTAGTAGCGGGCGCACTATGCAGAGCGGGCGGCTGAGACCCGGAAGTGCGGCGATCGTCGCAGGCGTGATCAGAAGATGAGTTTTTTACACATAGTGCATGGAGGAGGACCATGAGCGGAGAGGCAAGTGTCCAGAGGCGAGGGTGGCAGAGGTGATTGGGGCAGACCAGTTACACCGCAGTCACGCCATCTTAAGAGGGGAACTCCCATAATGGCTGCAAGATGCTGCCAGGTTTAAATGATGACAGAGCCACGCTGGTATGCAAGGAGGGTGTGGAAGGGCTGAATAGTGCCCGGTGCCACAGCTTCACCACATCTCATGCATATATGCATGTATAGCGGCACCTCTCAACAAGACAAATCATGCAAAAATGATACAACAAGCTAATATTTCCATCATCAGGCAGTATCAATACACAGCAAACATAGGTAGAGAATCCAGTCCATAGTGGGCAGAATTATCCAAAGTAGGAAAAAAGGAAAATATTCATAGTTTAGTAGGCAAAAGGTTGGCGTCTTAACCACTTAAGGACCAGGCTCTTTTTCTCTGATCTGTGCTGCGTGGGCTCTCCAGCCCACATCACAGATCAGGTTTGCTGCAGGGCGACCAGACATCCCCCCCCCCTTTTTTCCCCACTAGGGGGATGTCCTGCTGGGGGGGTGTGATCGCTGCCACTCTGTGTGGCCGAGTGGGGGGCGGTTTCTCAAAGCCCCCCTCTGCAGTGATTTTCGCGCTCCCTCACCTTCCCTCCCTCTCCCTCTGGCTATGGGCGGCACAGGACGGAGATCCGTCCTGCACCGCCTCTAATAGGCTTTAGCCTATCAGATGCCGGCGATCCCCGGCCAATCAGAGGCCGGGGATCGCCAATCTCCTTTACGGCGCTGCTGCGAGTTTCCATGGTAACACCACTTCGACCTGCCGACACTTATCGGCGTTAGGCGGTCGTTAAGTGTTAAAGGGGAAAATACCAAACAGAGGTGGAAACACAACAAGGCAGAGTGGTGCTATTTATGGGCATTATGTTCATGTCCTTCAATCGTGATTCTTGTTATATTAGCAAATGTATGCCTTTTGGGCATTGCAGAGAACATAATGGGGGAGATTAGTACAGACCTGGGTATCTGCAAGTTTGAGACTTATAGTACAGTAGAATTCTGGTTACTGGAATTACACCAACCAGCACTCTCAGGCAATCAGTAGTTCCCCATTGGCCATGCGCCTTTCTGCCCTCTGCACATTACTCGCAGGCAACTAGCAAAGACACTCATCCAGTATCCTACATTCCCACCTGTTCCGGATAAGTGAGGATGTACTGTAGTTGGAATGAGGATATTGTATATAGCAGTAGTTATATATGGAAGGAGAGATGGTGGTGATTATTAAATAAATAATTTGTGATTCATGTTTAAAGAGAACCCAAAGTGGTTCCTTGGGCGGCAGATGGGACACAGAGGCATGTGCTCTGCCTCATGACATGACTCTGTGTCCCCAGACCGCCGCTCTGCCCCCCCAGGGATGTAGAGATTCCCTGCTTCCTGCAGGCTTTCCAGAGCTGCCATTGGGCAGCTCTCTCACTTGACAGGCAGCCTATTGGGCCAATCAAAGTGCAGGGATAATGTCCTTTAACCACTTAAAGGAATACTATCGATGTATGCATTTATTTTTAAATGCTGTATGTTGTAGCACACATTAGGACAAGTACTAGGAGCAATTTGATTCCTCACACAGCTGTTCCCCTCAGCTGTAAAATCCTCCGTCAGTTTTAGCGTCAGTGTTGGATACAAAATGTATCTAATACTGAGCTCCCAGAGGGCTAGACCATGTCTCTGCACAGGGGAGTTGCTATCAACTCCTCAGTTTATAGTTTAATTATCACCTTGCTGAAAGAATCTTATTGATATGGTGGTAAGGGGTTAAAGATTCTAGCAATGTGTGTTTATTTATCTTTGCTTTTCTTGACTGATAAAGATTCTAATAATGCTAATTGTAGACAGTGGTCTGCCCCTCTCAGCAGCTTGTAAAGTGGATGCAGCCTGGAGTGAATCACCTCAAGCAGACAGCCAGTCTGATTGTAAACACAGACTAGTTTTATAGCTTGTTATATTCCAGCAATATTGCAGCTCATTTAGTTACCTGTTACCACCTCAGATCAGCCTATTTCTCCTCATGTCTCCTGCATGCTGTGAGTGACACAGTGAAATATATTTGTGAGCTGTGTGACAGAGTAACCAAGCAGCTCAGGGTGACCCAAACTACTATGAGCTGTGTGAGAAATGAATTTTTAAGCAGAAATAGAAAGAGAGAGTCCTGGGGGAATAAATAAAGTGCCCCTAGCACTAGTGGTAATGTGTACACTAATATAGAGTATTAAAAAAAAAGTCGTTTCAATCGATAGTATTCCTTTAAAGCGGATCCGAGATGAAAAACTCACTATAACAAGTAATTTGTCTATATATCTTATCTAAAGTTTAGGTCTAACTGCAAACAGCTTTAATAGAATATGATTATTTCTTCCTGTGATACAATGACAGCAGCCATGTTGTTTGTAAACATTACACAGAGGCAGGCTTATCTGCATCTTGAGCAAAAAAAACGAATCCCCCCTCCTCCTCCCCTCTGCCTCTGAAATCTCTGGCTAGTAATACCTCCCCCTCCTCCTGCCCAGACCGAGCTCCCTTGAGCCCTTGCTACTGTCTGAAAGTGCCTTGGCTCTCTGAAAACCTGTGGGCGTGGCTTGTTTAGTTTATAGGGAATTAGAGTATTAAAACAAAAACAAAAAAGTATTTGGCTTGAGGAATGCCCTATAAACAATAGGAAAGGAACATAATTATGCAATGAGTAAAAGTTCATCTCGGATCCACTTTAAGCCTATCTGAACGAACATTCTCGTCCAGATAGGCTGCGCACGCTCCCGCCGGCCGTTAGCCCAGCGATCAATGAATGGGATTATAGCTCCCAATCATTGATCGAAGTCCCCCGCAGAAAAACCAACAGGCTCTTATCAGAGGCTGCTGTTTTTCTGAGTTAAAAAAAGTTTCCTGTCCTCATTCATGTTCCTAGAAGTGTGCTCGTTCGCTTCCAGGACTTTTTGACTGTGGCCATCTTGTGGCCAAATAGTAAAACTACACCCACATCCATTTTTTATTAAATACATTTATTATTTTACATTTAAAATTAGCTGTTTACCTCCCACACCAAAAATTACCCAATTAAAAATTAAAAAAAAAAATTACAATTAAAAAAACAAACATAAATAGTTACCTAATGGTCTGAACTTTATAAATATGCATGCCAAAGGCGTATATTAATAAAAATTTTTAAATTATGGGCTTGTAAATAGTGATGGACGCAAATTGAAAAAAATGCACCTTTATTTCCAAATAAAATATCGGCGCCATACATTGTGATAAGGACATAATTTAAATGGTATAATAAGCGGGACAAATGGGCAAATAAAATACATGGGTTTTAATTATGGTAGCATGCACTGGCGTACCTACTGGGGATGCAACCTAATTGGCCGCAGGGGGGCCCAGGGCCCCTCTGGGGCCGGCCAGCCATGTGCAGGGGGAGCGCTGACTCCCTCCCGATTGTGGGACCCCCCAGCCAGGTGTGGAACGGGCCGCAGCGTCTAATAGATGGAGGCAGAGCAGGGCTACGGCAAGGTGGCTGCCAAAGCCCTGCACTGGAGACTATTTATGTCTCCAGTACAGGGCTTCGGGAGCCATCTTGCCTTAGCCCTGCACTCTGCCTGTCAGCGCGGGAGATGTGCTACAGGAGGATCGTCGGGGAGCTGAGAGCCAGATGCCGGGAGAGGAGACTTCTACCAGGTGAGTGAATTGTTGTTGTTTTTCCACAGGTGCAATTTTTTTGGTAACTGCTGCCCACATTGCGATTTTCTGGTAACTGCTGCCCACATTGCGATTTTCTGGTAACTGCTGCCCACATTGTGATTTTCTGGTAACTGCTGCCCACATTGTGAATTTCTGGTGACTGCTGCCCACATTGCTATTTTCTGGTTCCTGCTGCCCACATTGCTATTTTCTGGTAACTGCTGCCCACATTGCAATTTTTTGGTGCCTGCTGCCCACATTGCGATTTCTGGTGCCTGCTGCCCACATTGCGATTTTCTGGTGCCTGCTGCCCACGTTGCGATTTTCTGGTGACTGCTGCCCACATTGAAATTTTCTGGTGCCTGCTGCCCACGTTGCGATTTTCTGGTGACTGCTGCCGCATTGCGATTTTCTGGTAACTGCTGCCCAAATTGCGATTTTCTGGTGTCTGCTGCCCACATTGCGATTTTCTGGTGACTGCTGCCCACATTGCGATTTTCTGGTGACTGCTGCCCACATTGCGATTTTCTGGTGACTGCTGCCCACTTTACGATTATTTTCTGGTGCCTGCTGCCCACATTGCGATTTTCTGGTGACTGCTGCCCACTTTACGATTATTTTCTGGTGACTGGCTGCTGCCCACATTACGATTATTTTCTGATGACTGCTGCCCACATTATGATTATTTTATGGTGACTGCTGCCCACTATACGATTATTTTATAGTAAAATGCTGCCCACTTTACGATTATTTTAAGGGGAAATGCTGCTCACTTTACAATTATTTTATAGGGAAATGCTGCCCAATTTACAATTAATTTCTGGTGAAATGCTGCCCAATTTATGATTAATTTCTGATGAAATGCTGCCTAATTTACGATTAATTTCTGGTGAAATGCTGCCCAATTTATGATTAATTTCTGGTGAAATGCTGCCCAATTTATGATTAATTTCTGGTGAAATGCTGCCCACTTTACGATTATTTTATGGTCAAATGCTGCCCAATTTATGATTATTTAGCACCTATTGGGGGGCCCTATCCTCATTTTCACAGGGGGGCCCAGTGATTTCTAGTTACGCCCCTGGTAGCATGTATTAATTTCAAACTATAATGGCCAAAAACTGAGAAATAATGATTTTTTTCCAGTTCTTTTTTAATATTCCTGTTAAAATGGATTTAGAATACAATAATTCTTAGCAAAATGTATCACCCAAAGAAAGCCTAATTGGTGGCAGAAGAAACAAACAAACAATTCATTGTGATGAGTAGTGATAAAGTTATTGGCAATTGAATGGGAGGTGAAAGTTGCTCAGATGCAAAAAAATGAACAACCCTGTTGGCTGAAGTGGTTAAAGTGATTGGACCCGCAGGGGCTCAGGGCAGGACGAGTGAGGCTCTCCTCATTGCCAATTAGCAGGCATAAGTTCGTAGCACTCGCTATGCTACTCTGATAAGGCACGTTAACTCGGATAAGACATGTTAACTCTGATAAGGCACACTATTTGTTATAGTGAGTCAACCGTATTGTCTGTTTAATAAGATTCACTGGAACCCCATATCAGCTGGGTTTCGGGGCATAGATCTTCCCCCATGAAGAAAATGGCCCTGACTTTTACTGTTTTAGTGTAACAAACTTATCTGGTGTTGTCTCTGGAGGCTGCTCTGATAGTGTAGAGCAGCTGGAGGAAGCTTCCTCTTCATCCTTGGTCAGTCGCATCCCCGGCTCCCCTGTAGACTTGAATCAGCATGTTCGCATCCCTGGCTCCCTTGTAGATGTAGGTCAACGTGTTGTTTCTGGCAGTCTCCCTAGGAGGACGCGCGCAGCTCAGAGCTGCCTTTATAGGTTAAGGAGGCGTGTCTGAGGTGTGTCAGCTGATTCCTGCGGTCAGCTGACACTTGCTGCAGGGATGTTGCTGATTGGTCTTATTTTCCTGGGGGCTTGGTCTGTGCTCTATTCCTTCTATATAAGCCCAGGACATTTAGTTACCCGCTCACTGTCCGTTATAGTTATCAGTTCGCTGATTGCTGGACCTTGTCTTGCTACTGTGCCTAGTCAGCTAGTTTTCAGAGCTATATATATATATATATATATATATATATATATATACATATACATATATATATATATATACAGACACTGCCGATATATATGTACTCTAGTTAGACCAAATATATATAGATATAGATATTGTAAATTGTATATTATTCTGATTGTTATTCTGTGTATGACCCTGCTAAACCCTCACTCTGATTCTATCTCCTCCTTGTCTGTACCTCAGCCATCTGATCTAAGTGTTTGACCTCAGCCTGTTTTACGTTTTTTGTCTCTGTCTCAGCCTTCTGTACTATAGCCATCTGACCATCTGTGTATGATATCAGCCTGTTATTGACCTAGCCTTGCCTCAGTCCTATTGTACCGCAGTATTTTTGAATACACTTGTATGACTTTAGCTGACGATCTGACCACAATTTATCTATTCAGTGATTATGTCTAATACCCTGCGTCACAATTAGATACTTTTCTGCAAGGTGGCAGGGATACATGCCGGATCCCGGATGATATGGTGCTAAAGTGAATCTTATTACACAGACCATGTGCCAAGAAATACACATTGCCAATGCCAGGCTGGGATGACAAAGGAGACTGTCAGCTTTCTGGCCAGGAGTTATTTGTTCTCCAAAGCAGAATATAGCTTTAAAATTCCTAAGCTTTGGCAGTGATGAGTTGTCTTTTATGAGATTGTTATATGTAAATTAGAGGACTTGGCGGTATCATAAATTGAGGAGTCGGAGTTCAAGTTGGATGACTCCACTGCCCTGATCCTGCAGGTCCTCTCTGATTCAACATATTCTGCTGGAACCGATTTAACATATGTATACAGTGGGTTGCAAAAGTATTCGGCCCCCTTGAAGTTTTCCACATTTTGTCATATTACTGCCACAAACATGAATCAATTTTATTGGAATTCCACATAAAAAAAACAATATAAAGTGGTGTACACGTGAGAAGTGGAACGAAAATCATACATGATTCCAAACATTTTTTACAAATAAATAGCTGCAAAGTGGTGTGTGCATAATTATTCGGCTCCCTTTGATCTGAGTGCAGTCAGTTGCCTATAGACATTGCCTGATGAGTGCTAATGACTAAATAGAGGTCACCTGTGTGTAATCTAATGTCAGTACAAATACAGCTGGTCTGTGACAGCCTCAGAGGTTGTCTAAGAGAATATTGGGAGCAACAACACCGTGAAGTCCAAAGAACACACAAGACAGGTCAGGGATAAAGTTATTGAGAAATTTAAAGCAGGCTTAGGCTACAAAAAGATTTCCAAAGTCTTGAACATCCCACGGAGCACTGTTCAAGCGATCATTCAGAAATGGAAGGAGTATGGCACAACTGTAAACCTACCAAGACAAGGCCGTTCACCTAAACTCACAGGCCGAACAAGGAGAGCGCTGATCAGAAATTCAGTCAAGAGGCCCATGGTGACTCTGGACAAGCTGCAGAGATCTACAGCTCAGGTGGGAGACTCTGTCCATAGGACAACTATTAGTCATGCACTGTACAAAGTTGGCCTTTATGGAAGAGTGGCAAGAAGAAAGGCATTGTTAACAGACAGCATAAGAAGTCCCGTTTGCAGTTTGCCACAAGCCATGTGGGGGACACAGCAAACATGTAGAAGAAGGTGCTCGGGTCAGATGAGACCAAAATGGAACTTTTTGGCCAAAATGCAAAACGCTATGTGTGGCGGAAAACTAACACTGCACATCACTCTGAACACATCATTCCCACTGTCAAATATGGTGGTGGCAGCATCTTGCTCGGGGGGTGTATCTCTTCAGCAGGGACAGGGAAGCTGGTCAGAGTTGATGGGAAGATGGATGGAGCCAAATACAGGGCAAACTCGGAATAAAACCTCTTGGAGACTGCAAAAGACTTGAGACTGGGGCGGAGGTTCACCTTCCAGCAGGACAATGACCCTAAACATAAACACAGGGCAACAATGGAATGGTTTAAAACAAAACATATCTATGTGTTAGAATGGCCCAGTCAAAGTCCAGATCTAAATCCAAATCGAGAATCTGTGGCAAGATCTGAAAACTGTTGTTCACAAATGCTGTCCATCTAATCTGACTGAGCTGGAGCTGTTTTGCAGAGAAGAATGGGCAAGGATTTCAGTCTCTAGATGTGCAAAGCTGGTAGAGACATACCCTAAAATACTGGCAGCTGTAATTGCAGCAAAAGGTAGTTCTACAAAGTATTGACTCAGGGGGCCAAATAATTACGCACACCCCACTTTGCAGTTATTTATTTGTAAAAAATGTTTGGAATGATGTATGATTTTCGATCCACTCCTCACATGTACAGCACTTTGTTTTGGTCTTTCACATGGAATTCCAATAAAATTGATGCATGTTTGTGGCAGTAATGTGACAAAATGTGGAAAACTTCAAGGGGGCCGAATACTTTTGCAACCCACTGTATGTGTATTTAGCAGAGCAGAGGTCGGGGTGGAGATACGTTGTTACACAGCAGGTCACAGTACACCTGTCACTATTCTGATCATCCCCCTTGTAGTAATTCCCATACAAGACACTGTAATATAACTGTTGTGACTTGTTTGCCAGTTTTTTAGTGGCCCCCCTACATGTGCCATTGATTTAAGGTTGTCATCTCACCTTCCTAGTAATAATACATTTCAGTCACATCACAGAGCCAAGATAACAAGATAACATGCCCATCCAGTATAGCCATATCACCCCATGTCCACCAGCATTGTCATTATTCTTCAGTATGTAATGTTCATGCACCCCCATTATGCAATTTATTTCCCAGTATAGCTATGTCCCCCTGTATCCCCCAGCATTGCCATTATCCCCCAGCATTGCCATTATCCCCCAGTATGTAATGTTTCCCCACCCCGGTAATGCCATTTATTTGCCAGTATTGCCACGTCCTCCCTGTGTCCCCAGCATTGCCAATATCCCCGAGTATGTAATATCTCCCACCCCGGTAATGCCATTTCTTTTTCAGTGTAGCCATGTCCACCTGTGTTCCCCAGCATTGCCATTATCCCCCAGTATGTAATGTCCCCCCACCGCAGTAATGCCATTTATTTCTCAGTATAGCAATGTCCACACTGCAGCATTGCTCCCTTCCCACACCTCCATGCAGACGAGTAAAAAGTAGGATTTACATTAGTTTATGGCTACCTGTCACAGTGTGCTCCAGTCCTCTGCTCCCATTAGCATCATTCTCTGCCTCTTCTCTCCTCATATCCTCTTCTATCTACCACTTCCAGCACTGTTGCAACATTACAGGAATACTAACAGTGGGAGGTGGATGTGAGGAGAGAAGTCCAGCTGGAGAGGAGGCAGATGGGAGGACAGGACTGCAGCATGCTGTGAGTACAGTGCACAGGTATCTAGAAACCAACTTTGTATGCTTTGCTGCAATACTTTGCATAGCCCGCCACCCACAAGTGGCAGCAATGGGGAGAAGGTGTGATCCTGTATCTGTAGTTTCACCACTGACAACAGTACAACCTAAATTATCCTCCCTTTATTATCAAAATGCAGGAGCATCTTCTACAGATCACATGACCACATCACTGAGGATGAATGAGGACCAGAGTCAGATGACTGAGAGGATGTTCAACCTCACCATTGAGATTATCTGTCTGCTGACTGGAGAGGTGAGGAGGATTCTGGGTGGTCACATGTCATTACTCTTGTCTCTATTGATAAAACACACACCTGACTAGAGAGGTAAACAGGATTCTGGGAGATTATGTGGCATTATTGTTGGTCTTTCTATACAGAGTTTTCCTCCAGTGAAGTCTGGTGATCATGTGACCATCAGGGTGCCCCCACCTCCCTCCCTGACATCTGAGACACTCAACAAGGAGAAGATTCTTGAAGTCACCAGAAAGATGATGGAGCTTCTGACAGGAGAGGTGAGTGGTGCTGGGAATTATGGGACATTGTCCAGTAACAGCAGGGGATTTGTCTGGGTGGTGACTTTATCATTGTGTGTGTCAGGTCCCGATAAGGTGTGAGGATGTTACCATGTATTTCTCTATGGAGGAATGGAAGTATATAGAAGGACACAAGGACCTCTACAAGGGCGTCATGATGCAGAATCAGCCACCCCTCACACCACCGGGTAAGAGGAGACTTTCATTTCTTGTAAAGGACAGAGAAATACAGACAGTCTAGATCCTCCATCGTTTGATAAACATGTAGAGACAATGCATTCAGTCAGAGTGTATTTTCTACAGATGGATCCAGTAACAGAAACCAACCAGATAGATGTACGGGACCTCTTTATTCCCTGGATTGTCTACAGGAAGATATAACCAACCCCCAACATTATCAGGTGGGGGGACTGGGGGTCATCAGAGATCCCAACTGAGTGACATTGTTTTCTGCTATGTCTGCTGTTATCTGTGTTCACAATTTAAATTACCTCTCATTTTGTGCACTTAGGATAGAGAACATGTAAACACTGTGGTTAATGAGGAAGCAGAAGAGACATATGTGAGGAGTGATCAGCAGTCTCTGGAGGAGGGCGACATGAGAGCATCTAAGGAGGATAACATTATTACAAGGATGAGCATTGGTGAGTTATAAACATTAGAGACTGAATGTTGTTATTTAGCTGACCAAGAAATATGTCCCAGCTGAGCACAATATAGATCACATGAAGCCAATAAGTGGGGGAGGGGCTTTAAGAATATGAGTGGTGTTTGTGGGAAAAGGAGACTGAATGAAATGTAGCTAAAAGGTCCCTTTACTAAATGAACTATTTCGATCTACAGTATTTATAGAAAAAAAATAAATTGTGCATGGTGCATTGGCTTGATTTTTCAAATGACACAATCAAGAAAATTGATTGAATTTTGTAAACTGGGGTGGTGTTTGATAAAACGTACAGCCACCTGTGTTGCAGACCAAGGTATAAACACATCTTAGGTAAGTATATTTTCTTCCCATTCACATATTTCAGTCACAGTGCTTCTGCTGCAGTCAGTACAGTTAAATGAAAAATCAGTTTCTAGGTTTTCAACTGTCTGGGAGGCCCATAAGGCGTGTATTAGAGGTATGCTGATTGCAATTGCTAGTAGAAGGAAGAGAGAGGCTCAAAAGGTAATTCATGATTTGCTTTCTTTCCCAGATTGCAAATTTAGAAGAAGCTCACAAACAACGTCCTTCAAAACAACGTCTATCTCGATTCGAGGGTTTGCACAAGCAATTGTCAGATAGTCAAATAGACAATATGTACAAGTGGAGAGGGCTGGTGTGGGGGGTGTCGGCTACATATACTAGTTTGCCTAGTGCTAGCTAAACGTTTTACAGCCAGGAAAACAGTTAAATTAGTCCCGGGGACTCTATAGCTGCAAAACCTCCTGAGCGGCGTAACGCTCAGGAGGTCAAATGAAAAATCAGTTTCTAGGTTTTCAACTGTCTGGGAGGCCCATAAGGCGTGTATTAGAGGTATGCTGATTGCAATTGCTAGTGGAAGGAAGAGAGAGGCTGAAAAGGTAATTCATGATTTGCTTTCCCAGATTGCAAATTTAGAAGAAGCTCACAAACAACGTCCTTCAAAACAACTTCTATCTCGATTCGAGGGTTTGCACAAGCAATTGTCAGATAGTCAAATAGACAATATGTAGAAGTGGAGAGGGCTTTATTTTTTACTAGGCAACTTTTTTTTTTTACGAAAAAAGGGAATGGTAGGATACATCATGATTTGCGAGAAATTTCTCACATTTTCCGTTCCTATTTTTCCACCATTTATAATTTCCATAATGATAATGGTCAGGATAAGCCTTCTCTAGCTTCTATAGCTGATTATCTGCGTTCCTGCAAACTTATCTAGTCTAACTTCTGAGCAATGAAATAGCTAGTGAAGAAATATTTGAAACTCTTAAGGGTCTTCAGCCACATAAAGCCCCGGACCCAGATTGCTTTACTGTGGCATATTACAAAAAATTCAAAGATGTACTCATCCCAAAGATGGTTACACTATTTAAGTCCTTTATGGGCTACGACCCAATCCCTGAGTCAATGCTTGTATCCCATATGGTTGTAATCCCCAAACCTAACAAGGATGCACTGGCAGATATCATAGACTATGAATACATTTTGAAAGAACGTATCTTTTGCAGGAACAGATCTTTTGCAGATACTGATCTGTTGCAGGTGTACAGCATCTTTGTGTGCAGCAGCTTGCAAATATTTCTATCTGATGGGGAGTTCAGCTCAATAGAATAGACTGTGTAGGTATGGCTCTCATACTACATCGAAGGGGGTAAAATTGGTCTGTGATCTTTCATTTTCCAAAGACTATGGTCTGATGTGTGTATGCACCTTAATTTAGCCAGTCAGTGCAGTCCGGCCGCATGCTGCTCCTACAGCCAGGAGCATTCTGCACCTGCACAATAGTGCTGTGCAGGTGTAGTACGCTCCCAGTGGCGGAGTGTGTGCATGCGCACTACGCCCAACTGGCTCAAGTACCTGAACCCATAGCAGAAGATCCAGGTGGCGGAGGAGGACAGCGAGGGACTGATTAGCCTGAAGGGGGCTGGAGGGAACCCCAGGTATGTATAAAACTTAAATCTATCTCAGGTTTACTTTGTTACACAGTATTACTATACTCCACATATTCACTCCCCACAGAGCTGCAGGGAATCCACTGTTGTGCACATTGAACACAGAGGTGTTGTCTATCACCCATAAACCTGGTTCAGATTGTACATGAAGAATGTGTAATAGAGGAAGAATCTCCTCATTCCCCTGCAGAGTACCTGCACATCACTCTTACATGTACCCACAGTTACATTGCCTAGGGCCTGATAGATGTTCTTTGTTCCGGTCTGTACCTTCTACAAGAACTCTTAACAAGGACTCGTTTTAGTCGATGACTAAAAGTATTAGAGGCAGAAGATCCGCCGGATATCCAGGTAACTGGTATTGTTTAAAAGGGAATAAATATGGAAGTCTCTATATCCCTCTCACTTCAGCAGTTCAGTTAAAGGAGTCATCAGGCAAAATGTTACAAAATGAGTGCTACTTACCGGGGGCTTCCTCCAGCTCCAAGCTCCCAGGACGTCTCTCGCCGCAGCTCTGCAGCCAGGTGTTCGCCGGAGCTCCGACCCGGTCCCCGGCGATGTCGTCAGAGTGACCTCGGGGTCGCTCTGTACTGCGCCTGCGCGAGTGGCGCTGTCAATCACCACCCCGAGGTCGCTCTGACAACATCACCAGGGACCGGGTCGGAGCTCCGGCAAACACCTGGCTGCAGAGCTGCGGCGAGGGACGTCCTGGGAACTTGGAGCTGGAGGAAGCCCCCGGTAAGTAGCACTCATTTTGTAACATTTTGCCTGCTGACTCCTTTAAGAGATGCATTTCATGTTGCATACTTTCAATCAACAAGATTCCAAGTCGGTGGAATCCTAACCTGAGGAGTCGGAGTCTGTGGATTTTTGTACCGACTCCACAGTCCTGTTAGGAACAAGAGAGAGAAAAAGGTACTGTGTTCTCCATAGAATTTTTTTCCCACCGGGTGTCCTGAAAAAATAGCCGTGTGGGGTGCGATGGGGAAATGCAGGGCTGGTGAAACTATGCTTACAGCATTGGAGAGGGAGGAAAAGGAGAGACGATGACAGCCAGGGGCTTACTAAAATTAGCCGGGAGGAACACCCAGCTAAAAGAGCCTGTAACCACTGTTACAAGGGGCATATGAGTGACACATGTATACAATGGTAATAAGAATGTGTAAGAGACACCACATTGCTCTACAAACATAACACAGATTTCTTACTAGTACATATAGGTCCGTTGTCACAAGAGCAAGGCATTGCTTCCATTGTCTTATCAAATTTTACAATTTTCTTCTTTTCCAGGTATGGCCAATGCTTTATGTGTACGTATTGTCAATGGGATGCAAATAGCTCCAACTTGTATGCAAATGTAATGCAAATTGTATGCAGCTAATCACATTTGTCAGGAAATGCATCTGATTGGCTGAATTCCAAAATACATTTGCATACATGGAAAAGTTATTGTCATGTGATTGGCCATCTGTAATGAGCACAAGCTTCTGCAGCCCTCAGGCTGATAGCTAGTGGTGATCAGCGACATGCTAATAACTCTGAGCTGGTGCAACATGTAAGCATGCAAAGCTATGCAGCTGCTGCATTTGGTCCATTTTCAATCTCCATAAATGTTGCATCAACTTAGACTTATTAGCATCTTATTGACCATCACTAATGATAATTATTCGTCTCCTCATAATTCTCTAACAGGAAGTTATGATGTTTCTCTATTTGCAGTGCAGAGTCCTGGCATCAGGAACCTCTCAGAGACTCATCTTTCTGTATCCACAGACTGTACAACAGATGATGATATCATTGGACAAGAGTCTCCTGCAGATATGCTGGTTATCCCAAACATTCCCCCTGACTCCGCCCACCTGTCTACTCCTGGGGGGTCTCATACGCAGCAGAGCTCGCCCACTGCTGGAGGGTCTAATTCCTGTTCCTCCTGTGGGAAATGTTTTATTCAGAAGTCACATCTTGTCAGACATGAGAGATCTCACACTGGTGAGAAGCCCTATTCATGTGCTGAGTGTGTTTTGTTTGGAAATCACATCCTGTCACACACGAGAAATCTCACATTAGTGTGAAAACTTATTCATGTGCTGAGTGTGGAAAAGGTGTAAAGTTTAAAACCCTGCTTGTTAGACTTGAGAGATGTCACACTGGTGAGAAGCCCTATTCATGTTCTGAGTGTGGGAAATTTTTTGGGCATAAATCAAGCCTTGTCACACATAAGAGATCTCACACTGGTCAGAAGCCCTTTTTATGTGCTGAGTGTGGGAAATGTTTTGGACGTAAATCACATCTTATCAGGCATGAGAGATCTCACACTTGTGAGAAGTCCTATGCATGTGCTCAGTGTGGGAAATGTTTTGGGCATAAATCACATCTTGTCATACATAAGAGATCTCACACTAGTGAGAAGCCCTTTTCATGTGCTGAGTGTGGGAAATATTTTGGACACAAAGGAAACCTTGTCACGCATGAGAGATCTCACACTGGTGAGAAGCCCTATTCATGTGCTGAGTGTGGGAAATGTTTTGGGCATAAATCAAGCCTTGTCAGTCATGAGAGATCTCACACTGGCGAGAAGCCCTATTCATGTGCTGAGTGTGGGAAATGTTTTGGGCAGAAATCACATCTTGTCAGACATGAGAGATCTCACACTGGTGAGAAGCCCTATTCATGTGCTGAGTGTGGGAAATGTTTTGGACATAAATCAAGCCTTGTCAGTCATGAGAGATCTCACACTGGTGAGAAGCCCTATTCATGTGCTGAGTGTGGGAAATGTTTTGGGCATAAATCAAGCCTTGTCAGTCATGAGAGATCTCACACTGGCGAGAAGCCCTATTCATGTGCTGAGTGTGGGAAATGTTTTGGGCAGAAATCACATCTTGTCAGACATGAGAGATCTCACACTGGTGAGAAGCCCTATTCATGTGCTGAGTGTGGGAAATGTTTTGGACATAAATCAAGCCTTGTCAGTCATGAGAGATCTCACACTGGTGAGAAGCCCTATGCATGTGCTGAGTGCGGGAAATGTTTTGGGCATAAATCAAACCTTGTCAGTTATGAGAGATGTCACACTCATGAGAAGCCCCATTAATGTGCTGTGTGTGGGAAATGTCTTGGCCACAAGTGTTCTTTTTCAATGTTTGTGTGTTTTGTTTGTGTTTTTTACAACCCCCTGCCTGGGGTATGATTTGTTATTTGTTGCAAGTTAATATTTTATTGCATTAATAAAACTGTTGGAATAAAAACAACTGTTCTCTTCGTATGTATGTATGTATGTATGTTTGTATATATATATATATATATATATATATATGTATATATATATATATATATATATATATATATATATATATATATATATATATATATATATATATATATATATATTTTTATTTTACACATCAAAACATTTTTACCCAGACTGCTGAGGACTCTGTCACACATTGGTAAGTTAAAGCATTAAATCCCCTGAACTGAGGTTACATGATGACATAAACATGGGTACGTATAGTAATAAGCCTAGTGAGGACTTGCCTAGCATTCTCTTTTTATGTTTTCCATGGCAAGGATTATTAAACCAGGTGATTTATCTTTGCAAATGTTGCAGGATCTGCAGCCACAGCTCTCCTGAAAAGTAGATACAAGGTGACGTTTTTTTTGTTTGCCCTCCTTGATGGCGCCGGATATCGGTCCTATACTATGGTCTGATCAGGCCCCCTTGATCTCTCTAAATCTAGATAAAAATCATGGTATTCCTTTAACTTGGAAGCTTATTAATAGATTATTAATTGATTATTCTGTTGTTTTGGATTTGGAAGAAAGCCTGAAGACATATTTTGACTTAACCTCCTTAGCGGTATGCCCGACACTGTGTCAAATCAGTTTCTAGGTTTTCAACTGTCTGGGAGGCCCATAAGGCGTGTATTAGAGGTATGCTGATTGCAATTGCTAGTGGAAGGAAGAGAGAGGCTCAAAAGGTAATTCATGATTTGCTTTCCCAGATTGCAAAGAAGAAGCTCACAAACAACGTCCATCAAAACAGCTTCTATCTCCACTCGAGGGTTTGCGCAAGCAATTGTCAGATAGACAATATGTAGAAGTGGAGAGGGATTTATTTTTTACTAGGCAACTTTTTTTGTTTATACTGGTTGAACTCGATGGACGTATGTCTTTTTTCAACCAAAATAACTATGTAACTATGGAATGGTAGGATACATCATGATTTGCGAGAAATTTCTCACATTTTCCGTTCCTATTATTCCACCATTTATAATTTCCATAATGACAATGGTCAGGATACGCCTTTTCTAGCTTCTATAGCTGATATCTGCGTTCCTGCAAACTATCTAGTCTAACTTCTGAGCAATGAAATAGATAGTGAAGAAATATTTGAAACTCTTAAGGGTCTTCAGCCACATAAACCCCGGGGGCCCCGATAGCTTTACTGTGGCATATTACAAAAAATTCAAAGATGTACTTATCCCAAAGATGGTTACACTATTTAACTCCTTTATGGGCTCCGCCCCAATCCCTGAGTCAATGCTTGTATCCCATATGGTTGTAATCCCCAAACCTGACAAGGATGCACTGGGTGCCAAACATTATAGACCAATTTCCCTGCTGAATGCGGACTTAAAGATATTTGCAAAAATGTTGGCTAACCGGCTTTCTCCAATAATGCCTTTTTTGTTCAATGCCGACCAAGTCGGTTTTATCACTGGTCTGTAAACTGGGGGTAATATTAGGCACTCAACTGGTAGAATTTATTAACTATCATAAGGTCCCCTCTCCTCTATTAAGCCTTAATGCAGAGAAGGCCTTTGACAGGCTAAGCTGGTCCTTCCTGTTTCAGACACTCAGGGTGATGGATTTTTCAGGTTTATTCTTAAATGCAATTTTAAAACTATACAGCACCCCCCAGGTGGCATTAAAGATTCCATATACAGACCCTCACCATTATTTTGGTATCTCGAACGGTACGCGTCAGGGTTGTCCCTTGTCCCCATTGCTATTTCCTCTTTCAATTGAGCTGCTGGCTGCACGGATTAGGGAAAACCCTGACATAACTGGTATCAACATTGGAAAATCTCATTTTAAACTGTTTTTGTTCGCAGATGATGTCTTGCTATCGCTAACAAACCCATACGTCTCACTCCCTGATATGCATGCAGAACTCTCTAGATATGGGAAGGTTTCAAACTACAAGATAAATGAATCTAAAACAGAGGTCATTCCTTTTCATTTAACTAAACAAACTTTACAGGCCCTTCAGCTGCAGAATCCATATAGATGGCAATTAGAGTCGCTTAAATATCTTGGGATTCATATACCCTACTGTACTTCTAAACTTGCCTATTATAATGTTACCGCGGTCATTTCACGGATTTAGACAGATTTCCGCATATAGGCGATTGGATTGTAACGTCTGTGTTTGTGATGATTAACTCTTCTGAGTTTTTATGCGTTATAGGCGCATGCATATTTCTATTGTGGATTTACGCATGCGTCAGTTATATGACTTTTTTGCCCTAATTGGCCGGCACTCCAGCGGCTTTTTAAAGTGATTGGAGCATAAAAATAGATACAGTTCCCCATCAGGTCCTCCACTGGATGGGAGGGTTTACATGTAGGAACTTAGCCTGATTGGTCGGGAACAGGGCGTCCAGACCATTTTCATTGGCTCCCTTGTGGAGCCTTTGGCATTACCACTTCAATGCAGTCCTGGTCGAAGGTCTGGACAAACGCTGCTAAAACTTGGACCAGGACACTATTCAGTATCTTGGTTTTGTCCCGCGATACAAAGCTTTTGGGACAATGTTATCTTGTTCATCAAAAATCAAACAGATCTTGATGTTCCTAAGGACACTTGGATCTGTTGTTAGCCCTTCTTATGCCTAAGCTTAAAGAGAAACTCCGACCAAGAATTTAACTTTATCCCAATCAGTAGCTGATACCCCCTTTTACATGACAACTCTATTGCATTTCACAAACAGACCATCAGGGGGCGCTGTATGACTGATATTGTGGTGAAACCCCTCCCACAAGAAGCTCTGAGTACCGCGGTACTCTGGGCAAACTGCCACAATGTAACAATGTTCACAGACAGGAAATAGCTGTTTACAGCTGTCTGCAACAGCCAGAACAGCTAGGAACAGCTACATAACCTGCCCACAGTAACAATGTCACCATGTAATACATGTCAGAATGTGAATCTGGGAGAGGAAAGATTTTACAATGAGCAAACACTGACTAAATCATTTATACATAATTATGGTAAAAATGAAGCACTTTTTTATTACATTATTTTCACTGGAGTTCCTCTTTAAGTCTTCCGGCAGCATCTGTGGAATCATCACTTAACGGCTGCTCGATGCCTTATATCGAAGCATTGGAAGGATGTTAACTCCCCCCCCCCCCCCCTTCCTCAATATCTAAGCTCTGTAACAGGCTACGTTATACATATAAAATTGAACGTTTGACTGCAGTTCTGCAGAATAAATTGTATGTCTTTGAAAACGTTTGGGCCTCGTCTTCTTTGGCGTTAGATTAACATAGATATTCGTCATATAGGTCTGCATAACTCTAGCCAGTTGGCACATTTTTCTCTCTTCTTTTCTCTCTATCGTTTCTCTCCGTTTACCCTTATATACAGTATATAATGCTGTTTTGGGATTTTTATAATGGGTCATATATTTAGCATATCTCAATATTTTCAGTGAATAACGATATGTTTTGGACCTAATGGGATTAGGTTTATGTCTACAGCTAACAGTTTTATATTTATACTGTTTGTACTGATTAGCTATTATGTGACATTTATATTGATTGTACTAATTGTTTGTATTTTTGCTTATTCTTAAATACTTTTTTAAATTAATATTTCAATAGTGTTTATTGAACAGGTGGGTGACAAGCACATCACATAGATCAACAATGCCAATATACATAGATAGGCCTCATAATCAGCAAATAAAACGTCCAGCATAACAAAGACACAGTCCAAGAGGTGGTAATGGCCAAAGCACAAGAATACCATAATTCACACCATAAGAGACATTATAAAAGTTAGAGCAAACTAGTTGGGTGGGGAATGCCCATCACCCACCCACACGTTACATCCCTCCCCATCCCAGTACCTCCCCTGCTGGAGCTTCAAGTGATAATAATATAAATACTCCTGCTGCTGGTCTAATGCCAAGAAAAGCAGATAGAAGAAGCCAAGAGATATCGGAGCATGACCAGTTTAGTATCTAGGCACCGAGACAATTCAAGAGCCAAGCACTACCTTCCCTTCATCCCACACTTTGTAGGTGGACCACAGCATCCAGGCATGTGACTGGTGACTAATGCTGAGTACACACAGTACGATTTTCTGTGCGATTTTCCAACCCGATCATTTTTTCCGCTTGATTCCGCACCTGATTCTGTGCTCAATTTTCTTATCTTCTGTCGTTTTTCTTATCTTTTTCCATTAACTTCTATGAGAAATCGTGCGCAGAATCGATCGGGAGTAATATCGGACATGAGGGATTTTATCAATCAGATGCATCTATCACACTGAAAATTATACCGTGTGTACCCAGCGTTAGAGATTTCCACTGCTATACAATACTATATGATTTTACAACTAGTATGCTAGAAAGCAGAGAGTTGGGGCAGAAGGGCCATACATGGGTCATATCCCCAATATCAGCATTACATCCCCAGCACAGTGGAGAACTTAAAGGGTTAAACTTATGTGTAGTCTCCAGGGTCCTATACCATGGAGACAATATATTGTATGTGTTCTCTCTCCCCCATCTGACACAGAGGATTTAGCAGCATCCAGGAATGCCACTGCTGGTCAGAAAATATCACCTCCTCAAGATGCCTGGACTCTCTGGTGACCACACCATCATGCAGGTGGTTTCTAAGAAAGTGTATTCATTGCTGACATTTAAATAGGATCATCAAACCACCCCGACATTTAGACTCCAAGTATGACTAAGTAGCAATATCTTTATTAAACACTTACAGGACAACTGAAGTGAAAAAAACATGGAGGCTGCCATTTTTATTTCCTTTTAAAGGACCATTATCGCAAAAAAAGTAGGCAGTTAAAATCTGTCAGAACCGACAGGTTTTGTGCCAGTCCATCTCCTCATGGGGGATTCTCAGAGTTTTATTTTTTTTTCAATAGATTTTCCTGAACAGCACTTGCAAAGTCAAACATAAAAAAATAGTGATTAGGGAGGCCGGCTGGTATCTTACTATTTTGGCAGTTAAACTGCTGTTCAGGAAATGCTGTTGAAAACAAAGAAAACCCTGAGAATCTCCCGTGAGGAGATGGAGTGGCCCCAAACCTGTCGGTTCTGTCAGATTTTAACTGCCTACTTTTTTCACAATAGTGGTCCTTTAAACAATTCCAGTTGCCTGGCAGCCCTGCTGGTCTATTTTGCTGCAGTAGTGTCTGAATCACACCAGAAACAAGCATGCATCTAATTTTGTCAGATCAAAATAATAATAATGCCAGAAACACCGTATCTGCTGCATGCTTGTTCATGGTATATAGCTAAAAATATTAGAGGCAGAGGATCAGCCAGACAACTGGTATTGCTTAACCACTTCAGGACCACAGTCTTTTCGCCCCTTAAGGACCAGAGCCTTTTTCTCCATTCAGACCACTGCAGCTTTCACGGTTTATTGCTCGCTCATACAACCTACCACCTAAATGAATTTTACCTCCTTTTCTTGTCACTAATAAAGCTTTCTTTTGCTGCTATTTGATTGCTCCTGCGATTTTTACTTTTTATTATATTCATCAAAAAAGACATGAATTTTGGCAAAAAAATGATTTTTTTCACTTTCTGTGCTGACATTTTTCAAATAAAGTAAAATTTCTGTATACATACAGCGCGAAAAATGTGGACAAACATGTTTTGGATAAAAAAAAACCCATTCAGTGTATATTTATTGGTTTGGGTAAAAGTTATAGCGTTTACAAACTATGGTGCAAAAAGTGAATTTTCCCATTTTCAAGCATCTATGACTTTTCTGACCCCCTGTCATGTTTCATGAGGGGCTAGAATTCCAGGATAGTATAAATACCCCCCAAATGACCCCATTTTGGAAAGAAGACATCCCAAAGTATTCACTGAGAGGCATAGTGAGTTCATAGAAGATATTATTTTTTGTCACAAGTAAGTGGAAAATGACATTTTGTGACAAAAAAATAAAAAAAAAAAAGTTTCCATTTCTTCTAACTTGCGACAAAAAAAAATGAAATCTGCCACGGACTCACCATGCCCCTCTCTGAATACCTTGAAGGGTCTACTTTTCAAAATGGGGTCATTTGTGGGGTGTGTTAACTGTCCTGACATTTTGGGGGTGCTAAATTGTAAGCACCCCTGTAAAGCCTAAAGGTGCTCATTGGACTTTGGACCCCTTAGCGCAGTTAGGCTGCAAAAAAGTGCCACACATGTGGTATTGCCGTACTCAGGAGAAGTAGTATAATGTGTTTTGGGGTGTATTTTTACACATACCCATGCTGGGTGGGAGAAATATCTCTGTAAATGACAATTTTTTAATTTTTTTTACACACAATTGTCCATTTACAGAGTTATTTCTCCCACCCAGCATGGGTATGTGTAAAAATACACCACAAAACACATTATACTACTTCTCCCGAGTACGGCGATACCACATGTGTGGCACTTTTTTGCACCCTAACTGCGCTAAGGGGCCCAAAGTCCAATGAGTACCTTTAGGATTTCACAGGTCATTTTGCGACATTTGGTTTCAAGACTACTCCTCACGGTTTAGGGCCCCTAAAATGCCAGGGCAGTATAGGAACCCCACAAATGACCCCATTTTAGAAAGAAGACACCCCAAGGTATTCCGTTAGGAGTATGGTGAGTTCATAGAAGATTTTATTTTTTGTCACAAGTTAGCGGAACATGACACTTTGTGGAAAAAAACAATTAAAATCAATTTCCGCTAACTTGTGACAAAAAAATAAAATCTTCTATGAATTCCCCATACTCCTAACTGAATACCTTGGGGTGTCTTCTTTCTAAAATGGGGTCATTTGTGGGGTTCCTATACTGCCCTGGCATTTTAGGGGCCCTAAACCGTGAGGAGTAGTCTGGAAATCAAATTCCGCAAAATGACCTGTGAAATCCTAAAGGTACTCATTGGACTTTGGGCCCTTTAGCGCAGTTAGGGTGCAAAAAAGTGCCACACATGTGGTATTGCCGTACTCGGGAGAAGTAGTATAATGTGTTTTGGGGTGTATTTTTACACATACCCATGCTGGGTGGGAGAAATACCTCTGTAAATGACAATCTTTTGATTTTTTTACACACGATTGTCCATTTACAGAGTTATTTCTCCCACCCAGCATGGGTATGTGTAAAAATACACCCCAAAACACATTATACTACTTCTCCCGAGTACGGCAATACCACATGTGTGGCACTTTTTTGCACCCTAACTGCGGTAAAGGGCCCAAAGTCCAATGAGTACCTTTAGGATTTCACAGGTCATTTTGCGGAATTTGATTTTCAGACTACTCCTCACGGTTTAGGGCCCCTAAAATGCCAGGGCAGTATAGGAACCCCACAAATGACCCCATTTTAGAAAGAAGACACCCCAAGGTATTCCGTTAGGAGTATGGTGAGTTCATAGAAGATTTTATTTTTTGTCACAAGTTAGCGGAACATGACACTTTGTGGGAAAAAACAATTAAAATCAATTTCCGCTAACTTGTGACAAAAAAATAAAATCTTCTATGAACTTCCCATACTCCTAACTGAATACCTTGGGGTGTCTTCTTTCTAAAATGGGGTCATTTGTGGGGTTCCTATACTGCCCTGGCATTTTAGGGGCCCTAAACCGCGAGGAGTAGTCTGGAAATCAAATTCCGCAAAATGACCTGTGAAATCCTAAAGGTACTCATTGGACTTTGGGCCCTTTAGCGCAGTTAGGGTGCAAAAAAGTGCCACACATGTGGTATTGCCGTACTCGGGAGAAGTAGTATAATGTGTTTTGGGGTGTATTTTTACACATACCCATGCTGGGTGGGAGAAATAACTCTGTAAATGGACAATCGTGTGTAAAAAAATCAAAAGATTGTCATTTACAGAGGTATTTCTCCCACCCAGCATGGGTATGTGTAAAAATACACCACAAAACACATTATACTACTTCTCCCGAGTACGGCAATACCACATGTGTGGCACTTTTTTGCACCCTAACTGCGCTAAAGGGCCCAAAGTCCAATGAGTACCTTTAGGATTTCACAGGTCATTTTGCGACATTTGGTTTCAAGACTACTCCTCACGGTTTAGGGCCCCTAGAATGCCAGGGCAGTATAGGAACCCCACAAATGACCCCATTTTAGAAAGAAGACACCCCAAGGTATTCCGTTAGGAGTATGGTGAGTTCATAGAAGATTTTATTTTTTGTCACAAGTTAGCGGAACATGACACTTTGTGGAAAAAAACAATTAAAATCAATTTCTGCTAACTTGTGACAAAAAAATAAAATCTTCTATGAATTCCCCATACTCCTAACTGAATACCTTGGGGTGTCTTCTTTCTAAAATGGGGTCATTTGTGGGGTTCCTATACTGCCCTGGCATTTTAGGGGCCCTAAACCGTGAGGAGTAGTCTGGAAATCAAATTCCGCAAAATGACCTGTGAAATCCTAAAGGTACTCATTGGACTTTGGGCCCTTTAGCGCAATTAGGGTGCAAAAAAGTGCCACACATGTGGTATTGCCGTACTCGGGAGAAGTAGTATAATGTGTTTTGGGGTGTATTTTTACACATACCCATGCTGGGTGGGAGAAATAACTCTGTAAATGGACAATCGTGTGTAAAAAAATCAAAAGATTGTCATTTACAGAGGTATTTCTCCCACCCAGCATGGGTATGTGTAAAAATACACCACAAAACACATTATACTACTTCTCCCGAGTACGGCAATACCACATGTGTGGCACTTTTTTGCACCCTAACTGCGCTAAAGGGCCCAAAGTCCAATGAGTACCTTTAGGATTTCACAGGTCATTTTGCGACATTTGGTTTCAAGACTACTCCTCACGGTTTAGGGCCCCTAGAATGCCAGGGCAGTATAGGAACCCCACAAATGACCCCATTTTAGAAAGAAGACACCCCAAGGTATTCCGTTAGGAGTATGGTGAGTTCATAGAAGATTTTATTTTTTGTCACAAGTTAGCGGAACATGACACTTTGTGGAAAAAAACAATTAAAATCAATTTCTGCTAACTTGTGACAAAAAAATAAAATCTTCTATGAATTCCCCATACTCCTAACTGAATACCTTGGGGTGTCTTCTTTCTAAAATGGGGTCATTTGTGGGGTTCCTATACTGCCCTGGCATTTTAGGGGCCCTAAACCGTGAGGAGTAGTCTGGAAATCAAATTCCGCAAAATTACCTGTGAAATCCTAAAGGTACTCATTGGACTTTGGGCCCTTTAGCGCAGTTAGGGTGCAAAAAAGTGCCACACATGTGGTATCGCCGTACTCGGGAGAAGTAGTACAATGTGTTTTGGGGTGTATTTTTACACATACCCATGCTGGGTGGGAGAAATAACTCTGTAAATGGACAATTGTGTGTAAAAAAATCAAAAGATTGTCATTTACAGAGGTATTTCTCCCACCCAGCATAGGTATGTGTAAAAATACACCCCAAAACACATTATACTACTTCTCCCGAGTACGGCGATACCACATGTGTGGCACTTTTTTGCACCCTAACTGCGCTAAGGGGCCCAGAGTCCAATGAGTACCTTTAGGCTTTACAGGGGTGCTCAAAATTTAGCACCCCGCCCACTTGCCAGGACAGTTAACAAACCCCACAAATGACCCCATTTTGGAAAGAATACACACTAAGGTATTCCATGAGGGCCATGGTGAGTTCATAGAAAATTTTATTTTTTGTCACAAGTTAGCGGAAAATGACATTTTGTGAAAAAAAAAAAAAAAACACAAAACCACAATTTCTGCTAACTTGTGACAAAAAAATAAAACATTCTATGAACTCACCATGCACCTCACGGAATACTTTGGGGTGTCCTCTTTCCAAAATGGCATCATTCGTGGGGTCTGTCCTGGCATTTTAGGGTCTCTGCAATCATTACATGTATGGCCAGTATTAGGAGTTTCTGCTATACTCCTTATATTGGGCATAAGGGTAATGCACTGTGGGCTGAAAGGAAAAATGAACGTCAAACAATCAATCAATGTGGATGCCAAAAAATTTTGAAAAAAAAAAAAGAGGAGGAAGGCGTCTGCCAGGACATAGGAGCTGCCGCCCCAAAAATCCAAACCCACCAGCTCGTATGCCCTGGCAAACCTGATTTATCCATTCACACTGATCGATGTGGATGAACAAATCATTGCCAGAGTTCTTTTTTGATACAAAGTGTTTGCCAAAGCATATGAATCCCCAACACCACTCCTCGGCCCATATGCCTCGGCAAACGTATCTTTTTGACTGCGGAGGAGAAATCTCGTCCTGCAGCGCTACATGCACCGACTTGTGTGTAAGCTGACAGACGCGCAATGTTCTGTCAGGATGCACCATCAGTGCTGCAGCTGATTGGTCGGTCTGGATAGAAAAAAAGACAAAACAATACAAAAAGGAGGGGAAGGCGTCTGCCAGGACATAGGAGCTGCCGCCCCAAAAATCCAAACCCACCAGCTCGTATGCCCTGGCAAACCTGATTTATCCATTCACACCGATCGATGTGGATGAACAAATCATTGCCAGAGTTCTTTTTTGATACAAAGTGTTTGCCAAAGCATATGAATCCCCAACACCACTCCTCGGCCCATATGCCTCGGCAAACGTATCTTTTTGACTGCGGAGGAGAAATCTCGTCCTGCAGCGCTGCATGCACCGACTTGTGTGTAAGCTGACAGACGCGCAACGTTCTGTCAGGATGCACCATCAGTACTGCAGCTGGTTAGTCGTTCGCTCGGTCCACCTGGAAGGTTATTGGATGGAAAAAGAGAAAAAAAAACCCAAAAAACAAGCAAGCAGCAAAGCAATTACTTCATTAACATTAATAACCTTTGAACTTTTTTAATAAAAAACTTAACATTGCAAACCAAACATTAACTTCTTTGCTTACCTGTTTTTTGTTTTTTTTTAACTTACCTCCCGAGGACAAACCTCTCCTCCCCCATGGAACAATGTGCGAAGTGCAAATCGCACAGAGTTGTGGCGAAATACATTCCGCAATTTGTCCCAAGTGAAAGGAGAGGTTTCTGGCAGCCCTGTGTATTAGGGTCTCTGGAAACCCGATGTTTGGTTTCACACTGCATATTGACATATCCGGTGGGTCGAGCCCGCCGCACCGTATCGTCCAAAACAGACCTTCAGGCAATACCACAAGAGTAGCATTCGGCCTAGTAATGAACTGCGTCGCCATAGACTAACATGACTTCCGCGCCGATCGATATTGCCACAGAAGCCACGCAGTAACGTAGGCATGCACTAGCGTTAAGTCAAGCACTTCCGGCGTAGGGGGGGACCGCAAAGTGTGACTTTTGCTAGGCATTTTGCCCTAACGCATCGCAGCAGTGTGAAATAGCACTGAGAGACCCTTGTGTGCCTACCGCTGTGTGTGGAGTTCCCTATTCTCTAATAGTGTACCTGCTCGTGGTACCTCTCAAAACACTCCCCTAGGCATAGGCCAGGCTGGTCAGGACAGGTGGGACAATAAACAGTGGTGTCACGCCTTATTCCAGCCCTGCTGCAGACACGACAGCGTTTTCTTCGGATTCGTTGACCTGGGGTAGTCGGAATTGGATAGGCGTAATGCCTTCCATGTAGCCGGCTAGTTGCATCTTGGGGTTGGGCCACGGCACCTCCTGGATACAGGAGTTCCATCACGATCTGTTTATTAAATTGAATAAACGAGCCAGTTCTCCCAGCCTTACTGTAGAGAACAAAGCTGTTGTAAATTGCCAATTGAATGAGGTAAAAAGACACTTTTTTATACCAGCGTCTTGTTTTTCGAGCAACTAAATAGGGCGCTAACCTCTGGTCATTGAAGTCCACCCCTCCCATGTTAGTATTATACTCGTGGACGACAAGGGGTTTTTCAATGACCTTAGTTCGCCGTTGAATTTCAACTGTCGTGTCTGCGTGAATGGTGGACAGGAAGTAAACCTCCCTCTTGTCCTTCCATTTCACCGCGAGCAGGTCGTCAGCACACAAGGCGGCCCTCTGCCCCCGTTGAAGTTTGGTGGTAATGAGCCGTTGGGGGAAGCCCCGGCGACTAGGCCGCACGGTGCCACAGCATCGGATTTTTTCTATTTTTAAGTGCTGAAAGAGGGCCACACTTGTGTAATAATTGTCCACAAAAAGATGGTACCCCTTCTGGAACAAGGGTGACACCAAGTCCCACACAACCTTTCCACTGCTCCCCAGGTAGTCAGGGCATCCGACCGGCTCCAATTTTGAGTCTTTTCCCTCATAGACCCTAAAATAAGATGTATAGCCTGTGGCCCTTTCACAGAGCTTATACAGTTTCACCCCATACCGGGCGCGCTTGTTTGGGATGTACTGTTTGATGCGAAGGCGCCCGGTAAAGCGTATGAGGGACTCGTCTACGCAGATGTCCTGGTCAGGGGTATAAGCATCTGCAAATCTGGATGACAGGTGGTCTATGAGGGGTCGAATTTTGTGGAGCCGGTCAAAAGCAGGGTGGTCACTTCGATGACAGGTTTCGTTGTCATTGAAGTGCAGGAAGCTCAGGATGTTCTCAAATCGTGTCCTGGACATGGCAGCAGAGTACAGGGGAACATGATGTGCTGGGTCCGTAGACCAATAAGACCGCAACACATTCTGCTTTACTAGTCCCGTGTGAAGGAGAAGGCCCAAAAAAATTTTCATTTCGGAAACTTGGACTGGTTTCCACCGAAAAGGCTGGGCAAGGTACTTTTCTGGATTGGCGGTTATATATTGTGTGGCCTTACGGTTGGTCTCTGCCACAATTAAGTCCAAGAGATCCTGGGTGAAGAACAGATAGAAAAAGTCTAGGGCCGATCCTAGATTATCTGTCTCCACCTGGACTCCAGACTGGGCGGTGAAAGGGGGAAGTACGGGTGCGGCGGAATCAGGGGATTGCCAATTTGGGTTTGCCAGCACCTCTGGTAAATTAGGGGTAGTACGGGCCCGTCTTCTTGGTGGCTGCGACTGGGATCTTACTGCACGTGCCACCGAACCAGTTTCAACTTCCATGCTGGTGCTCGCCACTTCACCAGGGTCTACGGAAGTACTGGTGCTAGGTCCAGGAGATGTTGTGCTGCTGGTGCCTGCCCCACTATGAAATCTCAGACCAGCACGAACACCACTCTGCTGCCCTTGAGGCTGATCCTGCGCCACCTGCGGTCCAACAACATGGGGTGTGGTACGCCTGGCTTTAGCCGGGACCTCAACCTCGTCATCACTATCGGTCAGTGAGCCACTGCTCAATTCAGGTTCAAACTCTGACCCGGAAGATTCGTCGAATGAGGCGTCCCAATCGTCCTCATCCGACTGGGCCATGTACCTGAGAACCTCATCATCGGAATACCCCTTTCTTGCCATGGTGGGCTGCTAAATTTAGGGGGTATTCCTCTGAGACTACGCAGAAAAAAGAGCACCTACCTAGCAAAAGGGAGTATTTGAGAGGTAGAAAGCTGTGCTCACTGAGTTTTGATAAAAAAAAATAAATCAAAACTGAGGTTTACAGTGCCACAGCTATTGTACAGTGTTTTTTGCAGTGATCAGAAAAAAAATTCTGTCACTGCGGTGGGGCGGGCTGAACGCAAGTGCAGGCGAACGATCAGGCCTGATCGGGCAAACACTGCGGTTTTTTTTGTGGATCCTAGTGACCCTAATAGATCTGACTGCGATCAGTAATGATCACTTACAGATACTATATAGTACCAATGTTGATTAGCGACAGTGATGACGCTAATTAGTGACTGTGGTGCAGTGGGCTGAGCACTAACTGACACTTACAAAGGGGCCTAGCTAACTGGCCTAACTGCTAACACTAGTGATACTAAAAAAGTGACAGTTTTCACTGTTTTTAGATCACTTGGATAGTGACAGGGGGGTGGTGGCGAGTGGGGAATCGGAGGCAATCAGAAACAATCACAGGACAATCAAAGGCAATCACAGGGCAATCGCAGGCCAATCACAGGGCACTCAATTCCCGGGACAATCAAAGTCAATCACAGGGCAATCAAACCAATCACGACACAATCAAAGCCGATCACAGGCCAATCAAAGCAAATCACAGGCCAATCACAGGCCAATCACAGGGCAATCAAACCAATCACGACACAATCAAAGCCGATCACAGGCCAATCACAGGGCAATCACAGGGCAATCAAAGCCGATCACGGGACAATCAAAGCCGATCACGGGACAATCAAAGCCGATCACGGGACAATCAAAGACGATCACAGGCCAATCAAAGGGCAATCACGGGACAATCAAAAAAATCACGGGACAATCAAATACAATTACAGCACAATGAAATTGAATGTCAGCACAATGAAATTGAATGTCAGCACAATCAAATACAATTGCAGCACAATCAAATACAATGCACTGGGAAGGTGATTGGGGGGGGGGGGCTGAGGGCGATCTAAGGGTGTGGGGGGTTGATTAGGTGCCCGCACGGGGCAGACTGGGTCCTGATCTGGTGGGTGGCAGACACAGGGGGTGACGATAGGAGATCAGTGAGGGATTACAGGGGAGAATAGATGTAAACAATGCACTGGGGAGGTTATCAGGAGGGGGGGGGGGGTCTGAGGGCAATCTGAGGGTCTGGGTGGGTGATCAGGTGCCCCCAAGGGACAGTTTAGGGTCTGCGCTGATGGGTGGTGGTGACAAGGGGTGATAGACAGGTGATAGATGGGTGATAGACAGGTGATCAGTGGGTAAGGCAGCTATATAGCTGTATACACTATACAGGGGGGTGGTCTGGGAGGGGGGTCTGGGGGGGATCTGAGGGTAGGGGGGGTGATCAGGGGACCCTAGGGGGCAGTTAGGGACCTAACCTAGGGGATAGCGTCCCTAGATAGTGACAGGGAGTGATTGATGGGTTTTATGGGGGTGCTTGGGTGCAAAATGTGGTGTGCTGGGGTGAGCAGGGGGGGTTCTGAGGGCTGGGGTGGGCGATCGGGTGGTCTGTGTGGGTAAAAACGGGTGTTGATATGCTCACAGTAAGGGCTGCCGTCCTCTCTGATGGTCGCACGACGAGTGACCATCAGCGGAGGAGGCAGCCAGTATAATACACTTTGTTACAATAACAAAGTGTATTATACTCCTCTGATTGGCCGGATCGCCGCATTTGAAACCCGCCGGCGCTGCTAATTGGCCGGCGGGTTTCCGTGCAGAGTGGGCGGAGCCTATTGCCGGCGGCGATCGCGTCATTGATGACGCGATCGCCGCACAGCCACCGCTGATGCCGCCCCCGCCGATGGGCGTATTGCGGTCGTTTGGGCCCGGACTTTGCCGCCGCCCATCGGCTGGGGGCGGTCGTTAAGTGGTTAAAGGACCACTGTTGCGAAATTCTTAAAATTTAAAATACTTGTAAAAATATACAAATAAGAAGTACGATTCTCCTAGAGGAAAATGAGCCATAAATGACTTTTCTCCTATGTTGATGTCACTTACAGTAAGTAGTAGAAATCTGACATTACCGACAGATTCTGGACTAGCCCATCTTCTCTTGGGGTGGGGGGGTTCTTAGTGTTTTCTTTATTTTTAAAAGCACTTAGTAAATGGCAGTTGCTCCATCCAACTGCCAAAAAAATATACGGTGAGCGGGGAGGCTGGCCAGCAGCTCAGCATCTATGTATAAATCTTTTACAAGGAATGTCTTAGAAAGAATAAAGGCCTTGCTGAGAATCCCCTATGGAGAGATGGACAAGCCCAAAATCTGTCAGTAATGTCAGATTTCTAATACTGTAAGTGACAGCAACATAGGAGAAAAGTAATTTATGGCTCATTTTACTCTGGAAGAAATTAGCTTCTTACTTGTATGTGCTTTAAATTTTAAGATTTTCACGACAGTTCTTCTTTAAAGAGACTCTGAAGCGAGTCTAATTTATTCTATTTACGTAAAGCACTATAGCTAGTGCTAAAACGCTGCATTACCGCGGCAAAACGAGGGGTTTATACCCCCAAATTCCCTTGTCTAATTTCGGGGAGCGCTTCCTGCTTTAGGCAGAGCTTAGGGCTGTAGCTCTTCTACTTCACGCGTCAATCCCCGCTGATCGCCGCCTCTCCCTGCCCATCTCAATCTTCCTTCACTGAGAGGGGCAGGGGAAGAGGCGGAGATCCGCGGGCAGATTGACGCGAATGGAGGCAGAGCTGCAGCTCAAAGCTCTGCCTCCATGAGCAGTAAAATCCACGACCAAGAAAGTTGTGGATTTTGCTCTGTTATTTGGGGGTATAAACCCCTTGTTTTGCTGCGGTGATGCAGCGTTTTAGCACTAGCTAAAGTGCTTAACATAAATGGAAGTTAAAAACATGAATTTAGACTTGCTTCAGAGTCTCTTTAAAAGGAAATAAATATGGAAGCTTCCATATTCCTCTCGCTTCAATTGTCCCTTAAATGTCTTTGCGCATCATGCTGCGACAAGCAAAATTAACAGAAGTGCCAGGTGGGAAAGGGGGATTATCCCATAATGATGTTAAAGGGCCTAGTGGAGTGGATCTCAAAAACCAAGCTCTCACTAAACCATCAGACATGTCATTCTCCAATACCACCCACTGCTTAGACATCAGAGCCCAGTCTCTCAACCTGGTAAGATGAGTAGCCATCCGGTAGACTTTCGAGTCAGGCAGACAATCCACCGTCCTCCTTGGTCTTGTATATCAGGCTGATGGCCAATCTAGGCCTACGTCCTCTCCAAATATACTTAATCCACATAGTCGTAATTTACTTCCAGAAGGACGAGGGATATGTATAGGGAGGGTTTGCAAGGGGTATAGGAGGTGGGGCATCACATTCATTTTGATGATGTTTATTCGTCCAGTCTTAGATTGAAGCAAACGTTCCATGAGGACGGATCCTCTTCAGTTCTGGAGAGGAGGACAGAAAGTGTTTCTGGAACAAAAGGTCAGGAGTCTTCCTCAATATATGTCCCATATAAGTCATCTGTCCTCTTACCAAGTAAAGGGGAAAGTCATACACAAATGTATTACCGCAGTCAGATTTAATGCTTCACATTTAGATGAGTTAATCTTAAAATGACTCAAATCTCCAAACTGCTTAATAATATAGAGAATATTTGGTAAGGTGATTCCTGGATTTGTCACATATAATAACAAGGCATCTACAAAACTAGCCAGATTATATTGGCGCTTATATATTGTATATAGAGATAGGGGTCACCACTGTAGTGGATAGGCCCTTGCAGCTGGATTTGACAATAATGTAAGAAGCACCTGTTTTGCATATGCTTGTTCAGGGTCTATGGCTAAATGTTTTAGAGGCAAAGGATCAGCCAGGCAACTTGTAATGCCTAAAAGAAAATAAATATGGCAGCCTCCTTATTCCTCTCACTTCAGGTGTCTTTTATAGGGCTCGATTCAGTAAACGGTGCTAACCCAGTTAGCACGCCTAAAGGCTTTGGGCGTGCTAACTAGGGTGCTAAGTAGTTAGCACATACAAACTACTTAGCACCGTAGTTAGCACATGCAAACTTAGCACCGTAGTTAGCACATGCAAACTACTTAGCACCATAGTTAGGACATGCAAACTACTACTTAGCACCGTGCTAACTAGGGTGCTAAGCTCCATGGTTAGATACCCCTGGTCTTGCTAATTATGATCTTGTAAAAGATAGAATATTTGGAAATTTAAATTCAATCTGAGCTCAATATATTATGTGACGATCATTATATTATTGTTAACAATACCTCTCATCTTCCACAGTGATGATTGATGCTGAAGCTACTGTTGGAAAAGTTAGGAGGCGCACTGCTACACTGCATAATCTGTCATATGTTCCTTTTCTTTGTTGAATAAACACTGATTTAAAAAAAAATAGGGTGCTAAGTAGTTTACATGTGCTAACTACGGTGCTAAGTAGTTTACATGTGCTAACTACGGTGCTGAGTAGTTTACATGTGCGAACTACGGTGCTAAGTAGTTTGCATGTGCTAACTACTTAGCATGTGCAAAGCATGTTAGCACATGCAAAGTGGCTTTTCACTGGCGTGCTAACACTTAGCACCCTTTTCTGAATCAAGCCCTTAGTATTGTATGAACTGGTATAAGTAGTTTAACGTAAACCTGAACTGAGTAAACCGATTTAAAGTAGACACAGGATGTACCTTCAAATGAATATTACATACTCACGGCGCTGTCGGTTCCTCTCAGAATTTTCTTCTAACAATGATTCCTTCCAGTTCTGACAAGACCTAGTCAGACTTATCTCTCAGGAAGCTTGAAGCCTTTTGGCCTTTTTTCACTTTATCAGTGGCTGTCAGTTATAATTGAAAGGACAACTGATGTGCAAGGTAATGTACATGATTCCCTATGGATCAAGTATAGACCTGGAAGCTGTTACATTGTCATCGCCATTTTTAAAATGGAGTACAGAGAATTCCATTGATCACAGTCAACAAACAGGATGCGAGAGAGGAGAAAGAGATTGACAAGCAGACTACACCAGAGGTAAGTATGATGTGTGTGTGTATTATTTTTAAGTTCAGGTTTACTTTTAAAACACTTTAAAGCACATTGGAAACAAAAAAAACAAAACAAAACATTGTTTATTCTATATGTCCAAATCTAGATTTGTCAGAAAGTAAATCATCCACATTTCACCATGTTTAACACAGGACTCAACTTACAAACAATCTCCCAGACTGGAACCTGTCTGTAAGTAGGGGATGGCCTGTACTGGAAAGTGAGCACTGAAGACAATTCCAGGAAAGTCCATCCAAGCTTCCTCTGATGGAGATGAGCGAGCAGATTTCTTATTCTTGATCTCATGGTGAATTGGTCCTTCCTCACTGGGCATGAGTTTCTGCTATAATGGCGACATTTACATTGATATTCGCCTTCACACATTTCTGCAAATTCACTGGCAATTTTCAGGCCGGAAATGTACTGAAGAAAAGTGGTTTAGTGGTTAATATCAAATCCCCCCTACATGGTAGAATCACCAGACTTGCTCCCCCTCTCCCAGAGCCCCCCATATCAAGGATTATGATAGTGGTATATTATTATTATTTATTGTATTTATAAAGCACCAACATATTATGCAGTGCTGCACAATAGATAAATGGGTTAACATACAAGGTAGGACATACATGAAACTCAAAACAAAACAAGATCATGCAAATGATTTGATAACAGTACAGTGTCAGGTCAAGATAGAGACTGTTCTAGTCCACAAGAGGGGTAGTTGTGAGTAAGATTGCATAATCAAGCTGGAAACACTAGGGAGGAGGGCCCTGCCAGAGGCTTACAATCTAAAGGGTGGGGGTAGAGACAATAGGTGCATATGTTGAGAGGGTGTCTAACAGAACGTTATTTTAGTGCTGGTGTAGGGGAGTATGCGAGCATAAAAAGGTGAGTCTTGAGAGCTTGTTTAAAGGTTTTAAAGGTGGGTGCGAGTCTGATGGCTGGTGGGAGTGAGTTCCAGAGAGTGAGGGCAGCCCTAGTGAAGTCCTGCAATTGTGCATGGAACTGAGATATGCGTGGTGAGACTAGATGCAGGTCATTGGAGGATCGGAGGGGATGGGTTGGTATGTGCCTGTGGACCGGATCAGAGATGTAGGTCAGGCAGGTCTTGTGCACCGATTTGTAGGCCAAGCACAGGGTTTAGAAATATAAAATTGTGGCATAGTGGCATAGTTGTGGCATAGTGGTATAGTGCAGGCTGCGGAGCCCCACATGGTCCATGTTTTTTCTATACCAGTCTGCATGGGTGGGAAGGGCTTAAAGAGGCTTCGGAAGAGGGTTCCCACATCATTTTTTATTTTTATTTTACTATTATCAATGCAAAAAAATACATTTGTCAGAAATTCTTATACAGCAGTATTGCAGTATTGCAGCTATACCGCCACCCCTGGCCAAAGCATTGCCACGTCCCCCGGGAATCCAGGTTGTCATTACACACTGCGTACTGCCCACCAGGAAACCCCCGCAGGAAATTCACTGCTCTTTCTTCTGATAAATGTAAGTTTTCACTATAGATAGATAGATAGATAGATAGATAGATAGATAGATAGATAGATAGATAGATAGATAGATAGATACTTTATTCCTATTGTAACTTAAAAATCAATATACTAAAAAACTACAAGATCTTTTAAACAGATTTGTTTCCTGTCTTCCCACTCATCTCAATAACTTTGCAAACATGGCGATTCTAACATGTTATATAGCTTTGCCACTAAACTCAGCAGAATTTAAAGTAAATTATTAAGAATGCACACCATTATTGCAGCAAGCAAAAAAAAAAAAAAAAGGCTCAATTCATTGCGAGATTAAGCATACAAAATTGTTTACTCATCCCTATACTAGACGTCCAAACAAAATATAACATGACCGTAAAAAATAGTTATATATATTTATCATAATTCTAAAAAAAGAGCATAGTGATACAGTAATAATATTATAATATGGATGAGAGCAGGTGATTTTACATGCAGAGGCTGCAGTTAACCTATTCACCACAAGATGGTGATCTCACCTCCGAAGTGGAACGCACACATAAGAAGTGGAATGGAACACAGACAGGAAGTGATGTAACTCAGCAGGACGAGACGTTACAGGAAGTGGAGAGGAGACATTATTAGACAGGTAATCTGGTGATTTCGGTAAAAAAAAATGAATCACAATTATATTCAATTGTTACAACATGATTGCAAGCAACAAACCTGATATTGGGATTAAAGAAAACGTACAGTTCTTCAATCACTGACACAATGTATAATTCATGTCGTTAAACCATAATAAATAATTGCAACATGCCCCAATTGCACTGGATATTATAGAGAGAAATCACTCAGGGAAACAGCATCCCTGAGAGGTGAGTATTGGCAGGAGCATGCAAAAAAAAAAAACCATAAAGAGTGATAAAGCAAACAAATATTTATGTCAGAAAACCAATAGCACAACATGGTCTGCATGCAGGCGCAAGCACTGGTAAAAAGAACACTCTTTAAATGCTAAAACTCCACTAAACCAGTATAAGTGCTGCAAACTACAATTTATTGACAATTTAATAAATATCCATCTGTTAATTATTAAAAAAAGCGTCCTGTACATTGAAGGGCCACTATATGTATCTATAGCACGTTAGATTTAGATCACTGTAATGTGGACATCAACACCCAAATGACAGATTTCTAAGGCATATGATTCACTCTCATTAGTACCATACATTATAGATCTGTCTAATTGAATAGTCGATACAGATCAAAAACCCAACACCCAAATGACACATCAACACCCAAATGACAGATTTCTAAGGCATATGATTCACTCTCATTAGTACCATACATTATAGATCTGTGTAATTGAATAGTCGGTACAGATCAAAAACCATGAGGCAATCCAGTCACGTAATACCCTGTGTACTCACATGGAGACTATAAGGCTGTGTTCACATTATAAATCGCCAGCGCTTTTGCAAGTGCTGAGCAACTTTTTGCGATTTTTTTTAAATCGCCTTTCCCTGCACTGTATAAAGCGGTTCTTTAAGCACTTTTGCAGAGGGAATTTTTTTTTCACTTCATGATGTTTGCCAGGAAGTGAACTCTTGTACCTGGAAATTAATAAATACAATGTTTTATTCATAAAAGCGCTTGGGAAATCGCTATAAAAACTGCTTTTCAAGCGCTTTGCGATTTCCCTATACCTTTCATTATAAGCAAATCGCCCAGAAAATGGTACAGGCAGCACTTTGGGGAGCAGATCGAAATCAAACCGCTCATGTGAATACTTTCATTAGGAGTAATTGCACAAGTGCTTTTAGGGCAATTTCTGAAATCGCCAGCGCTTAAAAAAACAAACACGAAAGCGCTCTAGGTGTGAACAAGCCCTGACAGAGGAATATATAATCATAAATAAATTGTATGGTGTGTAGGTTCTCCCAAATAATAAAGTGACAAAGGTCCACTTGGACTTGGATTGTGATCCACTATTGACATGTGAAGTAATCGCTCACCAGATCTCAAGGCTGACCAACAACAGACCAGTAATCAGTGCTTAAAACACGACCTCAGCTCATTGTCCTGACAGATCCTCGGAAAATCCAAAAACAAGAATCGCTTATGTTGCACCATTAGTGACTGCAGTTGTTACCTCTCCTTATAACACCGTGTACATACACTACTTTTCACCACTTGTGATCCCAATCACCAATATACAAATGAAATGCCTTCCAGATAAACTGGCTCACTGACCACAGACCAGCAATAGAGCATTCGCTGCAGATCAGATGTCTCTCCTCTGTCTTCTCACAAGAACCAGTTCTCAATCACTAGGCTCAAACACACCCTTACACACTCTTTAGGACGGAGTGTGCAGGACACTGGCAGCCACCCATGGACTTTGATTTTACATGCGCATATGATCTTATTGAGTGTGAGTGAACTTTTATAACTTTTTTATATTGAATAAATGGAGTTATGCTATTTAAGGATGTGTTTGAGCCTAGTGATTGAGAACTGTTTCCTGTGAGAAGACAGAGAAGAGACATCTGATCAGCAGTGAATGCTCTATTGCTGCTCTGTGGTCGGTCAGCCAGTTTATCTGGTGAGCAGTTCATTTGTATATTGGTGATTGGGATCACAAGTGGTGTATAGTAGAGCATGTGCGTGGTCTTATAAGGAGAGGTAACAACTGGAGTCACTAATACTACACCATAAGCCATTCTTGTTTTGGGATTTTCCGAGGATCTGTCAGGACAAGGAGCTGAGATCGTGAGATCAGTGGATGTTTTACGTCTGTTATTGGTCAGCCTTGAGATCTGGTGAGCGATTACTTCACATGTCAATAGTGGATCACAATCCAAGTCGCTCTGTGTGGCGGAGGACTTTTGATAATTATTGGAACTTTGTCTGTCACTTTATTATGTGGGAGCGCCTACACACCATACAAATTAATTAAAATTCAACTGGGAGAACTCTAGCTAACCCAAAAGGTTTCTGATTGTGTAACATTAGGAAGCAGCGCAATTATACTGAATACATAGAATATATAATAATAGATTAACTATTCTTAAAGCAGATCGATACTTGTACATCATATTAATACCATACACAATAGATCTGTCTATATTGAGATTCGGTACAAATCAAACACCATAAAGTAATCCCATTCAGTAATAGCCCATAATATAGCACTTAGGGATTATAACAACTCACAGAGGATAATTTGACCAACTAATATAATCATAAATTAGAATCTGGACGATAACACCTAATAGGCTACACACTTGCTGCTACTTTTGTTCTTGCAGGCTGCCCGCGGCTCTTATAAAATGTCCATTCTTGGCCCCAACATAAAGAGACCCAGCTTAATCATAGACATCATAGCACTCTAGGGGCTTGATTCACTAACCGGCACTAAGTGTTAGCACCGGAGTGAAAAGCCACTTAGTGTGCCTTATTAGAGTTAAAGTGAACCAGAGACGAAGCACCCTCATGTATTTTACCATAGAAATCAGTGGGAACATTAGAGAAAACATTTATCCTGCTCTGTTTCATCCTCACTGCTAAAAGTGTCTGTTATCTAGCTGAGATAAGAATCCTGGACTGAGTATTAAGTCTGGCTTTGCTATAATGACTCAGCTATAATGATTCCTGAGCAGAACCAGCAGGGGGCAGGCTTGGACTTGAAAAGACACCAAAGAACACAGTCTCAGCTATAGCAAAGCTAGACCGACTGCTCAGTCGGGGATTCTTATCAGAGGTGATAACAGAGAACAATGAAACAAAGAGCAGATTAGGTGTTTACTGTCATGTTCACACTGATTTATAAGGTAAAATACATGAGGGTGCTTCATCTCTGGTTCTCTTTAAGGGGCCTTATCAGAGTAATGCTGGGAATACACGGTTCGTTTTTGCCTTCGTTTAAACCTTCGATTCGTTCGGTAAACGAATCGAGTGTTGAAAACGTATGTGAAAATAGTCATAATCTCATTATAGTTTCGATTAATAGACCCCAAAAACGAACGACTAGTGATCGAACCTGTTTGATATTATCTCTCTTTATCCATCTAATCGAGCCATTGGTAGGCTTGATGGCTGTTCAGATCGATTATATATTCGTTTATGCCGTCGATTCGTAGTCCGTCCCTGTACCATTTTGCATAAATGTGGGTGTTGTTGTGGGCCGGCAATCCGATCGTAATGCAAGCGTGCGTCACACGTGACGTCACTTCCAGTTCCTGTGAAAGCCCAGCTCGAGGACGAAGGCGGAGAGGAGGCAAAATGGCGTCTGAGGAGGGGGACATGGAGCATCCGTTGCCATCCGTGCAGCACACACCAGATATGGTCTCTCCTGCAGCCGCTGGAGACCCTGCCAGTGCACCTGGCCTCTGTCTGCATGTGACAAGTCCTCCGACCGAACCAACAGTGGCAGCAACGAACGGAGGTGCTGCTGCTGAAATTCCAGAAAAAGCAGGAAATCTTCCAGCACACACTGTGCCTGAACCATCCCTTCGAGCTGGTAGAACGGCATCAGCAGCGGGGCAAGCACCACCAACAGTTGAAAGGCACACAAAGGTACGTCCCTCCAAGAAGAAAGCAAAGCATGTTGAAGTGGAGGATAGTGATGTACTCTCGGTGTGCTCTGAAGATGTCCGCGCACAGCGGCGCAAGTCGAGACGTCATCCTCAAGACAATGACACCAGCGACTCTACAGATGAGTGGTCCTCATGTCGGCGGGCAGATGCCATGCCCAAGGAGCAGGTGTTGGTGTTGGTGAAAAGGTTTGACATGGAGGACTATGATTGCCTGTACACTCAGGTTGCCCACCCAAATAGCCATAAAAATCTCATCATAAAACTAGTACAACAGGAGTTGTATGCAAAGTTTGGTGTGCACAAGAGCAAAGAAGCGTTGCAAAAACGCTGGTTTGATTTGAAAAGAGAGAAGGAGCGCCTGAAGGAAATTCGCAAGGAAATAAAGAAAGGTGCGTTCAATCATTCAGTGACCAATAATAATGCTTGTTGTGACAAAAGTATATTGCTGTTTTTTATCTTTCAGCACCAAATTCTTAATTTTCTGTTTACCCACTTCATTGTAGGGAAACAACGGGTAGAGACACGTGTGAGGGTATCATCTACACAGGACGAAGTCTCTGTTGTGCATACAAGTGGAGGTGAGAATCTGTATGTTGTGGTTTGTTGGACAATCCCTGTTCTATATATGCATGTGCCCTGTACCCGCATGTGCAGCCTGTGCCCGCATGTGCAGCCTCTGCCCGCATGTCCAGCCTCTGCCCGCATGTGCAGCCTCTGCCCGCATGTCCAGCCTCTGCCCGCATGTCCAGCCTCTGCCCGCATGTCCAGCCTCTGCCCGCATTTCCAGCCTCTGTCCGCATGTGCAGCCTCTGTCCGCATGTGCAGCCTCTGTCCGCATGTCCAGCCTCTGCCCGCATGTGCAGCCTCTGCCCGCATGTGCAGCCTCTGCCCGCATGTGCAGCCTCTGCCCGCATGTCCAGCCTCTGCCCGCATGTCCAGCCTCTGCCCGCATGTGCAGCCTCTGCCCGCATGTGCAGCCTCTGTCCGCATGTGCAGCCTCTGCCCGCATGTCCAGCCTCTGCCCGCATGTCCAGCCTCTGCCCCGCATGTGCAGCCTCTGCCCGCATGTCCAGCCTCTGCCCGCATGTCCAGCCTCTGCCCGCATGTGCAGCCTCTGCCCGCATGTCCAGCCTCTGCCCGCATGTGCAGCCTCTGCCCGCATGTCCAGCCTCTGCCCGCATGTCCAGCCTCTGCCCGCATGTGCAGCCTCTGCCCGCATGTGCAGCCTCTGCCCGCATGTGCAACCTGTATGTACACACCTTGTATTTTGTAGTAAAGTTTATACTCTGTCTTACCACACCACCAGCTACCAAAAGCAAGGAGGTTCCAGTGTCCAAGCGTAAGCGGCAGGATGTTGATAAAGTGGGCATCGGAATGCATTCCTCGACTAAAATGCAATTGGATGGTAAGTAATCCAATGTCACACAACTTGCACCTACGGCTACACCTACAACCACCTTCACCCTACCCAACAGCTACTGCGAAAACACAATACCCACACAGCTCAGTCCACAACAATGGGAACCTGCACGACAACTCCTTTCACGGCCCCCTATCCACACCAATGGGCCTTACGAGAATACCACACATCTGGCCCCCACACGTCTTTCACACAACTACCTACCTCCACATTCGGCCAGTTACAAGCTGACAAGTACTTCTTATGCAAACTTTGTGCAAGCGGTTTCTTTGTTTCCCCCACAGATGTAGCACACAAGGGCAACCGTGTTGGAAGACATCAGAGGAAAGAAATGGATAAAGTGGTGAAGAGTGTGCAAGCAGATATTGCAGAAATGTCTACCGTATTCCGCAAATTTATGAAACAGCTGTCAGCCGATCTAGAGAGAATCCTGGAACTAATAAGTGAAACGACAGGATCGTAGGGCTTAAACTGTTTGGGTGACTGACGTTTACTCACCGTGTTCGCATGCAAGTTTGCACTACGTTGTATTGTATATTATATATCGCAATTTTTTTGTTTTATTTTTATATAGGTTGACATTTTTTATATACGCTGCGGCCCCAACTACTTCCATTCATGGAGGTAGTGATGACGGGAGTGTCGCAAGCCAGCCCTTGCAGCCATGCGCACATGACAGAGTAAAGTTTACAGTAGTTAGTTTTGTATCGTATTGTATACAAAGTTATTTTTATGTAAAAGTGTACATTTTCTATATAGGATGCGGCCCCCAACTACTTCCATTCATGGAGGTAGTGATGACGGGAGTGTCGCAAGCCAGCCCTTGCAGCCATGCGCACATGACAGAGTAAAGTTTACAGTAGTTAGTTTTGTATAGTATTGTATACAAAGTTATTTTTATGTAAAAGTGTACATTTTCTATATAAGATGCGGCCCCCAACTACTTCCATTCATGGAGGTTGTGATAGCGGGAGTGTCGCAAGCCAGCCCTTGCAGCCATGCGCACATGACAGAGTAAACTGTACAGTAGTTACTTTTGTATAGTATTGTATACAAAGTTATTTTTATGTATATGTGTACACACACACACACACACAGGACACACAAATATACACACACACACACAAACTGGACACACACACACACACACAAACTGGACACACACACACACACACACACACAGGACACACACACACACACACACAGGACACACACATTTTGGAGGCACAACATGTGTGGTCCTACTGTTTGTGTTTAATAAAAAAATATAGGCTTTCATGAAGGTTTGTTTTGTTGAAATACTTCCTGTCTGTGCACGTTACACAGGGCCCCGAAGAGGTGCTGCCGCCAAGCACAGGGCCCCAACACTGGCCCAAGGTGGCCGCTACACATGTAGTGGGTGCTGCAGCAGAGTGCAAGGTTTTTGGCAAAGCTTCAAACCTTGCACTGTCCTGCCAAGCACAGGGCCCCAACACTGGCCCAAGGTGGCCGCTACACATGTAGTGGGTGCTGCAGCAGAGTGCAAGGTTTTTGGCAAAGCTTCAAACCTTGCACTGTCCTGCCAAGCACAGGGCCCCAACACTGGCCCAAGGTGGCCGCTACACATGTAGTGGGTGCTGCAGCAGAGTGCAAGGTTTTTGGCAAAGCTTCAAACCTTGCACTGTCCTGCCAAGCACAGGGCCCCAACACTGGCCCAAGGTGGCCGCTACACTTGTAGTGGGTGCTGCAGCAGAGTGCAAGGTTTTTGGCAAAGCTTCAAACCTTGCACTGTCCTGCCAAGCACAGGGCCCCAACACTGGCCCAAGGTGGCCGCTACACATGTAGTGGGTGCTGCAGCAGAGTGCAAGGTTTTTGGCAAAGCTTCAAACCTTGCACTGTCCTGCCAAGCACAGGGCCCCAACACTGACACTGGCCCAAGGTGGCCGCTACACATGTAGTGGGTGCTGCAGCAGAGTGCAAGGTTTTTGGCAAAGCTTCAAACCTTGCACTGTCCTGCCAAGCACAGGGCCCCAACACTGACACTGGCCCAAGGTGGCCGCTACACATGTAGTGGGTGCTGCAGCAGAGTGCAAGGTTTTTGGCAAAGCTTCAAACCTTGCACTGTCCTGCCAAGCACAGGGCCCCAACACTGGCCCAAGGTGGCCGCTACACATGTAGTGGGTGCTGCAGCAGAGTGCAAGGTTTTTGGCAAAGCTTCAAACCTTGCACTGTCCTGCCAAGCACAGGGCCCCAACACTGGCCCAAGGTGGCCGCTACACTTGTAGTGGGTGCTGCAGCAGAGTGCAAGGTTTTTGGCAAAGCTTCAAACCTTGCACTGTCCTGCCAAGCACAGGGCCCCAACACTGGCCCAAGGTGGCCGCTACACATGTAGTGGGTGCTGCAGCAGAGTGCAAGGTTTTTGGCAAAGCTTCAAACCTTGCACTGTCCTGCCAAGCACAGGGCCCCAACACTGACACTGGCCCAAGGTGGCCGCTACACATGTAGTGGGTGCTGCAGCAGAGTGCAAGGTTTTTGGCAAAGCTTCAAACCTTGCACTGTCCTGCCAAGCACAGGGCCCCAACACTGGCCCAAGGTGGCCGCTACACATGTAGTGGGTGCTGCAGCAGAGTGCAAGGTTTTTGGCAAAGCTTCAAACCTTGCACTGTCCTGCCAAGCACAGGGCCCCAACACTGGCCCAAGGTGGCCGCTACACATGTAGTGGGTGCTGCAGCAGAGTGCAAGGTTTTTGGCAAAGCTTCAAACCTTGCACTGTCCTGCCAAGCACAGGGCCCCAACACTGGCCCAAGGTGGCCGCTACACATGTAGTGGGTGCTGCAGCAGAGTGCAAGGTTTTTGGCAAAGCTTCAAACCTTGCACTGTCCTGCCAAGCACAGGGCCCCAACACTGGCCCAGGGTGGCCGCTACACATCTAGTGGGTGCTGCAGCAGAGTGCAAGGTTTTTGGCAAAGCTTCAAACCTTGCACTGTCCTGCCAAGCACAGGGCCCCAACACTGACACTGGCCCAAGGTGGCCGCTACACATGTAGTGGGTGCTGCAGCAGAGTGCAAGGTTTTTGGCAAAGCTTCAAACCTTGCACTGTCCTGCCAAGCACAGGGCCCCAACACTGGCCCAAGGTGGCCGCTACACATGTAGTGGGTGCTGCAGCAGAGTGCAAGGTTTTTGGCAAAGCTTCAAACCTTGCACTGTCCTGCCAAGCACAGGGCCCCAACACTGGCCCAAGGTGGCCGCTACACTTGTAGTGGGTGCTGCAGCAGAGTGCAAGGTTTTTGGCAAAGCTTCAAACCTTGCACTGTCCTGCCAAGCACAGGGCCCCAACACTGGCCCAAGGTGGCCGCTACACATGTAGTGGGTGCTGCAGCAGAGTGCAAGGTTTTTGGCAAAGCTTCAAACCTTGCACTGTCCTGCCAAGCACAGGGCCCCAACACTGGCCCAAGGTGGCCGCTACACTTGTAGTGGGTGCTGCAGCAGAGTGCAAGGTTTTTGGCAAAGCTTCAAACCTTGCACTGTCCTGCCAAGCACAGGGCCCCAACACTGGCCCAAGGTGGCCGCTACACATGTAGTGGGTGCTGCAGCAGAGTGCAAGGTTTTTGGCAAAGCTTCAAACCTTGCACTGTCCTGCCAAGCACAGGGCCCCAACACTGACACTGGCCCAAGGTGGCCGCTACACATGTAGTGGGTGCTGCAGCAGAGTGCAAGGTTTTTGGCAAAGCTTCAAACCTTGCACTGTCCTGCCAAGCACAGGGCCCCAACACTGACACTGGCCCAAGGTGGCCGCTACACATGTAGTGGGTGCTGCAGCAGAGTGCAAGGTTTTTGGCAAAGCTTCAAACCTTGCACTGTCCTGCCAAGCACAGGGCCCCAACACTGGCCCAAGGTGGCCGCTACACATGTAGTGGGTGCTGCAGCAGAGTGCAAGGTTTTTGGCAAAGCTTCAAACCTTGCACTGTCCTGCCAAGCACAGGGCCCCAACACTGGCCCAGGGTGGCCGCTACACATCTAGTGGGTGCTGCAGCAGAGTGCAAGGTTTTTGGCAAAGCTTCAAACCTTGCACTGTGCTGCCAAGCACAGGTACACATGTACTGGGAAATTGAGGGATGAACATAAAAACATAACTTTTTATTGAATCAAACAGACAAGACAGAAAACGATAAGCACATCATCTACAGAGCGTAGTAAAGCACAAGGCAAAAACCATGAAAACCAAAAAAAAAGAAATGCGAAACCATCTACAGTGATTGCAACATGTAGTCCAAGGGTGGCGTACTGTAATGAGCTGGCGGCATATACATGGCACGATTGTCAGAACCTTGGGAGGCACTGTAGCGCATGTTTGGTGTGGCGGATGTTGATGCAGGTGGAGTATCACCGATTGGCTCACGGTACATCATGGCAGAGTCAGAGTTGTTTCGGAACTGTGGTTGGCAGTGGTGATTCCGTGTGCTCTGACACCGTGAGCAATTTGCAAAATACAGTTCAGAGGGAGGTCCAGCCACCAACATACCATGCAACCCCTTGTACACTGTTTCGGCCATTAACATCTCGGCCACTGTGCGTTGCTCTGGAGTCATTTTGGCCAGTTGTGCACTGAGATGAACAACAAACGGATCCACCGGCGCAACAGGTCTTGGCATTACCGCACTCGCCATCTCAATCAGTCTTTTCTCTACAGCATCGGGGGAAGCACACCGTTTCCGCTTTCCTCTCTGCATGGGTGTACTGTTGCGTGGTCTGGCTTCCTGTGTGTGTGCCCTCGGGGGTGATAACGTGACATGGGGGAAACGTTGGCTGTTGTCCTGCAACATGGAGAACAAAGAAGGTAAACCAAATATAATCACACAATAAAGGAACATGATACTGTTCATTGAATAGACCACAAAAACAACAGACGCTGAAGTTCGCAAACAATAGGAACAGTCGGACCCCAATTATACATCAAAGCCACACAGTGGGTCATACATTGTATGTATTGTATTGAATTGTGCACTGCGTCATACAAATTCACAAAGTCCTTTGTGCAAAAACAATGTGTTTGTGGTGCTATACTTGGAAAGAACAATAGACATACATTCTACATATGCAAATATGCACAATTCAAAGCTTTTTCACAGACTGCAATTAATTACTGTTCTGTTGGCTGTCTATTGTTCTCCCCTCGTGTACCCAAGAAAGTTATTAGCACTTCATAGTTCATGAATGTGTGAATGGCTGCCGCAGGAGACACTCATGTAAATGAATGCAATGTCATCCAGCCGCGGAGGCCATCCACACAAGAATGAAAGTGACACGCTGCGTGTCGCCAGCACGATGTGTACCCAAGGGGATGTCTGTCACGGCCGCTCCCCCGTCTCTGGGACATCATCGCTTCCCGTCTGCGTCCCTTCCGTCACGGGGATTGGATGGAAGGGACACAGGCGTGGAGCGTCGTGGGGGGGCAGACATGTGGAGGTTCTCTAAACCACCTGGGGTTCTCTTGAACATTGGAGGCGCAAAAGCCTGCGAAAACGTTTAACTGCTGCAGAGCGGGCGGTTTCGTTTCTGCAAAACGCCTCCCACTGTGGTGTGCATTAGCCCATTGAAATACATTGGGCAAACGGATGTGAAATACATTGCGCAAGCAGATATGAAAACGCAAACGTTGTGCCGAAACCCATACAATGCGTTTAGTGTGAAAGGTGGCATAGGAAAAATTTGGACTACGACTTACCATGGCTTCGTCCACATCTGCGCATGAATCCTCTGTACCTTCTAACACACGGCCTGACGATGTTGTTGTTGTTTCGTCATCCGTTACCTCTCGCTGGGTATTCTCTGGCCACTCATCATCTGAGGGGTAGGACTGAAGGTTGCCACTTGAGGGACGCATAATCTCCTGGTCCCTGACAAAGGAAAGTATGTCGTAGTACCATAGACGGTCGGGGTCATCTTCAGCGCCAGCACCAGATTTGTTCCTGGCTTCAATTTTTTTAGTTTCCTTAGAAAAAACTGACCGAATGTTAGCGATTTTGCTACGGACAGTCGCAACTGTAGCAGTGGGGTGAATTGTTTGCAGGAACTCCGCAAGTTTCTGCAGCTGAGCTTCCTTCATGTGTTTGTTGTGGTAGTCCTTGCTCTTTACTTTCCACACTGCTGTACAGGTGCGATACACTTCTATGAATTCAGCTAACTGCGTGCGGTTCAATGGGAATTCGTGGTTTTTCCTTGGCGCCATCTGTAACAAGAATAGGAAACATGCATTATGAACAGTACTCCATGTCTGGCCAAATGTATTCACCGAATAAGTGAGCTCATGCTGGGGGCCTGGAGGTCCCCTGTGATCGCCGTCGATTTACTATTACAGCGCTGCATTTTGCATTGGGGAGTGAACAGCTGATTGGCTGGCGGGGGGGAGGGAGCAGGGGAGAGGGTATTAACATAAAAAAGGGGTAAATATAACAATATAAATAATCAGAAAAGGGGGAGGGTAGCACAGGTATGCAGTGTTGTAGGGCCATTTAGCTTGGCCTTAAAGCTGCAGTGGCCAACTACACTTAAAATAGCCTAGTTGCAGGGGGAAAAACATACAGAACAGTTCTACTTACCCCAATGTTGAACTCACGAAGGGACGTACGATGGGCTAAACGTGTACACCTTCCAAAGAAGAACTCCACATCCGAGTGTGCAAACCGATGGTATGACCGAGCGGATAGCCAGCATATTTATAACCAGGCGGACAAACGAGGGGACTTCCGGTCAACTAACTACTTCCTGTTCAGAGTTCAGGAGACGACGCATGCGAAACGTGCAATGGCGCTTCTAGGACAATAATGGTGTGGTCGGCACTGCACAAAATGATTGTAAACCCATACGTAATTACGTTCGTATTAACGTGTTCATTTGAGAAGTGGGCAAAGATCAGTCCATGCATATGCATACCCACTTTTGTGGTTTAGAATGATGGCCACTTATAAGCCACATGTGCATGGTCTGTGCCCAGGTATGGCGGTCCTCTCTGAACAGGAAGTAGTTAGTTGACCGGAAGTCCCCTCGTTTGTCCGCCTGGTTATAAATATGCTGGCTATCCGCTCGGTCATACCATCGGTTTGCACACTCGGATGTGGAGTTCTTCTTTGGAAGGTGTACACGTTTAGCCCATCGTACGTCCCTTCGTGAGTTCAACATTGGGGTAAGTAGAACTGTTCTGTATGTTTTTCCCCCTGCAACTAGGCTATTTTAAGTGTAGTTGGCCACTGCAGCTTTAAGGCCAAGCTAAATGGCCCTACAACACTGCATACCTGTGCTACCCTCCCCCTTTTCTGATTATTTATATTGTTATATTTACCCCTTTTTTATGTTAATACCCTCTCCCCTGCTCCCTCCCCCCCGCCAGCCAATCAGCTGTTCACTCCCCAATGCAAAATGCAGCGCTGTAATAGTAAATCGACGGCGATCACAGGGGACCTCCAGGCCCCCAGCATGAGCTCACTTATTCGGTGAATACATTTGGCCAGACATGGAGTACTGTTCATAATGCATGTTTCCTATTCTTGTTACAGATGGCGCCAAGGAAAAACCACGAATTCCCATTGAACCGCACGCAGTTAGCTGAATTCATAGAAGTGTATCGCACCTGTACAGCAGTGTGGAAAGTAAAGAGCAAGGACTACCACAACAAACACATGAAGGAAGCTCAGCTGCAGAAACTTGCGGAGTTCCTGCAAACAATTCACCCCACTGCTACAGTTGCGACTGTCCGTAGCAAAATCGCTAACATTCGGTCAGTTTTTTCTAAGGAAACTAAAAAAATTGAAGCCAGGAACAAATCTGGTGCTGGCGCTGAAGATGACCCCGACCGTCTATGGTACTACGACATACTTTCCTTTGTCAGGGACCAGGAGATTATGCGTCCCTCAAGTGGCAACCTTCAGTCCTACCCCTCAGATGATGAGTGGCCAGAGAATACCCAGCGAGAGGTAACGGATGACGAAACAACAACAACATCGTCAGGCCGTGTGTTAGAAGGTACAGAGGATTCATGCGCAGATGTGGACGAAGCCATGGTAAGTCGTAGTCCAAATTTTTCCTATGCCACCTTTCACACTAAACGCATTGTATGGGTTTCGGCACAACGTTTGCGTTTTCATATCTGCTTGCGCAATGTATTTCACATCCGTTTGCCCAATGTATTTCAATGGGCTAATGCACACCACAGTGGGAGGCGTTTTGCAGAAACGAAACCGCCCGCTCTGCAGCAGTTAAACGTTTTCGCAGGCTTTTGCGCCTCCAATGTTCAAGAGAACCCCAGGTGGTTTAGAGAACCTCCACATGTCTGCCCCCCCACGACGCTCCACGCCTGTGTCCCTTCCATCCAATCCCCGTGACGGAAGGGACGCAGACGGGAAGCGATGATGTCCCAGAGACGGGGGAGCGGCCGTGACAGACATCCCCTTGGGTACACATCGTGCTGGCGACACGCAGCGTGTCACTTTCATTCTTGTGTGGATGGCCGCCGCGGCTGGATGACATTGCATTCATTTACATGAGTGTCTCCTGCGGCAGCCATTCACACATTCATGAACTATGAAGTGCTAATAACTTTCTTGGGTACACGAGGGGAGAACAATAGACAGCCAACAGAACAGTAATTAATTGCAGTCTGTGAAAAAGCTTTGAATTGTGCATATTTGCATATGTAGAATGTATGTCTATTGTTCTTTCCAAGTATAGCACCACAAACACATTGTTTTTGCACAAAGGACTTTGTGAATTTGTATGACGCAGTGCACAATTCAATACAATACATACAATGTATGACCCACTGTGTGGCTTTGATGTATAATTGGGGTCCGACTGTTCCTATTGTTTGCGAACTTCAGCGTCTGTTGTTTTTGTGGTCTATTCAATGAACAGTATCATGTTCCTTTATTGTGTGATTATATTTGGTTTACCTTCTTTGTTCTCCATGTTGCAGGACAACAGCCAACGTTTCCCCCATGTCACGTTATCACCCCCGAGGGCACACACACAGGAAGCCAGACCACGCAACAGTACACCCATGCAGAGAGGAAAGCGGAAACGGTGTGCTTCCCCCGATGCTGTAGAGAAAAGACTGATTGAGATGGCGAGTGCGGTAATGCCAAGACCTGTTGCGCCGGTGGATCCGTTTGTTGTTCATCTCAGTGCACAACTGGCCAAAATGACTCCAGAGCAACGCACAGTGGCCGAGATGTTAATGGCCGAAACAGTGTACAAGGGGTTGCATGGTATGTTGGTGGCTGGACCTCCCTCTGAACTGTATTTTGCAAATTGCTCACGGTGTCAGAGCACACGGAATCACCACTGCCAACCACAGTTCCGAAACAACTCTGACTCTGCCATGATGTACCGTGAGCCAATCGGTGATACTCCACCTGCATCAACATCCGCCACACCAAACATGCGCTACAGTGCCTCCCAAGGTTCTGACAATCGTGCCATGTATATGCCGCCAGCTCATTACAGTACGCCACCCTTGGACTACATGTTGCAATCACTGTAGATGGTTTCGCATTTCTTTTTTTTTGGTTTTCATGGTTTTTGCCTTGTGCTTTACTACGCTCTGTAGATGATGTGCTTATCGTTTTCTGTCTTGTCTGTTTGATTCAATAAAAAGTTATGTTTTTATGTTCATCCCTCAATTTCCCAGTACATGTGTACCTGTGCTTGGCAGCACAGTGCAAGGTTTGAAGCTTTGCCAAAAACCTTGCACTCTGCTGCAGCACCCACTAGATGTGTAGCGGCCACCCTGGGCCAGTGTTGGGGCCCTGTGCTTGGCAGGACAGTGCAAGGTTTGAAGCTTTGCCAAAAACCTTGCACTCTGCTGCAGCACCCACTACATGTGTAGCGGCCACCTTGGGCCAGTGTTGGGGCCCTGTGCTTGGCAGGACAGTGCAAGGTTTGAAGCTTTGCCAAAAACCTTGCACTCTGCTGCAGCACCCACTACATGTGTAGCGGCCACCTTGGGCCAGTGTTGGGGCCCTGTGCTTGGCAGGACAGTGCAAGGTTTGAAGCTTTGCCAAAAACCTTGCACTCTGCTGCAGCACCCACTACATGTGTAGCGGCCACCTTGGGCCAGTGTTGGGGCCCTGTGCTTGGCAGGACAGTGCAAGGTTTGAAGCTTTGCCAAAAACCTTGCACTCTGCTGCAGCACCCACTACATGTGTAGCGGCCACCTTGGGCCAGTGTCAGTGTTGGGGCCCTGTGCTTGGCAGGACAGTGCAAGGTTTGAAGCTTTGCCAAAAACCTTGCACTCTGCTGCAGCACCCACTACATGTGTAGCGGCCACCTTGGGCCAGTGTTGGGGCCCTGTGCTTGGCAGGACAGTGCAAGGTTTGAAGCTTTGCCAAAAACCTTGCACTCTGCTGCAGCACCCACTACATGTGTAGCGGCCACCTTGGGCCAGTGTTGGGGCCCTGTGCTTGGCAGGACAGTGCAAGGTTTGAAGCTTTGCCAAAAACCTTGCACTCTGCTGCAGCACCCACTACATGTGTAGCGGCCACCTTGGGCCAGTGTTGGGGCCCTGTGCTTGGCAGGACAGTGCAAGGTTTGAAGCTTTGCCAAAAACCTTGCACTCTGCTGCAGCACCCACTACATGTGTAGCGGCCACCTTGGGCCAGTGTCAGTGTTGGGGCCCTGTGCTTGGCAGGACAGTGCAAGGTTTGAAGCTTTGCCAAAAACCTTGCACTCTGCTGCAGCACCCACTACATGTGTAGCGGCCACCTTGGGCCAGTGTTGGGGCCCTGTGCTTGGCAGGACAGTGCAAGGTTTGAAGCTTTGCCAAAAACCTTGCACACTGCTGCAGCACCCACTACATGTGTAGCGGCCACCTTGGGCCAGTGTTGGGGCCCTGTGCTTGGCAGGACAGTGCAAGGTTTGAAGCTTTGCCAAAAACCTTGCACTCTGCTGCAGCACCCACTACATGTGTAGCGGCCACCTTGGGCCAGTGTTGGGGCCCTGTGCTTGGCAGGACAGTGCAAGGTTTGAAGCTTTGCCAAAAACCTTGCACTCTGCTGCAGCACCCACTACATGTGTAGCGGCCACCTTGGGCCAGTGTCAGTGTTGGGGCCCTGTGCTTGGCAGGACAGTGCAAGGTTTGAAGCTTTGCCAAAAACCTTGCACTCTGCTGCAGCACCCACTACATGTGTAGCGGCCACCTTGGGCCAGTGTTGGGGCCCTGTGCTTGGCAGGACAGTGCAAGGTTTGAAGCTTTGCCAAAAACCTTGCACTCTGCTGCAGCACCCACTACATGTGTAGCGGCCACCTTGGGCCAGTGTCAGTGTTGGGGCCCTGTGCTTGGCAGGACAGTGCAAGGTTTGAAGCTTTGCCAAAAACCTTGCACTCTGCTGCAGCACCCACTACATGTGTAGCGGCCACCTTGGGCCAGTGTCAGTGTTGGGGCCCTGTGCTTGGCAGGACAGTGCAAGGTTTGAAGCTTTGCCAAAAACCTTGCACTCTGCTGCAGCACCCACTACATGTGTAGCGGCCACCTTGGGCCAGTGTTGGGGCCCTGTGCTTGGCAGGACAGTGCAAGGTTTGAAGCTTTGCCAAAAACCTTGCACTCTGCTGCAGCACCCACTACATGTGTAGCGGCCACCTTGGGCCAGTGTTGGGGCCCTGTGCTTGGCAGGACAGTGCAAGGTTTGAAGCTTTGCCAAAAACCTTGCACTCTGCTGCAGCACCCACTACATGTGTAGCGGCCACCTTGGGCCAGTGTTGGGGCCCTGTGCTTGGCGGCAGCACCTCTTCGGGGCCCTGTGTAACGTGCACAGACAGGAAGTATTTCAACAAAACAAACCTTCATGAAAGCCTATATTTTTTTTATTAAACACAAACAGTAGGACCACACATGTTGTGCCTCCAAAATGTGTGTGTCCTGTGTGTGTGTGTGTGTGTGTGTGTGTGTGTGTCCTGTGTGTGTGTGTGTGTGTGTGTGTCCAGTTTGTGTGTGTGTGTGTGTCCAGTTTGTGTGTGTGTGTGTATATTTGTGTGTCCTGTGTGTGTGTGTGTGTATGTACACATATACATAAAAATAACTTTGTATACAATACTATACAAAAGTAACTACTGTAAAGTTTACTCTGTCATGCGCGCATGGCTGCAAGGGCTGGCTTGCGACACTCCCGCTATCACAACCTCCATGAATGGAAGTAGTTGGGGCCGCAGCGTATATAAAAAATGTCAACCAAAGAGGGCCGCCATACCTGGGCACAGACCATGCACATGACGGGGAGACCTGGACCCAGGGAGGCACTGCTTGCGCTTGCCTCCCTGGGTCTGCACATGCACAGACGCATGTGCATGGTCTGTGCCCAGGTATAGCCGCCAAAGAGGGCCGCCATACCTGGCCACAGACCATGCACATGACGGGGAGACCTGGACCCAGGGAGGCACTGCTTGCGCTTGCCTCCCTGGGTCTGCACATGCACAGACGCATGTGCATGGTCTACCTGGGCTCAGACCATGCACATCCAGGTCTCCCTGGGTCCAGGCAGTCCATGCAGCATACAGGCAGAGACACACACAATTAACAACACAGCACACCAGAATACGACATTTTGCCACTTCTCCTCAGGGTGGTTCTCCATACAACATGGTGGACCACCGAGTCTGTATAATAAGTGCACTAATTAGTGGAGGAAGGGAACATTAAAGTAGAGATGTTGGAAACAGACACATGTTGGATACACGGTAGGTAACTGTTGTACATTTGATAGTCAATAAGAACATCAATTTCCTGTAGCAATCATTTTATCCTGCCAAGTCACTGCACCTGACCCAGTAAAGTAGTCCTTGTATTTGTCCCTGTTGGTTTTTGCCTCGTACGTGGGATTGTGTGAGGAACCGCTGTGCAACGGAACCATCCCCGGATGTGCCCTCCACTCCGCCGCCACAACACTTCCATTTTCAAAATCCTCCTGGTCTACCATTGTCGGTGGGCAATACCGTTGCACGTTTTTCTGCCGTAGGAAATTGTGCAGAGTGCACGCAGCTTTGACAATGACCTCCACTTTATCTGGGTCCACATTGATAGCCGTGAGGAAAACCCGAAAACGCTGTGCCAGGATCCCAAAAGCATTTTCCACAACACGTCTAGCACGCGATACCCTGTAGTTAAAGATCCTTTTCGGCTTGTCCAGTCCACGTTGAGGAAATGGCTTCACAAGATTCTCACCCAGAGCAAAAGCCTCGTCAGCCACGAACACAAAGTTTAAATGTTCCACTGTGTCATCATTGTTTGGCAGTTGCAGCTGTTTCTTCTTCAAGCGGCGGTTGAATTCAGTTGCCTCCATTACACCACCATCTGAGACACGGCCATTCTTCCCCACATCCACCATCATGAATTCATACCGTGCATTTACAAGCGCCATCAGAACCACACTGAAGAACCCTTTGTAATTGTAAAAGTACGAACCACTGTTGGGAGGTGGGTTGATACGCACATGTTTTCCATCCACTGCACCTCCACAATTAGGAAAATTCCAGATCATGTGGAAATCATGGGCCACTGCCTGCCACTCTGATGCATCTTGAGGAAACTAGAAATAAGGAGAAATACATGGTTAATCATCTGAAAGTACAATGTCGTAACAAAGGAGAAAAATCACTACAGAATAGGTTGCCAATGTAAACACTGTCATTTGCACAAGCGTTTCAGTTTGACGTTCAGTTTAAAAAGTAATCACTCGACAGCACACGCAAAACACACAATCCAGAAACATAAGTACATACCTTGACGTACTCGGGCATCAATTCCGACACAATAGCAGCACACGTTTCGGGGATGATTCTACCCAATGCCTGGGGTGAAATGGCAGCTGTAAACTTTAGATCTGCATATGAACGTCCGGTAGCCAGGTAGCGAAGGGTCACTGATAGACGCTGTTCTGCAGTAATAGCTGTCCGCATCACGGTGTCCTGCTTTGTTATCTTCGGCCCGATGCGCTCCAGCAGTTCATGAAAGTTAGCATCTGACATGCGCATGTAATTGCGAAAGTCATCAGGATTGTTCTCACGCAACTCACGGATCAGACCCATGTGTCCCAACTCTTCCCGTTGTAGCAACCATTTCTTGCACCATTGTCGTCTCTCTCTCCTCGTCCTCCGACGCTTTGCTGCCGCCCTTCTCCTAGCTACTGCAGTCAATAGCAAAAGTCCAACAAAGGTCTGCAGACGATCTGGCTCGTACACATCCATGCTGACTCCTTGCTTGCAAAATGGCGAATGACACGCTCGCTAATCCGATCGGGCTTTTGTTTGCGGAACACTTCCGGCGTATTAATATTCCGCACGGAAGTACTATCCCTCACTCCTTATAACCTGCCCCTATCGCTATCGAAAACTAAACGAAGGTATAAACGAAAACCAAAAAAGGAAGTTTCGTTTCGTTTCAAGCAACCCTTCGATCCTGGAAAAAACGAAACCATCAGTATCGACAGCAAAAACGTACCCGTGGGTGGTGATTTTAACCATACGATCGATTTCTTCTATTTCGATAAGTATAAATGGTACAATCGAAACGAAGGCAAAAACGAAGGCAAAAACGAAACGTGTATTCCCAGCATTAGCGTGCCTTACAGAGATAAGGGGCCTTATTGGTGCCTTATCATAGTTAAGGGGCCTTATCAGAGTTAGTGTGCCTTATCAGAATAGCAAATGCTATTCTGATAAACCACACTAACTCTGATACGGCCCCTCAACTCTAATAAGGCACGCTATTTGTCTTAGTGAATTTGTCTTAGTGAATCAAGCACCTAGCGCCCTGGTTTGCGCCCCCAAAGTGTTAAGGCTCACTAACTGGCTTAGCGCCGGTTAGTGAATCAAGCCCTAGATGTTTTATACTGCATACATCGTATGAGCTGAGTTCAAGCAACGCTCCTATTTTAAATTCGGCACATCCAATTAGTTGAAAACAGTTGTCAACTGGATGGGAGCGGCAAGGGGCGCGGCTAGGGAGAGAGAGTTGCCCAATGGCACGGGGAATCCCTCTTCTCAATGTCTACCTACGAGATAGCGACAATTATTGTTGCTAATCTCGGGGGCTATAGCGCGGTGGTGTGGAGGGGGGCAGAGAGCGGCGGTTGGGGGAACACAGAGGCATGTCATGAGGTAGAGGACGTGCCTCTGTGTCCCATCTGCCCCAAAAAACCACCTCGGGTTCTCTTTAAATAGTTATAGTGAACCAAATGGTAGAAAGATGTTCCAACAGAGAATATTTCAGAGCATATTTCTACCATCAGGCAATATCAATACACAGCAGACACAGGTAGGGAATCCAATCCATATTAGGCAAAATTAAAGGACATCAGAGGTGAAAATAAAAAATGATAGTATCTATCCTCCTCCTCCTAAAAATTACTTTTTTAGATATCACACAGTTTTATTTTATATTTAAATCGTTTTTAAGTTTTTACTGTTTCATTGTCTCAGTTCAATGACACCTTCCTTGAAGTATGCCAGAGCTCAAATCTATGTACTATTGACCCTTTTCATGTTTTTCATGCTCACAGAAGCCATTTACTGACAAGAAAGTGTTTTATGGCTGTAATTACTTATCAGTGACGGTTACGCTATAGTCCAACCCAGTCCCGACTCGACAGAAACTGTCACTTGCATACCTGATTTTTACTTTTTTCAGGCATAGAAATAAAAAGAAGGAGCTCAGCATAGTTATTTGCGTGCTTGCCACTGTATATACACGTGGCTGTCTCATTATGTCACATGTCACCTCGGTTGTCCTTTAACCAGAACAGGGAGAAAAGAAAAATATCCATATTTTAGTAGGCAAAAGGTTGGCATCCATTGTTTTTAAAGGGTTCCCACCAAACAGAGGTGGAAACACAACAATGCAGAGTGGTGTTATTTATGGGCATTATGTTAGTGTCTTTCAGGCCCCTTTCACACTATTGTGTTGTGGTAAATTTGCGTTAAACAAATTTACTGCAACATAGCGCTAAGTCAGTGACAGTCTAAGTAGACATACTTAGTGTGATGCGGTGCAACGGAAGTACTCAAATCGCAGCAATCCCGACGCAAAATCAACAGGGCGTTACCGCCTGATCTGCGCTTCCATGCGGATTAAGCACTAATTCAAGTCTATGGCAATGCAGTAATTGGAAACGGGCGTGATCCCCGCACTTTGATTGGCCCAATAGGCTGCCTGTCACATGCAAGTAATGACACTTAAGGTGTGCTGATTAAATAGCAGGAGTAACAGGAGGTTACTTGCGCTACTTAACTTAGTGAATCAACCCCATGGAGAGGAGGCGGGGCCAGCTAGAATAGCACTGATTAACAATGAAGGGGCAGGGATGCAGAGCAGCAGCATATCGAAAGGAGGCGTGGCCAGCCAGGAGAGGCATGAACAACAATTAAGGGGCAGAGATGCAGTGTAGCAGCACATAGAGTGAAGGCGGGGCCACCTGCGAGAGTAGGGGCGGGGTTACAAACACACGCACCAGGAGCATGTTTCCCAACTGTCCCTCTGTCAGGGAGACCTACCCTCTTTGAGAACCAAATCTTCCTGTCCCTCTTCCTTCCTCATTTGTCCCTCTTTCAATGTGTTTAACTGACTCTAAACTTTATTCCCATCAATTCAATTGATATATTTCTTATTTTCAAATGTTAGTGTGAAGGGAAACGAATCATGATAGAGAGGACCAGTGTAGTTTGAATGATTATCTACAACTTTTTGTTCTGAATTTTTTTTGATATGCATGATGAGGGGTGTGGTGGGGGTGGAGTTAGAGGTGTGGTGGGGCGTGTCTTAGTGTCCGTCTTTCATATCTTATAAAGTTGGGAGGTATGCCAGGAAAGCTCTGTGGTCTCTGAGTTTGGCCATAGCAGCAGAGGCAGAGACTGAGAAAGAATGGCTGTGTCCGTGTATAGGGGATGCCACACCCTACACCTTGCTGTCTGAACCTTGTAAATCCAGAACTTCATGGGCAGAGGTGTCTGCAGATTAGTGGCCACTACCACAGGGTGGGCACACGGAAGTGTGGGAAACTCCCATAGGATGTGACCAGCTGAGGGAAGAAGACATGACATTATAAGCTACTGTCCTGCAGGTTTTCCCCAATTTAACACTTCCTGCTGGAACAGATTTACTATGTATCTGTAGAGAAAAGCAGAGGTCGGGATGGATTATAAAGTGTATCCTATCATCCCCTTAAAAGTAACTTCCATACCAAAGACTTTTATATAACTGTTATGACTTGTTTGCCAGTTTTCTAGTGTCCCCCCTACTTGTGCCATAGATTATGGTTGCCATCATTGCCTTAATCCTCCAGTATGTAATGTCCCCCCCCCCCATCCCAGTAATGCCATTTCATTCCCAGTATAGCCATGTCCTCCCTGTGTCCCCCAGCATTGCCATTATCCCCCAGTATGTAATGTCCCCCATCCTAGTAATGCCATTTCATTCCCAGTATAGCCATGTCCTCCCTGTGTCCCCCAGCATTGCTATTATCCCCCAGTATGTAATGTCCCCTATCCTAGTAATGCAATTTCTTTCCTAGTATAGCTGTGTCCTCCCTGTGTCCCCCAGCATTACCATTATCTCCAGTATGTAATGTCCCCCATTCTAGTAATGCAATTTCTTTCCTAGTATAGCCGTGTCCTCCCTGTGTCCCCCAGCATAGCCATTATCCCCCAGTATGTAATGTCCCCCATCCTAGTAATGCCATTTCCCCCCATGCCATTAATGCAATTTCTTTCCCAGTATAGCCATGTCCTCCCTGTGTCCATCAGCATTGCCATTATCCCCCAGTATGTAATATCCCCCATGCCATTAATGCAATTTCTTTCCCAGTATAGCCATGTCTTCCCTGTGTCCCCCAGCATTGCCATTATCTCCCAGTATGTAATTTCTCCCACCCTTGTAAAGCCATTTTTTCCCTATATAGCCATGTCCACACTTCAGTATTGTTCCCTTCTCCCACCTCCATGCAGAGTTGTAAATGAAAGGATTTACATTGGGTTATAGCTACCTGTCACAGTGTGCTCCAGCATCAGTCTCTGCCTCTTCTCTCCTCATATCCTGATCCATCTACCAGTACCAACACTGCTGTAACATCACCTGAATGGTAACAGTGGGAGGTGGATGTGAGGAGAGAAGGCCAGCCAGAGAGCAGGCAGAGGGAGTACAAGACTGCAGCATGCTGTAAGTATAGTGCACAGATAACTATTAAAAAAAAAAAAACCTTTTCATGCATTCCTGCAACACTTTGCATAGCCACCCACAAGTGACAGCAATTGGGAGATGGGGATTCCTGTATCTGTACTTTCACCACTGACAACAGTACAACCAAGATTATCCTCTTCTTATTATCTATCAAAACGCAGGAGCATCCTGCACGGATCACATGACAACATCACTGAGGATGAATGAGGACCAGAGTCACATGACTGAGAGGATGTTCAACCTCACCATGGAGATGATCTATCTGCTGACTGGAGAGGTGAGAAGGATTCTGGGAGGTCACATGACATTACTCTTGTCTCTATTGATAAAACACACACCTGACTAGAGAGGTAAAGAGTATCGCTGGGAAATTCTGTGACATTATTGTTGGTCTTTCTATACAGAGTTTTCCTCCAGTGAAGTCTGGTGATCATGTGACCATCGGGGTGCCCCCACCTCCCTCCCTGACATCTGAGACACTCAACAAGGAGAAGATTCTGGAAGTCACCAGAAAGATGATGGAGCTGCTGTCAGGAGATGTGAGTAGTGCTGGGAATTATGGGACATTGTCCAGTAACAGCAAGGGATTTGTCTGGGTGGTGACTTTATCATTGTGTGTGTCAGGTTCCGATAAGGTGTGAGGATGTTACCATGTACTTCTCTATGGAGGAATGGAAGTATATAGAAGGACACAAGGACCTCTACAAGGACGTCATGATGCAGAATCAGCCACCCCTCACATCACCGGGTAAGAGGAGACGTTTATTTCTTGTAAAGGAGAGAGCAGTACAGACAGCCTAGATCCCCCATCGTTTGATAAACGTGTAGAGACAATGCATTTAGTCTGTGTGTGTATATTTCCTGTAGATGAATCCAGTAACAGAAACCAACCAGAGAGATGTACAGGTCCTCTTTTTTCACAGGATTGTCTTCAGGGAGATCTAATTATCCCCCAACATTATCAGGTAGGGGACTGAGGGTCATTACAGATCCCAAACTGTGTGACATTGTTTCCTTTTTGTGTCTGCTGTTATCTGTGTTCACAATATTCACAAACTCCACAAAAGGTACATATCCTCACTAATTTCCAGATGCCAACCCAATCGTAATCTCACATTTGCACATGATCTCCTGTTGTCCTCCTCTAGAATTACCTCTTCACATTCACGTTTACAAGATTTTGCACGCGCTTCACCCTTCCCCTGGAATGCCCTCCCACAACACATCCGTCACTCGCCAACCTTTGTCACCTTTAAATGGTCACTAAAAACTCACTTGTTCTGACAAGCATATGCGCTACCTTAGGCCAATTTCCTTTTGTCCTAAGACCAAATTGCATTCCTACAAGATATCCTGAAACACACAGCCTCTATGTTTGTTGTATACTACCCCTCCTCTTGTCTCCCTTTCCATTCCCTTTAGATTGTAAGCTTACAAGGGCAGGTCTCTCTCCCCCTTTTATGTCTTGGAAATCATTATACATTTTATTCATCTTGTTACTTTTATTACTGTCATTACCAATTCTGTATTTTGTATTCTGTATTTTGTATCATTTTTGTATTTTGCCACTAATTATGTATCTTGTATATTGGTGTACACCATTGTCTGTATTATTATGTACCCCATGTTTGTATCTTACTTTGAACAGCACGACGGAATATGTTGGCGCTTTATAAATCAGTAATAATAATAATAATTGAAATGACCTCTCATTTTGTGCACTTAGGGTGGAGAACATGTAAACGCTGGGGTTAATGAGGAAGCAGAAGAGACATATGTGAGGAGTGATCAGCAGTCTATGGAGGAGGGTGACATGATGGAAACCATTAACGAGGAAGAAGAAGAAATGTGTGTGAGGAATGATCAGCAGACTGTGGAGGAGGGAGGCATATTGAGAACATCTAAGGAGGATGACATTATTACAGGGATGAGCATTGGTGAGTGATAAACATTAGAGACTGAATGTTATTATTTAGCTGACCAAGAAATATGTCTTTGCTGGGCACAGTATAGATCTCATGAAGCCAGTAAGTGGGGGAGGGGCTGTAAGAATATGAGTGGTGTTTGTGGGAGAGGAGACTGAATGAAAAGTAGTTAAAAGGTCCCTCTTCTAAAACAACTATCCCAAGCAGATCCGTATTTCAGTCCCGACATCGGTATGGGTAAGCAGTGGGAGATTAGTACAGACATAGGTATGGGCAAGCAGTGGGAGATGAGTACAGACATGGGTATGGGGCAAGCAATGGCAAGATTAGTACAGACATGGGTATGGGCAAAAAGTGGCGAGATTAGTACAGACATGGGTATGGGCAAGCAGTGGCGAGATTAGTACAGACATGGGTGTGGGCAAAAAGTGGCGAGATTAGTACAGACATGGGTATGGGCAAGCAGTGGCGAGATTAGTACAGACATGGGTATGGGCAAGCAGTGGGAGATGAGTACAGACATGGGTATGGGGCAAGCAATGGCAAGATTAGTACAGACATGGGTATGGGCAAAAAGTGGCGAGATTAGTACAGACATGGGTATGGGCAAGCAGTGGCGAGATTAGTACAGACATGGGTGTGGGCAAAAAGTGGCGAGATTAGTACAGACATGGGTATGGGCAAGCAGTGGCGAGATTAGTACAGACATGGGTGTGGGCAACCAGTGGGAGATGAGTACAGACATGGGTATGGGGCAAGCAATGGCAAGATTAGTACAGACATGGGTATGGGCAAAAAGTGGCGAGATTAGTACAGACATGGGTATGGGCAAGCAGTGGCAAGATTAGTACAGACATGGGTGTGGGCAAAAAGTGGCGAGATTAGTACAGACATGGGTATGGGCAAGCAGTGGCGAGATTAGTACAGACATGGGTATGGGGCAAGCAATGGCAAGATTAGTACAGACATGGGTATGGGCAAAAAGTGGCGAGATTAGTACAGACATGGGTATGGGCAAGCAGTGGCGAGATTAGTACAGACATGGGTGTGGGCAAAAAGTGGCGAGATTAGTACAGACATGGGTATGGGCAAGCAGTGGCGAGATTAGTACAGACATGGGTATGGGACAAGCAGTGGGGGAGATTAGAACAATGTAGTTTGCACGCGATCATGCGGGCAGATGCTCACGATCGTGATGTTGCTGGCAACAAGGGGGATTCGCAGCAGGGGACAAAAGTCTCCTGTGCCAATCCGTACTTGTCCACCGAGAATAAACACTGTTTTTGTTCAAAGACAGTGTTTATTCTTAGAGCCACCGCGCTTCCTTCCGTCGACGATTTCCGCCAGTTTCCGCCGCCCAAACGTTACACTAATGAATGGGAACAAAGTTCCCATTCATTAATCTCCCCACAGGACACCCGTGACGCAGGCTTCCATTGAAGCCTGCTTCACTTCCCTAGTAACCATGAGCGACACATTGTTTCCTATGTAGCGTACTTGTACGCTACATAGGATTTTGCTCAGCGGGGACATCTTGTGGCCAAATAGTAAAATTACATCTACTGACTTTAGGGAATAAAAAAAAATGTATGTCGAGAGGCCATATTATTATAAATTTATGGGCTAAAAATTAGCGATGGATGTAAAACTGAAAAAATGTACCTTTATTTCCAAATAAAATATTGTCGCCATACATTATACTAGGGATATAATTTTAAAATTGAAATAACCGGGACAAATGGGCAAATAAAATGTGTGGATTTTATTTACGGTAGCATGTGGTATTTTAAAACTATAATGGCCGAAAACTAAGAAATAATGATTTTTTCCATTTTTTTCTTAATTCTTTCCATTAAAATGCATTTAGAATAAAATAATTCTTAGCATAATGTACCACCCAAAGAAAGCCTAATTGGTGGTGGAAAAAACAAGGTATAGATCATTTCTTTGTGATAAGTAGTGATAAAGTTATTGGGGAATGAAAGGGAGGAGCACTGAAATGGGAAAATTCCTCTCGGCCATAAGGTGAAAAATACCCGTGGGCTGAAATGGTTAAAAAAGTGGGCGGAGTCAGCAACAGCCAAAGGGAAAAAAATAATTGCTGCTAAAATCAGTCAAAGTATTGTGACATAAAAACTTGGGCAGGTGTTTGAGGTTTACTGCTTCGTCCCCAGGGGATATGAGTCAACGTCCCAGCTCCTGCCATAGACATTCTTTTTTTTTTTTTTTTTTTTTGCCCATGTCAGGTGATCCAGGAGTCGAACTCATAACGTTCCCCTTGGTAGACGGACACAGTCCCCCTTCACTACATGCCTGCCCAATGTTGATCGGTGCAAATAATCCTTTTGACATGGAAACGCTATTCATCCCACAGTTTTAAGAGTTTTAGGAGGGCATGTGTGAAATTTTGCACACTTCTTCGGCCCAAAGCCGTGTAGGTTGCTTGTGCTCTGTTAAGCGATTTTACCCTCGGTGCCCCTGGGGCGGCCCCCCGAAAACCCCATTTTTTCCCATAGACTTTCATTGGAAAATGTTAAACTTTCGCCAATCAGACAGATGTGAAGGTAAACTCACCAAACTTGGGTCACTTAGTCATGGGGTTGACATAACATTTCTGTCACATTTTGGGGACTGCAAAAGTGGGCGGAGCCACAGACAACCAATCGGATTTTCCCTATTGACTTTAATGAGAAAGTTGTAAAAGCTGTCATTCTAACAGATTTAAAGCCAGAGTCCCCAGACTTGGCACCGTGGGTCACTGGGTCACTATGGTTAGAATTTTGGAAAAGTGGGCGGAGTCGTCAACAGCCAATCACATTTCAGCTGTTTGTTTTATATGGGAAAATTTAAATTGCAGCTTGGGTTGTAGCTTGGGTTCAAATTTTTTAAAGTGGGCAAAGCCACAAGCAGCCAATTGAATTTCAGTGATTTATTTACATGGGAACATTTAAAATTCTGATATTCTCATAATATTGATGTCAAGGACCCCAAAGTTTACAAATGTTCTCACTGGGTATTTGCACTTCAAGGTTAGAAAAAGTGGGCGGAGCCACTGACTACCAATCGTATTTCACTCATTGATTTGCAATGGAGAAATTAAAACTTCTGCCATTTCGACACTTTGAATGCCAGGATTCCCAAACCTTAAAGTGTTGGCCACTGAGTGACTGTGGTTCACAGTTAGGGGAAAAAAGGGGTGGGGCAATAACAGCCAATCAGATTTCAGCTATTGACCTTAATGAAAAAGATTAACTACTGCTATTATTGCAGTTTAAATGCCAGGCATCCCAAACTTAGCACAATTACTCACTGGGTGACTGCGGTCAAAATTTAGCAAAAGTGGGTGGAGCCACAAACAGCCAATCAGATTTCACTTATTGACGTCAATGTAAATTTTTTAAATATTGCCATTCTCACAGTTTTAAAGCCAGAGGCCCCAAACTTGGCACAGACCATGACTGGGTGACTGGGGTTAAAATTCAGAAAACTTGGCGGAGCTTACAACAGCCAATCAAATGTTACCTATTGCAATTCAATGGTAATATGCTGCTTTCTTTCTGATTTTTCACAGGCATGCTTTGGAATATGGCAGAAAATCTACCCAAAAAATGATTCAGTAACTCCTTTTAAATAAAACAATATCAGATATGTGCGGTTACATTGCTTTTGTAGTAAAAAGCAGTGTCCAAAGAAAATTGTCAATAATTGAGCTTTCACAGAGTATAAATCACATGCTTGTATTTTCCAGTGTAGGCCGCTTACAATGAAGTCTGAGGGCCTGTTTCCACTACACGCAGATTCTGCATGCAGAAAACGGACTCCAATGAATGCCTATGGGCCTGTTTCCACTGAACGCGATTTTTCTGATGCAGATTTCCCATAGGCATTCATTGGAGTGGGTGGGTTGGAGTACAGTGGGTTGCAAAAGTATTCCGCTCCCTTGAAGTTTTCCACATTTTGTCATATTACTGCCACAAACATGAATCAATTTTATTGGAATTCCACATGAAAGACCAACACAAACTGGTGCACACATGAGAAGTGGAACGAAAATCATACATGATTCCAAACATTTTTACAAATAAATAACTGCAAAGTGGTGTGTGCATAATTATTCGGCCCCCTTTGATCTGAGTGCAGTCAGTTGCCTATAGACATTGCCTGATGAGTGCTAATGACTAGAGTGCACCTGTGTGTAATCTAATGTCAGTACAAATACAGCTGCTCTGTGAGGGCCTCAGAGGTTGTCTAAGAGAATATTGGGAGCAACAACACCGTGAAGTCCAAAGAACTCACAAGACAGGTCAGGGATCAAGTTATTGAGAAATTTAAAGCAGGCTTAGGCTACAAAAAGATTTCCAAAGCCTTGAACATCCCAAGGAGCACTGTTCAAGCGATCATTCAGAAATGGAAGGAGTATGGCACAACTGTAAACCTACCAAGGCAAGGCCATCCACCTAAACTCACAGGCCGAGCAAGGAGAGCGCTGATCAGAGATGCAGTCAAGAGGCCCATGGTGACTCTGGACGAGCTGCAGAGATCTACAGCTCAGGTGGGAGACTCTATTAGTCATGCACTGTACAAAGTTGGCCTTTATGGAAGAGTGGCAAGAAGAAAGGCATTGTTAACAGAAAGCATAAGAAGTCCCGTTTGCAGTTTGCCACAAGCTATGAGGGGGGGACACAGCAACCATGTGGAAGAAGGTGCTCTGGTCAGATGAGACCAAAATGGAACTTTTTGGCCAAAATGCAAAACGCTATGTGTGGCGGAAAACTAACACTACACATCACTCTGAACACACCATCCCCACTGTCAAATATGGTGGTGGCAGCATCATGCTGGGGGGTTGCATTTCTCCAGCAGGGACAGGGAAGCTACTCAGAGTTGATGGGAAGATGGATGGAGCCAAATACAGGGCTAACTTGGAAGAAAACCTCTTGGAGACTGCAAAAGACTTGAGACAGGGGCGGAGGTTCACCTTCCAGCAGGACAATGACCCTAAACATAAAGCCAGGGCAACAATGGAATGGTTTAAAACAAAACATATCCATGTGTTAGAATGGCCCAGTCAAAGTCCAGATCTAAATCCTATTGAAAATCTGTGGCAAGATCTGAAAACTGCTGTTCACAAACGCTGTCCATCTAATCTGACTGAGCTGGAGCTGTTTTGCAAAGAAGAATGGGCAAGGATTTCAGTCTCTAGATGTGCAAAGATGGTAGAGACATACCCTAAAAGACTGGCAGCTGTAATTGCAGCAAAAGGGGTTTCTACAAAGTATTGACTCAGGGGGCCGAATAATTACGCACACCCCACTTTGCAGTAATTGATTTGTAAAAAATGTTTGGAATGATGTATGATTTTCGATCCACTTCTCACATGTACACCACTTTGTATTGGTCTTTCACGTGGAATTCCAATAAAATTGATGCATGTTTGTGGCAGTAACGTGACAAAATGTGGAAAACTTCAAAGGGGCCGAATACTTTAGCAACCCCCAAAGAAAATTGTCAATAATTGAGCTTTCACAGAGTATAAATCACATGCTTGTATTTTCCAGTGTAGACCGCTTACTATGAAGTCTGAGGTAAAGAGATTGTCAAATTCCCACCAAAATCACTTCATTTAGTAAACTGCACCCCCTGAGGTACCCTTGGATGGATGCATTGATCATTTTGGCTGCAGAGATTATTGGTGAAATTTGATAGAATGTATAACAACATGAAAAATTCATTTCTTTTAGAAGATATGTCAGCTCTTCAGCTTTTTCACAGATATGTTTTGGAGCATTTTAGTAATTCCCCCCAAAAATGATGTAGTAACTACTTCTGAATAAAACAATATAAGATATATGTGGCTACATTGTTTCTGTGGTTAAAAAAAACAGTGCCCAGAGATAGTTCTCAATATACATACATTACATAAACTAACCGTATAAGGGATACAGCCCCTGCCTACAGTACCTTTACACAGTGTATATATATAGATAGATAGATAGATAGATAGATAGATAGATAGATAGATAGATAGATAGATACACTGCTGACTTCACCTACATACTAGAGGTGACTGGAAAGGGTTCACAAGGGTTGTGGGGTGAAATTATGTGAGTAAATGTGTTTTTACACTGTAACGCTGTCTGTGAGACACAGACACACAGCAGCTACAGCTCTCTCTGTCCAGAGATCACTGCAGACTGGTGGAGAAAGCTGGAGAGAATGCAACTTTGTTGCTTTCTATCTAGTGATCACAGTGATTGGATCACAGCGATCACATGGTAGGAAGCCAATAAAATTGGCTCCTTACCGATTCATTAAGGCCTCGTTCACATCAGGTGCGTTTGGGATCGCACATAAATGGACTTTAAAAACGCAAGCGTGTTTCAGCTCATTTTTGCACGTTTTTGTATGCATTTCTATGCGTTTTCCCCCTGAATAATGGGAGGGCTCGGCAGGATTTCTATATGTGTACAAAACTACAATTACAAGTAGAGTTATGCATAAAAAAATACACAATACCTTGATTTACCACAGCCGATTCACCAGCAGCGCGCACAGTCGATTGACACAGTACCGTTGAAATCCAGCTGTGTTAACACTATGCCGCTTCCGAGACATGTGGCCACAACTGCGGCATAGGATTTACTTATCTCGAGGCAATTAAGCAGTATCTTTTGCATTTTCAACTAGCCTGTCATGTGAGTCCTGTGCGGTGCATGTCCAGATTTTGCCGCAAAATTAATAAACCTGTATGCGTCTGCGTTTGCATTTTTGCTCTCGCTTGTATTGTTGACTTTGATATCACCATGAAGCACTCACTTTCGAGAAGAAAAAAATGAATGCAGGCATTGTTGTGGTAACTAGCGGCGTAATGCTGACGTTAGGACCGGTGAAATTGCGCACAGCAAAATTATCAGCCTTTCACATATCAGACCCTTAATCTCAAGTTCACTGTGATAAGCTTATTTTAACCATTTATGCCACGCGGACGTGAGCTTCACGTCCCCAGCAGCAGCTGCTACAGCCGCAGGGACGCGCTAGTCACGTCCCTGCAGTTTGGGGGGGTTTGCACGCGATCATGTGGGCAGATGCTCACGATCGTGATGTTGCTGGCAACAAGGGGGATTGGCAGCAGGGGACAAAAGTCTCCTGTGCCAATCCGTACTTGTCCACCGAGAATAAACACTGTTTTTGTTCAAAGACAGTGTTTATTCTAAGAGCCACCGCGCTTCCTTCCGTCGACGATTTCCGCCGGTTTCCGCCGCCCAAACGTTACACTAATGAATGGGAACAAAGTTCCCATTCATTAATCTCCCCACAGGACACCCGTGACGCAGGCTTCCATTGAAGCCTGCGTCACTTCCCTAGTAACCATGAGCGACACATTGTTTCCTATGTAGCGTACTTGTACGCTACATAGGATTTTGCTCAGCGGGGACATCTTGTGGCCAAATAGTAAAATTACATCTACTGACTTTAGGGAATAAAAAAAAATGTATGTCGAGAGGCCATATTATTATAAATTTATGGGCTAAAAATTAGCGATGGATGTAAAACTGAAAAAATGTACCTTTATTTCCAAATAAAATATTGTCACCATACATTATACTAGGGATATAATTTTAAAATTGAAATAACCGCGACAAATGGGCAAATAAAATGTGTGGATTTTATTTACGTTAGCATGTGGTATTTTAAAACTATAATGGCCGAAAACTAAGAAATAATGATTTTTTCCATTTTTTTCTTAATTCTTTCCATTAAAATGCATTTAGAATAAAATAATTCTTAGCATAATGTACCACCCAAAGAAAGCCTAATTGGTGGTGGAAAAAACAAGGTATAGATCATTTCTTTGTGATAAGTAGTGATAAAGTTATTGGGGAATGAAAGGGAGGAGCGCTGAAATGGGAAAATTCCTCTCGGCCATAAGGTGAAAAATACCCGTGGGCTGAAATGGTTAAAAAAGTGGGCGGAGTCAGCAACAGCCAAAGGGAAAAAAATAATTGCTGCTAAAATCAGTCAAAGTATTGTGACATAAAAACTTGGGCAGGTGTGTGAGGTTTACTGCTTCGTCCCCAGGGGATATGAGTCAACGTCCCAGCTCCTGCCATAGACATTCTTTTTTTTTTTTTTTGCCCATGTCAGGTGATCCAGGAGTCGAACTCATAACGTTCCCCTTGGTAGACGGACACAGTCCCCCTTCACTACATGCCTGCCCAATGTTGATCGGTGCAAATAATCCTTTTGACATGGAAACGCTATTCATCCCACAGTTTTAAGAGTTTTAGGAGGGCATGTGTGAAATTTTGCACACTTCTTCGGCCCATAGCCGTGTAGGTTGCTTGTGCTCTGTTAAGCGATTTTACCCTCGGTGCCCCTGGGGCGGCCCCCCGAAAACCCCATTTTTTCCCATAGACTTTCATTGGAAAATGTTAAACTTTCGCCAATCAGACAGATGTGAAGGTAAACTCACCAAACTTGGGTCACTTAGTCATGGGGTTGACATAACATTTCTGTCACATTTTGGGGACTGCAAAAGTGGGCGGAGCCACAGACAACCAATCGGATTTTCCCTATTGACTTTAATGAGAAAGTTGTAAAAGCTGTCATTCTAACAGATTTAAAGCCAGAGTCCCCAGACTTGGCACCGTGGGTCACTGGGTTACTATGGTTAGAATTTTGGAAAAGTGGGCGGAGTCGTCGACAGCCAATCACATTTCAGCTGTTTGTTTTATATGGGAAAATTTAAATTGCAGCTTGGGTTGTAGCTTGGGTTCAAATTTTTTAAAGTGGGCGGAGCCACAAGCAGCCAATTGAATTTCAGTGATTTATTTACATGGGAACATTTAAAATTCTGATATTCTCATAATATTGATGTCAACTAAGGCCCCCAAAGTTTACAAATGTTCTCACTGGGTGTTTGCACTTCAAGGTTAGAAAAAGTGGGCGGAGCCACTGACTACCAATCGTATTTCACTCATTGATTTTCAATGGAGAAATTAAAACTTCTGCCATTTCGACACTTTGAATGCCAGGATTCCCAAACCTTAAAGTGTTGGCCACTGAGTGACTGTGGTTCACAGTTAGGGGAAAAAAGGGGTGGGGCAATAACAGCCAATCAGATTTCAGCTATTGACCTTAATGAAAAAGATTAACTACTGCTATTATTGCAGTTTAAATGCCAGGCATCCCAAACTTAGCACAATTACTCACTGGGTGACTGCGGTCAAAATTTAGCAAAAGTGGGTGGAGCCACAAACAGCCAATCAGATTTCACTTATTGACGTCAATGTAAATTTTTTAAATATTGCCATTCTCACAGTTTTAAAGCCAGAGGCCCCAAACTTGGCACAGACCATGACTGGGTGACTGGGGTTAAAATTCAGAAAACTGGGCGGAGCTTACAACAGCCAATCAAATGTTACCTATTGCAATTCAATGGTAATATGCTGCTTTCTTTCTGATTTTTCACAGGCATGCTTTGGAATATGGCAGAAAATCTACCCAAAAAATGATTCAGTAACTCCTTTTAAATAAAACAATATCAGATATGTGCGGTTACATTGCTTTTGTAGTAAAAAGCAGTGTCCAAAGAAAATTGTCAATAATTGAGCTTTCACAGAGTATAAATCACATGCTTGTATTTTCCAGTGTAGGCCGCTTACAATGAAGTCTGAGGGCCTGTTTCCACTACACGCAGATTCTGCATGCAGAAAACTGACTCCAATGAATGCCTATGGGCCTGTTTCCACTGAACGCGATTTTTCTGATGCAGATTTCCCATAGGCATTCATTGGAGTGGGTGGGTTGGAGTACAGTGGGTTGCAAAAGTATTCCGCTCCCTTGAAGTTTTCCACATTTTGTCATATTACTGCCACAAACATGAATCAATTTTATTGGAATTCCACATGAAAGACCAACACAAACTGGTGTACACATGAGAAGTGGAACGAAAATCATACATGATTCCAAACATTTTTACAAATAAATAACTGCAAAGTGGTGTGTGCATAATTATTCGGCCCCCTTTGATCTGAGTGCAGTCAGTTGCCTATAGACATTGCCTGATGAGTGCTAATGACTAGAGTGCACCTGTGTGTAATCTAATGTCAGTACAAATACAGCTGCTCTGTGAGGGCCTCAGAGGTTGTCTAAGAGAATATTGGGAGCAACAACACCGTGAAGTCCAAAGAACTCACAAGACAGGTCAGGGATCAAGTTATTGAGAAATTTAAAGCAGGCTTAGGCTACAAAAAGATTTCCAAAGCCTTGAACATCCCAAGGAGCACTGTTCAAGCGATCATTCAGAAATGGAAGGAGTATGGCACAACTGTAAACCTACCAAGGCAAGGCCATCCACCTAAACTCACAGGCCGACCAAGGAGAGCGCTGATCAGAGATGCAGTCAAGAGGCCCATGGTGACTCTGGACGAGCTGCAGAGATCTACAGCTCAGGTGGGAGACTCTATTAGTCATGCACTGTACAAAGTTGGCCTTTATGGAAGAGTGGCAAGAAGAAAGGCATTGTTAACAGAAAGCATAAGAAGTCCCGTTTGCAGTTTGCCACAAGCTATGGGGGGGACACAGCAACCATGTGGAAGAAGGTGCTCTGGTCAGATGAGACCAAAATGGAACTTTTTGGCCAAAATGCAAAACGCTATGTGTGGCGGAAAACTAACACTACACATCACTCTGAACACACCATCCCCACTGTCAAATATGGTGGTGGCAGCATCATGCTGGGGGGTTGCATTTCTCCAGCAGGGACAGGGAAGCTACTCAGAGTTGATGGGAAGATGGATGGAGCCAAATACAGGGCTAACTTGGAAGAAAACCTCTTGGAGACTGCAAAAGACTTGAGACAGGGGCGGAGGTTCACCTTCCAGCAGGACAATGACCCTAAACATAAAGCCAGGGCAACAATGGAATGGTTTAAAACAAAACATATCCATGTGTTAGAATGGCCCAGTCAAAGTCCAGATCTAAATCCTATTGAAAATCTTTGGCAAGATCTGAAAACTGCTGTTCACAAACGCTGTCCATCTAATCTGACTGAGCTGGAGCTGTTTTGCAAAGAAGAATGGGCAAGGATTTCAGTCTCTAGATGTGCAAAGATGGTAGAGACATACCCTAAAAGACTGGCAGCTGTAATTGCAGCAAAAGGTGTTTCTACAAAGTATTGACTCAGGGGGCCAAATAATTACGCACACCCCACTTTGCAGTAATTGATTTGTAAAAAATGTTTGGAATGATGTATGATTTTCGATCCACTTCTCACATGTACACCACTTTGTATTGGTCTTTCACGTGGAATTCCAATAAAATTGATGCATGTTTGTGGCAGTAACGTGACAAAATGTGGAAAACTTCAAAGGGGCCGAATACTTTAGCAACCCCCAAAGAAAATTGTCAATAATTGAGCTTTCACAGAGTATAAATCACATGCTTGTATTTTCCAGTGTAGACCGCTTACAATGAAGTCTGAGGTAAAGAGATTGTCAAATTCCCACCAAAATCACTTCATTTAGTAAACTACACCCCCTGAGGTACCCTTGGATGGATGCATTGATCATTTTGGCTGCAGAGATTATTGGTGAAATTTGATAGAATGTATAACAACATGAAAAATTCATTTCTTTTAGAAGATATGTCAGCTCTTCAGCTTTTTCACAGATATGTTTTGGAGCATTTTAGTAATTCCCCTCAAAAATGATGTAGTAACTACTTCTGAATAAAACAATATAAGATATATGTGGCTACATTGTTTCTGTGGTTAAAAAAAACAGTGCCCAGAGATAGTTCTCAATATACATACATTACATAAACTAACCGTATAAGGGATACAGCCCCTGTATACAGTACCTTTACACAGTGTATATATATAGATAGATAGATAGATAGATAGATAGATAGATAGATAGATAGATAGATAGATAGATACACTGCTGACTTCACCTACATACTAGAGGTGACTGGAAAGGGTTCACAAGGGTTGTGGGGTGAAATTATGTGAGTAAATGTGTTTTTACACTGTAACGCTGTCTGTGAGACACAGACACACAGCAGCTACAGCTCTCTCTGTCCAGAGATCACTGCAGACTGGTGGAGAAAGCTGGAGAGAATGCAACTTTGTTGCTTTCTATCTAGTGATCACAGTGATTGGATCACAGCGATCACATGGTAGGAAGCCAATAAAATTGGCTCCTTACCGATTCATTAAGGCCTCGTTCACATCAGGTGCGTTTGGGATCGCACATAAATGGACTTTAAAAACGCAAGCGTGTTTCAGCTCATTTTTGCACGTTTTTGTATGCATTTCTATGCGTTTTCCCCCTGAATAATGGGAGGGCTCGGCAGGATTTCTATATGTGTACAAAACTACAATTACAAGTAGAGTTATGCATAAAAAAATACACAATACCTTGATTTACCACAGCCGATTCACCAGCAGCGCGCACAGTCGATTGACACAGTACCGTTGAAATCCAGCTGTGTTAACACTATGCCGCTTCCGAGACATGTGGCCACAACTGCGGCATAGGATTTACTTATCTCGAGGCAATTAAGCAGTATCTTTTGCATTTTCAACTAGCCTGTCATGTGAGTCCTGTGCGGTGCATGTCCAGATTTTGCCGCAAAATTAATAAACCTGTATGCGTCTGCGTTTGCATTTTTGCTCTCGCTTGTATTGTTGACTTTGATATCACCATGAAGCACTCACTTTCGAGAAGAAAAAAATGAATGCAGGCATTGTTGTGGTAACTAGCGGCGTAATGCTGACGTTAGGACCGGTGAAATTGCGCACAGCAAAATTATCAGCCTTTCACATATCAGACCCTTAATCTCAAGTTCACTGTGATAAGCTTATTTTAACCATTTATGCCACGCGGACGTGAGCTTCACGTCCCCAGCAGCAGCTGCTACAGCCGCAGGGACGCGCTAGTCACGTCCCTGCAGTTTGGGGGGGTTTGCACGCGATCATGTGGGCAGATGCTCACGATCGTGATGTTGCTGGCAACAAGGGGGATTGGCAGCAGGGGACAAAAGTCTCCTGTGCCAATCCGTACTTGTCCACCGAGAATAAACACTGTTTTTGTTCAAAGACAGTGTTTATTCTAAGAGCCACCGCGCTTCCTTCCGTCGACGATTTCCGCCGGTTTCCGCCGCCCAAACGTTACACTAATGAATGGGAACAAAGTTCCCATTCATTAATCTCCCCACAGGACACCCGTGACGCAGGCTTCCATTGAAGCCTGCTTCACTTTCCTAGTAACCATGAGCGACACATTGTTTCCTATGTAGCGTACTTGTACGCTACATAGGATTTTGCTCAGCGGGGACATCTTGTGGCCAAATAGTAAAATTACATCTACTGACTTTAGGGAATAAAAAAAAATGTATGTCGAGAGGCCATATTATTATAAATTTATGGGCTAAAAATTAGCGATGGATGTAAAACTGAAAAAATGTACCTTTATTTCCAAATAAAATATTGTCACCATACATTATACTAGGGATATAATTTTAAAATTGAAATAACCGCGACAAATGGGCAAATAAAATGTGTGGATTTTATTTACGTTAGCATGTGGTATTTTAAAACTATAATGGCCGAAAACTAAGAAATAATGATTTTTTCCATTTTTTTCTTAATTCTTTCCATTAAAATGCATTTAGAATAAAATAATTCTTAGCATAATGTACCACCCAAAGAAAGCCTAATTGGTGGTGGAAAAAACAAGGTATAGATCATTTCTTTGTGATAAGTAGTGATAAAGTTATTGGGGAATGAAAGGGAGGAGCGCTGAAATGGGAAAATTCCTCTCGGCCATAAGGTGAAAAATACCCGTGGGCTGAAATGGTTAAAAAAGTGGGCGGAGTCAGCAACAGCCAAAGGGAAAAAAATAATTGCTGCTAAAATCAGTCAAAGTATTGTGACATAAAAACTTGGGCAGGTGTGTGAGGTTTACTGCTTCGTCCCCAGGGGATATGAGTCAACGTCCCAGCTCCTGCCATAGACATTCTTTTTTTTTTTTTTTGCCCATGTCAGGTGATCCAGGAGTCGAACTCATAACGTTCCCCTTGGTAGACGGACACAGTCCCCCTTCACTACATGCCTGCCCAATGTTGATCGGTGCAAATAATCCTTTTGACATGGAAACGCTATTCATCCCACAGTTTTAAGAGTTTTAGGAGGGCATGTGTGAAATTTTGCACACTTCTTCGGCCTATAGCCGTGTAGGTTGCTTGTGCTCTGTTAAGCGATTTTACCCTCGGTGCCCCTGGGGCGGCCCCCCGAAAACCCCATTTTTTCCCATAGACTTTCATTGGAAAATGTTAAACTTTCGCCAATCAGACAGATGTGAAGGTAAACTCACCAAACTTGGGTCACTTAGTCATGGGGTTGACATAACATTTCTGTCATATTTTGGGGACTGCAAAAGTGGGCGGAGCCACAGACAACCAATCGGATTTTCCCTATTGACTTTAATGAGAAAGTTGTAAAAGCTGTCATTCTAACAGATTTAAAGCCAGAGTCCCCAGACTTGGCACCGTGGGTCACTGGGTTACTATGGTTAGAATCTTGGAAAAGTGGGCGGAGTCGTCGACAGCCAATCACATTTCAGCTGTTTGTTTTATATGGGAAAATTTAAATTGCAGCTTGGGTTGTAGCTTGGGTTCAAATTTTTTAAAGTGGGCGGAGCCACAAGCAGCCAATTGAATTTCAGTGATTTATTTACATGGGAACATTTAAAATTCTGATATTCTCATAATATTGATGTCAAGGCCCCCAAAGTTTACAAATGTTCTCACTGGGTGTTTGCACTTCAAGGTTAGAAAAAGTGGGCGGAGCCACTGACTACCAATCGTATTTCACTCATTGATTTTCAATGGAGAAATTAAAACTTCTGCCATTTCGACACTTTGAATGCCAGGATTCCCAAACCTTAAAGTGTTGGCCACTGAGTGACTGTGGTTCACAGTTAAGGGAAAAAAGGGGTGGGGCAATAACAGCCAATCAGATTTCAGCTATTGACCTTAATGAAAAAGATTAACTACTGCTATTATTGCAGTTTAAATGCCAGGCATCCCAAACTTAGCACAATTACTCACTGGGTGACTGCGGTCAAAATTTAGCAAAAGTGGGTGGAGCCACAAACAGCCAATCAGGTTTCACTTATTGACGTCAATGTAAATTTTTTAAATATTGCCATTCTCACAGTTTTAAAGCCAGAGGTCCCAAACTTGGCACAGACCATGACTGGGTGACTGGGGTTAAAATTCAGAAAACTGGGCGGAGCTTACAACAGCCAATCAAATGTTACCTATTGCAATTCAATGGTAATATGCTGCTTTCTTTCTGATTTTTCACAGGCATGCTTTGGAATATGGCAGAAAATCTACCCAAAAAATGATTCAGTAACTCCTTTTAAATAAAACAATATCAGATATGTGCGGTTACATTGCTTTTGTAGTAAAAAGCAGTGTCCAAAGAAAATTGTCAATAATTGAGCTTTCACAGAGTATAAATCACATGCTTGTATTTTCCAGTGTAGGCCGCTTACAATGAAGTCTGAGGGCCTGTTTCCACTACACGCAGATTCTGCATGCAGAAAACTGACTCCAATGAATGCCTATGGGCCTGTTTCCACTGAACGCGATTTTTCTGATGCAGATTTCCCATAGGCATTCATTGGAGTGGGTGGGTTGGAGTACAGTGGGTTGCAAAAGTATTCCGCTCCCTTGAAGTTTTCCACATTTTGTCATATTACTGCCACAAACATGAATCAATTTTATTGGAATTCCACATGAAAGACCAACACAAACTGGTGTACACATGAGAAGTGGAACGAAAATCATACATGATTCCAAAAATTTTTACAAATAAATAACTGCAAAGTGGTGTGTGCATAATTATTCGGCCCCCTTTGATCTGAGTGCAGTCAGTTGCCTATAGACATTGCCTGATGAGTGCTAATGACTAGAGTGCACCTGTGTGTAATCTAATGTCAGTACAAATACAGCTGCTCTGTGAGGGCCTCAGAGGTTGTCTAAGAGAATATTGGGAGCAACAACACCGTGAAGTCCAAAGAACTCACAAGACAGGTCAGGGATCAAGTTATTGAGAAATTTAAAGCAGGCTTAGGCTACAAAAAGATTTCCAAAGCCTTGAACATCCCAAGGAGCACTGTTCAAGCGATCATTCAGAAATGGAAGGAGTATGGCACAACTGTAAACCTACCAAGGCAAGGCCATCCACCTAAACTCACAGGCCGACCAAGGAGAGCGCTGATCAGAGATGCAGTCAAGAGGCCCATGGTGACTCTGGACGAGCTGCAGAGATCTACAGCTCAGGTGGGAGACTCTATTAGTCATGCACTGTACAAAGTTGGCCTTTATGGAAGAGTGGCAAGAAGAAAGGCATTGTTAACAGAAAGCATAAGAAGTCCCGTTTGCAGTTTGCCACAAGCTATGGGGGGGACACAGCAACCATGTGGAAGAAGGTGCTCTGGTCAGATGAGACCAAAATGGAACTTTTTGGCCAAAATGCAAAACGCTATGTGTGGCGGAAAACTAACACTACACATCACTCTGAACACACCATCCCCACTGTCAAATATGGTGGTGGCAGCATCATGCTGGGGGGTTGCATTTCTCCAGCAGGGACAGGGAAGCTACTCAGAGTTGATGGGAAGATGGATGGAGCCAAATACAGGGCTAACTTGGAAGAAAACCTCTTGGAGACTGCAAAAGACTTGAGACAGGGGCGGAGGTTCACCTTCCAGCAGGACAATGACCCTAAACATAAAGCCAGGGCAACAATGGAATGGTTTAAAACAAAACATATCCATGTGTTAGAATGGCCCAGTCAAAGTCCAGATCTAAATCCTATTGAAAATCTGTGGCAAGATCTGAAAACTGCTGTTCACAAACGCTGTCCATCTAATCTGACTGAGCTGGAGCTGTTTTGCAAAGAAGAATGGGCAAGGATTTCAGTCTCTAGATGTGCAAAGATGGTAGAGACATACCCTAAAAGACTGGCAGCTGTAATTGCAGCAAAAGGTGTTTCTACAAAGTATTGACTCAGGGGGCCAAATAATTACGCACACCCCACTTTGCAGTAATTGATTTGTAAAAAATGTTTGGAATGATGTATGATTTTCGATCCACTTCTCACATGTACACCACTTTGTATTGGTCTTTCACGTGGAATTCCAATAAAATTGATGCATGTTTGTGGCAGTAACGTGACAAAATGTGGAAAACTTCAAAGGGGCCGAATACTTTAGCAACCCCCAAAGAAAATTGTCAATAATTGAGCTTTCACAGAGTATAAATCACATGCTTGTATTTTCCAGTGTAGACCGCTTACAATGAAGTCTGAGGTAAAGAGATTGTCAAATTCCCACCAAAATCACTTCATTTAGTAAACTACACCCCCTGAGGTACCCTTGGATGGATGCATTGATCATTTTGGCTGCAGAGATTATTGGTGAAATTTGATAGAATGTATAACAACATGAAAAATTCATTTCTTTTAGAAGATATGTCAGCTCTTCAGCTTTTTCACAGATATGTTTTGGAGCATTTTAGTAATTCCCCCCAAAAATGATGTAGTAACTACTTCTGAATAAAACAATATAAGATATATGTGGCTACATTGTTTCTGTGGTTAAAAAAAAACAGTGCCCAGAGATAGTTCTCAATATACATACATTACATAAACTAACCGTATAAGGGATACAGCCCCTGTATACAGTACCTTTACACAGTGTATATATATAGATAGATAGATAGATAGATAGATAGATAGATAGATAGATAGATAGATAGATAGATACACTGCTGACTTCACCTACATACTAGAGGTGACTGGAAAGGGTTCACAAGGGTTGTGGGGTGAAATTATGTGAGTAAATGTGTTTTTACACTGTAACGCTGTCTGTGAGACACGGACACACAGCAGCTACAGCTCTCTCTGTCCAGAGATCACTGCAGACTGGTGGAGAAAGCTGGAGAGAATGCAACTTTGTTGCTTTCTATCTAGTGATCACAGTGATTGGATCACAGCGATCACATGGTAGGAAGCCAATAAAATTGGCTCCTTACCGATTCATTAAGGCCTCGTTCACATCAGGTGCGTTTGGGATCGCACATAAATGGCCTTTAAAAGCGCAAGCGTGTTTCAGCTCATTTTTGCACGTTTTTGTATGCATTTCTATGCGTTTTCCCCCTGAATAATGGGAGGGCTCGGCAGGATTTCTATATGTGTACAAAACTACAATTACAAGTAGAGTTATGCATAAAAAAATACACAATACCTTGATTTACCACAGCCGATTCACCAGCAGCGCGCACAGTCGATTGACACAGTACCGTTGAAATCCAGCTGTGTTAACACTATGCCGCTTCCGAGACATGTGGCCACAACTGCGGCATAGGATTTACTTATCTCGAGGCAATTAAGCAGTATCTTTTGCATTTTCAACTAGCCTGTCATGTGAGTCCTGTGCGGTGCATGTCCAGATTTTGCCGCAAAATTAATAAACCTGTATGCGTCTGCGTTTGCATTTTTGCTCTCGCTTGTATTGTTGACTTTGATATCACCATGAAGCACTCACTTTCGAGAAGAAAAAAATGAATGCAGGCATTGTTGTGGTAACTAGCGGCGTAATGCTGACGTTAGGACCGGTGAAATTGCGCACAGCAAAATTATCAGCCTTTCACATATCAGACCCTTAATCTCAAGTTCACTGTGATAAGCTTATTTTAACCATTTATGCCACGCGGACGTGAGCTTCACGTCCCCAGCAGCAGCTGCTACAGCCGCAGGGACGCGCTAGTCACGTCCCTGCAGTTTGGGGGGGTTTGCACGCGATCATGTGGGCAGATGCTCACGATCGTGATGTTGCTGGCAACAAGGGGGATTGGCAGCAGGGGACAAAAGTCTCCTGTGCCAATCCGTACTTGTCCACCGAGAATAAACACTGTTTTTGTTCAAAGACAGTGTTTATTCTAAGAGCCACCGCGCTTCCTTCCGTCGACGATTTCCGCCGGTTTCCGCCGCCCAAACGTTACACTAATGAATGGGAACAAAGTTCCCATTCATTAATCTCCCCACAGGACACCCGTGACGCAGGCTTCCATTGAAGCCTGCTTCACTTCCCTAGTAACCATGAGCGACACATTGTTTCCTATGTAGCGTACTTGTACGCTACAAAGGATTTTGCTCAGCGGGAACATCTTGTGGCCAAATAGTAAAATTACATCTACTGACTTTAGGGAATAAAAAAAAATGTATGTCGAGAGGCCATATTATTATAAATTTATGGGCTAAAAATTAGCGATGGATGTAAAACTGAAAAAATGTACCTTTATTTCCAAATAAAATATTGTCACCATACATTATACTAGGGATATAATTTTAAAATTGAAATAACCGCGACAAATGGGCAAATAAAATGTGTGGATTTTATTTACGTTAGCATGTGGTATTTTAAAACTATAATGGCCGAAAACTAAGAAATAATGATTTTTTCCATTTTTTTCTTAATTCTTTCCATTAAAATGCATTTAGAATAAAATAATTCTTAGCATAATGTACCACCCAAAGAAAGCCTAATTGGTGGTGGAAAAAACAAGGTATAGATCATTTCTTTGTGATAAGTAGTGATAAAGTTATTGGGGAATGAAAGGGAGGAGCGCTGAAATGGGAAAATTCCTCTCGGCCATAAGGTGAAAAATACCCGTGGGCTGAAATGGTTAAAAAAGTGGGCGGAGTCAGCAACAGCCAAAGGGAAAAAAATAATTGCTGCTAAAATCAGTCAAAGTATTGTGACATAAAAACTTGGGCAGGTGTGTGAGGTTTACTGCTTCGTCCCCAGGGGATATGAGTCAACGTCCCAGCTCCTGCCATAGACATTCTTTTTTTTTTTTTTTTTTTTTGCCCATGTCAGGTGATCCAGGAGTCGAACTCATAACGTTCCCCTTGGTAGACGGACACAGTCCCCCTTCACTACATGCCTGCCCAATGTTGATCGGTGCAAATAATCCTTTTGACATGGAAACGCTATTCATCCCACAGTTTTAAGAGTTTTAGGAGGGCATGTGTGAAATTTTGCACACTTCTTCGGCCCATAGCCGTGTAGGTTGCTTGTGCTCTGTTAAGCGATTTTACCCTCGGTGCCCCTGGGGCGGCCCCCCGAAAACCCCATTTTTTCCCATAGACTTTCATTGGAAAATGTTAAACTTTCGCCAATCAGACAGATGTGAAGGTAAACTCACCAAACTTGGGTCACTTAGTCATGGGGTTGATATAACATTTCTGTCACATTTTGGGGACTGCAAAAGTGGGCGGAGCCACAGACAACCAATCGGATTTTCCCTATTGACTTTAATGAGAAAGTTGTAAAAGCTGTCATTCTAACAGATTTAAAGCCAGAGTCCCCAGACTTTGCACCGTGGGTCACTGGGTTACTATGGTTAGAATTTTGGAAAAGTGGGCGGAGTCGTCGACAGCCAATCACATTTCAGCTGTTTGTTTTATATGGGAAAATTTAAATTGCAGCTTGGGTTGTAGCTTGGGTTCAAATTTTTTAAAGTGGGCGGAGCCACAAGCAGCCAATTGAATTTCAGTGATTTATTTACATGGGAACATTTAAAATTCTGATATTCTCATAATATTGATGTCAAGGCCCCCAAAGTTTACAAATGTTCTCACTGGGTGTTTGCACTTCAAGTTTAGAAAAAGTGGGCGGAGCCACTGACTACCAATCGTATTTCACTCATTGATTTTCAATGGAGAAATTAAAACTTCTGCCATTTCGACACTTTGAATGCCAGGATTCCCAAACCTTAAAGTGTTGGCCACTGAGTGACTGTGGTTCACAGTTAGGGGAAAAAAGGGGTGGGGCAATAACAGCCAATCAGATTTCAGCTATTGACCTTAATGAAAAAGATTAACTACTGCTATTATTGCAGTTTAAATGCCAGGCATCCCAAACTTAGCACAATTACTCACTGGGTGACTGCGGTCAAAATTTAGCAAAAGTGGGTGGAGCCACAAACAGCCAATCAGATTTCACTTATTGACGTCAATGTAAATTTTTTAAATATTGCCATTCTCACAGTTTTAAAGCCAGAGGCCCCAAACTTGGCACAGACCATGACTGGGTGACTGGGGTTAAAATTCAGAAAACTGGGCGGAGCTTACAACAGCCAATCAAATGTTACCTATTGCAATTCAATGGTAATATGCTGCTTTCTTTCTGATTTTTCACAGGCATGCTTTGGAATATGGCAGAAAATCTACCCAAAAAATGATTCAGTAACTCCTTTTAAATAAAACAATATCAGATATGTGCGGTTACATTGCTTTTGTAGTAAAAAGCAGTGTCCAAAGAAAATTGTCAATAATTGAGCTTTCACAAAGTATAAATCACATGCTTGTATTTTCCAGTGTAGGCCGCTTACAATGAAGTCTGAGGGCCTGTTTCCACTACACGCAGATTCTGCATGCAGAAAACTGACTCCAATGAATGCCTATGGGCCTGTTTCCACTGAACGCGATTTTTCTGATGCAGATTTCCCATAGGAATTCATTGGAGTGGGTGGGTTGGAGTACAGTGGGTTGCAAAAGTATTCCGCTCCCTTGAAGTTTTCCACATTTTGTCATATTACTGCCACAAACATGAATCAATTTTATTGGAATTCCACATGAAAGACCAACACAAACTGGTGTACACATGAAAAGTGGAACGAAAATCATACATGATTCCAAACATTTTTACAAATAAATAACTGCAAAGTGGTGTGTGCATAATTATTCGGCCCCCTTTGATCTGAGTGCAGTCAGTTGCCTATAGACATTGCCTGATGAGTGCTAATGACTAGAGTGCACCTGTGTGTAATCTAATGTCAGTACAAATACAGCTGCTCTGTGAGGGCCTCAGAGGTTGTCTAAGAGAATATTGGGAGCAACAACACCGTGAAGTCCAAAGAACTCACAAGACAGGTCAGGGATCAAGTTATTGAGAAATTTAAAGCAGGCTTAGGCTACAAAAAGATTTCCAAAGCCTTGAACATCCCAAGGAGCACTGTTCAAGCGATCATTCAGAAATGGAAGGAGTATGGCACAACTGTAAACCTACCAAGGCAAGGCCATCCACCTAAACTCACAGGCCGACCAAGGAGAGCGCTGATCAGAGATGCAGTCAAGAGGCCCATGGTGACTCTGGACGAGCTGCAGAGATCTACAGCTCAGGTGGGAGACTCTATTAGTCATGCACTGTACAAAGTTGGCCTTTATGGAAGAGTGGCAAGAAGAAAGGCATTGTTAACAGAAAGCATAAGAAGTCCCGTTTGCAGTTTGCCACAAGCTATGGGGGGGACACAGCAACCATGTGGAAGAAGGTGCTCTGGTCAGATGAGACCAAAATGGAACTTTTTGGCCAAAATGCAAAACGCTATGTGTGGCGGAAAACTAACACTACACATCACTCTGAACACACCATCCCCACTGTCAAATATGGTGGTGGCAGCATCATGCTGGGGGGTTGCATTTCTCCAGCAGGGACAGGGAAGCTACTCAGAGTTGATGGGAAGATGGATGGAGCCAAATACAGGGCTAACTTGGAAGAAAACCTCTTGGAGACTGCAAAAGACTTGAGACAGGGGCGGAGGTTCACCTTCCAGCAGGACAATGACCCTAAACATAAAGCCAGGGCAACAATGGAATGGTTTAAAACAAAACATATCCATGTGTTAGAATGGCCCAGTCAAAGTCCAGATCTAAATCCTATTGAAAATCTGTGGCAAGATCTGAAAACTGCTGTTCACAAACGCTGTCCATCTAATCTGACTGAGCTGGAGCTGTTTTGCAAAGAAGAATGGGCAAGGATTTCAGTCTCTAGATGTGCAAAGATGGTAGAGACATACCCTAAAAGACTGGCAGCTGTAATTGCAGCAAAAGGTGTTTCTACAAAGTATTGACTCAGGGGGCCGAATAATTACGCACACCCCACTTTGCAGTAATTGATTTGTAAAAAATGTTTGGAATGATGTATGATTTTCGATCCACTTCTCACATGTACACCACTTTGTATTGGTCTTTCACGTGGAATTCCAATAAAATTGATGCATGTTTGTGGCAGTAACGTGACAAAATGTGGAAAACTTCAAAGGGGCCGAATACTTTAGCAACCCCCAAAGAAAATTGTCAATAATTGAGCTTTCACAGAGTATAAATCACATGCTTGTATTTTCCAGTGTAGACCGCTTACAATGAAGTCTGAGGTAAAGAGATTGTCAAATTCCCACCAAAATCACTTCATTTAGTAAACTACACCCCCTGAGGTACCCTTGGATGGATGCATTGATCATTTTGGCTGCAGAGATTATTGGTGAAATTTGATAGAATGTATAACAACATGAAAAATTCATTTCTTTTAGAAGATATGTCAGCTCTTCAGCTTTTTCACAGATATGTTTTGGAGCATTTTAGTAATTCCCCCCAAAAATGATGTAGTAACTACTTCTGAATAAAACAATATAAGATATATGTGGCTACATTGTTTCTGTGGTTAAAAAAAAACAGTGCCCAGAGATAGTTCTCAATATACATACATTACATAAACTAACCGTATAAGGGATACAGCCCCTGTATACAGTACCTTTACACAGTGTATATATATAGATAGATAGATAGATAGATAGATAGATAGATAGATAGATAGATACACTGCTGACTTCACCTACATACTAGAGGTGACTGGAAAGGGTTCACAAGGGTTGTGGGGTGAAATTATGTGAGTAAATGTGTTTTTACACTGTAACGCTGTCTGTGAGACACAGACACACAGCAGCTACAGCTCTCTCTGTCCAGAGATCACTGCAGACTGGTGGAGAAAGCTGGAGAGAATGCAACTTTGTTGCTTTCTATCTAGTGATCACAGTGATTGGATCACAGCGATCACATGGTAGGAAGCCAATAAAATTGGCTCCTTACCGATTCATTAAGGCCTCGTTCACATCAGGTGCGTTTGGGATCGCACATAAATGGACTTTAAAAACGCAAGCGTGTTTCAGCTCATTTTTGCACGTTTTTGTATGCATTTCTATGCGTTTTTCCCCTGAATAATGGGAGGGCTCGGCAGGATTTCTATATGTGTACAAAACTACAATTACAAGTAGAGTTATGCATAAAAAAATACACAATACCTTGATTTACCACAGCCGATTCACCAGCAGCGCGCACAGTCGATTGACACAGTACCGTCGAAATCCAGCGGTGTTAACACTATGCCGCTTCCGAGACATGTGGCCACAACTGCGGCATAGGATTTACTTATCTCGAGGCAATTAAGCAGTATCTTTTGCATTTTCAACTAGCCTGTCATGTGAGTCCTGTGCGGTGCATGTCCAGATTTTGCCGCAAAATTAATAAACCTGTATGCGTCTGCATTTTTGCTCTCGCTTGTATTGTTGACTTTGATATCACCATGAAGCACTCACTTTCGAGAAGAAAAAAATGAATTCAGGCATTGTTGTGGTAACTAGCGGCGTAATGCTGACGTTAGGACCGGTGAAATTGCGCACAGCAAAATTATCAGCCTTTCATATATCAGACCCTTAATCTCAAGTTCACTGTGATAAGCTTATTTTAACCATTTATGCCACGCGGACGTGAGCTTCACGTCCCCAGCAGCAGCTGCTACAGCCGCAGGGACGCGCTAGTCACGTCCCTGCAGTTTGGGGGGGTTTGCACGCGATCATGCGGGCAGATGCTCACGATCGTGATGTTGCTGGCAACAAGAGGGATTGGCAGCATGGGACAAAAGTCTCCTGTGCCAATCCGTACTTGTCCACCGAGAATAAACACTGTTTTTGTTCAAAGACAGTGTTTATTCTAAGAGCCACCGCGCTTCCTTCCGTCGACGATTTCCGCCGGTTTCCGCCGCCCAAACGTTACACTAATGAATGGGAACAAAGTTCCCATTCATTAATCTCCCCACAGGACACCCGTGACGCAGGCTTCCATTGAAGCCTGCTTCACTTCCCTAGTAACCATGAGCGACACATTGTTTCCTATGTAGTGTACTTGTACGCTACAAAGGATTTTGCTCAGCGGGAACATCTTGTGGCCAAATAGTAAAATTACATCTACTGACTTTAGGGAATAAAAAAAAATGTATGTCGAGAGGCCATATTATTATAAATTTATGGGCTAAAAATTAGCGATGGATGTAAAACTGAAAAAATGTACCTTTATTTCCAAATAAAATATTGTCACCATACATTATACTAGGGATATAATTTTAAAATTGAAATAACCGCGACAAATGGGCAAATAAAATGTGTGGATTTTATTTACGTTAGCATGTGGTATTTTAAAACTATAATGGCCGAAAACTAAGAAATAATGATTTTTTCCATTTTTTTCTTAATTCTTTCCATTAAAATGCATTTAGAATAAAATAATTCTTAGCATAATGTACCACCCAAAGAAAGCCTAATTGGTGGTGGAAAAAACAAGGTATAGATCATTTCTTTGTGATAAGTAGTGATAAAGTTATTGGGGAATGAAAGGGAGGAGCGCTGAAATGGGAAAATTCCTCTCGGCCATAAGGTGAAAAATACCCGTGGGCTGAAATGGTTAAAAAAGTGGGCGGAGTCAGCAACAGCCAAAGGGAAAAAAATAATTGCTGCTAAAATCAGTCAAAGTATTGTGACATAAAAACTTGGGCAGGTGTGTGAGGTTTACTGCTTCGTCCCCAGGGGATATGAGTCAACGTCCCAGCTCCTGCCATAGACATTCTTTTTTTTTTTTTTTGCCCATGTCAGGTGATCCAGGAGTCGAACTCATAACGTTCCCCTTGGTAGACGGACACAGTCCCCCTTCACTACATGCCTGCCCAATGTTGATCGGTGCAAATAATCCTTTTGACATGGAAACGCTATTCATCCCACAGTTTTAAGAGTTTTAGGAGGGCATGTGTGAAATTTTGCACACTTCTTCGGCCCATAGCCGTGTAGGTTGCTTGTGCTCTGTTAAGCGATTTTACCCTCGGTGCCCCTGGGGCGGCCCCCCGAAAACCCCATTTTTTCCCATAGACTTTCATTGGAAAATGTTAAACTTTCGCCAATCAGACAGATGTGAAGGTAAACTCACCAAACTTGGGTCACTTAGTCATGGGGTTGATATAACATTTCTGTCACATTTTGGGGACTGCAAAAGTGGGCGGAGCCACAGACAACCAATCGGATTTTCCCTATTGACTTTAATGAGAAAGTTGTAAAAGCTGTCATTCTAACAGATTTAAAGCCAGAGTCCTGAGACTTGGCACCGTGGGTCACTGGGTTACTATGGTTAGAATTTTGGAAAAGTGGGCGGAGTCGTCGACAGCCAATCACATTTCAGCTGTTTGTTTTATATGGGAAAATTTAAATTGCAGCTTGGGTTGTAGCTTGGGTTCAAATTTTTTAAAGTGGGCGGAGCCACAAGCAGCCAATTGAGTTTCAGTGATTTATTTACATGGGAACATTTAAAATTCTGATATTCTCATAATATTGATGTCAAGGCCCCCAAAGTTTACAAATGTTCTCACTGGGTGTTTGCACTTCAAGGTTAGAAAAAGTGGGCGGAGCCACTGACTACCAATCGTATTTCACTCATTGATTTTCAATGGAGAAATTAAAACTTCTGCCATTTCGACACTTTGAATGCCAGGATTCCCAAACCTTAAAGTGTTGGCCACTGAGTGACTGTGGTTCACAGTTAGGGGAAAAAAGGGGTGGGGCAATAACAGCCAATCAGATTTCAGCTATTGACCTTAATGAAAAAGATTAACTACTGCTATTATTGCAGTTTAAATGCCAGGCATCCCAAACTTAGCACAATTACTCACTGGGTGACTGCGGTCAAAATTTAGCAAAAGTGGGTGGAGCCACAAACAGCCAATCAGATTTCATTTATTGACGTCAATGTAAATTTTTTAAATATTGCCATTCTCACAGTTTTAAAGCCAGAGGCCCCAAACTTGGCACAGACCATGACTGGGTGACTGGGGTTAAAATTCAGAAAACTGGGCGGAGCTTACAACAGCCAATCAAATGTTACCTATTGCAATTCAATGGTAATATGCTGCTTTCTTTCTGATTTTTCACAGGCATGCTTTGGAATATGGCAGAAAATCTACCCAAAAAATGATTCAGTAACTCCTTTTAAATAAAACAATATCAGATATGTGCGGTTACATTGCTTTTGTAGTAAAAAGCAGTGTCCAAAGAAAATTGTCAATAATTGAGCTTTCACAAAGTATAAATCACATGCTTGTATTTTCCAGTGTAGGCCGCTTACAATGAAGTCTGAGGGCCTGTTTCCACTACACGCAGATTCTGCATGCAGAAAACTGACTCCAATGAATGCCTATGGGCCTGTTTCCACTGAACGCGATTTTTCTGATGCAGATTTCCCATAGGAATTCATTGGAGTGGGTGGGTTGGAGTACAGTGGGTTGCAAAAGTATTCCGCTCCCTTGAAGTTTTCCACATTTTGTCATATTACTGCCACAAACATGAATCAATTTTATTGGAATTCCACATGAAAGACCAACACAAACTGGTGTACACATGAAAAGTGGAACGAAAATCATACATGATTCCAAACATTTTTACAAATAAATAACTGCAAAGTGGTGTGTGCATAATTATTCGGCCCCCTTTGATCTGAGTGCAGTCAGTTGCCTATAGACATTGCCTGATGAGTGCTAATGACTAGAGTGCACCTGTGTGTAATCTAATGTCAGTACAAATACAGCTGCTCTGTGAGGGCCTCAGAGGTTGTCTAAGAGAATATTGGGAGCAACAACACCGTGAAGTCCAAAGAACTCACAAGACAGGTCAGGGATCAAGTTATTGAGAAATTTAAAGCAGGCTTAGGCTACAAAAAGATTTCCAAAGCCTTGAACATCCCAAGGAGCACTGTTCAAGCGATCATTCAGAAATGGAAGGAGTATGGCACAACTGTAAACCTACCAAGGCAAGGCCATCCACCTAAACTCACAGGCCGACCAAGGAGAGCGCTGATCAGAGATGCAGTCAAGAGGCCCATGGTGACTCTGGACGAGCTGCAGAGATCTACAGCTCAGGTGGGAGACTCTATTAGTCATGCACTGTACAAAGTTGGCATTTATGGAAGAGTGGCAAGAAGAAAGGCATTGTTAACAGAAAGCATAAGAAGTCCCGTTTGCAGTTTGCCACAAGCTATGGGGGGGACACAGCAACCATGTGGAAGAAGGTGCTCTGGTCAGATGAGACCAAAATGGAACTTTTTGGCCAAAATGCAAAACGCTATGTGTGGCGGAAAACTAACACTACACATCACTCTGAACACACCATCCCCACTGTCAAATATGGTGGTGGCAGCATCATGCTGGGGGGTTGCATTTCTCCAGCAGGGACAGGGAAGCTACTCAGAGTTGATGGGAAGATGGATGGAGCCAAATACAGGGCTAACTTGGAAGAAAACCTCTTGGAGACTGCAAAAGACTTGAGACAGGGGCGGAGGTTCACCTTCCAGCAGGACAATGACCCTAAACATAAAGCCAGGGCAACAATGGAATGGTTTAAAACAAAACATATCCATGTGTTAGAATGGCCCAGTTAAAGTCCAGATCTAAATCCTATTGAAAATCTGTGGCAAGATCTGAAAACTGCTGTTCACAAACGCTGTCCATCTAATCTGACTGAGCTGGAGCTGTTTTGCAAAGAAGAATGGGCAAGGATTTCAGTCTCTAGATGTGCAAAGATGGTAGAGACATACCCTAAAAGACTGGCAGCTGTAATTGCAGCAAAAGGTGTTTCTACAAAGTATTGACGCAGGGGGCCGAATAATTACGCACACCCCACTTTGCAGTAATTGATTTGTAAAAAATGTTTGGAATGATGTATGATTTTCGATCCACTTCTCACATGTACACCACTTTGTATTGGTCTTTCACGTGGAATTCCAATAAAATTGATGCATGTTTGTGGCAGTAACGTGACAAAATGTGGAAAACTTCAAAGGGGCCGAATACTTTAGCAACCCCCAAAGAAAATTGTCAATAATTGAGCTTTCACAGAGTATAAATCACATGCTTGTATTTTCCAGTGTAGACCGCTTACAATGAAGTCTGAGGTAAAGAGATTGTCAAATTCCCACCAAAATCACTTCATTTAGTAAACTACACCCCCTGAGGTACCCTTGGATGGATGCATTGATCATTTTGGCTGCAGAGATTATTGGTGAAATTTGATAGAATGTATAACAACATGAAAAATTCATTTCTTTTAGAAGATATGTCAGCTCTTCAGCTTTTTCACAGATATGTTTTGGAGCATTTTAGTAATTCCCCCCAAAAATGATGTAGTAACTACTTCTGAATAAAACAATATAAGATATATGTGGCTACATTGTTTCTGTGGTTAAAAAAAAACAGTGCCCAGAGATAGTTCTCAATATACATACATTACATAAACTAACCGTATAAGGGATACAGCCCCTGTATACAGTACCTTTACACAGTGTATATAGATAGATAGATAGATAGATAGATAGATAGATAGATAGATAGATAGATAGATACACTGCTGACTTCACCTACATACTAGAGGTGACTGGAAAGGGTTCACAAGGGTTGTGGGGTGAAATTATGTGAGTAAATGTGTTTTTACACTGTAACGCTGTCTGTGAGACACAGACACACAGCAGCTACAGCTCTCTCTGTCCAGAGATCACTGCAGACTGGTGGAGAAAGCTGGAGAGAATGCAACTTTGTTGCTTTCTATCTAGTGATCACAGTGATTGGATCACAGCGATCACATGGTAGGAAGCCAATAAAATTGGCTCCTTACCGATTCATTAAGGCCTCGTTCACATCAGGTGCGTTTGGGATCGCACATAAATGGACTTTAAAAACGCAAGCGTGTTTCAGCTCATTTTTGCACGTTTTTGTATGCATTTCTATGCGTTTTTCCCCTGAATAATGGGAGGGCTCGGCAGGATTTCTATATGTGTACAAAACTACAATTACAAGTAGAGTTATGCATAAAAAAATACACAATACCTTGATTTACCACAGCCGATTCACCAGCAGCGCGCACAGTCGATTGACACAGTACCGTCGAAATCCAGCGGTGTTAACACTATGCCGCTTCAGAGACATGTGGCCACAACTGCGGCATAGGATTTACTTATCTCGAGGCAATTAAGCAGTATCTTTTGCATTTTCAACTAGCCTGTCATGTGAGTCCTGTGCGGTGCATGTCCAGATTTTGCCGCAAAATTAATAAACCTGTATGCGTCTGCGTTTGCATTTTTGCTCTCGCTTGTATTGTTGACTTTGATATCACTATGAAGCACTCACTTTCGAGAAGAAAAAAATGAATTCAGGCATTGTTGTGGTAACTAGCGGCGTAATGCTGACGTTAGGACCGGTGAAATTGCGCACAGCAAAATTATCAGCCTTTCATATATCAGACCCTTAATCTCAAGTTCACTGTGATAAGCTTATTTTAACCATTTATGCAACGCGGACGTGAGCTTCACGTCCCCAGCAGCAGCTGCTACAGCCGCAGGGACGCGCTAGTCACGTCCCTGCAGTTTGGGGGGGTTTGCACGCGATCATGCGGGCAGATGCTCACGATCGTGATGTTGCTGGCAACAAGGGGGATTGGCAGCAGGGGACAAAAGTCTCCTGTGCCAATCCGTACTTGTCCACCGAGAATAAACACTGTTTTTGTTCAAAGACAGTGTTTATTCTAAGAGCCACCGCGCTTCCTTCCGTCGACGATTTCCGCCGGTTTCCGCCGCCCAAACGTTACACTAATGAATGGGAACAAAGTTCCCATTCATTAATCTCCCCACAGGACACCCGTGACGCAGGCTTCCATTGAAGCCTGCTTCACTTCCCTAGTAACCATGAGCGACACATTGTTTCCTATGTAGCGTACTTGTACGCTACATAGGATTTTGCTCAGCGGGGACATCTTGTGGCCAAATAGTAAAATTACATCTACTGACTTTAGGGGAAAAAAAAATGTATGTCGAGAGGCCATATTATTATAAATTTATGGGCTAAAAATTAGCGATGGATGTAAAACTGAAAAAATGTACCTTTATTTCCAAATAAAATATTGTCACCATACATTATACTAGGGATATAATTTTAAAATTGAAATAACCGCGACAAATGGGCAAATAAAATGTGTGGATTTTATTTACGTTAGCATGTGGTATTTTAAAACTATAATGGCCGAAAACTAAGAAATAATGATTTTTTCCATTTTTTTCTTAATTCTTTCCATTAAAATGCATTTAGAATAAAATAATTCTTAGCATAATGTACCACCCAAAGAAAGCCTAATTGGTGGTGGAAAAAACAAGGTATAGATCATTTCTTTGTGATAAGTAGTGATAAAGTTATTGGGGAATGAAAGGGAGGAGCGCTGAAATGGGAAAATTCCTCTCGGCCATAAGGTGAAAAATACCCGTGGGCTGAAATGGTTAAAAAAGTGGGCGGAGTCAGCAACAGCCAAAGGGAAAAAAATAATTGCTGCTAAAGTCAGTCAAAGTATTGTGACATAAAAACTTGGGCAGGTGTGTGAGGTTTACTGCTTCGTCCCCAGGGGATATGAGTCAACGTCCCAGCTCCTGCCATAGACATTCTTTTTTTTTTTTTTTTGCCCATGTCAGGTGATCCAGGAGTCGAACTCATAACGTTCCCCTTGGTAGACGGACACAGTCCCCCTTCACTACATGCCTGCCCAATGTTGATCGGTGCAAATAATCCTTTTGACATGGAAACGCTATTCATCCCACAGTTTTAAGAGTTTTAGGAGGGCATGTGTGAAATTTTGCACACTTCTTCGGCCCATAGCCGTGTAGGTTGCTTGTGCTCTGTTAAGCGATTTTACCCTCGGTGCCCCTGGGGCGGCCCCCCGAAAACCCCATTTTTTCCCATAGACTTTCATTGGAAAATGTTAAACTTTCGCCAATCAGACAGATGTGAAGGTAAACTCACCAAACTTGGGTCACTTAGTCATGGGGTTGACATAACATTTCTGTCACATTTTGGGGACTGCAAAAGTGGGCGGAGCCACAGACAACCAATCGGATTTTCCCTATTGACTTTAATGAGAAAGTTGTAAAAGCTGTCATTCTAACAGATTTAAAGCCAGAGTCCCCAGACTTGGCACCGTGGGTCACTGGGTTACTATGGTTAGAATCTTGGAAAAGTGGGCGGAGTCGTCGACAGCCAATCACATTTCAGCTGTTTGTTTTATATGGGAAAATTTAAATTGCAGCTTGGGTTGTAGCTTGGGTTCAAATTTTTAAAGTGGGCGGAGCCACAAGCAGCCAATTGAATTTCAGTGATTTATTTACATGGGAACATTTAAAATTCTGATATTCTCATAATATTGATGTCAAGGACCCCAAAGTTTACAAATGTTCTCACTGGGTGTTTGCACTTCAAGGTTAGAAAAAGTGGGCGGAGCCACTGACTACCAATCGTATTTCACTCATTGATTTTCAATGGAGAAATTAAAACTTCTGCCATTTCGACACTTTGAATGCCAGGATTCCCAAACCTTAAAGTGTTGGCCACTGAGTGACTGTGGTTCACAGTTAGGGGAAAAAAGGGGTGGGGCAATAACAGCCAATCAGATTTCAGCTATTGACCTTAATGAAAAAGATTAACTACTGCTATTATTGCAGTTTAAATGCCAGGCATCCCAAACTTAGCACAATTACTCACTGGGTGACTGCGGTCAAAATTTAGCAAAAGTGGGTGGAGCCACAAACAGCCAATCAGATTTCACTTATTGACGTCAATGTACATTTTTTAAATATTGCCATTCTCACAGTTTTAAAGCCAGAGGCCCTAAACTTGGCACAGACCATGACTGGGTGACTGGGGTTAAAATTCAGAAAACTGGGTGGAGCTTACAACAGCCAATCAAATGTTACCTATTGCAATTCAATGGTAATATGCTGCTTTCTTTCTGATTTTTCACAGGCATGCTTTGGAATATGGCAGAAAATCTACCCAAAAAATGATTCAGTAACTCCTTTTAAATAAAACAATATCAGATATGTGCGGTTACATTGCTTTTGTAGTAAAAAGCAGTGTCCAAAGAAAATTGTCAATAATTGAGCTTTCACAGAGTATAAATCACATGCTTGTATTTTCCAGTGTAGGCCGCTTACAATGAAGTCTGAGGGCCTGTTTCCACTACACGCAGATTCTGCATGCAGAAAACTGACTCCAATGAATGCCTATGGGCCTGTTTCCACTGAACGCGATTTTTCTGATGCAGATTTCCCATAGGCATTCATTGGAGTGGGTGGGTTGGAGTACAGTGGGTTGCAAAAGTATTCTGCTCCCTTGAAGTTTTCCACATTTTGTCATATTACTGCCACAAACATGAATCAATTTTATTGGAATTTCACATGAAAGACCAACACAAACTGGTGCACACATGAGAAGTGGAACGAAAATCATACATGATTCCAAACATTTTTACAAATAAATAACTGCAAAGTGGTGTGTGCATAATTATTCGGCCCCCTTTGATCTGAGTGCAGTCAGTTGCCTATAGACATTGCCTGATGAGTGCTAATGACTAGAGTGCACCTGTGTGTAATCTAATGTCAGTACAAATACAGCTACTCTGTGAGGGCCTCAGAGGTTGTCTAAGAGAATATTGGGAGCAACAACACCGTGAAGTCCAAAGAACTCACAAGACAGGTCAGGGATCAAGTTATTGAGAAATTTAAAGCAGGCTTAGGCTACAAAAAGATTTCCAAAGCCTTGAACATCCCAAGGAGCACTGTTCAAGCGATCATTCAGAAATGGAAGGAGTATGGCACAACTGTAAACCTACCAAGGCAAGGCCATCCACCTAAACTCACAGGCCGAGCAAGGAGAGCGCTGATCAGAAATGCAGTCAAGAGGCCCATGGTGACTCTTGACGAGCTGCAGAGATCTACAGCTCAGGTGGGAGACTCTATTAGTCATGCACTGTACAAAGTTGGCCTTTATGGAAGAGTGGCAAGAAGAAAGGCATTGTTAACAGAAAGCATAAGAAGTCCCGTTTGCAGTTTGCCACAAGCTATGGGGGGGGACACAGCAACCATGTGGAAGAAGGTGCTCTGGTCAGATGAGACCAAAATGGAACTTTTTGGCCAAAATGCAAAACGCTATGTGTGGCGGAAAACTAACACTACACATCACTCTGAACACACCATCCCCACTGTCAAATATGGTGGTGGCAGCATCATGCTGGGGGGTTGCATTTCTCCAGCAGGGACAGGGAAGCTACTCAGAGTTGATGGGAAGATGGATGGAGCCAAATACAGGGCTAACTTGGAAGAAAACCTCTTGGAGACTGCAAAAGACTTGAGACAGGGGCGGAGGTTCACCTTCCAGCAGGACAATGACCCTAAACATAAAGCCAGGGCAACAATGGAATGGTTTAAAACAAAACATATCCATGTGTTAGAATGGCCCAGTCAAAGTCCAGATCTAAATCCTATTGAAAATCTGTGGCAAGATCTGAAAACTGCTGTTCACAAACGCTGTCCATCTAATCTGACTGAGCTGGAGCTGTTTTGCAAAGAAGAATGGGCAAGGATTTCAGTCTCTAGATGTGCAAAGATGGTAGAGACATACCCTAAAAGACTGGCAGCTGTAATTGCAGCAAAAGGTGTTTCTACAAAGTATTGACTCAGGGGGCCGAATAATTACGCACACCCCACTTTGCAGTAATTGATTTGTAAAAAATGTTTGGAATGATGTATGATTTTCGATCTACTTCTCACATGTACACCACTTTGTATTGGTCTTTCACGTGGAATTCCAATAAAATTGATGCATGTTTGTGGCAGTAACGTGACAAAATGTGGAAAACTTCAAAGGGGCCGAATACTTTAGCAACCCCCAAAGAAAATTGTCAATAATTGAGCTTTCACAGAGTATAAATCACATGCTTGTATTTTCCAGTGTAGACCGCTTACAATGAAGTCTGAGGTAAAGAGATTGTCAAATTCCCACCAAAATCACTTCATTTAGTAAACTACACCCCCTGAGGTACCCTTGGATGGATGCATTGATCATTTTGGCTGCAGAGATTATTGGTGAAATTTGATAGAATGTATAACAACATGAAAAATTCATTTATTTTAGAAGATATGTCAGCTCTTCAGCTTTTTCACAGATATGTTTTGGAGCATTTTAGTAATTCCCCCCAAAAATGATGTAGTAACTACTTCTGAATAAAACAATATAAGATATATGTGGCTACATTGTTTCTGTGGTTAAAAAAAACAGTGCCCAGAGATAGTTCTCAATATACATACATTACATAAACTAACCGTATAAGGGATACAGCCCCTGTATACAGTACCTTTACACAGTGTATATATATATAGATAGATAGATAGATAGATAGATAGATAGATACACTGCTGACTTCACCTACATACTAGAGGTGACTGGAAAGGGTTCACAAGGGTTGTGGGGTGAAATTATGTGAGTAAATGTGTTTTTACACTGTAACGCTGTGTGTGAGACACAGACACACAGCAGCTACAGCTCTCTCTGTCCAGAGATCACTGCAGACTGGTGGAGAAAGCTGGAGAGAATGCAACTTTGTTGCTTTCTATCTAGTGATCACAGTGATTGGATCACAGCGATCACATGGTAGGAAGCCAATAAAATTGGCTCCTTACCGATTCATTAAGGCCTCGTTCACATCAGGTGCGTTTGGGATCGCACATAAATGGACTTTAAAAACGCAAGCGTGTTTCAGCTCATTTTTGCACGTTTTTGTATGCATTTCTATGCGTTTTTCCCCTGAATAATGGGAGGGCTCGGCAGGATTTCTATATGTGTACAAAACTACAATTACAAGTAGAGTTATGCATAAAAAAATACACAATACCTTGATTTACCACAGCCGATTCACCAGCAGCGCGCACAGTCGATTGACACAGTACCGTTGAAATCCAGCGGTGTTAACACTATGCCGCTTCTTGAGACATGTGGCCACAACTGCGGCATAGGATTTACTTATCTCGAGGCAATTAAGCAGTATCTTTTGCATTTTCAACTAGCCTGTCATGTGAGTCCTGTGCGGTGCATGTCCAGATTTTGCCGCAAAATTAATAAACCTGTATGCGTCTGCGTTTGCATTTTTGCTCTCGCTTGTATTGTTGACTTTGATATCACCATGAAGCACTCACTTTCGAGAAGAAAAAAATGAATGCAGGCATTGTTGTGGTAACTAGCGGCGTAATGCTGACGTTAGGACCGGTGAAATTGCGCACAGCAAAATTATCAGCCTTTTATATATCAGACCCTTAATCTCAAGTTCACTGTGATAAGCTTATTTTAACCATTTATGCCACGCGGACGTGAGCTTCACGTCCCCAGCAGCAGCTGCTACAGCCGCAGGGACGCGCTAGTCACGTCCCTGCAGTTTGGGGGGGTTTGCACGCGATCATGTGGGCAGATGCTCACGATCGTGATGTTGCTGGCAACAAGGGGGATTGGCAGCAGGGGACAAAAGTCTCCTGTGCCAATCCGTACTTGTCCACCGAGAATAAACACTGTTTTTGTTCAAAGACAGTGTTTATTCTAAGAGCCACCGCGCTTCCTTCCGTCGACGATTTCCGCCGGTTTCCGCCGCCCAAACGTTACACTAATGAATGGGAACAAAGTTCCCATTCATTAATCTCCCCACAGGACACCCGTGACGCAGGCTTCCATTGAAGCCTGCTTCACTTCCCTAGTAACCATGAGCGACACATTGTTTCCTATGTAGCGTACTTGTACGCTACATAGGATTTTGCTCAGCGGGAACATCTTGTGGCCAAATAGTAAAATTACATCTACTGACTTTAGGGAATAAAAAAAAAATGTATGTCGAGAGGCTATATTATTATAAATTTATGGGCTAAAAATTAGCGATGGATGTAAAACTGAAAAAATGTACCTTTATTTCCAAATAAAATATTGTCACCATACATTATACTAGGGATATAATTTTAAAATTGAAATAACCGCGACAAATGGGCAAATAAAATGTGTGGATTTTATTTACGTTAGCATGTGGTATTTTAAAACTATAATGGCCGAAAACTAAGAAATAATGATTTTTTCCATTTTTTTTCTTAATTCTTTCCATTAAAATGCATTTAGAATAAAATAATTCTTAGCATAATGTACCACCCAAAGAAAGCCTAATTGGTGGTGGAAAAAACAAGGTATAGATAATTTCTTTGTGATAAGTAGTGATAAAGTTATTGGGGAATGAAAGGGAGGAGCGCTGAAATGGGAAAATTCCTCTCGGCCATAAGGTGAAAAATACCCGTGGGCTGAAATGGTTAAAAGTATTGTGACATAAAAACTTGGGCAGGTGTGTGAGGTTTACTGCTTCGTCCCCAGGGGATATGAGTCAACGTCCCAGCTCCTGCCATAGACATTCTTTTTTTTTTTTTTTTTTTTTTTGCCCATGTCAGGTGATCCAGGAGTCGAACTCATAACGTTCCCCTTGGTAGACGGACACAGTCCCCCTTCACTACATGCCTGCCCAATGTTGATCGGTGCAAATAATCCTTTTGACATGGAAACGCTATTCATCCCACAGTTTTAAGAGTTTTAGGAGGGCATGTGTGAAATTTTGCACACTTCTTCGGCCCATAGCCGTGTAGGTTGCTTGTGCTCTGTTAAGCGATTTTACCCTCGGTGCCCCTGGGGCGGCCCCCCGAAAACCCCATTTTTTTCCCATAGACTTTCATTGGAAAATGTTAAACTTTCGCCAATCAGACAGATGTGAAGGTAAACTCACCAAACTTGGGTCACTTAGTCATGGGGTTGACATAACATTTCTGTCACATTTTGGGGACTGCAAAAGTGGGCGGAGCCACAGACAACCAATCGGATTTTCTCTATTGACTTTAATGAGAAAGTTGTAAAAGCTGTCATTCTAACAGATTTAAAGCCAGAGTCCCCAGACTTGGCACCGTGGGTCACTGGGTTACTATGGTTAGAATTTTGGAAAAGTGGGCGGAGTCGTCGACAGCCAATCACATTTCAGCTGTTTGTTTTATATGGGAAAATTTAAATTGCAGCTTGGGTTGTAGCTTGGGTTCAAATTTTTTAAAGTGGGCGGAGCCACAAGCAGCCAATTGAATTTCAGTGATTTATTTACATGGGAACATTTAAAATTCTGATATTCTCATAATATTGATGTCAAGGACCCCAAAGTTTACAAATGTTCTCACTGGGTGTTTGCACTTCAAGGTTAGAAAAAGTGGGCAGAGCCACTGACTACCAATCGTATTTCACTCATTGATTTTCAATGGAGAAATTAAAACTTCTGCCATTTCGACACTTTGAATGCCAGGATTCCCAAACCTTAAAGTGTTGGCCACTGAGTGACGGTGGTTCACAGTTAGGGGAAAAAAGGGGTGGGGCAATAACAGCCAATCAGATTTCAGCTATTGACCTTAATGAAAAAGATTAACTACTGCTATTATTGCAGTTTAAATGCCAGGCATCCCAAACTTAGCACAATTACTCACTGGGTGACTGCGGTCAAAATTTAGCAAAAGTGGGTGGAGCCACAAACAGCCAATCAGATTTCACTTATTGACGTCAATGTAAATTTTTTAAATATTGCCATTTCACAGTTTTAAAGCCAGAGGCCCCAAACTTGGCACAGACCATGACTGGGTGACTGGGGTTAAAATTCAGAAAACTGGGCGGAGCTTACAACAGCCAATCAAATGTTACCTATTGCAATTCAATGGTAATATGCTGCTTTCTTTCTGATTTTTCACAGGCATGCTTTGGAATATGGCAGAAAATCTACCCAAAAAATGATTCAGTAACTCCTTTTAAATAAAACAATATCAGATATGTGCGGTTACATTGCTTTTGTAGTAAAAAGCAGTGTCCAAAGAAAATTGTCAATAATTGAGCTTTCACAGAGTATAAATCACATGCTTGTATTTTCCAGTGTAGGCCGCTTACAATGAAGTCTGAGGGCCTGTTTCCACTACACGCAGATTCTGCATGCAGAAAACGGACTCCAATGAATGCCTATGGGCCTGTTTCCACTGAACGCGATTTTTCTGATGCAGATTTCCCATAGGCATTCATTGGAGTGGGTGGGTTGGAGTACAGTGGGTTGCAAAAGTATTCCGCTCCCTTGAAGTTTTCCACATTTTGTCATATTACTGCCACAAACATGAATCAATTTTATTGGAATTCCACATGAAAGACCAACACAAACTGGTGTACACATGAGAAGTGGAACGAAAATCATACATGATTCCAAACATTTTTACAAATAAATAACTGCAAAGTGGTGTGTGCATAATTATTCGGCCCCCTTTGATCTGAGTGCAGTCAGTTGCCTATAGACATTGCCTGATGAGTGCTAATGACTAGAGTGCACCTGTGTGTAATCTAATGTCAGTACAAATACAGCTGCTCTGTGAGGGCCTCAGAGGTTGTCTAAGAGAATATTGGGAGCAACAACACCGTGAAGTCCAAAGAACTCACAAGACAGGTCAGGGATCAAGTTATTGAGAAATTTAAAGCAGGCTTAGGCTACAAAAAGATTTCCAAAGCCTTGAACATCCCAAGGAGCACTGTTCAAGCGATCATTCAGAAATGGAAGGAGTATGGCACAACTGTAAACCTACCAAGGCAAGGCCATCCACCTAAACTCACAGGCCGACCAAGGAGAGCGCTGATCAGAGATGCAGTCAAGAGGCCCATGGTGACTCTGGACAAGCTGCAGAGATCTACAGCTCAGGTGGGAGACTCTATTAGTCATGCACTGTACAAAGTTGGCCTTTATGGAAGAGTGGCAAGAAGAAAGGCATTGTTAACAGAAAGCATAAGAAGTCCCGTTTGCAGTTTGCCACAAGCTATGGGGGGGACACAGCAACCATGTGGAAGAAGGTGCTCTGGTCAGATGAGACCAAAATGGAACTTTTTGGCCAAAATGCAAAACGCTATGTGTGGCGGAAAACTAACACTACACATCACTCTGAACACACCATCCCCACTGTCAAATATGGTGGTGGCAGCATCATGCTGGGGGGTTGCATTTCTCCAGCAGGGACAGGGAAGCTACTCAGAGTTGATGGGAAGATGGATGGAGCCAAATACAGGGCTAACTTGGAAGAAAACCTCTTGGAGACTGCAAAAGACTTGAGACAGGGGCGGAGGTTCACCTTCCAGCAGGACAATGACCCTAAACATAAAGCCAGGGCAACAATGGAATGGTTTAAAACAAAACATATCCATGTGTTAGAATGGCCCAGTCAAAGTCCAGATCTAAATCCTATTGAAAATCTGTGGCAAGATCTGAAAACTGCTGTTCACAAACGCTGTCCATCTAATCTGACTGAGCTGGAGCTGTTTTGCAAAGAAGAATGGGCAAGGATTTCAGTCTCTAGATGTGCAAAGATGGTAGAGACATACCCTAAAAGACTGGCAGCTGTAATTGCAGCAAAAGGTGTTTCTACAAAGTATTGACTCAGGGGGCCGAATAATTACGCACACCCCACTTTGCAGTAATTGATTTGTAAAAAATGTTTGGAATGATGTATGATTTTCGATCTACTTCTCACATGTACACCACTTTGTATTGGTCTTTCACGTGGAATTCCAATAAAATTGATGCATGTTTGTGGCAGTAACGTGACAAAATGTGGAAAACTTCAAAGGGGCCGAATACTTTAGCAACCCCCAAAGAAAATTGTCAATAATTGAGCTTTCACAGAGTATAAATCACATGCTTGTATTTTCCAGTGTAGACCGCTTACAATGAAGTCTGAGGTAAAGAGATTGTCAAATTCCCACCAAAATCACTTCATTTAGTAAACTACACCCCCTGAGGTACCCTTGGATGGATGCATTGATCATTTTGGCTGCAGAGATTATTGGTGAAATTTGATAGAATGTATAACAACATGAAAAATTCATTTATTTTAGAAGATATGTCAGCTCTTCAGCTTTTTCACAGATATGTTTTGGAGCATTTTAGTAATTCCCCCCAAAAATGATGTAGTAACTACTTCTGAATAAAACAATATAAGATATATGTGGCTACATTGTTTCTGTGGTTAAAAAAAACAGTGCCCAGAGATAGTTCTCAATATACATACATTACATAAACTAACCGTATAAGGGATACAGCCCCTGTATACAGTACCTTTACACAGTGTATATATATATAGATAGATAGATAGATAGATAGATAGATAGATAGATAGATAGATAGATAGATAGATAGATACACTGCTGACTTCACCTACATACTAGAGGTGACTGGAAAGGGTTCACAAGGGTTGTGGGGTGAAATTATGTGAGTAAATGTGTTTTTACACTGTAACGCTGTCTGTGAGACACAGACACACAGCAGCTACAGCTCTCTCTGTCCAGAGATCACTGCAGACTGGTGGAGAAAGCTGGAGAGAATGCAACTTTGTTGCTTTCTATCTAGTGATCACAGTGATTGGATCACAGCGATCACATGGTAGGAAGCCAATAAAATTGGCTCCTTACCGATTCATTAAGGCCTCGTTCACATCAGGTGCGTTTGGGATCGCACATAAATGGACTTTAAAAACGCAAGCGTGTTTCAGCTCATTTTTGCACGTTTTTGTATGCATTTCTATGCGTTTTTCCCCTGAATAATGGGAGGGCTCGGCAGGATTTCTATATGTGTACAAAACTACAATTACAAGTAGAGTTATGCATAAAAAAATACACAATACCTTGATTTACCACAGCCGATTCACCAGCAGCGCGCACAGTCGATTGACACAGTACCGTTGAAATCCAGCGGTGTTAACACTATGCCGCTTCTTGAGACATGTGGCCACAACTGCGGCATAGGATTTACTTATCTCGAGGCAATTAAGCAGTATCTTTTGCATTTTCAACTAGCCTGTCATGTGAGTCCTGTGCGGTGCATGTCCAGATTTTGCCGCAAAATTAATAAACCTGTATGCGTCTGCGTTTGCATTTTTGCTCTCGCTTGTATTGTTGACTTTGATATCACCATGAAGCACTCACTTTCGAGAAGAAAAAAATGAATGCAGGCATTGTTGTGGTAACTAGCGGCGTAATGCTGACGTTAGGACCGGTGAAATTGCGCACAGCAAAATTATCAGCCTTTCATATATCAGACCCTTAATCTCAAGTTCACTGTGATAAGCTTATTTTAACCATTTATGCCACGCGGACGTGAGCTTCACGTCCCCAGCAGCAGCTGCTACAGCCGCAGGGACGCGCTAGTCACGTCCCTGCAGTTTGGGGGGGTTTGCACGCGATCATGCGGGCAGATGCTCACGATCGTGATGTTGCTGGCAACAAGGGGGAATGGCAGCAGGGGACAAAAGTCTCCTGTGCCAATCCGTACTTGTCCACCGAGAATAAACACTGTTTTTGTTCAAAGACAGTGTTTATTCTTAGAGCCACCGCGCTTCCTTCCGTCGACGATTTCCACCGGTTTCCGCCGCCCAAACGTTACACTAATGAATGGGAACAAAGTTCCCATTCATTAATCTCCCCACAGGACACCCGTGACGCAGGCTTCCATTGAAGCCTGCTTCACTTCCCTAGTAACCATGAGCGACACATTGTTTCCTATGTAGCGTACTTGTACGCTACATAGGATTTTGCTCAGCGGGGACATCTTGTGGCCAAATAGTAAAATTACATCTACTGACTTTAGGGGAAAAAAAAATGTATGTCGAGAGGCCATATTATTATAAATTTATGGGCTAAAAATTAGCGATGGATGTAAAACTGAAAAAATGTACCTTTATTTCCAAATAAAATATTGTCACCATACATTATACTAGGGATATAATTTTAAAATTGAAATAACCGCGACAAATGGGCAAATAAAATGTGTGGATTTCATTTACGTTAGCATGTGGTATTTTAAAACTATAATGGCCGAAAACTAAGAAATAATGATTTTTTCCATTTTTTTCTTAATTCTTTCCATTAAAATGCATTTAGAATAAAATAATTCTTAGCATAATGTACCACCCAAAGAAAGCCTAATTGGTGGTGGAAAAAACAAGGTATAGATCATTTCTTTGTGATAAGTAGTGATAAAGTTATTGGGGAATGAAAGGGAGGAGCGCTGAAATGGGAAAATTCCTCTCGACCATAAGGTGAAAAATACCCGTGGGCTGAAATGGTTAAAAAAGTGGGCGGAGTCAGCAACAGCCAAAGGGAAAAAAATAATTGCTGCTAAAGTCAGTCAAAGTATTGTGACATAAAAACTTGGGCAGGTGTGTGAGGTTTACTGCTTCGTCCCCAGGGGATATGAGTCAACGTCCCAGCTCCTGCCATAGACATTCTTTTTTTTTTTTTTTTTTTTTTGCCCATGTCAGGTGATCCAGGAGTCGAACTCATAACGTTCCCCTTGGTAGACGGACACAGTCCCCCTTCACTACATGCCTGCCCAATGTTGATCGGTGCAAATAATCCTTTTGACATGGAAACGCTATTCATCCCACAGTTTTAAGAGTTTTAGGAGGGCATGTGTGAAATTTTGCACACTTCTTCGGCCCATAGCCGTGTAGGTTGCTTGTGCTCTGTTAAGCGATTTTACCCTCGGTGCCCCTGGGGCGGCCCCCCGAAAACCCCTTTTTTTCCCATAGACTTTCATTGGAAAATGTTAAACTTTCGCCAATCAGACAGATGTGAAGGTAAACTCACCAAACTTGGGTCACTTAGTCATGGGGTTGGCATAACATTTCTGTCACATTTTGGGGACTGCAAAAGTGGGCGGAGCCACAGACAACCAATCGGATTTTCCCTATTGACTTTAATGAGAAAGTTGTAAAAGCTGTCATTCTAACAGATTTAAAGCCAGAGTCCCCAGACTTGGCACCGTGGGTCACTGGGTTACTATGGTTAGAATCTTGGAAAAGTGGGCGGAGTCGTCGACAGCCAATCACATTTCAGCTGTTTGTTTTATATGGGAAAATTTAAATTGCAGCTTGGGTTGTAGCTTGGGTTCAAATTTTTTAAAGTGGGCGGAGCCACAAGCAGCCAATTGAATTTCAGTGATTTATTTACATGGGAACATTTAAAATTCTGATATTCTCATAATATTGATGTCAAGGACCCCAAAGTTTACAAATGTTCTCACTGGGTGTTTGCACTTCAAGGTTAGAAAAAGTGGGCGGAGCCACTGACTACCAATCGTATTTCACTCATTGATTTTCAATGGAGAAATTAAAACTTCTGCCATTTCGACACTTTGAATGCCAGGATTCCCAAACCTTAAAGTGTTGGCCACTGAGTGACGGTGGTTCACAGTTAGGGGAAAAAAGGGGTGGGGCAATAACAGCCAATCAGATTTCAGCTATTGACCTTAATGAAAAAGATTAACTACTGCTATTATTGCAGTTTAAATGCCAGGCATCCCAAACTTAGCACAATTACTCACTGGGTGACTGCGGTCAAAATTTAGCAAAAGTGGGTGGAGCCACAAACAGCCAATCAGATTTCACTTATTGACGTCAATGTAAATTTTTTAAATATTGCCATTCTCACAGTTTTAAAGCCAGAGGCCCCAAACTTGGCACAGACCATGACTGGGTGACTGGGGTTAAAATTCAGAAAACTGGGCGGAGCTTACAACAGCCAATCAAATGTTACCTATTGCAATTCAATGGTAATATGCTGCTTTCTTTCTGATTTTTTACAGGCATGCTTTGGAATATGGCAGAAAATCTACCCAAAAAATGATTCAGTAACTCCTTTTAAATAAAACAATATCAGATATGTGCGGTTACATTGCTTTTGTAGTAAAAAGCAGTGTCCAAAGAAAATTGTCAATAATTGAGCTTTCACAGAGTATAAATCACATGCTTGTATTTTCCAGTGTAGGCCGCTTACAATGAAGTCTGAGGGCCTGTTTCCACTACACGCAGATTCTGCATGCAGAAAACTGACTCCAATGAATGCCTATGGGCCTGTTTCCACTGAACGCGATTTTTCTGATGCAGATTTCCCATAGGCATTCATTGGAGTGGGTGGGTTGGAGTACAGTGGGTTGCAAAAGTATTCCGCTCCCTTGAAGTTTTCCACATTTTGTCATATTACTGCCACAAACATGAATCAATTTTATTGGAATTCCACATGAAAGACCAACACAAACTGGTGTACACATGAGAAGTGGAACGAAAATCATACATGATTCCAAACATTTTTACAAATAAATAACTGCAAAGTGGTGTGTGCATAATTATTCGGCCCCCTTTGATCTGAGTGCAGTCAGTTGCCTATAGACATTGCCTGATGAGTGCTAATGACTAGAGTGCACCTGTGTGTAATCTAATGTCAGTACAAATACAGCTGCTCTGTGAGGGCCTCAGAGGTTGTCTAAGAGAATATTGGGAGCAACAACACCGTGAAGTCCAAAGAACTCACAAGACAGGTCAGGGATCAAGTTATTGAGAAATTTAAAGCAGGCTTAGGCTACAAAAAGATTTCCAAAGCCTTGAACATCCCAAGGAGCACTGTTCAAGTGATCATTCAGAAATGGAAGGAGTATGGCACAACTGTAAACCTACCAAGGCAAGGCCATCCACCTAAACTCACAGGCCGAGCAAGGAGAGCGCTGATCAGAGATGCAGTCAAGAGGCCCATGGTGACTCTGGACGAGCTGCAGAGATCTACAGCTCAGGTGGGAGACTCTATTAGTCATGCACTGTACAAAGTTGGCCTTTATGGAAGAGTGGCAAGAAGAAAGGCATTGTTAACAGAAAGCATAAGAAGTCCCATTTGCAGTTTGCCACAAGCTATGGGGGGGGGGGGGGGGGGGCAGCAACCATGTGGAAGAAGGTGCTCTGGTCAGATGAGACCAAAATGGAACTTTTTGGCCAAAATGCAAAACGCTATGTGTGGCGGAAAACTAACACTACACATCACTCTGAACACACCATCCCCACTGTCAAATATGGTGGTGGCAGCATCATGCTGGGGGGTTGCATTTCTCCAGCAGGGACAGGGAAGCTACTCAGAGTTGATGGGGAGATGGATGGAGCCAAATACCGGGCTAACTTGGAAGAAAACCTCTTGGAGACTGCAAAAGACTTGAGACAGGGGCGGAGGTTCACCTTCCAGCAGGACAATGACCCTAAACATAAAGCCAGGGCAACAATGGAATGGTTTAAAACAAAACATATCCATGTGTTAGAATGGCCCAGTCAAAGTCCAGATCTAAATCCTATTGAAAATCTGTGGCAAGATCTGAAAACTGCTGTTCACAAACGCTGTCCATCTAATCTGACTGAGCTGGAGCTGTTTTGCAAAGAAGAATGGGCAAGGATTTCAGTCTCTAGATGTGCAAAGATGGTAGAGACATACCCTAAAAGACTGGCAGCTGTAATTGCAGCAAAAGGTGTTTCTACAAAGTATTGACTCAGGGGGCCGAATAATTACGCACACCCCACTTTGCAGTAATTGATTTGTAAAAAATGTTTGGAATGATGTATGATTTTCGATCCACTTCTCACATGTACACCACTTTGTATTGGTCTTTCACGTGGAATTCCAATAAAATTGATGCATGTTTGTGGCAGTAACGTGACAAAATGTGGAAAACTTCAAAGGGGCCGAATACTTTAGCAACCCCCAAAGAAAATTGTCAATAATTGAGCTTTCACAGAGTATAAATCACATGCTTGTATTTTCCAGTGTAGACCGCTTACAATGAAGTCTGAGGTAAAGAGATTGTCAAATTCCCACCAAAATCACTTCATTTAGTAAACTACACCCCCTGAGGTACCCTTGGATGGATGCATTGATCATTTTGGCTGCAGAGATTATTGGTGAAATTTGATAGAATGTATAACAACATGAAAAATTCATTTCTTTTAGAAGATATGTCAGCTCTTCAGCTTTTTCACAGATATGTTTTGGAGCATTTTAGTAATTCCCCACAAAAATGATGTAGTAACTACTTCTGAATAAAACAATATAAGATATATGTGGCTACATTGTTTCTGTGGTTAAAAAAAAACAGTGCCCAGAGATAGTTCTCAATATACATACATTACATAAACTAACCGTATAAGGGATACAGCCCCTGCCTACAGTACCTTTACACAGTGTATATGATCACATTTTTATCGAAAAAATGGAATAATCAATTGCTTTTTATTGTTTGAAAAAAAAAACAATTCAAAAAGGAAAACTGAACTATTTGATTGTGCCGTGTATGGGCACCTTAAAGTTCGAGCATGTGAAATCCAGCGCAGGAGATTTGGGTGCAGCCGGCGCCACCATAGACCGTTATAGGAATTACAGCTATAGTGGCATACAAGGAGTAACTTTGGCGCCGTCAGAAGACGGAGCTGAAGTTACTTTTAAAACACTAATTCGGCCGCCAGCAATAGCTGCCAGCCAAATTACATCATTCCCCATTTATCCACCTGGACCTGGAGGGGGAATAGTAATTAACGCCACCAGAACTTGTGCAGAAGCAAGGTGAGCCGTATATCGGCTGTATCCTGCGCCCAAGTCTCCCGGCGGCGATATCATTCGTATGCCTTAAAAGTGGCCACAAAATAAACAATTTATTTTCAATTAAAAAATTACCATGCTGCCGCTATGATGGAGCTAATGTGCCGGTAGGGCAGTGATATCCATGTTAGGTGAGCATGCAGCCCCGATGATGAAGCTAATGTGCTGGTAGGGAAGTGATATCCATGTTATGTGAGCATGCTGCCCCTATGATGGCGCTAATATGCTGGTAGGGCACGGAAATCAATGTTATGGGAGCATGCTGCCCCTATGATGGAACAGACATGGGTATGGGGCAAGCAGTGGGGGAGATTAGAACAGATAAGGGTATGGACAAGCAGTGGGGGAGATTAGTACAGACATGGGTGTGGGCAAGCAGTGGGTGAGATTAGTACAGACATGGGTATGGGCAAGCAGTGGGTGAGATTAGTACAGACATGGGTGTGGGCAAGCAGTGGCGAGATTAGTACAGACATGGGTATGGGACAAGCAGTGGGGGAGATTAGTACAGACATGGGTATGGGCAAGCAGTGGGTGAGATTAGTACAGACATGGGTGTGGGCAAGCAGTGGCGAGATTAGTACAGACATGGGTATGGGACAAGCAGTGGGGGAGATTAGTACAGACATGGGTATGGGCAAGCAGTGGGTGAGATTAGTACAGACATGGGTGTGGGCAAGCAGTGGCGAGATTAGTACAGACATGGGTATGGGACAAGCAGTGGGGGAGATTAGTACAGACATGGGTATGGGCAAGCAGTGGGTGAGATTAGTACAGACATGGGTATGGGCAAGCAGTGGCGAGATTAGTACAGACATGGGTGTGGGCAAGCAGTGGGGAGATTAGTACAGACATGGGTATGGGCAAGCAGTGGGGGAGATTAGTACAGACATGGGTATGGGCAAGCAGTGGGTGAGATTAGTACAGACATGGGTATGGGCAAGCAGTGGGTGAGATTAGTACAGACATGGGTGTGGGCAAGCAGTGGCGAGATTAGTACAGACATGGGTATGGGACAAGCAGTGGGGGAGATTAGAACAGACATGGGTATGGGCAAGCAGTGGGTGAGATTAGTACAGACATGGGTGTGGGCAAGCAGTGGCGAGATTAGTACAGACATGGGTATGGGACAAGCAGTGGGGGAGATTAGAACAGACATGGGTATGGGGCAAGCAGTGGGGGAGATTAGTACAGACATGGGTATGGGCAAGCAGTGGCGAGATTAGTACAGACATGGGTGTGGGCAAGCAGTGGCGAGATTAGTACAGACATGGGTGTGGGCAAGCAGTGGCGAGATTAGTACAGACATGGGTATGGGCAAGCAGTGGGTGAGATTAGTACAGACATGGGTGTGGGCAAGCAGTGGCGAGATTAGTACAGACATGGGTATGGGACAAGCAGTGGGGGAGATTAGAACAGACATGGGTATGGGGCAAGCAGTGGGGGAGATTAGTACAGACATGGGTATGGGCAAGCAGTGGGTGAGATTAGTACAGACATGGGTGTGGGCAAGCAGTGGCGAGATTAGTACAGACATGGGTATGGGACAAGCAGTGGGGGAGATTAGAACAGACATGGGTATGGGGCAAGCAGTGGGGGAGATTAGTACAGACATGGGTATGGGCAAGCAGTGGCGAGATTAGTACAGACATGGGTGTGGGCAAGCAGTGGCGAGATTAGTACAGACATGGGTGTGGGCAAGCAGTGGCGAGATTAGTACAGACATGGGTATGGGACAAGCAGTGGGGGAGATTAGAACAGACATGGGTATGGGGCAAGCAGTGGGGGAGATTAGTACAGACATGGGTATGGGCAAGCAGTGGGGAGATTAGTACAGACACGGGTATGGGCAAGCAGTGGCGAGATTAGTATAGACATGGGTATGGGCAATCAGTGGCAAGATTAGTACAGACATGGATATGGGGAAACAGTGGGAGATTAGTACAGACATAAGGCTCGTACACACGTCATACTGAAGCCGACGACGGGTCCGTCGGCAACTCCCGCTGGGCGGGTTTTCAGCAGACAGTACAGCGTGTGTGGTCTGTCGGCGGACTGATAAGGCTGTTTCTGAGTGAGAATGGGAGAATAGTGACAGTAGGAATGAGTATAGATACAGTGGGTTGCAAAAGTATTCGGCCTCCTTGAAGTTTTCCACATTTTGTCATATTACTGCCACAAACATGAATCAATTTTATTGGAATTCCACATGAAAGACCAACACAAAGTGGTGTACACGTGAGAAGTGGAACGAAACTCATACATGATTCCAAACATTTTTTACAAATAAATAACTGCAAAGTGGTGTGTGCATAATTATTCGGCCCCCTTTGGTCTGAGTGCAGTCAGTTGCCTATAGACATTTCCTGATGAGTGCTAATGACTAAATAGAGTGCACCTGTGTGTAATCTAATGTCAGTACAAATACAGCTGCTCTGCGAGGGCCTCAGAGGTTGTCTAAGAGAATATTGGGAGCAACAACACCGTGAAGTTCAAAGAACACACAAGACAGGTCAGGGATCAAGTTATTGAGAAATATAAAGCAGGCTTAGGCTACAAAAAGATTTCCAAAGCCTTGAACATCCCACGGAGCACTGTTCAAGCGATCATTCAGAAATGGAAGGAGTATGGCACAACTGTAAACCTACCAATACAAGGCCATCCACCTAAACTCACAGGCCGAGCAAGGAGAGCGCTGATCAGAAATGCAGTCAAGAGGCCCATGGTGACTCTGGACGAGCTGCAGAGATCTACAGCTCAGGTGGGAGACTCTGTCCATAGGACAACTATTAGTCATGCACTGTACAAAGTTGGCCTTTATGGAAGAGTGACAAGAAGAAAGGCATTGTTAACAGAAAGCATAAGAAGTCCCGTTTGCAGTTTGCCACAAGCCATGTGGGGGACAAAGCAACCATGTGGAAGAAGGTGCTCTGGTCAGATGAGACCAAAATGGAACTTTTTGGCCAAAATGCAAAACGCTATGTGTGGCGGAAAACTAACTCTGAACGTCACTCTGAACACACCATCCCCACTGTCAAATATGGTGGTGGCAGCATCATGCTCGGGGGGTGCATCTCTTCAGCAGGGACAGGGAAGCTGGTCAGAGTTGATGGAAAGATGGATGGAGCCAAATATAGGGCAATCTTGGAAGAAAACCCTTTTGGAGTCTGCAAAAGACTTGAGACTGGGGCGGAGGTTCACCTTCCAGCAGGACAATGACCCTAAACATAAAGCCAGGGCAACAATGGAATGGTTTAAAACAAAACATATCTATGTGTTAGAATGGCTCAGTCAAAGTCCAGATCTAAATCCAATCGAGAATCTGTGGCAAGATCTGAAAACTGCTGTTCACAAACGCTGTCCATCTAATCAGACTGAGCTGGAGCTGTTTTGCAAAGAAGAATGGGTAAGGATTTCAGTCTTTAGATGTGCAAAGCTGGTAGAGCCATACTCTAAAAGATTGGCAGCTGGCTGTAATTGCAGCAAAAGGTGGTTCTACAAAGTACTGACTCAGGAGACCAAATAATTACGCACACTCCACTTTGCAGTTATTGATTTGTAAAAAATGTTTGGAATCATGTATGATTTTCGTTCCACTTCTCACATGTACACCACTTTGTATTGGTCTTTCACGTGCAATTCCAATAAAATTGATGCATGTTTGTGGCAGTAATGTGACAAAATGTGGAAAATTTCAAGGGGGCCGAATACTTTTGCAAGCCACTGTATTGTGTACAGCAATAATATATGTATAAATGTATATGGAAGGAGAGGTGGTGGTGATTATTACAGAAAGCATTAGTGAACACTTACCTAGTGCTTGTCGTATCTTGTCTTGTCGTATCTGAGGTGCTGCGTGCTGGGGCCAACAGCAGTAACAGACACTGATTAGCAGCTGCCACTTTGCTAGCAGCAGTAATTGTCACTGATTAGCAGCTGCAACTGTGCCAGCAGCAGTAACAGGCACTGATTAGCAGCCGCCACTGTACCAGCAGCAGTAACAGTCACTGATTAGCAGCTGCCACTGTGCCAGCAGCAGTAACTGTCACTGATTAGCAGCTGCCACTCTGCCAGCAGCAGTAATGGTCACTGATTAGCAGCTGCCACTGTGCCAGCAGCAGTAACAGCCACTGATTAGCTGCTGCAACTGTGCCGGCAATAGTAACAGTCATCGATTAGCAGCTGCCACTGTGCCAGCAGCAGTAACAGTCCTCGATTAGCAGCTGCCACTGTGCCAGCAGCAGTAATTGTCACTGATTAGCAGCTGTCACTGCGCCAGCAGCAGTAACAGGCACTGATTAGCAGCTGCCACTGTGCCAGCAGCAGTAACCGCCACTGATTAGCAGCTGCAACTGTGCCAGCAGCAGTAACAGTCACTTATTAGCAGCTGCCACTGTGCCAGCAGCAGTAATTGTCACTGATTAGCAGCTGCCACTGCGCCAGCAGCAGTAACAGGCACTGATTAGCAGCTGCCACTGTGCCAGCAGCAGTAACCGCCACTGATTAGCAGCTGCAACTATGCCAGCAGCAGTAACAGTCACTTATTAGCAGCTGCCACTGTGCCAGTAGCGGTAACAGCCACAGATTAGCAGCTGTGACTGTGCCAGCAGCAGTAACAGTCATTGATTAGCAGCTGCCACTGTGCCAGCAGCAGTAACAGTCACTGATTAGCAGCTGCCACTGTGACAGCGGAAGTAACAGCCACTAATTACCAGCTGCCACTGTGCCAACAGCAGTAACAGCCACTGATTAGCAGCTGCCACTGTGCCAGCAGAAGTAACAGCCACTAATTACCAGCTGCCACTGTGCCAGCAGCAGTAACAGTTCACAGCATCTTAAACCCTTAGAATGTTATTGGAACTTAAAGAGAGTCTGAAGCGAGAATAAATCTCGCTTCAGAGCTCATAGTTAGCAGGGGCATGTGTGCCCCTGCTAAACCGCCGCTATCGCGCCGCTAAACGGGGGTCCCTTCACCCCCAAATCCCCCTCTGTGCAGCGGGGGAGCTCTTCCTGGTTGGGGCAGGGCTAACCGCCGCAGCCCTGCCCCACGCGCGTCTGTCAGCGCGTATCTCCACCTCTCCCCCGCCCCTCTCAGTCTTCCTTCACTGAGAGGGGCGGGGGAGAGGCGGCGATGCGCCGCTGATAGACGCGACTGGAGGCAGGGCTGCAGCCGTTTGCCCTGCCTCCAGGAGCGACCAAGTCTGCGACCAAGTGTTGCAGTGGAGGATTTGGGGGTGAAGGGACCCCCGTTTAGCGGCGAGATAGCGGCGGTTTAGCAGGGGCACACATGCCCCTGCTAGCTATGAGCTCTGAAGCGAGATTTATTCTCGCTTCAGAGTCTCTTTAAATATAATATAATGTAATGGTAATGGTTACTGTACATTTCTGTTCACAGATTGGTCACAGTAGGGGTGACTTAGTGTTACAGGCCTGTAATAAGCTGATAATGGTCACTGTACATTATTGTACACAGATTAGTCACAGTAGGGGTGAGTTAAGCCCCATACACACGCTCAACAGCAGTCTTTTATGCAGCGCAATTTTCAAACAACTTACTTGTGAAACAAGTTGAAACAACCCAAAAAAGTTGCTTGCTATTGTTCACACAACTGATAAGACGTCAATCCAACTGTTGGATTGACGTCTTATCAGTCTTATCAGTTGTGTGAACAATAGCAAGCAACTTTTTTTGGTTGTTTTAACGTGTTTCACAAGAAAAGTAGTTTGATAATTGTGCTGCATAAAAGACTGCTGTTGAGTGTGTGTATGGGGCTTAAGTGTTACTTGCCTGTAATAAGCTGATAATGGTCACTGTACATTTCTGTACACATATTGGTCACGGTAGGGGTGACTTAGTGTAACCAGCCTGTAATCAGTGTTGAGCTCACGAGTAGTGAACTATTCTAATCCATGATTAAAATGAGGTTTAATTGCCTCGGGTGTTCGGCTGGGAGAGAGTGGGTTACTTACCCATAAGTCTGCAGTCCTCTGTGTTCCAAACGTCTTGCACGTGTCCTATTGGACATGTTGCAAAACTCACTACCGCACTTCCTCCTTCAAGCTGGAAGGAGGAGGTGCGCAATAGTGAGTCTTGCAACGCATCCAATAGGATGCTGCAAGACGTTTGGAACGCATAGAGGACCGCGGATTTATGGGTAAGTAACCCACTCTCTCCCAGCCAAACACCTGAGGCAATTAAGCCTCAATTTAAACACGGATTCGATTAGCTCACTACTCGTGAGCTCATCACTACCTGTAATAAGCTGAAAGTGATAACTGTACATTACTGTACACAGATTGGTCACAGTAGGGGTGAGTTACTAGTGTTACTAGCCTGTAATAAGCTGATAATGGACATTATTGTACACATATTGGTCAAGGTAGAGAGTAACTTAACGTTACAGGCCTGTAATAAGCTAATAATGGTCAATGTACATTACTGTACACAGATTGGTCACAGTAGGGGTGACTTATGCTGGGAATGCACGGTTCATTTCTGCCGCTCAATTCTGCGCCCGATCCTTTTTTTGGCGCTTGATTCCCACTCTTATCTTCCGCTCGTTTTTCTTATCTTTTTCCATTCACTTCAATGACAAATCGAGCAGCAAAAGAATCGAACAGCGATCGGATATGTCGGAAATTGTCTATCTAACCATCTAATCAGCTCAAAAACGAACCATGTATTCCCAGCATTAGAGTAACCAGCCTGTAATAAGCTGATAATGGTCACTATACATTACTATGCACAGATTGGTCACAGTAGGGAGTGACTTAAGGCTCGTACGCACGTCATACTGAAGCCGACGACGGGTCCGTCGGCACCTCCCGCTAGGCGGGTTTTCAGCAGACAGTACAGCGTGTGTACAGTCTGTCGGCAGACTGATGAGGCTGTTTCTGAGCGATCCGCCGGGCAGATTGCTCAGAAACAGCCTTATCAGTCCGCCGACAGACTGTACACACGCTGTACTGTCTGCTGAAATCCCGCCCAGCGGGAGGTGCCGACGGACCTGTCGTCAGCTTCAGTATGACGTGTGTACGAGCCTTTAGTGTTTCCAGACTGTAATAAGCTGATAATGGTCACTGTACATTACTATGCACAAATTGGTCACAGTAGGGTGAGTTAGTGTTACTAGCCTGTAATAAGCTGATAATGGTCATTGTACATTACTGTACACAGATTGGTCACAGTAGGAGTACCGGCCTGTAATAAGCTGATAATGGTCACTGTACATTGATATACACAAATTGGTCTCCCTGCCCCCCACTGATCTCCTGTCCAATAGGAGTTGCAGCATGTGGCAGTTTGGTTCTTCATTGGACAGAAGGATGGGAGGAAAGATATGGCTACACTGCATATATACTGTAGGAGTATATATGTAAGTATTTATATCCAGCTCAAAAGTATTAGTGGTTTTGGATCTCCATGGCATAAATGGACAATTCCTACACCTCACAGCAGCTTCTATAATTCAGTGTTGTGTGATGTCACAATATCTTTATTTGCACAACTGGGAACAAGAGAGAGAAAGGGTACATTACCAGGGTCGTATGAGTGACACATGTATACAATGGTAATAAGAATGTGTAAGTGAAATCACATTGCTCTACAAACAGCACAGATTTCTTACTATGAGTACATATAGGTCTGTTGTCACAAGAGTAAGGCATTGCTTCCACTGTCTTATCAAGTTGTACAATTTACTGCTTTTCCATGAATGGCCAATACTTTATGTGTACAGATAGTCAATAGGATGCAAATAACTTTGACTTGAATGCAAATGTAATGCAAATTGTATGCCGCTAATTACATTTGTCAGGAAATGCATCTGATTATCCAAAGTTCAAGCTACAAACATTTTGCATGCAGGGAAAAGTTATTGTTATGTGATTGGCCACCTATAATGAGCACAACCTTCTGCAGGCCTCTGTCAGGCTGATAACTAGTGATGGTTATTGACATGCCAATAACTCTGAGATGGTGCAAGTTGTATGCTAATTACCTGCAAAGCTATGCAGCTGCTGCATTTGGTACATTTCCAATCTGCATAAACGTTGCACCAACTTGGAATTATTAGTGGCTCACTGACCATTCCTATAGATATTTATTTCTCCCCTTAGAATTCCCTAACAGGAAGTGATGATGTTTCTCTGTTTGCAGTGCGGAGTCCTGGCATCAGGAACCTCTCAGAGACTCATCTCTCTGTATCCAGAGACTGTACAATGGATGATGATGTCATTGGACAAGAGTCTCCTACAGATAGCCTGGTTATCCCAAATATTCCCCCAGACTCCCCTCACCTTTCTACTCCTGGGGGGACTCATACCCAGCAGAGCTCGCCCACTGCTGGAGGGTGTCATTCCTATTCCACCTGCGGGAAATGTTTTATTCAGAACTCACATCTTGTCAGACATGAGAGATCTCACACTGGTGAGAAGCCCTATTCATGTGCTGAGTGTGGGAAATATTTTGTTTGGAAATCACATCCTGTCACACTTGAGAAATCTCACATTAGTGTGAAAACCTATTCATGTGCTGAGTGTGGAAAATGTTTAAAGTTTAAAACACTGCTTGTTAGACTCGAGAGATGTCACACTGGTGAGAAGCCCTTTTCATGTTCTGAGTGTGGGAAATGTTTTGGTAAAAAATCACACCTTGTCAGACATGAGAGACTTCACACTGGTGAGAAGCCCTATTCATGTGCTGAGTGTGGGAAATGATTTAGGCAGACATCAAATCTTGTTCTACATAAGAGAACTCACACTGGTGTGAAGCCCTATTCATGTGCTGAGTGTGGGAAATGTTTTGGGAATAAATCAAGCCTTGTCATTCATGAGAGATTTCACACTGGTGAGAAGCCATTTTCATGTGCCGAGTGTGGGAAATGTTTTAGGCAGACATCACATCTTGTCATACATAAGAGAACTCACACTGGTGTGAAGCCCTATTCATGTGCTGAGTGTGGGAAATGTTTTGGGAATAAATCAAGCCTTGTCATTCATGAGAGATTTCACACTGGTGAGAAGCCATTTTCATGTGCCGAGTGTGGGAAATGTTTTAGGCAGACATCACATCTTGTCCTACATAAGAGAACTCACACTGGTGTGAAGCCCTATTCATGTGCTGAGTGTGGGAAATGTTTTGGGAAAAAATCAAGCCTTGTCATTCATGAGAGATTTCACACTGGTGAGAAGCCATTTTCATGTGCCGAGTGTGGGAAATGTTTTAGGCAGACATCACATCTTGTCCTACATAAGAGAACTCACACGGGTGTGAAGCCCTATTCATGTACTGAGTGTGGGAAATGTTTTGTACAGAAATCACACCTTGTCACACATAAGAAATATCACACGGGTGAGAAACCCTATTCATGTGCTGAGTGTGGGAAATGTTTTGGGCATAAATCAAACCTTATCAGACATGAGAGAATTGCACACTTGTGAGAAGCTCTGTTAATGTGATGAGTGCAGGAAATGTGTTGGGCATTGATAACAAAACACAATGGGCCCTTGACACTGTTTTACTAATCGCCTGTTGCACACTGTTTCCTGTTTACATTTTCCATTTGTGTTGAGTGTGGGAAACGTGTTGGTCATATGTGCTCTTACTAATGTTTATGTGTTTTTTACAACCCCCGGGCTGGGTTTTGATTTGTTATGTGTTGTACGTTTTTCTGTTATAAAAATGGCAATGTTTTATTGCATTATTTAAACAAAAAAAGATACATTCTTTTCCAGTCTTTCTTTCCTTTCCTTTTCACATGGAAGCATCTTTACACATAATTCCGAGGGCTCTGTCATGTTATTCATGATTTGGTAAGTTAAAGCATTAAAGTGAACCTGAATTAAGTAAAATTATTTAAAAAACACATTATGTACATTTACATTTACATGTACATTTCAAATGAATATTACATACTTACCTCGTTGTCATTTCCTCTCAGAAACTCACTTGTTTCTTCTTACAACAATTCCTTCCATTTTCTTCCATTTCTCTCATTACTGCCGCCGGTCGTTAGCCGCTAGATGAATGAATGGGAACATAGTCCGGCGTCGTCATTTACAAAAACTATCCACGCAGTGCTTCCTGTTTGCGTACTAATAGTACGCATACAGAAAACACCTGCGAGGGCATCTTGTGTCCAAATAGTAAAATTACATCTGCATTTTTTTTTTCCAATAAAGGACCTATTTTTATACCTTATTTTTACTTTTTAAATTAACCCCTGGCCTCCTACACTCACCAATAGTTAGCACATTTTTTTTTTTTTGAATTAAAAAAAAAAAATTACAAAAAAATGCATACATAGTTACCTTAGGGACTGAACTTTGTTTAAATGTATGTCAAGAGGGTATATTACTATTACTTTATACATTATGGGCTTGTAATCAGGGATGGACGCAAAACTGAAAAAATGCACCTTTATTTCCAAATGAAATATGGGCACCATACATTGTACTAGGGAAAAATTTTAAATGATGCAATAACCGGGACAAATGGGCAAATAAAATGTGTGGGTTTTTGTAATAAGTAGTTTTGATATTTTAATCTTCGAGTAATCTAAATGTATGATGATTTGAGATCTCTACATAGCTAGGGCCCTGCTGTGATGAGAAGGATAATTATCTATATTGGAAGTGACGCGATTGAGATATCAAAGCTATAGATCAATTATATATGTGATATTGATAAGCTTGATTGAAAATAAATCTTCTATTATTTAGGTTAAGGTAACAAGGCTGGTGTGGAAATTCTGTAGACAATAGGTCTGCTCTCAGGAATTCTTTGCTTGGCAGTCAGAAACTATGGTCAAACAGATGTTTCTCATTATCTCTGGCCAAGGCATACCAGAAAACTGCCAGTTCTGGTTTCAACCGGAATGGAACATGTGCTCTCTTTGTGATATATGAGGAGTTAGCTGAAACAGCTAGGTTCAGTAGTCAACCAATAGAAACTATAGCATTATTTGAACAAACCAATCACAGATAGCATTGGGACACACTGTGGGGCCATCCCATTTCATTATGTATCGAGGTTTAGGCGGGAGTCAGGCATTCCTGCTTCTTCAGCCTCACATCTACACACATTCACACACATCCACATACAAGCCAATACAATAAGTTTTTTTATTCATATACTTATAGTTTACTCAGCAATTTCATTATTTTATGTTTTGTAACTAATTATGAAGTAACTAAGATTTGTACCTTTATTGATTTATTTTTGAATATTCATGGAAGATCAATAATGCCTAAATAAACAACAACACCTTTTTAAATGATTTATTCTGGTCTCTGAAAGACTTTGCTTTTAAACTACATATCCCACATTTAACATTTTGGCTCGTCAGCCAGTCGTAAATGATTCATGAAGATTAACTCAGCCATAAATCGCAAACTTGTTTCAAAACGGGGGAACGAGAAGAGGAAGCTGGGTATTTTTGAAACTATTTTTGCGATTTAACTTGAAGCAAGGAGGAGACCAGACCAGAGGCGAATGATGGTCCTCCATAAGATGTGGGTGATACCAGAAGTCTGTCTGCATAAGGTGACTATGTTTTATTTCCTGTTGAATTGGCTAAAAGTTTTAAAAGTCAGATGCGTTGTCCAAAGTTGTTAAAGAAATAAAGAATATTTGTTAGTTAATTAGGGAAATAGTTACTTAGAGTTTGCTAAAATGAAAAGCATGCAAAATAGACAGTAAGTAGACCTTGACAATGGTGTTGTTTATTTAAAGATGCAGACATTCTTGATTACAGAGCTGCAAGCTAAACGTGGGAAAAAATGGGTTAAATTGAAGCTTTTGATAGTGTAATTGGATCATAGAAGCAAAACTTACCATAATGGCTTCTATAAGTAAAATAAGGATTTTTATATTTATGCTAATTTCCCACTGGTGTGAAAGAAAATGTATACACCTTGAATAAGTGACAGTTTATATAAAAAGGAAATATATCTGTAATAGTGGTTTATTAGAAGCGCAATAATCCTGAAAGCCAGGGAAAAATAAAATGTTTCTGGGTATTTAAAAGTGATATTTCATGAATTGGTTTCTAAAATGACAAGCAGCAGCAGCAGCAGGTCTCATGTTACAGCTATTCTAATTGGAGTGTAAAATCATTGCAGATGTCACATAAATGTATTTGTATTGCAAGCTATATATGTTATGAAAAGTTCATTCAAGTTTCAGAGTTGTTGTCCTATTTTTCCATTTGAGTTTTGAGAAAAAGTATAAATATAGTCATTAATATTATAATTGATATTAAATTTTTTTAATTAATTAAAATGAGCTTATTATAATTTTGCATAGGAGTATTAATCATCATAGTTTGATGATAGACATATCTGTTTCTGAATTAGAGGATAGATGAGGATATTGTGATAAGGGACAGCATTTATAAGTAAGATGTGATTGCTTGTGTCCACAGATGACAGATATATATTGTAACAATCGATTTACACAAAAGTTGATAAAATAAGTTTTTTTAAGTTATAAGTTTAATCAGGAGGTTATTCTTAGTGAGTTTATTGTGAAATAAAGAGATTTGGTTTAATTTTGATTAAATAAAGCTGAATTGTTGCAAATAACGATTGCATCAATGGCATAAGAATTTGATCTGTAATATATAAGGTAAATTTGGTAGCTCATGACTATAGTTATTACATTTAGATGATTTTGATACTTTATAAGGTAAAAATATATTTTAATAGACAATATGTGTGTTCAGTCTAATGTTATCAGTGATGATTGGTAATATGATCAGATTATGTTGTGTGCTGAGTACTCAGTCCCATGAATGATTTGTCATGGATAAGTGTATCTTTATACTTATATATGCTTTATTTTTGTATATTCTCTATTCTTCTTTACCGGAAGAAGGGTGGAAATATAAGAAAATATAATTGATGAATGGTGACAAATGTTTTCATATCTTTTCCGGTCAGAGGTGTGAAATCAGATGTACCAGTTCAAATTATTGGTATACAAGGGACTTGGAGTTGGTGTATCAAATATCTGAAATAAAATAGTATACTCTGATCATTGCTGTAGATTATTAAGTACAGTAATGTTGGCACTGATATTTTAGACTGTACACAATATATTCAAATTGAAGGAAATTTGGAAAAATTAAACGTTTAAAGAACAACAGGTTAAAGCAGAACTCTGATAAAAGTTATTGTTTGTTTATTCTATATGTGCTTATGTGATAATATTTTTTTATTTCCCTTTTATGATTTGGTGTACACATGTATTCTATCTCCTTAATTATTAAATTTTGTTTCCTAAGAAGTATGTGAAGAGAATCAGAGTTGGTGGTGATTTCCTTCCTTTCTGTAAATTGATGAAAATTGAGGTACAATATTGATTGGGATATTGGATTTAAAAATAACTTTAGTATCAGTTGTTTATAGAAAAGTGGACTTCATGTTTCTTTGAGTTTATTTTGGATACTAGCAATTGGTTACATCAGTTGCAATATACTTTAGTAGGCCAGTTGTATAGACTCAGTGAGTTAGTAAAGTTTAATCATAAGAAAGAGATTTATGTCAAGAAAGTAGAGTAAAAAGGCTATATCTTGTTATGTTAATTTGTTAGTAACAAGTATATAAGATGAGGTCATTTTAAATAAAGATTAATGAAAGTTTTCAAGTTAAGTTTTTAGTGACATAGAAATGTTTTAGCAGAAGTTGTCTGGGAGATGCTTTCGTCTGTTTGTATAAGAAACAGTGGCATCTATGTTAAGCGAGAGTAGGGTTAATTAAGAACAGCTGAAGTCCTGTAATCTGAAGCTATTTGCAGTCACTCAAACTGAGTTAAGATACGTCAGAAGTTGTTATAGACAATGTATTGATCATTTTTGAGATATTATTGTGTAAGAAATGTAAAGGTATCATTTAGTTTATTTGCAATTTGCACACACACACAGTAGGTAGACTAATAATAACATATCCACATGAGATTAGCATGTTATGTAAACGCACACACACATATTAACATGCTATTACACATTTACATAAGAGAATATAACTTTGATGTCCTCGCAATAAGTTGTGTAGGATGGTTTTAAGATGACGTTGTAGATTTTTTTTATTGAGCTTTATTTTAGGTTTATCTAAGGTTATGAAACTTATGTTTATTAGATAAACGAGATTTATTAAAGTTCATGGTTTGTGTCCTCATCAAAGGATTGCAATTTAGACAATGTCATATGTGTTTGTTCAAAGGTGGAACAAAAGTTTAAAGTTATTTTCTTGAGATATTGATACCATATTTTTGTTTATAGAAGTATCTCTAAAGATTGATTGACGAAAAAGGTCACATGCAGAGATGGCGAAGATTACAAGGCTTTCACATGCTAATGAGCCTGTTGAGATGAGATTCCATGCTTCACATTGATAAAGGAATGAACAAAAGTGCCTGAAGACATTGAAGAGTTTTTTTCCTTTCATGAACTGAACTGAAAATCTAACCTCTTTATACACATAATTTGACACATATGAAAAAGACATTTTCATTCTTATTTTGGTGTTTTGAGTTCAATTGTTTGTTTTGTTTGTTACAGAACAGGGTTAGGTTATATGTGATGTTTTAATAACATAATGAAAAAGTTTAGGGAAAAATATTGATAAGAAAAGGTTCTATAAGGAAAGTTTTTTTTATCCAATAACCTATAGATCCAATCATTTTTTTGGAAAAAAATAAGGTAAATTTTTGATTAATGTTTGGAAATTGATATTTTTGATGGACAGGGGTTTCCATAATATGTCTTGTATGCAAAGTTATTTTGAGTGTTTGATTGGAACATTGTGAAAGGAATGTTAGATGGTGCAAAAATCATTGATTATATAATTAATGGGTTGTATTAAGAAACTTTGAAATCTGATTTAAAGATAATAAGGCTTGTCAGAAAGCAAAAGGCTAATTAGATAGCATGATAAAATGTTAATGTAAATCAGATGATGGGAAGGTATTATTATACACATCTGTATCATGTCCTTAAATGATAAATTTTTATGATTTAATATTTTTAATTTTGATTAATAATGGAAAATATATTTGATTAGGATATGTTTGAAACTTCAAACTGTATGTATTATCGATATTTCCAAACAGTAATACAAACTTTTTAAGGAGATATAACATATTTGAAGAATACAGGTATACATTAAGTCATGTTGATTTGGGATAAATAAGGGATATGAATTCCATCAAGATGAATGAATAATATGTTAATGACATTAGTAGTTGAAAGGCAATACATTTGATTACTTTGTGACATTATTAGGTAATCCAGTTAATTATGTACGTTATTATGATTGTTTTATCAAAAAGGGTTTTATGATCATTTTAAAATGGAAGAAAAACTAATGAAATTCAAAGTTTAGATTTGTCATCATGCTAGCATGTTTAGTTTAAGGGTATTAGTTTAATTTTAAGAAGAATCTACCATTTTTGTCAAAGGTAAAGTTTCCTGTACAACAAGATGTGAAAGGGTTAACACACACTGATTCAATTACACATGAAAGAACAAAAGAAGTTGCTGTTAAAGTTAAGTCCAGCAAGGCAGTGGTTAAAAGAGTTTTTTTTTTCCTCTCATAGAGTTCATTCACTAGGGATGTATGAAGAGCATATAAATGCAATTAGTTTAAATAAAAGTTATTGGTTTGTCTAAAAATTAGAGGTAGCAAAATTTGAAGGCAATTATAAATGAAAGATGACAGAATATGATTGTTATATTTTAACTAAATTTTTGATAATGATAACATTATACAAAGATGTATTTATAGAAGTGAAAGTAATTTTAATATATGATTTAACTTCTATAAAGGGGGAGATGTAATAAGTAGTTTTGATATTTTAATCTTCGAGTAATCTAAATGTATGATGATTTGAGCTCTCTACATAGCTAGGGCCCTGCTGTGATGAGAAGGATAATTATCTATATTGGATGTGACGCGATTGAGATATCAAAGCTATAGATCAATTATATATGTGATATTGATAAGCTTGATTGAAAATAAATCTTCTATTATTTAGGTTAGGGTAACAAGGCTGGTGTGGAAATTCTATAGACAATAGGTCTGCTCTCAGGAATTCTTTGCTTGGCAGTCAGAAACTATGGTCAAACAGATGTTTCTCATTATCTCTGGCCAAGGCATACCAGAAGACTGCCAGTTCTGGTTTCAACCGGAATGGAACATGTGCTCTCTTTGTGATATATGAGGAGTTAGCTGAAACAGCTAGGTTCAGTAGTCAACCAATAGAAACTATAGCATTATTTGAACAAACCAATCACAGATAGCATTGGGACACACTGTGGGGCCATCCCATTTAATTATGTATCGAGGTTTAGGCGGGAGTCAGGCATTCCTGCTTCTTCAGCCTCACATCTACACACATTCACACACATCCACATACAAGCCAATACAATAAGTTTTTTTATTCATATACTTATAGTTTACTCAGCAATTTCATTATTTTATGTTTTGTAACTATTTATGAAGTAACTAAGATTTGTACCTTTATTGATTTATTTTTGAATTTTCATGGAAGATCAATAATGCCTAAATAAACAACAACATCCTTTTAAATGATTATTCTGGTCTCTGAAAGACTTTGCTTTTAAACTACAAATCCCACATTTAACAGTTTTACTTATGGTAGCATGTGTTATTTTAAAACTATAATGTTCGAAGAACTGAAAAATAATGCATTTTTTCCATTTTTTTCTTCTTTTTCCTGAAAAAAAAACTTCTAGAATAAAATAATTATTAGCAAAAAGTATCCCCTAAAGAAAGCCTAATTTGTGGCGAAAAAACAAGATATAGATTGCTTTGTTGTGATAAGTAGTAATAAAGTTATAGGCAAATGAATGAGAGGAGCGCTGACAGGCGAAAATTACTCTGGTTTTTAAGGGGAAAAACCCTTCGAGGTTAAGTGGTTAAAGTCCCTGAACTGAGGTGACATGATGAGGAAACATAGGTACATATAGTAGTATGCCTAGTTAGAAATTGTCTAGCATTCACTTTTTTTCCATTGCAAGGGTCAATCAACCAGGTGCTTTATCTATGCAAATGAAGCAGGATCTGCAGCCATGGCTCTCCAAAAAAGTAAATAAAAGATGAAATACTTTTTTTTTTTTATTATTCAGTAGTGCTTATTGAACAAGTGGGTAACTAGCACGTCATTTAGTATAACAGTGCCAATATACGGTGTGATTTGCCTTCTTAAAACAGAAGGAAATTTGCAATAATTCAGCTGTAAGTAAACATTTGTAGTTACCCATAATGCACCACTACTGAATATGCAAACTATCCCTTGTAAGCCAGGCTCGCATCCAGAACAACTGGTGTATAGCAAGCATATGGCTTTAAATTTTACACATCAAAGAAAGGATAACTGGGTCTCCACCTGGATTTGTGCAAATAGCTTATGTGTTTTTATTCACACCATAGTAGTAGTTTTGCTACTATGGTGTGAATAAAAACACATGAGCTATTTGCACAACTCCAGGTGGAGACCCAGTTATCCTTTCTTTGATGTATGACTGACCTACACTCTTGGTGGATCCGAGTGTATACTAATTGACTCCCTGGTAATATATTTTTGCAGTTGAGCCTGGGGTCTACTGCTACTGTTTCTGTTTTTAAATTTTACACAGCCACATCAAACCCACATTTAGACAGCCTGTTTCTGACTTTTAGTCCTCATCAGTACATGGCTTGCTATAAAACAGCGGTTCTGGATGCGAGCCTAGCTCACAGAGGCGAAAAGAGATAATTTGCATATTCAGTAGTGGTGCATTGTGATTAAGCACACATGTTTATTTATAGTTGAATTATTGCAAATTTCCTTCTGTTTTAAGAAGGCAAATCACACCAAGCATTGCTTTTTAGTAGGAGGGTTTTTCGGTCTCTTTTATCCCCCTGTATATTCCTAGTGGTTTGGGTCACACTGAGCTGCTTGGTTACTCTGTAGTGCCAATATACATAGGCCTCGCAATCGGCAAATAAAGCGTATAGTATAACAAAGATACAGTCCAAGAGGTGATACATATTCAAAGCACAAGAACAACATAATCCAGAATATAAGAGGCATTTATAAAAGTGCAAACCAACTGAGGAATGTCCATCATTAACCCTAACTTTTCATCCCCTAAACCCCCCAATCCCAGTCCCTCTCCCAGTGGAACTTCTGGTCTAATGCCAACGAAAAGCAGATAGAAGAAACCAAGAGTTATCAGAGCATGACCAGTTTAGTATCTAGGCACCAAGTCAATTCAAGAGCCAAGGCCAATTCAAGAGCCATGGACTATCTTCCCTTCATCCTACTCTTTGCAGATGGACCACAGCATCCAAGAATGTGACTGGTCAAATGACCCCTTGTGCCCCTCCTGCACCATAGACTCCATACATTGTAAACTATCAGCTTTTGTACACCAGTGTTTAATAGTCGGAGGAGTAGAGTCTTTCCATGAATAGGCATATGTAACAATAACAATAGTAATGCAGTGTTCTCCCCAGAAATTTTTTTCCAGCCGGGTGGCAAGAAATTGTAGCCGGGTGGCATGAAAAAGTAGCTGGGTGGGGCGAGATGAGAGAATGCAGGGCCAGTGCTTCTGTGTGCAATTCTGCTAACAGAATAGGGGGAGGTGAACCAATGACAGCCGGGTGCTCACCTGGCTAAAATAGCGTAGGGAGAACACTGGTAATGCTTCAGGTGAATTAGGGATTTCTACTACCAAACAATTGTATATGATCTACAGATAGTGGTCAAGAAAGCAGAGAGTTAAGGCAGAAGGGCCACACATGGGTCATATCCCCAATATCAGCATTACATCCCCAGCACAGTGGAGAACTTAAAGGGTTAAACTTATGTGTAGTCTCCAGGGTCCTATACCATGGGGACAATATATTGTATGTGTTCTCTCTCCCCCATCTGACAGAGAGGATTTAGCAGCATCCAGGAATGCCACTGCTGATCAGAAAATATCACCTCCTCAAGATGCCTGGACTCCCTGGTGACCACACCATCATGCAGGCGTTTTCTAAGAAAGTGTATTCATTGCTGACATTTAAATGGGCTCATCAACCCACCTTGACATTTGGACTCCTTGTATGCCTTAGTAAGAATATCATTATTGCAAAGAAGGTCAAACACTTAAATATCTTCAGCAGAAAAAAACAGCACTTATTAGTACAAACTACATCCGAATGACTAGCTGCCTATGTGTGTAGAGCAACGCGCACACCTTGCATTCAAACCAGATGCACCAAATCACCATTATTGGAGGATGTTACTTTCCAAAATGCTTGGCCTTTGCAAATGCTCATCTGGACAAAGAAGACGTCTGTGTTATGGTCAGATGAAACCAAAATTGAATTGTTTAGTCACAATGATGTTTCCTTCATTTGGCGTAAAAAGGAGAAGCGTTCAACCCAAAGAACACCATCTCCACTGTCAAACATGATGGTGGGAACCTAATGCTTTGGGGGTGTTTTACAGCCAATAGACCAGAGAACCTAATCACAGTAAATGGCACCATGTAAAAAAGAGCAATACTGTAATGCCTGGGCACTAGATACTAGTAGATATATAGAAATCGAGAAGTTGGGGATAGCCAAAGGTCATACACATATCAGAAACAGAGGTACCAGGAGTCAGACAAAATTAGAAACAGGCCGAGGTTTAAACCGAGTATCAGATGTTTGCAGTACAGGAAGGACGAGGCAGAGACAGAGTCGTAAACAGGCAGAGGTCAAAACCGAGTATCAGATGTCTGCAGTACAGGAAGGATGAGACTAAACAAAGTGAGGGGCACGCCTGGTCATACACAGGAAAACAATTAGGAGAATATACAATATACAAGACTGATCTAACTAAAGTACATATATATCGGCAGTGTCTGCATATATATATAGGTCTGAAAACTAGCTGACTTAGGCACAATAGCAAGGCAAGGTCCAGCGCTCAGTGAACTGATAACTATAACGGACAGCGAGTAACTGAATGCCCTGGGTTTATATAGAAGGAATAGATCACAGACCAGCCCCCAGAAAAATCGGACCAATCAGCAACATCCCTGCAGCAAGTGTCAGCTGACCGCAGGAATCAGCTGACACACCTCAGACACGCCTCCTTAACCTATAAAGGCAGCTCTGAGCTGCGCACGTCCTCCTAGGGAGACTGCCAGAAACAACACGCTGACTCACATCTACAGGGGAGCCGGGGATGCGTCTGAACAAAGAGTAAGCTTCTTGCAGCTGCTCAACATTGTCAGAGCAGCCTCCGGAGACAACACCAGATAAGTTTGTTACAAATACATGAGGATTCTCAACGACAACATCAGGCAGTCTGCAGAGAAACTTGGCCTTGGACACCAGTGGACATTTCAGCATGACAATGACCCAGAACACACCGCAAAAGTGGTGAAGAAATGGTTAGCAGACAACAACATAAATGTTTTGGAGTGGCCCATTCCTGACTGAATCAAATTGAGAACCTGTGAAGGGAGCTAAAGATCAGGGTGATGGCAACCAACCTGAAATATTTGGAGCTCATTGCTAAAGATGAATGAGCAAAAATACCTGTGGAGACATGCAAAAAGCTGATCTGCAATTATAGGAAGTGTTTGATTGCTGTAATAGCCAAAAAAGGCTTTTCTATTGATTATTGGCCTTTCTATTGTAATAATAATTTTGGACTGGACCCTTTTTGCTCAATTGTAAATAAAAGCTGAGAATTTTTTCCCACAATAATGTCTCTTGTATATCGTCTTATTTTTTGGAGACACCTATGTTGTTTCCTGTCAAAAAATTGCTGGTTGAATAAAAGTAACTTTAAGTCAAAATTTGCCGGGGGTATGCATAATTATGGGCAGCGCTGTATATGTTCATAGGTGGGAGAGTAGAGTACCTTATATGTGTACTCTGTTTCCGCTGATCTGCATATATGTATATGGGAAGAGCATAGAGGACCCAGTATGTGCACTCTGCTGCCGCTGCTCTGCATATATGTATATGGGACGCTTAAGACGCACCTAGGATTAGAGGACAAAACCAGGGGGAAAAAATATATACTAAACCTGGTGTATCCATGGTGAACGGGCATGTTGTGGCTTATGCCCCCTTTGTACCTCATGCCCCCTTGTACCTCCTGTGTCCGCCTATGTCCGCCTCTGTCCTCCTTGTGTCCTCCTCTATGCCCCTTTGTGTCCTCCTCTGCACGGGCACAGTACAGCAAGTCCCTGACATTGCGGCAAGTTGGAGGTTGGGGGAGAAAAAGTGAGTCTTGTAGTCCAAAACATAATTCAGTAGTTCAGGTCTCATTAGGCATAATTTTATGTTGGTGGTTTGAGGGTGTGAAAGTTTTTAACATATTTCATAGTATTTAATGCAGTGTGTATGCCAGTGGTCCTCAAACTAAGGCCCGCGGGCTGAATGTGGCCCCCTGAGGCTTTTTTACCGCCCCCCCCCCACATACAAAATGTATTACTTATGCAATGATGTGAAAAACTATTTGCCCCCTTCCTGATTTCTTATTCTTCTGCATGTTTGTCACACGTAAATGTTTCTGCTCATCATCATTAGTCAAAGATAACATAATTGAACACAAAATGCAGTTTTAAATGATGGTTTTTATTATTTAGTGAGAAAAAAACCTCCAAATCTACATGGCCCTGTGTGAAAAAGTGCCCCCTTGTTAAAAAATAACTTAACTGTGGTTTATCACACCTGAGTTCAATTTCTGTAGTCACCCCAGGCCTGATTACTGCCACACCTGTTTCAATCAAAAAAACACTTAAATAGGAGCTATCTGACACAGAGAAGTAGACCAAAAGCACCTCAAAAGCTAGACATCATGCCAAGATGCAAAGAAATTCAGGAACAAATGAGAACAAAAGTAATTGAGATCTATCAGTCTGGTAAAGGTTATAAAGCCATTTCTAAAGCTTTGGGACTCCAGAGAACCACAGTGAGAGCCATTATCCAGAAATGGCAAAAACATGGAACAGTGATGAACCTTCCCAGGAGTGGCCGGCCGACCAAAATTACCCCAAGAGCGCAGAGAAAACTCATCTGAGAGGCCACAAAACACCACAGGACAACATCTAAAGAACTGCAGGCCTCACTTGCCTCAATTAAAGTCACTGTTCACGACTCCACCATAAGAAAGAGACTGGGCAAAAACGGCCTGCATGGCAGATATCCAAGGCGCAAACCACTTTTAAGCAAAAAGAACATTAAGGCTCATCTCAATTTTGCTAAAAAACATCTCAATGATTGCCAAGACTTTTGGGAAAATACATTGTGGACCGACGAGACAAAAGTTGAACTTTTTGGAAGGTGCATGTCCCGTTACATCTGGCGTAGAAGTAACACAGCATTTCAGCAAAAGAACATCATACCAACAGTAAAATGTGGTGGTAGTGTGATGGTCTGGGGTTGTTTTGTTGCTTCAGGACCTGGAAGGCTTGCTGTGATAGATGGAACCATGAATTCTACTGTTCTACCAAAAAATCCTGAAGGAGAATGTCCGGCCATCTGTTCGTCAACTCAAGCTGAAGCGATCTTGGGTGCTGCAGCAGGACAATGACCCAAAACACACCAGCAAATCCACCTCTGAGTGGCTGAAGAAAAAAATAATGAAGACTTTGGAGTGGCCTAGTCAAAGTCCTGACCTGAATCCTATTGAGATGTTGTGGCATGACCTTAAAAAGGCGGTTCATGCTAGAAAACCCTCAAATAAAGCTGAATTACAACAATTCTGCAAAGATGAGTGGGCTAAAATTCCTCCAGAGCGCTGTAAAAGACTCATTGCAAGTTATCGCAAACTCTTGATTGCAGTTATTGCTGCTAAGGGTGGCCCAACCAGTTATTAGGTTCAGGGGGCAATTTCTTTTTCACACAGGGCCATGTAGGTTTTTGAGGTTTTTTTCTCACTAAATAATAAAAACCATCATTTAAAACTGCATTTTGTGTTCAATTATGTTATCTTTGACTAATAGTTAACGGTTTTTGATGAGCAGAAACATTTAAGTGTGACAAACATGCAAAAGAATAAGAAATCAGGGAGGGGGCAAATCGTTTTTCACATCACTGTAGATGCGGTCAGCTACATCTTTAAATATTAGTTGTCCGCATATAGAATAGCAGTGCTGGCACCACCCATCCACATGGAAGCCAGAAAGCAGTAAATTGCTGGTCTCCAATCAAATTCACATCAGGTGACACTGCTGTCCAATTGGACTGCAGGTTGTCACCTGGGTATGCTTCGCTGTCTGCCCCACAAATACTTTTACATCATTTTATGTATACTCTGCCCCCCCCCCCCCCAGCAGTCTAAAATATGTTGACCTGGCCCTCAACCCAAAATGTTTGGGGACCCCTGGTGTATGCTGTGTTAAAATAAAGTATTTATACCAATTTCAACTCTGGATGGGTGTGCACTCATTAATGCCTTTTGTCTTTCCTCTGTGTTTAATTTACATGTAATAGAATATTTTATAAAACCTACCATACACCATTCAATTTTCAAATAAATCAACCTGATTTTTCCAGCTCATCTGAACAGATCTTTATTTAAAAAAAAATTGGAAAATCAATCATTTTTACACGACTGAAAAAAAATTTTCTATTTGATTTTCTTTCAATTTGATATTTTTTATTGACAACATTGGAAAATCAATATGATTGTATCGTGTACGGCTCGACCATAAGTGTAACACATGTATAGCATGAAAGTGATGGCTTCAAGACCACTCTAGCCCATCTCAAAAACCAAGGGAAAACTCTCACTTAGTGTGCATACACACATCCAATATTGATTGGCCAATTTTACCACTTTCATGCTGTATGAGGGCTAACACATTGTGAATACCATGAAAACATTGTGTAGAAATACTCCCATACCACATGGGAGTGGTAAAATTGGTCAGTAATTGGCCAATCAAAATTGGACGTGTGCACACACCCTAAACCATCAGACATGTAATTCTCCAATAGCACCCACTGCTTAGACATCAGAGCCCAGTGTCTCAAACTGGTAAGACGAGTAGCCATCCGGTAGACTTTCAGGTCGGTCAGAGCCAATCCATGTTCTTCCTTTGCCTTGTGTAGCAGGTTGGTGGCCAATCTAGATTGACATCCTCTACAAATATACTTAATCCACAGTCTTAATTTTCTTCCAAAATGATGGGGGCATATGTATAGGGAGGGATTGGAAGGGGTATAGGAGGCGGGGCATCACATCCATTTTGATGGTGTTTATTCGTCCAGTCCAAGAATGAAGCACAGCATCCCATAAGGATAGATCAGTGATGGCTAACCTTGGCACTCCAGCTGTAGTGGAACTACAAGTCCCATAAGGCATTGCAATACTCTGACAGCTCTAAGCATATCTCAGGGAGGCAGAGGCATGATGGGATTTGTAGTTTTGTCACAGCTAGAGTGCTAAGGTTAGCCATCACTGGCATAGATCGTCTTCAGTTCTGGAAATGAGGACAAACATTTTTAGGGAACAAATGGTCAGGAGTCTTCCTCAATTTAGGTCCCATATAAGCGGCTTCAGGCCAGCTTCACACTGCAGATTGGCGGTGTGGTGCTGGTAAAATACACTGCCGCGCATGCGTGATGCTAAAAATGGCTGCAGGTTTTTTCTAAATACACACGCATTACCATAGACTTACATGACTTCCAGGCAGATCGTGGCAGGTCGACACAGGAGCCACGCAGTAACGTCGGTATGGTCACGCATTAGATAGGCCACTTCCGGCGCAGAGTACTGCAACGTGGGGAATGTGAACTCCTCCCATAGACTTTTATTAGGCTGCGGTGGGGTGCAGTAAATGTACCGCACCCCACCGCCTCAGTGTGAAAGGGCCCTCACCCTCTTTCCAATAAAAGGGAAAGCCACACATAAAATAGAACAGGTTCTAGGGGGAACAGCCAGATTTAAAGCTTCACATTTTGTGAGTTAAAGATTACTCAAATTTTCAAACTGCTTAATAGATTCCTAGATTTGTCACATAAAATAAGTCATCTGCAAAAGTAGCCAGATTATATTGGCGCTTATACTGTATATTGTATGTAAAATCAAAATGGCTCTGTGAGGGGCAGCCTTAGTCACATTGGCTCCCACCGGTTTTTTGTTTTGTTTTGCTTGTGTTTTTCGTATTTTTTTTTAGTATATCCAAGTATATTTTTCAGTTCGGAAGGGCATTCCTCACCTCTCAATTCTCCCCTCTTAGGGCTTATTCACATCACGTTCTGTTCAGGCAGATTGAGGACACACCATGGTTATGCCAGGGAGATACGGGGGAGGCAATCAGTCCTCTCAAACTGCGCTGATATGAACCTTCTCATAGACATTCACTTCACAAGCATTGTGGGGACGATTTTAAAAATCGCCTGCGCTTGAAATAAGGCCGAAAGCGCATCTAGTGTGAACAAGCCCTTACTGGGGATCTCCTGCTGCCTCGAGGACTCCAGCAGCTCACCTCTCCTCCCTGTGTGGCCCCAGCTGTGGCCCCCCCAAACCTCCGGCTTGGAGTTTGACCATCCGACCCGGCAGGAACCAGCCCCAGCTGGTACCAGCTGCCTCAAGGCCTGCCATTCACCACCTGCTGAGACATCGCTGCTGAGTTCCCTCGGGCCAGCCACACACGTGGTTCTCTGCCCTGGGTGTGCCGACATCAGAAATGCCGCCCACGCACAAAGTCTACTGCTGCTGGCCTCCGGTTCGAGGTCTCGCCACTTCTGCCACCTTGCTACTGCCTTCCTGCTGTGCCCGGGTGGAGACCACTGATCACTGGTTACCATGCTCAGTCCGTGGGTGTCCTGCTGATCCACACGCTGCCTCACTGGGCTCCTTCCTCAGCTGCTGCAGGACCCAGGAACCCAGCTCTCTGCTGCTGCCCAGCGCCCAGCAGCAAAAATGGGGAGCCTCCACTTCACTCCATTCCATTCAGTTACCTTTGCTCATGCTCACTGACTCTGCTTGCCACTGGACCTTGTAAGTTCTGCACTTTATCACCATCTCTGCTGCTGCACCAAACCTTTGTACTTGGCAAATTAAAAGCCAGCGGCTTGCTGCTCCAGACCTCTGCACTGGCCAGTTTATTTTCTTTTACGCTACCATTCCCCCTTTTGCACTGGCTAGATTAAACTCCATTTGTACCACCTACTTCCTCTGCTCGTTGCATCGGACCTCTGTGCAGGCTGGTCGTAATATACTTGTGCAACTACTATCTTTGTTTGCTGCACTGGTCCACCCTGTATAATATCGCTATCTCCGCTTGCTGTATCTGACCTGTGCATTGCCCAGCCTAATGCAAGATGTTCTGCCTTTGACTGCCTGCAATTGCTAACCCTCACATCACTTAAACTGCAATGATCACCCAGATAACCCACTACCTATCTATCATCCTATGTACCTAAGTATCTACCACACCCTATGTACCATCACCTACTCCAGAGCAGAGCTACTAACATGGGAGTCCCAAGCCCAAGCACTACCCATGTGGGACACAGTCTCTACCCACATTTTGCTTCTCACCAGTAAGGGTTGGGGGACCCCTGGAAAATGTAGCCCCATGGGGAGAAGGGCTGGCGCACAAGTAAGACTCAAGAAGAAGAGCTTGCGCTCACCCATCCCAACCATCCCCTCTCCGTAACAAGATAGAAGAACTGCTTATACTACTCAGCAGTAAACACTCAATTGGCAGAAACTCCCCGTCCTCTGCTTCTCTGAGACCTGGCTAAATTACAACATTCCAGACACCTCCCTCCATTTGCTGGGATCGAGCCTTCTTTGAGCACACTGCAACCATGCACTCTCTGAAAAAAAAAAGGTGGTGGTATATACTTCTTCATTATCGATACTTGGTGCACTAACATGACCATCCAGAACAAAAGTTGCTCACCAAACATTGAACTCTAACTCATTAACTGCAGGCCATAGTATTCTCCCAGGGAGTTCTCCTCCTCCGTACTCGCGGGAATCTACATCCCCTGATGCCAACACCAAGAATGCCAAGAATACCCAGCACATACTCATTATCCCACTGTGAGAGACATCCCTCCTGGACCCTCTCTTTATCATCTTAGGAGACTTTCATTGCACAAACCTCTGCCAGGAGATGCCTCGCTACAAACAGTATATTACTTGCCCCACCAGAAACCAAAACACCCTGGACCATTGCTACACAGCCCTCAAGGCCACTCAACAGGCAGTCCTGGGCAACTTTGACCACTGCCTAGTTCACCTCATCCCCACATACAGAAGAAACCTCTCTCACAAAGTGGACAGAGGAGGCAAAACTACAACTTCAGGAGTGCTTTGACTTGGTCAACCCTCGAGGCTCCATGCCTGGATGTATGGACTGAGAATGTGACCTCATATATCAGCTTCTGCGAGGAGTCATGCATCCCCACTAAAACCTTCAAAGTCCCAATAACAAGCCCTGGTTCAGCAACAAGCTATGCCATATCTGTAAGAACAAGGAGGAAGCACATAAGTCTGGAATCTCAGAAGAATTCAGGGAAGCCATGAACATCCTAAACCGTGAACTCAAGGCCGCCCCGTCCCTGAGCATCAAACTAGATGAAGAGCTCAACAGGTTCTACTGTAGATTTGAGTACCTACCCATCCTCCGAGAGGACTGATTGCCTCCCCCCTAGATCCCTGGCCTAACCATGGTGTTTCCTCAATCTGCCTGAGAACCTGCCATCATTTCAGTCCCCAAAAAGCCAGGTGTCACAGATTTTAACAACTTCGAGCAAATATGCAACTGGTGTAAAGTCAATAAGCTTGTCCTAAATGAAGCAAAAACTGTTGAATTGACTATGGACTTTAGGAAGCAGCCTCCCTCAGTCTAGTCGTAATCAATGGAACTAAGCTCTCCAGGGTTCAAAGCATCCTGTTTCTTGGAACTACCATCGCAGATGACCTGAAATAGGAGAACTCCACCACAACACAGTAGGCCCAGCAGAGGCTGTTCTTCCTGAGACAACTAAAAAAGTTTGGTGTGCAATATAAGCAAGCTGCACTCACTACTGTGCACTCTGAAGGGCCACCTAATTCCTCTATATATTGGTGCTTACCAATCATAATACCCTGAATAGCAGGTTCACACTGAGCACGTTACAGACGTGACAGAGTCTGGAGACGGTGTGGAGAAAGGTCTGCTGCCTGCAACATTCTCCAGCATGACTGGTTTGACAGTGGGTCAGAAATGGTGTGGGGTGACATTTCTTTGGGGGGCGCACAGCCCTCCATGTGTTCACCAAAGGTAGCCTGGCTGCTATTAGGTACCAAGATGAGATCCTCAGACCCCTTGTGAGACCATATGCTGGTGGTGCTGGGTTCCTCCTAATGCAAGTCAATGCTAGACCTCATCAAGCTGGAGTGTGTTAGCAGTTCCTGCAAGACGACAGCATAAATGCTATGGACTGGCCCGCCCATTCCCCAGACCTGAATCCAATTGAGCACATCTGGGATATCATGTCTCGCTCCATCCACAAATGCCACACTGCACCATAAACTGTCCAGGAGTTGGCGAATGCTTTAGTCCAGGTCTGGGAGGAGATCCCTCAGGAGACCATCCGCAACCTCATCAGGAGCATGCCCAGGCATTGTAGGGACATCATACAAATGTCCACATGGACCAGCAAGTTGCAAATTTCTTCTGAACTTACAACATTTCTTTATTGGAATAAATCTTCGGCATAGGACACAAAAATATGACCAGTCCCAGGAACAATTAGGCAAATAGATAACCATCAAAAGATGGTCAATGGACATCAATAGCTGAGTTCCTCAGACCAGGTAAGTATATATTGCAGTTAGGCAGATAAAGGGTCACAAAGTCCCAACAAAATGGCGTCAGACACCGGTATAGAGCTGTTTCGGGCATTCAGCCCGTCTTCAAGGCAAACAAACGGACGGGCCGTTATGTTGGGACGTTGAAGAACTTGGTGACCCTTTGTCTGCCTGACTGCTATATTGTGAGGAAACGCGGAAAAGCCGCCGCAAGTACTCAGAGTCAGGCGGCTGTTTCCGCGTCCAAAACGACAGCACAACGCGGAGAAACCGCCGCATGCCGCTTGGGCAGAGCGGTGGAGTCCGCATTGGATGCGACAGGTTGCGCGCAGGACTTTGCCACTGATAAGGAGACGGAACGCGGGGAAGCCGCCGCTTGCATGGATAGCGGTGCGGCGGCTCCCGCATCCGGCTCAAAAGATATTTTGCAAAACATGTCTGGTACAGCTGGGACTCATAGTCCACACAGATTCAGAATGACGCGCGCGCTGAGAGGCAGGGCTTATATGACAGCCAGAAGAAGGTCAGCTGACCAAGCTGGTCAGCTGACAATTCCACCACATTTCATTGGTCCAGCACTTAGGGGTGGCGCTGGAGAGCGCTATAGTATATATACTGGGTGCTGGTCATTTCTCTGGTGTCTGGCGTTGCGATCACTACGTGGTAGCACTCAGACCCTGTCCATTCTGTGACATTAGCTGTAATTATTTAGTCAGTTTCCTAGGTGTTGACGGCTAAGGATTTCACACCTTAGACTAGGAATTGTGATTATCTGTTATGACCTTCTGCTTGCCTGATGTAACGTTCGGTGAAGCACAGAGAGGATCTGATTACCGGTTATCTGCAGTATCACAGGGAATACAGATGTATACCAGATTATAAGTGATCTGCAGTATCACCGATAATCCAATATACTAGCTAACCTCTGTTCACCTGAGTAGAGTGTAGTGTTTGGTGTAACAGTAACACTTTGAGGACAAAGCCTCAGCGCAGTCAGGAGTACTGCACGGATTCCTTCCGTAGACCTGAACTCTCCAAGACGGGAGGAGTCAGGCTGACAGTAGGAAGGGTAGTCTGAAAGTAACCCTCAGGAGGAAGGGTCACTAACAGTGCGAGGAACCGCCTCTAACAGCAAGGTCGGTTCTCGAGGTCGGACAGGCCAGGTCGTACACACACAGACAGATAAAGTACAAGATCAGGAGGCAAAGGCGGAGTCAAAGTGCAGGCGGGGTTCGGCAACGGGGTATCAGATAGATCGAGGTACAAAATCAGGAGGCAGAAACAGAGTCTAGAAACGAGCCGGGGTTCGGCAACAGAGTATCAGAAATATCAAAGTACAAGATCAGAGTTCAGGAGATTGGTCAGGCAGGCAATAGGTCATAACAGATAATCACAATCAAACTAGTACTTTAGCTATCAACAGAATCTAGCTAAGTGTATGATTACAGCTCCAGCTGGTCCCGGCACACTTGCGGATCTGACTACGGATCTGGGTGCTCCCACATATGTGAACGCAACGCCAGACAAGAAGCAAGTGAACAACCAGCAGTATATATACACACTAGCCTTTCCAGCACCTCCCTAAGTGCTGGACCAATGGAGAGAGGAACCAGAGTCAGCTGACCAGCCTGGTCAGCTGACTACCCCTGGCTAGCCCAAAAACCCTGCCTGAGTGCGCGCGCGCGCGCGCGTCACTCGAAATCTAGAGGAACTACGTGTCCCAGCCACACCAGCCCCGCTCTGTGGCACCTCTGCGGCGGGGGCATGCGCGCTAACCGCCGCGTCTGATGCGGCGGTTTCTCCGCGCTCCGTGGATCCCTGCCTGGAGACAGCCGCCTCATACTGAGAGGAGGCGGCTACCTCTCCGTGTGTGGGGTCAGCATGCGCGGAAGGAGCCGCCCGCCGCTGGCTCATGGCGGCGGCTCCTCCGCGTTTTCTCACAGTACCCCCCCCCCCCCGAGGAGTGGACTCCGGATAACTCCTACCAGGTTTCCCGGGGTGTAGGGCATGAAACTCCTTTCTACATTTTTTCTCAATTCCCCGGTACCCATTGTCTCTCCTCAATGCCGTACCCTTTCCAATGTACGAGATATTGCACAGAGTTTTGTACAAGGCGTGAATCTAACATTTTTTCTACCTCGTACTCAGGTTGGTCATCTACCACCACAGGAGGAGGAGGAGGAGTGGGACCCACATGGACTGCTGGCTTAAGCAGGGATACGTGGAAGGACCTTACCCCACGCATGCTGGCGGGAAGATCAACGGAATACGTAACATTGTTGATCTTCTTGGCCACTGAAAATGGACCCACAAACCTGGGGCCCAGTTTGGCAGATGGCTGCTTCAGGGTCAAGTGACGTGTGGACACCCAGACTAAATCCCCTGGCTGAAACTTCCATTCCACGGACCGTCTCTTATCTGCTTGACCCTTCTGACTCTGGAACGCCTTCTGCAAATTCCCCTTAACAATTCCCCAATTGTCCCTGAGTGACCTCTGCCAATCCTCTAGTGCTGGAAATGGAGACGAGACAACTGGAAAAGGGGAGAATTTGGGTGACCTCCCTGTCACAATCTGGAATGGAGAAAACCCAGATGAGGAATTCTTCAAATTATTTTGGGCGAATTCCGCGAAGGGCAGAAATTTCACCCAGTCACTCTGTGCCTCCGCAACGTACCATCTTAGGAATTGCTCCAAAGACTGGTTAATACATTCTGTCTGTCCATTAGTCTGTGGGTGGTAGCCTGACGAGAAAGACAATTTCATGCCCATTTGGTGGCAAAATGCCCTCCAGAATCCAGACACAAATTGGACTCCCCTATCAGACACAATGTCTTCCGGAACGCCATGCAGCCGGAAGACGTGAATGATAAACAATTTGGCCAGTTCTTGAGCCGAGGGGAGTCCTTTCAGGGGCACAAAATGGGCCATTTTGCTAAACCGGTCGACTACCACCCAAATAACAGACATGCCCTCAGACCTGGGCAATTCCCCCACAAAATCCATGGACAAGTGGGTCCATGGCTCACTCGGGGTGGGCAAAGGCTGCAACCTTCCTACAGGTGCCAGCCGGGAGGGTTTACTCTTGGCACATACCGCACACTCCCTGACATACTCCTTGCAATCAGTTGCCAACGAAGGCCACCAAGCACACCTGGCAATCAGATCCTGCGTTCTGGCAGCTCCAGGGTGACCAGCATTCTTATGGGCGTGAAAGAGTTGCAGGACTTGTAAACGATATGGCAGAGGAATAAACATTACCCCTTCGGGTTTCCCCTCAGGAACATCCTGCTGGAAGGGACCCAAAATCTCTGTCCAATCCTCCCAAGTCTCCGTGGCGGCTAACACTAATTTCCGCGGGATGATGGACTCAGGAGCGGGGGGCTGTGCTGTCTCTGGTTCAAAACACCTGGAGAGGGCATCTGCCTTGACGTTTTTGCTGCCTGGAGTGTACGTGATTATAAACCTGAACCTCGTAAAAAATAAGGACCACCGGGCCTGACGGGGACTTAGCCTCTTAGCCCTGTCGATGTATTCCAAGTTCTTGTGGTCGGTGTAAACTGTGATTGTGTGCTCTGCCCCCTCTAACCAGTGGCGCCACTCCTCAAATGCCAATTTAATAGCCAGAAGTTCCCGGTTGCCTATATCATAATTTTTTTCTGCAGGTGAAAACCTGCGGGAAAAGTAAGCACACGGGTGTAATCTGCCCTGCAACCCAGACCGTTGAGACAGCACCGCCCCCACCCCAACTTCCGAGGCATCAACCTCCACGATAAAGGGGAAGGACGTGTCCACATGTCTCAAAATTGGTGCTGAGCAAAATAATTTCTTCAAATGAGCAAATGCCGCCACGGCTTCAGGAGACCAGTGATTGGTATCCGCCCCTTTTTTCGTAAGACTGGTAAGGGGGGCAACTAACGTGGAATACCCCTTAATGAACCTCCTGTAATAGTTCGCGAACCCTAAAAATCTCTGTAGGGCCTTCAACCCCACTGGCTGCAGCCACTCCAGCACGGCTGTGACCTTGGCAGGATCCATTGAGAGGCCCGAGGTGGAAATTACGTAACCTAGGAACGTAACTGTGGTCACTTCAAAAATACACTTTTCCACCTTAGCGTAGAGCATATTTTGTCTTAGTTTGTACAGGACAAATTTCACGTGAACTCTGTGCTCGGAGAGGTTATTGGAGTAGATCAGTATATCATCGAGGTATACCAGTACGAACCTACCCAATACCTCCCAGAATACCTCATTGATTAGTTCCTGGAAGACGGCTGGCGCATTGCACAACCCGAAGGGCATCACTAAATACTCGTAATGCCCGTCGGGTGTGTTAAAGGCCGTCTTCCATTCATCGCCCCTTCTAATGCGGATTAGGTTGTACGCCCCCCTCAGATCCAACTTAGAGAAGATCTTTGCAGTTGTGACCTGCGTGAATAAATCATCTATCAATGGTAACGGATAGCGATTTTTTACCGTGATTTTATTAAGACCCCGGTAATCGATACAAGGTCGAAGACCCCCGTCTTTCTTCTTAACGAAGAAAAAACCGGCCCCAGCAGGCGACCGGGAGGGCCGGATGAACCCCTTGGCCAAGTTGTCACGAATGTATTCCTGCATAGCCATCTTCTCGGGACCAGACAAGTTATACAGGTGACCCCTAGGGGGCATAGAACCAGCACGGAGATCGATGGGGCAATCGAACGGGCGATGAGGAGGTAATTGATCAGCAGCCTTGGGGCAAAATACATCAGAAAACTCGGAATAGACCTCGGGAACACCCTCCACGTAAATCTTGGTCTGACCCAATGTTACCTTCCCTAAACACTGTTGGTGACAATGATCGGACCATCTGGTTACCTGACCCGTAGCCCAATCTATTTGTGGAGAGTGGACTTGTAACCATGGCATGCCTAGGATGATAGTGGAGGTCGACATGTGTAACACCAAAAATTGTAGTTGTTCCCCATGCAGTACCCCTATCGTGACCTTCACCTGCGGGGTCTGTGACAGGGGACGATTCCGTTGCAGAGGGGAATCGTCTACTGCCGTGACCTGAATGGGGGGACTTACTGGAGTGAGAGGAATACCCAACTCCTGAGCAAATTCAACATTCATAAAATTAGCCGCTGAGCCAGAGTCAATAAAAGCCTCAGTGGTTACAGACTTAGTATCCCATGTAATCGCACAGGGGAGAAGTAACTTCTTCTCTTTTTGGGGTGAGAATGATGTGCCTAGGGTGTCACCCCCCACTACTCCTAGGCAGACCCGTTTCCCGGCTTGTTAGGGCAGTCTCGCACTCTATGCCCTGTTTCTGCACAATACAGGCACAGTTGTTCTGATATTCTCCGCCTTCGCTCCACCTGGGTCAGTTTTGATCGCCCAATTTGCATCGGCTCGGGTGGGGGCAAGGCCGGAGGAGGTGAGACAGGCGGAGATGCCGTTACTAAGGACGCAGCAGAAGGTGCCGCATACGAAGTCACCCTGGCACGGTGACTGCCCCTAGTCTGCCTCTGATGGCGTAGTCGACGATCGACTCGGATGGCCGATGTTATGGCCTCATCGACTGTCTTGGGCTCGGGTAAGGTTAACATCAAGTCAGAGACCTCTTCCGACAACCCAGACAGGAAATAATCCATCAGAGCGAAATTGTCAAACCTGGCGGTAACAGACCACCTACGAAATTCTGCCGCGTAATCCTCGACCGACCCTCTGCCTTGCCGCAAAAGTTTGAGCTTCCGCTCAGAGGTTGCCGCAAGGTCAGGGTTGTCGTATATCACGGCCATAGCCTTAAAAAATTCCTCTACCGAGGTCAGAGCTGTGTCTGTGGGAGGCAGATTATATGCCCAGGACTGGGAATCACCAGTTAATAGTGTTTTAATGAAAATGACCCGTTGGGTCTCAGTCCCCGAGGATCGGGGTCTCAACTCGAAGTATGATAACACTCTACTCTTGAAATTCCGGAAGTCAGACTTGTGGCCGGAAAATTTGTCTGGTACAGGCATACGTATGTCATCACTAGGAGGGGATCGCACTGAATCAACTGACGTCTGGAGGGTTCGCACAGAGCCTGAAAGGGAATCAATTAAAGCTTTGTGCTGGCCCAGTGCTTGATGAATGCTATCCACCGAAGTGGCAAGCACAGTTAGAGGGTCAGTGCTTGCGTCCATCTGTATTTTGGTCTGGCGTTCTGTAACGTTCGGTGAAGCACAGAGAGGATCTGATTACCGGTGATCTGCAGTATCACAGGGAATACAGATGTATACCAGATTATAAGTGATCTGCAGTATCACTGATAATCCAATATACTAGCTAACCTCTGTTCACCTGAGTAGAGTGTAGTGTTTGGTGTAACAGTAACACTTTTAGGACAAAGCCTCAGCGCAGTCAGGAGTACTGCACGGATTCCTTCCGTAGACCTGAACTCTCCAAGACGGGAGGAGTCAGGCTGACAGTAGGAAGGGTAGTCTGAAAGTAACCCTCAGGAGGAAGGGTCACTAACAGTGCGAGGAACCGCCTCTAACAGCAAGGTCGGTTCTCGAGGTCGGACAGGCCAGGTCGTACACACACAGACAGATAAAGTACAAGATCAGGAGGCAAAGGCGGAGTCAAAGTACAGGCGGGGTTCGGCAACGGGGTATCAGATAGATCGAGGTACAAAATCAGGAGGCAGAAACAGAGTCTAGAAACGAGCCGGGGTTCGGCAACAGAGTATCAGAAATATCAAAGTACAAGATCAGAGTTCAGGAGATTGGTCAGGCAGGCAATAGGTCATAACAGATAATCACAATCAAACTAGTACTTTAGCTATCAACAGAATCTAGCTAAGTGTAGGATTACAGCTCCAGCTGGTCCCGGCACACTTGCGGATCTGACTACGGATCTGGGTGCTCCCACATATGTGAACGCAACGCCAGACAAGAAGCAAGTGAACAACCAGCAGTATATATACACACTAGCCTTTCCAGCACCTCCCTAAGTGCTGCACCAATGGAGAGAGGAACCAGAGTCAGCTGACCAGCCTGGTCAGCTGACTACCCCTGGCTAGCCCAAAAACCCTGCCTGAGTGTGCGCGCGCGTCACTCGAAATCTAGAGGGACTACGTGTCCCAGCCACACCAGCCCCGCTCTGTGGCACCTCTGCGGCGGGGGCATGCGCGCTAACCGCCGCGTCTGATGGACTCTGCATCTGCCTTCTGATTCTGTACCTCTTTTATCTGATACCCTGTTGCCGAACCCTGTTTGTCTGTTACTCTGCATCTGTCTCCTGATTTTGTACCTGATCTGTCTGTGTGTTAACGACCTGGCTTGCCCGACCTCGAGAACTGGCCTAACTATTAGAGGCAGTACCCAAAGCTGTTAGTGACACCCCCTCATTGGTGTCACTCACGCTCTGACCTTCCCACGTCCTGCCTAGCTCCTCCCCCGGGAGTATCTAGGTTTGGGAAAGGATCCTCCTCCTGTGCAGTATCCCTTACTGCTGCTGTATCTATTCCAGAGGTACAGCTCTCAACGTGTTACTGTTACACCAAACACTCACTTCTTACTCAGGTGTCCAGAGGTTAGAGATATATCTGATTATCGGTGATACTGCAGATCATCAATAATCGGGTATATATCTGCATTCTCGGTGATACTGCAGATCACCGGTAATCAGACCCTCTCTGTGTTACAATGATCGTTACATATATATTCTTAAAAAACACAAGAAAAGCCCATACCAGTATTGCTGCTCAAAATTGCAATATTTTTTATTCAATAATTCCAAAAACCATTCACCAATAGTTTACAAAAAATGTCAGTAATATCACTCACATTACATCAAAGATATACATTGGACAATATGTCGCTATATTAGTGAGCAAAAGGTCTCATCTAAATTTAAAAGTATTTTTTATAATTGGTATGATCTAATATAGTCTTTTCATGTGTTCATATAATGTGGCAATATTGTAATTGGATAGTTGTATTTGATTTTGAAGATACATTTCAGATAATATGATAGGACATAAGACATAAAAAAATCAGCTTTGCAATGTTTATCTTCTTGATTTATATTTTGTCTATTTGAAATGCTATATCATAATTGACCACAAGATGTCACTAATATTCATCAATATGCTAAAACCTCTTTTCAAAAAAGCCCACTAGATGACATTTATATGGCAATGTGCCAGCTTCAATAGTATAAGAGGACGGTGACAGCATAAGTCATGACATAGGACGACCTGAGAAAGTCCCAGGGAGCGGGACGAAACGCGTAGAGGTCATGCTACGCTACACCCACTAGTAGGAGTCGCCATGCTACCCAGTTCCGAGCCAAATGACACAGTTTGAAATACTGCATACAGAGATGAGTTCCGGATGAAATCTGAATGAGTTTCACTCGGATTTCATCCAGATAATTAGTGCAGCTGATGTGGCAGGCAATAGGGGGTTAAACTTACCGAGAAGCCGTCTCCTTTAATCTGTCCCATGTTGCGTCTCACGATGCGTTCCAAGCCATGGTCACGTGACTACAAACACTTCCTCCTTCTGGGTTGAAGGAGGAAGCGTAGTAGTCACGTGACACGGCTTGGAACGCATCGTGAGTTGCGACGTGGGACAGATTAAAGAAGATGGCTATATATATATCACTAGGCCTAAGGCCGTTTAAAAATAGTTGCTAGGCTTTCCTCAAAAGCCATGCTGCACAGACGTGTGCGCGCATGACCACTCTCCCCCACCGCGCGCAGGCATGGCCGCGCTCCCCGCCGCGGAGAGCACACGGCAGCGATCCCCAACGGCCGCACGCACCCTCTGTCCCCTTCCTCCTCTTGTCGGCTACACATGCGCAGTAGTGCAAAACCACGGACACACGGACAGGAGGAGGATGACGCAAGGACAGAGGGATTTTATTAGATAGGATTATATATGATATGTATAGAGAAATCAACAATATCCCTGCATACCTCCCAACTTTTGAAGATGAGCAAGAGGGGCGTTTAAGCCACACCCCTACTTTTGCAAGCTGCCGATAAGTGGGCGTGCTCATGACAGATGTGGGTGGAGCCAGCCATAAAATAATGGACCCATGGTCTCTCCCCAAACATTCTTAGGCCCCTAAACATATACAGCCACAAAACCATACACAATATTGCAGCGCTACTTCCAGAACCACACAGAGACACTGAAGTGAAAAATAAATGATGATATGATTTGTATGTGTAGTACAGCTAAGAAATAAAACCTTAGGAGCAGAGACATAAGTCTAATGTTGTTTCCAGTACAGGAAAAGTTAAGAAACTCCAGTTATCTATGCAAAAAATCCATTAAGCTCCACGACTTTCAAAGTCGCAGAGAGCTGTGTGTTCTGAAGCTTGTTATCTCAACTGTCAATATTTTATTTTTCTCTGCAGGGAAGGGGTTCAAAAGTTCACTTGACTGCTCTGCAAAATCATTTAGAATGCTAAATAGTGTGTAAACTGCAAATATTAGAGAATGATGTAATGTTATAAAAAAAAACTATATAACTGAAAATAAAAATATGAGAGTATTCTTTGTTACTAATATCCTAGTAATTATCCATACTACACATACAATTCATTATATAATTTTTTTTTTCGCTTCAGTGTCTCTTTTAAATGACCTGTTACCTCCAGAACAATCTGTAATATGGCAGTGTTACCCAAATCCACATGTAATATGGTAGCGTTATCTCAAGAACCACATGTAATATGTCAGCGTTATCTTAAGAACTACATGTAATATGGCAGCATTACCCCCAAAATCACACTGTAAAGTGGGACATGGCATGCTGGTTCTTTTAGTTCTCCAACATACAGCTCAGGCTCTTTACAGTGCTTCTGAGTGCTTTAGCCTAATAACAATCCCTGTAAAGTCAGCTCCACTTCACAAGACAGGCTGTCACTCACCTATGCAGCAGGACAGCAATGCCACCTCCTCCCTTCTGTTGTACGAGTCAAATGAGACACTGCTGCTCTACTGCTTCCCCCCTCCTCACTCACTGTCAGACTCCTCACACAACACAACAAGCTGCTTTTCCCTAATGATGACCTCTTCACCTTGCTCGCTCTCCTCTCGTTTCTCCTCCTACTCAGACTGCATGCTGTGTGTGTAAACACACAGTACAAACATGTCGCCCCTGTAAGCTCTGTGCCTGGTGCAAGTGTTTAACCTTGCTTCACAAAAGAACCAGCTCTGTCTACAGCTCGCTGAAATAGGGCAGTGTCGCCAATGAAGAAATGATGGTCCACTTCCACTAAAAAAGGGCGTTCTAAAAAGCTGTGTACAATTGTTGTACAAAAATATTTGAGTGAGTAAATAGATTACATCCTGCATAAGTAAAATTAATAACAATTGCAATTATTTTTGTCTACATTGCTTTATTCATTTGTTGAATGAATAAGTCAGCAAGAAGTTGGTGTGTGGATCGTTGTTCTATTGCACACTGTATATCATTTTGGGTAGATGGCTTTGAAGTGTGCACCCATCTGGGCTTTGTTTTGGGGGAAGAGTGAGCTGGGAGAAAGCACTTCTGTTGCAGGATAAAAATATGTATTGCAAATGCGTTTCAAATCCCATGGTCATCAACAGCGCAGTTACACTGCCCTACTGATTCTGCTTCTGAAACTGGATATTATACTGCAGTACCTTCCTTTGTTTACATAAAGCAGCCTACAAACAGGCCCATTTTCTGTGCATAAGGTGCAGAAATTAGGCCTGCTCTGCTGCTACCCTGTCTTTTATAACTGCAGTTATAAACTAAACTACTGAAAAAAAGCATTTAACAAGCAGTACTTTATCTGGACTGCTGCGAAGAGTTCCACTTTAAAGCCGCATCTACACGCGTAGATGCGGCTCCGATCCGGCGGCTCGATTAGCCGCCGGATCGCCTCTTCCGCGTCCCTGCCGCGTCCCCGCTCGCCGCGTGTGCGCCGGATTCGATTCCCCGCTCGTCCCCGCCGGCGCCGCTTATCTTCCGCTCGATTCCCTGCCATTGTCCCCTCACGGGGAGCGAGCAGGGAATCGGCGGTAGGGAGATCCGTCATGTCGGATCTTATCAATCGATCCGCATCGAGCCGCATAAGGAGCATCGCCGCCGCATCTACCCGTAACTTGAAGTGATGTGTGTACTATTGTTTGTACAATCCCAATCCAACTTAGAACTAGGCTTTGTTCATTTTTCTCTTTGCAAGGGTTACAAATCAATTGATCTAACTGTCTGTTTCTCTGTAATGCTGGATACACACTATGCGTTTCCGCGTGCGACGCGGCCGTCGATACGCGTCGATTCGATTATTTCCGACATGTCCGATTCAAGCTTCGATGGATCATTAGGTCGATTTGCCATACTTTACATGGCATTCGACCTAAAAATCATCGAAATTCGTTCGGAAATGTTCGGAAATAATCGAATCGACGCGTATCGACGGCCGCGTCGCACGCGGAAACGCATAGTGTGTATCCAGCATAAGCAGGACTGGCTGTTAAATAATTATGGTCATAAAACGCTGCATGGATAAGAGAAACACATCTGAGTGCAGGGAACAAATCCCAGGTTCAGTAGTTCAACATTTGTCTGTATGGGAGCTTAATAACATCACAAACCTGAGAAAAAAAACTGTAAATATAGATTTCACCCTTTAATTAAATGGAACCCAAGGTGAGAAGCATATGGAGGCTGACATTTTTTATTTCCTTTTAAACAATCCCAGTTGCCTGGCAGTCCTGCTGATCTTTCTGGTGGTTAGTGTCTGAATCACACACCTGAAACAAGCATAGCTAATGTTGTCAGGTTTTTGTCAGAAACATCTAATCTGCATGCTTGTTCAGGGTCTATGGCTAAGAGTATTAGAGCCAGGCATATAAGCAGGACAGCCAGACAATGTACATTGCTTAGAAGCAAATAAATATGTCAGCCTTTATATGTTTCTCACCTCGGGTTCATTTTAAATCCAAGGTAAGACTACAGGATTCCAGTAAAGTCACATTTAGGACAATAAATACAAGTGTTTATCTCTTTAGGTCTTTTTGTTCCACCTCGGGTTCTCTTTAAAATATCAGCATATGAGATGCAGTTTGTACCTTGTAAACAAACATCTACAAAATGCTAACATTTTTATAGCAAGTTTCTCAGGTCAGACGCAAAGTGCTTGAGAGCTACAGCCAATCAGGATGCACTGTGTAGGCCCCTCTGGCTTGTTATGGAGCCTTGCCCAATGACTCCTTACTGGTTAGGTAAAGACTTCAGCTAGGATTCAAACCCTGCTCTCCTATGTCGAAGGTGATGACCGAAATCAGTACATTTTCCAGCCAGATCTAAAGGAAGTAATTGCTGGGGATGGAGATGGACCACCTTCTAGATAGGTTCCATGTACTTCAGAGCCACATACTAACCCAGCATCTTCTGATCATTTGTGAAGCTTCTGATGTTTCATAAGGGTGTACTTCTTTGAGAAGCATTTTCCACATTCAGAACATGAATATGGCTGATAGCCTGTGTGGATCCGTCTGTGTCCAGCTAAATTAGATTTATTGTTAAAGCTCTTCCCGCACTGAGTACATGAGAATGGGCGGTCGGTGGAGTGAGTGCTCTGATGTGTGATAAGACCTTGTTTGTCAATGAATCCTTTCCCACATACTGAGCAGGCATACGGGCGTTCGCCTGTGTGAATCCGCTCATGTCTAGTAAGGAGTGATTTGTAAGAGAACCATTTTCCACATTCCACACAGGAAAATGGCTTCTGACCCTTGTGTGAACTCTGATGTGCGATGAGGCTGTTTTTCTCGGCAAAGCGTTCTCCACATTTAGAACAGGAAAATGGTTTCTCAGGAGCATGACTGCGCTGATGGACTGCGAGGTAGGTCTTCTGACTGTAACGTTTGCCACACTCGGAGCAGGTATATGGCTTCTTTTCTACATGAGTTATTTCATGCCGGACAAGACCTCCTTTCTGAGTGAAGCATTTTCCACATGTAGGACATGAAAATGGCTTTTCCCCAGTGTGGATGGTCTGATGTCTCAGGAGACGAGATCTTCGGAGGAAACATTTCCCACATTCAGAACACGAGTATGCCTTCTTCCCAGGAGAGAGATCAGATGATGGATCTGCGCTGTGGCAAGTTGGGGTAGTTGGGTTGTCTTCTGACGAATCAGATGTGATGTCTTCATCTTCTTCTTCACCATCTGTGGGGATAACAGGATGCTTCCTGATGTAGCGTCCATCTGTTTGGAAATAGTTACATGGTTATTGAAGGTGAAAGAAGATGTGTCCATCAAGTTCAACCTTTTAAACCTTTTAACAGCTCAATCCAGTGAGGCACAAGGGCAGAAACTCTCTATCTTGATTAAGATATGTATGCCCTTTCCACACCTAGCAGTCATAGCTGTAGTTGCCCTTTAAAGTGTACCTGAGATAAAAGCAATCTCAGGTACCATACTTACCTGGGGCTTCCTTAAGCCTCTCAGTCCCTCACTGTCTCCCAGGGTGGCTCTTGTCACCCGCAATAATGCCAAAAAGCCCGGCATCAACATCATCCTGGAGTGCCCATTTGGGTCTCTATGACATTTGAGAGTAAAGCTGTAACATCATCATCAGAGCAGGGACAAGGTCCTCCAGCACCCAAGGCTGAGACACCAAAGTGCGCCCCTCCATCCCTCCACCCCAACCGTCACACACTGATTGCTCTTAGACTAAGAGCCTCCCCAGTGCCCCCAACACCTTAATATCTAGTTATATGACTTGCAGTCACTGCTATGTATCTCCTTTTCTTATTTCTTTCTGCTTCAAACACAATTAGGAATGACAGCTGAATGAATTGTGCGCCCCCTCCTACACTGCGCCCTGAGGCTGGAGCCTCTCCAGCCTATGCCTCGGCCCGGCCCTGATCATCATAGTGGCTTGGCCTTCTGTGGAGACACCTGGGAGGCAGAGTTGCAATTGTGTCATTCATTCCTTCTTTTTGCTGGTGACTGGAAGGGATGTGTGAAGTCTAAAGCAGGTAAGTACACCAGGAAGTATAGGTTAGCTTTTATTCCATCAGTTTTTTCATTGCTGCAAAGCTGACAATTGTTTTGGGCCTCCTTTATCAAAGCACATTAAAAGTCAATAATACAATAATATTTTCTTATTCTGTGCTTTGATAAAGGGAACCCTAGGCAGCCCTGAACAATTGTCAGCCCCGGAAACACTGTGATCGGTCCTGGACTGTTCAGAGCGGCCTTTGTACACACACTTGATTGTTGGCCGAAACAGTCATGATTGGCCGTTTGGGCCGTCAATTATCGCATATGTGTATGTATCTTCAGAGAAGAAAAAGATTTAAAAAGACTGACTTCGTAAATGTAACAGAAAAAAACAACAACATTGAGTAAGTTGAGAATAGGAGGGGATGTTGATTGGTGATGGTATACAGGCTGTATGCCGCCTCCCCAGCACACACAGAGTAATGAGCATATTAGTGCAGCAAAGGCATACTGTCAGCAGCTTCATGCCCGGAAGCATTGGTGTCCTGAAGCTGACAATTGCATCAAAAGAGCAGCTATCGTTCTCTAGATTTTAGCTCTTCTTACTCACCTCTGCTAATTTCTAGAGAATCCCTTTCCTCCTTATTTGGCTCATCACCTTCCTCATCCATCTCATCCCCTTCCTCTTTAACCTCAACTTTAATGGTCACCAAATCTTCATCCTGGGAAAGAACAAGTACGGTAGAATATGTTTAGCCAAAACAGAGTGTCCAGTCAAAACCAATTACTTAATAGTACATAAGTGGAAAGATTCAATGAGGCACCACAAGTATAAATTACTGGCGCTAAAGTCAAAGTCTCATTTGGCCAGGAACAAGATTCAGATAAACAATGAGATCAAGCCACAAAAATATCCATCTTTTAAGGGCTCTGAAATCAACCAGCTGTTAGTCGTCAGTAAAGGGAGTATCAATATCTATTGCAATAGTTTGCCCATGTATATAGTTTCTGTGCAAATTATGCAGCACAGATTCCCTAGGGTTGATTTATATAAACAGACTGTTTTGGGGAGCATAAAACAGGAAATAAAATCCGGAGATGCTTGTATACTCCTCCATCTGTATAAATCACTTGTGAGGCCACATCTGGAGTATGGGATACGGTTTTGGGCACCACACTATTGGAAGGACATTAACATACTAGTATAGGTACAAAGATGGGCATCTAAATTAATTAGGGAGGGTGGAAGTTCTCACTTACCAAAAAAGGTTGAATAAACTGGGTTTATTTAGCTTGGAAAAAATGTTGGCTAAGCAGTGACCTGATTTAAATGTGGAATGCATTTCCACAGGAAGTAGTTATGACAAATTCTATATCTGCATTTAAAAGAGATTGGGATGCTTTCCTTACATTAAAGGACTTCTGCTGCTATAATTTCTAGTTATTTCACAGCAGAGTTGATCCAGGGATTTTGTCTGAGCTTTGTAAGGGCCTGAGCCCACTGCTGCGTTTAAAACCCCCCCCGCATAAAACGCATGCATTTTTCAAGCATTTTTGAAATGCGTTTTATGCGTTGTGACGTGGTTAAATGCGTTTAAATGCCCGAAAATGCATTAAAACGCATTTAAAAAATGCTTGAAAAATGCATGTGTTTTAATGCATTTTTAAAAACACAGCAGTGGGCTCAAGTTTTTGCTTTTCCCTGGATCAACTGATATCTGTGAGGGTGCAGAAGAGAAAAGTACTTAAAGGGGCACTACAGCGAAAAAACTGTAAAATTTTAAATTTGTGCAAACATGTACAAATAAGAAGTACAAAAGTAAAATGAGCTATAAATTACTTATCTCCTATGCTGCTATCACTTGCAGTAGATAGTAGAAATCTGACAGAAGTGACAGGTTTTGGACTAGTCCATCTCTTTATAGGGGATTCTTAGGGATATATTTGTTTTCAAAAGCACTTAGTGAATGGCAGTTGCTCTGTCCAACTTCCAAAAAACTGTGTAGGAAGCAGGGACGCTGGCCAGCATCATTGTTTAAATCCTTTTTAGGAAATATCTTTATAAAGAATAAAAGCCTTGCTGAGAATCCCCTATGAAGAGATGGGCTAGTCCAAAACCTGTCACTTCTGTCAGATTTCTACTGCCTACTGTAAGTGACAGCATTATAGGAAAAAATTAATTTATGGTTCATTTTACTCTGGAAAAAATGTACTTCTTATTTGTATATGTTTGCACATATTTTAAATTTTACAGTTTTTCACTGTTGTGCCCCTTTAAGGTACCTTATTTATTTATTTATTCTGTTTGGACTTGATGGAAGAATGTTTTTTCTTCAACCAAACTATGTAATTTGGTGAACCCTGTGCCATATGGCTCCATATATTCATAATAATAATATTAATAATAAATACTGGTGGTAACATCATCTCATGTCAGCCTCCATATTCCTTTCCTCTTGCTTCAGATGTATTTTAACCACTTGAGGACCACAGTGTTAAACCTCCCTACCGACCAGGCTCTTTTTATTTTGCACTGGGCTGTGCAGGCTTTTCAGCCTCCTGCACAGCCCAGCTATGGAGCCCAGCGATCGGACTCACTTCCTTTTTTTGTCCCTTAGGGGACATGCTGCCGGAGGTGTCTGATCGCTGTGGCAGCAGTTTTTTTTTTTTCAGACTGTATAGGCTGTTTCACCCTCCCTCTCTCCCTCCTCCCTCCCCCCCCCCCCCCCCCCCCGTGCACTGGAATTGAACAGGACAGCGATCCATCCTGCTCCGCCTCTCATAGGCATCAGTCTATGAGAGGACGGCGATCCCCGGCCAATCAGATACAGCGCTGCCTGGAGACCGCAGCGCTGTACGCATGTAAACAAAGGGGATAGCTTTCTGCTTTCGTTTACAAACAGCCTGCTAGCCGCGATAGGCGGTTAGCAGGCCAATCACTGAGCTCGGCTCCGTGAATAGGTAGGGAACGATTGCGCATGCACGTGGCCGCTCCCTGGGAAACTGCAGCTCCAGGACTCGATGTCATTTGGCGTTAGGTGGTCCTGGGGCTGCCGCCGCGTTCACGCCCATTGGCGGGACGCAGTCGTTAGGTAGTTAAAGCAGGATTGTCAGCCATAAAATAAAATTCCATTTACCCACTGCTATGTGTTTATTATGCTGTCTGGAGCTTGATCCTGCATTGCAAGCACTGTAATCTAAATAGACATGTTTCTGATGTAATAAATATTATCTCAGTCAGTCTGGCTCTATTTGGTACATTGCGGATGAGAAGGAAGCTTGTCATCACCCCTCCAACATTCTTGCTTCTCATTGATTGGCTGAGGGCAGTTCAGTGAGCTTCTGAAATATGATCTATGCAGTGCTCTCATGTGTTTACAAAGCAAGCTAGAGATGACAGTGCAGTTTATAGGAGACAAAAAAAGGGTAAGGGAGGAAATGACATCAGGATTGGCTTCAGTCAGAGAGAATGAAGATGGAAAATGCCAGGAACAGAATTATCTTTGTTTACAATTTAAAATGTGCTGAAATCAAAACATGGAAAGTACAATACATATGTTATGTAAGTAGAACAAGTTTTTATCTACTTATATACCGTATATACTTGCATATAAGCCGACCCGCATATAAACCGAGGTACCCACTTTTCCCTCAGAAACCAAGAAAAAGTGATTGACCTGCATATGAGCCCCCTCTCCAGTAGCCAGATGTGCCCTCATACAAGTCATCCCCTCTCCTCATAGGCAGATGTGCCCCAAGGATGATAGAGCTGTGTCTCAAGATGCTACTAGATGGCGTCATAGTTATGAGACACAGCAATTGCTGCACAGGAAGAATCCCCAATCATTGCACCGCTGACACGTTGCTGGCACACTCTTCTCCACAAGCCAGGGGACACAGGTAGTCTTGAGCAGTGCACTCTAAACACCATCTTGCAGGGGATAGGGGGCATGGACACAGTAGGGAGCCAGCTAGCAAGAGCAAGATCACTAGTGCAAAAGCCTTACACTTCTCCGCCAGTAAGAAATCCGTTCTGCTCCACTGACTCGCATATAAGCCGAGGGGGTAACGTTTTAGCACATTTTTGTGCTGAAAAAATTAGGCTTATACGTTATAAGGTATGTAAGGCATGTGTTTTTTTTCTTTTTTCTTGGAATAGCATAGCTGTCCCTGCTGCTTTAACCACTTGAGGACCTAGCCTTTACCCCCCCTTAAGGACCAGCGCTGTATTTTCATGTATTTTCATACCCCCTGGCATGCAGAGCGATCAGATCGCCCCCCTTTTCCCCCCTAGGGGGATGATGTGCTGGGGGGGGGGTCTGATCGCTTCTGCATGCTGTGGGTGGCGGGGGCACCTCAAAGCCCCCCTCCGCGGCGACATTCTCCCCCTCCCTCTTCGCCCTCCCTGCCCGAGAGATCGGAGGCTGCATAGGAACAGATCTGTCCTGTGCAGCCTCTAATAGGCTCCCCGCTGTCATGTGACAGCGATCCCCGGCCGCTGATTGGCCGGGGATCGCTGATCTACTACAACGCTGCTACTGTAGCAGCGTTGTAAAAATGTAAACAAAGCAGATTATTTCCGCTTGTGTTTACATTTAGCCTGCGAGCCGCAATCGGCGGCCCGCAGGCTATTCACGGAGCCCCCCGCCGTGAATGGACAGGAAGCAGCCGCTCGCGCGAGCGGCTGCTTCCTGATTAATTAGCCTGCAGCCGGCGACGCAGAACTGCGTCGCTGGTCCTGCAGCTGCCACTTTGCCGACGCGCGGTATGAGTGCGCGGTCGGTAAGTGGTTAAAAAGACTCTTTGATCCTCCCACCTGATCATCCTGTGTGATCATGTGATCTTCCGGTGTAGAGTCCTGGAAAGAAGGAGAACTGTTACAACTTTCCGCTCTACTTCTGCTCCTGGATCTGTCTGTAGGAAACACAATACACTATGTTACAAAATAAGTAAGACCACTTTGGTAATATAATATATTTATTATTTATATATTTTTAAGACATTAACTACACAAACTCATACTATGCAGTGAAGTCCCTGGTGCTGATTATGTAGGCCCTCTAGCACTTGCTGTGCTGTGATAGAATACTATATCTGCTCACATTTTCTTACACAGACTGCACAATGAGTGGAGAGCAACAGGAAAATAGATTTTCCAGTCTCTGGAAACATTCACAGTGATCATGTGACTGGGAGCAGTGATCATGTGACTGGGAGCCACATAGTCAAAAAAATCTTTCATCCTGTTCTCCAATTTCATGTTGTCTGCTGACAATAGTATTGGTGTGAATTCAAAGCTGCTTTTTAATATGCAGAACTGAAAGCACACTACAGTTTTACAGTTTTAAATGATAGCACAGACTTAAGGCGGTACCATAGTGCTGTCTTAAAACTTAAACATCTTCTAAGTAGTTAAATGGTCTACAACTGGAGTGAACTATGATCTTTTTAATCAGGCTGAAGACAGGTGCTAACGGCCAATAATGTTACTAAGAACAACACTTTCAGCTGAACTAGTTTAGTAACCTGTATTATTCAACCACAACAGAACTAGGCACAGGACCAAGCAGCCAATCAACAGGCATTTGAACAAGAATAATTAGTGAATCATTTCTAAATGTACTGTAGTTGTATTGCTCGCCTGTAGTGATCTCAATGGGTATTTCTTCTTCTTCAATTCGGACACGACTTCCGCCTTCAGCCTTCAAACCCCTCGGAGTTCCTCCAGCGTCTTCGGGGTTTGTGAACAGAAATGAGAGTAACTCCCCTGTATGGACAAGTATGAGAGAAGAGATTGTAAGTGTTCTTTCTTCACCTGTGCGGACTTCTGGAGGAATCTCCTCTTTAGTCTTCACCTGTCCTTCCTCTTTAACTTTGATATTATTTTGAGTCTCTTTGAAGTCTATGAAATAAGATAAGTAGTAAAGGCACATCCAGTCTCCCCATTACTTTCTACTGACTTATAAGAGGGAGAATAACAAATTGTTATAGTGACTGTAGAAGGGAAGGAGGAGAATCTGTGACTCTGTATTCGGTGTTTATTCCTCACCTGAAGGAATTCCCTCCTCTTCAGGCTGCCCATCACCCATCACAACCAGCTCTTCCCCATCTTCAGCTTTGACAACAGTCAGATCTTCGCCCTATGTAAGGCATAGGATCCTTTTAAAAATGGAGGAATTAAGGAATTTGCATTATAAAGCACTACCTACAGACAATATCTCTGTTTTTTTTTTTTATAACAATATATTTATTGAATCAGAAAATAGAGTATACAAACAATAGCATCAGATTAGAAACACAAATCCAGGCAGAACCTGAAGCGATACAATTATTGCAAAGAACCAACATCTTATGAATAGGTACATCATATCAGATAGTGAAGAGTTATAGAGCAATAGGAGGATTGGCATATGAAAGACAATGTCAGGGCGATATCCTCCTAATAAGAAGAGAATGAAACACAGACATAAATCTCATCCGTTATGTTAAAAAGCCACCGTGTGCGTATCCTATTGCCCATCCCACCATGGTGCTAATTTGGATCTGTGACAATGAAGAGTAGAGTTGTTTGGGTCACTCTGGCAATTAAAGGGGTAAGTGCGTTAACATAAATAATAGAAGGTGGTGAGGAGTCATATCCCCCCATGGCACAGTGGGGGCTTCATATTAGTCAAAATAGAAAATACTCACTAGCTTCATAAAAATCGCGGACCAGTGTCTCTTGGGATGTCCGTCTCATTGATTTGTCCAGCTGCGGGCCCCTTCCCTCGACATTAAGGAGAGGTATATACAAACAAAAAAAAAAGAAGGGATAAGGCCCCTAAGAAAGTTTAGTGAGCTTTGTTTGCTCAGTTTCTCATAATATCTTTATAAGTCTCCTTATCAGTGAAATCATACCATAACGCCCAGGTTCTAGTAAATTTATCGGGTTTTTCCTGTTTTAAAGAGATTAATTCTTCTATATTTGCTATCGTCTGGACCCTTTCTAACCACATCTTGACTGAAGGTGGGTTTGTTGATCTCCAGAGGACTGGTATGCAAGCTTTTGCTGCATTGAGAAGGCGACAGGGTAGGGATCCTTTGTATCCCTTGCCTGTTCCAGGCATGAGGTGGAAAAGGAAGGCTTCCGGAGCCCAGGGTATGTCGAACTCTGCAATAGTTTTAATCCACGCTTGTATAGATTTCCAATAAGTAATTATGAGGGGGCAAGACCACCAGACGTGGAGTATATCTCCAGGGTGGGTGTTGCATCTCCAGCAAAGTGCTGATTGAGAGTTGTAGATTTTGTTGAGGAGAACAGGAGTACGGTACCAACAAGCTAAGAGTTTAAAATTGCATTCTTGCATCGTGACGTTCATAGAACTTTTATGTGCTAGGTTGCATACTTTCGTCCAGTCCTCCCCATCAATTGGTCTGTTCAGGATATTTTCCCATTTTTCTAAGAAGAGAAAGGGAGGTGAAGCATTTCCTAATAATAAATCTAGGTACAATTTGGACAATAAGTGTCTCTGAGGATTGGCCTGAATACACATAGATTCTAAAGGTGTAAAGGATCTAGTGTAGGTGTCTTTTCAGGCAAGAGAAACTATGTAACTACGGATTTGCAAAAAGGCCCAGAAAGGTATTGGCTCATCCAAGTCAGCATTAAGAGCAGCAAAAGGTTTCATTAGAGGAGCGGATACCCCAGTTAGAAAGTCTTTTATGAGCAAGTCTGAGTATAGAGAGTGATTTTTTAAGAATTTTGGTTGTTCGCATGTGGGGAATGCCCTGTTCATTCTAATTGAGGATAGTGGGCCTGGGACTGACGATAGTTTGGAGGCGGAGAGTATTAAGTAAAATTTTTGGAAGATTGGGGCTAATAGGGGGTGGTTGAATAAGTCCAGTAGTAACGGTTTAGATATGTCAGAAGTCTTTGTCCACGGTAGCCATTTGAGAGAAGCTTCAAGGCTCTCATTCTCTAATGTAACCCAGTCTTTTGAATCAACATTGCAATGCCAATCTACTACTCTGGAGAGGAGAGAAGCATGGTAGTAACATGTCAAGTCTGGAAGGCCCAATCCGCCCTTAGGTTTAGGGTATGTGAGTTTGTGGTGATGTAATCTGGGGGGTTTACCCGCCTAGACAAATTTCACTAATGATTTCTGCATATCCTGAAGCCATGCTTTAGGAAGTAGAATAGGTACTGTCTGAAAGACATAGAGTATACGCGGCAAGGCGGTCATCTTTAAACTTGCTATACGGCCAAACCACGATAGTGACCTCTCTCCCCACTCATCCACACTCGTGTGAAGTTGCGTTGCTAAAGGGTGATAGTTATACTTAAAGAGGTCCTTAAGATGTCTCGTGACCTGTATTCCCAAATATCTAAAAGATGTTGAGGTCCATGTGAAGGGGAAACTACTTTTACAGATCTCAACAGTTCTTTCTTGGAGAGAGACGTTCATAGCAATTGATTTTTGAAAGTTAATCTTTAGGTTGGAGAATTCTCCAAAATTTTGGAATTCTTTTAAGAGATTGGGAATTGAGATTAAGGGCTGTGTGACATAGAAGATCATGTCATCAGCATAAGCTGCCACTTTGTACTCCTTGGATCCAATGTGTACTCCATAGATATTGGGATTTTGGCGTATAGCATTTAGAAAGGGTTCCAAGGAAAGAATGAAGATGAGCGGGGAGAGAGGACACCCCTGCCTCGTACCGTTGTGAAGTGTAAACCATTCAGATAGAGTACAATTTACCTTTACCCTAGCATTGGGGTCTGAGTAAAGGAGGGAGATCCATCCCTTCATGCTCTGGCCCAGGCCGATAGCGTCCAAAAGAGCCATTATATAATCCCATGAAACTCGATCAAGGGCCTTCTCGGCATCGGTGGAGAGAAGTAAACCCCCCACCGAATGCCGAGAAAGCCACCACTGGATATCTAATGTTTTGATAGTGTTGTCCCTGGCTTCACGCCCAGGGACAAATCCAGTTTGATCTCTTGATATCAGATGTGGAATGTGTATAATAAGACGATTTGCAAGAATTTTTGCGAACAGTTTTAGATCGTTGTTCAATAGCGAGATCGGCCTGTATCCAGAGCAGTCTTGGGGGTCCTTGCCCTCCTTGTGAATTACTGTTATATGTGCTTCTAGAAGGTCTAAAGAATGTTTGTCGTCCTTTGAGACTGAATTGAAGGCCTTCAGGAAATATGGAGACAGCACATCACGAAACTTTTTATAGTATTGAATGGTTAATCCATCAGGACCTGGACTTTTACCTGTTGCTGATTGCTTCAGTGCAAGAGTGAGTTCATCACTGCTTATGCTGTCTTCCATTTCCTCCAAGGCCTGTTGATTCAGCTTCGGAAGGTCATTGGCATGCAAAAACGCTTGAATAGCCTCTTTAGAGGTCCTCTGAGATGTGGGGTCCGGGTTGATATTGTAGAGATTGCTATAAAACTGTCTAAACCTCTCTGCGATATCATTTATATGTTGAGTTGTGGTGCCATCTGCTTTCTTAATAGCATTGACCTGGAGAGCCATTTTCCTTTGTCTTAAGGTTCGGGCCAATAATTTGCCTGGTTTGTTACCCTCTTCATAAAATAATTTTTTCTTGTATAAGAAGGCCCTTTCTGCTTTTCTGTTTAGAGTTACTAACAACGCCTGTCTAGCCTGTTTCAGTTCCTCAGCAATAGCGTCAACTGGCGACTTTTTGTGTTGTAGTTCTAAGGTCCGTATTTTCTGGATCTGTAGATCCAGCATAGCTTCAAGTTCTCTTTTTTTTTGGGCCCCCAACTGGACAAACAACCCCCGGATAACCGGTTTGTGGGCCTCCCATAGTGTCATAGGTTTGATGTCTTCGGTATCATTCAGATAGAAGTAGTCTCTCAAAGTCCGCTCAACTTTATCTTTATTTCCCTCATAGGCCAATAAAGAGGGGTTTAACCTCCAAATCCACTGCTTATGTGTCTGTTGAGGTTCAAGAAGGGCAATGGTAACTGGTGCGTGATCAGATATCGAGAGAATACCTATATCTGCTGAGATTAACCGATGTAGATCTCTCTGCATCAGAAAAATTGTATCTATGCGTGAGTATTTCTTGTGCATTGGGGAAAAATAGGTATAATCTCTACCTGAAGGGTTCGCTAAGCGCCAAGCATCTAGTAATTGGAGGGAAATGAGGGATTTTTTTATTTGTGTTATAGATTGAAATGGTAAGGATGATTTCCCATTAGAGGTATCTACGGCCGGTTCAAGAGGAACATTTATGTCACTGCCAATAAGCAGTGTGCCTTCACAAAACCCTCTTAGCTTGTAGATGGTAGAACTCCAAAAACGTGATTGCCTGGTATTTGGTGAGTATACTGAGGCTATTGTATATATCTCTTTATCAATTTTGCCCTTAATAAAAAGAAACCTTCCATTTACATCCTTGAGCTGATCCATTAAGCAAAAATTCAGTTTTTTATGCAAAATGATTGACACCCCTTTGGTCTTGCCAGCTAAAGCCGTTGCATGAAAGATCTGCGTATAGTATTTATCTCTTAAGACTGGAATTTGGTCTCGTTTAAAATGGGTCTCCTGTAGTATGCCAATGTCTGAATTTAGTTTGTGGAGCTCTCTTAGAAGAGAGTGTCTCTTATTAGGATTATTAAGTCCTTTCAGGTTGTATGTTGTGACACGCAGGGGTCCCATGTTAATAAGTAGACTGGCAAGACCGAGTGAGAGTAGTACAAATCCTATTAGAGCTAGCTTAAACAAAGAAAACGTGGTCCTAGGCCACACGATATGTGCCATGGGGAGAATACCACCCCCCGTCAGAATCAAAACCCTGACTCTAAGCTGTGAGATCTCACCAAGAATTCGCTAAGCACGATCCAAGATGGGTGTCACAGAACCAAAAAATAATGAACAATAATCCCTGAGGGGTCCCCTGTTACAGGAGGCCTCTCACTAGTTGCGTTCGGGATAAGATTGGGGCCACCTGCCGCCGGCCCGCTCCCCCCACCAGTAAGAGGAGCGAGTCAGCCCCAAGCCAGCCCCAGATGGGGAAGTTAACCTAACCAGCGGGCGCGAGACTTTGGGGGGAGACAATAGAAACCTGTGGATAAGAGAAAACAAAAGGAAAAATAACCTCAATACAGCCGATAAGTAGCCTATCAGCTGCAGGGTGACTTTAGTAAAAACAAGGGTTAAATCCACTAGAATATAACAGCATGCTCCTATTGGCTCCCCTCAATGCAGGCAGTCAATTATTTTTCCTTATGCCGTGAGTAGGCTAAGGGAAGTAAACGCTAATATAAGACAAGATATGATATATATAATACGTGTCAACCATCAAAAACAAAATAGAGATAATACAGAACGAGGCGGGGATGGGGGAGGGATAAGGGGAGAGAGGGTAGGGTGGGGAAGGAGAGGGAAGGATAGACAGGGGGGGTGGGAGGGGGGGTGAAGGGGAGGGGTTAGCATAGTATAATAACTAAACATCTGCAACTCGCAATAAAATGATTGGCATTCTAACCACGGCCCATAGGCCTAAGAATAGAAATAGCCCGTCCTTGCCCTCATGTCAAGGGGAGGGAAAAAAGGGGGGGTGATTCTTCATCACAAAACTGTTCCGCCACGTGTTAAGCCTTCGTAAAACATATGCGTATTAAAGCAAGTATTATGTTCTCACTGTAGTGTCCACAGGACTGAAGGAGGAGAAAAAGGGGGGGGGGGGGGGGAAGAGAAAACAAAAACGGGGGGAGCAGGGGAAATTAGCTGTCTCCAAGTGTATTGCACAGGGTTTCAAAAGTTACCCGGGAGCGGAATGCCATAGGAGTCAGTCTCCGGAAGGTTCCGTAGAAGATTCACTTTCTCTTTGCGAAGCATGTCTCTCTCTATCCTGGTTACGGAAGGCGCCATATGGGGTACCTCGTTTCGTTCTCATGCCTCTTCCTCGGTATCTGCGTGGGAGGTTGGTGGTGTAGCTTCTCGGGGGTACAATAGCACCTTCATCATGCATGTGGCCCAATACTTCTGGAAGGCGGAATTCCTGGTACCACTCTGGGACCTCTGTATACGGAATCTTAAGTTCGTCACAGAACTTCTCTACGTCTTCCGGAAAGCGTAGTAGGCCTGAGCACCCTTCCTTGAAAGCATAGAGAGCGAAGGGAAACCTCCATTGATAGGTGATATTAGCCTTTCGCAGTTCATCCAATAACGGCTTTAACGCTCGCCTGTTCTGCAAGGTAATCGGGGAAAGATCCTGGAACAACTTAACTTCATCAGAGTTAAACAGTATTGCGTCCTGTGTTCTGGCCTGTTTCATTATCTCCTCTTTGATGGTGAAATCAACTAGGTGGCAAACAATATCTCGTGGCGTAGTCCCTTCTTTCCCTTTCGGCCGCAGGGCCCGATGTGCTCTATCCATAACTATCGTGCTTTCTTTCGGCCTATCTAATAAACTATTGAAGATGGATTGTAAGGCCGAGTGTATATCTTCTGGACCCACCGACTCCGGTATGCCTTTCACTCTTATGTTATGTCTCCTACCTCTATTATCAAGGTCTTCCATTTATCTATTTAGTTCAATGAGCTGGGTATTGTGTGTAACCGCCGCTAGTTGCAGCTCCTCGATGGCAGCGTCTCGGCTATCTCCCGCTTTTTCTATCTCTCCTATTCTGGAGACTAGGCCTTGGAGATCTTCCCTCATCTCGTGAACAGTGCCCATCATGCTGTTTTTAATATCAGCGGCTAGAGACATCATGTCATGCATTGTTGGAAGCTGTTTCATGTATTGAAACATGTCTGTAGTGCTTACCGGAGAGGTTGTTTGTTCGTTATGGAAATCGGGTGGGTCCGGGCCTCGTGTGGAAGTGGGCGCCATGTTGGCTGCTGCCACACCGGCCGAAGTGTTCTTTTGTTGCTTAAAGATAGCAGGTATGTTACGGCTGGCTTGTGGTCCTTCGTCTCCCTGAGGCTTAGGGACGGGATTCAGCTTGTTATTCTTCCCCGCCATCGCTTCTAGACACTGACTGCGGTGCATTAAGGGGAGTCAGGAGCGGAGCTCTCTCTTCACGCCGCCATCTCGCTCGCCGGCCAAGCCACGCCCCCCAATATCTCTGTTTTTAATAAAGTGTACCTCAACTCAAAAACTCTGATACAAAACCCTTAAGCCCAGTTCACACTGGCATGGATGTAAAACTGATCCGTGTAAAAACTGTTCCGGGGGCGTGGCTTACCACTGAGCAGAATGGTTGCACAGCTCTTTACCGCAGTCTGTTTACACTGAGAAAAAGCAAGATGGCAGCTCCCATGAACTAGATATCCTGCTGCCCTCATTGCCTACACAGCATGTCTCTCTATTTTCTCACACCTGGCATACTACCTCACTAGAAAGAACAACCGGGAACACCATATAGTGTAGTATATGTATATCAAAATAACACTTTTTAGTGCCACTGCCCCATATTCTGGAGGGGGGAGCAAGGAAGGGGAGGACCCCAGGTGAGGGAGGGGGGCTTCTCCCCTTGCAACTCTGTGCCCACTGCTGCCCCTTCCAGGCTGGGGACACCTATAGACCTGGCTACCTATACTTGGGACACCTATAGACCTGGCTACTTAAACTGGGGACACACATAGACCTGGCTAACTATACTGGGGACACCTATAACTTGCTACCTATACTAGGGACACCTATAGCTAACTACCTATACTGGGGACACATATAAGTAACTACCTATACTTTGGGCACCTATAGACCTGGCTACCTATACTGGGGACACCTGTAGACCTGGCTACCTATAATGGAGAAACCTATAGACCTGACTACCTTTACTGGGCACACCTATAGACCTGGCTACCTATAATGGGGGCATCTATAGCTAGCTACCTATACTGGAGGCACCTATAAATGGTTACCTATACTGGGGGCACCTATAACTGGCTACCTATACTGGGGAAAACCTATAGGTGGCTGCCTATATTGGGGACACCTATAGCTAACTACCTATACTGGGCAAACCTATAACTAACTACCTATACTGGGGACACCTATAACTTGCTACCTTTACTGGGGACACCTATAGTTAACTACCCATACTGGGGACAACTATAACTTGCTACTTATACTGGGGGTGCCTATAGCTAACTACCTATAATGGGGACACATATAACTTGCTACCTATATTGGGGACACCTATAGCTAACTACCTATACTAGGCAGACCTATAACTAACTACTTATATACTGGGTACACCTATAACTTGCTACCTATACTGGGGTCACCTATAGTTAACTACCTATACTGGGAACACCTATACCTAACTACCTATACTGGGGACAACTATAAATTGCTACTTATACTGGGGGTGCCTATATCTAACTACCTATAATGGGGATACCTATAACTTGCTACTTATACTGGGGGCTCCTATAGCTAACTAGCTATAATGGGGGGACACCTATAACTTTCTACCTATACTGGGAGCACCTATATCTAACTACCTATACTGGAGACACCTATAGCTGGTTACATATACTGGGGACAACTATACTCAGGCCTCTAGGCCCTTCATATGACACTTGCCTCAGGCCCTGCATACTCTAAGGCTACCCAGCATTTCAGGCAGCAGCACCCAGCCCCTCCCCAGCCAGCACTGGCTACCTGATACTGATATATATGGGCACATGACTACTTAATTCTGTTTTCTGGGCAACATGGATACTTAATTTATGTATACAGGGACAATTTGACTACTTATTTATTTTATTTTGACGCACCTGGCTATTTATTTTGTTTATTGTAAGGCACCTGGCTACTTAATTATTATATCTGGAGGTGTGTGACTACTTAATATTTTTATGTAACGGCATTTGACTGCTTGATGAATTATCATGAGGCATGTAACTACTTGATTATTTTATCTAAAGTTTATCTGGTCAGACCCACTCTCTGTGAATAACAACACTACTTATTTTGTGTATTTTTGGTTCTGCTCATGACCCATCATGACCATGCCCAAGTTCCAGTGCATGACCACACCTGCATGTAGCGACCTCCCTATCATGGACTGTCCTCAGAAGTGCTCACAATCTATTCTGTACCATAATCTAATGTCCTACCAAATTATTCATTTATATAGCACTGACATCTGTTCAAAATTTCTAGAGTACATGCGTCTGTGAGCCCAAAATGGGGTGAGGGGCCAGGGTGGGCCCCAGGCTGAAACTTTCCTGGTGGGCCCTTAGTGTCCCAGTCCGACCCTAAACATGTGTAACCTTTGTTGATGTTTTACCTTATAATCCTGTGCAGGTAACAACAATAATGTCTTTCATGGAAGTCCACTTTGAGTTGCCAATAATCTTCTAGATTAAGCTGTGTCTCATATCCATGGTTTCACTTACCTGATAATGCTGTGGGAAATTGTGATATTCCTGTGAAGAATCCTGGGAATAAAGAGGACTGGCACATCTCTTTGGTGGATTTCTGTTACTGGAGCCATCTATAGGAAATACACAATAACTGAATGCAATATCTCTATGTCTTCATAGGATTTGCTTGTGTGTAACAGTAGTTATTGAGAGACATGTGATCACTTTGGTCAGGTTGAAGAGTTTGAAGAGTAAAGACTTCCTCCAGATCCTCTTCAAGCAAGCTGACAAGACACCAATCAACATGACAGGAGCCAGACTGCAATCAACATGCCGAAACATTTTCTATAAACAAGAAAATAGCCATACTGCAGTTAAGGCTGCTCATGAATTTTAGTGATTTTTGCTTGGAAAAGGCTGAAAGGATAGTTCACAAATAAGCTGAGAGATAAGAAAGGAGTGGTAGTGAATGTATATGAACATTAGGTTTTCACACACGGCAATTACAAACAATTGTCTTTGACAACATGTTAATGATAAAAATCCCTGCCAATAGCCCTGCTACTAGGAGATCTCAGTGTTGCAACTCGCGAGAACAATGATGTCACCAGAGTACTCAAGTCTATTTTAGGGTCTCTGGCTGCCGCTGCAAGCTTCATCATTTAAAAGTTTTAAAGGTAGTTTCATCAGAGAAGATTAGAGTTTCTCTAAACAAAATTTGAGATGGTGTAAAAAAAATGGTTATGATTTTAAAAGGCTCAGATGCTTTATACTTGGGTTTATGAAACGCAAATTTGTTTTCTGATTGTCTGCTCTTTGGGGCTGCGTATATTCAGTTTTGGGAACATATTCCTGGAGTATGCTTGATAAGGAGTAAATGAAATCTCCAAATGTTACAGTATGATAACTCCTGTATACAATTAAGTTTTTTTCAAGCAAATACAAATCGGAGGCAATTTGCCTACTGAGAGCTCGACACTGTTAATTGCCTGAGGAAGCTGGTTACAGACCTGCGAAACGCGTCACAATTTTTATGGAGTATACAATAAAGCTTTTGTCTAAACCAGACAGTTTGAGTCTTCAATGGGGAGGCAAGTCCACCACTACCTTCCTTCAGCCCTGGGCCACCCATGAGGCGGGGTGAGTCAGGTTCTTCAATTGGCGGAAGTGAGGGGGGGGCATGCAGCACCTTATAAGGTACCTGATTTTGTACCAGAGCTTTGGCTCGTGTACACTTAAAAAAAAGTTAAATAAGTACCTCAGTGGGAGGAAGCCTCTGGATGGTCCAAAAGCTTCAAGCTAAGCACCACCGCACTGTGCAGGCGCAATATTTGACCTACACTTGGGCAGTAGCATGGAGCTGCATGTGCGCAGATTTTTTTTGTTGATGCTACTGTGCAGGCACAAACCCACCGGTGCCTGCACAGTGCTACGGTGCTTGCGTACAGTGGGAAGCGGGGCCATGAAGTTGAAGAGCATCCCGGACGGCAGCAAAGGGGTTGCAGTAAGGGACAATCAGGGAAGCCTCTGGAGCATCCTGAGATTTCTCCCTACTAATGTGAGTGTAACTTTTTTTAAAGTTACAGGCTTTCTTTAAAATGAGCCAGTTTATTATGGAGTGAGACTTGGTGCAGAGTAAGAAATTGTACTTGCCCCCTTCCAACCTCACTATTGGCCAAATGTCAATAGCTTTAATCATGTCAGATGACATCAAACAGTGGTCTTGTGACAGCTGGCTAATAGGAACCGCTTACTGGGAGGGGCAGGAATAATTTATATCTCAATGCTCAGTCTTAACCGTGATTCTTAGCTGAGACAGCTAGTGTGAACCAACTCCAGCGAGAATCTCACAAGTGAACAGCGATCCCTGACCATCCCCTCCGGATCACCTTGTCTATGGGCTGACCGAGGCCTTTAGTCTCCTTCTACTTCTCTTGCCCTGCTGTGTACCGTGCCATCGTCTCTCTACCCACCTCCATAGCAAAAGAACATGTCGCTAGCCTCTAGGTTATCTGCTGCTCTGCTGAACTGTCACCTGAGGGATCGACTCCCGATCTCTGCAGGCGACTGTAACTGTGCATGAACAAGCACCTTTACTCCGTAAACTGTTGAACACAGGTTCAATTTAAAAACTAATATGCATTATTATGATACAATGCTTGTCCAAATAACTTCTATAGGACAGATCATATAAAGGTTTTTACTTTTAAAAAAGGACTTGAACTCTTGCACAGGACTGAAGGAACACATAGAGAAATGCACCCTGTATGTATTTAGATAGTTTAGCCTGTCTAATTCCTCCTCATTTGTGACTAATCACAACTGAAATGTTATCTCTCAGCTGTATCATCTGGCTGCCTTGGCAGAGCAGCTAATATGTAAACACAGGATGTTAACCCTATGCCTGCTTCCATGAAAACAGAAAATAGACCCACTGCAGATTAATTGTGGGGTTTGCATCAGCTGTAACAAAGAAATGTTTGTCTTTAAGTTATTATGTTGCTTATCTTTTAGAGCAGGGATGTCAAACCGGTCCTACGAGGGCCAAGATTCTCACACATTTTTGATACAGATCAAATGAATTGATGGGTCTGAATCAGGAAAGGTGTGGTCCATCAGGTAGAACACATTCCTTTATTTCTCAGTCCATCCTAAACACTGGCATGGATCTGGCCCTCCAGGCCTGGAGTTCGACACATGTTTTAGAGCATAGAGAAAGTTCAGGTCTGCTTTAAAGTAAAATCAAAGCGAAGAAAAAAAGTCTATATTTATCCATGGAGAGGGAAGGTTCTGGATCAGGGCCGGTTCTAGACTTTTTGCCGCCTGATGCAAACTTGCGAGGATGCGCCCCCCCCCCCCTCCCGATTTGGACTGATCGCACAGCATCCAACAATTTACTCTGCGTCATTTAATTTTCACACATGACATGCTGCAGCTCAACACAATAGCACACTGGCTGGCAGGACAGCAGTGCCACCTCCTCCCTTCTGCTGTGCAAGTCAAATGAAACACTGCTGCTGTCCTGCCTCCCATCTCCTCACTCACTGTCAGATTCCTCACACAGCACAACAAGCTGCTTTTCTCCAAAGATGACCTCTTCATTTCTCTCACTTCTCCTCCTACTCTGACTGCATGCTGTTAGTGTAAACACAGTACAACAATGCTGCCCCTGTAATCTCTGCCACCTGATGCAAGTGTTTCACCTTGCTTCATGAGAGAACTAGCCCTGCTCTGGAGAGAGCCTTCCCTGTCCCCTTGTTGCAGCCCTGACACCCTTATTGCATGTATTCGACCAAATAGTTGAATACACCTTTGGGGACCTTCAGAAGGCTTCAGGAGCACTTGTGTCACCAAGTGCTCCTGAAGACTGGCGGCTCCAAGGGACCCTACCCAAATTTACTCCCTTAACTATTCAGATCTATTTCAAAAAATTAAAACACACTAGAAAGATGGCGCACCTTCCCGGTAGGCCTGGCGGGCAGAATAGCACTTCTAAAAATGTCCACAATTGGGAGGCTACTTTACCCATTGCAGACTGTTCCACTTCTCATAATACATAAAGATATTAAGTCTCTGGAATCGGCCTTCATAAAATTTATTTGCCAAGGAAAAAAACCCCGGGTAGCTCTTTCAAAACTTCAAAAGGCAAAATCAGTAGGAGGAATGGGCCTGCCAAATCTTAGACAATATAACCTCGCTTCCACCTTGCGACACACTCAAGAATGGATCAAAGGTACAAGTAAATACTCAAACCTACCGCTAGAGTCAGAAATAGCAAAACCCTGGTCCCTTCTTGGCCTCCTGCACTCTAAGTTATTTGAATTACCCCTGCGTCTAAAGCTGGGTCTACACGGAGCGATCCGGCGGCTCGATTAGCCGCCGGATCAACTCTGACGCATACCGGCGCGTACCCGACGCGTCCCCGCTCATCCGCGCGTGCATTGGATTCGCTCCCCCCTCTTCCCCGCCGGCACCGCTTATCTTCCACTTGATTCCCCACTATTGTTTGCTCGCTCTTGTTTGGCCGCGGCGAGATCGGACCTGATCGGACGCATCAGCGGCTCGATTGAAATGACACGTTGTGCCGTGTAGACCTGGCTTAAGACAAAATGTCATCTTTAGGGACACTGTCCAAACCTGGAGAGCAATACGCAAGAAACTGCACCTCCCATGCCATGTATCGAAATACATGCCTATCTGGGGAAACCCGCACTACCCAACAAGTATTGCTCAAAAACTATTTTCTGACTGGGACCTTAAAGGTATGGACAAACTTGGGAAATTGTTTATCATAGAAACAGGAAAATGGTTGACACAACGGGAATTAGCGGCCAAATACAGTATCACAAAAGCTGACTTCCTCCCGTATATGCAACTAAAATCAATGGTCCAATCACATGTAACAGATATAGCGAACATTGCCCTACCCACAGTTTTTGATAAACTCATTAATTCAGGGGGTGCCCTGAAAACTCTTTTGCAAGGGCTCTGGCACACTTAGAGGAGGAGCATTTTAGCAAATTGGCCTTTAAGAAATAGCATGAAGATTTGAGTGAGGAAGACATTGAGAGCAAAATAGTGCAGGGGCTCCAAGTTTTCAGAAACCACATCAAAAATGAACAATTTAGGACCTCACACTTTTTATTCATACACAGAGCAAAATATGCTTTCAATATTAAATATCGTATTCCCCATGCTCACTACAGTCCAGAATGTCCTAAATGTAAGCTTCCAAATGCTAGTTTATATCATTGTATCTGGTCCTGCTTTGTTATCGATCATTTTTGGGACAAAGTCTTAGATTTTGCAAATAATATGTGTGGAAAGTCTATTACAAAAAATGCAATGTTATGTCTATTTCACTTCTATGATGGTAAAGATGATAACCCACAACTGAGGCTGTCGGACTTATTCCATATAATACTGGCATCTGCAAGGAGAGTAATCTTCCAACACTGGATAACCTCGCAACATCCCACAATCTCAGCTTTAAAAAAAGAGTTACTTGCACAATTCACACTGGAGAAACTCAATACCCTCCAGTCACTGGAGCTTCGTACCAAAAATGTTTTCAAAACATGGAGAAAGTACATCTTACATGCCTTTACTCCAGCTGAGGTCAACATTTTAATGGGCCACTTTGTCTTGACGTCATGGTACTGCTTGGAAGACATATGCGGTACCTTAGGTCCTCTCGAATATAAAAAAACGCCCTTCGGAGTTGTCTCCAAGATACCCACAAAACACCAATACTGTACTTCTATAAGAGGAATATGCACCAATTTGATCCAGGCTATTACTATATTGATAAAATGTATGACTGCAGTTTGTTTCTTTCATTGCTACTGGTCTGCACAGAGGGGGGGGGAGGTGTTTTCTTTTTTGTTGTTGTTATAGAGTCTATGTCTCTGCAAATGGTGCCCACTATTATCGATGGAATTGGTCAATAACTAATGCGTGGTTCACCTGAACTATCTTGTTTAATTCTAACTCTATTTTTGTGGGTTGTAAAACTTGAAAACTTTCAATAAAATCTATTTGAAAAAAAAAAAAGCGCTCATGCAATATGGAGCCTCCCTTTTTCCATTGCCTTCTGAGGGGGAGTAAGGGGGATGAGAACACCAAGAGGGGATAGGGAAGGCTCAATAGGATCCAGAGCCTTTCCTCTCTATAGGTAAGTATCTGCCTCTGGCTACAGATTGTTTTGTTTTGTTTTTCATTACAATTTCCCCCTTACCCTGTGATGTGAGAGGTTGTGGTTTCTCCATTCTGATTTGTCAGCCCAATCCTGTAAATCGGCTGCACTGTAGACATCAGCCTACGATAATTTAAAAAAACAAAAACAAACAAATACAGCATTAAAATAAAAGAACTATGAATTAAAAGTGACACAGTAAATAGATCATTCAAACAGAAGCGCAAGAAGTAACTTACAGTACATAAAAAGGAAAATAATATATCAAAATAAATCATTACAATATTCCATAAATAATCAAAATAGTAAAGTCAATGAATACACAATTAAATAAAGAAAGCAAAAATAATTATTAGAAAATGCTAGACTTGATAAAAAATGTAAGGTTTCAAAAAGCAATGAAACATTTTTCAATGTCTATCGCTTATATGGGCAACCGTGTTTTACTATGGAAGAAAATCAGAACATCCAGAGAGCCCCTACAAATCTGTGGAGAACATACAGATTGCACAGAAAAGGTGTCTCCCTGCTGAGTATTGAACCCATGACCCAGAGCTGCAAGGCAAGTCCCTGAAAAATGCCTGCAACTACTAAAAAATACATAATCAGATTACACTCTCCATCTAGCCAGCAGAGAGCCTTGGAATCCCTTCTTTCTTCCTAATCTCACTTTCCTTTTCTGAATGATAAGATAAAAGAGGACATTATTACCTTCAGTCTCTAGCCCATCACCCACAGCTGCAAAGATTCTATCCCAGCTGAGGCTCCACCCCCACTCTGGGCTACAACATGGCCACCTCCTATACATAGGACAGTGATATTTATAGGCTTTGCATTAACTGTATTTTTGTTCAGTTTATATTATTATGTAATTACACTTCGTCTCACAAAGAAATGCTTATTCTACCACAGTGTAAGTCATGTACATTTCATTACGGTTTACTATTTGACATGAACAAAGATTAGCCTTGCACTACAACAAAATGGCCGACACACCTTCTGTATTGAAGACCACAATAAAAATAGGGATGCTTAAATATCTGCTGTATTCACTTCATTTTAAAGTTTTAGCAGACTCAGTCCAGTACATAAATGTTGCACTATTTATCTGCTCATAAAAAAACCGAGTATCAGTAATAGGGGTGTAGCTATGGCAACTACAAGGCAGCTTGGTCGTAGTGGTAAATGTACATAGGAAGGACCAGAATCACAGAATGTAAAGTGATGGAGAAAGACTGCTGGAAAGTATGGATTAAGATAGTGATAGAGTGATAGAGAAGACTGCTGATTTGTTATTGCATGGTACATTATTGCCCAATACTGTTTATTTATGATAGTATAATATTCATAACTAGACAAATGTTTATATTATGAATTATAGGCACATGACAATTGTTATAATATTTATTTTGCTCATCATACTTAGTGATATACAGTGTTAATAATCAGAGTTATGGCTGTCACTGGTGAAGATTATGATTTATTAGAGATGACTGAAATTGACTTCTTGCAATCAGTTTAATCAGTCTTATCATAACTATACCTCTCATGTTCATAGCGTGTGCAATGTGTGCATATGTGTAATGCAGACATCTAACATATCTGCATGTATGGAGTGCAGGTCATTTCAACTTTGTTTTAAAAGACACTGATTTCAAATACAAAGCCGTCAACAAGGAGTTAAAGAGGAACTCCAGTGAAAATAAAGTAATGAAAAAAAGTGCCTAATTTTTACAATAAATATGTATAATTGATTTAGTCAGTGTTTGCCCATTGTAAAATCTTTCCTCTCTCTGATTTACATTCTGACATTTATCACATGGCGACATTTTTACTGCTGGCAGGTGCTGTCGGTGGAAGTAGCTGCTGCTTGCTTTTTTGGCAGTTGGAAACAGCTGTTATTTCCTTCAATGCAACAAGGCTCCCACAGTGTGATGTCAGCACCATGGTCCTGACATCACACTGTGGGAGGGGTTTTACCACAATATCAGCCATACAGAGCCCCCGATGATCCGTTTGAGAAAAGGAAAAGATTTCTCATGGGAAAGGGGGTATCAGCTACTGATTGGGATGAAGTTCAATCCTTGGTTACGGTTTCTCTTTAAAGGGAACCTAAACTGAGAAGGATAATGATTTTTCCTTTTCAAATAATACCAGTTGCTAGTGATGCTCAAATCCGAATCCGGGAGAAACTCGGATAGTAGCTATCTGGATTTCTCCCAGTAAACCTGTGCGGGGTGGGCGGGGGGTCAAGCTTACCTGTCTGACGTCTTCTCCGTCCGACCCTCGGCACCTCCCACGATGCGGTCCACGCGCATCACGTGACTACAAACACTTCCTCCTTAAACCCGGAAGGAGGAAGTGTTTGTAGTCACGTGACCACCACATGGAACGCATCGTGGGAGGCGCTGAGGGACGGACCGAAGAAGACGTCAGACAGGTAAGCTTGACCCCCCCTCCACCCCCCCCCCCCCCGCCCTTCCCTGCACAGGTATCTGGGTGAAATCCAGATAGCAACTATCCGGATTCACCCGGATTCGGATTTTAACATCACTGCCAGTTGCCTGACTCTCCTGCTGATCCTGTGTCTCTAATACTTTTAGCCACAGCCCCTCAACAAGCATGCAAATTAGGTGCTCTGACTGAAGTCAGACTGGATTAGCTGCATGCTTGTTTCAGGTGTGTGATTCACCTGCTATTGCAGCCAAAGAGATCAGCAGGACTGACAAGTAACTGGTATTGTTTTTTTTTTTAAAGTTTCTTTTAATTTAATTTTATAAACACATAACATTGAAATACACACCTGACCCTCACGCACAGGTGGGTGACAAGTACACCAAAAAATGAACATAGAGATACACATGAATGCACATTGCTACCGCCTCATCTTCTCCAAGTCCCCCCGCCACTCCCCTGGTATTGTTTAAAAGGAAACATCCATATCCCTCTCAGTTAAGGTTCCCTTTAAGGCTACTTTCACACTATTGCATTGCGTCGGGCGGTGAAGCATACAGTACAATGAAAATATGCTTCACTGCCATCTACAAACCTGCACAGTAAGGCTTATTCACACTATGTGATTAATTAATCAAACTGGGTTTCTAAAGCAGTGGAGCTTAATGAGAGGAGCGCAAGCTCAGCGCACGTTATGCTGCAGTAGTGCATAATAGTATGCGCTGGTAACTTATTCCTGCTCCTTGTAACTAACGACCACTCCATCCGTCCCTCCCTGAGCGCCGGCGGATCCAGTGGCTTTAATGGACGTGATCCCCGCATGTTGATTGGCCCAATCAGCTGCCTGTCAAGTGATCTTGTCCTCCCTTTACATGAACAGATGTACCTCATCTGCCGACTTTGTCAAAGTCATAAAAATTTGTAGATTACACCACCATTCTTGGCTTCATTGGCAGTGATGCAAAACACGCATACCGGAGTGAGATTGACCGCTTTTGCAAGTGGTGCAAGGACAACCTGCTCGTACTCAACGCAGTAAAAACTGTTGAAATGATATTGGACTTTAGAAGGAGCCCTACCACACTCAACCCAGTCTCCATCGAAGGCACCGACATCACCAGGATGTCGAGCATTCGGTTCCTAGGTGTCACCATCGCCAATGACCTAAAGTGGGGTGAGAACACCTCCAAAGGTTCTTAGCAATAGGATACAATAAAGGGGAAATTCAGGAAAGATGTGAAGAAATGATGCAGGAAGATAGAGAGCTATACATGGGTCTAGTAAAGATAAAGAGAAGCAAACAGATAAGGTCATGTTTATTACAGACTTTAAAGAGACACTGAAGCGAAAAAAAAATGATGATATTATGATTTGTATGTTTAGTACAGCTAAGAAATAAAACATTAAGATCAGATACATCAGTCTAATTGTTTCCAGTACAGGAAGAGTTAAGAAACTCCAGTTGTTATCTCTATGCAAAAAAGCAATTAAGCTCTGCGACTTTCGAAGTCATGGAGAGGGCTGTTATCTGACTTTTATTATCTCAAGTGTTATTGAACTAATTATTTTTTTCTCTGCTAGAGGAGAGGTCATTAGTTCACAGATTGCTCTGAAATAATCATTTTGAATGCTGAGTGTTGTGTAATCTGCACATATTATAGAATGATGCAATGTTAGAAAAAACACTATATACCTGAAAAAAAAATATGAGAATATTTTCTTTGCTGCTAAACTTCTAGTAATTATTCATAGTACACAACCAATTCATTATATCATATATTTTTTTTTCGCTTCAGTGTCTCTTTAACATACAACATGGAGAAATTAAAAACATCATACGAAAACATTGGCATGTGTTGCAAACAGATCCTGATTTAAGAAATGAGATAAGTGAGAAACCAAATATAGTGTATTGGAGAGCTCCGAATTTAAGAGACTCATTTACCAGTAGTGCGATTAATATTGATATTCCTGAACAGAGATCTGGAAGGATTGCTGATTTGACTGGCTTTTTCAAGTGTGGAACATGCTATGCCTGCAGGTACTGTACAGATGTAAAGAGGAAAACCATGGAATGTAAGGATAGCTCTGGAAGAAATATCTATAAAATTAGAGACTTCTATAATTGTGATAGCAAAATGGTCATTTACCGTCTGGAATGTCCAGGTGGTCTGGTGTATGTGGGTCTCACCACAAGACCATTTAAAGGAGTCATCAGGCAATCTATCCTTCCACCTGATATACCTACCTGGGGCTTCCTCCAGCCCCTCGCAGCTGACATGTCCCACTCTGCAGCTCCGCCCTCAGCCGCCAGCCCGAGGTCATGCTCTACTGCGCCTGCGCAAACACCGTTGTCAATCAAGTCCACATTGTCCTGAGTCTGCGCAGTACAATCCGGATAACATAGACTTGACTTACAGCGGCGCTTGCGCAGGCACAGTAGAGGACGACCTGGTGAGTGACAGTGGTGGACCCCGGGCCAGTGGCCGAGAGCAGAGCTGTGGCTTGGGACATGTCAGCTGCAAGGGGCTGGAGGAAGCCCCAGGTAAATAGAACGGAGAGGAGGGTTTTTTGCCTGATGACTCCTTTAAGGAAAGGACTTATGAGCACGTTAAAAATATAATAAAAGGTCAGGAGGAACATTCACTTTCTGCACATGGAAAAAAATGTGTCTCATAGACGGCACCAGTCATTCACACAGGGACTTATATCAATGAATGGGAACTGTGTTCCCATTCATTGATCTCCCAGCTAACAAGGATCACGCAGCAGCAAGGGACTTAGTAGCTACGCCCCTGCAAGAAGATATGGGAATTTGCCAATCTATTGGAACTCTGCCAGTTGAAAGAGAGTCACAAAAGATAAGATAAAGGGGTTTATCGATAACTGAACTTAATTCCCTTAGGACCCGAGGATGTATAGCATCCGGGCCAGGTGCCTTATCTACTTTGAATTTATTTTGTCTTGCCTTCACTTCTTCCTGCGTTAAGTATTTAATATTACAATTGGAAAAGTGAGACCCTTCCGCATCTGTAATTTCCAACAGCGATGTTTCCCTTGCGAAGACAGAAGAAAAGAAAGCATTTAATAATTCCATCCTACCTTGGTCATCCACCATTGAGTTCCCACCCTCATCCTTTAAGAGTCCAATACAGTCAACATTTTTTTTTTAGAGTTAATGTACTAGTAAAACTTCTTTGGGTTAGATTTGATATCCCTAGCTTAATGCAGCCTCGGTCCCCTCCTGTTTAGGACCTTATAGGCATTCTTTTTAACAATAACAATAAAAATATTTTTATAGCGCTTTTCTCAGGCGCGGAGCTAGGGGGGGTCGGGGTAGGACAAGTGCCCCGGGGCGCCTGGTCCCCAAGGGCGCCCTCCGCCTGGCTGAGCTGCGTGTTTTTTTTTTATTTTTTTTTTGAGGGGAGGGGAGCAGCGCAGAGAAGAGGGAGAGCTGTGCGGACGGTGGGGAAGGGGGGCCATATCCCCCCTCCTTCCCTCACCTTAGGTGCTCTCTCCCTCCCTCGCTGTCCCCTCCAATGTCCGGGTGGCTCTTGGCTGGCAGCGGCGGGCGGAACTCACCTCCGTCTCGCTCCAGCGCCGGGCGGAAGTTCGGGTGCGCAGCCGCTGCTCTGGTCTGGACCAGACCAGAGTAGTGGCAGATCCATCCGGCGCTGCGACGAGACGGAGGTAAGTTCCGCCCGCTGCTGCCAGCCACCCGGACATTGGAGGGGACAGCGAGGAAGGGAGAGCAGCTCTTCTCTGCGCTGCTCCCCTCCTGCTGGGGAGGGGGACACCTGACCTGGCTACCTACTCTGGGCACATATACCCCTGCCTACATATACTGGACATATATCCCTGGCTACCTACTCTGGGCACATATACCCCTGGCTACCTACTCTGGGCACATATACCCCTGGCTACCTACTCTGGGCACATATACCCCTGGCTACCTACTCTGGGCACATATACCCCTGGCTACCTACTCTGGGCACATATACCCCTGGCTACCTACTCTGGGCACATATACCCCTGGCTACCTACTCTGGGCATATATACCCCTGGCTACCTACTTTGGGCACATATACCCCTGGCTACCTACTCTGGGCACATATACCCCTGGCTACCTACTCTGGGCATATATACCCCTGGCTACCTACTCTGGGCACATATACCCCTGGCTACCTACTCTGGGCACATATACCCCTGGCTACCTACTCTGGGCACATATACCCCTGCCTACATATACTGGGCATATACCCCTGGCTACCTACTCTGGGCACATATACCCCTGGCTACCTACTCTGGGCACATATACCCCTGGCTACCTACTCTTGGCACATATACCCCTGCCTACATATACTGGGCATATACCCCTGGCTACCTACTCTGGGCACATATACCCCTGGCTACCTACTCTGGGCACATATACCCCTGGCTACCTACTCTGGGCACATATACCCCTGGCTACCTACTCTGGGCACATATACCCCTGGCTACCTACTCTGGGCACATATACCCCTGGCTACCTACTCTGGGCACATATACCCCTGGCTACCTACTCTGGGCACATATACCCCTGGCTACCTACTCTGGGCACATATACCCCTGGCTACCTACTCTGGGCACATATACCCCTGGCTACCTACTCTGGGCACATATACCCCTGGCTACCTACTCTGGGCACATATACCCCTGGCTACCTACTCTGGGCATATATACCCCTGGCTACCTACTCTGGGCACATATACCCCTGGCTACCTACTCTGGGCACATATACCCCTGGCTACCTACTCTGGGCACATATACCCCTGCCTACATATACTGGGCACATATACCCCTGGCTACCTACTCTGGGCATATATACCCCTGGCTACCTACTTTGGGCACATATACCCCTGGCTACCTACTCTGGGCACATATACCCCTGGCTACCTACTCTGGGCATATATACCCCTGGCTACCTACTCTGGGCACATATACCCCTGGCTACCTACTCTGGGCACATATACCCCTGGCTACCTACTCTGGGCACATATACCCCTGCCTACATATACTGGGCATATACCCCTGGCTACCTACTCTGGGCACATATACCCCTGGCTACCTACTCTGGGCACATATACCCCTGGCTACCTACTCTTGGCACATATACCCCTGCCTACATATACTGGGCATATACCCCTGGCTACCTACTCTGGGCACATATACCCCTGGCTACCTACTCTGGGCACATATACCCCTGGCTACCTACTCTGGGCACATATACCCCTGGCTACCTACTCTGGGCACATATACCCCTGGCTACCTACTCTGGGCACATATACCCCTGGCTACCTACTCTGGGCATATATACCCCTGGCTACCTACTCTGGGCACATATACCCCTGGCTACCTACTCTGGGCACATATACCCCTGGCTACCTACTCTGGGCACATATACCCCTGGCTACCTACTCTGGGCACATATACCCCTGGCTACCTACTCTGGGCACATATACCCCTGCCTACATATACTGGGCATATACCCCTGGCTTACAGAAAGTGGTATTAAAAAGCGCTTATCTGCGGGTGGGCCACCCGCTCTACCCCTCTGCGGCAGGCTGCACGCGCTGTGGCCAGCAGCGGCGTGTCCGGTGTAGTCAGGAGGCTCGTCTTAGGAGGCGGTGGGCGGGGCCTGTGGCCGTGGTGCGTGGGGCGTCATGACGCGTTTCGGCGCTCTGCGCCTTCATCAGATGACGGTCAGCCTGCAGCCTGCCGCAGAGGGGTAGAGCGGGTGGCCCACCCGCAGATAAGCGCTTTTTAATACCACTTTCTGTAAGTATTCACTTGTTATGCGCAAATAAAGTCCCACATCGTGTGGTTACCTGGTCCTGGACAATGGACACATTTGGATCTGACTGGTTTGGAGGTCCAGAGTTTGAGCGCAAGGAACACACTTTTATATACCCCTGGCTACCTACTCTGGGCACATATACCCCTGGCTACCTACTCTGGGCACATATACCCCTGGCTACCTACTCTGGGCACATATACCCCTGGCTACCTACTCTTGGCACATATACCCCTGCCTACATATACTGGGCATATACCCCTGGCTACCTACTCTGGGCACATATACCCCTGGCTACCTACTCTGGGTACATATTCCCCTGGCTACCTACTCTGGGCACATACCCCTGGCTACCTACTCTGGGCACATATACCCCTGCCTACATATACTGGGCATATACCCCTGGCTACCTACTCTGGGCACATATACCCCTGCCTACATATACTGGGCACATATACCCCTAACTACATATACTGGGTACATATACCCCTGGCTACATATACTGGGCATATATACCCCTGGCTACATATACTGGGCATATATACCCCTGGCTACATATACTGGGCACATATACCTCTGGCTACATATACTGGGGACACATACCCCTGCCTACATATACTGTGCACATATACCCCTGGCTACCTGTTCTGTGGACATCTCTACCCCTGGCTACCTGTTCTGGGGACATCTATACTGCTGGCCACCTATTCTGGGGACACCTATAGACCTGGGGCTACCTATTTTTGGGGAAGCACTGCTGTCAGATTGAGTGTATTTTGGGGAACTGCTGCCAGGTGAGAGGTGTCTACCATATTAAGGGGGCATTCTGCCTATTTATGTGAAATGCTGTCTATTTATGTGCCTCATGACTGCTGAATTTGTCTTGTTGGGGGCCTCATGGTTACTGAATTTGTCTTGTTGGGGGCCTCATGATTTGTTGGGGGCCTCAAGATCGCTGAATTTGTCTTGTTAGGGGCCTCATGATTGCTGAATTTGTCTTGTTAGGGGCCTCATGATTGCTGAATTTGTCTTGTTGGGGGCCTCAGGATTGCTAAATTTGTCTTGTTGGGGGACTCATGATTGCTGAGTTGGTCATGTTGGGGGCCTCATGTTTACTCATGATTGCGGAATTTGTCTTGATGGGGGGGGCTCATGATTACTGAATTTGTCTTGGAACATGTTGGAAGGTACATACTGAGGGAGGGTGGGTGAGCGTGAGCCTGCTAACCTCCATGTACATTTGAAGGGGCGTGACCAAATGTGGAGCACCCATAACCACGCCCACATTTGGTCACGACCCTTCACCTTAGGGGGCGCATTAATAGTCTTTGTCCCCGGGCGCTGAAAACCCTAGCTACGCCTCTGGCTTTTCTCCCTGGTGACTCAAAGCGCTGTGACCCTGCATTATGCAGTCTCAAAGGCTCGGGAAAAGAGGTGAGTTTTTAGCCTTTTTTTAAAGCTGTCCAGAGATGGGGCCTCTTGCACTGATTGTGAAAGTGAGTTCCATAGAGTAGGGGCAGCATAGGAAAAGGCCCGAGCACCAAATGTTAAGTGTATCCTGGGAATAACCAGATTTATCTTGTTGGCAGAGCGCAGGGTGTGTAGAGGGGCATAAAGTTCCAATAGATCCACCATGTATTTGGGTCCCATGTGGTTTAGAGCCTTGAATGTCAGCAGGCAGATCTTAAAATGAATTCTCCATTTTACTGGCAACCAGTGAAGAGTTTGCAATACTGGGGTGATGTGTGAGCTGCGGGGGGCATTGGCTAGGAGTCTGGCTGCAGAACCTTATCTGTAGATCCAATGAACAGGGCATTGCAGTAGTCCAGGCGGGAGGATACAAATGCATGAACCAGGGCAGGTAGGTCTTCAGCTGGGATAAGGTGTTTGATTCTCGCTATATTTCTTAGATGGAAGAAGGAAGACTTGACGACAGCTGATATCTGCTGTCTGAGTTTTAGATTTCCATCCAGGATCACCCCAAGGTTTCGCACAGAGTCTTTATACTGTACAGTATCTCCCCCAATTGCTAGTTTGAGGTGGTGAGCGTTTTGAACTTTATCCATCATGTGGGGACCGCCTACCACCAACACCTCTGTGTTGTCACAGTTCAGCTGGTGTTCATTCAGTTTTGTAAATCCGCTAGACATGCATTTATGGATGCGGATGCATCTTGGGTGCCAGGCTTGAGGAGCCAGGCACTTCATTTTATCTCTAACCTTTCTATTCATCCATTGAGGCTTTTTTTTTATTCCTAGACGTTTTGTTTCCATATGGGATATACTGTATTTACTACACTATTGACTGAGAATAATTTTTAAAAGTTTGCCATTTCCCTTCAATATCCTTCCCATGTAGTATATTATCCCACCCCACCAAACTTGGTGCCTGCCTGAATTGATTGAATTTTGCTTTTCTAAAATTCATAGTTTTAGTTGTCCCACTGCTCCGCTACCTATCAGTCACCAGATCAAACAATATCATGTGGTGTTCACTATTTCCCAAATGTTCTTGAACCTGCGTGCACATTTGATACATTGGCCTCGATTCATAAAGCATTACCGCATGCGTTATCGCCCAAGCGGTAAATTACCACATGGTATGTTGTTGATAGTGGATTCATAAAATGTAACGCATGTTTTACCGCATGCGGTAATAGTGCGGTAATGAAAACGTTGTTTGTGTCGGTAAACTGAATGAAGTGTATTCATGAAAAAAAAAAGGGGGAGGAAGGAAGCGATAAATAACATGTTGTTATCGCCAACAAAGACCTGGCGAGTTTGCTCAACACAGTAGCATTTTAGGTGACAAATACAGCCCTTTCAACTTAATGTTATGGAATTTCTAAGGATACAGAGGAGGAAATGTAGAAGGGTGGTTGTAATATCACCCAGGCTCTTAGAAATCGTACAGAGTTAGATAATTTATAAGAATAATTATATATATATTATACATTTATAAAAAATATGTATGTATGATAATAATAATAATTTATCAAAAATAAGTCACATGTGTCTAAAGCTGCCCACTTCTACCCAGCAGGCACCTTGTCATTAGGAAATCAGCGGCAAACTACCGCACTCAGCAAATTATACCGACAGCTTTCCGCACCACACCGCACACTTACCGCACACTTACCGACTGCTATCGCAATCACCTCGCACTCAGAATTTTTTTGTATGAATTCACTGCAAAAACCCTCATTTACCGCTAGCGGTAATTTCCCGCCCTTCTCTGAACTACCGCACTCACTTTTATGAATCAAGGCTATTATTTATGTGGTCTATTTGAAATGATCAAATCCAGTAGCATTCCCCCTAGTTGGTTCAGTTACCATTTGAGTCAGGTAGTGCTGCCAGAAATCTGCTGCTTTTCCCAGAATGAGCAGCCTCAATATCCTAGTCAATGGCTATCATTCATGAACAGGCTGTCGGTAAACAGAATCAGTGCGGGAAAACACCGCTGGCGAATTTTTAGACTTCTGGGTGGGCATTCATGAAGATGTATCCATGTGCGGAAGCAGTGCGGAGATTCCCCGAACTAAGCTGGCGGTAGGCAGGCGGTAGGCTTGCGGAGACACGGAAGCTGCCGAGTTGATACATTTCTCCGTGTTCCGCTCTGCTGCAGCTGCCTGGGAGGTCTGTGTGTCTCCATTCACTTACATTGGTATCGCCACATCAGAGGGAGCGGTACTTCCCGACCTCACACCGCTTGCGGTGATCTTCATGAATTAACATTTTGCTACATTTGTACCGATAATCACCGCACAAGGCGGTGATTTATCACTCTGCTCGGTAGTGTCATTTTTCCATGCGGAAAGAGGCTTTATGAATGCTGACTTTGCCGAGTGGTCGGTAAAGTCAGCTGTTTTAAGCATTTCCGCATGCGGAAATGCTTTATGAATGATAGCCAATGTCTGGAAAGTTGAAGTTACCCATAACTATGACCTCATTTTTACTTGCAGCTTTTTCAATATGTTGTAGTAATTGCAGTTCTGCAACTTCATCAATATGTGGCGGTCTTCATTTGTAGATTTTTCCAATAAAGTATACCGGCTTTTACCCATCCCACTGTGGTTTGCGAATCCTCCTTTTTCCAATATGCGGTGACCTGTAGCATACCCCAATAACCAATTGACAACATTTATTTCCACCATGAATATTTACCCATACTGACTCCACATCTTCACAATCTTCATCCATCTCATCATTCATGGCAGCTGTAAAAGAGTTTTTAACAAAGAGACAAACCCCTCCAACTTTTCTCCCTCCTCTATCCTTCCTAAACACATTGTATCCCTCTAAATTTGCTATCTAGTCATGGCTTTCATCCATCCATGTCTCTGTTATTCTCACAATGTCATAACCTTTGTCAATCAGAATTAACTATAGTTTGTCCATTTTATTTGCCTCACCACATTTTCCAATTTTGTTAACATTTAATGGCCTACTTGAAGTTTTACCAACCTCCTTACCCTTTAAACTGTAGCCCCCCCCCCCCCACCATAATGTTAGGCTCCCACTGTCTTTTACATTATCTTGTCCACATATTGAGACTTTACCCTCCCGCCTCCCTCCAGATACTAGTTTAAACTGTTTAGTCATCTTCTCCCCCAATGCAGCTGCACCCTCCCCATTTAAATGCATCCCATCCCTACTGTAGAACCTGTAGCCGACTGCAAAGTCGTCCCAGTTCTCCAGGAACCCAAAACTGGCATGCACAGGCAGTACACAGTAATATTACACTGCATTCCACCTTATAATGCAAATTGTATTTAAGTGTCATAAAGATTACATATTTTGTTTTTCAATTAAACTCATGGATGTTATTGTGTCTCAGGGCTCTTTTGATCACTGAAAGCAATCTCAGACACCTCTGATAACTAGTTTGCCAGGTGAGCCTGATTAAAGGAAAAACTACTAAAAAAGGGTGTTTAACATTTTTAAGCAGACCACCATTTTCAAGCAATATGAAAAAGAAAAATGCTGCCGAAAAGTGTAAAATAGTTGAATGCCTTGGACAAGGTATGAAAACCTTTATATTTTCCGAAAACTTAAGCATGATCATCATACTGTTAAAAGATTTGTGGCTGACTCAGAGCACACACAGGTTGGTACAGATAAAAGCAAAATGAGGAAGGGTTCTGCCAAGGAAATACATCAGATTAAGAGAATAGCTGCTAAAATGCCATTACAAAGCAGCAAACGCATATTTAAAGCTGCTGGTGCCTCCGGAGTCCCTCGAACATCCAAGTGCAGGATCCTCCAGAGGATTTCAGTGCATAAACCTTCTTTTCAATCACCCCTAACCTAAGCTCACAAGCAGAAACAGCTGCAGTAGGCCTCGAATTACAAGAAGGCTAATTTTCAAACAGTCTTGTTTACTGATAAGTAAACAAGACTGATAAGACTGATAAGTGCCATGCAACTTTTCATGGTCCAGATGGATGGTTGGTTAACAGCCACCACATTCCAACAAGACTGTCAGCAAGGAGTTGGCGAAGTAATGTTTTGGCTTGGAATCATGGCAAGAGAGCTGTTCGTCCCCTTTAGGGTCCCTGAAAAATGACCATTTTCAGTTTTTTAAAATGTTTTTAACCTTTAAAATGTTATGAAACTCTGTTGTGCGTAATAATTTGGAGCAGTGTATTTTTAGTTTTTTAGTTTTTAAAAATATACTGTTATCATTAGGTATATTCAGTAACATTCAAATTATACTCTAATGGTTGATGACTCAAAATAATGCTGACTGCCACTTGCATCAACTATTTAGGAAAATCAAAGAAAAATATAATTTGCATAACAATTGTAATAATTGGAACATGGAGTATTATTACTGCCAGAAGTGTATGCAATTAGCACGACCCGAGATATAGGATTAACATGAGTGTTACTACGTTAACGTGCATTACAAGTAGCGTAACATGCATTAGCGTAGAGACGCTCATGTTACTCACATAATTGCATAATATGCAGAAAACAACTGCTGGTGGTAGCAACGGTACTATTGCCATGTGCTGCCTACGAACGCCAATATTACCAGCAGATATTCCATCAATCCCACATCACATGTCACTTCATGTATGATTTAAATTGTATCCTACTCAGAGGATCACTATTGGAGCAAGAGCATCAGAACTGTTGAACATATCTGTTATGACAGGTTTACTTTAAAACCAAAGTATAGAAATGTGTTTTTTTTTTTATGTTGTTGTTTTTTTCAAATTAAAGAACAACTGGAGAGAGAAGAATGTGGAGGCTGCTATATTTAATTCATTTTAAACTACCATTACCTGACAGCCCTGTGGACCTATTTGGCTGCAGTAGTGTCTGAATAACACCAGAAACAAGCATGCAGCTAATCTTCTCAGATCTGACACTAATGTCAGAAACACCTGATCTACTGCATGCTTATTCAAGGTCTATGGCAAAAGGTATTAGAAGCAGGGTAACAGCAGGACAGCCAGGCAACTAGTATTGCTTAAAAGAAAATAAATATGGCAGCCTCCATATTCCTATTGTTTCACTTGTCCTTTAATGTCCCTGGAAGTAACCCCTAGTCAGGCTCAGGGCTAAAAAACGCAGCTCAGAGCGGTAACCCCGAGCCTGACCCGTGGTAGAAGCCGGGAGCTCTATGCAAAGTATAGCATGCAAAGAGCGTTTTAACTCACCTCTTCCAGGATCCAGACGTTGGTAGCCATTCTACTTCCTGTCCTTGGAGGCACTGCATCGCTCTGGTGAGATTGCCGTTTGTTGTCATGACGACAGGCAGCAATCTCATTACAGGGTTACAGTGCCACCCGGAGGACGGAGGGAGTATTGCAGCAATGGATCCCAGGACGATGCGTAAATGCTGGGCTGTTGTAGATCTCTGTGCAGTACGATTATTTCCGGATTTGAAGGTCTGAAAGCGTGCAAATAAAAATGCACCGCTTTTAGGCCCTAAAATCTGGAAATAATCCTACTGTTGGGAGGTTAAGCCTTCCCTTCTCACAACTAATCAAACACAATACCCTCCACCCCCAAACCCTACGTTCTCACCTACAGGCAGCATCAACTTCAGGGTCAGGTGATCCTAGCATCTGGCAGGACAGCCAAGATCCTCCAGACTCGGAGAAGTCCTGCACCCAAACCGCATGTAGCTATGCACTGTAGCTATGGTTTCATGCAGATTAGACTGTTGTTTTTTTGTTTGTTTGTTTTTTTACCAGCATTATAAAAATAAAGGAATTACAGACTAAAATGGAAATGTCATTTTTTTAAAAAGTGAAATTACAAAACAGCTTGTGCAGCATTGATATGTACTAAATGCATAGTTTTAATAAATATGGAGCTACTCTTTAAAAACATAAGTGTTAGTTTTGCAAACACTGATAGTCGCAAGTTCTTGTCACAGATACCGAATGACAGTTGGCCAGATCTGGATGCTTTTGGTCAGATTGGGTGTTCATAAAGGAACCAGGGCTGTGGAGTCAGTACAAAAAAATATTCAGACTCCTCAATTTACGATTCTACCCACTCTCTGACTCCTCTAATTTGCATATAACAATCTTGTTGAATGAAAGTATATAACATAAAAGGCATTTCATCACTGCTAAAGCTTAGGAATTTTAAAGCTATATTAATATGGCATCTGATTTTGGGAACAAAAAGCTCCTGGCCAGGAAGCTGACACTTTAATCTGTTGGCCATCCTATCCTGTCATTGCGGGGTGCCCCAGTATGTTGTCTGTATAATAAGATACACCGGAGCCCCGTGTCAGCCGGGTTCCAGTGTGTAGCCCTGCCAACTTGCAGAAAAAGGCCTCTACCTTTTCTACATAAGATAGAGAAAAGGCCAGGGCCATTTTCTGCAAGGATGCAGAGCTATGCAGGGTTCCATTGAATCTTATTATACAATGTGTTGGGGCATTCTAACATAAGCATTTTAATATACAACAGAGATGCACTTTAAACTTAGGATATAGCTGTAGCGTAGCTGGTAAATAATAATCAAAACTAGTCCTTGTTAAGAGTACAAGTAGAGAGTCCAGACAGCAACAAAGAATATCAGGCCCTTGGCAATCTAACTGTGGGTACATCTTATGGTGCCCATACATGGTACAATTTTTTCATACAATCTTAATTTCTATGTAGTATAAGGGTAAATTAAGTGAATATACTGAAAGGATAATTTAGGCAGTTCCCTTATATTACATAGAAATGGTAAGATTGGATGAAAAAAATTGTACCGTGTATGGGCACCATAAGAGTCATGTGCAAGTACTTCACAAGAGAATGAGGGGATTCTACCTCTATTACACTTCCTCATGCACAATCTGAACCAGGTTTATGGGTGATAGACAACACCTCTGTGTTCAATGTGCACAAAATTCTCAGTGGATTCACTACAGCTCTGCGGGGGGTGCATATGTTGAGTATAGTAATACTGTGTAACTTAATTTGTAGTCACCAACCCCACATTTAATAACATCAACATCAAATTAATTGATTTCATGGGCAAAGAGAGTTTGAAAAGAAAAAAACATTTTTTTTCTTTTAATTACAGTTTAAATTCATTAGGAGTCATTGCATTCTTCTATGACTTCGTCTCCAGGTACCCAAAAATTGCTCTGTCGCTACAGCTATGGAAGGAACTACCAATCAAATTGCAAAACGCTGGGTTTGATTAAAAAAAATTTTTTATGAGTGATCTCCCCTCACTATGGGCTGGTTCACACAGGCTTGCGGGGGCATCTTGTTTAGCCGATGCTAAATGCTTTTATGCAAGTGAGCAGAAAAGCGATTGGCATTGGGTTCCGTTGTTCCATCATGTTTTCAGCCCCATGGGGGGTCACGGGCAGGGCCGGGACGAGGAGTGTAGGAGGGCGCAGTGTAGGAGGGGCGCAGAATTCATTCAGCTGTCATTCCTAATTGTGTTTGAAGCAGAAAGAAATAAGAAAAGGGGATACATGGCAGTGACTGCAAGCCAGATAACTAGATATGAAGGTGTTGGGGAGGTTGTGGGCCCTGTGGCGCCTCTTAGTCTAATAGCAATCAGTGTGTGACGGCTCGGGTGGGAGGGATGGAGGGGCGCACTTTGGTGTCTCAGCCTTGGGTGCTGGGGGACCTTGTCCCGGCTCTGGTCACGGGACTAGCAAACACAATCAGTGTGGGATCCTACATGCAGCATCTATAAAATATTGATAGACCGCAAAGTTTGGGCAAACGACGCTAAACACATTGAAATTAACGCTCTTAGTCATCTCAATGTGGGCGATGGTTGATCCCGGCAGTAAGCAACATCCCTGAGCACGGGCAGTCGCCCATGTGAACCTGCCCTAAAGCTGGCCATGCACTGATGAATGTGGCTAACAGATAGATTCCTCTCAGATCATTATGTAATAAGAGAGGGATCTGTCTGTAATCCCTCTACAAATTGTCAATAGATTCAGCACGAAATCTATGGAAAATCTGTGTGCACTGCCTGCTGGGTCATCGTGTGTCTTCTCTCCAGCGCTGAGCTCTCCTACAGTGTCTTCTCTCCTGGGCACATATCTTACATGACCACTAGAGGCCTATAGCGTTTGTGATGTGACACTGCGCCCCAGGAGAGAAAAGTCTGTGGACAGACGAGTCACGAGTGTAAGCTTCACTGTGTACACTGCACGTTGCTCATCATGAAATTGAATACCCGATCTGTGCCGATCAAGCAAAATCTTCCATCTGGTGCTATCCACCAATTTCATCTGGTTGGAAATCTTTTGCAACAACGATTTCTAGCAGATTTGATACAATTATTAAATCACCCAGAAATCGATGATAAAAATTGAGCAGTGTATGGCCAACCTTATTTTTTACCTTATCTATGAAATATCTTTTCAGCATTTTCCAAGGCAAAAACTCACCAAAATACAAAGGGCCTGATTCATCAAGCTGCGCTGCTTTTTAATGTGCAGTAGTGCACGCTATGCACGCCTTACATAGCAGCACTCGCTGCTATGTAGTAGCGTGCCTTCCCTTAGTTATGCGCATTGCTTCCTTAGCAACGCACGTAACATTAACTATGGGCGGTTCTGCTCCTGTGAAGTATTGCTACCGCAATACTTCACTCACGTCCGCTGTGTTAATTTACATAGTTGTAACAATGGAAGGTAACACAGTAGAGGCCGCGAGTGAAGTATTGCGGTAACGATACTTCACAGGAGCAGGACCGCCTGCAGTTAATGTTACGTGTGTTGCTAAGGAAGCAATACACGTGCGCTGCTTGATAGATCAAGCTCATTATTCCTTATTACCATTACACTTTTGGTTTTATATAGAAAAGGATGAAAAATATGAATTCTTTTGAAATGTTTTGTGACTTAAAGGGACACCGAGCAGTGCAGAAACTATGGAAAGATGCATATCATTTTAAAGCTCTCTTTCTCCTCTTTCCAATGATATATAAACTGCCACCCTATGCCTTTTAGTTTTTGCTATTTTCGCGATCGAAATTGCGGCGGCTGCAATTTTGATCACGAAAATAAAGAAAACTAAAAGGCGTAGGGCCACGGTTTAGGTGTCGCCAGAAAGAGGAGAAAGAGAGCTTTAAAATGATATCCATCTTTCCATAGTTACATTGTATTACACAGGGCAACTTTTTCTCAAAGTCAGCAGCTCCATTCAGCAGAAAAAGTCACCCTGTGTAATACAATGTAACTATGGAAAGATGGATATCATTTTAAAGCTCTCTTTCTCCTCTTTCTGGCGACACCTAAACCGCGGCCCTACGCCTTTTAGTTTTCTGTATTTTCGAGATCGAAATCGCGGCCGCGGCAATTTAAAAAAAAATAGCGAAAACTAAAAGGCGTAGGGCGGTGGTTTATATATCATTGGAAAGAGGAGAAAGAGAGCTTTAAAATGATATGCATCTTTCCATAGTTTCTGCACTGCTCGGAGTCCCTTTAAAGTAAACCTGAGATGAAGGGAACAAAAGGACTTCTACCTTTTCCTAAACACAAATGCTTGGCCAAGGGTGACTGAACCTTGCTTGAACCTCCAACTGTCCTATGAAGTTTAAGTGCACCCTTATTCAGCTGCCTTGTCATGATCACCTGAGAGAACAGTAACATGAGATAAGGATGGATCTGTCCCCGCACTCTCACCATGAACATGTTTGGCATGTTTAACCACGTCCGATTTATCATTAAAAGCTTTTCCACACTGATAACATGAATGTGGGCGATCGCCGGTGTGTATTCTGTGGTGTATGGCGAGATAAGATCGATCTGCATTCTTCTATGACTTCGTCTCCAGGTACCCAAAAATTGCTCTGTCGCTACAGCTATGGAAGGAACTACCAATCAAATTGCAAAACGCTGGGTTTGATTAAAAAAAATTTTTTATGAGTGATCTCCCCTCACTATGGGCTGGTTCACACAGGCTTGCGGGGGCATCTTGTTTAGCCGATGCTAAATGCTTTTATGCAAGTGAGCAGAAAAGCGATTGGCATTGGGTTCCGTTGTTCCATCATGTTTTCAGCCCCATGGGGGGTCACGGGCAGGGCCGGGCCGAGGAGTGTAGGAGGGCGCAGTGTAGGAGGGGCGCAGAATTCATTCAGCTGTCATTCCTAATTGTGTTTGAAGCAGAAAGAAATAAGAAAAGGGGATACATGGCAGTGACTGCAAGCCAGATAACTAGATATGAAGGTGTTGGGGAGGTTGTGGGCCCTGTGGCGCCTCTTAGTCTAATAGCAATCAGTGTGTGACGGCTCGGGTGGGAGGGATGGAGGGGCGCACTTTGGTGTCTCAGCCTTGGGTGCTGGGGGACCTTGTCCCGGCTCTGGTCACGGGACTAGCAAACACAATCAGTGTGGGATCCTACATGCAGCATCTATAAAATATTGATAGACCGCAAAGTTTGGGCAAACGACGCTAAACACATTGAAATTAACGCTCTTAGTCATCTCAATGTGGGCGATGGTTGATCCCGGCAGTAAGCAACATCCCTGAGCACGGGCAGTCGCCCATGTGAACCTGCCCTAAAGCTGGCCATGCACTGATGAATGTGGCTAACAGATAGATTCCTCTCAGATCATTATGTAATAAGAGAGGGATCTGTCTGTAATCCCTCTACAAATTGTCAATAGATTCAGCACGAAATCTATGGAAAATCTGTGTGCACTGCCTGCTGGGTCATCGTGTGTCTTCTCTCCAGCGCTGAGCTCTCCTACAGTGTCTTCTCTCCTGGGCACATATCTTACATGACCACTAGAGGCCTATAGCGTTTGTGATGTGACACTGCGCCCCAGGAGAGAAAAGTCTGTGGACAGACGAGTCACGAGTGTAAGCTTCACTGTGTACACTGCACGTTGCTCATCATGAAATTGAATACCCGATCTGTGCCGATCAAGCAAAATCTTCCATCTGGTGCTATCCACCAATTTCATCTGGTTGGAAATCTTTTGCAACAACGATTTCTAGCAGATTTGATACAATTATTAAATCACCCAGAAATCGATGATAAAAATTGAGCAGTGTATGGCCAACCTTATTTTTTACCTTATCTATGAAATATCTTTTCAGCATTTTCCAAGGCAAAAACTCACCAAAATACAAAGGGCCTGATTCATCAAGCTGCGCTGCTTTTTAATGTGCAGTAGTGCACGCTATGCACGCCTTACATAGCAGCACTCGCTGCTATGTAGTAGCGTGCCTTCCCTTAGTTATGCGCATTGCTTCCTTAGCAACGCACGTAACATTAACTATGGGCGGTTCTGCTCCTGTGAAGTATTGCTACCGCAATACTTCACTCACGTCCGCTGTGTTAATTTACATAGTTGTAACAATGGAAGGTAACACAGTAGAGGCCGCGAGTGAAGTATTGCGGTAACGATACTTCACAGGAGCAGGACCGCCTGCAGTTAATGTTACGTGTGTTGCTAAGGAAGCAATACACGTGCGCTGCTTGATAGATCAAGCTCATTATTCCTTATTACCATTACACTTTTGGTTTTATATAGAAAAGGATGAAAAATATGAATTCTTTTGAAATGTTTTGTGACTTAAAGGGACACCGAGCAGTGCAGAAACTATGGAAAGATGCATATCATTTTAAAGCTCTCTTTCTCCTCTTTCCAATGATATATAAACTGCCACCCTATGCCTTTTAGTTTTTGCTATTTTCGCGATCGAAATTGCGGCGGCTGCAATTTCGATCACGAAAATAAAGAAAACTAAAAGGCGTAGGGCCACGGTTTAGGTGTCGCCAGAAAGAGGAGAAAGAGAGCTTTAAAATGATATCCATCTTTCCATAGTTACATTGTATTACACAGGGCAACTTTTTCTCAAAGTCAGCAGCTCCATTCAGCAGAAAAAGTCACCCTGTGTAATACAATGTAACTATGGAAAGATGGATATCATTTTAAAGCTCTCTTTCTCCTCTTTCTGGCGACACCTAAACCGCGGCCCTACGCCTTTTAGTTTTCTGTATTTTCGAGATCGAAATCGCGGCCGCGGCAATTTAAAAAAAAATAGCGAAAACTAAAAGGCGTAGGGCGGTGGTTTATATATCATTGGAAAGAGGAGAAAGAGAGCTTTAAAATGATATGCATCTTTCCATAGTTTCTGCACTGCTCGGAGTCCCTTTAAAGTAAACCTGAGATGAAGGGAACAAAAGGACTTCTACCTTTTCCTAAACACAAATGCTTGGCCAAGGGTGACTGAACCTTGCTTGAACCTCCAACTGTCCTATGAAGTTTAAGTGCACCCTTATTCAGCTGCCTTGTCATGATCACCTGAGAGAACAGTAACATGAGATAAGGATGGATCTGTCCCCGCACTCTCACCATGAACATGTTTGGCATGTTTAACCACGTCCGATTTATCATTAAAAGCTTTTCCACACTGATAACATGAATGTGGGCGATCGCCGGTGTGTATTCTGTGGTGTATGGCGAGATAAGATCGATCTGTGAAACGTTTCCCACATTCTGCACAAGAATATGGCTTCTCTCCCGTGTGAACCTTTTCATGCCTAAACAGAGATGATTTCCTGGAAAATCGTTCACCGCATACAGTACAAGAGAAAGGCTTCACCCCGGAATGAGTCTTTTCATGTGTCATGAGATGTCCAATTTGGGTAAAGCATTTCCCACACTCAGTACACGAATATGGCTTCTCTGCAGTGTGAGTTCTCTTGTGGTTAGCAAGATTGGATCGATCTGCAAAATGTTTCCCACATGCAGAACACTCGTAGGGCTTCTCCCCAGTATGGATTCTCTGATGTCGTATAAGAAGATATTTCCAAGAAAAGGATTTCCCACACACAGGACATGAATATGGCTTCTCTCCCGTATGAGAGCTAAGATGTGAAATGAGACTGTCTTTCCGAGAAAAACACTCTCCACACTCCGAGCAGGAAAATGGCTTCTCAGAGGTGTGGATTCTTTCATGGGTGACAAGGGATGACCTTTCCGTAAAACACTTGCCACACATGGAACACGAGAACGGCTTCTCTCCGGTGTGAACTTTACCATGTCTGATAACAAAGGATTTCTGGGTAAAACACTTCCCACATATGGAGCAGGAGTACGGCTTATCGCCGGAGTGTGTTCTCTGATGTCTACGAAGATCTGACTTCTGTGTAAAGCATTTTCCACACTCAGTACAAGAAAAGGGTTTGTTGCCACTGTGTCTTGTTTGGTGTCTCCGGAGAAAAGATTTTTGGGCAAAACATTTACCACATTCTGGGCACGAAAATGGCTTTTCTACTGTCTGATCAGTGATGAGAGGAGAGCGATCAGGAAGACCACTCTCTTGTGCAGAAGCATCAGATGATGGATCTGTACTGGGAGTTACTCCTCTGAGATCTGAGGTAGCGGAGTTCCTTTCCAAAGTATCTGCTGTGGTATGCTCATCGGAAGCAATATCAAGATTTTTATTTTTATGGTGTCTTTTGTACTGTCCATCTGGAGGAATGAGAAGAGATCAGAGAATAGAGTGTCACGTTTTGGCTACAAGTTTGCCATTCATTCTCTTACTTGGGTATATGGTGATATTTTTGTCATGCGCTTGATTTTATCCATTTCATCTGCCTGATTTCTCTACATACTGTTACCCTGCACCTGTTAGTATACATGTTAGTACACACCATGGGTATATGAAGACAAACATTATAAATATGACAAAAATGCTGTACATACAATGTGCAACAAAACCAATAGCCACTACAGAGAGCCCAGCCCTTACATTTACTGAGACGTTGACACGTCACCTTCTAACTAGCTACTGACTGAATTCTGTCACTGTTTTCCTGATGTGTACTACAGCCCCTCTGTATTTATATAATTGTTATGGAGACTGGGGATCTCCAGTGCTGCATGCATGCTTTGCATAGTATTGTATATAATTTGGATTGTGCTGCTCATCCCCCCGATATATATATATATATATATATATATATATGCACATTTTTTATTTTAGTAGCTATGGGAAAGTGAGGGGCCTAAGGGGTTGATTTTAATAAAAAAAAAATATGTGCCTTATTATTAAGAAAAAAAAATGTAGATGTAATTTTACTACTTACCCGTGTTTCCCCGAAAATAAGACGGTGTCTTATATTTATTTTTGCTCCAAAAGATGTACTAGGGCTTATTTTTGGGGGATGTCTTATATTTCATTTGCTGTTCCTTTGTACTGTGCTGATCTTGGTTTTTAAGGAATGCTACTTGCCCTGCACCTGCCCTGTTATCCCTGCATACAGCTGATAACCTGGATGTGTGCTGGGATGACAGGACCGGTGCCCGATCAGTACTGCACCGCTGTGTCACTGCTTACTGGCCACCTCTTCCTCCTCTTTAACTTCCGCTAGGGCTTATTATCGGGGTAAGGCTTATATTTCAAGCATGCTCAAAATTCCAGCTAGGGCTTATTTTAAGGGTAGGTCTTATTTTCAGGGAAAGAGGGTAGCCACAAGATGTCCTCATGCAATTTCTTCCAGTCACGTGCTAATAGTACGCAAACAAGAAGTAATGAGTGCAAGTGTAACTTAGCTCATTACACAGAACGTGGGCATTTCATTGATGCCGGCGATCATTAACACCGGCACTTAGATCGGTGAATAAGATCTGTGATCCCATTCACTGATCTCTGCGCTAACGGGCGGCAGCAAGAAGGTGCACAGGAGCGAGTGGCAGCCGTCCGGGGCAATATATGTATATGTTATGGCCAAAACCAGAAATCGGCCAATTCTAGAACTGGCCGATTTGATGTCGGCCAAAGTCCAAAATGCTGGGAATTTCTGACATTGGCCGGCCAGTTCTAGAAATTGCCAAAGTCAGTCGGCCAAAGTCCAAAACGCACAAATCCCAGAACATCCTGGGTCCTGTCCAGCACCATGAATGGCACTTGGAACTTTCTCTCTGCTCTGAAAGATGCAGCATAATAATATTTTTAAAGAAAAGCATTTCTTAGTTACAGCTGATACAAATCCTGCAATAAATCGGCAGTGTGTCTACATCCTGCTTTCTTGGGAGCAGACATATTGATAACATCCTGTGCTTTTAAATTAGCTGCTCTGCTGTGGCAGTCAGGTGACACAGGGGAGAGATCAAATTACAGTGGTGATTAGTCACAGATGAATGGGGATGCATGGCTGGGGGGTGCTTTGCTGTGCACTTTGCACGGCCGGGGGGCTTTTCTGGGTGCTTTGCTGGGCACTTTGCATGGCTGTGGGTGCTTTGCTGGGGGGCTGTGCATGGCTGGGGGTGCTTTGCATGGGTTTGGGGAGGTGTCTTTGCTGGGTGCTTTGCATAAATGCAGGTGCTTTTCTGAGCGGCTGTGTGTGGCTGTGGGTGCTTTGCTGGGGGGCTATGCATGGCTGGGGGGTATTTGCTGGGTATTTCATGGCTGGAATGCATGGGCGGGGGGGGGGGGCTATGGGCTTTGCTGGGTGCCTTGCATAGCTGGGGGTAATTTGCTGGGCTGGGGGAGCTTTGCTGCAGACCTCCAATCAGGGCGACCAGAGAGGTGGAGAAAGGCAGAGCAGCGCATTTGCTACCCGCCCGGACCCATACACTTCATATGCGGAAGTGTTCAATGACGTCACGTCACTTCTGCATTGAAGTGTTCGGGTCCTGCGGGTCTCGCGTGAGCTGGCAGCTGCTATGCCTCTCTCTGCCTCGCTGGTGCGGTCGCCCTGATCGGAGGTCTGAGTAGCTGGGGAGGAGAGGGGAGCTGAGATTTCTGGCGGCGGGGAGAAGAGAGCAGCTGGCCGGCAGTAAGGGGGACTTCGGGACTTGGCCGGCCGCGTGAAGTCACAACGCGTTCTGGCCGGCCAAAGTCCGATAATCACACTAATTTCTTACTTTGGCCGCATGAGCCGGCCACTTCGCATTCTGACCGGCCAGAACCCGAAGTGGCCAGACTTCGGGTTCTGGCCGTAACATATATATATACCTTGCCCTGTGTGGGAACTGAAGTCTTGCAGGGTGTAGATATACTGCTGCGAACGGCATAAGTGGTTAAAGAGGAACTGTAAGGTGGTGTGAAGCTGATAGCAAGTTTGTCAGAGAGGGGAACAAGCCCTGCAGTCAATGGAAATTCAACTGAAAAGGTGAAATCCCTCCCACTCAGTGATGTTTATCCTAGGCTGATTAATGTTAAGCCTTGGATGCACTGGCTTGTGGGTAATGATGTCACATGCAGCTCCTTCTTGGTTTGAGAATAGACTATGCTGCTGATATGTAAAGCCTGATATTTCCGTGCTCACACTGTACCTCCTACACACACCAAATTTTGACAGAGGGACGTCCCGGCTACCTCTGGTTTCCGAGATAGCTTGCATGCTTTGTTTCAGGAACCAGTAGGCATACGTATAAATTCGCCGCCGGGGGACTTGGGCGCAGGATGCAGTCGGTATATGGCTTACCTTGCTGCTGCAGAAGTTCCCAGTGGCGTTAAATACTATTCCCCTTCTAGATCCATGTGGATAGTAGGGAATGATGTAATTCGGCTTCCAGCTATTGCTGGAGGCCGAAATACAGTATTTTAAATGTAACTTCAACTTCTGACGGCGCAGAAGTTACTCACTGTGCGCTGCTATAGTCGTAATTCCTATTACAGTCTATGGTGGCACCGGATGCGCCCAAATCTCCTATGCTGCAAATACAGTGCTCGACCAGTAGGGCTGGGGGCTGCATAGCTTGTGGAAATATTGGGTCTTACATATGCGGCAGCATCAGACATAGCATCGGTATAGTAGCATAGTGGAGAGCAGAGAAATAACAGGAAGACAATTAAGCAGTGTGAAAACCAGTCTGTTTCACAATGAAAATATTTTGCCACGATTGGAGTAAGTTATTCAGGATACACACTTTTATGGTAATTTTCCTGGTTTCAGTATCACAAACATTTCCAGAGTTCTCCCCAGAGCCTATTACCCGGGCGGAGCGCCCGGCTGGTCTCAGCTTCCCGCCCGCCTGTGGTTACAGCGTGCATCAGATATTCTTCCTCCACATTCAATGCAGTGAGCAGCGGCTGTGGAGCTGGAGCTAGTAAATCCCATCACGATCTGCATGACTATTATGCAGAGGACGGGCTCTCTTCCTTCCTCCAGCCAGTCTTCACATCGCAGCAAACTTCCCAGCATGTGCTCCAGCCTCACCTCCAGCCTCGCAGGTCAGATGTCAGAGCACAGGGAAGAGTGTGGATCAGCGCTCGCTCATGCCGGGGAGACAGCATTGCAGGGCAGATGGTTATCTGTTAATCCCTGGTAAGGTGGTGACTGATAGCTATTAGCTGCCTCTGCGTGCTGTGCCTGGTGTAGCGTCACCTCTATGCCCCCCTTTCAGATGCACTTCGCTGGGAGGAGAGGAGACAGACATTTTTACAGCTCTTATTACTGTCCTTCCCCCAACTGCTCTGCCCGGAGATGTTACATTGATGTAAACCTGTCTGCAGACCTGCAGTGTGCTGTGCAAGTTACAGGATCTGTGAGAGTGCTGCATTCTTGTATTACATTCATATTTAGATGGTACTGCTTGCAATCCTCTCCTCTCTGACCCACACAGTGTTGTTGTTTTTATTGCCCCCCCCCCCCCCCCTCCTTCCTTTTCCACACTGATATACATATGTTTTCTTCTACCTTTAGTGTGTCTCCCTCTCACACATTTCCCTTTGTCTCTCACACATTCCTCCTTGTTTTTTCTTTCCCAGTCCTTTTTTTCCCCTCTGTAGTACACGCTGTTTAGCACATAGACAAGCAACAAGCATGTGTACATCATGCTTGTGTGCATGTGAGATCATCCAGTGTAACTCCTCATCAGTAGTTCCCAGTGTGTTTCCTCCTTACCCACTTCCTCATTCAAAAGCACCCAGCATGATCCACCTACACTCATCCCTACCAAGTAGCACCCAACACGATCCACCCTGCCCCTCCCTACCTAGTAGTGGCACCCAGCATCACCCTCCAACTCCACCCAACGTGACCTTACTTCCCCACCCGGCTACTTTTTCATGCCACCCGGCTGGTTAGAAATTCTGGGGAGAACACTGCATTTCCAACATCTATATATTGCTGTTGTGTTGGTATGTAGCCCTAGGCAGCTTGGATATGCAGAATTCTCCTCCCAGAGCATTCTGAGAGACCGGGTATTATTTTTACTGGCTTTGTAACTCTCACAAAAAAAAAATACATTTCGCAGAGATGCACTTGCCAACAGTAAAGATGTCGCCACCCGTGATGAATTTCAAAATATGAATCAGAACACAGAGGCACTTGGCATAGTACCAGACCTGTATAGTATATGCTCCATCTTATTGTCCGAGCAAGCGGGTCACTCCCGCAAAACACGTTGTATTATTCTGGAGAGTGTAAATAAAATTGCTTTGATAAAAATTGATTGGCATTTTTTTGTGTCTGCTTGGAGGAGGTAAGTCCACCACTACCTCCTCATTTTACAGTTTCTTTAATCCCTTTGGCCCCTCTGTATCCATACTAAAATGTAAATCAGGGAGAGGAAGAGGTGAGGAAAGATTTTAAAATGGGCAAATATGGACTAAATAATGCATACAGTAATATTGTAAAAAATAAGCTATTTGATTGCATTATTTTCAGTACAGTTGCTCTTTGAAGCTCCTCCCACTGTTACTGAATGTTTGATTTGAACAGATGTTCCTTTATTTGAAGAGAATCTGTACTGTAAAATTCTTACAATAAAAAGCATACTATTCTATTCATTATGTTCTCCTGGGCCCCTCTGTGCTGTTTCTGCCACTCCCTTCTGCAATCCTGGCTTGTAATTGCCATTTTTATGCAGTGTTTACAAACAAAAGACATAGCAAGTGATAGGTTCAGAGTAGCTCAGTGTGTGAGTCATACAGAGTGTGCAGGGGGCCTGGAGAGGGTGTGTATAGCTTCTATCCAATCACAAGCAGCACAGCACAGCACATTCCAGCCTGACCCAGACAGAGCCAACAGAGGAGAGAAGATTAGATCATATAACAGATAACACAGCCACTGTGCAACTAGGAAAGGCTGCAGTAAGACAGAGCACATTAGAACAGCTATAGGAACTTATAGGATAGAAGAAATAAGGCTCAAAATTTTGTTACAGAGTCTCTTTAATAGATGATGGTTCATAGTACATGGATTACTCACCGTCACCAATCTCTACAAGCGACCCCTTCTCTTTGCTCAGCTCCTCACCCCGGGCACATGTCTCTTCTGCTTCCTCTTTCACACAGATTCCTATATTATCCTAGGCCAAAACAAACATGACATCATGAAAACAAATGCTGCCAAACATCACCAGTAAACTTTTTCCTATGACTGACTGAAATCTTTAGTCCGGTTTAGGGAAATGTTAATTTACACCAAACATTAAAAAACCCACACAGATCATTGGGGTGGATGCACTAAATTCTAGTAAACCAGCTGTACGCTGAGAGCGCATGGCAAGTTTACCGCTACTCACAGCATTTGAGTACCGAGCACTGTGCGATTAGCAGGACCTGCTGTACAGTACTCTGGTAAGGCGCACGCTGCTATGGTATTGTGTTTTACACTATTTGCATAACAAATACTATGCAGTTTGGAACTGGGCCAACCAGAATCATCAGGTTAAAGAAATTGATTTAAAGAGAACCTGAACTGAAAATAAAAAAGTAAAAATAAACATACACAGGTCATACTTACGTCCCATGTAGTCTGCTCCTCAATCTCTTTCTCCTCTCCTGCGTCCCATTTGTCCACTGTAATCAATGGAATTCTCCGTCCTCCATTTTGAAAATGGCCATTACCCCATAACAGCTTCCTGGTCAGCACACTGTTAAACTGTAATATCACCCACTTGAGCCACTGAGAAACATGGACATTACCTTGCACAGTCAGCTGTAACTGACAGCAGCTGATATATAACTGACAGCAACTGGTATATTTCCGTTCTGACAAAATATTGTCAGAACTGCAAGGGATCACTGTAAAATGTTGAGCTTCTGAGAGGAACTGACGGTGAGGTAAGTATGTAATATTCATTTGCAGCTACGTCATGTGTATATTTTAAATAATTTTATTCAGTTCAGGTTCCCTTTAAGAGTAATCAGCCAAAAAACGATATTTCATTGTACCTTAGAACAATGTGTTATCTCTTGATCCTCTTGTGTGGAGTCCTGGGAAATAGAAGGACTGGAACATCTCTCTGGTGAGCTTACAACATTGGATCCATCTGTATGAAACATAATTACAGAAGGGGAACTTTGAGCTATAACCATACCTTGCAAAAGAACAGCCTTTTCATCTTAAAGTGAACCTCCAGACTAAAAATGTACTCAGCAGCACTGAAAAGGCTTGGTGTTTCTTTAATAGTTTCACAGCATCAGAACTTTGTTTTTCTTACCCAAACCTCATTTTTAGCTGCACAGAAGAAAACTGCCCGGGCATTTCCCCCCTGCTGTGCAAAGCATGATGGGATTTCTAAAGTTGTTGTTCTCCTTCTGCTGTTTTGGTGCAAATTTGTTTTTTTTTTATTTTTAATTTGAGATTTGAAGTTTAGCAAGCGCAGCTGGGAGGGGTGATCAAGACACAGGACAGTTGGAGCTGTGTCTCATGCTCCCTGTCACCTCCTTTCATCCAAAAAGATGGCTGCCCCCATGAAAAAGATGACTGCCCCCATGAAATCCCAAACATTTGCCTGTTCTTTTAAAACAGCGTGGGTAATAGATTATATTACTTATCTATTTTAATTAACATAACTAATGTAACTTAATGACAGTATGTTTGTTTAGGCTGAAGTTCCCCTTTAAAGTGGATCCGAGATGAACTTTTACTCATTGCATAATTGTGTTCCTTTCCTATTGTTTATAGGGCATTCCTCAAGCCAAATACTTTGTTTTTGTTTTAATACTCTAATTCCCTATGTCAGGAACCGGCCCGCGGCACGCCTGCGTATACGGTTCCCGACTGCGGGTTTGACCAGACTGAGAGGGGAAGCAGCCTTAGTCAAGCTAAAACAAGGCTGGGACCCCTCAGAACACCTCTCACTGCCACCACTAGCGGTTCGCTAGACACTTCCACTCTGCTGTCGAGTCCTCAGCGCGCACTCTGCGTTCTTGTATTTGGGTCAGCTCTGCGCTTAGGCCGAATACGAGAACGCCACGCACCCACACACACAGTACAGTTGTACAGTAACACAGCACAATCAGACACTGACTTGTAATGCAAGTTACACTGTCGTGCAGCAAAACCACTAACAGTCGTTCCGAACGATACTGTTAGCTACTCGCACTGGCGTTTCGTACGTTGGGTCAGCTGCGCGCTTTAGGCCAGCGTATGACAAACGCACCCACACACACAATGCAATTACAATTTCATATGGTAGTGTTGCTCAAACATACAACTAGGCACGGACTTATACACAGCTACACTGCAGTCTCCTTTAGGCTATGAGTGTTAGTTTAGTACGGCAGAAGTCAAGCTTATTAAATAATAATTTAATATTCCAGAAAAACATAGAACAATGCAGAACTTAATATATACAAAAGATTACAAAAAAACAAAGTAAAAATAGCTACAAGATAAAAGTTACAAAGATAACACACACGGATATTTGCGTAAAATAAAAACGGGGATTAAAAAAACGTTACCAACTTGAAGGTCTCAACGTTGTCGGCAGGAGCATGCCGCTTGTTCGACTAGAAGTCGAGATCAACTCTAGCTATGCGCTAACTCCAATAGCAGATTCTTATTAGGTATCTGCCTCTGCTTTTTATACTCTGAGCTACACCTGGAGGCTGCAACTTCCTTGGGGAGGGGAGGAACTAGGTTTTAATTAAATCTCAGACATAATTGGATATTCAGAGATCCAACATCCACTATAGTACCCACACCCAACAAAAGACTTCCTTAGCCCAATTTCCCCAGGTTACAATGTCTATACATCCAGAGATTGTTAAGTGAGGCTTTCAACTCCAGGTGAAAACTTGATTAAGGCTTTTTCCTGTCTCCTGTTTTTAAAGTCTGCAGAGATTTCCAACCCCCTTCCAATAGATGTAAGTTACAGGGTATGTTTGTGTTTCTTCACCACAAGTTGACATGTGTTAGTCTTTTCCTGACTAGGCTTGCTTTGTGTATTAAGACAATGGGCCGTCTCCTGAGTTCAAAAAGCCAGGCAGATAATCCCATTAGCAGAAACTCAAGGCACTTCATATGGTCAAGACAATACCCACTTCCTTGCCCCAAGCAATCAAAGGCAACCGCTCCCTCCATGGAACACAGGCAGAAAAATGAAAGAATATGTTCCTGTTATCCTTAAATCATAAGCACCCCAATATATCACCATACCTCCACCGTTAACTTGGTGCAAGGCAGACGATCTTCCCAGATCATCCTGCCAGCACCTACACTGTTGGTTCTGCTTGACGGGACAGCCCATCCGCATTCCCATGATTGCTTCCCTTCCAGATGGCACTGGCAGGTGAATCTAACGAATCATCCTGCCAAAGCCTACATTGACGGCCTGGCCGGGTGGGGAAACTCTTTAGCACCCTCAGAAGGGTTCCCCACCTGTCAGTTAGCTCCCAGTTATACGAATGGAAAGCTAGGTCAGGTTTCTGCAATGTGTCGTTGCCCTTGGCAACCGGACGTAACCACCCAGGGGAATGTGGGTCAGTGACGACCGTGAATTCGCGACCATAAAGACAGTGCTGCAGCTGCGGAAGGGTTCCAACCGTCGCTACACGCACTTTCTCTATAGTGGCAGGAGCTATCTCTTGGTCCCTTTGGGGAACGATCTGCCGGTCTGCCTCCTCCACTTCGGACAGCTCCGAGGGAATAAATTCCCAGAACCCTCTCAGCCCGCCCCTCCCAGCTGGTGACCTGCTGGCTAGCCCCCTGAGCTCTTCCAGGCTGCTGTCAAATCGAACAGCCCCAGAGAGCTCAGTGCTGCCTGTCACACATTCCAGGAGGGCTGCAGACGGAGAGGCTCCTGGGCCCTCAGGGCCAGGTTCCGAAGTGGATGTTGCTGACCCAGCAACATTTGCCACTTCAGTGGACAGTCCCTCTGCTGTAGACTCGCTAGCGCTGCGGGTTACCACGGCAGCGGAGGGAGCGCCCACATTACACATATCATACCCCACATCACCTTTGGTCTTGAAAACATCTGAAGGAGGAAGATCTGGCCTGTTGCTGTCTGCCCCTTCAGTGGACAGTCCACCTGCTGCAGCCCAGCGACCATTGCTGGTTACTCCTGCAGCCGACGGAGTGTCCACAGGACAAGCATCATTATGTAGCACATATGATATCAACATTATCCGTCTTATACATATTGACATTTAGAACATCACATAAAACATCCACATTATCTGTATCATTACACACATTGCTACTCAGCACTTCACAATTATCAACAGTTCCTGCATCGATCGCCTCGACAGTCCATGCGTCATAAATGACATCATCAGTTTCTGCATTCTCTGTGTCAACAGGTCCCACTCCAGGCCTAGGCACTGGATACTCACTAGGGCTGGCTCCTAGTACACAGCCCATAGCCCCTGGGGCCTCGCCAGCATTCCCCACTTGCACAGCATTATCACACAGTACCTTGCAAGAGTCCTGAACTTCTGCTGGGGATGCAGGCCCCACAGGGGTTGGATTAGGCTCATACCAGGCTACTAACCGTCCCAGGTCACTACCCAGCAAAACATTGGTGGGGATTTTGTCAGTTACCCCAACTTCTTTCAGTCCGCTGCCGGCCCCCCAATCCAGGTGGACCAAAGCGGTGGGTATGGCTGGGGTGACACCCCCAATTCCTCTGACAGCAATCATTTTCCCAGGTATGTACTGTTCTGGGTTCACCAGCTGGGGATGTATGAGAGTCACTTCTGCTCCAGTGTCTCTCAGCCCAGTGGCAACTGTACCCCCAACTGTGACACGCTGCAGATTCTCTGCATAGCCAGTGGCATACCTAGTAGCACACAGAGCAGTTGGGACTTCACGGGGGTTTGAGGCCTCACTGGATTTTGGGGCCTCCCTCTTCCTCTCTGGGCAAGTCGTGCTGATATGACCCACCCGGTCACATACAAAGCATTTCCGAGTGTCAGTGGTTGCTTGCCTGAATCCAGGAGACAGCGGTGCTTGCCTCCTCTGGGTGCTGGGTGAAACAGGTTTAGCAACCTGTTCTCCTCTCCAGCTGGGCGTAGTAGTCCTCCGGGACTCAGGTGCTCTATGGGCGGTGTAGGCATCGGCCATTTCCGCAGCCTCATCCACTGTCTTTGGTTCTCGATCCAGCACAAACAGCCGGACCTCAACAGGACAGGTGTGTAGGAACTGGTCTTTTATCATCAGCTCCTGCAGGGCATCCAAGGTTTTAACTGACAGTCCTTTTAGCCACTGCTGGAAGGCAGTGCGCAGGCTGCAAGCATGATCCAGGTAGCTGTCATTAGGACCTTGCTGCACTGTCCTGAAACGTTTGCGATACACCTCTGGCGTGAGGTGGTATCGCGCAAAGATGGCTTTCTTAATTGCCTCAAAGTCTGTTTCTTCTTCCTGGGGGAGACTCACAAATGCCTCCAGGGCCTTGCCTCTCAGCCCTGGTGTGAGGTATCTTGCCCAGTGCTCACGGGGCACCCCATACTGCCGACAAGTCCTTTCAAACCCCTGTAGGAAAGTGTCGATGTCAGAGTCCTTGTCCATAGCGGGGAACTTATCCAGGGGGATTCTGTGGACTCGCTCACCTTCGCGTTCTGCGGGTCCAGCAGACCGGTTCTGCTGCTGAAGTTTAGCCAGCTCCAGCTGGTGTTGCCGTTCAGCTCTCCCCTCCTCTGCCTGGCGTCTTTCACTCTCGGCCTGGCGTCGTCGTTCAGCTCTCCCCTCCTCTGCCTGTCGGTGCAGTAGGATCAGCTTTAGGCGCAGTTCAGGATCAGCCGAGTTCAGTAGTTGTAGATCAGCTTCCAGAGATGGCATCTCCCTGCTCGGTGGATCGTCCAGGACATCGTCTCCACTCGCATTCTGTGGCGGGAGCGATTCCTCCTCTGGCGTGTCGTGAGCTGCATCCGCTGACGTTGAAGCACAGGCTTGCTCTGCCTCATACTCCTCGAGGGCATGAACTAACTGCTCCTTCGTCTGGCCGCTCACCGTCTCGATGCCTCTGTGCTCACACAGGTTGAGTAGCATCTCTTTGTTTTGCCTTGCATAGCTGGATGCTTTCTGAGCCATCATGTTGCAAAAAATAAAAAGAAAAAAGGGGGGAAGGGAAAGCAAAATACCACGTGTGTATCTTTGAACAAAAAAAACGTATATAGATTCTGCAATGAGTAGACTTCTGTAGGCTAGTTGCTTCTAGCAAGCTTCCAGCCTTTAGTACTCAGAATAGCGAGCTAAACTGCGTACTAATGTACTAAACGATCCCACCACTGCCACCAATTATGTCAGGAACCGGCCCGCGGCACGCCTGCGTATACGGTTCCCGACTCCGGGTTTGACCAGACTGAGAGGGGAAGCAGCCTTAGTCAAGCTAAAACAAGGCTGGGACCCCTCAGAACACCTCTCACTGCCACCACTAGCGGTTCGCTAGACACTTCCACTCTGCTGTCGAGTCCTCAGCGCGCACTCCGCGTTTTCATATTTGGGTCAGCTTTGCGCTTAGGCCGAATACGAGAACGCCACGCACCCACACACACAGTACAGTTGTACAGTAACACAGCACAATCAGACACTGACTTCTAATGCAAGTTACACTGTCGTGCAGCAAAACCACTAACAGTCGTTCCGAACGATACTGTTAGCTACTCGCACTGGCGTTTCGTACGTTGGGTCAACTGCGCGCTTTAGGCCAACGTATGACAAACGCACCCACACACACAATGCAATTACAATTACGTATGGTAGTGTTGCTCAAACATACAACTAGGCACGGACTTATACACAGCTACACTGCAGTCTCCTTTAGGCTATGAGTGTTAGTTTAGTACGGCAGAAGTCAAGCTTATTAAATAATAATTTAATATTCCAGAAAAACATAGAACAATGCAGAACTTAATATATACAAAAGATTACAAAAAACAAAGTAAAAATAGCTACAAGATAAAAGTTACAAAGATAACACACACGGATATTTGCGTAAAATAAAAATGGGGATTAAAAAAACGTTACCAACTTGAAGGTCTCAACGTTGTCGGCAGGAGCATGCCGCTTGTTCGACCAGAAGTCGAGATCAACTCTAGCTATGCGCTAACTCCAAGAGCAGATTCTTATTAGGTATCTGCCTCTGCTTTTTATACTCTGAGCTACGCCTGGAGGCTGCAACTTCCTTGGGGAGGGGAGGAACTAGGTTTTAATTAAATCTCAGACATAATTGGATATTCAGAGATCCAACATCCACTATAGTACCCACACCCAACAAAAGACTTCCTTAGCCCAATTTCCCCAGGTTACAATGTCTATACATCCAGAGATTGTTAAGTGAGGCTTTCAACTCCAGGTGAAAACTTGATTAAGGCTTTTTCCTGTCTCCTGTTTTTAAAGTCTGCAGAGATTTCCAACCCCCTTCCAAAAGATGTAAGTTACAGGGTATGTTTGTGTTTCTTCACCACAAGTTGACATGTGTTAGTCTTTTCCTGACTAGGCTTGCTTTGTGTATTGAGACAATGGGCCATCTCCTGAGTTCAAAAAGCCAGGCAGATAATCCCATTAGCAGAAACTCAAAGCACTTCATATGGTCAAGACAATACCCACTTCCTTGCCCCAAGCAATCAAAGGCAACCGCTCCCTCCATGGAACACAGGCAGAAAAATGAAAGAATATGTTCCTGTTATCCTTACATCATAAGCACCCCAATATATCACCACACCCTATAAACTAAACAAGCCTCGCCCACAGCTTTTCAGAGAGCCTTGGCATTTTCAGACAGTAGCAAGGGCTCATGGGAGCTCAGTCTGGGCAGGAGGAGGGGGAGGTATTACTAGCCAGAGATTTCAGAGGCAGAGGGGAGGAGGGGGGATTAGGTTTTTTTCACAGGCTGAGTGCTGAAAATGCAGATAAGCTTGCCTGTGTGTAATGTTTACAAACAACATGGCTACCCTCATTGTATCACAGGAAGAAATAATCATATTCTATTTAAGCTGTTTGCAGCTAGATTTGCTGTGTAAACTAACTAAACTTTAGATAAGATATATAGACAACTTACTTGTTATAGCTAGTTTTTCATCTCGGATCCGCTTCAACTGCTTGCCAACCGTCTCACGCCAACGGGCGTGGCCGCGGCAGCAGCCCCAGGACCGCCCAATGCCGATTGGCGTAAGGTCCTTGGGGCTTGCAGTGCAGGAGATCGCGCGCAGGCTGCGCGCACATCTCCTGTTGGTAGGTGGAGAGGGGGCAACCGTGTGACACAGCTATCCCCCTGGGGCACTAGAGAGCGTTCGGCTCTCATAGGCTGAAACCTATGACAGCCGATCGCCGTGATTGGCCGGCTGGGGGGAGGGAAAAAAATAAATAAATAGGCAGAATTAAAAAATAATAACATAAATATTTGCAAAAAAAACAACACTGGAGGGGGGGGGTCGATCAGACCCCACCAACAGAGAGCTCTGTTGGTCAGGAGAAAGGGGGGAATCACTTATGTGCTGTGTTGTGCGGCCCTGCAGCTTGGCCTTAAAGGCCTGGTTTTTAGGGGGGTTTAAGCCCATGGTCCTCAAGAGGTTGAAACACACCTGAAGAGAAAATAAACTGAATGGATAAATAACTGTATGCATGGTCCTCATAATACTAAACAGGATTTTAAACAGGACTTTCCTGGAATCCCATAATCTTATTTGGCATCTAAAAGTTAAGAATGTAGGTTTAAAGTTTTTACTGTGTCAAGAATGTTTTTTTTTTTCAGCTCCCATACAGACAAGTCATTATCAGCATGTCTTTATTAGCATGTCTCCCCCTTCCAGCACAGAGCAGCCAGAGCCTTGGAAGTTACAGGACATGCTGCAGATTATCAGAAGTGTTCTAACATGACAAGCAGCCAGTCAAGAGTGGCGTATATACATCTCCCTAATGCTGGGTACACACATTGAGATTTCCCGCTCGATTCGTGGGATCGAACGGATCGATTCGATTATTTTAAACATGCTCGATTGGATTTCGATCGTTTTTTTATTATGTTAAGTATGCAAAACGAACGGCAGGAACGATCGAAATCCGATCGAGCATGTTTGAAATAATCGAATCGAACCGCGAATCGAGCGGGAAATCTTAACGTGTGTACCCAGCATAAGGGCTAGTTATTACAGCAATATTACAGCAACAGACTACTTGTGACATTTTTTCTGATCAGCTTGTCTGCCTACGCTTTGGACTCCCCTGCATGCTGTGAAGTGTACAAATATTACTTTGCTCCAAATCTTCCTTTCCCGCAACAGTAAAAATGTGTGAAAAATTGTGATTATTGGTGCATACAATGAGGGCAACTGTGCAGGAAATGGTTGAGGCACAAGGCAAACGCCTTTCTGAGGTGTGTAAGGAGTAAAGGATGATTTTAAATCATAGAGAGTGAAAGTTGTGTGAAGAAATAAAATGTCCCTAGTACTAGTGGTAATGTGTACCCTAGTTGCCATTTAACCTCCTCGGCGTTCTATTGAGATCGCCAGGGAGGCTGCGGGAGGGTTTTTTTTTAATTAAAAAAAAACTATTTCATGCAGCCAACTGAAAGTTGGCTGCATGAAAGCCCACTAGAGGGCGCTCCGGAGGCGTTCTTCCGATCGCCTCCGGCGCCCATAATAAACAAGGAAGGCCGCAATGAGCGGCCTTCCTTGTTTTGCTTAGATCGTCGCCATGGCGACGAGCGGAGTGACGTCATGGACGTCAGCCGACGTCCTGACGTCAGCCGCCTCCGATCCAGCCCTTAGCGCTGGCCGGAACTTTTTGTTCCGGCTGCGCAGGGCTCAGGCGGCTAGGGGGGCCCTCTTTCGCCGCTGCTCGCGGCGAATCGCCGCAGAGCGGCGGCGATCAGGCAGCACACGCGGCTGGCAAAGTGCCGGCTGCGTGTGCTGCACTTTATTTGATAAAAATCGGCCCAGCAGGGCCTGAGCGGCAGCCTCCGGCGGTGATGGACGAGCTGAGCTCGTCCATACCGCTCAGGAGGTTAACCCTCAGGCCGGTTTCACACTGCTAACAGGCGTTATAGGTGCGCTGATCAAATCACAACACTAAAAATTGTCCTCGGAGATTACTGTGCCAAACATTACAGGTAAAAGCTGCATCGCCATAGACTAACATTACTTCCAGTCCCCGCACGTCAGCGCACATGCTGGCCCCTAACGCGCTGTTGTCCATGCATTAAATTGGAGTCTTCCTGCACCGTGCCAGGTATGAAATGCCCCATAGACTTGCATTCATTTACAATTACCCTGCAGCAAAACAGGGTAACACAATGCACCAGTGTGAAAGGGGCCTACAGTGAGTAAGAGGAAAGGGAGGGTGACAAGCAGAGACCAAAAGGCACTCCCTGTGCACCTGTTTTACAGTTCTTCCTTTGCGGATGGCAGCACACCTGATGCTTTACTATACATTACTTGGGATTAATGTACTTCAATTTGTGCTTTCCTACTGGGGTTTTATCTACACAAGTTCTATCACTGTCCTTTCTGGACGCTCTTTTATAGCCGGTAACTACCTACACCCATTCTGTCAATCAGCAAATGATGCAGCAGTGGGCCTTGTGGAAGGGGCACAGTTGGTCCACCACTCCTTTCTATTCTTCCCTATGAGAAGGACATCACATGGATGGGAGCGGTGTTGGAATAATTCATCCTGCACTGTTGCAGGGGAGGCAAGCAGTTGGAAGATGGGGGTGGCTTGCATAGGTTCCTTCCAGACAGGGCTTTTGAAATGATAAAATATATTTTGAGAATCTCCCATTAAGAAATGTTATAGTCCAAAACCTGTCTGCAAGAGTTTTAGAATAGTCAGATTAATAATACCTACTATAATTGACAATAAATGACACAGGAAAAAATGATTTATAGTACACTGTACTCTTGGACAAATGTATTTTAAATGTTACAATTTTGCATGATCGTGGTCCTTTAAGGCAAACTTTAAGCGACAAAAAAAACCCCTTATGATATGATGAATTGTATGCGTAGTACGGATAATGAAAAGAACGTTAGTAGCAAAGAAAAGAGTCTCATATTTTTATTTTCAGTTACATAGCTTTATTTTTTTTATAACATTGCATCATACGCTCACAGTTGCAGCTTTAAACCACACTCTGTCTTTTAAGCTATAAAACAAAGCAGAAATAATGACCCTTTGAACTTTCCAGCAATAAAACCTTATCTCAAACTGCCTCTCCCTGTTTCTTGTCTGTTTAGGTGCTTCAGAAAACAGGACTGTATTTGACTCAGTGGGTCAAACATCTCAGAGAAGCTCTTTTGCATAGATAACTACTGAAGTTTATTTTTACTCTTCCTGTATTCGAAAACAATATGAGACTGTTATTTGCTACTAATGTTCTATTTCTTAGCTGTACTACACATACAATTCACTATCTCATAAGTTTATTTTCACTTCATGTTAACTTTAAGGCACTAAACAGCCAGTGAAAAATGTGCTCTGTATACAACGACAGGTCTGTATGTAGTATTTATTCCTCACCTGTGCTGATATCTAGAGGGATTTCCTCCTCCTTACTTGACTCATCACCTTCTCCATACAAGCCTTCTCCTTCCTCTTTCACCTCCACTTTAATGCTAATGATATCTTCATCCTGAAACACACACACACGCACGCACGCACGCACACATGCACACACACACACACACACACACACACACACACACGCACGCACACACAATAGAAAACAGAACATTATTTATTAAGTCTACTGAAGGTTAGTGCATATCATAAAGATCATGGCTATACATATACCTGATTATCTTCAGGCTGAGCTCTCTGGGCACAAGGCTCAGAACACAGAGGATTGCTAGATCTCTCTGGTGGGTTTCTGTCACTGCGTCCATCTGCAGAAAACATATACGCTGAGTGAAAATACACCAGGAAACTGTTAGCAATGAAATATACAATTATTAATTTGCTAGAAATGATTTACATAGTACCAACATCTTCTAAGGAAAGTGCAGATGCCAGGGGGTAAAGGGGGCAATGGCCACCACATTCCACCATCACATAGATCCCTGTCAGATCAAATCTGTTCAGAGCATGAAATCTGTTAAAAATCTATCTAACCACAGCATTGCACTGTTCGATGCAGTGGAACGCTTTGGGCCATGGATCTATCACTGCTCGTGACCCGACGCGAATTGATCGATCAGAGTGATCAAATCAGCTGGATATTGATGGCAAAAATTAATAAAGGTATGGCATTCTTTTTACAAGTTCTAAAGATACACAAACAGGTTACTAAATACCAAAGATAAGAAATGCTTGGAGAGGGCCCTGCCCATTTGAGTTTACAACCCAGAAGTAGAGGGGGCAGTGTCGATACAGTGGTGCATTGTGTCTCTCTATCACTGGTTGGGGTGACATGGTTATGTGATGCTCCCCAATACTTGGTGAAAATAAACCAGCCTGGAAGATCATGTTTTTAACTTGCAGAACGTATTATGGCTGGAGGGGCATAACAATAGGGGATGCAGCCCCAGCACCAGCAGGGGGCCCCGGGACCCCTCTGGGGTCTGCTTAGGGCCATTTTGGGGGGGCAGGAGAGGTTGCAGCATGAGGGTCAGCATTGCACATCGCTTCTCAGGGCCCTTTTGGGGGGGCAGGAGGGGGTAGCAGCATGGGGGGAGAGCATTGCACATCGCTGCTCAGGGCACATCAGCGATGAAGTGGGACAGTTCCCCCCCCCCCCCCTCACCTTGGGCTCTCCTCTTAGCGTTTCCCTCCTGCATCTAGCACTGGCAGCGGCAGCAGGCAGGACACATACCTCCACCCACCGCCAGAGGTTCCGAAATCTAAGTGCTTCACACTACTTCCTGTTTAAACCCACTCAAATTCTTGCAGGGGGGCCCGGTAAGTTCTAGTTACGGCCCTGGCTGGAGAAGCTGATATAGCCATTTGAGCCAACAACAAAGTATCACATCACAGTGGCTTAGTGATTGTCGTCATAAAAATCAAATTTCAACAGCAACTGGTCTGAGTGTATTAAGTGATAAAGATGCTAATCCTGCATTCAAAACTTTTGCTGTTATGATTTGGAGTTATCATATACCTTAGGAGCACTGGCCCTTTAGTAGTCAGTGCCAAACAGTTGCATGCTGGGGGTTCTTTTTATCTATAATATACTCCTCCTTCCATTTATTTCCCTGCCTGCTGCTTATCTGAAACCTGATCCCCTTCCAATTTGTGTTTACAAGCAAGGCTGAGGTGACTCAGCGATTGGAGGAGAAAAGAAAAAAAAAGTAAAGGGCAGAAATGACATCAGGATTTAGTCTAAACTGTGGGCAAAATACATGGCCTCCCCAGGATCAGAATTCTCTTCATTTACTATATAAAATTCACTGAAATCAAAATGTGGACAGTACAATACATGTGTTATGTAAGTAGATCAAGTATTTATCTATCTTTACATGTGTTTTTTCCCCTGGCATAGTATGGCTAATCCTACTGCTCTAACACTCTCAGCACTGGGTCCTCGGTTCAAATCCCAGCCAGGGCATTATCTGCACGAAGTTTGTATGTTCTCCTCGTGTCTGTGTGGGTTTCCTCCGGGCACTCCAGTTTCCTCCCACATCCCAAAAACATACAGATAAGTTAATTGGCTCCCCAAAAAAATTGGCACTAGACTACAATAGACATATGAATATGGTAGGGATTAGATTGTGAGCCCCTATGAGGGACAATTAGTGACATAATAATCTGAATAATAATAATCTGAACATTTGTATAGCGCTTTTCTCCTGTCGGACTCAAAGCGCTCAAGAGCTGCAGCCACTGGGACGCGCTCAAGAGGCCACCCTGCAGTGTTAGGGAGTCTTGCCTTGAACTCCTTACTGAATAGATACTTGACCTAGCCAGGATTTTAACCCTGGTCTCCCATGTCAAAGGCAGAGCCCTTAACCAGTACACTATCCAGCCACTACTTCATTTCACTTCTCAAATATCACTGTGTGTAAATATGTATACTCTATAAGAAGATGTCGTGTTATATAAATACTAAAAAATACTAATAATCTACTGGTACCTCTACAAGAAGTGAAAGCCCTCCTCACCCGAAAATGGAAGAGGCGTCTGATTCTCCATCACGATGTCCTTGTAGTGATTACTCTAAATTCTACAGCCCTTGGTGCATACGTTTAACTGCACCTACACATTTTTTTTTCAAAGATTAAACATCAATATAAGAAATCTCAAGTAATCTAGATAAACGGATACATTATTGTGAGCTAGTACATAGTCTGACAGTGCCTGGGCTTCTGAAATAGGCTGAAATGACTACAGTACTTCTGAGAGCAGAACTCAGTGGGCAGAACTACTGTATATCTTTCCACAAGTCTAATGTAATTTGGAAACTAATGATTAATTATTTTACAACTGATTAATCATTTAAGCTGAGGAGCTTCAATCATTAGCCTTTAAAGGGATATATGAGGGAGCAGGCTGGTGTTGTACTTTGTTTTCTGGTTGAACTCCATGGACGTATGTCTTTTTTCAACCCAAATAACTATGTAAAAATCTGTCCTGTGTTGTGGAAAGGACCAGTTTCACTAAGAAGTTAATTCTCACATTAGAGGGGAATAAAAACCTGATTTGCTGAAATTCACTTTACATCTCTGCTCCTTACCATACTCTGTATGTAAGGTCATTTTATTTGGGGCTGGTCTACTTGAGGTGACCCAGCAGGGAACCTCATAGCAGGGAACAGTCCTCCAATCACAGCACCCTCTACAATGTTAAGTGTTGTAATTTACAGAATAGTGTGGGTGTATTATTACTACAGCCTATCTGAAAGCTAAAGGTTCCAGAGGGTGCTGTCCACCCAATCAAGTTAGCAGAATGTATCTATGAGGCTTCCTGCAGGGTCACCTCAAGTAGACCAGCTTCATTTGACAAGTACATTGGAGAGATCTATACTCAGCACTCGGTGGATGGAGGTGGAAGGCTATGCCCGCATGGGCCTAAGCGAACACTAGAAATAATTCTTCACCCCAACTATCAATATGGTGGCATCTCAAAACAGCATAAGGGCGTGCATCCGGTCAAAATGCAGAAAACATACTGATTCAACTTGGTACAAAAAGGCAGTCCAGGCACTGCCCCTTTAAGTGCTTTATTTCATGCTTCAGCCACGTCTACATCGCCGTCCTACATCATCCCCTGGTCACCGATCTTCCAGTCACCTCTTCACTACTCGCCATCACAGGTTTGAAATACTACGTATGAGTGTTTGTATGGAACTGTCTTTCAATGTAGATGTGGCTGAAGCATGAAAAAAAGCACTTAAAGGGACAGTGCCTGAACTGCCTTTTTGTACCAACTAGCTTCATTTGAGGTCAGCTACTCTTTACATATTCATTTATTTTATTTATTTATTGTATTTATAAAGCGCCAATATATTACGTAGCACTGGACATTAGTTAAGGTTACAGACAATATTTAGGGGTGATATACAAGCAATAAGACAATACAGGAATACATGCAAATCAGATCGTGCAGCACAGTACGAGTACAAGTTAATGCTTAGTCAGTCAATAGATGAGTGCATAGAGATTAGAGGCAAGTCGAATTCACTCAAGAGTTCACTCAGATCCATAGGATGGGTGTACGATGCGTGCGTGAACAAGTAGGAGACACAAGAAGGAGGACCCTGTTGAGGGCTTACAATCTAGAGGGAGAGGTAGGGACATGAAAGGTAGGGGACTAGAGTTCAGCTGCGGATTTAGAGCACCAGTGAGGGAGGTAGGCCAGAGTGAAAAGGTGCGTTTTGAGGGCCTTCTTGAAGATGTTGGAGGTGGAGGCAACCCTAATGGAGAGGTAGGGAGTTCCATAATGTTGGTGTAGCTCTTGAGAAGTCCTGGAGGCGTACATGGGACTGGGTGATGCAGGGGGCAAAGGTTCATTGGAGGAGCGAAGTGAGCGGCTAGGTGTGTACTTCTGAGTACAATCGGAAATGTAGGTTGGGCAGGTTTTGTGGACAGATTTGTAGGCGACAGTATCTTGAATCTGATTCTGGACTGGATAGGAAGCCAGTGGGGGGATTCACAGAGGGGAGCTGCCCTGGTGAAACGATGGGAGGAGTGGCTAATTCTAGCTGCCACTTTCATGACGGACTGCATCAGGGCAATTCGGGAAATAGGGAGGCCAGAGAGAAGGGCATTGCAGTAGTCAAGGCAGCAAATTATGAGGGCATGGATGAGGAGTTTGGTGGTGACAAGGGTCAGGACATATATACACCCACACTCAGTGGTAAAGTGACTACACAGATCTAGGGACACATTTCGTCTATACAGGTGTCTTTCGGAAACTCCAGAAGAGAGATCTCTCCACTGTTCTCATGTCTACACACCTGTCAAGTCCATTCTTAGGGACTCCCTGCTCACGGGCATCCGCACGTCGGGCAAATTGGGGCATCTGCACTGCCCCCCACAGCCACCACTCCCGTCCCCACTGCCAGCGTCAGACCTCGATCAGCCGGCGACCAATACTGCGGGCGCTAGGACCTAGCACACCACACTGATATGCGGAAGTGACATCACTTCCGCATATACAGCGTGGTGTGTCCGTGCACCCGCTCTAACTGGTCGGGTCGCCGGCTGATGCTGAGGTCTGATGCTGGCTGTCAAGGTGAGGGGGGCACCTGTCACTACCTAACTGGGGGTCCCCGTCACTTCCTAACCTGGGGGGCGCCTGTCACTACCTAACTATGGGTCCCTGTCACTTCCTAACCTGGGGGGCTCCTGTCTCTACCTAAACTGGGGGTCCCTGTCACTACCTAACCTGGGAGGCTCCTGTCACTTCCTAAACTGGGGGTCCCTGTCACTACCTAACCTGGGGGGCACCTGTCACTACCTAACCTGGGGGCACCTGTCACTACCTAACCTGGAGGGCACCTGTCACTACCTAACCTGGGGGGGCACCTGTCACTACCTTAACTGGGGGGCTCCTGTCTCTACCTAAACTGGAGGGCACCTGTCACTACATACACTGGGGGGCTCCTGTCACTACATACACTGGGGGGCTTCTGACACTACCTGAGCTGGGGGGCTCCTGACACTACCTGAGCTGGGGGGGCTCCTGTCACTACCTAAACTGGGGGTACCTGTCACTACCTAACCTGGGGGGCTCCTGTCACTTCCTAAACTGGGAGTCCCTGTCACTACCTAAACTGGGAGTCCCTGTCACTACCTAAACTGGGGGTCCCTGTCACTACCTAACCTGGGGGGCACCTGTCACTACCTAACCTGGGGGACCCTGTCACTACCTAACCTGGGGGATGCCTGTCACTACCTAAACTGGGGGGCTCCTGTCTCTGCCTAAACTGGGGGCTCCTGTCACTACATACACTGGGGGTCCCTGTCACTACCTGAACTGGAGGGCACCTGTCACTACATACCCTGGGGGGCTCCTGTCACTACATACACTGGGGGGCTTCTGTCACTACCTGAGCTGGGGGGGCTCCTGTCACTACCTGAGCTGGGGGGGCTCCTGTCACTACCTGAACTGGGGGGCTCCTGTCACTACCTGAACTGGGAGGCTCCTGTCACTACCTAAACTATCCAGGCCAGCCAGCCCAGCATCACCACCAGCCAACCAGCCCAGAATCACTGTCAAAAAGGCCACAGCATCACCACCAGTCAGGCCAGCATTTACTTCAACCAGCCAAGCACAGCCCAGCATCACCGCCAGCCAGGTCACAACATCACCGCCAGCCAACCCAGCCACAGCATCACTGCCAGCCAGGCCACAGCATCACCGCAAGGCCTTTCAGCCCACACATCATCCCCAATCCAGCCAAAACCAGTATTGCCAGGCACAGCAGCCAGTAGAGAAGAATTCAGAAGCCAGGTCAGAGGTGTCTACCATATTAAGGGGGCATTCTGCCTATTTATGTGAAATGCTGTCTATTTATGTGCTTTAGTGTGCCTGTATTTGTCTTGTTGGGGGCCTCATGATTTCTGAATTTGTCTTGTTGGGGGCCTCAAGATTGCTGAATATGTCTTATTGGGGGCCTCATGATTTGTTGGGGGCCTCATGATTGCTGAATTTGTCTTGTTGGGGGCCTCATGATTGCTGAATTTGTCTTGTTGAGGGCCTCATGATTGCTGAATTTGTCTTGTTGAGGGCCTCATGATTGCTGAATTTGGCCTGATAGGGGCCTCATGATTGCTGAATTTGTCTCGTTGGGGGTCACATGATTGCTAAGTGCGAGACTATGGGAAAAGCTGAATCATCATCATATGAGACAATAGCATTAAACCTACTTTTTTAGCTTTTTAAAACAGAAAATAAAACTGGGAGGTTCTAAAATAAATAAATAAATTTTTCAGGAGTAGGATGGATGAAATTGTTAATCTTCACAGTTTATTTTCAACTTGGATTTTCCATAATGTTCATGTATGAGTTAAAACGTTTGTATTTAGTTTAAATTGCTGTTGCCACTTTGCTAAAGATAAGTGACTTTTGGGTTGCAGTTTGGGCACTCAGACTCCAAAAGGTTCGCCACCACTGTCCTAATCTAATGTCCCACTATTGCTGAGTTCAAGTAAATTTGTCTCCACCCGTGACCACACCCACATTCTGGTCCATGGCCACACCCATTTTACAGCACTTCACCCTCATAATTTTAACCAGTTTTCGGCGCCGCGTGCTTTCTTCCCCACCTTTTTGCTCCCCCTCCTGCCTGGAAAATTTTCTGCGGACACCCATACCCCTGCTGGACTTTTTATTTGTAATCTAAAAAAACAAAGCTTAGACTTCTGTTATGCAGGTCCACCATTATAATTAAACATAATAATCAAATGTAAATACTGAAACACTAAACCATTATGACAGCTTAATTATACATTATTACAGCAGCCTGCCCTGCAGCTGTGTGCAATGACACGTGACCTCACCAAGTCACATGACCTGTTTTTTCCCACTATCCAGCCCACAGAGAGATGGAACCTGATTTTCTCTCCCTTTCCTAATGCACTCTATATAACTCATCATTGGAAAGAAGAAATGTTTTACCATTTTCCCTGCAGCCAGTCTGCATCCTCCTCCACAACACCATGAGGATTATGGGGCTTCTCTTCTCCTCCTACCTAAGCTACAACAAAATGGCTCAACAATACTTCATCATATATGTATACTCATTCAAGTCATTCTATAGCAGGAGCTCTTTTACGCATGCGCGCTCGACAATTAGCTGCCTTCAGTGTGAGCACACTTTCGATGCGGGAATGGACATGCGCAGTCCGCACTAGCCGCTGCAGTCAGTGTCATGGCGCAGCCGGCTGAAGTGTTCATCAGGGAGCTGCAGCTCGGAGACGGGAGGGCGCTGGGGATACGGCAGCTGAGCTCCGGGGATGTGGGCTGCGTGGTGTGGGACGCCGCTATCGTCTTGGCCAAGTTCCTGGAGCGGCAGGAGAGTGCAGAGCCCGGGCTGCTGAGGGGCAGAGCACTGCTGGAGCTGGGGGCCGGGACAGGCATTGTGGGCATCGCGGCGGCTGCGCTGGGGTGAGAGGTTTTACATTCCCAGCATGCACTGCTATGTGAATGAAGGCGCTCACACAGACCAATCAGCTGCTGATGGGAAACTATGGAGACTTTTCCTAGTTCTGTTCTCTGTTTTCATTTTGAGTATGGGAGGGTAATTTATGGGGAGCTATGATTTAACTTTCAGCACTTTTCCTGGTGGATGTGTAAAAAGGGGGCTTTGGTAATTGGATAGGGGTTCCAACATTTCAACACATCCATCAAAAAGTACTTGGCTAAAACTGAACACCTGAGATAGCTGCAAGTAGAATATTGGTAACCTTACCAATTCCGTACTATTGGACAGTGGTAATTTCCGACAGTAAAACCCCCATTTATCTGGGACTACTAGGGATTGGCTGATGCCAGATAATTGTAGGATATGGTTGCCTGAGATGCAATGGTAAAAATAGGCCTAACTAAAGAACAGTACTATCCCCCACCCTAAACTCAGAATCGTTTTTTTCTGGTTGCTTAGTTCGATGCCACTACCCTATTTAAAAAAAACGATGGATCTGGCGTGCTGGATAGATATCGCTCGAAAAGGCTTGTTTGAGTGCCCAGTGGTAACTACTCCCCCCCCCCCCCCCCCCCCCTTGAATAATGTGTTCACCAGCGGTCCATTGGGGAAGTGTGAAAGCAGTGCTCAGCTCACCTGTCTGTTCAGCAGTAACAACTAATCCACCCCATGTGTAATGTGTTCACCCCTGGGCCTGTGGGTAGTGTGGAAGGGTGCTTGGCTCACCTGTCTGCTGGGGCACCCCCCTCATGTCTTCTTCTCTACATTGCCACCGGACCTGGCGCCTTGTACGAGGTCAAGCACCTGTCACAGGATACAGGCATTCTGAAAGCAAGGTAGAGAAGACACGGGACACTGGAGGAGGCCTCGACTGCCCTCGCCATTTGGGTGTATTTAAATAGCTGAAGGCATAGTTCAATTTTTGTAGAGCGTGCTCAGAAAACAGGGGCTGAAGATGTTTTACAAATGTCAGTGTAAGGAACCTTGTAGTGTATTAAAGTACCTGTAATAATTCTCATTGTTGTTCCACCTTAAAACTTTGCTATGGCATGCATCAGTGCTACACAAGTTATTCTGTGATTTAAAGTTATTAAAGATTCTTTCTTTTTACATTAGCATTCAGCAATGAAAGTCAAAAATGCTGTTAGTTTAAATAGTAGTTCTTTTCCAACCATTAACCACTTCACCACAAAGGTTTTTTCTCCCCTTAAAACGTAGAGCAATTTTTACCTTTCAGCACTGCTGCCATTGATTTGACAATAACTTTATCACTACTTATCACACCTAAATCATCTATACATTGTTTTATTGCTACAAATTAGGCTTTCTTTGGCTGGCACATTTTGCTAAGAATTCTATATTCTTAGGGAATAAGAAGGAAATAAAAAGCCATTATAGTTTTAAAAATAAGGTGTGCTACTGTAGATAAAACCCACTCATTTTATTTGTACTGGTTGTTACATTTAACCCATTAGTAGCCTCAAACAAAATTTCTCGTTTGAAGACTGTTGTGCACTCTAAACCACTGCCGGCAATTTGCATTTGGGGGAGGGAGGGGGGGGTCAGGGAGCAGTTATAGTTATCTGTTCTGATGGGTTAAATGTGTTAATAATTCCTTTACGTACAATATCCACAGGGGAGCTCAGAAAAGATTCAATCTGGTGTGGGTTTGTTGGAAAAACTGTCCTAACCCTCCCTAAAACACAACTAATGGTTATCTACATAGGAAGTGTATTAACAGCACCCAACAGGCCATCTTGTTATTTACACCAAATTTGCCCCCCCCCCCCCTTTTTTTTGTCTTACAGTCATCTCTGACTTGCGCATCATTGCTTTTTATTTTGTTAAACGGTTCTCTACCCTATATGACATACTTTAACGCTTACTGTCACCAACTAAATGATACATGAGCTTATCTGATGCTTCTCACAGTTACACACCTCTGTACTTCCAAGTATTTCAGGTTCATGACTGTATACTTGCAATTATGTTCACAATGTCGCTGTATCTACACCTACTGATATGTCTGTATGCCTTAGCATTATTTTTAATAAACTTGCTTTTTTTGGTTTAAAATAGTTACCTGTTCCGGACGGCTTCTTCTCTTCCTCCACCTGCGGCTCTGAACTTCTGACAGGTCTTCTGGGTCCCGATCACATGATGTGACAGGATCGGGATCCTGAATACAGTGCCAGCCTTACAGTTCCGCCTGGTGATGGAAGAGACTTTCATCACCCTTCTTCCACCACCGGGTGGTGCTGTAATGCTGACATGGTCTCCTGGATCCCGATCATGTCATATCATGTGATCGGAACCGAGAAGACATGTCGGGGTTACATCACTGCGGTGTTGGAGAAGGGAAAAGGCAGTCCGGACAGGTAAATATAAAAGCTCACTGCCACCCACTTTGCATGCCATGAGCTAAGGTTTGTGTTTTGTTTTTTTTAATCAACAAAAGTAGAATATTGCTTTTTCTGGTGGTGCCTGCGCTTGCTTCTTTGCGATTTTTTTTATTGTAAACCAAACAATGAATGCTGAGAGTAAAAATTGGTGCTTGTATGTTTACAGAGCACATGTTACAGTGACAGATCTTGAAGAGCTTCAAGACTTGATGAACACGAACATCGATAGTAACGCCCACCTCATTACTGGTTCTTGTCAAGCCAAGGTATTAAAATGGTTTGTATTTCTGTGGCTATAATCACGATATCCGGCACCATCCATAAATATATGCTCTTTTATTTTCTCAGAAAGTACATTACAGCAGTCAAAACAACGTTTCAGGGCAGCCACCCCTTTATATCAAGCTGTGCTGTCAATGTTCAAACACATACTGAACTCACATCTCTATTTATACCCCCAATACAGCAGTGAATAGCCAATCACATAACATTATAGACATCTAACCAATCACTAAGGTCCCGCCTCACGCGGACCTAATGGGAAACTGCAAGCTAAAAACTGCTATTGGAGGATGCAAACCTCCACATCGCCTACCTCACCAACGGCCGCGGCGGCAGGCACACCCCCTAGTGCTGGGTCATCACGGTAGCCACTCCCAGCAGGCCGCCGCTACGGCGGACCTGATGGGGAACTAATCCGCATGACGCATAGAGCGGGACTTAGCCCCGCCCATTGCGTCTCCCGAGCAACCACAGACGCTGGCGGCGTGATCCGCCGCCATGCTCTGTGCGATGTAAATAGAGGAGGCGCCAGCAGCCACCGCCAATGGGAGAAGACATCCCCATATAGCGCTATGTAGTAAACATTTAACATCTAGAAACAGTTTATCATACATCACAGAGGACATTTAGTTAGCAATTAGTAAAGGAGGACTGGCGAGAATAAAGTTGGGGGCAGCATCTATACATATTTATAGAACATATCACATATTTATAATGACTAATAGGGCAGCGTTAAGGACAGGTATATGATATAACATAGACTGTTTATTTCTGCGGCTATGAAATCAAACAAAGACGGTATTTGCATACATTACATACAATTGATTCTAGTATCTTGTTTTATTTTCAGGGGTGAGGAAATTCCTGATTCATTACGGCCTCCTGACTACATCTTGATAGCTGACTGCATTTACTATGAAGAGGTCTGTGTAATGTTATCAGTCCTAACAAATTTATGCCTGTCTGGTATGACCTATCGATGAGTGAAAAATCATTGTGACATGTAGATTATCTCAACTTGTAGTATGGAGAACCAGCGGAGGGGAAACAATTGGAAAATCACTGGTTGGAATAAGTATTGTATGCCTGTTTCGGGAAAGGAAAGGTTTTAAAGTAATGGAAAGCGGTCAGAGATAGAAGTAAAAAGTCAGCTAAAACAAGACTGTTAAGTGTGAATCATCTGCTGGATGTTTCTGGCATAGCAGACGTCTTCCTCACACTAGCTGTTTATATTTAATCTATTGAGAATAGATATTACACTCTGCCCGAAAATGGGTGCTTTGTGAGTTGTTGGAGTCAGGAAAAGAGGAAACTAAGACCTACCCCAACTTTACATGAGGCTCACCCCACCCTCCCCTATGCACAGATGGTCATTGTTGGCTCTCTCATTCAAGTTTAATCTAGTGTACAAGGCTTTGGGCAACTGAGGACCAAAGAGGGATGATGATTTAAAAAATAGGGACTATTACTCTAAAATAGGGATAGGTGTAATTCAGTTTATCAGACCTTTGTTGCTGGTAATCTGCAAGTCCACACACTGTATAAAAAGCCCAGCAGGGTACGTCAGCCAATGATACTGATACAACACCCTGGTCACTTTCGGTTCCATTTTTTTTTTTCAGTGAGCTACTTGCACAGTGTAGACTACATACTGGCTGCAGTAACTGCTGCCAAGTGCAAACCAGGGGGTTTAACCCTTCACTATAGTCAAATCTCATCAGCAGTCCCCTTGAACCCTGCAGGTAAAATTGCAGTCTTTCCTGTAACGGAATCACTATTAACCCCTTTGGGACCAAGGACATTACAGTTACGTCCTCTGTGGCTGTATGCTGCTGAAGGGACGTAACTCTAACATCCTGCTGTGCGCACTGAAATGGGGAGATTCAGCTGTCATATGACAGCTGACATCTCCCCTCACTGATCAGGAGCCATGGCGATTGGCTCGTGATCACTGCGGTCGCCGCCGATTGTAGTGACCACTAAGTAGCAGCAGAAGAAGAGGACCCACTCACTTCTCCTGACTTTCCTCCACCGATCGTTGCTCCCTCTCCTCTCTGCCCGGAAGGATCGGCGGTGTGGGTAAGGGGGAAGCTTTCTTTAGTTTTTAAGTTTAAGGGGTTAGGGGTCGTTGTTAGGGTAAGGATAGAGTTAGGCATCAGAAAGCAGTTATAAGAGGGAAGTTAGGGTTAGGTGTCGGGAAAGGGTTATTGTGATGGTGGTTGTGGTTAGCATAAAGTTACATAATTCTTCCAGTAAATCTAACAAGTGATGTTAGTAAATGTACTTGTTTAAGAGGTAAAATGCATAGGAATACACATATTTGGATAAATTTAGTTTACAATGGGTTTTATAAAATGTTGCACAAGTGATTATGGCTGGTGCATATGAAATAACTGTTGCCATTGCTTTTCAGTCATTGGAACCATTGCTGAAGACCCTCCATAATCTATCAGGGCCAGACACTTGTATTTTCTGCTGTTATGAGGAAAGAACTACTGGCAAAAACCCAGAAATAGAGAAAAAATTCTTTGAGGTGAGAATTTAACAGTGACTGTTACCTGTATTTATGTATACATTCTTATAAACTTCGTTTCCATGTGTGTTCCCAAAAAGGGACAGGCCCCTATAGTGCACTTTAAGACGTAACTTTTATTAGTTTGTTAAAATATAAAAGACATCTGCACATAAATATAGCACCAACAGGTTGATAATAATGACTGTTTCCACAGGTCATGACACAGATCAGGTGTGAGTAACACAATGGCCATCTATAGGAGGAACGTGTCTCTCGGGCAAAGATAATGTAGTTATATGCAGGTGTGAATGACTGCATTTATCCGGTTCAGCACCGCAGTGCCGAAAATCTCATGCATCCGAGCAACGTTCACCTCTCATTCATTCGCCTATAACTTTATTGCTACTTATCACAATTAATTGATCTATATCTTGTTTTTTCCGCCACTAATTAGGCTTTCTTTGGGTAGTACATTTTGGTAAGATTTATTTTTTTTCTAAATCCATTTTAACAGGAATATTAACCACCCTGGCGTTCTATTAAGATCGCCTGGGCGGCTGCGGGAGGGTTTTTTTGTAATTAAAAAAAAAACTATTCCATGCAGCCAACTGAAAGTTGGCTGCATGAAAGCCCACTAGAGGGCGCCTCGGACGCGTCATTCTGATTGCCTCCGGCGATCAGAATTAACAAGGAAGACCGCAATGAGCGGCCTTCCTTGTTTTGTTTACCTTGTCGCCATGGCGACGAGCGGAGTGACGTCATGGACATCAGCCGCCTCCTATCCAGCCCTTAGCGCTGGCCGGAACTGTTTGTTCCGGCTACGCTGGGCTCGGGCGGCTGGGGGGACCCTCTTTTGCCGCTGCACGCAGGTAGCACACGCGGCTGGCAAAGATCTTTTTATAACAATACTTGGGCATGCTCTAATTGTGTTAAGACGGCTGGACTATGTCTTAGGCCTCGTTCAGACTATACACGCTGCCGTGCGCATTTTGGCAGCGCGTATAGTGTGCGACACGCAAGAACGGTAGAAGGGCATAGACAGCCCTTCTACCGTTCCCATCATATGCGCTGCGTGGCAGCGCGATTGCGCTATCGCGTGCTGCACGCATTTTTGGGAATCGCAGCGCAGATCCCATTCATTGTAATGAATGGGATCTGCAGCGCAGCGCAGATGGCGTGCGATCGGACGCGTTGCGTTCCAATCGCACAGCCATCTGCGCTAATGATGTGAACGAGGCCTTAGGCTGACTAATGCTACGTACACACATGCGACAACGATCGTTCGTTGTGAACGACGAACAAACTTTTAATTGATGAAAGAACGACCTAAGTAAAGTTAGTTTTTAAATGTGTGTAACGATCTGATAGTTAGAACGAACGTTACATCACGTAAAGCAACTATTGCGCTTGCGCATAAAAATGAGAAGTTTCATGGAGAAATAGCGAAATGCTCATGTCAAGCCTAGTACAAACGACCGTTTCCAACGATGTACTACTTTTGCAAACGATCGTCGTTGGAAAAAATCCGCCAAGCTAGATCGTTCGTTTTTAACGATCTAGCTCGTCCGTCGTTAGACTTAATGATCATTGGTTGCTTTTTTTTTTTTAAAAGATCGTTGTTTGAAATGATCGGGGAACGATCGTTTCAAACAACTATAGTCGCATGTGTGTACGCACCTTATAATGGCTCAGTGTCTAAATCAATCAACCAGAAAATGCATGATGTGCTCTGGAAAAGATACTGCAAAAGCCCTTGCATCAGTTATGCCCTGAGTAAAATGTTAGAGATGGGTCCCCAGTCATATTTAAAGATTTCTTGGGTAGGTACTCTGTGATATCATCTACTTTTCAAACCATTAAAGAGTACCTGAGATGTGTCTTAAAAAAAAAAAAAAAAAAAAAAAAAAAAAGTTCTTTGGGTATGAAGAGGGAATCTCTAGATCTCCCAGAGGCTTCTGACACCAACCCCACATGCAGATAGCCTGTTTTGGACTTTTGGTTGGTCCTCATCAGTGCATGGCAGGGATTGATATTGGCTCTATGGCATAGGGCTTGGATAAGTTCAACAGAATACCCAAGCAGCTCATGGTGACCCAAAGCTACAAGGAAAGTATAGGAGACTAAAGAGACCAAAAAGCCCTCCTACTAAAAAGCAATGCTTAGTGTGGACTACCTTCTTAAAACAGAAGGTATTTGTGATAATTCAGCTTTAAGTGAACAGCTGTGGTTACCAACAATGCACTGCTACTACAAAGGTCCAAAACGGGCTGTCTGCATGTTGGGCTGATGTGGCTGTGTAAAATGTATAAGCTTTAGGCTTGCTATACACCAGCGGTTCTGGATGTAAGCCTGGCTACAGGGGCATAAAGAGATAATTTGCATCATGTACACTTAAAGCTGAATTAGCACAAATACCTTCTGTTTTAAGAAGGCAAACCACACTAAGCATCGCTTTTTAGTAGGAGGGCTTTTTGGTCTTTTAGTCCCCCTATACTTTCCTTGTGGTTTTGGGTCACCCCCCGAGCAAAGAGAGCTTTTTGATTAAAGCGATGGAGGCTGCCATTGCTAAACTCTTTGTGGAACATTATTTGACTGGTTGTAACTTACAGTGTATATAATTTGAATATTTTTGGACTAGGAATAATTTTAGATCATGAAAGTCAGAACCTCTTGTCTACACAGTTGTAGAGGACGATTGATTTATATAGTATCCTAGACGGGATTAACATTATTGCCAGGAAAAATACATTGCGTTATTTTCACTACAGTTCCTCTTAAAAGTATATCTGTCGGGCAGAACTAATAGGTGTAACATATGAGCTGTGACTCTAACAGCACTGTGCTTCTATTGCTGCAGCTTCTCAGAGGTGACTTTGAGTATGAGGAAGTGCCAATAGAGAAACATGATGAGGAATATCGCAGTGAAGACATCCATATTCTGCAGGTGTACAGGAAGAAATAGGTGAGTGTCACATGCAGGCCCGGATTTCTGCAAAGGCCACGGCCTAGGGCGATAAATCAGATAAGATCAGAAGGGCGGCAGGACTTGGAGAGAGAAGAGGTCATATGTCAAAGTAAATCATCTCCTCTGTTCCTGCAGCGCAGCCATCCAACGCCCTGCTCTGCACTAATAGCTGAATTCCAGAGTTCCCCAATCCCTGCACCTCTCACTTCCTAATGTGTTATAACAATCAGGATCAATCATAACTGTCACCTGATGATCCAATTATGATCGACATACAGTACAAGTGGATGTGAGAAATACCAGGGATTTACATTACAAAGCAGATAAAACTAAGTTCCGCTGAGTTCTAATGCAGGCATTCACAAACATTTCTGCTAGTTTCTTTGCCTTCTTTTTTACAGCTGTGACACTGACCCCAGCAGTTGTAAATTACACTTTCTTATCTAGCCGTAATTTATTGCTTTTTTTTCTTCCTAGCCAGTGATCTCGTCTCTGCTTAAGTTAACTCTTTCCTGACTCATTTTCTGTCCGTCAGCTCCGACCATCTATGAGAACTGCTGCAGCCTGGAATAAAAATGCTGTATGCTTCCCATTCATTGCTAAACTGTTACTGTCACCTGAGCTGTTACTACCTCTATGCTAGTGTGTATGGTTTGGCATCCTTCTGCTTTCCTGTAGCATTAGAGCATTCTACCATCTTAGCCATCAGTAAAAGCAGAGAGTTTTGAATCAGGATGATACCATTTATTGGCTTAAAAGAAAAAGAGTAATCTTTCTGCTAATAAGCCTTCTTCATACTTTGTTGCTGTATACTGCCAATATGTTATTATTATGTACATTCAGCATTCAAAAGAGATACGTAGATTTTTCAGCAAATATAAATAAATGTCATTCAGATGCTTTAAAGTGGAGCTGAACTCTTGCACAGGACAGAAGGAAAACAGAGAAATGCACCCTGTATGTATTTAGAGAGCCTTTCGAATTCTTCCACATCTGTGTCTAATCACAAATTTGATATCTTCCCTGTGTCGCCTGACTGCCACAGCATATAAGCTTATTTTAAAGCACAAGATGTTAATATACTTGCTTCCATGAAAGTAGGAATTAGACACACTGTCTATTTATTGCAGAATTTGTATCAGCTGTAACAAAAATGTTTTTATGTAAAGGTTATGTTGTTGCGTATCTTTTAGAGCAGAGAGGAAGTTCTGAGTTCAGGTCCACACTAATTACAACCAAACATCCAAAGTGGGTCTTGACAGGATGTTTGCTACTTACCTGTTCAATGTTTTGGATGGGCTTCTCTCCATTGCACTGCCCTGCCGCCTGTTTGTGGCTCCGACTGCAGCCAGTCGCACAGAGGACAAAGAAGCAGCGCATGCTCTGGCCGCTCACGCTCCCTGTCACCTGTTTGTGGCTCTGACTGCAGCCCGTCGCACAGAGGATAAAGAAGCAGCGCATGCTCTGGCCACTTGCGCTCCCTGTAATTTCCTGCTTCTGCCCAGATGTGCACAGCAACCGAGGCCAGTATAGTGTTATGCATTCTTGACAAGTACCGATCATACATCACCGTAATTTCTCAAGTATGCATGCCCAGAACACTATCGGCTGCTGTGCACATTCGGGCAGGAGCGCAAATTTCCATCGTGAGAGGACAGAGCATCCACTGATTCTTTGTTCAATGAGGGGCACAGCAGCACAACTGAAATGGGCCCATTCAAACCAGTGATCGCTAGTCAGATAGTTGGCCAGAATGTTTGGTGGTGGTGGTGGTGGCCGGGGGGGGCGCTTGGTGACAGCAGGCCTAGGGCACTGGTAAGTACAAATCCGGCCCTGGTCACATGTACATACTTCAGAATACCCAAGCAGCACGGGCCCTCCTACCAAAAAGCCACACTCAGTGTAATATGCCTTCTTAAAACAGAAGGTATTTGAAATCATTCAGCTTTAAAGGAAATATCAGGCAATTTTAATAAACTTAGATCTACTTACCTGGGGCTTCCAACAGCCCCTGGAAGGCTTTGTGTTCCTCACTGCAGCTCCACTCCGGGCCGGTTTCCCGGGGTCCCCTCTGTAGCACCTCTGCGCATGCCCGGCCACGCCACTCGCGATCGCGCTTACATAGCCGGGAGTGTTTTGCGCAGAAGTGCTCGCCTGCATACAAATTCTCTGACCACGTGATCGCAAATGGTGCAGCCTCGCGCATGTGCAGAGGCTGCTGACCTCACCGGGTTGGCGGCTGCTATGGAGGGGACCCTGGGAGACTGGCCTGGAGCAGAGCTGTGGCGAGGGACACATAGTCTTCCAGGGCTGGAGGAAGCCCCAGGTAAGTAGATCGCATTTTATTAAAATTGCCTGATCTTTCCTTTAAGTGAGCAACTGTGGTTACCCACAATACATCACTACTGAATATACAAATTATCTCTTTCTGCCCCTGTAGCCAGGCTTAAATCCAGAACCGCTGGTGTATAGCAAGCCTATAGCTTATACATTTTACACAGCCACATCAGCCCAACATGCAGACAGCCTGTTTCGGATTTTAAGTCCTCGTTGTTTCATGGCAGGGATTGATTGGGCTTGGACCAGAACAACAGAGCACCCAAGCAGCTCGGGGTGACCCAAAACCACTTGGAAAGTATAGAAATAAACAGTAAATTACCTCAGCGCAGTCTGCAATGAACTTTACTGGATATTCCCACTCCAGCATTTAATGTGATATTTCCAGTGAAGGGAGATGCTCAATCACAGTATCCGGCTAGCAAGCAGATATGGTAAGGATTGGAGTGATACAGAACCTGCTCCCGACGTACACTATTGCACTGCCAAGCACGGAGAAAAGCAAACCCCTTTGTTCTTCAAGTAATCCCGACATCCAGAGCGAGCAACGCTCAACTCGAGATCCAGCTCCAGTGATGAACTCCCGAGTCAGGTGACTCACTGACTTCCTGCCGGCGCTTCCTGTTGCGTTCCACATATGGTTTCTCTACTCCTTCCGACCAGTGAGAGTGCCAGCCGTACTTCCTGGTTGGGGAAAGAGCGACACACAATAGTGCACTGAGATAAAAAGAAACCAGCGCCAGGGGATGCCACTTACTGGGTTAAAACTTGGTTTATTGCACATCAATTATGTAGCCTCACTTCCTGACTCGCGTTTCGGCCATTATTGTCTTCGTCAGGGCAATAAGTGGCATCCCCTGGCGCTGGTTTCCTTTTATCTCAGTGAACACATGGTGTTCATGGGTTCAAGGCTTCTCCTTCTTTTTTTATTTATTTTATTTATTTATTTTTTATGCCAAATGAAGGAAACTTCATTGTGACCAAACAATTAAATTTTTTGTTTCACAGAAAGACCATAAGTCTTCTTCTTTGTCCTGATGAGCGCTTGCAAAGGCCAAGCAAGCTTTTGGGTGACTTATCTGAAGAAGTGGTGTCCTACTTGTTCTGCATCATTGGAACCCAGCAGTGTGCAATGTCCTTTGGATTGTCTGCCTTGAGACATTGCCACCACCCACCACCAGAGCCTAGATTAACCAGGCTGGCCTTGGTGGTGATCCTTGGATTCTTTATCACCTCTCTCACTATCCTCCTGACCAGCACAGGTGTCACTTTTGGCTTTTGACCACGTCCTCTGAGATTTTCCACAGTGCAGAACATCTTGAATTTTTTTTTTAATAATACTTTGCACTGTAGCCACTGGAACTTGAAAACATTTAGAAATGGCCTTGTAGCCCTTTCCTGACTTGTGAGCAGCCACAATGCGCAGCCGCAGGTCCTCACTGAGCTCCTTTGCCTTAGCCTTGACTGTCCACAAACCAACTGCAGAGAGCTGTTGTTTTTCACCTGTTAAGTTGATTAAAACAGCTGTTAATCAGGGTAATTAGGATGCTTTAGAACAGCTTGGACTATTTGGAATGGTATAGAACTTTGGATTTTCCCACAGACACTGACAGTTTGTGAAGGGTATGAATAATTTTGGACTGGACACTTTTTGCTCAAATTTAAATAAAACCTGAGAAATGTTTTTTTTCCACAATAATGCTTCTTGTACATCGTCTTATTATCTTTTGGTAGACAGTTGTGTCAATTCCCATCAAAAAATTACTTGCCAGTTGAATAAACGTAACTTAAAGTCAAAATTTGCCAGGGGTATGAATAATTATGGACAGCACTGTAGATGAACTCGTACAATATCATGTAGAAGCTTCAACTTCCACATTCTCTATTGAAGTACTAAGGCTGTATCTAAGCATTGTTTTTCTGGCCGCAGCAACCCTTTATCAAGTTAATAATCGCTGGATTGGAGATGACTTTACTACATTGTTGTATGTGTTTTTTTACCAACAGAAATAGGGCCTGAAGTGCATAATGTACTGTGAAGTAAGTTAAAGTAAATCTAAAGCATAAAAAGAAGTTAAAGTAGAGTTACCTATGAAGAGGGAAGAGACTGGATCCCATAGAGCAGCAATGTCAGGCTACAGTCCTCGAAGGCTGAGGTCCTGGCGTGATTACGACCCTGAAGGACTGGAGTTTGACACCTGTGTCATAGAGAAATCCCTGGGCCCCCCTGCAAAAAAAAAAGCCCCCCCCAGGGCCCGCTCAGGGACTTTAGTGGGGCAGGAGGGGTCGCAGCATAAGAGGAGAGCGTAGCCGCAGATCGTGGGGAGGGGGGGACACCCCCCCCTCCCTCACCTCGGGCTCTCCTCTCAGCGCTCCCCTCCTGCAATCATTGGTGGCGGTGGCAGGCTAATACATACCCCCTTCTCGCCGGAGGTCTCCGATCACTAAGTGCTTCATGTAACTTCCTGTGTAAACAGGAACTAGTGTGAAGCTCTTAGAGATCGGAAGACCTCCGGCGCTAATATAATGGATTGTTATGGCTGTCAGAAAGCTGCTACTGCGCATGTGCTCAGCATCAATAACACCCGACAAGCGGATCTTTGGGGATCCCAATGCTGGAACCCCTCTGCTGAGGAGGCAGGAGGAAGCCTCTTTAGGATCCAGAGGCTTCCCCCTCCTGAGGTAAGTACCCTCTAGGGAAACTTTTGATCAGCGCTGCGCCAAAATCAGCTGATCCGGTTGGGTTGGCCCAGTGGTTTTTCATGGCAACGAGGAAATGGAATGTTTAGGTTGATCAGAGTGTTCTCACCTACTGATTAGGAGATAATAGAACAATTTGGAATAACTGTGATGCAAACATTTTTCTTAACAGAACTTTCAGTCAATGAGGTCAACATACGAAATTCAAGAGGACACAGCACTTCAAAGGTACCTCATTATTCGCTGCATTGCCAGATGGGTCAGCCGACCTCTTGCTGGACAAGGAGAAAGGAGCCGCCTGATCTGAGCATGCAAGAGGAGCAGCAACACCTGGTCATACCGTGTATGGCTGAACAGCCCTGCTATGCTGATCCTTGCTTTTAGAAGTGCCTTGTGCTTTCCTTTGAAATAAAACTGGTGGACAGAATCAAGGGATTTTCTATTTTATTTACTTTTTGATGACTTATCCAGGGCTGATGTCATGTTTTATAGTGTAAGTGTATTAGTTCCAGGCCAGTAAATCACTAATCCTGTGTCTCAAAAGGCTTTAAAGGGAGCCTGAGGTGAGGCATATGGAGGCTGCCATATTTATTTCCATTTAACGTTTCTGGATGTACCTCATATATCTAGTTCAGTGCTGCTGTAGATTCCTGGATGAACGAGGTACATCCCGCAATGAAGTCCGGCATGCAATCGCGTGTGTTCCCATCATCGTGCCCTCTGGCAGGTCTCTGATTGATGCATGTAAACTTTTGTTCATAGACCCAATCATATCGTCTGTGCTGTGAATGATTGCTGCTGTAGACAATAGCAGCAATCATTCATGAAAAGTTAAAAGTTTAACAAAGTGACAAAGTTTTGACTTCTACCTAACTAACCCATTATGTCACTGATACTTGGCCTTAAGATTTGTTGACACCTGTAATGACTGCAGCCCATAGCAACTGAATGCGATCAATAAGGAAACAGATCGAGGGCCCAACGCATAGGTGCATTGCTATGCTGTTGCCTAGCAATGTATCTGTGCAGCACTGGGGTCCTCAAACTGCACCCTAGCGACCGCATCCAATCAATAGACATACAGGCTGGCAATAATGGTATGCTACATGCCTAACTAGATGAATTATGGCATATAGGGGATCACTGGGACAAGAAAAATACTGTCATATATTTTGCGGAGTTTTATAACTGTGGCACTTGTCATGTGAATATAGGGTATTATTTTCCCCTGTAAAATGCCTGTAATATTACTTAAAAAATAAATTATCAAAGGAAAGCCTAGATTGTCCTGAAAAAAAAAATGTTTCTCTTTGGCACAAGTTATACAAAAGTTATTGCTGTATCAGTAGTGACACAGTTGAAAGGTAAAACCCCTAAACTGGTTAAACAATACCAGTTGCCTGGCAGTCTTGCTGATCTTTCTGGCTTCAATGGTGTCTGAATCACACACCTGAAACAAGCATGTGGCTAATCGGATCCTATGCTATGTACACATGATGCAATTTTCTGACAGATTGATTATTTCCAAACAATTGTTTTCATAGAAATGAAAAATCGATTGAAAATCACATTGGACGTGTTTGAAATAATCAATCTGTCAGTAAATCTGCCAGAAAATTGCATTGTGTATACCTAGTATTAGTCAAAGCTCCTGATCTGCATGTTTGTTCAGGGTCTATGGCTAAAAGTATTAGAGGCAGAGGATCAGCATGACAGCCAGACAATTTGCATCGTTTAAAAGGAACTACATATGTCGGCCTCCATATTCCACTCTCCTCAGGTTAGACTTGACCCTTCAAAAGCACACTTAGATGTTTTTATGTTATATATGTTTCTGTTTGCATGGAGGCTGCAGGCAGTGAGGAGCCAAGTATTTCCATACATTTATTTGTAAAGCCTTTGTTCAGCCTCTCATTCACTATGTAATGCATATAAGATGACATTTGCATTCATTAGTGATGCTGAAAGGTTTTCTGCATGTCACCTCTGTACTTTTTTGCAATAAATCTATTTTATATCTATTAGAGGTGGGATTAATCGTAATTTTCTCAAATCTGGAACGGAATCCTAAAAGCTTCTGGAATTTCTCAAACCACTTATCTTTCGAATCGTTTATATTAGGAATGAGTTTCTGACACAGACACCTTTTTTAAAGGGACTCCGAACACCTCTCATGGGCATGCCTTTAAGACTCCGACCGGTACTGCAAAGTACTTACAGATGCATAACATTCTGCCATTCTACACCAAATAGTTTAACTTCTATTTCAATTTAAAAACCGTGGCTGCCATCTTGGCTATGTTATAATTTCCGGGTCACCCGTCTTCTCTGTTAGAGAAGTGCATCACCGAATGAAGCATGAAGAGTAAGTGACACGCATGGCCATTGCAAGATGCTCCTCCAGAGGAGGGGTCATAGCATGACTTTGTTGGAAGTCGTCTGTCTTAAAGGCATGCCCATGAGAGGTGCTCGGAGTTCCTTTTAACGCACGTGTTTAGTGGTAACGCACTGCAACTCATACTGTAACTGTACCGCTGCACTGTGAACATTGCATAGGCGGTGGGCGTTTCTTGCACCACAACACACCACTGTGATCTTTGACCTTTGTCACTCTCTCGGCAAAACAGCAATAATACCAACTTCACGATCATTTTATTGAGGTAGTGTATGCCTGTCAAAACGAAATTCATGTTATTTATTATTGAGCACAATGAAAGCCTTCTCACAAAACTTATACATATTCATGTTTTAAATAATTTTGTATTTATTAAAAAAAATTCACATATACTAGACAACAGTAGTTATACACAAATACAGTAACCAGGCTGGGGAGGGAGGCAAATAGCAAGGAGTGGAATTGTTCAATCTGATTGTTGTTTGGAAGAAGCACATTACACTAAAGGTGCGTACACACGCACTACGGCCGCCAACCACAGGTCCGTCAGACCCTCCCGCTGGGCGGACGTTCAGCCAACAGTAGTGTGTGTGTGTGTGTGTATATATGCATGCGCTGTCGGCGGACTTATAAGGCTGTTTTTGAACGATCCGCCAAGCAGATCTTTCAGAAACAGCCTTATCAGTCTGCCGACAGCGCGTACACACGCACTACTGTCGGCTGAACGTCCGCCCAGCGAGAGGGTCCGGCGGACCCGTCGTTGCCGCCCATAGTGCGTGTGTATGCACCTTTAACCAGAGGTGAGGCCCATCACTGTTATGGAGGGAGAAGATGCTATCACACAGTATAACAAAGCCTTTGCCCTCCCTTATAGTGCAGAAGTGTGATGGTGTACAGTAGTGTACGTTGTAAGTCTGCTTCTGATATGAGTAAACCTGGACTGAAAATAAAGTTATAAGATAATTGTATTTGTAGCAGCAACTGAATATGGAATTTCACTGCAGTTTCCCATTCCTAGTTCAATTTAAAGAGAACCCGAGGTGGGTTTGAAGAATATTATCTGCATACAGAGGCTGGATCTGCCTATACAGCCCAGCCTCTGTTGCTATCCCAAACCCCCCTAAGGTCCCCCTGCACTCTGCAATCCCTCATAAATCACAGCCACGCTGCTGACAAACAGCTTGTCAGAGCTGGCTGTGTTTATCTCTATAGTGTCAGTCTGCTGCTCTCCCCGCCTCCTGCAGAACTCCAGTCCCCGCCTGCATCCCTTCCCTCCCTGCTGATTGGAGGGAAGGGACGGGGGCAGGAACCAGAGCTATGCAGGAGGCGGGGGAGCAGCTGAGACTGACACTACAGATGTAAACACACCCTTACAGCACGGCTGTGATTTATGAGGGATTGCAGAGTGCAGGGGGACCTTAGTGGGGTTTGGGATAGCAACAGAGGCTGGGTTGTATAGGCAGATCCAGCCTCTGTATGCAGATAACATTCTTTAAACACACCTCGGGTTCTCTTTAAGGGATGATATTTGATCTCTGAAACTCATACCAGAACCATCTTAGTGTGACCTATAATTTGGTTCTTTCAGCTAATAACAAACTATTAGGCTCTATCCACACCTGCCTTTTCAAAACGCCACCAATTTTTGCCGGCGTTTTGTAGGAGTGATTTTTTTTCACGATTTAATGCGGCAAAAACACTGAACACCTCAGCGATTTTGGCGTGATCACGTTTTGCGCTTCTATAGCACTGAAACGCGATCGCCTGAAAATGATGCAGGCTACGTGTTTGGCGGTTTGCCCGTTTTTGGGCGATTTGCGGCGATTAGCCCAAATCGCCCAAGTAAGGACGGGACCATAGGGTTTCATTACGCTAGCGCTTTAAAAAAGCGCTATCGTTTGAGCATTTTGCCGAAATCGAGGCAAATTGCTCTAGTGTGAATGGGGCCTAAAACTTTTCAGTTCTCTTTTGTTATCAGCAGTGTTTGCTCACACAGATAAAACTAATTTGCTGAGCTGCTCTGCATTCCACTTGCTGTTCCACTGCTTAATCTGCATACGGATAACACTGCTTTTAAAGTTGAAGAGTAACTGTCGGGCATAAAATCAATTCTTTATTTTTATCTGGTAAACAAATAATAAGGATGCTAACCAGGCAATCCAAAAGTTAAAAATCACTATTACTTTTCTTGTTAAATTATCATTCCCCAGTTTACCTGACTCTTATTTGGTACACACAAAATTTGGTACACAAAAAGGAAGTTGCAGGGCACGCTGGGCTGTCCTTTTTTGCTTCTGTACTTCCCTCAGCCTCTTTCCCTCCTGTTTCCCCTCCCACACCTCTGTTCCTCTCTGATTGGCCAATATTTGTCATGCTGAGACAATGCACTTTCTGAAGGATGGTGCTAATCGGGCAGAGGAGATTAAGGGAGCAAATTACACCAGAATTGGCTTCAAAATAGCCACACTAAAAAAATAGAGAGAAAAGCCTTCTTAGCATTTCCAATTTTAACTGTAGGAAAATCACTAAAATGAAAACGTGGACAGTGCAATACATATGTAAGTAGAGCAAGTATTTATCTGCATATATGTTTGTTTTTTTGTTTTTGTTTTTTTAGATAGTATGGCTGACAGCTCTTCTTTAAAGTGTAATAACTGTTTTTGGTGGCTTCCAGCGCTGGTTTGCCAGGACAGAGTAGGACAGGGGAAGCCTCATTAAGATCCAGAGACTTCCCCCTCCTGAGGTTAAGTATCCCCCAGAGGAGTGTTTTTTTTTTCTTCTAATGCCTGGTACACACCATGTAATTACTCACCAGATAGATGTTCCAATAGATCATTTCCGACACGTCCGATCTGATTTCCAATTGTTTTTCTAATCGATTTTGTATAGAAGTAATCGGAAATCAAATCGGACCCCTCGGAAATGATCTATTGGACCATTTATCTGGTGAGAAATTGCATGGTGTGTACCAGGCATTAGAAAAAAAAAACTCCTCTGGGGGATACTTACCTCAGGAAAAGGAAGTCTCTGGATCCTAATGAAGGGGTCCTACTCTGTCCTGCCAAACCAGCGCTGGAAGCCACCAAAAACACAGCCAACAAGGATGTTAAGCTGTAGAGCAGGTGCAGCAGAGCCTGCAATATTTACCTGCTCCAGCGCAGGCACGGCTTTCCGAGCGGAGAGCTGCTACTGCGCAGGATCACAGTAGGTTATATTTGCCTCTCAGACGTTCGGTGGTTTTCAGTACTGGATCGCCGGGACAGAGGAAAAGGGTCCAGAGGCTTCCCCTTCCTGTAGTAAGTAACCCCAGAGGTTTTTTTTTAAGAGATTTTTTTTTTAACTCTGAATGTAAAAAGTGAACACAAACAGGTTCTAAGCAGACTGACTACTGTATCTACCGGTGTTTATCTCATAATGTCATTAAAGTGACAACTGAGCTCAGAGCATGGTTTCTTACACAGAACGTAATATTTTGACCTATGATTCCTGGCCTGGGAGTTTAAGGTATACCTGAAGTGAATTAAAACGAAAAGAAAAAACAGTGTTAGGAAGCCTGTGAATAGTCCATAGACTTTGGCAACATAGAGCCTGGTGCTTCTTACTTGTGCAGGCTCAGTCGTGATGCGCTTGTAAACGCCCAGGAGCACGTTTAGAGGAAGAGTAGCCTGGGTGCATTTGGTCATGCGATCAAAATTGTAACACAATTTCCCTTCCAAGAGTCTCCAGCAAGGTACTAGGCTCTTTGCTACCTAATAGTCTATAGAAGCTGGAAGTCCTGGCTGCCTGACCAGACGACAAGACTATAGCCAGCAACCTGCGCATGGACTGCAATGCTGGATCATGAAACCTTCACTATATTGTTTCCATGTTCATCTGATGCCTAACTTGTTCTTCAGTCCGTGTAAGGAGTCAGCCTATATGTCACCTGCCCTGTCTTTGCCTTTCTACAAGTTATTCTTATCTTTTTCCTGATGTTTTGGGGATTCTTTTATGGTTGGTCATGTGATGCCATCTGTAAAAATAGTGTTGTGTATTGGGTAAGGAGAGTAAAGGTGCGTACACACATGCGACTATAGTCGTTTGTAACGATTGTTCCCCGATCTTTACCAACGACGATCGTTACAAAAAACGAACCACCGACTATTAAGGCAAACGACGAACGAGCCAAATCGCTACAAAAGAAAGTTCTGTCTCGGCGAATTTTAACCAACGACGATCGTTTGCAAAAGTAGTACATCGTTGGAAACGATCGTTCGTACTAGGCTTGACATGCGCATTTCACTATTTCTCCATGGAACTTCTCATTTTTATGCGCAGGCGCAATAGTTGCTTTCTGTGATGTAACGTTCGTTCTAACGATCAGATCGTTACACACATTTTAAAACTACCTTTACTTAGGTCGTTCTTTCATCAATTAAAAGTTCGTTCGTCGTTCTTAACGAACGATCGTTGTCGCATGTGTGTACGTAGCATTACTGAGCCACCCTACTCTAACACAGAAACCTTGCATTTGTGTGGCAATGTATATATGACCTCAGCAAAGTATTTGTAAAAGCAATCCCCCTTTTTCCAAACATGAATAGAACCAGATGTTACTTTATGTAGCACCTCTTCCCCCACCAGATCACAAATATGGATTTTCCCTGCTATGAATGATTTCATGTGCAGCCAGGTACGATCTATCAGTAAAACACTTTCCACATTCCCCACATGAGAATAACCTCTCTCCGGCATGAATCCTCTCATGGGTGATAAGGATGGATTTCTGGGAGAAACATTTTCCACAGTAAGAACATGTATACGGCTTCTCCCCGGTATGAGTTCTCTGGTGCCTGATGACGTCTGACTTCTGTATGAAACTTTTCCCACATTCGGAGCAGGAATAAGCCTTATCGCCGGTGTGGCTCTTTCTATGTCTCTTCAAAACTGACTTCTGAGTGAAGCATTTCCCACACTCTGAACAGGAGTACGGCTTAGCCACCCTATGAACTCTTTCATGTGTGACAAGAGCCGATTTCTGGGGAAACCATTTCCCGCATTCAGCACAAGAATATGGCTTTTCCCCTGCATGATATCTCTCATGTAAAATAAGATATACACTCTCGGTAAAACATTTCCCACACTCAGAACATGAATACACCTGTTCGGACATGTGACTTTTATGGTGGGAGAGGAGGAGTTCTCTCTCAGTAAAACATTCCCCACACTCAGAACATGGGAATATTTCACCCACTCTTTGAGCTGCTTGATGGGTGGCGAACAAGGAATGATCAGGGATCCATCCTCCACATGTAGAGGGGTCAGATGACAGATCTGCATTGTAAAGAACCGGGTGATAATTTGAGGTAATGTGGTTTTCTTCTGAAGAATAACAAGTGAGCTCCTCCTCTATTCTACCTACAGGATACATGGCAGGCAATTGTTCCATGTTGTTCCAGTTCTGTCTTCCATCTGTAGGAGATAAAAAAAAGGAAGTAACTGTAGTGTTGAAAGGCGAGTTCCAGCCCAGAAAAAGAGATTGACCGTTACTAAATTTTAGAAATGTCCTCTGTATGCCCGTAGTCAATAAATAAAGTCACATAGGACTAGATTAATACATGTGTTTCTAAATGCAACATGATATGGGGCACACAAATTAGAGTAAAAAATAAACCATTTATAAAAAAAAAAACCAAACCCAGCTGTTCAGCATTAACTCTAATGCCTTTTTTACACTTTGGCCTCAATTAACAAAGCATTACTGCATTTAGGTAATGCAGAAGACAGCTGATATTACCGATCACCTTGCCAAATGCCAATTCACTAAACCTATTACTGCATGGAAAACTAAAATTAGTAGTGAGGTAAATGACAGACTTGTGCAATAAATACCTCAAGAAATTGCAATTCACAAAGATTAAAGGATTCGGTAAATCAAGTAAAAGTGTTCTGTATTTATCTCTAGCTCTGACCAGCCGGTAACTCACAATCTCTATGCAGTAAAAGTTGACAGATGTAGCAGACAGCCAATAGGGAGAGCCACACTGCCCTGCTCCTCACCCTATTTGATTTGATGCACCACTGGTGGACGGGACTTCAGAATGACAAAGCAGAATGACAAAACATTAGACATTTAAAATCACTTTTCTGTATTCTTTTAGATGTGCATATCTGTATACTGATACATAGACAAGCTCCCTCTAGTTAGCATGTCTGCACATCTAAGGGGATACCGGGTATGCACTGGACAGAAAAAGCAATTTAGGCGCTCAAACCTTGGTTCTTAAAGCAGATCCGAGATGAAAAACTATAACAAGTAACTTGTCTATACATCTAATCTAAAGTTTAGATAGTTTGCACAGCAAATCTAGCTACAAACACCTTCAACAGTTTATGATTATTTATTCCTGTGATACAATGAAGGCAGCCATGTTCTGTTTGTCACAGGCTGAGGGCTGGAGATGCAATCAGCTTGCTTGTGTGTAATGTCACAAATTCAGTCCCCTCTCCTCCTTCCTCCTTCCCTCTGCCTCTGAAATCTCTGGCTAGTAACCTTCTCCTCCTCTTGCCCAGACTGAGCTCCCATAAGCCCTTGCTACAGTGCCTTGGCACTCTGAAAAAGCTGTGAGCAAGGCGTGTTTAGTTTATAGGGAATTAGAGTATTAAAACAAAACAAAAAAAGTATTTGGCTTGAGAAATGCCCTATAAACTATATCAAAGGAACACAATTATGCAACGAGTAAAAGTTTATCTCGGATCCACTTTAACACAGTGAGGCACTTGATTTGGCCTAAGAAAGTAGGCAGGGACCCACGAAACGCATTGCTAGTGCTATTAAAGTTCATTTTAAATAAATTTGTCTCCATTGAGGTAAGCCACCTAAAACTTTATTTTATTGTTTTTAATTAATTTTATCATTCTCTGGACACCTTTTTATCCTGTTGTGCATTGTATACTCCAACCGGCTCAGCCTAGGGGATACCCTTGGACCTGGTGTACGGGCCCCTGGGGCCTTTTTCTAGCCTGGACCCCCGAGTGGGGTCAGTTTTATTGATCTCCACCTGCCTGCAGTGGTTGGTTGCCCCTTTGCAACCTCCCTTTGGAAGTACCCTTCCTTTGTGAGTACGTACTGCACCATTTGGGCTCCTGGTGTCTGTTTTTTTGTTTTGTTCCAGGGTGACTGTTCACCCTCTGCTTTGTCTTTTCATAGCATAGGGGATAAAGTGCAGGTGCCTCTAATACATACAGAGGCACCTACACTCTATCTCCTATACTATCAAGGCATTTTCTATTGACCTGAGGAAGCGGGCAATGACCTGTGAAATGCTTTGTCAGATTGCTTTTTGGATAAAAACATTTTTTTCCCAGTTGAACTGGTGTCTGTATCTTCTGGAGAGGTAAGCAATTACCTCTCTTTTTTATTTTTTATTTATACTTAAAACACTAAAATAGAACACACGTTGGGTGCCTCCATCCTTCACATTGTTCGCAGTTATGCACCAGTTTAACTCCAATATTCCTAGCAGTGGTTTTGATTTAGTGCAACCTATGCTCAGGCTAAACAGAACGACAGCCCTGCTGAAGCTTGCTGAGACAGCCTGTACTTCCTTTATTTCTCACCTATGACATTCTCCATAGGAATTTCCTCTTCTTTAATCTTTACATGTCCTTTATCCTGTTCCTTGGCTTTGTCATCTATCTGAATCTCTCTTGTGTTTCTGGGATCTGTGAATGAAGATGATAAAGATGAAAGTGATGCTCCCTGTACCAGGATGCTTGACAAAACACCGGACAGTGTGTGTGGAGGGCATATCTTATGGCATAAGCTTGATGACATGATGTGAAAATAGTTTTTTTTTTTTATAAACTTATTTTTATGTTAATGAAGCTAAAAAAAACTCTTTGCAAATAATTAATGTGTAATCTATTCACTCTGCACAATAATCTAAAAGGGTTTTGACCCTGGCACAAAATTAACAGCTAACTTAAGGGAACCTTAACTGAGAGAGATGTGGATATTTCCTTTTAAACAATACCAGTTGCCTGGCATCCTCTAATCTCTTTGGCTGCAGGAGTGGCTGGATTACGCTACCATCCTGGTATTACCTCCACACAGCTTGTTCCTGCGGCGGTGCCAAAAGTGCATGCAATCCTGAGCAGCATGTACCCCTTTCGCAAGTGCATAGACTTATGTGCACATGTGGTAGATACCAATCTGAAATATTTCAACCAGCCTTCTGACACCACTCAGTATAGTTATTTCTGTTGGTTTGCCGCATGCCAGTATAATCACTTGTGAACGATTGCCCCTTATCAACCTCGGCCTGCATGACCTTGTTTTGTCTCTTGTACTTGTTACTGAGTCAGCTTAAAGTGCGTACACACTCCTGATTTCTTCAAATGAAGGGTCGTTAGACCTGCCCGCGGGGCGGCTGTTCTGGCGACAGTTTCCCTGTGTGTACAGTCTGTCGTCAGGCTGCCAACAGACTGTACACATGGGGAAACTGTCACCAGAACGGCCGCCCCACGGGCGGGTCTGACGACCCGTCGTTTGAATAAATCAGTCGTGTGTACCCGCTTTTACTCTGTCTTCCCTTGTTTGACCATTAAAATGGGATTGTCACCATAAAAATCAAATTTTAACAGCTATTGGTCTGAGTGTATTAAGTGATAAAGATGCTAATCCTTCATTCAAAACTTTTTCTGCTGTTATGGTTTAGCGTTATCACACCTTAGGAGCACTGGCCCTTTAATTGCCATCGGCTGGCAGTTGCATGTTGTGGGGTCTTTTTATCTATAATATATTCCTCCTCTTCCCTTTATTTCCCCCTCTTTCTAATGACATAAGACAATGCACTTCCTAGTATAGACCTAAGTGGGAGTGTCTGAAGACTCTGGGAGGAGTGTGGGTAACGAATACACAATTAGTAAGAAGAGAAAAAAAGAGTGAGGGAGGAAATTATGTCAGGATTAGCTTCATCCACAGGTAACCAAGATGGAAATGGTCTAGAATAGGATTCTCTGTTTTTCCTTTATAAAATTCACAGGAATCATTATGTGGATATCACAATACATCTGTTATGTAAGTAGAAGTAGTATTTATCACTTGTGTTTTTTATTTCTAGGATAGCATGGGTGTCACTTGTTCTTTAAAGCCCTCCCGACCGTGGCCTGTTCTGTGACCTCACACATTCTGCCACCAGTCTGGCCACCTCACTCACACACATCACTTCTAACATGGGTTAAATGCTCCTGATACACCCACTGGGGGCAAACTGTCTCCCCATTACTTTCTACTGATGGAGGAAGAGAAAGAATTATAGATGATTGCAGTGAAAATATGTGACTCTTTTCTGTATTATGTGTTTATTTCTCACCTGTGCTGATCTCTGAGGGAATTTCTTCCTTTTTACAAAGTTCATCACCACTCACAGACGTCTCTGCTTTGTCTAAATGTTCAGCATTATATCCAATAAAATCTTCTCCCTATAACCAACAAAATAACACGGTCACCTTGGTTTGTGGGCACCAACTGGGCACAAGAGTTTTAAAGCACACCTGACCCGAGGCAAAGCTACCTAAGGTAAGTACAGAGGTATGCTCAATCTGGATCTGCAAACCACTCTGCATTGCCCGTTCCTCTCTACATAGCTCCCAACTGTCCCTCTTTTGGAGGGACAGTCCTTTTTTGGGAGTCCTGTCCCACTGTCCATCTTTCCTCCTCATTTGTCCCTCTTTCAGGAGTTTGTCCCTCTTTCTATGTAAATATATATACTTCTCCACTAAAAAATGTGTTTGATTGACCCTACACTTTATTCCCATCATTTAAATTGATATATTACTAATTTTAAAATGTTAATATGAAGGAAAATGAACCAGGATAGAAAGGTCCAGTGTGGTTTGAATTATAAAACAACATATTTTTCTTATGAAATATTTATGATATGCGTGACTAGGGGTGTGATGGGGTGTGATCAGGGGTGTGGCAGGGGCGTGGCTTAAGTGTCCCTCTTTCTCATCTCAAAAAGTTGGGAGGTATGCTCTCTATGTCCCCCCAACCCCTGGTTCCCATAATCACTCCTTTAAAAATCTGACAGGAAGTGGCAGGCTTGCAGCGATGTTCCCTCCTTTCACCCACCCATTCCAAATTCACAATAATTTGTGATATTAGAACTGTGTGTACACACCCACCGCAAAAATGTGACTTTATTTAATATTTTGGCTTTATTAATTCAACTTGTCACTGTATGTGTGTGGGTGCAGACAGCAGACTTACTAACCATTTACATATTATTATTATTATTATTATTATTGATTTATAAAGCGCCAACATATTCCGTGGCGCTGTACAAAGTAAGAAACAAACATGGGGTGCATAATAATACAGACAATGGTGTACACCAATATACAAGATACATAATTAGTGACAAAATACAAAGAATGATACAAAATACAAATTATAGAATTGGTAATGACAGTGATAAAATTAACATGATGAATAAAATGTATAATGGTTACCAAGACACAAAAGGGGGAGAGAGCCCTGCCCTTGCGAGCTTACAATCTAAAGGGAATGGGGGGGGGGGGGACAGGAGGAGGGGTAGTATGCAGCAAATATAGAGAGGCTTTGTGTTTTAGGATACCTGGTAGGAGTGCAATTTGGTCTTAGTACAAAGGGAAGTGGCCTAAGGTAGAGCATATGCTTGTCGGAACAAGTGTGTTTTTAGAGAGCATTTAAAGGTAACAAAGTTTGGCGAGTGACGGATGTGTTGTGGGAGGGCATTCCAGAGGAGGGGTGAAGCACGTGCGAAGTCTTGTAAACGTGAATGTGAGGAGTTGATTCTAGAGGAGGACAACAGAAGATTGTGTGCCGATCTGAGATTGCGATTGGGTTTGTATCTGGAGATTAGAGAGGATATGTACCGGGGAGAGAGATTGTGGAGAGCTTTGTAGGTTAGGGTTAGGAGTTTGAACTGAATCCTCTGGTTAATTTGCAGCCAGTGAAGAGCTTGACAAAGAGGGTCAGCAGAGGAAGATCGAGAAGAAAGATGAATGAGACGAGCAGCTGAGTTCAGTACTGACTGGAGCGGGGCCAGTTTGTTAGACGGTAGTCCACAAAGTAGTATGTTGCAGTAGTCCAGACGAGAAATTATGAGAGCATGTATTAACATATCCTTGCAATATTCTGTTACAATCCATTGCCTCAAGGTATGAATATTATGTACTACCCCCCACCCCCATTCCTTTAGATTGTAAGCTTGTAAAGGGCAGGGCTCTCTCCCCTTTTGTGTATTGGAATTTGTTATTAATTTTGTATCTTGCAATTTGTTATACATTTTATTCATCATGTTACTTTTGTCACTGTAATTACCAATTCTGTATTTTGTACCAATTCTGTATTTTGTACCAAGTCTGTACACCATTGTCTGTATTATTTTGTACCCCATTTTTGTTTCTTACTTTGTACAGCGCCACGGAATATGTTGGCGCTTCATAAATCAATAATAATAATAACCCATCTAAGAATTTTTAAAACTCCTGTCCAACTTTGCCTGATGACGTATGTTCTCCAACCTTTAGTAAACTACCCCTTAGTGTTAGCAATAGTCCCTTTTCCAGGTCTGCTTCTGCAGTTTCTACAAACTTCTGAGAGTCTCAGGGCTGGATCGGTGGTCGGGAGCAGGAGGTGGGAAGACTTTGTACCTCTACCGAGGTAAGAATTTAACTTTAGGTCCTGTGGATCTCCCAGGTTTGCTTTAAAAGGTCAAATGGGGTAAAATCTCTGTTACTGAAACCCAGGTGAAAGTCTACAGTTAGCTTCTGGTCGCTGTGATTTCACCTGAAGCAGCCACAAATTCAGTGGCGTAGCTATGGAGCTATGGGCCCCAGTGTGAGTTTTACATTGGGCCCCCCCCCTAGCACTGTATATGCAACCCTTGATACGGCGCAACAAAAACTGCCAAGGACAACCACAGTGACAGAAGTGCAAGAAGGGGATGGGGAACAGTTTGTTAATGATTACTACTATTCAAAGCATCTATAGAAGTGATTATTACACACACAGGACCAATAAAGAGCTAATACTTTGGTTGAGGAAGGGCTCCATGGGGCCCCTCTGGCCCAAGGGCCCCAATGCGGTTGCTACCTCTGCAACTCCTATTGCTACACCACTGCACAAAGTAACTGCGAAGGCTACTGTTTCTCACCTACGTCAGCAACTTCCATACCGAGTAAAGAACAAATTACTTTGTCTTTCAGGCTTTATGTAACTACTGCTGCTGCAACTGGGTAAAGATGAAAAGCCAAAAACAATACATACATATTCCACCTACCTGATAATCCTGCAAAATCTGCTCCTTTTCTGGTGAAGAATCCCAGGAAGGAGGAGGACTGGCACATGTCTGGGGTGGGTTTTTGTTACTGGACCCATCTGCAGGAAACACACACTGACTGACAACATTGTGTCTATATGTTTATATCAGAGGATAGAGCTTTACAAGCATAGGGAATGGCTTATTAAATCCTGTGGAAATGTCAGCGCTAAATAAATCTAAAACAATGTTGCCCCTGCTTCAAGCTCCCCTGTAGTGCCTTCCTATAGTTCTTAAAGGGATACTTAAAGTGAACCAGAGACGAAGCACCCTTGTGTATTTTACCATAGAAATCAGTGGGAACATTAGAGAAAACATTTACCATGCTCTCTGTTCCATCCTCACTGCTAAAAGTGTCTGTTATCTAGCTGAGATAAGAATCCCGGACTGAGCATTGATTCTGGCTTTGCTATAATGACTCAGCTATAATGATTCCTGAGCAAAGCCAGCAGGGGGCAGGCTTGGACTTGAAGACAGCAAAGAACACAGTCTCAGCTATAATTATTCTGTAGCAAAGCCAGACCGACTGCTTAGTCGGGATTCTTATCTTAGAGGTGATAACAGGCAAATTAAACAGAGAACAATGTAACAAAGAGCAGATTAGGTGTTTACTGTCATGTTCCCACTGATTTATAAGGTAAAATACATGAGGTTGCTTCATCTCTGGTTCTCTTTAAAGAGAACCTTAACCCTGGCACCTAAAAAAAGGTTCACTTATCTGGGGCTTCCCCAAGCCCCTGCAGCCATCCTGTGTCCTCGTCGCTCCTCAAGTGTCCTCCCCGCTGCACGTTAGTTTAGTTTTTCCTGGCCGGTGTCAAGGTCAAGGTGCAGGACCCGCTTGACGTCGGCAAGGCGGGGAAGAATACACGTGGCTGGGGGCTGACTTCCAGTCGGCCGAAAACTAAACTAATGTGCACCGGGGACCGGAGGACACTCGAGGAGTGGCGAGGGCACAGGATGGCTGCAGGGCGCTTGGGGATTCAAACTTCTTTGCCAGGGTTAAGGTTCCCTTTAAGTAATCTAAAAAAGCTGTTTTCCTTACGTGGGGCTTCTACCGGCCCCCTGCAGTCACCTTTTGCAAGTGCTGGTACTCAACAATCCTCATGTCCCCTGCCACAGCTCAGTTTCACTTTAGGCAACTGAGCCTGTCGCCGGCTACTGCACCTCCCCTGCCCTGACAGGATCATCCTGCGCAGGCAAGGTACGTGAAAATCTCTACTGTGCCTGTGCCGGACACTCCCCCTGTCTCCCCCGGTGGGGGCACAGGGGCGACTGCAGGGGGCCGATAGAAGCCCTAGGTAAGTGAAACTGCCTTTAGCCCCAGGTAAGTGAAACTGCCTTTTTTGTTTTTTAGATAACTTAAGTATCCCTTTAAAGGATGCATGAGGCAAATAATAATAAAAAATATATATATTTTACTTACCTGGGGCTTCCTCCAGCCCCTAGAAGCTGAAGTGTCCCTCGCCGCAGCTCCACTCTCAGCCAGTCTCCTGGGGTCCCCACCATACCAGCCGTCAACCTGGCCAGCGACTTCTGCGCATGCATGCGGACGCACTGCTTGCATTGTCATTGCAGTACTTTTGCACCTGCGCAAAATGCTTCTGGCTGCAGAAGCATGACTGTGAACGCCGCAGTCCTGTGCCTGCGCATGCACAGAAGCCGCTGACCTGGCCAGGTTGGCGGCCGGTATGCAGGGGAGAGGGGACCCCAGAAGACTGGTATATCCAATCCTATCTAATAATCTACAAGTGTCCCTGCGTCCCATGTCCGTGTGTCAGTGCTTTTGCGCTACTGTGCACGTCCTGCACTGACACAGGCGTTGAGACAGGACGCAGGGGCCAGGAGGCGGGCTGGGCGAGCGGGCACACGCCCGCTCCTGCCTCCTGGCCCCTGCGTCCTGCATATGTGTGTGGCGGTCGGGTGCACACGCGCACGCGGAGACAGTCCTAGAGCCCGTTTTTAAAGAGTCTTAGGTCACTAGTCAATATATAATTCTGAACATCTAATATTTCATTCGTAAAGCTCCATCTGGTGCTTACAAACAGTCATAACCACCAAATAGTGGTTGGGCAACAGGAATAATAGCCCCCTATGCCATCTTGTGTCAGAATTACAAAATTGCACCTTAATTACATCTAAAAATAGAGATGTACAGTAGAAAACATCAAAGATACTCCATATTGTTCTCACCTTTAAAAGTACTGTAATGGAAGTGTCTTTAGTTACCTGGTGATATTAGGGGCAGCTGTTCCTCCAGCATGATGTTCTTGTACAGTTCCCGGTGTCCTTCTATATACTGCCACTCCTCCATGGAGAAATACACAGTGACATCCTGACACCTTATAGAAACCTGCCACACACAAGGATAGCCACTGTTCAAACACATCCATTTACCGCTGTTAGTAGACAATAATTTCCAGCATTGCTCACCTCTCCTGTCAGCACCTCAATGATCTTGTTAGTGACTTTTAAAATCTTCTGGTAGCTGTTATTCCGAGATGTCCGACACTGAGAAGTAGGATCTGTCTTGTCATTTTGGTTGCTGCTCCATCCTCCTGACCCACAGATGTAGCCTCTAGGCACTGCACATTCACTAGATGCTTTCTTCACTACTGTGTAATCCTGCATATTATGAGTAATAACTTTATTACTACTTATCACAACAAAACAATCTATATCTTGTTGTTTTTTTTGCCACTACTTAGGCTTTCTTTAGAGGGTACTTTTTGCTAAGAATTATTTTATTCTAAATGTGTTTTAACAGGAAAAATAAGGAAAAAAAATGGAAAAAATCATTATTTCTCAGTTTTTGGCCATTATAGTTTTAAAATAATACATGCTACCGTAATTAAAACCCACACATTTTATTTGCCCATTTGTCCCGGTTATTGCAACATTTAACATTTTTCCCTAGTACAATGTTTGGTGCCAATATTTTATTTGGAAACAAAGGTGCCTTTTTTCAGTTTTGCATCCATACCTAATTACAAGTCCAAAATGTATAAAGTAACAGTAATATAGCCTCTTGACATACACATTTTTCCAGGTTTTCCATTTCATGTATGTCTGGAAGAATCCCAAGGTAAGTAAAAGAACAGTCTTTAATTTCACCTCTGGTAACCTTTAACGCTCCTGGCGGTCTATTAAAAACCGCCAGGGGGCAGCGCAGCAGGTTTTTCTTTACGGTTTTTTTTTTAAAATCATGTAGCGAGCCCAGTGCTCGCTACATGATAGCCGCTGTGCAGCGGCATCCCCCCACCCGCTTCGACCGCCTCCAGCGATCTCCGATCCGATCGCCTCCAGCGATCAGGCGATCGGAGTGCACACGCAGCTAGCAAAGTGCTAGCTGCGTGTTTCAAAAAAAAATTATGCAAATCGGCCCAGCAGGGCCTGAGAAATCCTCCTGCGCGGCTTTCCCCGGACTATGTTTGGGGTTGCCGCCAGGAAGGTTAAAGAGAACCTGAACTGAAAATAAAAAGTCAAAATAACCATACACAGGTCATACTTACCTCCTGTGTGGTCTACTCAATCTCTTTCTCCTCTCCTGTGCCCCATTTGTCCACTGTGATCAATGGAATTCTCCGTCCTCCATTTTAAAAATGGCTATTACTCCCTAACAGCTTCCTGGTCAGCACACTGTTAAACTGTAATATTGCCCATTTGAGCCATAGGGAAACATGGACATTACCTTGCACATTCAGTTGTAACTGACAGCTGCTAATATATAACTGACAGCAACTGGTATGTTTCAGTTCTGACAAAATTTTGTTAGAACTGAAAGGGATCACTGTAAGAAGAAAATGGTTAGCTTCTAAGAGGAACTGTAAGTGTGCAATATTCATTTGCAGCTGCGTCATGTGTTTATTTTTAAAAAAGTTACTCACTTCAGGTTCAGGGATACTTAATGGAATATCAGACACAGACAATCATGCTGCTAGCAATGTTTTGCAGCAACTAGTAGCTACCACTATACATCAATACATTCTAATGTTGCTGCCAGTGGTAGAAACTCCTTGCAGTCACCTATAAGACATGGCCCTTAATATCATATTACATTCCCAGAATCCTCCTCACCTCTCCAGTCAGTAAGCAGATGATCTCCAAGGTGAGGCTTAATATCCTATCTTCCATCTTCTCCCGTTTTCCTTTCATTTTCTATTGATTAGTCATCACTGAGGAGTGAATGGTTCATTCTTATGTGATGAATGTTATGAAGTCACAAGACTTTCCTCTATAGATCAAAATATGCAATTGGTTAGCGACTTGAACCCCACATAAAAATTAATAACTAGAGTCTCACGTGACGTACTCTTATGTAACTTCCAATCTTACACCCCTTTAACCTCCTTGGTGGTATTCCTGACTCAGGCTCGGTGTGAAAAAAGATGCAGTTAGTGGCAATCCCGAGCCTGAATGCCGAGACTAAAATTTCTAGAGGAAGTTGTCATTGGAGAACTGTTAAAACAGCAACCAATTACATTACTGGAACTTCCCTATGAGGTTTCCCAGTGGGTCACCTAAACCATACTGGTTTGTTTCCTTATAGGAATCGCTAAGGTTTAGTACCCTACACTAATTCTGAGGTTTAATATTCTACAAAGATGTGGGTGACAGATTGGATCTGTACAGACAGCACTTTGCAGAGACAATTAATGCTATCTGGGCTTTTAGAAACCACTGCTGACATAGATTTAGGAAGCCATAACATTCATTTCTATTGGATATAATAATCAGAAATGATACATGTGTAGCCATTTCCATTTGTTTGTGTAGTGATGTACTGTTTAGCTTTTATCAATTTTCATGTAAATCCCAGAAACACAACCCTGGCAAAAAAAAAAACCTGTAATGAGATGTTTTTCTTTTCCAGGTGGAAGTCTTCATTATTTAGATTTCATCTTAATACAAACAATATACTATTAGGTAAGCAATGTAAGAAAATGTGGATTTAGTGGCCAATAGATGTCCACATGGGGTGTAAACTGATACATGGAGGATCTGGATATTATCAATGCTTGTGAATTGATTCTTTTAATACAACAGTAATTAGCACTTGCATAAAAGTAATAAGGTGACCCTCTTGTCCGTTAGCCTGGTCACCTCCTCTCATTTCAGAACTTCTCAAGAGCGTCACCTCTCCTTTGGAACTCTCTCCCATAGCCTGTCCATCATATCCTGAGTCTGGAAACCTTCAAACTCTCAAAACACATCTGTTCAGACAAGCCTATAAACTGGTGTAGGTCGGAGCAGTGCTTTTCAGTGCTGCTCGATTTGGGTGCCACCATAGACTATAATGGGAATCACATCTACAGCGGCGCTCAGTGAGTTAAGTTGACGGAGCAGAAGTTGCTTAAAAAACACAATAATTCAGCCTCCAGCAATCGCTGGAAGCCAAATTATATCATTCCCCCACTATCCATGGCGGCCTGGAGGGGGAATAGTAATTAACCTTGGCCCGGACTTGTGCAGAAGCAGGATCAGCCATATACTGGCTGTATCCTGCACGCAAATCTACTGGTGCTGATTTCAAATGTATGCGGTTTGGAAGCTCACTGCCTCATCCACTAACTCCTGTGTTTCCTCCCCTAGAGTCTCCACCCCACTAACATCTAGATTGTAAGCTTGAAAGGGCAGAAACCTCCTCCTGTTACTTGTTTCTGCTGCAATTTATTATATGAAAATGTACCAGTATTGGTGATGTCTCAAACCACACCAACTGTTGGTACTTGTATTGATGATGTACAGGGGCGTAGCAATAGGGGGTGCAGAGGTAGCGACCGCATCGGGGCCCTTGGGCCAGAGGGGCCCCAAGAGGCCCTCCCTCAACTGCAGTATTAGCTTTCTACTTGTCCTGTGCTCATAATAATCACTTCTATATATGCTTTAAATAGTGGTAATCATTACCAAACTGCTCCCTATCCCCTTCTTGTACCCTTGACACTGTAATTACCATTGGCAGGTTTTGGTGCGCTGTATCAATTGTTGTGTATAGTGTGCTTGGGGGGCCTCATTGTAAAACTTGCATCGGGGCCCACAGCTCCTTAGCTACGCCACTGATGATGTATGTCCGGATTGTACAGAGTTTTGAACATCTCATGTATCTATGCTCCCCAACATTTATTTTGTACTGCGCTATGAAAGATGTTGTTGCTATATAAATAATAATAACAGTGCAAATGTAATTTCACTTCAGTGTGAATGGAGGAATATTCATTGAATGGGCTTACAGCAATACACTCCAACTAAACAGACATATGTATAGTGACTTAAAAAAATACAATTGTGACTAATGGTGTAATTTCTCCATGACCTCTAGAGATGGTATTATTATGCAGTTCTCAGTACTACCTGTTTCCAGGAAGCTCTCATCGGTTCAATCATACTTGAATTTTCTGTAGAAGAAGATACACAATGGACAAAGCCTGCTGTCTAATCACTCTGCTTTGCCACTTCCAGTAAACCACGATAAAATGGCCACTTTTTATTTCCTTCCCTGTAAAGTGAGCTACACAACAATGGCCGCCGTCTTATTGCTTTATCCGCTAAAAATAGAACCACCAGAAATCTATAGTAGCTGAGAGTACATGTAGAATGCATCACCCACCAGCAGAGGGCGCAGGCCGATAATTCATTTCTGTGCCTTCTAAAGGGAAAAGGTGACTTCTACTTCCGACCCTTGGCTGTATTATGCGTTCCAAAGGACTCCTGTGTCTATGCAGCTGAGCAGGGGGAGGAATTGAAGTGAGTTTGTGGAAGAATTTGGCTGCTGAAGTGACGAGCACAGAAGGGTTCCAGAGCTTCTTAATAATCATAACAGCAGATGACATCGTAATAATGCATTTATCATTTATTGGATTAGGATAAAAAAAAATAGGTGGTGCTGTAGACTGAAAAGGCCTTCTGAACTGACCTTACCTCCAACTCAAACGTACATTTGCATTTCATATTGCCAATAGGGCTTGCTAAAATGTGGGAGTTAAAAAAAAGGCGCTGATGATTTGTGTGCATACCCGCGCTGGCCACTTCACAATAGTTGATGTTTTATTTTATGGGGAGAAGCTGATTATTTGGAGTGTGGATTGAACTAGGTTTAGCAGCAGTATTTGGTTGGGACAGTACACTACCACAAGCAAGTGGATATAAAGTATAGGTGTCAAGTCACACTGGAGCAAAAATAGTGTAACACTGCCCCAAATAGTTAAAGAGGAACTCCAGTGAAAATAATGTAATAAAAAAGTGCTTAATTTCTACAATAATTATGTATAAATGATTTAGTCAGTGTTTGCCAAATCTTTCCCCTCCCTGATTTACATTCTGACATTTACCACATGGTGACATTTTGACTGCTGGCAGGTGATGTCAATGGAAGAAGATGCTACTTGTTTTTTTTTTGGCAGTTGGAAACATGTTTGTGAAAAGGAAAAGATTCTCATGGGAAAGGGGGGTATCAGCTACTGATTGGGATGAAGTTCAATTCTTGGTTACGGTTTCTCTTTAAACCCCGAAACAGCACCTCAGCTAATGGCAGGGGACAGTATGTTACTGAGGTAAAACGCGGTACATTTGCAGCATATTGTTACCATAGCAACACACGCATTGTACTAACAGGGTAATGTTCTGCCCCCTTCCTGTTAGTACTGGTAAAATTGCCATGAGCTGCCTGCGCTCTCCAATTTTACCCTTACTTTGTGCATCAGGCCTCCTAAGTGAAAGGGATATGGAGACTGCCATATTTGGTACTAGTCTGCTTTAGGGGACTCAGCAGGAAAGCTCATAGGAAAATTCCGCTAATGGGTTTGGGTGGGCAGCGCCCTCTCAAATTGCTAGGTTTCCAATAGGTTGTAACAAACTACGCCCACACTATTCGGCCAATCACAATGCTTTGTGCTGTTAGATGGTGCTGTGATTGGAGAACTGTTCCCTATGAGGTTTCCTACTGGGGGTCACCTAAAGTAGACTAGCACCCCATATTTATTTTCTTTCTTTCAAACAATCCAAATTGCCTGGCTGTCCTGCTGATCCTCTGCCTAATACGTTTAACTATAGACCCTGACCATGCATGCAGATGTTTGACTGTATTTGCCGCATGCTTGTTTCAGGTGTGTGATTCAGACACTACTGATGCATGAAAGATCAGCAGGATGCCAGCCAACTGATAATGATTAATTATAAATATGGCAGCCTCCATATCTCTTTCACTTCAGGCATCCGCTTTGAAAGAAACCAGAGACGTTAAAAAATAAACCACCAGCCAGCCCCATAAGCACCGGTGAGTCCCTCGCCGTCCTCCCGTGTGCCTCAGTTCAGCCGTAACCAGCCCCAGTAACTGGCTAAGTCTCGTCACTCGGGGTCTTCTGCACATGCGGGTCAAAAATCAGATACTTACCTAAGAGTACATGTACACATGACACATGCAATTTTAATTGGCTAATCTTACCACCTCAAAGTAGTATGAGGGCCAACAGATTTTGAATAATATGAACAGTTAGTGTAGTTAAACTCTCATACATGTTAAAATTGACCAATCAAAACTGGACGTTTGTATGCACCTTAAGAGGAGGGAAGCCTTTGGATCCTTCAGAGACTTTCTGTGTCATCCTTGCTACTATTACCCCTCGCCAGGACCCTCTGGAAGATGCAGGCCAAGGTCCTCTTCGTGAACGAGCATGCCAGACCTGCGCAATAACACATAATCACTCATGTGCGAGAAGCTCGTTAAGGGCGCTGTTGCAGCAGTACTCGGGGAGGCATAGTACAGCCACACTTGTGCATGAAGGGAAACGCACCCTGGATCTTCAATCTGACAAGCTCTTTTCGGATTTGTTTCGGGGGTCTGTGAGCTGCAATGCAAAGGTTTCTTTCTTAGGTAAGTATTCGTTTATTGACCAGAGGTTCACCTTGGGTATACTTTAAAGGCACACTATCACTCTTCATCATTCATCTTGTTTCCAAAATAAATGTAGCACATCACCATTTTCTCAACAATCTTACACCCTTCACCTCCCCAAACCTCACTTGCAGTCTTACAGCATCCTTCCACACTTATTGGCTTATGTGGCCTGTACTATGTCAAGGGGGCATAATTTACTAGCAGTAATCTGCCAGTATAGCTGGTAGATTGCTGATCAGTGAAAGGACGTTGCAGGTAGATAGCCCGAACGGTTCCCGGCGAACTTCCGGGGGTTCGCGATCGCGGAGAACTGCAAACTTTTCCGGAAGTTCGGTTGCCCCCATAGTGCATCATGAGGGTCAACTTTGACCCTCTACATCACAGTCAGCAGGCACATTGTAGCCAATCAGGCTACACTCCCTCCTGGAGCCACTCCCCTCCTTATAAAAGGCAGGTAGCGTCAGGATTTGGACTCACTAGTGTGCCTGCATTAATTAGAGAAGGGAAAGCTGCTGCAGACTCTCGTAGGGAAAGCTTAGTTAGGCTCTTGTAGGCTCCTTTGCTTGCTTCTTGCTTATTCTTATTGCTAAAAAAAAGCACCCCTCAACAGCTCTTTTGAGAGCTAATCTTGTTCTTGTGATCTATTTTTGTGTGTGTGTGTGTCCCACTGACACTTGTGTTGCATAGACAGCCTTGGTAATTCCTACTGTGTGTGCCACTGCTAGCCAGGCCCAGTACATTCAGTGACTACCTGTGTGTGTGACAGGTGCACATTGTAATACCCATCACTGCATATAATTACCTACCTGTTGTTCATTGTGCACCCACCTACCTTCGTGAGCGCACAGTGTCACTGTGCCTGTCCGGTACCTGTCTGTGTGTGACAGGTGCACATTGTAATACCCATCACTGCATATACCTACCTGTTGTTCACTGGCACCTACCTACCTACGTGAGCGCACGCAGTGTCACTGTGCCTGTCTGGTACCTGTCTGTGTATGACAGGTGCACATTGTAATACCCATCACTGCACATACCTACCTGTTGTTCACTGTGCACCCACCTACCTACGTGAGCGCACGCATTGTTAATACCACCAGTCACTGTACCTGTTCACGGTACGTGTGTGTGACAAGTTCACATTTGTAATACCCATCACTGCATATACCTACCTGTTGTGTTCAGTGCACCCACCTCATCACTGCATATACCTACTTGTTGTGTTCAGTGCACCCACCTACCTACGTGAGTGCACGCAGTGTGATATACCACTTCGTGCATACCTGTTAACTGCACCTGTGTGACTGCACAACCAGATGAAGGCGCTAAGCAAGTTACACCACCTCATATGTCTGAGTTAGGCGACACTATGGATGTAACGTGTGAGGAGGAGGATGATGAAGTACCTGCTGTTGGTGCAGTTTTGGAGGTGTGTGATGCAAGCGAAGCTGGGCAGGATGATTATGATGATGATGAGGATGATACGGATGCCACGTATGTTCCCAATAGAGGAGATGAACAGGGGGACAGTTCAGAGGGAGAGTCAGAGAAGAATTGGAGGAGACGAGTTCCTGAAAGAAGCAGGGGGAGCTCGTTGTCAGAAACAGCTGGTGGCAGTTTTCAGCGTCATGTATCGCCACCTATGTACAGCCAGCCAACATGCCCTTCAACGTCAGATGCTGCTGAACATAGTGCCATCACCCCAGGGGGGCTCAGCGGTTTGGAATTTTTTTAATGTGTCTGCCTCAGATCAGAGCAATGCCATCTGTTCTCTCTGCCTCCAAAAATTGAGCCGTGGAAAGGCCAACACCCATGTAGGGACAAGTGCCTTACGAAGGCACATGGAGAAAAGGCACAAACTGCAATGGGAAGAGCACCCGAGCAAAAGCAGCACACAAAAGAAAAACCATCCTCCTTCTCCTCTTCCTCCTTCAGGTGCAGCATATTCAGCCCCTTTCTTCCTTACACCTTCACAGCCACCCTCCTCCACTCCGTCTCTGACCTTGAGCGGTTCCTGTTCCTCTGCCCACAGCAGCCAGGTGTCTGTGAAGGAAATCTTTGAGTGGAAGAAGCCAATTTCTGCCAGTCACCCCCTTGCCCGGCGTCTGACAGCTGGCTTGGCGGAACTGTTAGCTCGCCAGCCGTTACCATACCAGCTGGTGGACTCTGAGGCCTTCTGTAAATTTGTGGCCATTGGGACACCACAGTGGAAGATGCCAGGCCGCAATTATTTCTCTAAAAAGGCGATACCCAAACTGTACCGTGAAGTGGAGAGGCAAGTGGTGTCATCTCTGGCACACACCGTTGGGTCAAGGGTCCACCTGACAACGAATGCCTGGTCTGCCAAGCACGGTCAGGGCAGGTACATTACTTACACAGCCCATTGGGTCAACCTGGTGACCGATGGGAAGCAAGAAGTACGTGGCTGTGCAGCGGACCAACTTGTGACACCTCCACGGTTTGCAGGCAGGCCTCCTGCCACCTCCTCTCCTCCTGCTACATCCTCTTCGCTGTCGTCATCCTCCTCTTTGGCTGAGTGGCAGTTCAACTCTACTGGTGCTGCCATCTCCTCTCCAACTACACAGCCCCAGGGCCTATGCTGCATGCCAGGTACGACTGTGTCACGCCATCTTAGACATGTCTTGCCTCAAAGCAGAGAGTCACACTGGAGCAGCTCTCCTGGCTGCTCTTAAAGAGACTCCGTAACAAAAATTGCATCCTGTTTTTTATCATCCTACATGTTCCAAAAGCTATTCTAATGTGTTCTGGCTAACTGCAGCACTTTCTACTATGACAGTCTCTGTAATAAATCAATGTATCTTTCCCCTGTCAGACTTGTCGGCCTGTGTCTGGAAGGCTGCCAAGTTCTTCAGTGTTGTGGTTCTGCTATGAACTCACCCTTTCTGGCCCCTCTATGCACACTGCCTGTGTGTTATTTAGATAAGAGATAAGAGAGAAGCTGCTCTAATCAGCTGGATAAATCGTCCTCTGAGCTGGCTGGGCTTTCACATACTGAGGAATTACAAACAAGAGCAAAGCTGTTTGCAAGAAGAAAAGAGCAGCCTGAAACTTCAGTGCATGGGGGAAAGAAACACACAAATGATCTCTTGAGATTCAAAAGGAATGCTGTATACAGCCTGCTTATGTATGGATGTATTTTCTATGTGTGGACATACTGTACATCAACCTACTTCCTGTTTTGGTGGCCATTTTGTTTGTTTACAAACAAACTTTTTAAAACTGTTTTTAACCACTTTTAATGCGGCGAGGAGCGGCGAAATTGTGACAGAGGGTAATAGGAGATGTCCCCTAACGCACTGGTATGTTTACTTTTGAGCGATTTTAACAATACAGATTCTCTTTAACAAACAGGTGGATCAGTGGCTGACCCCGCACCAGCTGGAGATCGGCAACGTTTTGTGTGACAAAGGCAGCAATCTCATTTCCGCGTTGAATTTGGGCAAGCTGACACATGTACCCTGCATGGCACATGTTCTGAATCTAGTCATTCAAAGATTTGTGTCAAAGTACCCAGGCTTAGAGGACGTCCTGAAGCAGGCCAGGAAGTTGTGTGGGCATTTCAGGCGGCCTTACACGGCCATGGCACACTTTGCCGAGATTAAGCGGAGAAACAAGTTGCCGGTGAGACGCCTCATTTGCGATAGCCCGACTCGCTGGAATTCGACCCTCCTTATGTTGTCTCGCCTGCTAGAACAAGAGAAAGCCGTCACCCAGTACCTCTACAATTACAGTAGAAGGACACAATCTGGGGAGGTGGGGATGTTCTGGCCCAACAACTGGACACTCATGCGAAATACATGCAGGCTCATGCGGCCGTTTGAGGAGGTGACCAACCTGGTGAGTTGCAGTGAAGGCACCATCAGTGACTTGATCCCCTACACTTACTTCCTGGAGCGTGCCATGCGTATAGTGGTGGATCAAGCTGTGGAGGAGCGTGAACAGGAACAGTTAAGGAAGGAAACGTTCTGGGATCAATTCTCATCAGAACCAGATGTTTCCTCAACACCTGCGGCAGCAGAGGGGAAGGAGGAGGAAGAGTCGTGTGGGGAAGAGGAGTCAGACTCTGATGATGAGGAAGGTGTTTCTTTGGAGGAGGTGGCGGCATCAGAACAACCGCAGCAGGCATCGCAGGGGGCTTGTGCTGTTCAATGTTCCCGTGGTATTGTTCGTGGCTGGGGGGGGGGGGAGGTCTTACCTGACGTCACTGAGGAAGAGCAAGAGGAGATGGATAGTACTCCTGGATCCAACATTGTGCAGATGGCATCTTTCATGCTGTCCAGCCTGTTGAGGAACCCCCATATAAAAAAACTCAAGGGGAATGAGCTGTACTGGGTGGCCACGCTACTAGACCCTCGGTATAGGCACAAAGTGGCGGACATGTGACCAACTCCCCTGGAGGCAGAAAGGATGCAGCACTTGCAGAACAAGCTGGCAACTATGCTTTACAATGCGTTTAAGGGTGATGTCACAGCACAATGCAATAAAGGTACCACTGCCAGTAATTCTCCTTCTCCCATGTCCACACAGGCAAGAACAGGACGCTCCAGCGATCTCATGGTGATGTCGGACATGCGGACATTCTTTAGTCCAACGCCTCGCATTAGCCTTTCCGGATCCACCCTCCACCAATGCCTGGACCGGCAGGTAGCCAACTACCTGGCCTTAACTGTGGATGTAGACACTGTGAGCAGTGATGAACCCTTGGACTACTGGGTGCGCAGGCTAGACCTGTGGCCAGAGCTGTCCCAATTTGCCATCCAACTTCTGTCTTGCCCTACCTCACGCGTCCTATCAGAAAGGACCTTCAGCACAGCTGGAGGCATTGTCACTGAGAAGAGAAGTCGCCTAAGTCACAAAAGTGTTCAGTACCTGACCTTTATCAAAATGAATGAGGAATGGATCCCGGAGGGCTACTGCCCTCCCGAAGACTAAGTCATCCCCCACACACAGCATCTCTGCCTGCCCCAAGATTAAGTCAGTCCCCCCACACAGCGTCTCTGCCTGCAGGCCGCTTGACTGCCCTCTCCGCCACCACCAACAGGGTCCAGGACTCCAGGTGGATTCCTGAATTTTTAAGGCCGCTGCTAGCAGCAGCCGCTATACTAATTTTTCTGGTGCGTGTACATGCCTGCCTAATTTTTCTGGCTGCACTGCAGCTGCAACAACAAAACAAAAGGCATGTACATGTGTCAATTTCCCTTCATGATTGTTACCTTGCCGTGGTGAAGGGGCTTGCGTATCAAAATGAAGCAACGACCGGGGCGGACGTGGATTTGTGAGCTCCGCTGCCTGATGCCCCATACCTCCATCTTTCACTCACTTTCCTGTCCTGAACAGCATATCCAGCACCTGCATAGCTCCTATGTCCGAGCCAGATCCTGGGGAACAAGAATCGGCCGCGGCAGAAGTCGCTGACGCCGCTACAGAAGGAACGGGGTGCCTCCTGCCGGGACCCTCCCGCCATACCCACGTGGCGAACCGGCCATCTCCTTACTCCACCGCTATGGCGCAACGAGCCTCCAAAAGGGATAAGGCTGACAAAGGTGGGTCACAAGCTGATGCTCCAGCCACCCCAGCCCCACCTAAGCAAAACGCCCGCGCTAAGCCTAGCAAGAACGAGGAGGCGGCAGACATGGAAGCGGAGGAATCTGACCCTGCCCCGAGCACAGTGGACCTGCTTGCCGCCATACAGACCTGCCAAGCCACCCTCACCCAGAAATTCGATCACCTCGATTCTAAATTCGGCTTTCTCCGTGAGGACTTAGCTATAATCCGGTCCCGCACCACAGAACTGGAGAGGCGCGCTTCTAACACAGAAGACCTAGTTCAGGCCCATGACGCCGCCATTCCCCGCATGGATAAGCGCCTCACCGCTCTGGAGTACCGAGCGGTGGACGCGGAAAATCAAAACAGGCGGAACAACCTGAGGCTACTGGGCCTCCCGGAGGGGGCTGAAGGTAAGGACATCTCTTCATATATTGAAATGCTACTTAAGAGGCTGCTCCCGGAGGACACTTTTTCGGCACACTTTGTTATTGAACGGGCCCATAGAATCCCGGCTAAGCAAGGCCCACCAGGTGTACCCCCGAGGCCAGTGATTTTTAAGCTTATGAACTTTAAAGACAGGGATGCTATTTTGGAAGCCGCTAGACAGGCTGGGGAGCTCAGCTTTGAGAACACTAGAATAATGCTGTTTCCTGATTATACCATCGAAACACAAAAACAGCGGCAATCCTTTGTACCAGTAAAAGCCAAATTGAGGGCACGTAATCTGAAATACGCGATGTTATTCCCCGCTAAGCTGCGGGTACAAGACGGAGAGACAGTCAAGATTTTTGAAAAACCAGAAGATGTTTCAAAATGGCTGGACACCCTCCCGGACAAGTGACCGCTATCTAATTTTGACGCCTAGTGATCAGAGGGAATAATACTTCTTTCAGCTACCAGATAACTGTTCAAGGGCCTTGCAACTACATAGAATATGTTTTAACATTGCTAGACACTCTCCCCGGATAAGTGACTGCTTCTTTAACCTTGCCACATTGTGACCGGAGGGGACAATATCTTTCTTCAGATAACTGTTAAATGGCCTTGCAAACTTACATCAACAAATGGAGGCATTGAACTGAGTGCCTCACGTTAAAATTACTCCGTCATTATAACTTTGACTGTGATTGATGTCTCCTGGCAGCTTTATATCTAAACATGACTTTACAGGGAAAGTAGTTCTATATTCGCCCACTGGAGGTCACTGCTGTGCCTTCAAACACCCTCATAGCAGCAGAGCTGTTACAATCTCTACAGTTGTGAACATTCTAGAACTATGCTGATGATTGCCAGCCTTTTCTCTCTTTAGCCAGAGTAACACCACCAATGGTGCAATCTCAGGACACATGTATTTGGGCACACACATACCATAGCGGTGGATTCAGTGGGTGCCATAGCGTGCGTTTATTTAGTGGGGTATACAACAATAATGGCCCTGATAGTCTAGCGTTTAGAAGGTTAGAGTCACCCGAACTCATCCTCCCTCAATATACTACTAGGCCTATTCTTCACACCCAGCATAAGGCTTAGCCTGTAATCAGTGTTCTGGTACGCAGATATACAATGTTGACCCTCTGACACACTAGACGTGTCAGTGACTACGCCACCTCTTTATGGTTATTATTGACAGCAAGTCGAGTTTCAGGTTTAAGTAATAATGCTAACTAAGTGAAACTTCTTAGCACCTTTCGGTATGATTGGAAGGCGCCAGGCAGCGGATCCCTCTCCCTTACTCCTCCTCTCCATACTACTCTTGGCACCCCCCTACTATAGCCCGGTGGTAGGTAACGCGGGCTGCTCCTTGATCGACCCGGCCCCCTGACGGATAGTTAGGGAAGGGACAAGTTTAGGGATCCAAAGCTACTCCAGACAGGTTGTTAGGGCGTAGCATGGAGGGGGCTATGGGATTTATAGGCCACTGTTTGTTTGGGCCTACTGTTGTTAATGTTATGACTGTTTTCTTTTTTGTTATTGACCATTTCTCCACTTTCCCTCATATAGCTCCGGCATGTGGCTGGCTTGACTCGAGTGCATGCTCAGTGTTTTACACCACGCAAACCTCAGGCGGTAATTATGTATTACTTACCATGTTGTATGAAATGTATATAGTATACCCTCAAGATGACAACACTATTATTATGGAATGTTAGGGGTCTAAACTCCAAGGTTAAAAGGTATTTAGTATTTAATTACCTCAAGAATCACAAACCCCAGATCTGTGTTCTAACGGAGACCCATCTGCATGGCAGCAAAATACTAGCATTAAAAAAACCGTGGGTTGGACACTATTATAATGCCACACACTCATCTTTCTCCAGGGGGGTGGCCATCCTTATACATAAAACCAGGGCTGTGGAGTCGGAGTCGTGGAGTCGTGGAGTCGGGCAATTTTGGGTGCCTGGAGTCGGAGTCGGGAAAAAATGCACCGACTCCGACTCCTAATGAATTTGTAACTGTAATTAAAATAGAAAATATGATAAAATGTTCTATTTCTCAGATAATAGTCATTAAAAATAATGTATATATACAGTAATAGCTGTGCTTAGTCCACAAAAATGAAATATACCAATCAAAATTAGTTACTTGTGCTGCTTCAATAAAGCAGTCCCCTTATTTTTAAGGTCAGATATACACATCTGATTGTGACTGTATATATGATTTGTACACAGGAATCTCTTATATATACTAAATAACATCTATGCTGTAAGAATAAAGCCTGATGTGTAGCTATGTGACTAATAGAGATGGTCAACGAGATGGAAATAATTCTGCATTGATGCTGATTTATGCAAATGTATGCACTCCCTTTGCTGATGAAATAAAATAATTTGATATGTTATTAAAATTTGGTTTGGTGACTACAAATTAAAGGGTAACTGAGACGGATGAAAAGTAAAGTTTTATACATACCTGGGGCTTCCTCCAGCCCCCTTCAGGCTAATCAGTCCCTCACTGTCCTCCACCACCCGGATCTTCTGCTATGAGTCCTGGTAATTCAGCCAGTCAGCGCTGTCCGGCCGCATGCCGCTCCCACAGCCAGGAACATTCTGCACCTGCGCAATAGTGCTGCACAGGTGTAGTACGCTCACGGCGGAGTGTGTTCATGCGCACTACGCTTGACTGACTCAAGTACCTGGACTCATAGCAGAAGATCCAGGTGGTGGAGGAGGACAACGAGGGACTGATTATCCTGAAGGCGGCTGGAGGAAGCCCCAGGTATGTATAAAACTTTAATTTCATCTGTCTCAGGTTTACTTTGTTACACAGTAGTACTATACTCTACATATGCACTCCCCACAGAGCTGCAGGGAATCCACTGAGAATGCTGTGCACATTGAACACAGAGGTGTTGTCTGTTTACAATCTCCTTATTCCCCTGCAGAGTACCTGCACATCATTCTTACATGCACCCACACTTGATAGATGTTCTTTGTTCCGGTTGTACCTTTTACAAGTACTCTTACCAAGGACTAGTTTTAGTCTAAAGGGAATAAATATAGTAGTCTACATATCCCCCTTTTGTGTCTTGGTAACCATTATACATTTTATTCATCATGTTAATTTTATCACTGTCATTACCAATTCTATAATTTGTATTTTGTATCATTCTTTGTATTTTGTCACTAATTATGTATCTTGTATATTGGTGTACACCATTGTCTGTATTATTATGTACCCCATGTTTGTTTCTTACTTTGTACAGCGCCACGGAATATGTTGGCGCTTTATAAATCAATAATAATAATAATAATCCTTCTCACTTCAGTTGTCTTGTAAAATTCCTAAGCGTTGGCAGTTAAGAGACGAATTTCATATTACATACTTTTAATCAACAAAATTGTAATATGCAAATTAGAGGAGTCTGAGTCGTGGAGTCGGAGGAATCCTAAACTGAGGAGTCGGAGTCGGTGGATTTTTGGACCGACTCCACAGCCCTGCATAAAACAGTTCCCTTTCAGCTGATCCACCTCCATATAGATGATCTGGGCAGATATATAATAATTCATGCCCGCATATATACAGATGAAATAGTATTGGTGGGACTGTACAATCCACCTTCGGCAAATTTGTCCCTGCTTAATGAAATCATGAGTAAAGTAGCTAAATTCTCAGTGGCTAAAATACTACTTAGCGGTGATTTCAATATGGTTCTCTCCCCCTCTACGGATAGGATGACACCCAATCCTAGGGACAACTTACTGTTGCACAACTGGGTGCAATCTTACAATCTATTGGATGTATGGAAGATGCATAACCCCAACCAACCAGGATACACATGTCACTCCACATCCTATCATGCATTGTCAAGAATTGACTTATTATTGGCTTCTCCCTCTATCGCCATGCAGATGGGTCATACTAAACTGTTGCCCAGAGGCATCTCTGATCATGCTCCGTTGGAAACCACTCTATTGTTATCAGCAGCTATACCTAGACCCCTTTGGAAGCTTTCCCCAGGGTGGATCAATCATGATTTTGTGACACTCAGCATGCAGCAGCCTCTAATGGAGTACTGACGCTTCAACAATTTCTCCGCTGCCCCCTCAGTGGTATGGGATGCTTACAAAGCAGTCACCAGAGGAAACTATATAAAAATAATATCAGAAGCCCGGTTTCAGGATAGAGTCACCTTATTTAATGCAGAACAAGCTGCTGAAACAGCAGAAAAAGCGTTTCTCAACCTCAAGTCCAAAAGTTCATACGATGATTGGCAAGCGGCGCTGGCCCACTTATCAAACAGACAATTAATAGCTTCATCAAGGGTTGAGTCAGCACGCCGTCTCAGAATATATGAGCAGGGAGACAGAACAGAAAAGCTCTTGGCCTATCTAATAGGGGAAGAGAAGCAAATATATCATATTGGGGCCATTAAAGCACCCACTGGTGATATACTGACCTTACCTGGGGACATCAATGAGGAATTTTTGCATTACTATCAAACTCTATATACATCAGACACAAATTACACGGCGACCCAACTGGAGGAGTTTTTGGGAAAGATTCCCTTCCCGGTGTTGTCTGCCGATGACAGAGTTTTCCTGGAGGCAGACATCACCGGAGAGGAGATACGTGATGTTATTAACCACCTTAGCGGTATGGACGAGCTCAGCTCGTCCATCACCGCCAGAGGGTGCCGCTCAGGCCCTGCTGGGCCGATTTGGATGAAATAAAAAGCAGCACACGCAGCCGGCACTTTGCCAGCCGCGTGTGCTGCCTGATCGCCGCCGCGAGCAGCGGCGAAAGAGGGTCCCCCCAGCCGCCTGAGCCCTGCGCAGCCGGAACAAATAGTTCCGGCCAGCGCTAAGGGCTGGATCGGAGGCGGCAGACGTCAGGACGTCGGCTGACGTCCATGACGTCACTCCGCTCGTCGCCATGGCGACGAGGAAAGCCAAACAAGGAAGGCTGCTCATTGCAGCCTTCCTTGTTACTTATGCTTGCCGGAGGCGATCGGAAGAACGCCTCCGGAGCGCCCTCTAGTGGGCTTTCATGCAGCCAACTTTCAGTTGGCTGCATGAAATAGTTTTTTTTTAATTAAGTAAAAACCCTCCCGCAGCCGCCCTGGCGATAGCAATAGAACGCCAGGGTGGTTAAGGGCCTGCCTAATTCTAAAGCCCCGGGGGCTGACGGGCTACCAGCCGAATTCTATAAAAAATACAGCAAAGACATAATCCCATATCTGCAGAGGACATTTAAACATATCCTGGAGAGTGGTGATCTTCCTGGTTCCATGTGTGAGGCTTTATCACTGTTCTTCCAAAAAAGGGAAGGGACCCTACCCATTGCAAGTCTTACAGGCCCATCTCATTGCTAAATCAAGACTATAAAATACTGGCAAAAATATTATCTGTCCGGTTAAATATGCTAATTACAAAACTCATACACCCTGACCAATCAGGATTCATTCCTGGGAAGGGGACAGATATTAATTTGTAAAGGCTTAGGACCCTTTACACCACGCCGAGGGCCAGAGTACGCACGGGCCACTCCGTATCAGATCCCTTTCTCCTCTCTAGGGGTACGCGACAGGGATGCCCACTTTCACCCACCCTATTTGCTATGGTCGTGGAACCACTTGCCATACTTCTACGAGCTAGTGCATCAGTGGGGGGCCTCACATATGGGACCAGGGTGGAGAAACTTTCATTATATGCTGATGACCTTCTTTTGTATCTCTCGGACTCCGGCCCTTCACTGGTCGGCGCCCTGGAGATTATAGAGAAATATGGCACATTCTCAGGATTCAAGGTAAACTGGGACAAATCCACTATCCTACCGCTAGATGGGCGAATACCAGCACACCCAGCTCCCACTCCACTCCAGTGGGTCACAGAATTCACGTACTTAGGTATCAAGGTCACCAGAAATATTAATGACTACTATAAACTTAACCTAGATCCGATCCAGTCTAAACTCCAGCAAAAATGCAAAGCATGGCGGACGCTCCCATTGTCTCTGCTTGGTCGCGCAAATGCTATCAAAATGAATATGCTTCCCAAATTTCTGTATTATTTCAGGAACAGCCCTGTATATATTCCAGCCAAATACTTCCACAATATCAACAAAGCGGTCACATCCTTGTTGCGGTACCCCAAGAACCCACGTATAGCACTATCCACTTTGCAGCGAGACCAGAATAGTGGAGGTATTGGGTTACCAGATTTTGAGCAATATTACTGGGCGTCAGCCGCAGTCACCATTCGGTGGTGGTTCGAGCAGTCCCCAACTAACCCAGCGACTGCTTTGGAAGCAGAGATAATGGGATCTTTCTTAGCCCTTTCCAGTTTGCCTTTTAGAGGAAGTAAGCAAATTCCTAAAGCCACTCCAAACATGTTGGCAACGGTTAGAATATGGGAAAAAATAAATAAAATCTCCCAGCAGCCTGGACAGATCTCCCCTCATACCCCATTGTGGATGAACCCATCATTACGTGAATTTCTGACGGTGCCAGACCCCAAGGCCTGGGCAGACCACGGGATTTATAAGTTAAAGGACATTACAGATGGCCATCAGATTAAACCCTTCACCTCCCTCAGAAGGGATAACGGTATTCCTCATAGTATGTACTTCAGATACTTACAGCTACAACATGCCTTCAAGGCACAATTCTTCAGGGGAAACAGAACGCTGCTGGTGCAAGCCCATACCACTGAGGGGGAAATTATAAAAAGGGATCTGGAGCATGTTGTCTCTGTTATATACAAAACGTTTCCCTCCAGGGGACAAGCTAAAATAAATAAATTGTTCTTGGCATGGCAGTCTGACATTCCTGACCTGACATTGGAAACATGGAATAGCATTCTAGGATATTTTGTCACAACAGGCGTAGCAGCAAGGGACCGCCTCATTGCCCTTAAATTTTTGCATAGGAGCTACATCTCACCAGCCAAATTATGCAAAATAGACCCTGCTGCCTCGGGAAGATGTGGTAGATGCCAGCAACCAGCTGCAGATTTTTTTCACATAGTGTGGCTTTGCCCACGAGTCTGTTCTTATTGGTCAGATACACGCAGAACTTCAAAAAGTGTTTGGAATTGCTTTTGACCCAAACCCAGAGCAGCTATTGCTGGGATATATGGCTAAAAACATGCTCTCCACTCATAAAATGCAGGCATATAGGTCCCGTGTTGCATATGCCAGGAAGATGGTTGGAAGCAAACTCTAGCACCTAGTAAAAAGGACTGGTCCTCGTATGTACATAAAGAACTAGCTATTATCAAACCCATATACCTTAAGAGAAAATGCCCCAAAAAATTTAAGAAAATGTGGTCTTGTTGGACCTCATACTACAAGCTAAAGTTAGATGATTAAATACTGCTGTATAACAAAAAACCCCTGGGAGGTTGCGGGGAGATGCACTCGAGCCACGCCACCCTCTACTTACATAGAGTAGACACTTTCTTCTACTCTACAGCTATTGGATGGAGTGATAATGTATTTTATGCACTTACTCTGAAATGGAAAATGGTCATGTTGATGTTATTGTTTTGTTTAGGTGCCGCCATGGTTGGCAGGCACAATTGTCTCTTTGTTTATATGCAAAAATGTGAATAAAAATTATACTTTAAAAAAAAAAAATGAAGCAATGACTGCCAGCTATATGAGTGGGTTGGGGAACACACCTGACCCAAGAAGATAGATAATAAGGTCGTTGCTTCATTGTGGACAGACCAAATTCGATCAGCTGGACCCTCAGTCACTGTTGATCTGTCATTCAGCTACCTCAGCCCGACCATATGGGCTTGAAAACCGCCATCGCCTGCACTCTGGCCATGGTGCGCACCAGTCCAGCACGGCCGTCGCTACACAAACAGCTGTTTGCGGTGCGTTACACAGTGAGTTTAGTCTCAGTGTGAAGCAGTACACTAAATACACTACTTGATTAATGTATATACATGCAAATGTTTTAAAGCACTTTAGGCCTCCAATTTAGCAATAAAATGTGATGTCTGCCCTTAAAACGCTGCTGTGCATCAAATCCTGATTTTTCCCACTCCGCCATGCTCCCCTCCAGGTGTTAGACCCCTTGAAAAATCTTTTGCATCACTTTTGTGGCCAGTATAAATGTTTCTAGTTTTCAAAGTTCGCCTCCCCATTGAACTCTATTGCGGTTTGCGAAAGTTTGCGCAAACCAAACTTTCGCGAAGTTCGCAAACCGAAAATCGGAGGTTCGGGCCATCTCTAGTTGCAGGTAGTAGTAGTAGGAGATCTGGACGACGGAACACAAGAATTACCAGGTAGAAGTACCATGAGAGGTCAGCTGTAGGTTTGAATGAATGTCAATGATGCAGACTTGTCTGGTTTGACCAGAGGCATCCATTTCTAGTCCTTGAGGGCATGGATCCTCATTCCATTTTTAATGTAACTATAATAAACAAATGGGGATGAGAGAGTAAGTTGCGATTCACCAAGTAAACACTCTCTAAATAGTACGGGCTCAGTAGTGAAAATGAATGTAGAGCAGGGTTGAAAATGAAAGGCCTTCTCTTAATATTCCTGTTGGAGGTAGACTGTGCATCCACCAGTACCTATGTCCCCAAATAATGAATGGGAACAAAACACACATTTTTAGCACAGCGGACTGTGGCTTGAGACTGCCCTCCAGCTTTTCAGCTACTTCCTGCTTTTGGCTGTGAAGTATTGGAAGCTGGAATGTACAATGGAGGACTGAGCACAGAGGTGACATCAAGGATGAGTTAAGCCTTGCCATAAAGATGCAGGAGATCCCATTGCTGTAACAACGAGGGGGACGGGGAAGCCTCCGGATTATCCAGAAGCTTCCCTTTACTGAGGTAAGTACCAATTTTCCTTACAGGTTCTTTTTAAAGTGGGAGAAAACAGACAATGTGTTTTTCTACTTTTGATTACCCATACAGTTATATTTGCTTTTGTGCACAAAATTGCCTGTCTATAAATTACAAATTCCTGAAGTACAGATTATCTTATCTGAAAACTGCCACTGCTTTTTATTGCATAGCTGCTGTATTTATATATTAAAATCTATAGTGATCACTTAGCTCATTCTGCTTCTCAGCTCAGTTTAGAAAGTTTGCTAACTTAGTTTGCTAACTAAATGTATCTGACAAAGTAATGTAAACAAAAGATAATGTTATCACCTATTTGGATGTGGCAAGAAGCTGCCCACTGAAGCAAGGAGCGTTCCACTGAAGAACAAAGTGTTGTGTTTAACCGTTTGAATGTTGTTCTGCTACAATTTGTTTTTGTGGTAGAAGGCTTTATGCAGTAAATCTTTTAGAGCAAAGAGAAAATGTGGAGTTTCATACCACAAACATGTACAGGGTGGACCATTCATATGGATACACCTTAATAAAATGGGAATGGTTGGTGATATTAATTTCCTGTTTGTGGCAAACAAGCTGGTGGATGAGTCACCACAGTGGAAAATTATTTATTTCAGCACATACGTCCGAATTTAAAAGCAGACAACACATTATTCATCAGTAAATGATTTAATATGGATGTGTCTGCATGTTCTGTATCTTTGGAAATTCTTGAAACTGCACAAAACATCCCAAATTCAAATGATCACTCATTCCACATGTTCAAAAGCACCAGGCATTGATCAGCAGAGGGCAATGATGCTCTTGGCAAAGCAGTGTAGACTGTGTAGCTGCACATATGTCTTTACAGTATTTAATATATTTGATTAAATAATAAGATCATTGTATTTAAGAAAAAAAAAATGGTTCAGAGGGAGACTGATTAATGTTGAAATTAAAACATGGCTGGAGCCAGAGTTCGTCTCTAAGGCCTCGTATAGACATGAGGACTATTCCCCCAGAACTCAATCCCTCAGGTGACAAGTTCAGGGCCAAGTTGTGTGCATGTGCTTTGCTAGTCAGCAGGCTAGTGATGAGTTCTGTTGCTGAGGAGCGCTGAGGGTAGGGCGGTGAATTGTCACAGAGCAAGGGGCTTGAGTAGAAAGCAATGCTCCGATGCATCTCAGACATACATGTCAAACTCTGGCCCTTGGAGCCATTAAATTTGGCCCTCAAGTGGGTTCCCCACTTTGGCCCACTCTATACCTCCAGGAAAGCTATATTGGAGGTGAAGCTCTAGAACAGTGTTTCTCAACATTTTATTGGTATGTACCCCTTTTAAAACCCTGTACTCACCCAGTACCCCATAGCATAGTAAACATTATCACAAGTACCCCTTGACAAATATATATTTAATCGTAGTATATGATAATTGGTTCTAAACAATTCCCAAGCATTTACCATTGCTTTTAATTAGCTAAAATACTAATTTGATGTTGTTTAAATAAGATGTATTATTTTGTAAAACTTTACATTTGTTATTCTTGGTTAAGTATATCAAGCCTGAGTACCCCCTGGAACCATCAGAAGTACCCCCTGGGTTATGTGTACCACACGTTGAGAAGCTAGTAGAGATGCGAAGTTCGGATCTTTTTAATGATCCGGATGATTCAAATCGGATCATTGAAAAGATACAGATCTTTGATCCGAATCTCGGATAATTTTACAAGGGAAGCATTCGGGGGTGAAATGACTAGCAGGACAGGAGAAGGGGAGGAGGGTGGACACACAGAGAAGGGGAGAAGATGGACAGAGGGCAGGGAGTGGACAGAGAAGGGAGGAGGGACGAGCAGAGAGCAGAAATGTTTGTTTGCACACAATACCCACATGCTGCAATCATATGCTTTACATATATATTTCACCTATATGTGCATCTGTGTACTTTGAATGCAAAAGTCGCACAGTGAAAGAAAACATTCCCCAAAGCATTCCCATAAGTCAAGTGCAGCTGTTTAGAGTAGCGCAGGAGGATCATATTGCCCTGCAATCACAGTGCTTGCAAAGTTACTGAGCTGTGCTGAGCCAAAAGCTTCCAATTTGTTCACTGTGCACAACTACGGAACAGACAGCCTATAATGAGCAGCACATTATAGCCAGTATGTGTGCTCTACACATATGTGGCAGTGGCACCCATGTCCCCTCTCTCTCATCTACCTGTCCCTGGCTCCCCTCCAACAGAGCGATCCATCTCTGCTCTGCTTCCAGGACCCCGCTGCCCGCTGAGAGGGGGCGTGTCGCTCCTGCCCCCCCCTTTTACGATCCGAATCACTCATTTTGATTATTCGGATGATTCGACTCACAATAGAGATTCGGATCAAAGATCCGAATCGTTCATGATCCGGACAACACTAGAACCTAGGCTCTAGAACACCAAGAAACAATATGGGTGAGGTAGGTGGAAAGCACTAAACACTAGGGAATTGTATAGGAAGGAAAGTGATCACTAGACATTGAGGTTGGCCGGACGCTAGGTCCTAGAACACAATTTCAGCCCACTTTGTATTTGAGTTTGACACCCCTGATCTAGCGGGATCAGGTAAGCTGTAAACACACACACTAGGTTCTTTGCAGAGATGGCCCTAACCAGACACCTGGGCCAAGAAACTATCTAGCGTGTACAGCAGGGCTGTGGAGTCGGTACAAAAATCTTCAGACTCCTCAGTTTATGAAACCACCGACTCCAACTCCAGGTACCCAAAATTGCTCCGACATCTAAGTTTTACAAAAGCTATGGATTTGGTTTAAACATCATCCGACTCCTCACTTTACTGAAACCTCCGACTCCAAGTACCCAAAATTGATGCGACTTCACAGCCCTGGTGTACAGGGCTTAATACTCGCTTTAGGCTTCTCCTTGATTTTAGCCTTTACAGCCTAATTTCTGTGAGGTCAGGACTTTTCTGAGCAATTTCTTCTGATAAACATTTCTGATTGGTATTTTAAGGTATACGGTTCTGTATAAAGCAAGTGGTCAAGGCTATTTTTATAACTGCAATTACATTCAGCAGGAATCCTGACAATTTTGATTGGGGTAAACTGCATAGAAGACAAAATGTGCATCTCTTTCACCAGCTTTACCTTTTTTTCTCCAATTCCCTGCATTCATCCTAGCAGTATGCCAAGTTACATGGTACATCAGTAAGTTGGAATATTTCATATATGGAAGGCCCACGTTGGATGCCCACCACACGCCATGACTTACTGACACAACCTATGGGTAAGACTAACTAAGTAGGCATGGTCGTGGCAGAGACCACAGTTAGCCCTACACTCTTGTAAGGTAATTGCAACATGACTTGAGGGGACAGTCAGGCGTTTCCCGAACACTGCCAATCCAGCGCAGGAGACTTGGGCGCAGTCGGCGCTACCATAGACCGTAATAGAAATCAGGGCTGTGGAGTCGGTACAAAATTCCTCCGACTCCTCAGTTTAGGATTCCACCGACTCCGACTCCTCTAATTTGCATATTACAATCTTGTTGATTGAAAGTATGTAACATAAAATTTGTCTCTTAACTGCCAACGCTTAGGAATTTTAAAAGGCAACTGAAGTGAGAGGGATATGGAGACTGCCATATTTATTCCCTTTAGTCATAGACTAAAACTAGTCCTTGGTAAGAGTACTTGTAAAAGGTACAGACCAGAACAAAGAACATCTATCAGGCCCTAGGCAATGTAAGTGTGGGTACATGTAAGAGTGATGTGCAGGTACTCTGCAGGGGAATAAGAGGATTCTTCCTCTATTACACATTCTTCATGTACAATCTGAACCAGGTTTATGGGTGATAGACAACACCTCTGTGTTCAATGTGCACAACATTCTCAGTGGATTCTCTGCAGCTCTGTGGAGAGTGCATATATAGAGTATAGTACTACTGTGTTACAAAGTAAACCTGAGACAGATGAAATTAAAGTTGTATACCTACCTGGGGCTTCCTCCAGCCCCCTTCAGGCTAATCAGTCCCTCGCTGTCCTCCTCCGCCACCTGGATCTTTTGCTATGAGTTCAGGTACTTGAGCCAGTCTGGCGTAGTGCGCATGCACACACTCCGCCACTGGGAGCGTACTACACCTGAGCACCACTATTGCGCAGGTGCAGAACGCTCCTGGATGTAGGAGCTGCACGTGGCCGGACAGCACTGACTGGCTGAATTACCGGGACTCATAGCAAAAGATCCAGGTAGCGGAGGAGGACAGCGAGAGACTGATTAGCCTGAAGGGGGCTGGAAGAAGCCCCAGGTATGTATAAAACTTTTCTTTTCATCCATCTCAGGTACCATTTAATTCGTAGTCACCAAACCAAATTTTAACAACATATCAAATTATTTGATTTCATGAGCAGAGAGAGTAACATTTGCATAAATCAGAATCAACGCAGAATTATTTCCATCTCATTGACCATCTCTATTAGTGACACAGCTACACATCAGGCTTTATACTTACAGCATAGATGTTATTTAGTATATATAAGAAATTTCTGTGTACACATCATATATACAGTCACAATCAGATGTGTATATCTGACCTTAAAAATACGGCGACTGCTTTATTGAAGCAGCACAAGTAACTTATTTTGATTGGTTTCTTTCATTTTTGTGGACTAAGCACAGCTATTACTGTATATATACACATTATTTTTGATGACTATTATCTGAGAAATAGAACATTTTATCATATTTTTTTTTTAATTAGTTTAAATTCATTAGGAGTCGAAGTCGGTGCATTTTTTCCCGACTCCGACTCCAGGCACCCAAAATTGCCCCGACTCCGCAGCCCTGATAGGAATTACAGCTATAGCGCCGCGCACAGAGAGTAACTTCAGCGCCGTCAGAAGATGGAGCTGAAGTTACTTAAAACACTATAATTCGGCCTCCAGAAATTGCTGGAAGCCGAATTATTTAATTCCCCACTATCCATGTGGACCTAGAGAGGGAATAGTATTTAGCTTCGCCGTGAACTTGCGCAGTAGCAGGATAAGCCTTGCCGGCTGTATCCTGCGCCCAAGTCTCCCGGTGGCCAATTCTCTCATACGCCTTGAGGAGACAATATGTGTTTCCTGGGATGGAGAAGAGGGTGCCACTCTTTACACAGCAGTTCCAGCAGCCTCTGACAACTTCCTGAAGTTTGGATTTCAGTTTTTGTAATTACCTTTCAATGGACTTTATTCATAACTGCACTTCTATAAAATGTCAAAAAAAAAAAGTACCTTAACCAGAGCTTTAACCAATGAAGTGTATTTGAACATGTCGATATGTGCATTCTTTTGATCTTAAAATATAATCTTTCGTCTGTTTTTATTCACTAAGCTAAATGTATACGGGTTTATGCTTTTACATTGTAAAGAAAAACTACCAGTGCAGGGATATATTGGGCATTTTTGTAAGCATGACATTTCATTAATACCAGTTGCCTGGCAGTCCTGCTGATCCTCTAATACTTTTAGGCCCCTTTCATACTTCGTGTGGCCTTGCATCGCGGTACTCTACCCCGCCGCAGCTTGCAATGCATTAGCGAGCAGTGCGTACGGTACACAACAAAATGGAAGTCTAAAATAGCTCACAGTAGGGGTATGCATATGGCTAAAATCACGTGATGCATTTCCTGTCTGTGTACACATGACTTAGGCGCTTTCTGATGTCACTAGCTTAGACGTTCTGGGAGTGAGGTCACAGCGATTTCCCTGTCAGTGCAGTCTGCTTTAGGGAGCAAAATTTAGGTCATGGTGCGGTGTAATGCACTGTACTAGGCCCTTATGCCTGCACACAAATGGCACCACACCACGAGTGAAAGTGCCCTCAGCCATAGACCCTGACCAAGCATGCAGATCAGGTGTTTCTGACAAAAATTTGACAAGATTAGCTGCATGCTTGTTTCAGACAATGCTGATGCCACAATGATCAGCAGGACTTTCCGGCAACTGGTATTGTTTAAAAGGAAATAAATATGGCAGCCTACACATACCTTTAGCTTCTGGTTCCCTTTAAAGTGCCCCTGAAACGTGCTAAAAATACAAAGTAAAATACTTAGTAAATACTGGATATTCCAGAGGCTTCCTGTATGATCTTACATCCAAATGTTCTAGTGCGGGGTGTCCCTCTTCTTCTGGCTACGCTCTTAAGGCGTGGACAAGCACATCCTGACTAGGCATACACGACTGAAGTCCGCACAAGCCCAAGAGAGTGAAGGGACTCATATACACAAGTGCTTCATTCAACTGGGCATGCACAGACCTTACCCATGCATGGCCATATTGGATGCACCCATCCACAGCCATGAAAAAATTACTCCAATGACTCCAAGGTATGTACCAAACTTTTTATTTTTTGGAGATTTTAGGGGTGCTGTATACACACACAGCTAAAGGATTATTAGGAACACCATACTAATACGGTGTTTGACACTCTTTCGCCTTCAGAACTGCCTTAATTATACATGGCATTGATTCAATAAGGTGCTGAAAGCACTCTTTAGAAATGTTGGCCCATATTGATAGGATAGCATCTTGCAGTTGATGGAGATTTGTGGGATGCACATCCAGGGCACGAAGCTCCCGTTCCATCACATCCCAAAGATGCTCTATTGGGTTGAGATCTGGTGACTGTGGGGGCCATTTTAGTCCATTTAGTACAGTGAACTCATTGTCATGTTCAAGAAACCAATTTGAAATGATTTGAGCTTTGTGACATGGTGCATTATCCTGCAGGAAGTAGCCATCAGAGGATGGGTACATGGTGGTCATGAAGGGATGGATATGGTCAGACACAATGCTCAGGTAGCCCGTGGCATTTAAACAATGCTCAATTGGCCCTAAGGGGCCTAATGTGTGCCAAGAAAACATCCCCCACACAATTACACCACCACCAGCCCGCACAGTGGTAACAAGGCATGATGGATCCATGTTCTCATTCTGTTTACGCCAAATTCTGACTCTATCAAGACTTATCAGACCAAGCAACATTTTTAAAGTCTGCAACTGTCCAATTTTGGTGAGCTCGTGCAAATTGTAGCCTCTTTTTCCTATTTGTAGAAGAGTTGAGTGTTACCCGGTGGGGTCTTCTACTGTTGTAGCACATCCGCCTCAAGGTTGTGCATGTTGTGGCTTCACAAATGGTTTGCTGCATACCTCAGTTGTAACGAGTGGTTATTTCAGTTAACGTTGCTCTTCTATCAGCTTGAATCAGTCGGCCCATTCTCCTCTAACCTCTAGCATCAACAAGGCATTTTCGCCCACAGGACTGCCACATACTGGATGTTTTTCCCTTTTCACACCATTCTTTGTAAACCCTAGCAATGGTTGTGCGTGAGAATCCCACTAACTGGGAACTGGTACACTGTGAAGTACTCAGACCGGCCCATCTGGCACCAACAACCATGCCACACTCAAAATTGCTTAACCTGCTGGGTGCTCCGATTCCCGCGGCCGATTTTTTCGCCCGATTTTTGTTTTATATCATCTAGCTAGCCTAGCTACATGATTCTCCCCTTGCAGCTCTTTTCCTCCAACCCTTCCGATCGCCGCCGGCGATCACGCCCATAAGGAAATCCCGTTCTAAACGGGATTTCCTTGAGGGCTTTCCCCGTCGCCATGGCGACCAACGGAGTGACGTCACAGGGACTCCCGATCCACCCCAAAGTGCAGCCTGGTGGCGATTGGCCAGGCTGCACACAAGGTCCGCGGGGGGGCCCTCTTTCGCGTCGGGTAGCGGCGGATCGGCGGCGATCGGGTAGGACACGCAGCAAGTAAAGTGCTTGCTGCGTTAAAAAAAAAGAAATTATTCGAATCGGCCCAGCGGGGCCTGAGCGGTGCCCTCTAGCGTCTCTGGACGAGCTCAGCTCGTCCAGAACGCTAGGGAGGTTATCACCTTTCTTTCCTATTCTGACATTCAATTTGGAGTTCAGGAGATTGTCTTGACCAGGACCAATGCATTGAAGCAACTGCCATGTGATTGGTTGATTAGATAACTGCATTAATGAGAAATTGAACAGGTGTTCCTAATAATCTTTTAGGTGAGTGTACATGGGGATCCCTGCTTAGGTGACCGGTCACACAGCACAGGAAGAGGAAGTACTGCGTTCGTCCTTTCTGAGTCTAAAAAAAAATCAGTTCCATAAAAATAAGCTGAGATTACCACGATAGGCAGCAGTGGGGTAGGTAAACTACACACTAAGGCAAAGTTCATGGGAATGATAATATGCCAGATTCAATCTGCCTGCTCAACTGGACAGAGGTAAAAACACAAGAGGGAGAGAGCCCTTATTTAGTCTATGTGATAACATGGACACATGAAAGAAGGCTGAATTCTTATTCACACACTGTACTAAATCCAGACAGTGGTCTCGTCACCTATGGGAACAAAGGTGAGACATCACAGATTTTTTCTTGGCAAACTGTCTCCCACAGTCAGGACACTGATATAGCTGTTCCCCGGTGTGGACTCTCCTATGAACGACCAGACGTTCTCTACTAGTGAAGGATTCCCCACATACAGGACAAGGATACATGTTGACACCACTGTGGGTTTTCTGGTGGCTAACCAGATTGGACTTGCTGGTGAAGTTCCTCCCGCAGTCCAAACAGGAATACGGACGTTCACCAGTGTGAATCCTCTCGTGTTCAGTCAGACAAAATCTAACGCTGAACGATTTTCCACAAACAGAGCAGGTATAGGGCTTCTCGCCAGTGTGGACTCTCCTGTGTCTTATCAGATGGTCATTACGGAAGAAACATTTCCCACATTCTGAACATGTAAATGGCTTTTCACCCGTGTGGATTCTCTGGTGTAACATGAGATAGTGGCCCTGGGAGAAACTCTTTCCACATTCTGAACATGAATAACCCCGTTCCCCAGTGTGAGTTTTTTGGTGTCTGTTGAGCAGTGGTTTCTGGCTATAACTTTTCCCACACTCTGAACATGAATAGGGCTTCTCTGTAGTTTGGCTTTTCTGTTGTACTATTGGCTCTTCTATGGGTTCCACTTTCACTTTACATTGTCTGGAACTTGTGAGCATATTACGATGGGTGACAGTAGAGGCGTGGACAAGACGACCAACCCGACGAGTAGAGGGACCAGATGATGGATCAGCACTAAGATGTACCGGATGGGATTCTCGGGTAATAGGCTCTTCTCCAGCATAGTCTGCTGTTTCACCATCTACAGACGTAAGATTTTCTTCCGTGCTGTAACTTCTGTATCGACCATCTGCAGCGAATAGGAAATTAAGTTTTAGCATGGAGATATGAAATACAGCAATGCTCAAATGCTGAGTCCATGCCGTGCACAGCACAGGGGGAGGAGCAGCATGGACTCTAAAAGGGGGGGGGGGGGGGGATTACTGGTTGAAGAGAACCCAAGGCAAACATATCGAGAAAAAAAAATTATATATTTAAAAAGATGCTCAAGAAGCTTCCCACGTCCTCCTGGGGACCACCGCCACTGCCCGGGTCCCTCTTGAAGATCCCACCCGCTCTCCTCTTCATGCATGAGTGTGGCAGTGCTGCACCTGTGCGAGTATAGCCACACTCCATGCCTGCACAGTAGCTTGCAACTGCTGGGGAACATGATACTTTCCCTCCTTAAGGGTCTTTTTTCTTGTTTAAAAATTTTACCCTGCCTCAGGTACACGTTACATGATAGACACTACGAGGTAAAAGGAACCCCAAAAGTAAGAAAAAAATATGAAGGCCACCAGGGCTGTGTTTATGATTAGGCAAACTGGGCTACTCCATAAGGCATTATCTATTGGAGGGATCACATCATCAAGCCCAGAGTTCTTTATAGAAGTAGGAGAGACAGCTGCTAAGTACATAATGGCATGGATGGAAAAGAATTGTGGTGCAAGTTATTAACACCTGTCCAGATAACCTCGATTTGCATAATACTGGTGGCTGGATTTATTAAAACTCTATCTGTGCATAACATCAAAAACAGGCCCAAGTGTTACTACACTGATAGCATGGCAGAAAGTTCATTTTTTTTTCTCCATAAGACCCGGGTAACATGTAGCAGAGCCCTTACACAGGTTTGCATGGCCAAAAGATTACAGCTACACATGCAGTTACATTTGTGTTGTTACTGATCATTTTAGGGATAGTATATACCCAATATATGTACACACGCGGCTCATCTCCTGGTCAAACAATATGCTCTATTCTAGTGAAAGGGGGGGGGGGGGGGAAACGGGGCGAATGGGAGGCTCCCTTCTACAGGAAGAACAATAGACTCTGCCAAGGAATTTCCTCAGCCAAGTGCTGAAAGGGAGGCCAGGGATGTTGGGGCACACTGTAAAAACTTTCAGCTGAAACAAAAAATTGCTTATGCCGTACGCAGCTTAAGCATCTACTACTATCATTATAGTGGATGTATTTTTATACAGTACTTATCTATGGAATAAAGTGTTTTGCATCTTAAAAGGAAACCAGAGACTGCATTTAAAAAAAAAAAAAAAAAAAAAAAAAAAAAAAAAAGATTTGCTACTTACCCGGGGCTTCCTCCAGCCCTATAAGCACGTCCGAGTCCCTCACCGTCCTCCCGCAGGCTGCCGTTCAGCCCTGGCAACAGGCTCAGTCATGTCAGTCGTGGCCTCCTGCGCATGCACGTGTCAGTCATTGCCTCCTGCGCATGCACGTGTCAGTCATTGCCTCCTGCGCATGCACGTGTCAGTCATTGCCTCCTGCGCAGGAGGCCACGACTGACACGACCAAGCCAGTTACTGGGGCTGACTGCGGTTGAACGGCAGCCTGCGGGAGGACGGCGAGGGACTCACACATGCTTATCGGGCTAAAGGAAGCCCCAGGTAAGTAGCAAATCTTTTTTTAAATGCCGTTTCTGGTACACTTTAACAAGGATAATATGTGCACCTTCTATACATTTAGGGCATGTACACACTGAAAAATCAAAATTGCAGTGCGATCTTCACTAGTTAAGCACGCAATTCACTGTTATTTTGGGGAGTTCTTCAAATGGTAGATTGCAAAGCATTTACAATGCGATTTTCATGCACTCCCATTCATTTAATTGAACCACAAACGCAGGAAAAATGCAGCAGGCACCAGGATTGTGATTGGATTGAAAATGGAGCGCGCTACTATAAGGAGTGCACTGCGACTGCTATGTTAATCACGGCGCCCTTGTGATTGGCATTCTGCATGCGCTTCAATTATGTAAAAGTGCATGCAGCAGATACAGGCCCATAATGTTTCAGTTTTTTGTTAACTCACCTATGCCAATTTCTGAAGGAATGTCTTCCTGCCCATCACATGGCACAAACAGGGTCTTATCAGGTATGACTTTCACATCAATCATACTTTCATCCTGAAAATCAGGAAAAAGGTGTACACATTGAATTGATAGTAATTAGGACTACACAGCTCAGCCCCCAGTCATATTTTCATAAGACCCTTACGCCCATTACCTGATTAGGGTGAGGTATGGCAGGATCTTGTTGTGTGGAATCCTGGACATCAGGAGGAGGACTGGGGCATTTCTCATGTTTCATCATACTGGATACATCTGTAGGAAACACAATAACTTACTATGAAGTAGGCACAATTCTGGTGCAACATCAGTTTGGTGCAGTGTTGATGAGGACAAGAAAAGTTAGGTGTAAATAAGGAGTTAAAGAAAACCTGTAACTAAAAAAAAAAAAAAAAAAAAGTTCCCCCTGGAGGGTACTCCAGTAGGGGGAAGCCTCCAGATCCTATCGAGGCTTTCCCGTCCTCCTCTGTCCCACGGCGGTCTCACTGTGCCCCTCCGAACAGCGGGGATGTAAATATTTACCTTCTCCGCTCCAGCGCAGGTGCAGTATTGGCTCTCCGCTCGGAGATAGGCGGAAATAGCCGATCCCTGTCGGTCTGCTTTACTGCGCAGGCGTAAGTCTCCTGTGCCTGCGTAGTAGAGTGGACCCGACAGAGATTAGCTATTTCCATGCTGAGAGCCGCAACAGCGCCACCTGCTGGAGCCAGGAAAGGTAAATATATCAAGCCTTGTCAGGCGAGGATTGCGGGACGCTTCGGGGGAGCCAGCGCTGGATTGCCTGCAGCTACAGGGATGGGGGAAGCCTCATTGGGACCCTGAGGCTTCCCCCTCCCGAAGTACCCCCCAGGGTCTCTTTAAGAAACCTGGAGTTCAGCAAGCCTGAACTGAAAATACATTTATGAGATAATTCAATGTATGTGGTCAGCTGCATATTGTACTAGTTAAGGCTGTTGCTCAAGCCAGTACGTAAAACAGTAAGGAGTAGTGGTGATCATACCAAGAATCTATGAGTACTTAGCTACTCGGAATTGAAATTTGAAGGATAACTAACGAGAGGGCTATGGAGGCTGCCATATTGATTTCCTTTTAAACCATACCAGTTACCTGGCAGTCCTGCTGTTCCTCTTCCTTTAATAATTTTAGCCGTAGACACCAAACAAGCATGTTGGCTACCTAAACTTGGGAGTAGGCTGCCTAATACTGGGGCACACCTGGCTACTTAAGCTGTGGAGGGGCTGCCTAATACTGGTGGGCACACCCGATTACCTGAACAAGGGGAAGAGGCTGCCTAATACTGGGGCACTCCTGGCTACCTAAACTAGGGAAGGGGCTGTCTAATACTGGGGGGCACACCTGACTACCTAATACTGGTACGGGGGAAGGGGCTACCTAATACTGGAGCACACCTGACTACCTAAACTGGTACGGGGGCTGCCTAATACTGGTGGGCACACCCGACTACCTAAACTGGGGAAGGGGCTGCCTAATACTGGGGCACACCTGACTACCTAAACTGGGGAAGGGGCTGCCTGATACTAGGACACACCTGGCTACCTAAACTGGAGAACAGGCTGCTTAATACTGGGGCACACCTGACTGCCTAGACTGGAGAACGGGCTACCAAATACTGAGGGACACACCCGACTACCTAAACAGGGGAAAGGGCTACCTAATACTGGGGCAAACCTGACTACCTAAACTGGGGAGGGGGCTAATACTGAAGGCACACCTGACCACTTATACAGAGGTGGGGTCTGCTAATACTGGGCACACACCTGGCCACTTATACTGCAGGAGGGGGCTACTCAATACTGGGGGTGCAACCGGCTACCTATACTGGGGCAAAGCTCATTGGCTACTTGAACGGGGGGCCAAACTAAAACTAGGGGTTCATTTGGCTTCAAGTACCAGCAGAGGGGTTTGCGTAATCTACGCTGGTCCAGTCCCTCGCTCAAAGTTAAGATCCTTTTGTGGAGTCAAAGAGTTTGCCCACCCCTGATCTAGATGGACCCTACAGTGTTCTGAACAAAAAGGGACTTTTTTTTTTTACCCAGTGAGGTGCGGGGTGGCTTTTCCTCCTTCAGGACTTCTTTGTAGAGATCCTTGTGTCCTTCCACATACTTCCACTCCTCCGTGGAGAATGAGACAGTCACATCCTGACGCCTTATGGGAACCTGACATGCACAATGATACAGTCACCATTCAGATGTATACTTTCCTGTCACTCAATAAAATCTCATGATTCCCAGCAATACTCACCTCCCCTGTCAGCAGCTCCATAATCTTGGTGGTGGTTTCCAGAATCTTCTTTTCATTTCTTTCAGTTGTCAGGGAGTGAAGCGAAGGCTTGAGGAGGGATTTCTGAGTCCTGAGCCATCTTTTTGGCAAACAGGTGGATCTTCTGGATGTCACACGCTCATTCTTCACTATTGTGTAGTCCTGTGTATTGAGATACATATATGTCACTATAGAGGGAGGGATTGTCACTGTATTTTCTTACAATGATACCCTCTCAATTTATTGAAAAAAAAAAATGTTAACACTACGGCTTTTTGCTAATTTGGTTTGCATCCATAGAATCCTCCTCACCTTTTTTGTGCTCTTGTATTTACAGAATAAGTCTCTTTTACCAGAGATAAGACTCATATTGTGTGGCATTCCTAGTATTCCCCTTACTTCTGAAGTCAGGTCTGCCTTGCATTGCTAGATATAACATTGATGTAAGTTGCTAGACCCAGAATACTTCATCCCGTCACTTGTCCTGTGTTACCAGGGATAAGACTCATATCATGTCACAATCCCAGAATCCATCACACTTCTCTACTCAAATGGATTTTGAATTTCCAGAGGTAACAGTCATGTCATGTGACCCTCCCAAAATCCTCCTCACCTCTCCAGTCAACAGGTAGATGATCTCCAAGGTGAAGTTTAATATCTTCTCACTTATCGTCTCTCTGTCCTGATTCATCCTTTGAAGGTCAGCCATGATTTGAGCAGTGCACACTGGTTCTGATAAAGAAACCACCTGATGAGGACATTTTGGCCAAAGAGTTATTATATATAGTCCCGGTAAATTAAATTAATGTGCCTACAGACAATAGAAAACTTGTTTATTCTCATCCTACGTGGCTGCTGCTTGCAGCAGGTCACAAATTGAATAACTGGCCTACTAATAATAGGCTGATGCCTTTTTGACTTGGAAGAACACACCTATAAACGTGCAGCAATGTTCCTGCTCTGACTGATGGCGCCCCAGGGTCACACGATGAAAGAAACAGCACTAGCTATGTTCCTTATGCTGGGAACACGCAATGCAGTTTCCTGTCCGATCAAAGTTGTAGCATGTGTACATGTCCAAACTGCTCCCGAATGATAAAGGGAATGATTTTCCGATGATAACTTTGTAAAATCGATCCCTTTCTAAATCAGGAACAGATCGGACATGTCGGAAATAATTACCCGATTCCCACTGGACGGGAAATTGTATTGTGTGTTCTCAGCACTGTAGCTTTAAAATGTGCATGCCATTTATATGCAAGTTACTGAGTTTAATTGTATATAGTGCCAGTACAGGCTTCTGGGAGAGGCAGCTAGACAGTTACATGAGCAGGATGCCAGTAGTAAGAGGAGAAGGTGCCATAGTTCCTGAAGCCATAGTTCCAGTTCATTTCTCTTACTAATCTGAGTTGTACTAATTAGTGTCTTTCTCTGGATCAACTGGGATACATAAGGGTGCAGTCGAGTGTGTTGCCATTTTCTGGGTGTGGTTGACTGACAGCTGTCTTTTTTTCTTTTTCAACCAAACTAAAGGCGCATATACACGCCGAACTTTTGCAAACAACGGGTCCATCAGACCCTCCCGCAGGACAGTCAATCTGCTGACAGTTGCAAGTGAGTACAAGTATCCACCAAGCAGATCAGTCAAAAACAGTCTTATCAGTCTGCCGACAGCTTGTACTCAAGTGCAACTGTTGGCAGAACGACCGCCCCGTGGGAGGGTCTGACGGAACCGTCGTTTGCAAAAGTACGGCGTGTGTTCGCGCCTTAATTAACTATGCAATTCCTTTATATTTTTTTTATCATCATGTCAGGCATAGGAGCACCCCTGGAGATTATTAAAGGAAAATAGACTAACCAACAGTGAGGATGCCATACACATATGATGCTTTCCTCCACATGCAGGACATCCTTTTTTTTTTTTTTTTTTTTAATCACTAACATTATGGAGACTGAACCAACCTGGGCAATCTGGTCACATCCACTAATTTATAAGAAATTAAAATAAAATTGCACACCAGTGCCCTCGTCCGCGGCCTAACTTTACCAAACGTATCCAGTTGGTGGTGTGGATTTCTTACAAACCAGTGGTCGCAACCAGATTGTTGCGAGCAGAAAGCATCCCCTCAACTAGACTAGTGCCCTACTTGGGGGTGTGGGATAATAAAAAAGTGTGAGATGCATGGGAACGAGGGGAGTAATTGCATAGCTGTGGGGTATGGTAATGTGGGGGTTAACTGCCGTGGGGCATGATAATGCGTGATTTGGATGCTGTAGGGCATGGCAATGTGAGAGTTGGTACTGGAAGGCTGCAGTGCAGTAGTAGAGGGGCTCTTCGGGGAGGAGGGCAGTCCTACATGATAATAGGAATTGGCAAGTTGCAGGAAGGGGTCAACCTGCACTGCTGAAGCAATTACCTTGCTGTGGGGAAGGTCCAGGGCTGTGGAGTCGGCGTTGGAGTTGAAGCAATTTTTGGGTATCTGGAGTTGGAGTTTTCATAAGCTGAGGAGTCGTATGATTTTTGTGCTATGGGGTAGGACAATATGGAAGGAGGGGTGCTGTGGGGTATCTTTTATTTATTTATAAAGTGCCAACATATTCCATTGCACTGTACAAAGTAAGAAATGAACAAGGGGTACATAATAATACAGACAATGGTGTACACCAATATACAAAGTTGATACAAAATACAGAATTGGTAATGACAGTGCTAAAAGTAACATGATGAATACAATGTATAATGAGCTCCAAGTCACAAATCTAAAGGACAAAAGGGGAGAGAGCCCTTGTAGTGAAAAATTTTGCTACCCATCATATTTTGCAACTTGCCATAGAGGACAGTGTATGACTGTGTAGGCATGGCTCCTCTCTGTTAACACGCCTGTAATTTTTTGCAACCACAGATCCCATTGGGCTAGAAGAGGGATTGTTCCCTCCAGGGGGGGGTTATTAGTTGAGCAAGAGGGGGGGGGGTGTTCCCTGGGGGGGGGTATTAGTTGAGGAAGAGGGGGGATTGTTCCCTCCAGGGGGGGTTATTAGTTGAGCAAGAGGGGAGGGTTCTGTGTGAGAGTAGGGTTTGGTTGGGTTGCATTTTCTGATACAGTTAGGTTAAAGTCAATGGTTAGGTTGCACTTTCTGATAGCTATACGTATAAATAAATGCAACCGGTTGCAAAATCTGATAAAGTTGCAAAAAAATTTCACCACACCCTGTGTATGGCATTGGAGGGTTGCCGTGGGATGCTTGGGGGCGCATAAATTGGTGCTGGAGTGGGATAGTTTTAACAGTAGTACCTATACCTTTGTATGCTTCATGAACTTTTACAATATATTAGTATGTGATGCTTTACAAATCACACCATGCGGTATATATAATTGATAATAGTGAAAATACATCGTAATCATTACCTTCTACTCCACCCAATTCAGCCAGTATTCAGCTAATATGACGATACTACACAAGGCTAAATAGTCGGGACAAGTTCAAATTCCTTCTCTAACCGCCCGTTACGCCCGCTCCATCTGAACACACTATGGTAATTCCGAGGGGGCAAAGGACCTTAGTGACATCACAGCCACGTGACCATCACCCACGTGACAGACTAGTCTGGAGGACAGGTGGGCTGCAGCATTAGTGGCGGATGGATACGCACCGCGTCGCAGCACCCAGTCTGTTGTGTCATGTGACCTGACTATCGGATCATACAGTGATATGCGAGTCCACAGCATGAGCTGAGATCGAAGACTGGAAATTCTGCCTACCGGTTACTTGAACTCTGCAGAAGCGGGGCGCGGGGGAAGATATGATGAAGGAGACGTTATAATGAAGAGGTCACTTATGGGATGGGAAGTATTATACAAGATTAGGTACTGATGGAGTAACGGAAACGGACAGGTAACTGTAATGGGACACTTTATAATTTAGTGGGCACTATAAAGAAATGGGCACTTACTTCTGCTGCTTCAGTAAAGCAGTCCCTGTATTTTTAAAGTCAAATATACATATCTGATTGTGACTGTACAGTATATATGATGTGTACACTGGAATCTCTTATATATACTAAATAACATCTATGTTGTAAGAATAAAGCCTGATGTGTAGCCGTGTCACTAATAGAGATGGTCAGTGAGATGGAAATAATTCTGCGTTGATGCTGATTTATAAAAAAAAGTATGCACTCTCTTTGCTCATGAAATCAAATAATTTGATATGTTGTTAAAATTTGGTTTGGTGACTACGAATTAAAGGGTACCTGAGACAGATGAAATTAAAGAGAATCTGTATTGTTAAAATCGCACAAAAGTAAACATACCAGTGCGTTAGGGGACATCTCCTATTACCCTCTGTCACAATTTTGCCGCTCTTCGCCGCATTAAAAGTGGTTAAAAACAGTTTTAAAAACTTTGTTTATAAACAAACAAAATGGCCACCAAAACAGGAAGTAGGTTGATGTACTGTATGTCCACACATAAAAAATACAACCATACACAAGCAGGCTGTATACAGCCTTCCTTTTGAATCTCAAGAGATCATTTGTGTGTTTCTTTCTCCCTGCAGTTCTCATGCACTGAAGTTTCAGGCTGCTCTTTTTTCTCCTGCAAACAGCTTTGCCCTTGCCTGTAATTCCTCAGTATGTGAAAGCCCAGACAGCTCAGAGGACAATTTATCCAGCTTGTAAAAGATAAGAGAGAAGAGAGAAGCTGCTCTAATCTAAATAATACACAGGCAGTGTGCATAGAGGGGCCTGGAAGGGGGAATTCATAGCAGAACCACAACACTGAAGAACTTGGCAGCCTTCCAGACACAGGCTGACAAGTCTGACAAGGGAAAGATACATTGATTTATTACAGAGACTGTGATAGCAGAAAGTGCTGCAGTAAGCCAGAACACATTAGAATAGCTTTTGGAACTTGTAGGATGATAAAAAACAGGATGCAATTTTTGTTACGGAGTCTCTTTAAAGTTTTATACATATCTGGGGCTTTTTCCAGCCCCCTTCAGGCCAATCAGTCCCTCGCTGTCCTCCTCCACTACCTGGATCTTCCACTATGAGTCCCGGTAATTCAGCCAGTCAGCGCAGTCCGGCCATGTGCCGCTCCTACAGCCAGGAGCATTCTGCAGCTGCACAATAGTGCTGCGCAGGTGTTGTATGCTCCCGGCGGCGGAGTGTGTGCATGCGTACTACGCCAGAATGACTCAAGTACCTGGACTCATAGCAGAAGATCCAGGTGGCGGAGGAGGACAGCGAGGGACTGATTAGCCTGAAGGGGGCTGGAAGAAGCCCCAGGTATGTATAAAACTTTAATTTCATCTGTCTCAGGTTTACTTTGTTACACAGTAGTACTATACTCTGCATATGCACTCCCCACAGAGCTGCAGGGAATCCACTGATAATGTTGTATACATTGAACACAGAGGTGTTGTCTATCACCCATAAATCTGGTTCAGATTGTACATGAAGAATGTGTAATGCAGGAGAGATCCCCTAATTCTCCTGCAGAGTACCTGCACATCACTCTTACATGTACCCACAGTCACAATGCTGAGGGCCTGATCCATGTTCAGATTGTGCATGAAGAATGTGTAATAGAGGAAGAATCTCCTTATTCCCCTGCAGAGTACCTGCACATCACTCTTACATGTTCCCACAGTTACATTGCCTAGGGCCTGATAGATGTTCTTTGTCCCGGTCTGTACCTTTTACAAGTACTCTTGCCAAGGACTAGTTTTAGTCTATGACTAAAGGGAATAAATATGGCAGTCTACATATCCTTCTCACTTCAGTTGTCTTTTAAAATTCCTAAGCGTTGGCAACTAAGAAACGAATTTCATGTCACATACTTTCAATCAACAAGATTGTAATATGCAAATTAGAGGAGTCAAGGAGTCGGAGTCGGTGGAATCCTAAACTGAGGAGTCGGAGTCGGTGGATTTTTGTATCGACTCCACAGTCCTGGATTTGCCAATATTTATCATGCTGAGACAATGCACTTTCTATTGTAGAGCTGGGTGGGAGTACCTGAAGACTGGGAGGAGGGCGGACAATGCATAAACAATCAGGCAGAGGAGAGTAAGGGAGGAAATGACATCAGGATTGGCTTCAAAATAGCCACAGTTACAATGGGAAATGCTAAGAAGGATTTTCTCCTTTTTTACTATAGAAAAATTACTAAAATCAAAACTTGGACAGTGCAATACATATGTGAAAGGAATCATGAGGCTGTAAGGCCCCCTCCCGGATCTACTTACCAGTGGCTTCCTCCAGCTCGTTCCTGGCGACATGTCCCGCGACGAGGCTCTGCTTGCAGCCTGCGGCCTGGTATCCCCGCCGGTAAAGAGGAGCTGTCAGCCATACTATCTCAGAAAGACACCACACACATATATATACATACTAGTAGATAAATACTTGCTTTACTTACTTAAAGTAATCATCAGGCTGTAAGGCCCCCTCCTCGATCTACTTACCAGTGGCTTCCTCCTGGTTGTTCCCGGCAACGTCCCACCACGCAGCTCCGCTCACAGCCCGGTATCCCCGCCAGTACTGAGGTCGACCTCAGGGTCGGCCTCGTACTGCGCCTGCGCGAGCGGCATTGTCAATCACCGCCATGTTGTCCGCGCTGTGCTGCCCAGGCGCAGAACTACTGCGCCTGCGTAGTACAGCGCGGACAACGTGGCGGTGATAGCACCGCTCGCGCAGGCGCAGTACGAGGCCGACCCTGAGGTCGACCTCAGTACTGGCGGGGATACCGGGCTGTGAGCGGAGCTTCGTGGTGGGACGTTGCCGGGAACAAGCTGGAGGAAGCCACTGGTAAGTAGATTGAGGAGGGGGCCTTACAGCCTGATGATTACTTTAAGTAAGTAAAGCAAGTATTTATCTACTAGTATGTATATATATATATATATATATATATATATATATATATATATATATATATATATATATATATATATATATATATATATATATATATATATATATATATATGTGAGGTTTTTTTTTCTGAGATTGTATAGTATGGCTGACAGCTCCTCTTTAAGGAGCTGGAAAATCCTTAGCTCGATTGTCATTTGTGCAACAAAAACATACATACTAAATTCCCAACAGGATCCAGACATAATGTCACACAGACATTGTCTTCTGGAGGTAGGTTGCAACGCTATTACAGCAGATCAGCCTCCAGCATTTGCTTCTTGGGGGCAGCAGGTGATGCATGCCCCACTCACCCTATCCAACTTGTATTAGAGAGAGGATGGTGTTGTTACTTTTACTAACCATTCCCTTTCTTTTCTATGAGAAGAGTAAACACTATATTGGCCTTGATTCATAAAGCATTACCTCATGCGGTAATGCTGAAAACAGCAGACTTTACTGACCACTTAGCAAAATGTCAATTCATAAAGGCTGTTACCGCATGAAAAGCTGACATTACCGACCAGGGAGAAAAATTACCGACTTGGCTGCAGTTACCGACAACACATGTCAGTAAATTGTCAGCAAATGTCAATTCATAAAGCCTTCAACAAGCGGTAAGCCTGGCGGTAGTTACCGACACCTCTGGTGAGGTCTTAACAAGTTACCGACAACTCTGACAGCTCTGATTAATGCAAAGTGCAGAGATCCGAAGTCTGTTTGATTCATCCGTGGAGAGAGCCAGAGAGCCCTCTGTGTGAATCATTTCTGCAGGCAGGGAAAGACTGTGTGACTCATCTGTCTGAGTCATCAGTGGGAGAGCCAGAGAGAGCCGTCTGTGTGATTCATTTCTGCAGGGCAAAGAGGGAATCGGGACACTGCTCTACTCTACCGCTCAATGGGCTGCGGTAATTTACCGACCTCCAAGGGCAGCTGGGGAAATCTTTATGAATTAGCACACAGACCGGGAAAATACCTAGTGCGGTATTTTCCCGACAAGATTTTTTTTATCGCACTGCTGTTTATGAAGCGAGGCCATTGTAGGAGATCATAACTGTGTAATAATAATAGGATGTGGAAGGAGGCAAGGCCATGACCCTATAGTGTTAGGCTACGGAGAGAGAACCAGGGGTGGCATCTGTAGTGCATTAAAGTAAGCTCAAAGTGAAAGTGATATGGAAGCTGCCATATTTATTTTCTTTTAAACAATACCAGTTGCCAGGCTGTCCCGCTGATCTTTCATGCATCAGTAGTGTCTAAGTCGCTACCCTGAAACAAGCATGTGGCTAATCCAGTCAGACTTAAGTCAGAGCACCTGATCTGCATGCTTGTTCAGGGTCTATGACTAAAAGCTCTCTGCCTCTAACCGTAAAAATATTAGAGGCAGAGAGAATCAGCAGGTCAGCCAGGCAACTTTCATTGTGTTAAAAGGAAATAAATATGGCAGCCTCCATATCCCTCTCACCTCAGGTTCCCTTTAAAGGGGGATGTGGATAGGAACAGCGTTGTCCACTCAGAAGGTCCTGAAATTGAAGACCGTTTAGGGAAAAAATGAGGTGGATTTTGAGCTTTTTTAACTGCATATTTTTAACTTCTCACCAAAGCTGCTGTCTGCTGATAGTTTGAAATACACACAGTGACGATTCTGGGTTTTTGTTTTATTTGCATTAGACCCCTGACTTTATTTGGGCCTGTTAATTTGTTTGCTTAGGCTCTGCACATTACGCTAGGTGCTTTTTATTTAGCTGTGATGGAATTGTCATGAAAGACTAATATTGAGGTTCAAGGAAAAAAATCTCTTTACTTTCTGACAAAATTGATGTGTAGTTATGTGCTCTATCTGTAAACTTCTAGCTACAACTCTTTAAGAGGGGAGATCATGTGACCTTATGAGTGAGGTGACCAGAAGCGTCATGTAAAGGATTGCTAAGTAATATGAATAGTGCAGGGACCAATCTGCAGCCAGTCAAATATCACCATTTGCTGATGTGACCTAAATAAAATCAGGTTTAGTTGGTTGCAGAGTATCTGCTATTTCCATAATCTCATTTTTGGAAGTCAGTTACCTAAAATTATATTTCAGTTATTGGAGGAGTATGACAGCTTCTTATATCACTCAGATGGTCTCGCAGAAAAATCACTAATTATTGTGATTTCTTATAGGTTTTTAATCTTTACTTTCTTTTATCATGGCAGAGACATAGAACCTTTGAGCACATATTTATGAGGACACAAGGACCTATTCAAGTACCTTGTGATGGAGAATCAGCTGCCCCACACATCAGCAGGTAAGAGGAGACTTTGAGGCCTTGTTCACATTGCATTGCGCTCGCGCCATCACCCGTGCTGAGCGATTATTTTTCTAATCGCTCTGCGTGTTATAAGCGCTTTTGTAAGCGCCTTAGCAGAGCAATTATTTAACCACTTTGAAACCCTTGCTACGCTTATCTACTCCCCACAAAACTTCATCTGAAGCTCAGGGAAGTAGATAGGCGTACTTGTGGTAAACAGTGTGATGTATGCCCAATAAGCTATCTGATTATGTATATAGGGTATCATTTTAACCGTGACAAGTGAGAGAATAGATTTTGTGGTGTTTGACAACTGAGGGATAAGTCATGTGAGTTTTTTTACCGGAAAACTGAATGAAAAGCAATAAAACTGTTATTTTCATGTACTCTATACCCCCAAATAAATACTTGTAAAAACAACAAAAGTGACAGCATTGAAAAGAGAATACATAGTTACCCTAGGGACTTAGCTTTTAAAATATGTATGCCATGAGAGTGTATTACTGTTAATCATGAAGATAAGGGCTTTTAATTACTGATAGAGTACAATGAGAAATCAAAAAACACAAACCAGAAACTAATATATTATCGCCATACATTGTACTAGGAACATTATTTAAATGTTGAGATAACCAGGACAAATGAGCAAATACAATGTGTGTGTTTTACCTATGGTAACATTGTTTATTTGAAAACTATAGTGGATGGAAATGGAGAAATAGTGTATTTTTTCTTTTTTTTCTCATTTTTCCCTTTAAAATGCACAGATAATAACATAATTACTAAAAGCAAATATCACCCTCACAAAGCATAATTTGTGGCAAAAAAAAACAAGATATAGATCATTTACATCTGATGAGTAGCAATGAAGTTATTGGTGAATGAATGGGAGGAGCGCTAAAATGTGAAAATTGCTCTGGTTTTTAAGCAAAAAACCCTGTGGTGCTGAAGTGGTTAAATCACTTCCTGACGTCAGTCAGGAAGTGATTACTTTGTCCTCCAGAAATGAATAAATATAATGTATTTATTCATTAAAGCACTGGGGAAATCATTATACAAAACGGTTTTTCAAGTGCTTTGCGATTTCCCTATACCTTCCATTCAGGGCAAATCGCCCTGAAAATTTTACATGCAGCGCTTTTGTCAGCGGTAAGCAAAGGGAATGCCCAAATGAGAATTATCTAATTGGAAAGCATAGTATAAACGTTTTTAAGGCACCTGCGCTTAAAAATTACAAAAAAATGCCTCTAGTGTGAACGAACCCTTATTCCATATAATGGAGAGAACCCAGGGTCCAACTTAATATAATCATTGTTAAACCTATAGTTACAGAGTACCCAGCATGCTCATTGTGAACCAGAACTTCTACAAATGTGTAAGGCGCTAAAATGGACCAAAAAGCCCTTTTACTAAAATGCTATGTAAAACAGAAATCCTATCTTCTTAAAACAGAAGGTATTTGTGATTATTCAGGTTGGAGTGAGCTCTGAGGTGTCCCACTTCATCACTGCTGAATTTTCAAATCATCTGTTGTCCCTAATAGCTAAACACACCTCCAGAACCGCTGGAATGCAATGATTTTGGATTATTGTGGCTCTGAACAGTTAACAAGATGGCACATCATTGCATCCCAGCCGTTCTGCAGGTGTGTTTAGCATTCAGGGTCATAAAGGGATGATTTGCATATTCAGCAGTGATGCATTGTGGGACACCTCAGAGTTCACTCCGACCTAAATAATCGCAAATACCTTCTGTTTTAAGAAGGCAAATTTCCGTTTTGTTAAACCTACGGTATGTAATATGGCGCTAGTATAAAGGCTGACTGATGTTGCTGACTGAACATCGCTGGGCCAGACTATACAGGCGCGTGGCAGCTGTACAGCTGACAATGCGTTCTGTTGCTGTGCTGGGAAGTGGAGAGACAACGGAGTGCGCACACACTGTCACATGACAAGTGGAGCGTGTGGCGCAAACAAAACAAGCGGTGATCGCTTGGCTGAGTTGAAATGCCAGGCGAATCACTAAGTGGCGGTCGTTCATCGGGGGCTGCTGTACACGTGCCGGATTATTGGCTGAGGCGATCGTTATCGTCCCCCTCAGTTTTGCGTGTGTACGCAGATTTAGTCTCTCAGTTCCACAGTACACCACTTAGTGCCCTCATAGGTGTAACCATCAATAATAATCTCCATTGACTGATACAATGTTGAATGCAATACAGTATTGTCCTACAATCCACAAATAAAATAGCACTAGGTCTAATCAGTTCAGATGGATGCGCCTCTAGTTCAAGGTGAGCTATCCTAGTTTCAAAACACAGTATATTTTCCAGCAAGTGCTTTAACTACTTTACGCCCTGTTTTGGTGGGCTCCTGGCTGGCAGGGGGCGTAGATTTCAATCACCGCCCGCAGCGCACATCTGCCATTTCCGTCACTCCCCGCCGATCGTACCGCTCAAACCCTACGTCTCTCGCTGCAGCTCACTGGTTCTGCCTGTCTCTGTGACGGCAGAGCCATGTGAGTCGGTCAGGAGCCGATTTCATTGGCTCCTGGCTGTGTCTATCAATGTAAGCCACTCCCATTGGCATACATTGATAGACACGGTCAGTAGCCAATGAAAGTGGCTCCTGACCGGCTCACATGACTCTGCCGTCATAGAGACGGCAGAGCGGATGTTAGAAGAATCCCGGCGTGCGGCGGTGACGGCGATTTGTCGGGATTCAGTCGTTTTTGTACCAGCGGTCTTTGGTCCTTAAGGAGGCAGAGACCGCTGGTACTTAAGTGGTTAACATCAGCGATAAGAAGGATGCTCTACCAAAGAAGAGCACTCTCACCCAAACTGAATCAGACTCACTGATTGTAGTAGACTGCGGATTACAGAGAATGCTTTTCCTTGGTGGAGGATCCTTATCGCTGATGTTGAAGTACTTGCTGGGAAATATACTGTAAATTCACTCATCCTTGTGCTACATAGAGTGTTATTTATAAAGCTGCATTCTTTTTACTGTATTATAATTATATAAAAAAAATGCAAAACCTTACTACTTCAATGTTTATTTATTTATAATAGGTATCCTCTATCTGTATTTAAAGTACCCCTGACATATTACCTAACCCTAAGATTGCTGGGCCTCCCACCCAAACAGAGAACAATTGGGCACAGTACAGGTCACTATATTTTGGTTCTGTAGAGACTAGGAAATCCTGGACTGCAATTCCAGAACATTGACATTCTTCCTCAGCAAGAATTTGATGGCCAAAGGTTCGGAAGAACCCGGAAGCAGTTTGGAGGCATTTCCAGCAACTCAAACATTTTACGTCACATAAACAATTTGTAGCTCCCCTACTGAAGTATTTTATTACCACAGTTGCCCCCCTGCATCTCACAGATCTAGAGCAACACCCAGCCGATTGGAGGTTGTCCTGAAGGACCTTTCCCAGTGCATAGTTAGGGTTACATCGACTTTATGGAGGTTAGAAACTTCAACCACCTTGAAAAATAAAAGGATGACTGACAACTACTCACAAGGTATAGCTAGCCAAAATGCTTCTCCCAGTCTAGTGAATGTCCACCCTGACAACTCCCAGGTCTTCCTTGCATCCTGTCTGCTTGGTCTTATTTACTATTTACAGAAGTATGTAGACAGACTTCCCTTTGCCATGAAATGAGAGGCTGTCTGTTTTCTACTTGCAGCCAATACAGGGAGTCGGGGAACTCTAGAGGCTGAAGTAGGAATTTTGGAACCAGCTTTGTAAATGCAGTTATTCTTAAAGTACACCTGAACTGAGGGAGTATGGAGGTTGCCATATTTATTTTTCTTTTAAATAATATTAGTTGCCTGTCAGTTCTATTGATCTCTTTGGCTGCAATAGTGTCTGAATCGCTCATCTGAAACAAGCATGTGGCCAATTACGTCAGAAATATCTGATCTGCATGCTTGTATGGGGTGTATGGCTAAAATTATTTGAGGTAGAGGCTCAGCAGGAGAGTCAGGCCATTTGCATTGGAAATAAATGTAGCCTCCAAAATCCCTCTCAGTTCAGGTGTCCTTTAAAGTTGGATTCTTTTTCATTCTGTGCCAAATGTGGGTCTGGTTGTGTATCCCAAATGCTCTTAAAATTGCACATAATATTTTGTTATGGTTTTAGTGAATTACTTATTCCCTTATCTTGGGGTCCTTTGGATATCTAGTGGGGAAAGGTCTCAGTGGATCAAGGAGATATATTTATGCCAAAGTAAATTTAAGTGTAGCTTATTTAAATCAGTTTAAGGTAGTCGGGTTTCAGTCAACAAAAAGTGCGCCTCCACACTTTTATACATGGATTGTGTTTTCTACAGAAGGATCCAGTGACAAAAATGGAGCAGATAGGTATCCAAGTCCCCTTTGTTCCTGTGATTTTACACCAAAGAATCACAAGACCATAGAGAATTACCAGGTGCATAAAACTGAGTGCATTATCCATTTTTCTCAGTTTTCTTGAATCACAAATTGAAGCGCCTAATAATTCTTAATACTTAATATTTAGTGTGAAGGCCTGGTGGTCATTAAAGTTGAAGATGAAACAAATGTTATGAGTGATAAGACATGTAAGAAGCAGGACATTCCTCTAGAGATCAGCACAGGTGAGGAATGAACACTAAATACATATGTCATTCACTGCAAAGCTCTCCTACCCCTCCTCTGTCAGTAGGAAGTGATGGTGAGTCAGCCTCTGTTAAGCTCTGGTTGCCCTCCTCACATCTTCAGTATAGGTTATCAGCTGAGATCATAAATGACCAGATTCTCCGAACCCCTTCTCCACACATTGGCAGGTGTCTCATACCCATCTCAGTACAGGGGCCATCAATCTCACCTTTATTCACAGACACTGAAGGGACTCAAAAGGATGTCAAAGCAGAGGACGTGAAAGAACGACATGTGAAGGTTAAAGAGGAAACCATTCCTGTAGAGATTGGTACAGGTTAGTTAAAGGGGCACTACAGCGAAAAACTGTGAAATTTCAAATATGTTCAGCCATATACAAGTAAGAAGTACATTTTTTCCAGAGTAAAACGAGCCATAAATTACTTTTCTCCTATAATGCTGTCACTTACAGTAGGCAGTAGAAATCTGACAGAAGTGACAGGTTTTGGACTAGTCCATCTCTTCATAGGGGATTCTCAGCAAGGCTTTTATTCTTTATAAAGATATTCCCTAAAAAGTATTTAAACAATGATGCTGGCCAGCTTCCCTGCTCCCTGCACAGTTTTTTGGCAGTTGGACAGAGCAACGGACATTCACTAAGTGCCTTTGAAAATAAATATATCCCTGAGAATCCCCAATAAAGAGATGGACTAGTCCAAAACCTGTCACTTCTGTCAGACTTCTACTACCTACTGTAAGTGACAGCAACATAGGAAAAAAGTAATTTATGGCTCATTTTACTCTGGAAAAAATGTACTTATCGGTATATCTTTGCACATATTTTAAATTTTTGCAGTTTTTCGCTGTAGTGCCCCTTTAAAACACCGACACCCCCCCCCCCACCCCCCAATCAGGAAAAGGAGTTGCACTTTTTTCAGTTAGTGCAACACTGTTTCCTCCCCCTTCTTCTGTCTGTAGAGAGTAATAGGAGACAGTATAAACTCAGTGGAGAAATCGGGAGTCATCAGCGCCTTCAGTCTCCAGCTCTCATTAGCACATAATATCTGTAATGGCAGCATTTCTACTCATTTAAGTGATTCTCTCTAGACAATAAAATGAATCCAACTGTAGAAGATACAACTAGAACTGAGATTTTAAATGCATGCCTTTCTTCCGTCCGTACAAGGGAGATTTTGTCATGATACAGCTGTTGGTTGATCCTAATTTTCAGCATTTAACATTAAAGGACACCTGAAGTGAGGGGGATATGGAGGCTGCCATATTTATTTCCTTTCAAATGATTCCAGTTGCCGGGCATTCTGCCGATGTTTCATGCACCAGTAGTGTCTAATTCACCCACCTGAAACAAGCATGCTGCAAATCCAGTCAAGAAGAGGCAAACAATCAGTAGGACAGCCAAGGAATTTGAATTGTTTAAAAGGAAATAAATATGGCAGACTCCATATCCCTCTCACTTCAGGTGTCCTTCAAAGAGAGTCTGAAGTGTTATTTTTCCTCTCTTTTTATTAAGCATTCATCTTCAGCATTAAGATACAAGCTGATTTGTCGCATCCTTGCAGCAGAATGAGGTATTTATCCCCCCAGAATTTTGCTTCCTGGAAGAGGCAGAGCTGTGCACAGTAGCTCTGCCTCCTCTCCAGTCAATCTCCACCCCTCCCCACTCCTCTCAGTCTTCTTTCACTGAGAGGGGCGGGGAAAGGTGGAGATCGGCGTATATTGACTGGTAAGAGGCAGAGCTACTGTGCACAGCTCTGCCTCTCCCGGGCAGCAAAATCTGCAACTTAAAAAGTCGTGGAATTTTTGCCCTGGTATTTCAGAGCGATAAATACCTCGTTCTGCTGCAGGGATGCAGCAAATCAGCTTGTATCTTAATGCTAAATAAAAAAGAGAGTAAAAATAACACATCAGACTCTTTTTTTAAAGAGAATCTGTAATGTAAAAATCTTATCTAAATAAACATACCATGTTGTCATCTCCTAGCCCCCTAGTGCCTTTTGCACTGCTCCCCACCACGATCCTGGCGATAAAACAACAGTTTTATAAACTGTTTGTAAACAAAAAAGATGGCTGCAATCCCGGAAGTATGTCAGCACAGCCTGCGTGTTTGAAAGAAGTTACCTTCTGCCTCCTGCAGGCTCAGCTCAGGCATGACTGGAACACTGGGATCCGATTCTAAAGTTCTCACAGCTGTTTTTCTGAGCCGCTGTCTGGGCTCTGCACTGCTCTCTGCTGTTCAGCATGTCACAACTCCCTCAGCCTGGCAAACACGCTGTGAGCAGGGACCCTCTCTGTGAGATACACAGCAGATACACCGGGGGTGTGGAGGGGGTGTGCATAACTCGTCTTCATTACAGCAGAGGCTGCCCATTCCTGATCTCCCTTGACAAGCCTCGACAAAGGCAAGAAAAGTGGATACAGTAGAGAGAAGGGGGAACTAGAAGAGGCTGCTGTAAGCTACAGCACATCAGATCAGCTATTGCAGCATGTAGGATAGGAGAAATAAGGGTGTAACATTTGTTACAGAGTCTCTTTAAGGGAGGACCCTCCAGGGGTAGAAAAAAAATAATTGCACGTGCTCAAGTAATGTAACAGTAAAACATTCAAGGAAGGTTGTAGCCTTGCCAGAGTGTCTCAGATCCGTAGCACAAGCTCCCAAGGTAATTTCTCCTGTAAGGAAAATTATTTGGCTGCTAGTTTTTCTTACGAGCCATCTCCTCCATATTACCACAGCACAAATTCAGAACATGGCTTGCAGGAACATGTTCAACTACAGTATATAACGGCTTTTCCCTCTTCCGTTGCAGCTGTGTGGAGAGGAGCAATTACAGCCTAACGTGAGGAGGGGTATTACACGTTGGGAAGACTGCTTTCCAACAGGTTAGGAGCTATGAATATGTCTTGATTTAAAGGGCACCTGAAGTGAGAGGGATATGGAGTCTGCCATATTTATTTCCTTTTAAACAATGCAAATTGCTCGGCTGTCCAGCTGATCTTCTGTATTACTTTTAACAATGGACCCTGAACAAGCATACAGATCAGATGTTTGACTGAATTTGCTGCATGCTTGTTTCAGGTGGGTGACACTACATATGCATTAAAGATCAGCAGGTCACTAGGCAATTGGTATTATTTAAAAAGACTTAAATAGCCTCCATATCCCTCTCACTTTATGTGTTCTTTAAAGTGTACCTGAGACGGGAATATAAAAAAAAAATATACATACCTAGGGTTTCCTCCAGCCCCTTCCAAGCTGATTGGTCCCTCACCGTCCTCCTGCTCCAAATGGATCCTCCGCAATTTGGCCGATAAAGTCCTTATGTCGTGGCCAGTCGGAGCATGCACAGTCCAACGGGGCGCTCCCCCCATTGTGCACATGTCACCGTCGACAGGACCTTGATAGGGGCGTGTGTGCACAGCTGCACTTGCATAACACGCCCCAGACCGAAGGACTTTATGGGCCGAACGGCGGAGGATCCAGGTGGCGCAGGAGGATGGCGAGGGAGCGATTAGCCTGAAAAGGGCGGGAGCAAGCCCCAGGTATATAAAAATGTTTTATGTTAGGTATACACCATGCAATTTCCCATCAGATCAACAGGTTAAACCGATAATTTCCGACATGTCTGATCTATTCCCAATCAATGACAGAATCGATTTTTAGATCACAACTGCACAAAATCAATCCTGTTATCGATCAGGAGCAGATCGGACATGTTGGAAATTATTGCTTTGACCCATCAATCTAACAGGAAATTGCATGATATGTACATAGCATAAAGGTTATGCAGCACTCCGATGGAGTGTAGAATACTTTAATTAAGCTCTGAAATGAAATGAATCCCTTCCATAATCCTGCATAGCTTGTCTGAATGAGAATTTTCCTGAATGGTAGTCTAACAGTAGTGGCTCACGCTCATTTTTCAGATGGACGCTATAACAAGAACAACATGAAGGACAATGCCATCATCTGTGGAGGTGGTGGCAGTGAGGATAGTGATGCGACATCCACTTCTTCAGAAGAAAGCCCTGTTACTCCAGATTTCCACCCAACAGCTCACAGTGCCAATCTGTCATCTGACCCTTCTACACATAAGAGGGGCCTTCACTCCACCCCTGTCCCCCGTTGTACATCCAGCAAAGAGCCTGAGAGACTCCTCCGTCCAGAGAGAGGTGGCAATTCTGCCAGAAGGGCGAAGCTTGTTTCAGAAAAGAAAAGTAGCATAGTGGAGAAACCATATTCATGTTCAGAGTGTGGGAAGCAGTTTTCATGCAAAGCAAATCTGACAACACATGAAAGAATCCATACAAAAGAAAAGCCATATTCATGTTCCGAATGCAGGAAGTGTTTCACTAACAAATCTAGTCTTATCTCACATGAGAGAGTGCACACGAGAGAGAAACCGTATTCGTGTTCCGAGTGTGGGAAATGTTTTTCCATCCGATCAACTCTTATCGCGCACGAAAGGATTCACACAGGAGAGAAGCCGTATTCATGTTCTGCATGTGGGAAATCCTTTAATCAACGGTCTAGTCTTGCCAAGCACAGGAGAACTCATACAGATGACAAGCCCTACTCTTGTATGGAATGTGGCAAACGCTTTACCGAGAAAGCACAACTTGTGTCGCACCAGAAGACTCATTCTGGAGAGAAGCCGTATTCATGCCCCGAATGTGGGAGGAGTTTCTCTTGGAAAGCGCTGCTTATTAGACACCACAAGATCCACACGGCTGAGAAACCGATCATAGGGAATTACAAGACCATAGAGAATTACCAGGTACATAAAACTGAGTGCATTATCCATTTTTCTCAGTTTTCTTGAATCACAAATTGAAACGCCTAATAATTCTTAATGATTCTGTCTTATTTAGTGTGAAGGCCTGGTGGTTGTTAAAGTTGAAGATGAAACAAATGTTATGAGTGATAAAACATGTAAGGAGGAGGACATTCCTCTAGAGATCAGCACAGGTGAGGGATGAACACTAAATACATATGTCATTCACTGCAAAGCTCTCCTACCCCTCCTCTGTCAGTAGGAAGTGATGGGGAGTCAGCCTCTGTTAAGCTCTGGTTGCCCTCCTCACATCTTCAGTATAGGTTATCAGCGGAGATCATAAATGACCAGATTCTCCCAACCCTTTCTCCACACATTGTCTGGTGTCTCTCACCCCTATCAGTACAGGGACCATCACTCTCACCTTTGTTCACAGACACCGAAGGGGCTCAAAAGGATGTCAAAGCAGAGGAGGTAAAAGAACGACATGTGAAGATTAAAGAGGAAACCATTCCTGTAGAGATTGGTGCAGGTTAGTTAAAACAACCCCCTCCCCCCTCCTCAATACAGAAAAGAGTTGCATTTTTTTTCAGTTAGTGCAACAATGTTTTCTCCCCCTTCTTCTGTCTGTAGAGAGTAATAGGGGACACTAAGCACTCAGTGGAGGAATCGGGACTCATCAGCTCCCATCAGACTCCAGCTCTCATTAGCACATAATGTCTGTAATGGCAGCATTTCTACTCATTTAAGTGATTAGACAATAAAATGAACCCAACTGTAGAGGATACAACTAGAACTCAGATTTTAAATGAATGCCTTTCTTCCGTCCGTAGATTTTACTAGTCTCAGGATACAGCTGTTGATCCCAATTTTCAACATTTAACATTAAAGGACACTTGAAGTGAGGGGGATATGGAGGCTGCCATATTTATTTCCTTTTAAATAATACCAGTTGCCTGGCTATCCTGCTGATCGTTCATGCACCAGTAGAGTCTGAATCACCCACCTGAAACAAGCATGCAACAAATCCAGTCAAGAAGAGGCAGAAGATCAATAGGACAGCCAAGGAATTTGAATTGTTTAAAAGGAAACAAACATGGCAGCCTCCATATTCCTCTCACTTCAGGTGTCCTTTAAGGGAGGACCCTCCAGAGGTAGAGAAAAAAAAGAATTGTATGTGCTCAAGTAATTTAACAGTAAAACAATCAAGGAAGGTTTTAGCATTGCCAGAAGTGTCCCAGATCCATAGCACAATTTCCCAAGGTAATTTCTCCTGGGAGGAACATTATCTGGCTGCTAGTTTTTTTTTTTTAGGTGCCATCTCCTCCATATTAGCACAGCACAAATTCAGAACATGGTTTCCAGGAACATGTTCAACTATAAAACGGCTTTTCCTCTCCCGCTTCAGCTGTGTGGAGAGGAGAGCAATTACAGCCTAACGTGAGGAGCGGTATTACACATTGGGAAGACTGCTTTCCGACAGGTTAGGAGCTATGAAAATGAAATGAAAAATGAAAATGTCTTGATTTAACCACTTTACCCCCGCGCGTACGTATTTCTCCGCCCCTTTTTCCATCCTTTAAAAACCAGGGACGGAGAAACACGTACTTTCCGCGTTCCCGACGCTGTCCGCGCTCCCGCTCGTAAACACGCCGCCCGCCGCTAGTAAAACCGCCGCCGCCCGCTCGCCCGGAGATCAATGAACGGGAAAATCCATTCCCGTTCGTTGATCTAAGCCCCACAATGACCCGCTGCTCTCCTATGGGCAGCGCGATCATTGTGAGAAGCAACTCACGTGTCCAGCCTCCTTATTCTTCCTCCAAGCTTCCGGAAGGAGGCTTGGAGGTCGCAATAAAGCAAAAAGTTACTGTGGCCATCTTGTGGCCAAATAGTAAACTACACCCTACACATTTTTCACATACAAATAAATGACTTTTACACAAAAAATTAACTCATTACCTCCCACACTCCCCATTTTTTTTTTTTTTTGTAATTAAAAAAAAATTCAAAAATTTACAATTAAAAAAAATACATAATTAGTTACCTTAGGGACTGAACTTTTTAAATATTTAAGTCAAGAAGGTATAACACTGTTACTTTATAAACTATGGGCTTGTAATTAGGGATGGACGCAAAACTGAAAAAAATGCACCTTTATTTCCAAATGAAATATTGGCGCCAAACATTGTGATAGGGACATAATTTAAACGGTTTTATAACCGGGACAAAAGGGCACATAAATTTCATGGGTTTTAATTACAGTAGCATGCATTATTTAAAAACTATAATGGCCGAAAACTGAAAAATAATTTTTTTTTCCCCCACATTTTTCCTATTTTCCCATTAAAACACATTTAGAAAAAAATAATTCTTGGCATAATGTCCCACCTAAAGAAAGCCTAATTGGTGGCGGAAAAAACAAGATATAGTTCATTTCATTGCGATAAGTAATGATAAAGTTATAGACGAATGAATGGAAGGAGCGCTGAAAGGTGAAAATTGCTCTGGTGGTCAGGGGGTAAAACCCCTCAGTGGTGAAGTGGTTAAAGAGACACTGAAGCGAAAAAAAATGATGATATAATGATTTGTATGTGTAGTACAGCTAAGAAATAAAACATTAGGAGCAGAGACGTAAGTCTAATATTGTTTCCAGTACAGGAAGAGTTAAGGAACTCCAGTTGTTATCTATGCAAAAAAGCCATTGAGCTCCACGACTTTTAAAGTTGCAGAGAGCTCTGTCTTCTGAAGCTTGTTATCTTAACTGTCAGTCACCGTATTGTTTTTTTCTTCAGCAGAGGTCAGTTCAAAAATTCACTTGGCTGCTCTGAACAATCATTTAGAATGCTGAGTAATGTGTAAACTGCAAATATTAGAGAATGTTAAAAAAACACTATATAACTGATAATAAAAATATTAGAATATTTTCTTTGCTACTAATGTTCTAGTAATTATCCGTACTACACAACATTCATTTTTTTTATTTATTTATTTATTTATTTATTTTTTGCTTCAGTGTCTCTTTAAAGGGCACCTGAAGTGAGAGGGGAATGGAGACTGCCATTTTATTTCCTTTTAAACAGTGAAAATTGCCTGGCTATCCTGCTGGTCTTCTGTCTCTGTTACTTTTAACAATGAACCCTGAACAAGCATGCGGATCAGATGTTTGACTGAATTTGCTGCATGCTTGTTTCAGGTGGGTGACACTGCATATGCATTAAAGATCAGTAGATCACATTTGGTATTATTTAAAAAGACTTAAATAGCCTCCATATCCCTCACATTTTATGTGTCCATTAAAGTGTACCTGAGACGGGGGGAATATAAAAAAAATACATACCTGGGGTTTCCTCCAGCCCTTTCCAGGCTGATTGGTCCCTCACCGTCCTCCTGCGCCACCTGGATCCTCCACAATTCGGCCGCTAAAGACCTTCTGTCGTGGCCAGTCGGAGCATGCGCAGTCCGGCAGGGCGCTCCTGCCACCATCGACAGGACCTTGATAGGGGCATGCACACGCAACTGCACTTGGGTAACACGCCCCAGACCGAAGGACCTTATGGGCCGAATGGCGGAGGATCCAGGTGGTGCAGGAGGATGGCGATGGAGTGATCAGTCTGTAGGGGGCGGGAGGAAGCCCCAGGTATATAAAAAAAAATTTATGTTAGGTATATACCATGCAATTTCCCATCAAATCAACAGGTTGAACCGATAATTTCCGATATGTCTGATCTGCTCCCATTAATGACAGGATCGATTTTTAGATCACAGCTGCACAAAATCAATCCTGTTATCGATCGGGAGCAGATCGGACATGTTGGAAATGATTGCTTTGACCCATCAATCTAACAGGAAATTGCATGATATGTACCTAGCATAAAGGTTATGCAGCACTCTGATGGAGTGTAGAATACTTCAATTAAGCTCTGAACTGAAATGAATCCAAGCATAGCTTGTCTGAATGAGAATTTTCCGGAATGGTAGTCTAACAGTAGTGGCTCACGCTCATTTTTCAGATGGACGATATAACAAGAACAACATGGACACTGCCATCATCTGTGGAGGTGGTGACAGCGAGAATAGTGATGCGACATCTACTTCTTTAGAAGAAAGCCCTGTTACTCCAGATTTCCACCCAACAGCTCACAGAGCCAATCTGTCATCTGACTCTTCTACACACAAGAGGGGCCTTCACTCCACCCCTGTCCCTCGTACATCCAACAAAGAGCCTGAGAGGCTCCTCCGTTCAGAGAGAGGTGGCACTTCTGCCAGAAGGGTGAAGCTTGTTTCAGAAAAGAAAAGTAGCATAGTGGAGAAACCATATTCATGTTCAGAGTGTGGGAAGCAGTTTTCATGCAAAGCAAATCTGACAACACATGAAAGAATCCATACAAAAGAAAAGCCATATTCATGTTCCGAATGCGGGAAATGTTTCTCTATCAAATCTAGTCTTATCTCACATGAAAGAGTGCACACAAGAGAGAAACCGTATTCGTGTTCCGAGTGTGGGAAATGTTTTTCCATCCGATCAACTCTTATCGCGCACGAAAGGATTCACACAGGAGAGAAGCCGTATTCATGTTCTGCGTGTGGGAAATCCTTTAATCAACGGTCTAGTCTTGCTAAGCACAGGAGAACTCATACAGATGACAAGCCCTACTCTTGTATGGAATGTGACAAACGCTTTACCGAGAGAGCACAACTTGTGTCGCACCAGAAGACTCATTCTGGAGAGAAGCCGTATTCATGCCTTGAATGCGGGAGGAGTTTCTCTTGGAAAGCGCTGCTTATTAGACACCACAAGATCCACACGGCTGAGAAACCGTTTTCCTGTTCAGAGTGTGGGGAATGCTTTATACAGAAAGAAACTCTGATCGTGCACCAGCGGACTCATACTGGGGAGAAGCCGTTCTCATGCTCTGAATGTAATAAGTTTTTTTCCTCAAAATATCTCCTGGTCAGACACCAGAGAATTCACACTGGCGAGAAGCCCTACTGCTGTTCTGAGTGTGGGAAATGCTTTACTGCAAGCACGTATCTTCTGTCACATCAGAGAAGTCACACGGGTGAAAAGCCATTTTCATGTTTGGATTGTGGGAAAAGCTTCTCTGGAAAGAATATGCTGAACAGGCACCAGAGGACTCACTTGGCTGAAAAGCCATTCCCCTGCTCTGTGTGTGGTAAAAGTTTTACCCAGACGAGACATCTAATCCTGCACCAGAGGACTCACACGGGGGAGAAGCCATTCTCCTGTCCCGATTGTGATAAGTGTTTTACGTCCAAACAGCTTCTTGTGAGACACCAGAAAAGTCATGCAGAAGAGAAGCCACATGGCTGTTCTGAATGCGGGGAATGTTTTCTTACAAGCACAGATCTTACAGTGCATCAGAGAATTCACACCAGAGAGTAGCAATGTTCACCATTAGATCAAGTCTAATTATCCCCCAGAATGTTCCAGACATGTTTTGTGTTTGAAATGTGGTGCTTGTTTTCTCGGCAGATCATCTCATGCTGCAAGTTACATGTTTCCCTGTCTGGAGTACAGGAAATGTTGTGGTGATATAAAGTCATTTTACATCTACCCGGATACAATATAAACAGTGTGCTGCTCCACAGACCAGCACAGATCACTAGATCACTGATGACATTTGTTAGTTGCACAGCATAAACAAAAGGAAAGACCCTGAAATGTGGTTAAATCAATACATTCCTTTATTATTATGAATTAGTAACCAGTGAATAATTAAAAATGTAAATGTCTCTCAACTGCAGTATCAATCAGATCAGTAGCAAATAAGGATATTTGCAAGCATAGTCAAAAATAATCACTGCCATCCTACACTATCGGATTATAATACATATGACCATCTTAATTTACAAGATGTAATCTCCTACAATAATCAGTGTTTCCCAACCCTGTCCTCCAGGCCCACCAACACTGAATGTTTGTATAAAGCCACAGAGGTAGTCAATCAGCTCTAGCAGAAACACTAATTAAACCACCTGTGATTGTGTGTGATCTCCTGCAAAACATGTACTGTTGGTGGGTCTTGAGGACAGGGTTGGGGAACTCTGCCCTACATAATACGGAAACACCGCAGTACCGGAGTCAGAAGTGTTGTGACTCTTACTACTTCATCAGAGCCTAAAGCTACGTCTGACAAAGTGCATATATATATATATATATATATATATATATATATATATATATATATATATATATATATATATATATATATACAGGATCTTCTAAAAAATTAGCATATTGTGATAAAGTTCATTATTTTCTGTAATGTACTGATAAACATTAGACTTTCATATATTTTAGATTCATTACACACAACTGAAGTAGGTCAAGCCTTTTATTGTTTTAATATTGATGATTTTGGCATACAGCTCATGAAAACCCACATTTCCTATCTCAAAAAATTAGCATATTTTATCCGACCAATAGAAGAAAAGTGTTTTTAAAACAAAAAAAGTCAACCTTCAAATAATGATGAGTGTTAGTTTTCCGCCACACATAGCGCTTTGCATTTTGGCCAAAAAGTTCCATTTTGGTCTAATCTGACCAGAGCACCATCTTCCACATGTTTGCTGTGTCCCCCACATGGCTTGTGGCAAACTTGAAACGGGACTTCGTATGCTTTTCTGTTAACAATGGCTTTCTTCTTGCCACTCTTCCATAAAGGCCAACTTTGTGCAGTGCATGACTAATAGTTGTCCTATGGACAGATTCCCCCACCTGAGCTGTAGATCTCTGCAGCTCGTCCAGAGTCACCATGGGCCTCTTGACTGCATTTCTGATCAGCGCTCTCCTTGTTCGGCCTGTGAGTTTAGGTGAACGGCCTTGTCTTTGTAGGTTTACAGTTGTGCCATACTCCTTCCATTTCTGAATGATCGCTTGAGCAGTGCTCCGGGGGATGTTCAAGACTTTGGAAATCTTTTTGTAGCCTAAGCCTGCTTTAAATTTCTCAATAACTTTATCCCTGACCTGTCTGGTGTGTTCTTTGGACTTCATAGTGTTGTTGCTCCCAATATTCTCCTAGACAACCTCTGAGGCCGTCACAGAGCAGCTGTATTTGTACTGACATTAGATTACACACAGGTGCATTCTATTTAGTCATTAGCACTCATCATGCAATGTCTATGAGCAACTGACTGCACTCAGACCAAAGGGAGCTGAATAATTACGCACACCCCACTTTGCAGTTATTGATTTGTAAAAAATGTTTGGAATCATGTATGATTTTCGTTCCACTTCTCACGTGTACACCACTTTGTATTGGTCTTTCACGTGGAATTCCAACAAAATTGTTTCATGTTTGTGGCAGTAGTGTGCCAAAATGTGGAAAACTTCAAGGGGGGCGAATACTTTTGCAAGCCAGTGTGTGTGTGTGTGTGTGTGTATATATATATATATATATATATATATATATATATATATATATATATATATAGCTAGCAGGTATGGCCGGATGTGTACTTTCAAGTGCCCAAGGTCTGGTACACACCATGCAAATTCCCATCAGATAGATGGGTCGAATAGATCATTTCTGACAGGTCTGATCTGATTTCCTATCCTTTTTTTTTTTTTTTCATCAGAAAATGGATCAGAAAAATGATTGGAAATCCGATCTGATCTGTTGGAAATTATCTATCTGATGGGGAATTGCATGGTATGTACCAGGCACAAGATTTACGGTCTAGGGGTAGAGAGGAGAAGGAATAGCTCAAGTCATTAACAGAGTCTGACCATTTATACTGTTCAGCCCAGCTTGAGTTGTAAAGTGGAGCTGATAATTCTGGTAAAATGTTTACCTTACTGGATGAGCATTTTTGTCTAGAAAGTTACAGATTGCCCAGCAAGCACATGGTGAACCAGGTTCCTCTACACCCTGGCACTAAACTGAAGCTTGTATGTTCAGGAGATAGCACTGTCTCATCGCACACCATGAAGTAAGGAAAATACACGGAGCTCTGGAATTCAGGCTGTGTGTGCAGCAAAGCAGGGCAGCTTCGAAGCAGGAGAAATGATTTATTTTGACGTGCAGCCTCTTATCTCTCCCCAGGTCCTGCCGCCCTTTTGTCCTTCTGCTTCTTCAGTGCCCTAGGCCATGACCTTTGTGGCCTTTCCAGAAATCTGGCCCTGCTAGCAGGTCCCTCTTATTATAGCCACCTCTGTCTATGTCAATCTTGTTTATTACTTGCATGTAATATATAGATTTTTTTATGCATTTTTAGATTTAAATGTCAGTGTTCTTACCTTACTGTTTTGCCATTCTTTTTTTATAAATTAGGATTTTCTCCTTTGCTGGAGTCACATCATACAATTTGCACTGTGCACTTTGGTAACTAAAGACTTTTTAGTTATGTTTTTACTGCATGCACTTTATTACACATTTATTATGTAAATTTTTGGCAGTTGTCTGTCGTACATTAAGGTTTGGTTTATATGTTGATGATTCTAGTGGAGTGGAGGAGTTGGAGTCGGAGCAATTTTGGGTACCGGGAGTTGGAGTCAATAGTTTTATAAACTGAGGAGTCGGAGTCGTGTGATTTTTGTACCAATTCCACAACCCTGGCTAGAATTAGACTAATGAGTCGGAGTCGAGGAGTCGGAGCCATTGTGGGTACCTGGAGTTGGAGTCGGTGGTTTCCTAAACTGAGGAGTTGGAGTTGGAAGATTATTGTACTGACTCCGCAGCCCTGGATTCTATATACAGTACTATATTTTTCCATCATGTGATGTTATTGCACTGGACACTTTACACTGCACTTCGCAAAAAAGTGTTATATGTTTATCGACCAGGGTTATTGCTTGTCTTTGGTAAATCTGATATTGTAAGTTGTAGTAATAATGCCAGTGATTATTACCATTGTGAATATATCCTTGATTGCTATTGATCTGAAAGATGCCACAGTTGGGAGACATTTGTGTTTTTAAAGTAAACCTAAGAAGTTTTGAATCAGGATGATACCATTTACAGGCTAACTTAAAAGAATAAGAGTAAGCTTTTGGCTATTCAGCCTTCCTCAGACTCTAATCATGTATGCTGACAAGATATTCCAGCACTAACTGCTTCATAATCTTGTCAGCATACAGGATTCAAGTCTGAGAAAGGCTGCGTAGCTGAAAGCTTACTCTTTAAAGGACTTACGAGGCGAGATTAAAAAAAAAAAAGTTAAGTACCTGCAGCAAATTTCAATTCACGGAGGACGCCATCCGCGCCCTCTGCGTAGTTCCGCCGGGTTCCCGCTGCTCAATAGCCCCCCCCCGGGCCGGCCCCCGACCCCACAGCCCGGAGGAAACCTGAAGTGAGTCAACTTTGCAGTAGAGGCCTGGCAGAGCATCACCAGGGATGAAATCCAGCGTCTGGTGATGTCTATGCATTCCAGACTTCAGGCTGTAATTGACTGCAAAAGATTTGCAACCAAGTATTAAAAAGTGAAAGTTTGATTTATGATTATTATTCTGTCACATTACTTTTGCTCCCTTAACAAGTGGGAGGCACATATGCAAACTGTTGTAATTCCTAGTGTTCACCAGATTTGGATGTAAATACCATCAAATAAAGCTGACAGTCTGCAGTTAAAGCATCGTGTTTGTTTCATTTCAAATCCATTGTGGTGGTGTAGAGAGCCAAAAATGTAAGAATTTTGTCGATGTCCAAATATTTATGGACCTGATTGTATTTATTTATAGAGAGGGAAGGCTATGGATTCTATAGAGCCTTCCAGTCCTCTCTTTGTCTCCTCATTCCCCCGCTGTCCCCCACTCAAATCTCCCACCTTCCGGACTCCTCGGCAGACTTGGAAAGCACTCATGTCCCCGAGGAATACATCTGAAGCCTGCCCGAGGAGGGCCAAAGACTTATTTGACCTGCAGGTCAAATTACTTTACCTGTGAGGGGACAGCACTGGAGCGAGGACATGGAGGGAGGACCAGGAAGGCTCTATGGGATCCAGAGTCTTTCCACTGAATAGGTATCTTTTTTTTTTTTTCTTTCCCAGCTGGCTTCAGGGTCACTCAAAGTTTAGGCCCAGGTGGTAAAATTCTTGCAGAGCTGTACTACACGGGAATCTCTGTGAAATAATTGTCATTGTTGTAAACTCAATGAAGCTATTGAGGTAAAAGGGTGAAATCAGTTTTATTTTCTGCTTTGTGCAGACTTGTAAACTGAGAGAAAAAAAAATCTGAGTACATTTCCTACCAAGCCATATACTGTGCCATGGTTTCCAGCAAGTCTAAAATTGCTATAAGCTGCAGACAGCAGGAAAAGAATTGGGTCACAGGTTTTTGCTTTTTTCAGCTATTTGTTTTACTGCCTTCTAATAGCTGAGCAATATTTGATTATAGAAGAGGGGCATACAAGAACATGAGAGGAATGCTGATGTGCTTCTCTTTCACTCCTAAAGCAATAAATTAGCTGAGACAAAATACACACACACCACACACTCCATACTCACCTACCAAGGTTCTGCTGGATCTATGTTGCCCAAGGGATCGCGTACTGACACAGTAATCCCGATGGCCTGTTTTGTGCGGTGCCGCCAATCCCCAGTGTGAAACCGTCCTCAGGACTACACCAAGCAGCAGACCCAACAGGCCGCAAACTATAGCAGACAACATCACGGGTTCAGTGCTGGATCAACTGCTAAGTATAGCTAACCATCAGAACTTTGGATTTGCAGAGCAGGATAAAAATAGTGCATTTGTGTTAAACCCATTAACTCCCTAGCGGTATGGACAGATATATCCGTCCATAAAAACATGCTGTGATCAGTATAAACAGGCATACACATCAATACTCTCCTGCACTGTATACTAGACCCTTGCTTAACATATTTTGGCAAGTTGCAGGGGAAAAAAACTTTTAAAAATAAATTTTATCACTTTTTGCACAGAAATCCTGGGGAAATTGAATGCCAGGGAGGTTAAATGTGACTACATTGTAAAAATTTGAACAATGAAGATACCCCAGAGAAATGAGTACAGGAAAGCAGGGCCAGATTTGTACTTTCCAGCGCCCTAGGCCGGCTGTCACCAACTGCCCCCCCCCCTCCCCCATTCTGTCCAACTCTGACTAGTGATCACTGGGTTAAATGGGCTCCTGTCTGTTTTGTTGCTTTGCCCCCCCCCCCCCCCCCCCCCCGTTCAACAAAGAAGCAGTGCATGCTCTGTCCACTCCATGTAATTCTGCACTCCAGCCTGGAAGCACAGCAGCCAATAGTGTTCTAGAATTGCATAATTCAGAAATGATGCTCATATATGAGCAGCACTTGTCAAGTACGCATACCCATAACACTCCCAGCCTCGGCTCCTGTGCACCTGCATACAGGAGTGCGAAATTACAAGAAGCCAGAAAGGACAGAGTATGCACTGCTTCTTTGTCCTCTGTGCGACTTGCTTCAGTCAGAGCCACAAACCGGGCAGTGCAGCGCAAAGGAGAGAAGCCCATCCAAAAAAGAACCGGTGAGTAGAAGGATCCAACACTACGCACGCTGGCATAGATGTAGTGTAATGCTAGGTACACACGATGCAATTCTGACAGATTTACTGTCAGATCGATTATTTCCAGTGTCTGATCTGATTTCCGATCAATTTTTCAATCGATTTTCCGTTCATTTCTATGAAAAAATCATTCAGAAAATCTATCGGAAAGCAGATTGAACATGTTGGAAATAGTCGATCTGACAGTAAATCTGTCAGAAAATTGCATCATGCGTACCTAGCATAAGCTCAGGTGTACTTTACACAGTGACAATTTAGCACTTGGGGCAAGTTAAGACAGATCTTAATCAGTCAGCAGGAAGTTTTTACGTTTTGTAATAGAATGATAATATTTATTGGCTAACCAAAAGAAAACAGTGAGCCTTTGGCTAATGAGACATCTTCAGACTTCACTACTGTTCCTGTATACAAGATGTTAGGGCACACAGCTATATATACAGTCAGCAGGAGATGCATACATTGTTTTGTAAATATAAATAAATGTAATACAGTTGTCATTCTGTTTCAAAACTTCCTGCTTTCGCTGATGGCTAACACAGAACAATGCTTTGCTGCTTCTAAAACATGTCAGGAAAGAGTTAAACTGTAGCACAGAGAATGTTGCTGTCATTCCCTAGGAAAGAAAAACAAACCATAAATGTAACAGGTCTCAGGTCTTTAACAGCTCTGACCAAGTAATAAACATCAGTCAGGGGGAGAGGAGAGCTGATAATTCCTGTCCGTGAATGCGTGCATAAAGAAACTAATCTGAACTCAAAAGTTCTACTACTTGAGCCCATATAGTTTTCTTCTCACAGCAGCTTGTATGTCCCCACTCATTATACTAAGGACAAGATCCACAGATGACAACAGATGCTGACTGTCATCACACACACTCTGCAGTGAGAGAGATGCAGGGATCTCTGGAATTCAGGCAGAATAAAGCAAAGCAGAAGTGATTTACTTTGACATGTGTCCTCTTATATCTCCAAGTCCTGCGCCCTGCTGAATTTGAATGCCCTAGGCCATGACCTTTTTGGCCTTCCCAGAAATCCGGCCCTGCAGGAGAGAAGCGATCTAACATTATACATTAAAAGAACTCAACAGTGCTATCAGCAGGTAAAATTGTATCTAGCAACCATAAAACAGTGGGTTGGCAAGTTAGCAGCACACCCGTCCTTATTTCTTCCAGGGTGGCAGTGATCAGTGTAAAGTTATGTACCCACGACCAGATGGATAGGGGATCTCTGGCAACGAATAATCCCTCCCCGATCCAGCTTCCCGAATCTGTCATTGGCACCGTCGTAAAAGAACGATTGCGGCAAAACCCACAGAAGTCAATGAGGTTCGGAACGTTCCACCGGAATTGAATCCAGCACAGCGGTTGTTCAGAAACAAATGAGCATGGTCATCACCTGGGAGAGAGACGTCTACACCTGCCCTCAAAGGAAAGGGTCTCTACCTCCTTTGCGAACATCCAACTGCAAGGGTATGCAACACTGCGCGACTTGGGAGCACCACACCAGGAAAAGTGAGCATACGCATAGCAGGGTGCGCTCCAAACGTGGTTGCTTAAGACTGCCTCCCCTGCAATGAACCCCAGGGGGGGGGCGCAGATGGCTGAATAACAGTCTTGTCTGACAGTCAAAACAATGAAGAACAGTAACTTCAGCTATTATTATTATTATTTATTGTATTTATAAAGCGTCAACATATTACGCAGCGCTGAACATTAATTTAGGTTACAGACAATATTTAGGGTGACATACAGCAATATGACACTACAGGAATACAAGAAAACCAGATCACACATCACAGTATGAGTACAAGGTAATGCTTAGTCAGTCACTGGATGGAGCATGGAGATTAGGCAAGTTAGGTTCACTCAAGTGCATAGCATGGGTGCACAGTAATGGAGGTGCATGATCAGGTAGGACACAAAAGGAGGAGGACCCTGCCCAAAGGCTTACAATCTAGAGGGAGAGGTAGAGACACGAAGGTGACGAAATTCAAGCAACTAGGAAAAGCCCTGTGATGTTATTGTCCTGGGAGTGTAAGGCTAGGTTCACAGTGCAGTACTGCGTTCCCTGTAAAGGGTGAATGCAACAGAATAGGAAAGTTGCACTGTTAACGTGTGTTTTTTGAAATAACGCACTGCAAGCAGTGATTGGGACGCCAAATGCCGTTAGACCGCAGCGGCTGCAGTGTGAGAGTCGTATTACTTTTGCATTGCAGTGTGACATTCCACGTTACGATGCAGCTGTAACACCGCACCACAATCCCTAAGGCTAGGTTCGCCGTGGGCGTTGCTTTGCATTCCCTGTAACAGCAGCAACGCCAACACTGCAGAAAAGTCAGGCTGCATTTTATCCTCAAGTTTGCAATGCCGCACTGTGACGGTTGCATGGGTGGTGTGTGCTGGTGTTACGCCACACTTCATTGCGCCACTGTGAATGTAGCCTTAGGGGTAACACTACATTTTAAGGGGGGGGGGGGGGGTGTTGCAGTGCGTTATGTCTGAAAATATAACTGCATTACTAACGCTATACGTTTATATTGTAATGGTATGGTCACATTGCGCGTGCTAGAAGTGCAGTGTAAAAGAATCCATTGGCATAATGCGGTGCATGCAGTGTGATGCGGCTTAACGTATGCGAAACATACTTTTTATATACTGTTTGCTTCACTGTATGCATCGCACCATATGCATGAGTAGTGCAACTTTTCACCTCCATGCTCTTCTTTTTACCCCTCTTTTCACTGTGAATATAGAAAATAGATCAAGAAATATGTTAACTTTAAAGCCTGTGTTCACAATATACATTGCACCTCCATGGATACATTATTTGGGCTTATTCAGAAGAATAATTAAATCTGGGATTGTCACCCAAAAACTTGTCAACTGTTTACCATCTGCTCATTCACCAGAACAGTCCTTAGTTTTAATTTACAACTGTTCTTTTTGTTTATGGAAAGTCCCTCTTTTGAAATCAAATCCCCTCAGCTCCCCTCAAGCCACAGAAAAAAAAAACAATAGTAATATTTACTTATGTGTTTATTTTCCACATCGTGTACCACGTGAAGAACGTCTAGCTGAGCACCGATCAGCTTCTTTCACTGTGTGTCTCGCTCTCTCTGTATTCTCCTGCGTGCGCTCCAGGGCTGCACATCCACTTCCCGGTTGCCATGGTTACACTGCCATCCTTTTAGTCAGATTTCAGACGGCCATTTTCTTGTAGTACCTTAATTTTACTTATTCCTCTTCTGCTTGTTCGAGTTAAAAAGACGAGCAGGGCTTTTCTGTCCATACCACTGCAGTAGTCTTTTCCTGTCCGTCCCTAATAAAAATTCAAGTCTTGTAGACCCCAGTGAAGGAACTGCGGCGGCCATTTTGCCGTAGCCCACAGCAGGAAGGAAGGAGCTCTACTGTTAGACAATCTTCCTGGAGAGGCTTTGGACTGAAGGTAGAGGTAACACTGTCTTAGCAATTCTACTTGTAAATATATTAACAAATAAGAATGAATTTAATTTTTATATATATTATTACACGGCAAATTAGGAAGAAAAAAAGGGAGACCTGCTTTTCCAGTGCTTGATGGAGCAATCATGTGACCTTGTGGATGGATCATTTGTCAGCTCATCTGTTAAATATTGTGCATAGTCAGGAAGATGAGCAGCATCAGAACTTTATATGTTAGGGCTAATTCACAATGCTCAGTTGCGTTGCAGAATAATTCTGCATGTCAGCTCACTGCCCATACAATGCTATGGCCTGTTCAGTGTGCATTATTCTAACTCTCTGCAGGCTTTGTATTAGCGGAGCTGAAGACTCCCTAAAAAAAAAATTCACTTACCTGGGGCTTCTGCCAGCCCCCTGCAGCTGACCTGTGCCCAGGCTGTTTCAAAACGATCCTCCGTTCCGCCGCCGCAGCTCACTTTTCTTCACGCATTGGAAGCCAACTTCTAAGTCGATGTCCACTGCGCCATGGCCACACGTATCCTAGTACGCGTTACCATAGCCAGGAACGTCCTGCGCAGGCACAGAATGAGAAAATCTCTACTGTGCTTGCGCAGTACTCTCTCGGCGATGGGAGCATGAACAAGGATGCGTGCGGCCAGAGCCACGCAGGCGCAGTGGTTACCCACTGCGTGAAGTGAAAAGTGAGCCGCGGAGGGGGAACATAAGATCGTTTTGAAACGGTGTGGGCACAGGTTGGCTGCAGGGGTCTGGCAGAATCCCCAGGTAAGTGAAACTTTTTCTTTTTTTTTTAGGGAGTATTTTTAGTTCCACTTCTTCATTGCAGTTCACGCTCATTATAAAGCGTGCATTATGCAGCTGACCACTGTGAATCTAACCTGATGGTTAATATTAAATAATTCATTCAGTGCTTGTTCGATTGCATTGCTGAATAGTTCTGCACATCAACTCATTGCTCAAATAATTCTATGGGCCTGTTCACATTTGCATTGTAGTGGATCATTTTATTCTAACTCGCTGTATGCAGGCTCTAAATTAATGTGTATGTCCAGTTTCCATTGCAGTTCACACACATTTTCACATGTTCGTCATGCAATCACCGTGAATCCAGCCTTAAAGACTAGCAAATATTCATTTAGGCCTTGTTCACATTATAGTCGTTTTTGTAAAATGTTAAGATTTTAAAATCGCCCTGAAAGCGATTGTGCAATGATTCTCTTTGAGAGAGTTCATATCTGAGCGTTTCTTTTGCAATCTTCTTTGGCCATTTTTGGAGGCGATTTGCCTCAATGGAAGGTATAGGAAAAACGCAAATCGCTCACAAAATCGCTTTGGCAAGCGATTGCGTGAGCGTTTTTTTTTTTTTTTAAATGCATTGTATTTTATATATAAAACATGTATTTTTTTCCGGATTTTTTTCTGGATCAAAAGACGGAAGTGCTCTGCAAAAGTGCTTACAAAAATGCCCACAAAAACGCCCACAAAAACAAGAGAATGCACAGAAAATCGCCAGAAAATGCTTTAAAAAAAGGAAAAAAAAGCCCACCGCGGACGGACACGAGAGCCGAACGCAATGTGGACAAGGCCTTATTGAGGATTTTTACATTCTCTTTTGGAGGTACATTCCCAATGTTTAAATTAAATACCCCATCCATTTTTGTTCCCCATGTGCCCCTCTCCCAGGTCTCAAATATAGATCTTTAAGTAGATTGTAAGTGAGCAGACCTGCTAATCTAAATGCAGAGATTTGTTATACACAGAAAACCGTTGTTTTGAACAATTTGTTAAAAGCATTGCATTATCAGTCCACTCCATTGAGCATAACAGATTCTTTCTGGCATGGGTGAGAATTAAAAAGCTTACTCAGACACTAAGGCTGGTTTCACAGTGGGACGTTAAAGTCCCACGTTACAGCAGCCAGTAACGCAGCCTAACTCACAGCACTGTAAAATCAATTGTGGTGTTTACAGTGCCCACGTTGCATTACATTGTAACGCAGCACGTTTAAACAAAGTGCTGCATGCTGTACGCGATACTGGGCTAAGCAGCGTTAGACTGCTTGCACATGCTCAGTAATGTTGGAGGAGGAGGTCTCCCATCCTCCTCCGTGGCCAGCCACATGGCTAATTAATATTCACTGCACTGCAGAGACTCCTGGTAGGACTGTAATGTTGTCCGGATCATGAACGAATAGTTCATTTGATCCGGATCTTTTTTGTGAGTCGAATCATCCGGATCATCACAGTGAACGATTCGGTTCACTGTGGATGTCTGTCTGGAAGAAACAGGAACATACAGAATGTACAGTGCAGGGAAAGTCCTGTCCTGCTAGTCATTTCACCCACTCTGCTTCCCTAGTAAAATTATTCAAATGATTCGGTTCAAAGATCCGGATCTTTTCAATGATCCGATTCAAATGATCCGAATCCTTAAAAAGATCCGGACTTCTTATCACTAACCTGGAGCGGCTGCTTTGAGAGCTGCATAACGCAGCTCAATCTGACGTCCAACTTCTACACCACCATACGTTGCGTTAGGGGCACGTTATGCGACCATAACGTCCCCTAAAACGCAACGTCTTGGTGTGTAAGTGGCCTTCAAATCGGTCATTTTTTGTCCATTTTATGTCCCTTGTGGCTGCATAGTGTATTGATTAAGGGCTCTGCCTTTGACACAGGAGACCTGGGTTCAAATCCTGGCTCTCCCTGTTTAGTAAGCTAGCACCTATTCTGTAAGGAGTCCTTGGGCTAGACTCCCTAATACTGATACTGCCTACTGAGCATGCACTAGTGGCTGCAGCTCAAGCGCTTTAAATCCACCAGAAGAAATGTGCAATATAAATATTATTTGTCTTGACTAAATGACCATGTCGTGGAGCTAGTCTACTTTAGGGGACCCACCGTAAATCCCCATAGAGAATTGGAGCTGTGCTGAAAACGGAACGAATTTCCGCTTTCAGCTCTTTTAAACCCCCACAAACCATATATCTTTGGAAAGGTTAGAATTTGCTCTAACGAATGATGCTACTTTCGGTGAGCAAAAGGTGAAACTCACCATGTAGGAATCGCGGCTCCGTCGGCCATCTTACTTCTGTGCTGCTCATATTTTTCTCACTCCTCTTTGGAGGGATTGTTATCTGGGGGGCGTGCCAGAAACTGCTCTCCCTTCTCCCCGGACAATACTCAAACCCAGAACTAGCTACTGACTGTATGGACGTTTTTGTTTTTTTTCTCTGGCACGCCCCCAGCTAACAATCCCTCCAATGAGGAGGGAGAACAATATGAGCAGCACAGATGTAAGATGGCCAATGGAGCCGCGATTGCGGCCGTTCAGCGCCTCGTTCACGGTGAGTTTCAGTTTTTTATCACCGAAAGTGGCATCATTCATTAGAGCAGATTCTGAGCTTTCCATACATATATAACTTGTGGGGGTTTAAAAGAGCTGAAAGCGGAAATTCGTTCCATTTTCAGCACAGCTCCAATTCTCTATGGGGATTTACGGTGGGTCCCCTAAAGTAGACTAGCTCCCATGTTGTTTCATTCAGTTTGTGCTGATTCTACTTATTTATGAGGTTGTTTAGCCTGATCATCCATTCAGATCACTCCCACATATAGCAACCATTAGGCTACATATGGATGTTATAGTTTTGTGGCCCAGAATGATATAATTTTGTTGCCCAGAATGCTTGTTTGTGATCAGTTCAGGTGACATTTTACTAATGATGTGAATAATGTGTAGACATACTGCCAGACTCTCTGCTGAGCAGACTGTTCTGTCCCATAAAGAAGGGAAAATGAACAAGAGACATCCCACTGCAAACTGCAGAGACAGAGCTCCAACAGCAGTGTGTCATTCACTCCTAACCTTGTGTACACACTCAATTGTCACCCAGGACAATTGGTGACATCAATCTAACATGTAAAAGTGTAGTCTGCTTATGGGCTTCAGATAATTAGAAGGATCCAAATAAGGTATTATTTTAATTTTACCTAGCTTTCCCCTACAGACAAGAATGCTCAGCTGTCTGGCTAGCACTATGTCCTTTATTAAAGAGAACCAGAAGTGAGAATCAAACGGTGGCTGCCATGTTTATTTCCTTTTAAAAATAACACTTATACCAATACTAAGTGGTACCTTCCCATGCTCTCCAGTAAGAAAGCTTTCCCTGTAGTTTACCATAGACTGTGTGCTTCCTCAGGGTAAAGACATGATTGAGTCTAAAGAAGAGGGGGAAGAAAAGATGGATATGAGAGGTGATGAGCCATGTAAAGAAGATAACATTCCTCCAGAGATCAGCACAGGTGAGAAACCAACACTAATCACAGAGTTACACAATGTGTCTTTCTCAGTATGGGGAGGCTTCACTCATCTTCATTTACAGACATGGGAGGGACTCCGAGAGATGGCGAAGAGGAGGAGGAAGATGGACACCCGATGACTAAAGATGAGGAGGTTCTTGTAGAGATTAGCACAGGTGAGGACTAAATACACAGGACCTGATTTACTAAGGTCACATGCTAAATTGTCCTTGCCTGACTCAACTTCTTGGATGCAGTACAGATGTCCCTTGAAGTCACCAACCTCCCCTTGACGTGCTGGATACATCTTGGCGGATCACTATTACAGTGGTTAAAGCTTACTGTCCACCCCCTTTCCTCCCCAAATACAGAACAGTCTTCTTGGCCGAGAGTCAAGGAGCTTGTCTGTACAATTATTGACTGTCATACAGCGGGATCATGAACAGTACTTTCATGCCATAGTAATCTGATGTGTATATGTGGATTACACACATCTACAGTGAGGGCTGATGCACACCAAGAGCACTTCTGAGCGCTTTTAAAAACGCCAGCGCTTAGAAAAGCGCTTGGCTAATGTATTTGAATGGGATGGAGCATACCAGAGCGATGAGCTTTTTTCCCAAACGCAAACGCGGGTCCTGCAGCATTTTGCTGATTTCTGAGGCGATTCAGCCTCAATGTTAAGTATAGGAAATTGGGAGAATTTTTGTTACAGAAGCTGTTCAGCTACAGCTTTATTGTAACAAAAAATTAAAAAACGCTATAACAAAACGCTCCAAAAATCGCTAGGCATGATTAGAAAATTGCTAGGCGCATGCCTAGAATCGCCTAGAAAAATTACTTAAAAAAGCGCTGAGTGTTTGCGATTACGCTAGCGCTTTTTAGTGTGCATTGGCCCTGACTCCTAAGAACCCCCAATAGAAAGAAATATATACAGTATAGGTAACCCAGCAAACCTGGACTGGATTCATTATAAACTGTCTGTTCCATAACATGCACTGCTCAACTCACATTCAGAAAAAGACACAGCAGGCACAGTAGGGCCTGTGCTTCCTAATGTTACTCAGTGGGAGCAAAGACTTAAAACCAGGTCATTTTTACCCAAAGGGGGAATGCTGGATTGGCAATGTTTTCAGACACAGTGGATCCGAGGTGCATCCATTCGATTTGTGTCCATTGTAGGGGTGATCAATGAGATGCAAATATTTCCGAGTTGATGCAAAATTTTATGCAAATATATTCCATTTGAAAATTGACCAATAAATTTAAACCTAGGTTTAAATTGATTGGTCCATTTTCAAATGGAATATATTTGCATTAACATTTTGCATCAACTCGGAAATATGTGCATCTCATTGATCATCCCTAGTCCATTGTAGCATGAGTTTTTGACAGTGGAAAGCAAGGAAGGTCATGATGACTACCTGGTGGTTTTACAATATTAGGAGAGTTACACCATGTTCTTGTGTCTTCCACACTGAAGTACCAAATAGTGGTTATCGTTGCATAATGTGTGCTGTTTCTCTGCTTGAGCTGTTTGCTCTCCAAAAGGCATCCAAAATGGTGTGCGCCAGGAAGAGTTTATAGAACACAAATAGGAAATCAATCATGTCCAATTTTCATCTAAATGTAGTGGTGACAATGGATACATTGAAAATGGACATGTCAAAACACATCTTATAGGTAACATGGAATCCATGGACATGTTCGTTTATCCACTTGTCTCTGCCGCGGAAAACGGTCAGTTTTATAGGTCTAGTGCAAATCTAGTTGTTTTTTTAAAGAATTTTTATTTTGTTTGCTCAAATTATGGCACAGTAACAATATTTTGCAATATCAGCAAGATACAAAGAGACAAACTATAAGTTTCCCCTTTTTCAACCCCCCTTAACCCCTAAAACCTCCCCTCACCCACACCCTCCACCCCTCCCTCCCCACGAGTCACTTCTGTGCACCCTATCTCCGAAACCAGAACTGCAATCAATTTGGAATCTAGTCTCTGGAAGGTAGAGGAGTAAAGGTGTTGTGGAGTAAATTGAAGAAGAATGAACTTCCTCCAGACTTTGAAAAAGGATTTAGTTCCTCGCTCTTTTGCTTGAAGAGTATTTAAACGTTCCATTAGGAAAACATAAGAAAGCTCCTTGGATAGCAAGTTCACATCTGGAGGGGTTGGATTAAGCCATTTACATAATATTACTCATCATGCTGCAACCAAAATTATATGAAACAATGCTGAAGGAACATTCAATGGGTCTGCAGAGGTAACATCCAAATAATTGAACAACAGCAAAAGTCTAGACTTAGCAATCTCTTTTTTGCATATCCTATTTGCATACTTGATTACTTTGTCCCAAAATGCCTGTATAGTAGGACATTCCCACATGCAGTGGAAAAGATCAGCATCCTTCAATTTATACTTGGGACACCAGGGGTTGTAATGTGAGGGTGGATTTTTATATCTTATATTAAAGGCAACCTTGCCTCTATGTATAAATAAGAGGTGTGACGCTCTCCATTTCTCATCTTTAATAACATTTCTTACTATCATGTGTCCCCCAAGTATATGATCCCCCACCCCTTCCTCCTGCAAGATGTCTTCCCACTTTCTCATGGCTTTGTCAGCTATCACTTTGCTATTGAGATCTTTAAGAGCCTGGTAGAATTCTGCTAAAGACCGAGTCGCGCACCCTGGTTTCAAGATCGTATCAAATTTTGTAGGGTGCATAATAGAATTTGGTGAGCATAGGTTATGAGAAACCATGGAGCGCACCTGAGCATAGGGAAAGAAGTCTCCTTGAGGCAAGCCAAATTTCTCTCTAATTCTCGGAAGGATAACCATTTGCTATTTCATATATGAAACATGTTACCTAGGTTCTTCAATCCCCGTTTATCCCATCTTGCAAATTCCCTTTGCTGAGTACTAGCAGGAAAATTCGGGTTACCCCAGATTGGGAGATATTTGGATATTTTAAATGGAAGAGAGTATTTTTTCCGTACCGCCTTCCAAGTTGCAATTGTGTCTCTGAAAACAGCATTTTGTTTCAAGCGCAGTAGTCCTGTTAATGACCAAGGAAGGGCTTGTTCGCTTTCCAATTTTGCATTAGAATAGCATTGATTTTCTGTAATCCAGTCATGAACATGTCGGAGGAGAGAAGCCAAATTATATTCTCTTATTCAAGGAAAATTCAAGGAAAATTGAGGCCTCCTAGCACTTTCGGGAGAGTCAACTTGTCTCGTGTGGATCTAGCTTAAAGAAAATCCGAGGTGGGAACAGCTATAGGAGCTGCCATGTTCTCTCCTCCCCTCCTCTTCAAGCTGCCCATTATCTATACAGGGGAAGGTGTGAAGATTGCAACTGTGACTTCTCTAAAGTCTTTGAAGCAAGGTATATTATACCCCCTCCCCCCCCCCCCCCCCCACTGATGAACGCTTTTGCTTGCTAATGTGTTCAATAAAATAATTACATCAGTCCTTATCTGCCCGAGATTTCTGCAGTTGGGCAGACAGTGGAAGTAGAGTAAAAACCCTCTGCTGAACTTTTAAATGTAAAAAGAAAAGGTAAAACCAAAAATGTTTTTTTTAGCAATGAGACACATTATTGGCATGTATTTATAAAGACAAATAACATTTATTTTGCAGTGTTACAGAGACTTGCCTAAGGTCTCCTACTGAATAGGGGCTGGCAGCCCTTAACCATTACACCATCCAGCCACTTGAGATGCCTTGGGTGCTAAAATGGCGCTTGGTTCACTTTAATGACTTTACATGGTTTATTGCAAGCTTTTGAAATGTTAACGTGAACCTCCAGACTAAAAATCTACTCAGCAGAACTGAAAAGGCTTGGTGTTTCTTTAACAGTTTCACAGCATCAAAACTATGTTTTTCTTACCAAAGCATCATTTTTAGCTGCATTTTTAGCTAAGCTCCACCCATCAAAGAAAACTGCCCAGGCTTTTTTCCCCTGATGCTGTGCAAAGCATGATGGGATTTCCTATGATGTTATTCACGTTACCTAGCAACTGGGAGATGTGATTAGCACACAGGACAGTTGGAACTGTGTCTCATGCTCTCTGTCACCTCCTTTCAACCAAAAAAGATGGCTGTCCTCATTACATCAAACCTTTGCCTGTTCTTTTAAAACATGGTGGGTAAGAGATTATATTACCTATCTATTTTAATTAACATAACTAATGTAACTTAATGACAGTGTGTTTGTTTAGGCTGGAGTTCCTCTTTAAGTTTCTATTTCAGGCATTATATAGAACTGATCCAAAGAAATCTGATGTGAGCACTGAGCACCCGTGCCTTGCTAAACATTACGACATACAATAGTATTATGTGTGTTTCCTGCAGATGCTTCCAGTAACAGATATCCTCCAGAGAGATGGACCAGTCCTGTTCACTCAGAGGAACTTGCATTGGAAGGTCACACCATCTCACACCATTATCAGGTAGATGAAGTTGAGAATTGTATAAACCTATAGTGCATATTTTTCTTATGTATTTAAATAGTGCAATCTCAATTTACTTATTAGATCTGCCATAGTAATATTGAGTAATTTAACCTGGTTATAAAATGCACCATTCATATGTTTATGTTATACAGTGTGAACATATAATTAGTGTTAAAGCTGAAGTTAAAAAAGAAGATAAGGTACCTTATTTGAGAAGTGATGAGCCGTGTAAAGGGGAGGAGACTACTCCAGAGCACAGCACCGGTGAGGAATAAACAAATAATCACGTGTTCTCCCTGTTCATTCGTTACACCCATCTCTTTGTCTCCTCGCCTTTCTAGGAATATCAATCAGCAATGGGGAAAATGTGTGTGTGTGTGATAGTGTGATAGTCAAAAGACATCAGCCCCTATTAGATGCGATGTGCCTGGATATATGTATTTTGTTCTTGTTACTGACCCCTGTGGCTAGGGTCTAATTCGGTGCACTCCCTCCTCCCCTGTATGTGTTTGTCAGCATGCACACAGCTTATGCTGGTGTATGTGCATGGTGCACATGGATACATTACGTTAGCTCCCTTGTGCGATTGGTAAGATGCACTATCTGTCCCAGGAGAGGACGTCAGGATGTGTGCTCCTAATCCATTGATAGGTTTGATGCAAGGAATGTGTTTGCATGTCTGCACTATGCATGTTACAGGGCCAGAGTTAGGACACCTATGTTTGCCTGGGTACTTCTGCGCAGTATAGGTGACTAAGCATAAGAATGCATTCTTCTGTGAACTAAAACCCCGGCTTTTAACTTAGCTGTAGGGATAACAGTTGTGCCTGGATGAGTGAATCTGTGAATGCATTTGTTTGAACATTTGCATGTGAGAGTGCGAAGGGTTAATAGATTTTTGCTATTAGAAGTAATGAAGACACAGTGTGATCCCAGTGGGGGGTGGGGGCAAGAAACAACAGGCCATAGTAGAAGTAATGGGGGGACAGTATATGCCCAGTGGGGGAGTCAGGTGCCATCAGCGCCTCTTAGAGGTAATGGGGAGACAGTATGTGCCCAGTGGGGAGTCAGGAGACATCAGTCCCTATTAGAAGTAATGAGGAGACAGTATGTGCCCAGTGGGGGAGTCAGGAGACATCAGCCCCTATAAGAAGTAATGGGGAGACAGTGTGTGCCCAGTGGGGGAGTCAGGAGACATCAGCCCCTATTAGAAGTAATGGGGAGACAGTATGTGGCCAGTGAGGGAGTCAGGAGACATCGGTCCCTATTAGAAGTAATGGAGAGACAGTATGTGGCCAGTGGGGGAGTCAGGAGCCATCAGCCCCTATTAGCAGTAATGGAGAGACAGTATGTGGCCAGTGGAGGAGTCAGGAGCCATCAGCCCCTATTAGCAGTAATGGGGAGACAGTATGTGGCCAGTGGGGGAGTCAGGAGACATCAGCCCCTATAATAAGTAATGGGGAGACAGTATGTGCCTAGTGGGGGAGTCAGGGGACATCAGCCCCTATTAGAAGTAATAAGGAGACAGTATGTGCCCAGTGGGGGAGTCAGGAGACATCAGCCCCTATTATAAGTAATGAGGAGACAGTATGTGGCCAGTGGGGGAGTCGGGAGCCATCATCCCCTATTAGAAGTAATGAGGAGACAGTATGTGCCTAGTAGGGGAGTCAGGGGACACCAGCTCCTATTAGAAGTAATAGGGAGACAGTATGTGCCCAGTGGAGGAATCAGGAGACATCAGCTCCTATTAGAAGTAATGAGGAGACAGTATGTGGCCAGTGGGGAGTCAGGAGACATCAGCCCCTATTAGAGGTAATGGGGAGACAGTATGTGCCCAGTGGGGGAGTCAGGAGACACCAGCTCCTATTAGAAGTAATGGGGAGACAGTATGTAGCCAGTGGGAGAGTCAGGAGACATCAGCCCCTATTAGAGGTAATGAGGAGACAGTATGTGCCCAGTGGAGGAGTCAGGAGCCATCAGCCCCTATTAGAAGTAATGAGGAGACAGTATGTGGCCAGTGTGGGAGTCAGGAGACATCAGCCCCTATAATAAGTAATGGGGAGACAGTATGTGCCTAGTGGGGGAGTCAGGGGACATCAGCCCCTATTAGAAGTAATAAGGAGACAGTATGTGCCCAGTGGGGGAGTCAGGAGACATCAGCCCCTATTAGAAGTAGTGGGGAGACAGTATGTGCCCAGTGGGGGAGTCAGGAGACATCAGCGCCTATTAGAGGTAATGGGGAGACAGTGTGTGCCCAGTGGGGGAGTCAGGAGACATCAGCCCCTATTAGAGGTAATGGGGAGACAGTATGTGGCCAGTGGGGGAGTCAGGAGACATCAGCCCCTATTAGAATTAATGGGGAGACAGTATGTACCCAGTGAGGAGTCAGGAGACATCAGCTCCTATTAGAAGTAATGGGGAGACAGTATGTGGCCAGTGGGGAGTCAGGAGACATCAGCCCCTAATAGAAGTAATGGGGAGACAGTATGTGCCCAGTGGGGGAGTCAGGAGACATCAGCGCCTATTAGAGGTAATGGGGAGATAGTATGTGGCCAGTGGGGAGTCAGGAGACATCAGCCCCTATTTGAGGTAATGGGGAGACAGTATGTGGCCAGTGGGGGAGTCAGGAGACATCAGCCCCTATTTGAGGTAATGGGGAGACAGTGTGTGCCCAGTGGGGGAGTCAGGAGACATCAGCCCCTATTAGAGGTAATGGGGAGACAGTATGTGGCCAGTGGGGGAGTCAGGAGACATCAGCCCCTATTAGAATTAATGGGGAGACAGTATGTACCCAGTGAGGAGTCAGGAGACATCAGCTCCTATTAGAAGTAATGGGGAGACAGTATGTGCCCAGTGAGGAGTCAGGAGACATCAGCTCCTATTAGAAGTAATGGGGAGACAGTATGTGGCCAGTGGGGAGTCAGGAGACATCAGCCCCTAATAGAAGTAATGGGGAGACAGTATGTGCCCAGTGGGGGAGTCAGGAGACATCAGCCCCTATTAGAAGTAATGGGGAGACAGTGTGTGTTCAGTGGGGGAGTCAGGAGACATTAGCCCCTATTAGAAGTAATGGGGAGACAGTATGTGGCCAGTGGGGAGTCAGGAGCCATCAGCCCCTATTAGAATTAATGGGGAGACAGTATGTACCCAGTGAGGAGTCAGGAGACATCAGCTCCTATTAGAAGTATTGGGGAGACAGTATGTGGCCAGTGGGGGAGTCAGGAGACACCAGCCTCTATTAGAAGTAATGGGAAGACAGTATGTGCCCAGTGGGGGAGTCAGGAGACATCAGCCCCTATTAGAAGTAATGGGGAGACAGTATGTGGCCAGTGGGGGAGTCAGGAGACATCAGACCCTATTAGAAGTAATGGGGAGACAGTATGTGCCCAGTGGGGGAGTCAGGAGCCATCAGCTGCTATTAGAAGTAATGGGGAGACAGTATGTGTCTAGTGGGGGAGTCAGGAGACATCAGCCCCTATTGGAAGTAATGGGGAGACAATATGTGCCCAGTGGGGGAGTCAGGAGCCACCAGCCCCTATTAGAAGTAATGAGGAGACAGTATGTGATCAGTGAGGGAGTCAGTGTGCCCAGTGGGGGAGTCAGGAGCCACCAGCCCCTATTAGAAGTAATGAGGAGACAGTATGTGATCAGTGAGGGAGTCAGTGTGCCCAGTGGGGGAGTCAGGAGCCACCAGCCCCTATTAGAAGTAATGAGGCGACAGTATGTGATCAGTGAGGGAGTCAGTGTGGCCAGTGGGGGAGTCAGGAGCCACCAGCCGCTATTAGAAGTAAAGGGAAAGACAGTATGTGACCAGTGATGAAGATAGGGGCCTGGGCAGACAGTATTATCAGTGTCTGTTTCTTACAGATGGATCCAGTAACATAAATCCACCGGAGACATGTCCCAGTCCCCCTCATTGTCAGGATTCCACACAGGAAGATGAAGAGGTGTCACAACGTTATCAGGTAGAATGGATGGAGGGAAATAATATAACCAATGAAGTCTGAGACAGGAACAGACAGAATCATGTTATATTCTCCTAATGCAGGTTCTGCAGCAAGTACTGTGCTGGGGAATTTCTTAGGTACTTAACTACTTGAAGACCGCCTCATGCCAATGGGCGTGACTGCGGCGGCAGCCCCAGGACTGCCTAACGCCAATTGTCGTCAAGTCCTGGGGATGCAGTTTCACAGGGAATGGCCGCGTTTATGCGCGATCGTTCCCTGTCGCTTCACGGAACCACTTCATGGAACGGAGTTCCGTGAATAGCCTGCTAGCCGCCGATCGCGGCTAGCAGGGGGTTTGTAAACGAAAGGGGAAAGAAATCCCTTTTGTTTACAACTGTACAGTGCTGCAGTCCCCGGCAGTGATGTACGAAATCGGCGATCCCTGACCTCTTATTGGCCGGAGAGCGCCGTCCTCTCATAGGCTAATGCCTATGAGAGGTGAAACAGGACAGATCGCCGTCTTGTTCCAATTCAGATACCGGAAGGGGAGGGAGGAGGGAGGGAGGGAGAGAGAGCCTCATAGAGGCTGAAAAACAAAACAAAACAAAACTGCCACACCGATCGGACCCCTCCGGCGGCATGTCCCCTTAGGGACAAAAAAAGGAGGTGAGTCCGATTGCTGGGCTCCATAGCTGGGCTGTGCAGGAGGCTGAAAAGCCTGCAAAGCCCAGTACTGCAAAAAATGTCCTGGTCTTTGGCGGGGGTTAGCACTGTGGTCATCAAGTGGTTAAACATGCTTCTGCCTTCCACAGCACATACCAGTACATGCTTTTGAGCCTGCATTAAAATGGGCTTTTATCTCACAGCACGGAGAGGTGAGAGATATCAGCTGTTATCACAGCCTAAAGGTGCCCATACACTAACGGGATTTCCCGCGGATAGACAGCAGGTTTGATCACTGTGAAATCAATAACGCAAACGCGGACCGATTGACCAATTTCCAAATGAAATCAATCGATTCCGTCAATCTGCCCAGGCGGAAATTTTTGCTAGATCGCCGGCGGGTAGGGAGCGTGTCTTTAGTGGCGTTCGATACAGCAACGACTGAAGCAGCAATACATCACCTGTCCGGCCGGCGGAAGTCCCCGGGTCCCCGCTGTCTCTCACTTCTTCCGGCATCTTCTCTTCACTTCCTGTCCCGTCCTGTGAGAAAGCGAAGTACAAACAGTAGAGGGCGCTCTACTGCTTTAACTTTCTGCTTGTGACAGGGCGGGACAGGAAGTGAAGGGAAGATGGAGTACGCTGGAAGAAGTGAGAGACTGCAGGGACCCGGGGTATCAGACTAGAGATGGGAAGTTCGGATCTTTTCAATGATCCGGATGATTCGAATCGGATCATTGAAGAGATCCGGATCTTTGATCCGAATCTCGGATCATTTTACTACTGAAGCATTGGGGGTGGGGGGGAGGGTAAAATGAATAGCAGGACAGGTCTTTCCCTGCTGTGGACAGGAGAAGGGGAGGGGGTGGACACACAGAGAAGGGGAGAAGATGGACAGAGGGCAGGGAGCGGGCAGAGAAGGGAGGAGGGACAAGCAGAGAGCAGAAATGTTTGTTTGCACACAATACCCACATGCTGCAATCATAGCTTTACATGTATTTCACCTATATGCTCATCTGTGTACTTTGAATGGAAACATCGCACAGTGAAAGAAAGCATTCCCAGAAGCATTCCCAGAAGTGAAGTGCAGCTGTTTAGTGCCGAGTGCAGGAGGATCATACTGCCTTTCAATCACAGTGCCTGCAAAGTTACTGAGCTGAGCCAAAAGTTTCCAATGTGTTCACTGTGCAGCACTACGGAACAGCCAGCCTATAATGGGCAGCACATTGCAGCCAGTATGTGTGCTCTACACATATCTGGCAGTGGCACCGATGTCCCCTCTCTCTCATCTACCTGTCCCTGCAAGGCTGCCTCCCCTCCAACTCAGCGATCCATCCCTGCTCTGCTTCCAGGAGCCCGCTGAGAGGGGGCGTGTCGCTCCGTGCCCCGCCCCTTTTTCGATCCGAATCACTCATTTTGATGATTCGGATGATTCGACTCACAAAATAGATTCGGATCAAAGATCCGAATCGTTCATGATCCGGACAACACTATATCAGACCCGAGGTATCACGCCAGCGGACAGGTAACGTATTGTGGCTGGCCAGGGGAGCAGGGGTGGCAAACAGGACGGCAGCGGCAGTTCCACAGGTTGTGAATTGATTTCATGCTGATATCGATTCAAAATCTGTTTGCAGTGTATGGGCAGCCATTAGATCCTTCTCTGATCAGATTCGATCAGAGAGGGATCTATCTGTTAGTCAATCTGGTGGCAATTGACCAGTGTATGGTTGCCTTAACTGAACAGAGGAGGATGGGCTTTTCTTAGGCCCTGTTCACATTTGGAACCACACGTGATTATAATTGCCTAACAGTGGCAATCGCAGTTTTGCCTTCCTATTTTCCATGATTTTTTGGCCATTGCACTTTGCAATTCTCATTCTAGTGAGTGAAAAAAACACGAGTCACTCAAAAAATGCTGCGTGCAGCACATTTGCGATCAGTGGAAGTCACAAATGTGCTGCAATTGCCGCAGTGTGAGTAACCCCATAGGATGCATTGTGCAGCAGCGCTTTGCTGAATGACAGCGATCAGCAAAGCATGAATCGTGGGCTGAAAGTGCCCGAGTGTGAACGAGGTCTTACTGATGCCAGGATCAATACATGTGCTACACATTATCCTATCCAGCCAACCTTTGTAAACAAAGACTACCTAATGCGACATGCTACTAGGGTTATCCCAGTAGACTAAATTTCGCTATAGTGCTGCTTTAAACATGGTTAGCTGATAAAAGTTGTGCTCACTGACTGAAAAAAAAGATGCTGCCATGCATATTGAAATGCTGCTTATTTTTAAATGATGCCTTTACAAAATTAACCTTAAAGTAAACTTGAGACGTTGGGGGAATTCAACATACATAGGCCTTCCTCCAGCCCCATCCAGGCTTATCGCTTCCTCGCTGTCCTTCTCAGCCTCCCAGATCTTTTGCTACAGGTCCTGGAAGTTCGGCCAGTTGTCGCAGATGCAGTACAGCCGCGTGCATTCCCACATCGGGCTCCCATGGCCAGGAGCATTCAGTGTCTGTGCAGTAGTACTGTGCAGGTGCAGAATGCTCCCGGCAAGGGGGGGGGGCATGCAGCTGAGTGGCGTATGCACACTATGCCCCAACTGCCTAAAGTATCGGGATCCGTAGCGGAAGATCCAGGGGCTGGAGGAGGACAGCGAGGGAGTGAGGAGGCTGGAGGAAGCCCTATGTATGTATAATCCCACCCCCCCCCCCCCCCCCCCACATCTCAGGTTTAATTTAAATTACCGACAGTGGTCTTTTAACTGCCTTGTGTTTTATAATTGGTCTTTGCCAAAAAATGACTTGATTGACATTTTTTTTTAGCCCTCGTGAGATAAGGTTTCTTTTATAGTAGCTCCTATTTGTTTTAGGTACTACTGAATACTATACTATACTGAATACTATACTATACTGAATTACTATACTATACTGAATTGCCATTGCTGACCAGAGGTTTTGCCAATAAAACACAGAACTACCTGGATATATTTTACACAAAATGCACTGCAGGCATCTTGATCTGATATGAAGCGTGGGAGGGTAACACATTTTTACTACTGAATAGCAGTCGATATTTAAAAGGTCCAGGTTTCTAGGATGATACTGCGTCTCTCTTGTCAATTTTCATACATCTTGAGCAGTGTGTCAGAAAGATACAGAACAAAGAACACACAGCTTCCTGCAGGCGGGGAGAGCCTGCACCTGAATTCTAAAAGTGAACCTGAGATGACCTGCAAGAAAAAAATAGTTCATACCTGGGGCTTCCACCAGCCACCTTACGCCTGATTCGTCCCTAAGTTTGGCCAGTTGGGGCTTACTGCGCATGTGAGGCCCAGCTGTGTGCTCACCCTCCGTCGCGCTCCTGTGGCTGGGAGCATTCTGTGGGGAACGCTCCCAGCCACGGGAGTGTGACGGAGGATCGCGCGGAGCCGCACTACACATGCGCCAACTGGCCAAACTTACAGGAGCCCTTACAGGGGATCCAGAAGGCAGCGGACGGCGACAAGGGAGAAGTCAGGCCAAAGGGGGCTGGAGGAAGCCCCAGGTATGTATGAATTTTTTCTTGCAGGTCATCTCGGGTACACTTTAAAGGATTTCTTATGAGTTGTAATGTCTACAGTCCTGGGTTGTACAGTTAACTTGTTTTAGTACAGCATGCAGTCCATTGATGAAGGGTGCAAACTTGTCCTATTTTATTCAGGTTGAAAATCTAATTGATATTAAAGTTATAGTAAAGGAGGAAGAAGAAGAAGACACATATATGAGAGGTGAGGATCCAGATATGGAAGAGGAGATTTTGCCAGAGATCAGCACAGGTGAGGAATAAACACTAAATACAGATAAGACTCAAACATTCTTGTTTGGTTACTACAAAAGTTTCTTCTCCGCCTCCTCTGTTAGAACAAAGTAATGGAGAGCAGGGGCGTAATTACAAATATTGGGGCTCCCTAATGTTTAACCCCCTCTCTTGCCTCTCCCTGATGAGCAGGCAGTATGTGCCCAGTGGGGAGTCAGGAGACATCAGCCCCTATTAGAAGTAATGGGGAAACAGTATGTGGCCAGTGGGGGAGTCAGGAGACATCAGCCCCTATTAGAAGTAATGGGGAGACAGTATGTGCCCAGTGGGGGAGTCAGGAGACATCAGCCCCTATTAGAAGTAATGGGGAGACTGTATGTGGCCAGTGGGGGAGTCAGGAGACATCAGCCCCTATTGGAGGTAATGGGGAGACAGTATGTGCCCAGTAGGGGAGTCAGGAAACATCAGCCCCTATTAGAGGTAATGGGGAGACAATATGTGGCCAGTGGAGCAGTCAGGAGACATCAGCCCCTATAAGAAGTAATGGGGAGACAGTATGTGCCCAGTGGGGGAGTCAGGAGACATCAGCCCCTATTAGCAGTAATGGGGAGACAATATGTGGCCAGTGGAGCAGTCAGGAGACATCAGCCCCTATAAGAAGTAATGGGGAGACAGTATGTGGCCAGTGGGGGAGTCAGGAGACATCAGCCCCTATTAGAAGTAATGGGGAGACAGTATGTGCCCAGTGGGGGAGTCAGGAGACATCAGCCCCTATTAGAAGTAATGGGGAGACAGTATGTGCCCAGTGGGGGAGTCAGGAGACATCAACCCCTATTAGAAGTAATGGGGAGACAGTATGTGGCCAGTGGGGGAGTCAGGAGACATCAGCCCCTATTAGAAGTAATGGGGAGACTGTATGTGGCCAGTGGGGGAGTCAGGAGACATCAGCCCCTATTGGAGGTAATGGGGAGACAGTATGTGCCCAGTAGGGGAGTCAGGAAACATCAGCCCCTATTAGAGGTAATGGGGAGACAATATGTGGCCAGTGGAGCAGTCAGGAGACATCAGCCCCTATAAGAAGTAATGGGGAGACAGTATGTGCCCAGTGGGGGAGTCAAGAGACATCAGCCCCTATTAGCAGTAATGGGGAGACAATATGTGGCCAGTGTAGCAGTCAGGAGACATCAGCCCCTATTAGAGGTAATGGGGAGACAATATGTGGCCAGTGGAGCAGTCAGGAGACATCAGCCCCTATAAGAAGTAATGGGGAGACAGTATGTGGCCAGTGGGGGAGTCAGGAGACATCAGCCCCTATTAGAAGTAATGGGGAGACAGTATGTGCCCAGTGGGGGAATCGGGAGACATCAGCCCCTATAAGAAGTAATGGGGAGTCAATGTAAATAGAATAGAATAGAAAATCTTTATTGTCATTGTAACAACCGAAATTGTACAACGAAATTCTTAAGTGCAATTTTCCAGCAAAAGCAAATACAGCATAACATTCCATTCTTACATACATTGCATTGCACACACCCCTTATCAACATGGCCACTTAGCAGCATTTAACATAGAAATGGCTGAAGGATAAAAACTGTTCTTTAGTCTATTTGTCTTAGTTTTTATAAGTCTAAAACGTTTTCCAGAAGGCAGATGTTCAAATAACACATGTCCTGGATGTGAGGCATCGCTTAAAATTTTCTTAATATTCCTGAAACAATAAGACGTATATAATTCTTCTAATGAAAGGAGAGGACAGCCAACTATCCTCTGGGCAACCTTAATTACCCTATGAAGCTGCTTTTTCTGTGCTACTGTGCAGCTTGAAAACCACGCACAGAGACAGTAGACTAGGACACTCTCCACTGTACTGCGGTAAAAAGACACCAACAATTTCTCAGGAATATTATTGTTCCTAAGCACCCTTAAAAAATATAGCCTCTTCTGTGCCTTTTCACTACTTCAGCAATATGTGACCCCCAAGTCAGGTCCTCTTTAATAGTAACTCCTAAAAACCGAAAGTCTGTGACCCTTTCTACAATATTTCCATTTATAATAAGTGGCTGAATGTCATCTGCCTTCTTTCTAAAATCCACTATAAGCTCCTTAGTTTTAGCTACATTAAGGAGCAGATTATTGTCTCTACACCACATTTCCAGCCTTTCTACCTCATCCCTATAGGCAGACTCATCCCCCCCTGATATAAGCCCCACCACTGTAGTGTCATCAGCAAACTTAACGATGGTGTTACTATGGTGGGCAGGAACACAATCATGAGTGTAGAGGGTATAGAGCAGGGGGCTCAGCACACAGCCCTGAGGAGAGCCAGTGCTGAGACTGATAGATGAGGAAAAATTTGTACCCACGCTAACCCTCTGAGGACGATCGCTCAAAAAGTTCTTAATCCAGAGGCAAGTTGAATATGGAAGCCCTATGTCTGACAATTTGGTCACCAGTCTATGGGGTATAATAGTATTAAAAGCAGAACTAAAATCAATAAAAAGCAATCGTGCATAACTCCCTCGCTGCTCTAGATGGGACAGTGCAACATGGAGGACAGTAGCCACCGCATCCTCTGTGGACCTATTTGATCTATAGGCAAACTGATGTTGATCAAACATGGGAGGAATAAAAGACAATATATAGTTCCTGATGAGCTTCTCAAAACACTTCATAATCACAGGTGTCAATGCGACTGGCCTGTAATCATTAAGGCTAGTGATGGTCTGTTTTTTGGCCAGAGGAACTATAACAGAGGATTTTAAACAAGTTGGTACAATTGATTGAGACAGGGACTGATTAAAAATCCTAGTGAAGACCCCAGCTAGTTGCTCTGCACATTCTTTTAAAACACGTCCTGAGACACCATCTGGTCCAGCTGCCTTTCGTGGGTTGATAGCTCGCAACATACGTCTCACATCATGCTCCCCCAATACATAAGGGGCACTGTTATTGATATCTGATTGGGGTCTAGCTGTCTCATGAATCCACTTCAAACCGTGCAAAGTAATAATTCAGTTCCTCAGCTAACGATGAATCACCGCCCACATCTCCAGAATGTGTGCCCAGTGGGGGAGTCTATAAGAAGTAATGGAAAGACAGTATGTGCCTATTGGGGGAATCAGGAGACATCAGCCCCTATAAGAAGTAATGGGGAGACAGTATGTGCCCAGTGGGGGAATCAGGAGACATCAGCCCCTATAAGAAGTAATGGGGAGACAGTATGTGCCTATTGGGGGAATCAGGAGACATCAGCCCCTATAAGAAGTAATGGGGAGACAGTATGTGCCCAGTGGGGGAGTTAGGAGTCATCAGCCCAAATAAGAAGTAATGGGGAGACAGTATGTGCCCAGTGGGGGAATCAGGAGACATCAGCCCCTATAAGAAGTAATGGGGAGACAGTATGTGCCCAGTGGGGGAATCAGGAGACATCAGCCCCTATAAGAAGTAATGGGGAGACAGTATGTGGCCAGTGGGGGAGTCGGGAGATATCAGCCCCTAATAGAAGTAATGGGGAGACAGTATGTGCCCAGTGGGGGAGTCAGGAGACATCAGCCCCTATAAGAAGTAATGGGGAGACAGTATGTGCCCAGTGGGGGAATCAGGAGACATCAGCCCCTATAAGAAGTAATGGGGAGACAGTATGTGCCCAGTGGGGGAATCAGGAGACATCAGCCCCTATAAGAAGTAATGGGGAGACAGTATGTGGCCAGTGGGGGAGTCAGGAGACATCAGCCCCTATTAGAAGTAATGGGGAGACAGTATGTGGCCAGTAAGGGAGTCAGGAGACATCAGCCCCTATTAGAAGTAATGGGGAGTCAATGTGTGCCCAGTGGGGGAGTCTATAAGAAGTAATGGAGAGACAGTATGTGCCCAGTGGGGAGCTATGGTGTCACATTGGGTGGTCAACAGGTGGGTCATAGATTTTAACCTATTTTTTAAGCCAAAAGGGTGGGTGTGTGTGTAAGGGGGGGGGGGGGGGGGGGAGAGGCATCTAAGTGTATGTGTGGGTAGGTCATGGTCATTTTAAAGATTTCTGCCGAGGCTTAGTTTAACCATGTGTATTTCAATATCTTCTTTATCTTCTTTTTTTGTAGATAATCAGCACAAAATGTACAATGCAGAAGAGAATTCCATTATTCCTCCAGTTTATGACGACATTACTTCAGATTCTGCAGAAGAATTTCACGTAAATCAGAATGACCATACAGACCTTAACAGTGAAGATCTATGTATAGAGGCTTCCCAACATGAAGACGATCCTTCAGTGGAAAAGCCACACTTATGTTCTGTATGTGGGAAAGGTTTCCCTTATAAATCTTATCTAAAAAGACATCAAAGTAGTCACACTGGCGATCGGCCATTTTCATGCTCCGAATGTGGGAAATGTTTCTCCCAGAAATCAGTTCTTTTCAGGCATCAGATATCTCATACTGGAGAGAAGCGATTTTCATGTTCTAAATGTGGGAAATGTTTTCTACATAGGTCGGGCCTTATCAGACACCGGGTAACTCACACAGGGGAGAAGCCGTATTCATGTTCTGAATGTGGGAAATGTTTTACCCAGAAATCATCTCTTTTCACCCATAAAAAAATTCACAGTGGACAGGGGCCATATTCTTGCTCAGATTGTGGAAGGTGTTTTACAGGAAGGTCGAAACTTCTGAACCACCAAAGAATTCACACGAACGAAAAGCTTTTTGACTGTTTTCATTGTGGGGAGAGTTTTACTCGAAAGGGGCACCTTATGGCTCATATGAAAACTCACGCCAAAGAGAAACCATTTTCTTGTTCCAATTGTAAGATGAATTTTTCTCGGAAGTCATCTCTTATGAGGCATGAAAAGCTTCACAGAGGAGAGAAGCCCTATTTGTGTTCAGAGTGTGGGAAAGGTTTCGTAGAAAAAGCCAACCTTGTTACCCATCAAAGAATCCACAGCGGTGTTCGCCCATTTGTCTGTTCTAACTGTGGCAGAGGCTTTGCCCAGAAATCAGATCTGGCTAGACATGAGAGAGTTCACGTTAAGGACAAAATATATTTATGTCCTGTGTGTGGGGAACAATTTCTACATAAATCCTCTGTTATTTCACACCTCAGATCTCACAGAGGACAAGAGGTGCCTGAGCCAGGAGGGGGCAGTGAAGAGCCAGGGGACACACACCTGAATCATGATGTTCACTGCTTCATCATCCAAGACAACCTATAGTTTGATTGTAATCCCTGTCATTTCTGCATAGTCTGTTGGCTGATTGTATTCCTTCCACTGAAGAAAAGAATAGGGCAATCAATAATTCTGGTTCCCAGTCTTATGGTGCGTACAGACCAAACTACTGATCCTCCTAAGGCGACATCGCTGGGCTCAGCTGTACAGACGCGTGTCAGCTGACCACACTCTGTATTGTTATGCGGGGAAGTGGGGGGGGGGGGGGGGGGCGACACGTGGCGGATAGGCGATCGGCACGATCAATAAAGTTGGCCATCGCTGTGTGTGAGTCGATCCGCCGCGTCAGGAAATAGGCACCTCCGTACACACAACTGATTATCGGCTGAGGCAGTCATTATCGGCCATCTCAGCCAAATTGAGTCAGGCGTGTGTTCGGGCCTTTTAAAGAACACAAGGCAAAAATAAAATGATGAGATAAACAACTGTATCTATTCTCCTCCATCCTTAAAATTACCCCTTTTTTAGATATCCCACAGTGTTATTTTATTTTTAAATATATTTTTTAAAGGGGCACTATGGTGAAAAATTGTAAAATTTTAAATATGTGCAAACATATACAAATAAGAAGTACGTTTTTTTTCCAGAGTAAAATGAGCCATAAATTACTTTTCTCCTATGTTGCTGTCACTTACAGTAGGTAGTAGAAATATGACAGAACCGACAGGTTTTGGACTAGCCCATTTCCATATGGGGGATTCTCAGGGGTTTATTTTCAGAAGCACTTAGTGAATGGCAGTTGCTCCGCCCAACTGCCAAAAAAATGTGTAGCGAGCAGGGAAGCTGGCCAGCATCATTCTTTAAATTCCTTTTAGGGAATATCTCTATAAAATATAAAAGCCTTGCTGAGAATCCCCCATGAAGAGATGGACTAGTCCAAAACCTAGACTAGATGGACTAGTCCAAAAAAAGTCTGTCATATTTTTACTACCTACTGTGAGTGACAGCAACATAGGAGAAAAGTAATTTATAGTTCATTTACTGTGGAAGAAACTTACTTTGTATATGTTTGCACATATTTTAAATTTTACAATTTTTTGCTATAGTCCCCCTTTAAGTTTTTACTATTTTATTGCCTTTGCTCAATTACACATTCATTTAAGTATGCCAGAGTTACAATCTATGAACTATTGACCCTTTTTATATCTTTCTTGCTTTTAGAAGCCATTGTCTGTCAGGCAAGTGTTTTATGGTTGTAATTCCTTATCAGTGAGGGTATAGTTAGACCCAGTCCTGACCCAGACAGAAAATGTCACTGGCATATCTGATATTTAACTCTTTCAGGCAGAGAAAGAAAAAATGAACACTGCATAGTCATTTGCTTGGCACTGTACATACACATGTCTATCTCATCGTGTCACATGTCACCTCGTGCATTGATTAAAGGGAACCTGAAATGTGAGGAATGCAGAGGCTGCTATCTTCCTTCTCTAATAAACATTGCCATTTGCCTGACTTCCATGTATGTAGGTGTGTGACTCAAAAACAACTAAAGCCTAAAGCTCAGCATGGCAGCTAGGCAACTTACATTGTTCATAAGGGAATGAAGAAGGCAGCCTCCGTATTGCTCTCACTTCAAGTTCCCCTTAAAGGCCCAGTCGGCATTGGGGGCTGCCGTACACATACAGGATTTTTGCCATAGGCGGTCATTATGTGTGCAGGTCTTAAAGAGAAACTCCGACCAAGAATTGTACTCCATCCCAATCAGTAGCTGATACCCCCTTTTACATGAGAAATCTATTCCTTTTCACAAACAGACCATCAGGGGGCGCTGTATGACTGACATTGTGGTGAAACCCCTCCCACAAGAAACTATGAGTACCGTGGTACTCCTGGCAGTTTCCTGTCTGTGAACCTTGTTGCATTGTGGGAAATAGCTGTTTCCAACTGCCAAAAAAGCAAGCAGCAGATACATCACCTGCCAACAGTAAAAATGTCATCATGTAATAAATGTTAGAATGTAAATCAGGGATTTAAAAGATTTTTCAATGAGCAAACACTGACTAAATCATTTATACAAAATTATTGTAAAAATGAAGCACTTTTTTTTATTACATTATTTTCACTGGAGTTCCTCTTTAAAGAGAATCTGTATTGTTAAAATCGCACAAAAGTAAACATACCAGTGCGTTAGGGGACATCTCCTATTACCCTCTGACACAATTTCGCCGCTCCTCGCCGCATTAAAAGTGGTTAAAGACAGTTTTAAAAAGTTTGTTTGTAAACAAACAAAATGGCCACCAAAACAGGAAGTAGGTTGATGTACAGTATGTCCACACATAGAAAATACATCCATACACAAGCAGGCTGTATACAGCCTTCCTTTTGAATCTCGAGATAATTTGTGTGTTTCTTTCCCCCTGCAGCTATCTTCCACTGAAGTGTCAGGCTGTTTCTTCCTGCAGAGTGCAGACAGCTGTGCCTGTATGAATTTCCTCAGTATGTGAAAGCCCAGCCAGCTCAGAGGAGGATTTATCCAGCTTGTAAAAGATAATAGAGCAGAGAGAAGCTGCACTAATCTAAATAATACACAGGCAGTGTGCAGAGAGGGGCCTGGAGGGGGAGATGCATCACAGACCCAACACTGAAGAACTTGGCAGCCTTCCAGACACAGGCCTGACAAGTCTGACAAGAGAGAGATAAGTTGATTTATTACAGAGATGGTGATAGTAGAACGTGCTGCAGTAAGCCAGAGCACATTAGAATAGCTTTTGGAACTTGTAGGATGATAAAAAACAGGATGCAATTTTTGTTACGGAGTCTCTTTAAGTGGAAAATGGATCAAAGATTAAATGCCTCCACAGTGGAAAGCCTCAGGATAGTTCAGAAGCTTCCCTGATCCTCATACAGCCCAACGTTCCAGTGCTGAGTCTCTCTAACCCTATTCTACAAGAGCTTGTCCAATCGTTTTTTCCTGGCCATGCTTCCACCGTGTATGAGCACATCCGGACTAAGCATGTGCGAGTATGGTCCGTGCATACCAAGTAGAACAAAGCCGCTCGTGCATGGAGGAAGACAGCTTTATAGTAGTCAGACGTATGCTTTATAGTGGTTTGAAACTCAAAATAACATTCTTGTACTAAAACACTACACACAGCCAGCCCCTTAATGTGACAGTGGACACAGAACAAATATCCGGTGGGTTGAATTTTGTAGACTTCTAAAGAAAAATGTGTGTTACATTTGGCAGTGATGTCTGTTTGGCTTCATACACCCTTATGTAGGTCCTGGGATACCATTTCAGCAACTGAGAGTCAAGTTACTAGAAAGCTTCTCTTTAACGTGTCCAACATGTCTCCTCACCGTTCAGCTGAAATACTCCCTGCTTCTCTCCCTACTCTGCTGTCTCCTGCTCTGCTGATTGCATCACTACTATCTACAGGCATAGGTGGCAGGAGAGTATCTTCCTTTCATTATAAATTCTATATGTGTGCCTTCAGCTCAGCTAATCTCTAAAGGTAGCCATACATCTGATTCAATCTACAAAGCAATCAATTATATTAAGTTGGTCGACTAGTGACCCACACACTACAAATGATATCCTATACTATTCATCTTCACTAATCAATCTGACCAATGTCCTGCCTCCATGTCCTGAATACAAAAATCGATTCTAAGTCGATCAAACGACATATGAACAGTATGAGAAGCATCTTACTCGATCGACTAAGCTGGTCGATTTGACATGATATCAGCAACTTTATATCGATTGGGCATACTGGAGCACACTCAATTTCCTCCTGATTCTATGAAATGATCCAATCAAATGGTCGATCGTACAGCCAAATCGCTAGATGTATGGCCACTTTAACAGTTTTGTTTGTATTACTGTATGTTATTATATACTAACCCATCCCTGCATTACTGCTGACTTCAGAGCCCATAAAACTCACCTGTGCAAAGACAAACAAGCAGTTCAGCCATCCGTGAAAAGAGGCTTGAGGGCCCATTCACAATTGCAATGTTATGCACAGGTGATTTGACCATGATTAGCGCGGTAAAATCATTGTACACTCTCGCGATTCCTGAGCAATCCCGTACAGCACTTTTGTTAAGCAGTGTATCGCGATCGATCCAGAATCGCGGTAAAATGCTACATGCATCGTGTTTTGCAATTGCCGCAAATCGCGAATCTCCCGCGATTGGCAGCAATCGTGGCAGTGAGATCACTGCTATACTTAGGATTGCGCTAGCGCTTTACAAAGTACTAGCTCTTCGGCAATTAGCTGAGATTACCCGCTAATCTCCCCAGTGAGAACGGGCCCCAATGCAGATTTATACAGCTTAGAATTGGTCTAATTAAAAGCATGAAGAAGTGCACTTGATTGTCCCAGTTCCAGGTTGCATACAATTTGCTTTCAATTGTTACACAAGCTGGAATCATTCGCATCTCATCCATTATCTCTAGTAACACCTAATGCTTCATTGTATGCTTCTCTTTATCTCTCTCCTCCTTTTTTTCTATGTTTACAACCTTGGATATTGTAGATTAGTCTTTTTATTTAAATCATATTTGATACATATAAATATTATATATTATGTCATTTTAATATTACACCTCAAAATGTTGTTGCTTGCTATTGTGTCATAATGTTATTTTCTTGCTAAAGAATAAACTGCAACTCATTTGTATTTATTAAAAGGTCAATACAAATCTTTGTATCAGAAACAAAACGCAGTAGAAGACCCAGGTTTGAACCCTATGTAGTTTATCATACGGTCACTCAGTCTCCTGTATCAAAGCAATGGTGATTCAGTGTGCTGTGCCATGGCAGGTTTTGCAAACCACTTGGGCACCATGCACAGTTAAATGTATGCCATGCTTGGGTTTTTTTAATCATGGCTCCTTCTGTAGTCGCTTTCACAAACTGGTTAAAAAGCTGAGTTCTGTACACTGTTCAGGAGCTATTCACAGTGTTCTCAGTGAAAATTTAAAAACAAAAATGCTGTGGCTGTGCAGTCCTGAGGTGGTTAAGCTAGTTTTAAAGGTGCAGACATTTTTCTGTTTTAAAACATGTTTCATTGCTCCTACATAGGGATGAGCTTATGAATTTGGAGTGCTGAATAATGTCACGCTTGGAGGTGTATTCTCCACGGTCAGCTCGTGATGCATAAGCTGACGTGAAGGAGGTACACACACCAGCACAAGGAATCAGGATATCCCCAGTTTAGTGGAGTGGAGGACTGACTCCAACAGGAGATTGTGGCGCACAGAGCCGGTGCAGATCCGACAGCCACAAACAATACTTTTGCGATAACGTCTCAGCGCAAGGTAGCGCTGAGCGCATAAACCAGAACTGAGGAGATCAGGACAGGTAGACAGAATGAACGCTTGCTAAACTAGCCACTACTTAGTGACAGCAAGCGTCCACAATAACACAGACTGGAATGAGGCAGCCAATGCGTTTGCAGCAATGGCGTGCCTCACAAAGACAGGACAGGATAGTCAGAAAATAGCAGGATCAAGATAGATGAACGTAACACAGATAAATATACAATAAGTATGATTTCCTAGCATATTACAATTACAGCTATCAATGAAACTATTTGTAACGTCTGACTAACATATGTATATATCGGCAATGAACCGATATATGACATAAGCAGGAACTCTGACTAAGACTAGAGTAATACAGGGAACAGGACTCAGAAGGATTCGCTATCTCTTCGCAGAGATGAACGCAATCCACAAACAGGACCAGGAACAGGATAACTAGCTCAGCGTGCTAGAACGCTGACTAACGGAATACAGGATATAAACAGTTCGTGTACGTATATATCAGCGACACTGATGTATCAACGTAACACGAATACAAGGAAAATAATAAACGTGCAAGTATGCGTATATATTGGCGATGAACCAATATATGACACAAGACAAGCAAAGTAACAACTTCTAGAACAAGAGCAGAACTAGGAGGACTCGCTGACCCCTTCGCATGGAGTCAGCGCAGTCCACACGGACTAGGAACGAGGTGGGGCACGGGCAGAGTAACAGACAGGATCTGAGACTATGGTAGCCCATGAGACATTGCAGGAAGCAGTTCTTTATACTGAGGTCATCCAATGGGAGCAGACCTGCAGATTCACACACAAGTGAATGGTAATTAATCACAGGCTGATAGCAGGAAAAGGCAGACAATGATATGCAGCCTGCAGGAAAGGGACTGCCCCTCCACTGCAGCAGACAATGTTTGTTTACACAAGAGCATGTTAAACTGTCATTAATTTCAGAGTGACTGCAGATGGAATCAGCAACTAGTTTAAGTGCAAACCAAACTATGCAAGAAAATGCATGTAATAACATCAGAACTGCTTGGGTTACAATAACACTGCAGCCAGCAGTAAACGCTGCAGACATGATCATAACATAACCCCCCCCCCCTTAAAAGCGGATACCAGACGCTTTTCAAAACTGAAATTCCCGACAAAACAATCTGACTGATAATTCATGATGACCGGGACAGCCCGGCAAGACCAAATTCCAGAATCAGGCCTCACAAGACTGGACCCATCAGAACCAGAACCTACAGAACCATGCCCGTCAGCACTACAAGCCTCAGTGTGATACCCATCAGAACCACAACTTCCAGAAAAAAGCCCCCAGAAACTCTCTGAGCGATACCCACCGCCTTCCCGGGACTGTCCAAAAACGCCAAAGCCTTTGCAATGCCCACCGGAACTGTCCCTACCAACACAAAACCCACCGTTGAACCAGTCCAAGGTACCAGGACAAGTTTCCTCAGAGATCTCCCAGAACACTTGGAAGCTCCAAAGAGATCCCCACAGGTCAGAACGCCCCTTAGGCTCACATGGAGAACCATCAAGAACCCCTATGGAACCCAGGGCAACTCTAGAGTCAGGGTCACAAGGACAAACATCAAGATCAGGGCTTTTAGGGACCAGAACCATCTCCGGGCATGCAGGCCAACCGGCAACATCAGAACATGTCTCCACTAGGGAAGCGTGTGAGCACGCCAACACAGACACACTTGGGCACTCTGGCATACGAAGCACATCTGGGCACACCGGCACAAGAGAGACTTCTGGGCATGTCAAGGAACTGCGAACCTCAAAGTCAGTCAAGGCAGGACCGAAACCAGGACTGGGCAAAAAAAAATCATCATGACTAGAGTTCACAGTTACTGGATTCTCACTAAAAAATGCAGAATCAGACTTAGATGTCTCTGATTCCAGCAAGGTTATTAACAAATCATGTTCAGGGGCATTTACAAGACAGGACAAATCTTCTGATGTATGCACCGAACTAGACAGGGTTCCCATAACTTCTTCTGGACTATACAGAGACTCATCAAATACACTGGATTGGAGCTCATGAAGGGCTGCAAAACAAGTCAGTAGTGCAGCAATCCCCACTGAACTAGGCAAAACTGAGTAACTCACTGGACAGAAAGGGGACACTGGAACTTCTGCCACACCGGCCAGAGAACCAGAATTTTCCAGGATACAGGGCTGGGTTTCAGAAACACTCATTAACCCGGACTGAAATTCTGAGATTTCTATTGTTTTTTCCAGCGAGTCAGAATTATCCATGTTACAGGGCAAGACTTTTAAAACATTCAGAGGACAGGGCTGGAGTTCCTCGGCTGTTACAACACTGGAGAGGGACTCAACAACATTGGTTAAATCAGACTGTGTACAGGGCAAGGTATCTAACACACTTGCTGACGAGGACAATATTTCAATGGCTTCTGCTTCGCTGGGCAGAAATTCATCAAGTTTTATTAGAGCAGACTGTAATTCCAAAACAGCTGCTAGACAAGTGAATATTACTGCAACACCAACTGAGGTAAGCAGTGCTTCAGATTCCTCTGCTAGAGGGTTTGAAGTATCCAAAGTACTGGGTGAAGCATAAGACTCTGTGACCACAGCTTCACTGGACAGGATCACTGAACAGTCCATATTGCAAGGCAAAACCATGGAAGCACCTGCTGGACAGCATAATGATTCTGTGACCTGAGTTTCATTGGAGAGATCTACTGCACAATTCATGGTACAGGGCAAGTTCACTGGAACATTTTCTGAACACAGTAATAATTCTGCGATTTCGGATTCACATAGCATACGCTCTGAGTTATTCATGAAACTAGAGTGAGGTGTAGAAACAGGAAGATCAAAACACAATGTTTGCGCATCTGAATCACCATTCAATTGTGAAATTGGAAAATTCAGATGCTGGGGTTCTGAGGTTTCTGGACAGGATTGCTGGGACTCGGAAACTGATGTAGTGCATCTATTGGCATCTGCTGGATCAGACAGGAGTTGAACTTTATTAACACAGGTAATTTCTGCAGAAGTGTTTGCAGAGACAGGCAAGATTTTTCTGGTGTCTGTTTTACTGAACAAAGACTCATGAGTACTGGCTAGGCTGGACTCAGAAGTCAGTAGGACCTCTGGATTCTCTGCTGAGAAATTTGTGCAGGGCAAAGTTAAGAAAGTATCAGTGGCTTTTGTTTTACTGGGAAGTAACACTGAGTTATCCATGGTACAGGGTGGAGTTACAGGAACATTCACAAGACATGGCAGGGACTCAGTAACTGGAGAAGTGGGACAGTCTCCAATTGACAGTGTGTCTTCCCTGGTATCAACTGATTGAATCGCATAAAAATCGTCCAAAATCATTTTCCACACATCGATCAATGGAGCCACAAGGTCATACCCACACACACCAGTCTTTATTAGGTTATAGGCAGACTTAATGCATGCATTCAATACTAATTCACTTTTTGCACTGTAATATTGACAAAATGAACTTGAATCATTCTTCCATTCATCGACCAGAGCTTCCATCTCTCCTTTCTCAAATGGAGGGTTCCAAGCATACTTAACAGGCAGATCACAGTTTGCAAATGTGGTTTTGGCAGAAACATACATTGGATTATTTAACAGGCGATTGGCAGATTTCTTATTCCTAAGGATTTCCAATACCTGTAGCAAGTGTTGGACTGTAGTGTATGCCAATTTTTCTTGCTGCACGAATAGATTGATTTGTTCAATACTCTGTAATATATCCTCATAATCATACTCAGATAATTCTTTTAAACAAAAATCTTTATTTTCCCTAGCCAGTGATGAAAGTTCATTAGTAGTCTCATAAGTCCATTTAACTCCCCTGAAAGACAATTGCATTTCATTATCTGTTAATGGCAGAATCTCATTGCAGGTCTGATGCGCAGTCGCTAAACATAACGATTCTGCAGATTGGACACGTTTCTTAGAACGTTTGCGTTTTGCCTTTGACCTTGCTGTTTTTGGTGATTTATTCAAAGCTGCAGGAAAATTATCAGTAACACTTTCTGCTTGCTGCTCATTCTTGCAAGCAATTGAAGGAGCAGCTGATTGGCCTGCTGCCAGGAGTTCATTAAGAGGAAAAGGCAATGGATCTATGCGCAACCAATTGTGAATTACAAAAGCTATAAATTGCAAAGGACTTTGTCTAAACTGAGTGTGATCTAAGACATCGATTGCCCAATAGAAAAGTTTGCCCTTAAAAAGAGCACAAACGATCCAATCAGACCCGGTAGAAATTGCAGAAGCCCGAAAGTCGGGATTGGCCAGAACTTTAACCAATTCTGATATAAATTTGTCTGTAACTTCAGGACCAAGCTTTTCAAATTTTTTAAAAGAGCAGGACCCCTGACAAACAGTGTCATAATTTCTGGAAATTCCCCCCACAATAGGGATTGGTAATGGGGCTACCATAATGTCACGCTTGGAGGTGTATTCTCCACGGTCAGCTCGTGATGCATAAGCTGACGTGAAGGAGGTACACACACCAGCACAAGGAATCAGGATATCCCCAGTTTAGTGGAGGGGAGGACTGACTCCAACAGGAGATTGTGGCGCACAGAGCCGGTGCAGATCCGACAGCCACAAACAATACTTTTGCGATAACGTCTCAGCGCAAGGTAGCGCTGAGCGCATAAACCAGAACTGAGGAGATCAGGACAGGTAGACAGAATGAACGCTTGCTAAACTAGCCACTACTTAGTGACAGCAAGCGTCCACAATAACACAGACTGGAATGAGGCAGCCAATGCGTTTGCAGCAATGGCGTGCCTCACAAAGACAGGACAGGATAGTCAGAAAATAGCAGGATCAAGATAGATGAACGTAACACAGATAAATATACAATAAGTATGATTTCCTAGCGTATTACAATTACAGCTATCAATGAAACTATTTGTAACGTCTGACTAACATATGTATATATCGGCAATGAACCGATATATGACATAAGCAGGAACTCTGACTAAGACTAGAGTAATACAGGGAACAGGACTCAGAAGGATTCGCTATCTCTTCGCAGAGATGAACGCAATCCACAAACAGGACCAGGAACAGGATAACTAGCTCAGCGTGCTAGAACGCTGACTAACGGAATACAGGATATAAACAGTTCGTGTACGTATATATCAGCGACACTGATGTATCAACGTAACACGAATACAAGGAAAATAATAAACGTGCAAGTATGCGTATATATTGGCGATGAACCAATATATGACACAAGACAAGCAAAGTAACAACTTCTAGAACAAGAGCAGAACTAGGAGGACTCGCTGACCCCTTCGCAGGAGTCAGCGCAGTCCACACGGACTAGGAACGAGGTGGGGCACGGGCAGAGTAACAGACAGGATCTGAGACTATGGTAGCCCATGAGACATTGCAGGAAGCAGTTCTTTATACTGAGGTCATCCAATGGGAGCAGACCTGCAGATTCCCACACAAGTGAATGGTAATTAATCACAGGCTGATAGCAGGAAAAGGCAGACAATGATATGCAGCCTGCAGGAAAGGGACTGCCCCTCCACTGCAGCAGACAATGTTTGTTTACACAAGAGCATGTTAAACTGTCATTAATTTCAGAGTGACTGCAGATGGAATCAGCAACTAGTTTAAGTGCAAAACAAACTATGCAAGAAAATGCATGTAATAACATCAGAACTGCTTGGGTTACAATACCACTGCAGCCAGCAGTAAACGCTGCAGACATGATCATAACAAATAAAACCAGAAACTTTACATTTTTCTGTTTTAAAACATGTTTCATTGCTCCTACATAGGGAGGAGCTTATGAATTTGGAGTGCTGAACAAAACCAGAAACTTTACATATGTGGGACACACCCTTGTTGCCACCTCTGGCCAATGCACTCCACGTCACTTTCCATCTCCCTAATACTCTTCCTTCACATTCTGGAGGAGGAAGTATAGGAGAGATGTGGCACATGCAAAGCATTTGGAACGGGGTTTTGCATTTGGAAGGTCTACATGTAAAGAGTCTATTTCATATATTTCACCTTTTAAAGAGGAACTTTAGCCTAAACAAACATACTGTCATTAAGTTACATTAGTTATGTTAATTAAAATAGATAGGTAATATAATCTCTTACCCACCCTGTTTTAAAAGAACAGGCAAAGGTTTGTGATTTCATAAGGGCAGCCATCTTTTTGGTTGAAAGAAGGTGACAGGGAGCATGAGACACAGTTCCAACTATCCTGTGTCCTGATCACTCCTCCCAGTTGCTAGGCAACGTGAACAACAACATAGGAAATCCCATCATGCTTTGCACAGCATCAGGGGAAAAAAGCCTGGGCAGTTTTCTTTGATAGGGCGGAGCTTAGCTAAAAATGCAGCTAAAAATGAGACTTCTATAAGAAAAACAAAGTTCTGATGCTGTGAAACTGTTAAAGAAACACCAAGCCTTTTCAGTTCTGCTGAGTAGATTTTTAGTCTGGAGGTTCACTTTAAGTTTAATTACTGAAATAAATGGACTTTTGCACAATATTGTAATTGTTTAAGTTTCACCTGTAAGTAGGCGTTAAGTAAACCAAGGGTCTTATCTATTTGCCATAAATACCTCACAATTCTTGCAAGATTCTTTGTAATCAATGAATCTGGATGACACTTCTATTTGCAAAACACATATCTCTACCTCCTTCTGATGTACTAAAATAGTCAGTCAACAGGAATAGAGTCTGTAGAAGGCTAACAAGCTGAAAGCTTACTGTTTTTCTTTAAATTAGCCAATAATCCTGATTCAAAACTTCCTGTCTGTAAAATACAAGCTCTAGTCACTTGCAATGCCTAGCCACTAACATAAGGAATTACACGCACACACACACAGTGTTTCTCTCTCTCCTGTCTCTTTCCCCTCCCCTTGCCTGTAAAGTTATCAGACACAGGATGGGGGCTGGTATGATTTGTCTGTGACCTGTCCACACAGGAGCAGCTTGGTAGCAAGTTAGGATTAAAGTATGCCAGCCAAGTACATCTGTAGGTAACTTTTCTTCCACAATAGCACCATCATTTGGACAACCTGCTCTGCTCAAAAGAGTTCTGTTTGTGATGCTTACATTTGGTTCCTATAATTGCTGAACTAGTCAGGCAAAAAAAAAAATCTAAAGCTCGCCATACAAACATTGCTTTTGATAACCCAAATAGGCCCCACCAGCCAGAAATCGTGCCCTCCCCCTCCAAAAAATTTTTGAAGCTGGGGACACCACTGGAACCTTGCCTAATGCTCTGCTTTTTGAAGACTGACGGTCAGACTGTGCGGAGTTGGAAGATTTTGATCGTTTGACATGGAATTGAGAATTCATGTTATTTGTGGTCCTAGGCTTGTGGACACACATGATCAATCAAGCTCCGACTTTCAAAAATACTGATCGGATTGAAAATTTTTTGGTAAAATATGATTTGTGTCTGGCCAGCATTAGTGTGATGAAAGAAACATCCCGAAATGGGAAGTTGTCATCATCATCTGTGGAGATGGAATTGTGAGGTAAGAGGTTTCCACTCCACTGCTGGTCTGACAATGGAGTGTTCTCCCCAGTTCCTGGTGTCAGGCTATGCCCGGTAAGGAGCACTGCTGTCTGATGTAGTCTGACGTGTCGCCAGGCCCCTCTGATTAACGTGTCGGATCTCCTCTGACACCACACTGTACCGCACCGCATAATGACATAATATGTCGGTAGGCATGCATTGCAGGGTGGCACTAGAGTAAGCATGCTGGTCCTGCCCTACCCCTCCTGATTGACCGGTCATCTCACAATAGTGCAAGAAGGTGAAGACCCCACCGCTCCCCAACGCACAGCAAGCAGGAATCATCCACCCCTTCCCCCCTCCACACACACACACATAGAGCATGAAAAAGGTAGATTTGGACCTAGAATAAAGACTGGATTAAAGTTCACATCCAGCCTCCAATTTTTTTTTTTTTAATTATCTTTATTTCATATTTTTCCAAAATACAATCATCATATAAATATATATATAATATAACAAACTACAAGACCCACTAATAATTATCTTTCTTTCCCCTTTCCCCCCATACAAACTAAGTAATATTATCTCCTTTGAAGCTAGAGACATTTCCTCACCATATTACTTTCTAAAAAATATCCCTTATATCCGCTATAACACTAGCGGTCTTGTATTTATCTCATAAATTCACCCACCTTCTAAATTCCCAATCAAACTCACTCACTCCTTCCAACTCACACCATCTACCTCCCATTCACTCCCCTCCCCCCTTGGGTCAGTCTATTACACTTCCTTTTTTCTTTTCTACACAACATCCTTTATCCCTTGTCGCTTCAGGGGTCTCTCGTCTATTTCGTCTCCCCCCTCATTTTTTTGTAATCATCTGAGTTTTTAAATTCCAGCCATTGCTTCCATCTCTCTTCATGTCTCTCTATATCTCTGTAACGATCGGTGTAACACAGAGAGGATCTGATTACCGGTGAACTGCAGTCTCACCAGGTATACAGAATATACCCGATTATTGGTGATCTGCAGTTTCACCGATAATCAGATATATCTACTAACCTCTGGACACCAGGGAGAACAAGTGAGTGTTTATGCAACAGTATACTTTGAGTTCTTCTCCAGAAGTATGTTCCTTCCTATGGCCTAGACTCTCCAGGAGGGAGGAGCTAGGCTGAGGATAGGAAGGTCAGAGCGTGAGTGACACCCGAGAGGGAGGGTGTCACTAACAGGTCTGGGAACTGCCTCTAACAGTAAGGCCAGTTTTCGAGGTCGGCTAGCCAGGTCGTTAACACACAGACAGATAAAGTACAGAATCAGGATGCAAGTACAGAGTCCAGGAACGAGCAGAGTCTGGCAACAGGATATTAGAAATAGCACAGTACAGAATCAGGATGCAAATACAGAGTCCAAGAACGAGCAGAGTTTGGCAACAGGATATCAGAAATAGCAAGGTACAAGATCAGAGTTCAGAGGGATAGTCAGACAGGCGGAAGGTCATAACAAATAATACAATGCAATGTTCCTAATGCTAAGGTGTGAACGCCTTGATGTCAACACCTTTGGAAACTATGCTAGAACACAGATACAGACAAGGTCTGAGTGCTACCACGTTGTGATCGCAACGGCAGACAACCAGAGAATGCCCAGCACCCAGTATATATAGTAAGGTGCTCTCCAGCGCCTCCCTTAAGTGCTGGACCAATGGCAAGTGGTGAAAATGTTGGTCAGCTGACCCTTTTCTGGCTGTCATATAAGCTCTGCATCTCAGCGCGCGCACGCGCGTCCTTCTGAATCTGTGTGGACTAGCAGTCCCAGCCACACCAGACATGTCTTGCAATGTAACCCTTGATTCAAGCGCGGGGACCGCCGCCCCGCTCTCTAAGGGAGCGGCGGTTTCCCCGCGTCCGGCTGCACTGTCAGTTGCTCTGCCATCCGTGCAATCTGCCGCCTCCAACGCGGACTCCACCGCTCTGTCCATGCGGCATGCGGCGGTTTCTCCGCGTTGTGCCGCCATGTTGGACGCGGAAACAGCCGCCTCACTCTGAGCCCTTGCGGCGGCTTTTCCGCGTTTCCTCACAATCTCCATGTACAAAGCTAGTTAGTTCCTCCATCTTCCACACTTCTTCTATTTCTACAAACCATTCCCAAACTGCCGGGCTCTGAGTTGATTTCCAGTGCCTTGCTATGAGGGCTTTAGCTGCATTAACCAGAAATCTCGTCAGAGACCTCTCGTATTTTTTCAATGGCCACTCATTGCAGTGCAGCAAGAATAAAGCAGGATCCTCTGGGGGTTCTTCCCCTGTTATTTGCAGGATGTATTTTTTAACTATTTCCCAGAATACCCGTATCTTTTTACACCCCCAGAAAATATGCTCTCCCTCTCCACACCTCCAGCAAAGTGCTGAAGTACCTGGGAAGATCCTATTCAACCTTACTGGTGTAAGATACCACCTCACAAATATCTTATATCCTGCTTCCTGACCCCTTGTGGAAGTAGATGACTTACTTGCCCATTTAGTTATTCTCTTCCACTGTTCTACTGTAAATGTTTTTCCAAGGTCCTTTTCCCATCCAGCCTGCACTGAAGCAGCCGGTTCTCCAGTACTATTCAATAATGCGTAAATTTTTGAGAGAGTCCCTCTGGCCCTAAGTAGAAAAAAAAACTCCATTTGAAGAGCCTCCAATTTTTTTAATACATAAGATAGTAAACGTGTATTGGTTGGCAATACACAAAGTTTTATGCCTAGCACATCTGTAGTTTTTGCAATACATATACTGAAAGTACCTGTCAGGCTTTTTGCAGGCTGCATCCAGTAGCTCCTTACTGCAAGAAGAGCAGGGGCTCCTTCCCCCAGCACGAAGCAAATCACCCAGCCCATTTCCTCCCGTATTTCATAACCAAGCTGCATCTGATATTCACACAGAAAGACAGTTTTGCAAACCCAGCAAGTCAGATAATAAACTATGACCTTTTGAATTAATTAAAAAAAAATGTAAAATAGTTGATGCAATGCACAAACCTTTCTTTATTGCAAATCATAAAATAAAACATGAAGCTGAACTAGGACTTGGAAGCAGGACTGTTGCTACCATTATAGGGAGTCAGAAGCAAGTAAAAAATGTTTAGTGCTGGATTCCCCATTAGCAGTCTCTGACTGCTCTCTCCCGCTGCGGGAGGCTTCGGCAGTTTCCGGGAGCCCGAGTGCTCCCAAAGAAGGTCTGCTCTGTACTGCGCAGGCTCGCGCACTCACAGTACAGAGCCGCCTGTCTTCAGGAGCACTCTGGCTCCCGGAGACTGCTGAAGCCTCCCGCAGCGGGAGATTTGAACGGGCCATCCAGCGCTGGAACGCAGGTACTGTGAGAGGAACGGGAAGGCTCATTAGGACCCAGAGCTGTCCCTTTCCTTAGGTAAAATTACTTCAGATTCACTTTAAGGCAGAGGCGGCAATTGTCCCAGGGCCCCTGAGCGCTGCTCCCCCCCACACTCTGCCAGACCCCCCAGGTCTCCCCCTCTTGTGTTCCCTGAGGCCTCTGCACTGTTTCTGGGAGGACTGCAATTCACCTGTCGCGGTGCACTGATCAATTCCATTGTCTGTCTTCTTACTCACTGGCTACCTCTTCTCCTTGAACCATCACGCCATTACACATAACTCGCGCCAGGCCACTGGGAGGATGCAGGCAGCAGGGATGAAGATAGGAAGCAGGAAGAGAGAAGCTTGCCAGGAGTTACAGTGCTGCCACAAATCATGCAAGGGCCGTAGTGAGCAAGACTCGGGGCCCCCCGGGCTGAATTTGCTGTGAGAGGGGCCCAGGTTACCTTTGTCCTTGGTTCCCATTGTAATTTGAACAGGCCCTGCTTTAAAGCTAACCTAAAGCAAGTAATGGAGTAAAAAATAAAGATTTACCTCAGTGGGAAGTATCTGGATAGTTCAGAGGCTTCCCAACCCTCATCAAACTGGTCCCTCTAAACATATGCTGCCATGGCCATGCTCGGAGCATAATGCTCCCATCTGTGTAAGGCCGTTTTCATTGATACATTGCAGACAACGCAGACGGCCGCTGTTGCTCCGCAATTTTCCCTGATGCAGTTGCAATCCAATTCGTTTGCAGTGAATAGGATCACAAACACAAACAACCATGCCTCGCAATTCTGTGGAGAACTGCAATGTCTCAATAGATTGCATAACCGCGCATTGCCAAAAAAGCGGCCATAATTGCGAAGGTGGAAACGAGACCACAGAGCACATCCATACTGCACATGCACGAGTAAGGACCGCACATGCCCAGCAGGACACAGACTTTTCCTCTGTGCAGGAGTATCTTTGTTTTATCGGGTATGCAAGGGCTGTACTTGCACATACCCAGTACGGATGCACTCATACGTGGAAGGGAGACGGAGAAGAGGGTCCTGGGCAGCCAGCAGTGAGCTTGTGGAGGATCTGGGATCTTCCCAATACTCCATATAGGAGTACACGAATAAAGATCTTTTATTGGAATACTATCTGTTTAGGCCTAGTCCTATTTATGACTAGTCCTATTTAGGCCTCTTGCACACTACATGCGCTTCTGATTTTTTTATCTGATCCAATTTTGGATTCCGATTAAAAAACGTACTATATGCTGCTAAGATTTCTAATCGGAATCCAAAATCGTACATATAAAAAAATCGGAATCGCATGTAGTGTGCAAGAGGCATTAGGGTGTTAAGTCCATCTCTTCTTCCCGCCTTAAATGTATTTTAACCTACTGTGGCACCTCTGTTACAAATCGTTATAGTATTAAAAGTCAACCCTTGGTAGAGCGGTGTTACCCCTACTTATTTTCCTAATCTACAGAGAGACATCTTAACCCGAGTGGGGTTTGTTGCCCCCACCTGCCTACACAGTGGTTGCCTTGGTTACCCAGCTTTGTGAGTATAATTTTTGTTTAACATAATTGGACACTTGTTCTAATATACTATACCATCAGGGGCTCTTGTTTGTTCCTTTTTGTTTTACTAGCACTTTCCAATACTTAGGCAAGTATGTGACTTTTAAAGCTTTTTTTCCTCACGCGTTTGCTTTAAAGGACCACTGTAGTGATAGGTATATGGAGCCTGCCATTTTATTTCCTTTTAAGCAATACCAGATGCCTGGGTAACCTGCTGATCCTCTGCCTCTAGGGCAGGGACACATAACAGAATCACTTGCCTTTTCCACTATGTACTATGAGGAAAACGCATACGATTCTGCTAAGTGTGTTCTCTGCCTAATACTTTTAGCCACAGACCCTGAACAAGCATGCAGCAGATCAGGTGTTCTGGCATTATTGTCAGATCTGACAAGATTAGCTGCATGCTTGTTTCTGGTGTTATTCAGACACTACTGAAGCCAAATAGACCAGCAGGATGCCAGGCAACTGGTATTGTTTAAAAGGAAATACATATGTCAGTCTCCATAGTCTTCTCACTTCAGTTGTCCTTTAACTTGTCTCAAAACAGAAGCAGTATTCATTTCAGACTTCTAAACGTGTTTGTATATTAGTGGTGCAGCTTCCTACAAGTTTAGCAAGACCCTGCCCATCAGAAAAACACCCCACGCTCTGCACTCAGATATGCATTCTCTGCTAGGTGCATCTAGTGCCAACCTCCTTCTGTTGTTTCTGATTGTGGACCCAGATATGCATTCTCTGCTGGGTAGAAAACTATTCACATAGAAACTATTTCTAACATTCAGAACAGGAAAATGGTTTATCTGATAAGTTGGTTTTCCTGCACATGGAACATGAAAACAACATCTCCAACATGCAGGACATTAGATAAAAAAAAATAGTTCAGCACTAATGTCATGGACACGGCTTTTCTGCTTTGTTAGTGTTTTCATGTCTTATAAGATTAGTATTTTGAGGAACACCTTTATCATTCTCTGAACATGGAACTGGCTTCTCTCCAGCATGAGTCCTCTTATGTAAATTAACATTGGTTTTGGAGGAAAATCCTTTTCCGCATTGGGAACAGGAATATGGTTTTTCTCCTGTGTGAGTCCTCCGATGGAGATTAAGATGTCCTTTCATGGAAAAACATTTCCCACACTCTGAACATGAATACGGTTTCTCTCCTGTGTGGGTGCGTCGGTGCCAGACAAGCTGGTCTTTGGTAGGAAATCTTTTGCCACATTCCGTACAGGAAAATGGCTTCTCTCCTGTATGAGTTCTTATGTGTCTGATGAGACTTGATTTTCTGGGAAAACATTTCCCACAGTCAGAACATGAAAATGGCTTCACCCTTATTTGGCTTCTGTAGTGTGAACTCAGTTCTGTCCCCTCAGAAATAGATATGTCATGTGGACTGTCAGACAGGTGAGTTTGTTGGTGGTTAACAAGAGCAGACAATTGACCAAAATGTCTCCCACAGACAGGACAGGAATATGGTTTCTCCCCCGTATGGACTTGGTTATGCTTTGCAAGATTCGATTTTTGAGCAAAACGTTTACCACATTCGGAGCAGGAATATGGCTTTTCACCTGTGTGGGTTCTCTTATGTGCTAAGAGACTTCCGTTTTGGGCAAAACATTTCCCACATTCAGTGCAAAAATACGGCTTCACTCCAGTGTGAGTTCTCTCGTGTATCTCCAGCATTGGTCTCTGGGAAAAATGTTTCCCACACTCTGTACACATGTAGGGCTTCTCCCCAGTGTGAGTTCTCTGGTGTCTAACGAGTTGATTGTTCCAATAGAAACTCTTGTCGCATTCATTACACATAAACGGTTTCTCTCCCGTGTGAGTTCTTTCATGTTTTATGAGAGATGATTTCCTGGGATAACATTTTCCACAGGTAGAGCAGGTGTATAATTTCTGCCCTGTGTGAACATTTTCATGGATAATAAGAGATGACTGACACATGAAGTGTTTCCCACACTCAGAACAGGAATACGGCTTCTTGGCTGTATGTCTTTGTCTTCTCCTGTGTTTGAGGAGTCCTGCTCTCTCAGTAAAACCTCTCCCACAATCAGAACATGGGAATGTTTTACCTCCTTTATGAGCTGCACGATGGCTGACGGGAGGGGAATGTTCACGAGAATGTCTACCATGTGTAGAGAGATCTGATGTTAGATTTGGATTGGGATGTAAAGGGTGGAGTTTTGGGCTAATGGTGTGTCTTTCCGATGAATTGCATGCAATGTCTTCATAGGAACAATAGCATGTGATGTCATCCTCTTCCGTTTCACCATCTGAAGGCATAAGATGTTTCTCCAAGCTATTCGGGTTTTCTTGTCTCTCTACAAGACAGAGTAAATATATAAGAAAGGAAACAGAATGAAATAATGGGTGAATCTATAACCAGGGATGAGTTTCATTCGGATTTCATCCAGATAATTAGTGCAGATGATGGGGCGGGTGAACGGGGGCTAACATACCTGGCCTCTGTCTTCTTTAATGCATCCCACGTCGCGTCTCACGGAGCATTCCAAGCCGGGTCACGTGACTACTACGCTTTCTCCTTCAACCCGAAAGGAAGCGTGGTAGTCACGTGAATGGTGCTTGGGACGCAACGTGAGCTGCGATGTGGGATTAAAGAAGACAGCTGCTGGGTAAGTTTAACCCCTGCTCACCCACCCCATCAGATGCAATAACTACCTGAATGAAATCCAAATTAAACCCGTTCAAATTTCATCCGGAGCTCATCCCTGGTTATAACCTGCATTTCACAGCTGCAGAGATGTCCACATGAGTCGGACAAATCTGTCATTTACATCCGGTAAAAGTTTGGAATTCTTTCTTTGCTTGTTTGTAGTGCTTTTCCTGACCCTTGTGCTAACAAAGACTTAAGTCACCATTAGCGTACTGTGACTCTATCTGCAAGCAGTGTACTGAAAGCAAGAATAACCAATCAGCCAGCAGTAAACTACCACAAAGCTCTGCAATGAGAAACCTGCAAAGCGATAAGTGATGCCCTGCACGTTTATTTCATTAACCACTAATCACAGTACTGTTTCAAAAACACCAAAATATCAAAAGAACGCTCTCTTTTATCTTATCACAAGAGGTTAAAGAAGAACATTAAAAAAATACCTGTAGCAGGCCCAAAAAAAAGGAGCATACTTACCTAAGAAGAGGGAAGGCTCAGGATCCCATATAGCCTTCCCATACATCTCTGCGACCCCTTGTTCCACCGCCAGGCCCCCTGTTGCAGCAATCTGACTATAATGACAAAGAAGCCTTTGGGTCTCCTCTGAAGGATTCAAAATTACCCGGGTCTTTGAGTACCTCCAAAGTCGAGCAGCACAGACACACACATAGTGCGAATCTGTTCAACTTCAAAACTACTTGGAGACCTGAGTACTTCCAAAGGGCCAAACACGCAGCTGTTGGGACATCAGCTGTTGGGACACACAGCTGGGGGACATCAGGGGGACCATGAGACTGAGAGAGGACTGTGAGGCTCTATAAGATCCAGAGCCTTCCCTCTTCATAGGTAACTATTAAACCTGAAGCGAGTTTCCTTGCTTTATGTTTATTTTAACCCAGGATTGAACTTCCTCTCAATCAGTAGTAAATACTGTACCTTCTTGTCCCACAACAAACCTTTGCCTTTTCTCAACTAGATCATTAGGGACATCTGTATGGCTGATATTGGGGTAAAACCCCTCCCACAGTGTGATGTCAGGGCCATAGTCTGTTCACATTTTTTTAGCACTATGCAATTGAAAATGTTCCAAAAAGTAGGTGGGAAAGTACTGTCAAAATTATTCTGACTTTTTTCTTGCTTGCTCGTGGCTTAAAAGGCATTTTATTGATAAGGTGTAAAAATTTCACCTGGGTGAAATTGTAGGAGAAAAGGTGAATTGAATAAGGGACAACCTAATAAAGCAAAGCGTAATTGTGATTATGTCCCCCAACATCTCTTGCCCCCATTTGTGGACCATATAAAATGGCAGATTGCTGGCTGGGAGTGACCATTTGCTTCTCGTGTGTTTTGCATTTAGCATTTAGGTAGAGGCAGTGTGGGTGAATACCCTAGTGGTGGTAGTGGAGCTCACCTGCCCTCCCCCTCTTTGTGTCGCATGGGGATTTTGGTGTCCCGGGTGGTGGCAGAGCCTTGGTTCCCTCTTCTGTCATGTTCACCTGTGTCATGTGTTTAAAAAAATATTTTTAGCAGCTTCCAGTATGCAGATGCGGGTAAGTGGTTAGGGAGGACGGCATTGAGATGGTATACCTGCATGTAGTGCCCCCTGCTGGTGACAAAGCCTATGGTTATGTCTGACCTAATCTTCTCACCTGAATTTAGCTGAAGTTATGCAATGCCTGCTAGATTACTTGATTTCCAGATTACACTTGATTGGCTGACAGGCTGTCTGTAGACCATATAAAATGGCAGTTTGCTGGCGGGGAGTGACCATTTGCTTGTGTGTTTTGCATTCAGCATTTAGATAGAGGCAGTGTGGGTGAATCCCCTGGTGGTGGGAGTACCGGGGCTCACCTGCACTCCCCCTCTTGGTATCACATGCGGTGGCAGAGCCAGGGGCCCCCATCTGTCATGTGCACCAGTGTTTGTGTCCCTGTATGGGGGTTTGACAGCACTGATCACCCTTCTCCAATGCCTTTTTTCTAGCAGGAATCTCTAAGAAAGCTCCTGCAGCAAGGTGCTGCTTACCTGTCTAAAAAACATTGTTCCTAAATATTTGCTCAAAATAATTCCTAAAAATTGTTTGGGGTGACACTAATTGAAAGTGTTTTCCTAGCGCCTTGATGTAGGTGGACCCATGAGTACTGTGTGTCCTGCAGTCACAAACAGATGTTTGTGGAGGCTGCATGTTGTAACTCACATGTTCCCCTATAAAATTAGATGTTTTTGAAAGAGCAGGGGTGAGAAGCAGACATAGGGCTTGATTCATTAACTTGTGCTGCTACAGCAGCGCAGCTTAATGTGAATGAGCATCCGCTTTCCCTGCCTTACATAGCAGCGCTCACTCGCTGCTATGTAAGGAGCGTGCCTTCCTTGGTTACGCGCAGTGCTTACATAGCAACGTGTGTAACTTTAAATGTGGGCAGTCCTGCAACCGAGATACTTCACTAGCGGCTGCTACTATGTTAATTAACATAGGGGTTGATTCACAAAGATTACTTATTTTTCACCTTAACTGTAAGGAGTGCAAATGGATGAGATAAACAAATAAGGAGAGCTAAACCATGAGTTATGTCAAATAAGGAGATGCTTGATCCTCTTCTGTAGCTGGTGTTTATTCCTCACCTGTGCTAATCTCTGAGGGAATTTCTTCTTCCTTGTATGGCTCGTCACTCCTTGTATAAGCCTCTTCTTCATCATCAACTTCAACTTTAACAACAATCAGATTTTCATCCTAAACAACATAAAAAGACAAAGAGTGAATTTTATAAACTAATGCTAATATAATCAGTTAAGTTATAAACAAATACTAGGATTCTGGGTAGTGGGCCAACTGGAAGCTAAAAGTCTTCTACCTATGCCCACTCTCCTGAAGTAAAGCATTATGGGTATTGCTACTTGTGCAGAGGCTGCAAGTAATGACAAGGTGGGTGGGCTGGGAGCCACATCTCCACCTTCCTGAGGATGTTAGAAGCGATGTTCAGTTTATGGGGCTTTCTCCCTACTGAATCTCCTCCCTGGATTTGGGTTCGGATATGGATTTTCGTGGAGGTCTCTATATTATACACTTTTTTTCCCAAATTCACAAAAATTTTCACACATGCGGTAATAGTTTGGTAAATTGCCAAAAAACTGCATGACAATTCACTAAGACCTGTTCGGTAAAGAGTAGAAGTCTAACCAGATATTGAGTAGGTCCTGGGATCAAGCTGTGTTTAGCTATGGTGATGTTCTCCCACTTCTGGCCAGAGTCTAGATGATTCTTCAGGTGGTCTGCCTAAAACATGAGCCTTTCCTTTGCAAGCTGCTGTCCTGTCCTGTAACAGTGTACAACAGTAAAAGGCATCTCCGGTGTCCCTTTAGATCCACATGCCACCTCTAGTCTCTCTGATTTTCTCTATTAGGCTTGACCTGTTCACATCTAAAGGGTTACAGGGGAAAGAATGTGCCCTGCTCCAACATCTATTTTCTGATGTCCCTCCCAGCAGCACTTTGGTACCAATGGGGTGAGTAGTTGACCAGTGTGGCTTCTCCTATTGGCTGGCTCCTTTGCCTTTTACTCAATGGCTGATTGTTAATTACTGACAGAACATCTTACTTGCTTTACCACGTAGGCCAGCATTCACAAAGCATTAATGCATGCGGTAATGCAAAAGACCGCTGATTTTACTGAGCATTTAGTGAAATGTTAATCCACTAAGGCTGTTACCGCATGGCAAGCTGAAATTACCGAGCAGTGAGGTAAATTACAGACTTTTGCAGTAAATACCTTAACACATGTCAGTAAAATGTCAATTCACAAAGATTAAAAGATGCGTTAAAGCCCAGTGACAGGTTCCCTAATTACCGTCAGCTTTGATGTAGTGAAAACCAGTGTCCGCATGCCTTCAGGGTACGATATCCTGTGACTGACAGGAGCAGAGAGCCAATAGGAACAGCCTCTGTCTCCTGCTATTCCTTTTAATAGGTTTTAACACCTTCTCTAAAAGAAAAGCAGCCTACACCCCTCCACCCCCCCCCCCCCCCCCCCCAGGCAGCGGAGCAGAGAGACAGGCACAAAAGAGCTTTACTCTGTTGCCCTTCAGACGTTTAACCCTTTAGGTTCCTGTTTGAAGATAAGGAGTAGTGTTGGGCGAACACCTAGATGTTCGGGTTCGGGACGAACAGGCCGAACATGGCCGCGATGTTCGGGTGTTCGAGCCGAACTCCGAACATAATGGAAGTCAATGGGGACCCGAACTTTTGTGCTTTGTAAAGCCTCCTTACATGCTACATACCCCAAATTTACAGGGTATGTGCACCTTGGGAGTGGGTACAAGAGGAAAAAAAATTAGCAAAAAGAGCTTATAGTTTTTGAGAAAATCGATTTTAAAGTTTCAAAGGGAAAACTGTCTTTTAAATGCGGGAAATGTCTGTTTTCTTTGCACAGGTAACATGCTTTTTGTCGGCATGCAGTCATAAATGTAATACATATAAGAGGTTCCAGGAAAAGGGACCAGTAACGCTAACCCAGCAGCAGCACACGTGATGGAACAGGAGGAGGGTGGCGCAGGAGGAGAAGGCCACGCTTTGAGACACAACAACCCAGGCCTTGCATGAGGACAAGAAGCGTGCGGATAGCAATTTACGTTTTGTCGCCATGCAGTCATAAATGTAATACAGATGAGAGGTTCAATAAACAGGGACCGGAAACGCTAACCCATCACAGATGTTCATTGTTCATGTTACTTGGTTGGGGTCCGGGAGTGTTGCGTAGTCGTTTCCAATCCAGGATTGATTCATTTTAATTTGAGTCAGACGGTCTGCATTTTCTGTGGAGAGGCGGATACGCCGATCTGTGACGATGCCTCCGGCAGCACTAAAACAGCGTTCCGACATAACGCTGGCTGCCGGGCAAGCCAGCACCTCTATTGCGTACATTGCCAGTTTGTGCCAGGTGTCTAGCTTCGATACCCAATAGTTGAAGGGTGCAGATGGATTGTTCAACACAGCTATGCCATCTGACATGTAGTCCTTGACCATCTTCTCCAGGCGATCGGTGTTGGAGGTGGATCTGCACGCTTGCTGTTCTGTGTGCTGCTGCATGGGTGTCAGAAAATTTTCCCACTCCAAGGACACTGCCGATACCATTCCCTTTTGGGCACTAGCTGCGGCTTGTGTTGTTTGCTGCCCTCCTGGTCGTCCTGGGTTTGCGGAAGTCAGTCTGTCGGCGTACAACTGGCTAGAGGAGGGGGAGGATGTCAATCTCCTCTTTAAAGTCTCCACAAGGGCATGCTGGTATTCTTCCATTTTGACCTGTCGGACTCTTTCTTCAAGCAGTTTTGGAACATTGTGTTTGTACCATGGATCCAGAAGGGTATAAACCCAGTAATTGGTGTTGTCCAGAATGCGCACAATGCCTAGGTCGCGTTCAATGCAGTCCTAGGCCGTAGAGGTCATAGCCTAGGGTAACAAAAACCTGTTTATTTGGGCTATTTCAATGGTAGTGATGGTGACGTACATAAATCTCAGCCATGGCCGTTAGCAACGTCTGAATTTCACGAAATGTCTCATGCAGGTAGAAGACATATTGTTAGACTTGGATTCCAAAGATGGGGTCCCTACATCTCTGCAAACCAGAGTTACAGGGGTCCAAAATTGGTAAAATCCCCCATAGACTTTCATTGCCTCCCTATTTCACTTTACAAAATCTCACATCTTTTCAAAGGGCAATGGCTCAGCAGTACCAAATTTTCTAGCATTGTAGGGACCCTTAGGGGGAACATGACTGGTGAGTTTCGGGCCCCTAGGCCAAAGAGGTCATAGCCTAGGGTCACAAAAACCTGTTTATTTGGGCTATTTCAATGGTAGTGATGGTGACGTACATAAATCTCAGCTATGGCCGTTAGCAACGTCTGAATTTCACGAAATGTCTCATGCAGGTAGAAGACATATTGTTAGACTTGGATTCCAAAGATGGGGTCCCTACATCTCTGCAAACTAGAGTTACAGGGGTCCAAAATTGGTAAAATCCCCCATAGACTTTCATTGCCTCCCTATTTCACTTTCCAAAATCTCAGATCTTTTCAAAGGGCAATGGCTCAGCAGTACCAAATTTTCTAGCATTGTAGGGACCCTTAGGGGGAACATGACTGGTGAGTTTCGGGCCCCTAGGCCAAAGAGGTCATAGCCTAGGGTCACAAAAACCTGTTTATTTGGGCTATTTCAATGGTAGTGATGGTGACGTACATAAATCTCAGCTATGGCCGTTAGCAACGTCTGAATTTCACGAAATGTCTCATGCAGGTAGAAGACATATTGTTAGACTTGGATTCCAAAGATGGGGTCCCTACATCTCTGCAAACCAGAGTTACAGGGGTCCAAAATTGGTAAAATCCCCCATAGGCTTTCATTGGGCCTACTATTTACCGTTCCAAAATCTCACACCATTTCAAAGGGCAATGGCTCAGCAGTGGCAAAACTCACCAGTCATGATCCCCCTAAGGGTCCCTACAATGCTAGAAAATTTGGTACTGCTGAGCCATTGCCCTTTGAAAAGATGTGAGATTTTGGAAAGTGAAATAGGGAGGCAATGAAAGTCTATGGGGGATTTTACCAATTTTGGACCCCTGTAACTCTGGTTTGCAGAGATGTAGGGACCCCATCTTTGGAATCCAAGTCTAACAATATGTCTTCTACCTGCATGAGACATTTCGTGAAATTCAGACGTTGCTAACGGCCATAGCTGAGATTTATGTACGTCACCATCACTACCATTGAAATAGCCCAAATAAACAGGTTTTTGTGACCCTAGGCTATGACCTCTTTGGCCTAGGGGCCCGAAACTCACCAGTCATGTTCCCCCTAAGGGTCCCTACAATGCTAGAAAATTTGGTACTGCTGAGCCATTGCCCTTTGAAAAGATGTGAGATTTTGGAAAGTGAAATAGGGAGGCAATGAAAGTCTATGGGGGATTTTACCAATTTTGGACCCCTGTAACTCTGGTTTGCAGAGATGTAGGGACCCCATCTTTGGAATCCAAGTCTAACAATATGTCTTCTACCTGCATGAGACATTTCGTGAAATTCAGACGTTGCTAACGGCCATAGCTGAGATTTATGTACGTCACCATCACTACCATTGAAATAGCCCAAATAAACAGGTTTTTGTGACCCTAGGCTATGACCTCTTTGGCCTAGGGGCCCGAAACTCATCAGTCATGTTCCCCCTAAGGGTCCCTACAATGCTAGAAAATTTGGTACTGCTGAGCCATTGCCCTTTGAAAAGATGTGAGATTTTGGAAAGTGAAATAGGGAGGCAATGAAAGTCTATGGGGGATTTTACCAATTTTGGACCCCTGTAACTCTGGTTTGCAGAGATGTAGGGACCCCATCTTTGGAATCCAAGTCTAACACTATGTCTTCTACCTGCATGAGACATTTCGTGAAATTCAGACGTTGCTAACGGCCATAGCTGAGATTTATGTACGTCACCATCACTACCATTGAAATAGCCCAAATAAACAGGTTTTTGTGACTCTAGGCTATGACCTCTTTGGCCTAGGGGCCCGAAACTCACCAGTCATGTTCCCCCTAAGGGTCCCTACAATGCTAGAAAATTTGGTACTGCTGAGCCATTGCCCTTTGAAAAGATGTGAGATTTTGGAAAGTGAAATAGGGAGGCAATAAAAGTCTATGGGGGATTTTACCAATTTTGGACCCCTGTAACTCTGGTTTGCAGAGATATAGGGACCCCATCTTTGGAATCCAAGTCTAACAATATGTCTTCTATCTGCATGAGACATTTCGTGAAATTCAGACGTTGCTAACGGCCATGGCTGAGATTTATGTACGTCACCATCACTACCATTGAAATAGCCCAAATAAACAGGTTTTTGTGACCCTAGGCTATGACCTCTTTGGCCTAGGGGCCCGAAACTCACCAGTCATGTTCCCCCTTAAGGGTCCCTACAATGCTAGAAAATTTGTCACTGCTGATCAATTGCCCTTTGAAAAGATGTGAGATTTTGGAACTGTAAATAGGAGGCCCAATGAAAGCCTATGGGGGATTTTACCAATTTTGGACCCCTGTAACTCTGGTTTGCAGAGATGTAGGGACCCCATCTTTGGAATCCAAGTCTAACAATATGTCTTCTACCTGCATGAGACATTTCGTGAAATTCAGACGTTGCTAACGGCCATGGCTGAGATTTATGTACGTCACCATCACTACCATTGAAATAGCCCAAATAAACAGGTTTTTGTGACCCTAGGCTATGACCTCTTCGGCCTAGGGCTGCATTGAACGCGACCCACGCATTGTGCGCATTCTGGACAACACCAATTACTAGGTTTATACCCTTCGGGATCCACGGTACAAACACAATGTTCCAAAACTGCTTGAAGAAAGAGTCCGACAGGTCAAAATGGAAGAATACCAGCAGGCCCTTGTGGAGACTTTAAAGAGGAGATTGACATCCTCCCCCTCCTCTAGCCAGTTGTTCGCCGACAGACTGACTTCCGCAAACCCAGGACGACCAGGAGGGCAGCAAACGACACAAGCCGCAGCTAGTGCCCAAAAGGGAATGGTATCGGCAGTGTCCTTGGAGTGGGAAAATTTTCTGACACCCATGCAGCAGCACACAGAACAGCAAGCGTGCAGATCCACCTCCAACACCGATCGCCTGGAGAAGATGGTCAAGGACTACATGTCAGATGGCATAGCTGTGTTGAACAATCCATCTGCACCCTTCAACTATTGGGTATCGAAGCTAGACACCTGGCACAAACTGGCAATGTACGCAATAGAGGTGCTGGCTTGCCCGGCAGCCAGCGTTATGTCGGAACGCTGTTTCAGTGCTGCCGGAGGCATTGTCACAGATCGGCGTATCCGCCTCTCCACAGAAAATGCAGACCGTCTGACTCAAATTAAAATGAATCAATCCTGGATTGGAAACGACTACGCAACACTCCCGGACCCCAACCAAGTAACATGAACAATGAACATCTGTGATGGGTTAGCGTTTCCGGTCCCTGTTTATTGAACCTCTCATCTGTATTACATTTATGACTGCATGGCGACAAAACGCAAATTGCTATCCGCACGCTCCTTGTCCTCATGCAAGGCCTGGGTTGTTGTGTCTCAAAGCGTGGCCTTCTCCTCCTGCGCCACCCTCCTCCTGTTCCATCACGTGTGCTGCTGCTGGGTTAGCGTTACTGGTCCCTTTTCCTGGAACCTCTTATATGTATTACATTTATGACTGCATGCCGACAAAAAGCATGTTACCTGTGCAAAGAAAACAGACATTTCCCGCATTTAAAAGACAGTTTTCCCTTTGAAACTTTAAAATCGATTTTCTCAAAAACTATAAGCTCTTTTTGCTATTTTTTTTCCTCTTGTACCCACTCCCAAGGTGCATATACCCTGTAAATTTGGGGTATGTAGCATATAAGGAGGCTTTACAAAGCACGAAAGTTCGGGTCCCCATTGACTTCCATTATGTTCGGAGTTCGGCTCGAACACCCGAACATCGCGGCCATGTTCGGCCCGAACCCGAACATCTAGATGTTCGCCCAACACTACACGTGACCCGTTCGGCCAATCACAGCGCTAGCCGAACGTTCGTGTAACGTTCGGCCATGCACTCTTAGTTCGGCCATATGGCCGAACAGTTTGGCCGAAAACCATCAGGTGTTCGGCCGAACCCGAACATCACCCGAACAGGGTGATGTTCTGCAGAACCCGAACAGTGGCGAACACTGTTCGCCCAACACTAATAAGGAGGAGCTAGTGGGGAAATCAGCTAATCATGGCATGTTTAATGTTTATTGAGAGTTCATTGAGAGTTTATCTAAACTGTGGCTATTAGATAAAATGTTAATAAAGGCTAATAGATTCAGAAGGAGTAGAACAAACATTATTATAACATGTACATCTACAGGGATTCTGCAAATGCCTTTTACTATTGTAATGCCGTCAGTCAGTCAGTGGGAGAACAGCATGTAACTGTTACCGCACAGATCTTTTTTGGCAAATTAACAAACTTCTACCGCACCTGTGTAAATATTTGTGAATGCTTAACCACTTAAGGACCGCATGAGTTTTGTATGATCTGTGCTGGGTGGGCTCTTCAGCCCCCAGCACAGATCGTGTGGCAGGCAGGGCGATCAGACTTCCCCCCTTTTTTCCCCACTAGGGGGATGTCCTGCTGGGGGGGTCTGATCGCCGCCGGCTATCTGTGTGTAGCGCGGGAGGGCTCCTCAAAGCCCCCCTCCGCAGCGCTATTCCCCCCTCCCTCTCCTTCCCTCCCTCTCCTTCTCTCTATGTGCGGCACAGGACGGCGATCCGTCCTGTACCGCCTCTGATAGGCTTCAGCCTATCAGACGGCGGCGATCCCTGGCCAATCAGAGGCCAGGGATCGCCAAGCTCCTTTACCGCGCTGCTGTGACAGCAGCGCCGTATGCTGTAAACACCGGGTGTTTACATTTCGCCTGCGAGCTGCGATCGGAGGCTCACAGGCTGTTCACGGAGACTCCCTTCGTGAACTGACATGGAACGTTTCCATGGAAACACCACTGCGACCAGCACCTATCGGCGTTGGCTGGTTGTTAAGTGGTTAAAAAAAATGAAAAAAAAAACCTCATTCGGAAATTTCCAGACAATGTCTTTTTTACCGTCCAAAGCTGAATATTGCCCATTCTCTAATCTTTGTGAATTGACATCTCTTGAAGTATTTACCGCACAACTCGGTAATTTACCTCACTAGTGAATTATTGTACTTTCCCTGCGGTAACACCCTTAGTGAATTGACATTGGATAAGATCATTTGTTTTTAGTTATACATCTCTTTGATGCTTACATGCAGTTTTAGAAAATAGATACTTTTTATACTATTGGATTCTCCTGTTATGTTTAGAGGTGAATCTGCTATTGAGAAACTTTGGCTTTCCTGAAGGAGTGCCAGCTACAGAGGAGTTCCATGTAGTAGTACGTGCCAGAGTGGTACGGGGTGGCCATACACCCCACAAGTACTGACCACTGACCAGCCTCTAATTCAGGGGTCTCAAACTCACGGCCCGCAGGCCATTTGCGGCCCTCGATACAATATTTTGTGGCCCCGGCAAAAGCTTCCTTATAGTTCGCTTCAGTGCTCCCAAGTAATCCGCCGCATCCCCGCCGCTAAACGAGGGCTGCAGAGCCCCCAAATCGCCCCGGGGGCAATCCGCCGGCATTTTCTGCAAGGGGCAGAGCTTTCAGCTTCAGCTCTGCCCCTCCTGACGTCAATCGCCGCACGGATCGCCGCCTCTCCCCGCCCCTCTCTGTGAAGGAAGAGTGAGAGGTTCACCCTATCTGACTCCTAGGCTTCAGCGCAACTTACTTACAACATACATTTATAATAATTGACATAATTGAGACCTACACCTATAAATGTATGCTTTGTATAGAAAATATGCACTATTGTATTATTTGGTGACCTGCAGTCTTCCCATACCTGATAACCTTGTGGTGTCTTGTCATCTTCCTGTGTGGAATCCCAAGAATTCTGAGAGCTGGGAGATCTCTCTGGAGGATTTCTGCTAAGGAATTCATCTGTAGGAAAATAAGTATAGTAAGTAAAGTGCACAATGTAAAGTAAAAAGTTAGTGCCGGTTCACACACTGCATGGATGGAAAACTTATCTGGGTAAAAACTGATCCATCAAAAAAATACATTTTTATTGGGCATCTATTTTTTTTTTTTTTTTATCCATGACTTCTGTTTGCGATTGGTCAGTGCAACGCATCTGTCGATTTGGAATTATCGCAGACTCCTCTACATCTGTAGACTTAGCAGCCAATCAACCATCAGATTCGATAATTATTATCAGATCTGCTGAAAATCGGCGCCGCTAAGAACATGCACCACTAGCAATTCGACCAATTTCGGGCCAAAATTAGCGATGCTGGAATATGTTGGGCTGACATACTCAATCTAGTGTGTGGCGGTAATTGCGCGCGATAATCACAAATGACAAACATGACAAAAAACCTCCGCTGCATCCCCCAAATGTAGATTGTTCAACTGTCCAATGTCTGCTGCTGTCTCTGAACTCTTCTTCCTCATTAGTGTCCCACATGGTTGCCGGCATATGGCATGTGGGGACCGTGAGTGACGTCACACGTGCCTCAGATGCTAAAACGCCGGCAATGACGTAGGGACGCAAATGCGGAAGTATAATGCGTGGGCGGCAGACAGGTAAAGTAAAACTGTATGGGCATGATGGGGGGAGGGGGGACAAAGGCCGGTGGCGGTGAGGTGGCGTCACAAGAACGATTGCCGACAGATATCATTCTGAAAACGACCGGGAATCGGTCTGCCTGTTATGGTGCACAACAGATCTCTCTCCAATCAGATTCAATCAGAGAGGGATTTGTCTCTAGGTCTCACTTCAGGTGCTTTTTAAGGAAGGGATCCATGTGTTCAGGGATTGCTGTTGTTTAAACATTCAGCATGCCTGATCTTTAAAATGAGCTGTAATCTCGCTAGTTTACCAGGCGAAATGAAAACAAATGATAGCTTCTGCTAAGTCCCATCCAGCATACGTAGCCTTAATAATCCACGCCTATCAATCACACTTCCTCTGCAGTATAGCAGCAATCTCACTAATAACTAATTAGGCAATCATAACATTTTTATGTGGCTGTAAAGACATTCCTGATAGCAGGGTATGGAAAGAAGTTCAAAAGGTCATCATTACTCTGTATGGGAGCTGAACAAATTAAAAGTGCAAATAGCATATCCCAAGGAGCCAGTTCAAACACATTTGTAGTACTTAAAACCAAAACAGTTATATGGGACTCCAGGAATTTCCAATTTATAGGTGAAACTTTATATTTCATCCGTTTACTTTCACTGCTGGTTCATTTTAAAACTGACCAGAGGATATACAGTACACTATTTCCGCATCAGTGAATGGGGGGATAAGAGACCAAAAGAAGGGGATGTGTGGCATTTATGTACAGTATTTACCACTCACCTGTGTTAATCTTTGTTGGACTTTCCTCTTTAATTCTGAAGTGTCTCTCTTCCTCTTCAGCTTTGATGTCACTCTGAGCCCCTTTGGTGTCTCCAGGGTCTGGGAATAAAGGTAAGAGTAACTCCCCTGTACTCAGATGTGTGAAAAACACCAGACATTGTCTGGTCACATCTGTTGGTTAGCAACATATAAGGACGTAATGTAAGGCGCAGAGGTGGAGTCTAACAAGAACTGATGACTCCCCCACTGGCCACATACTGTCTCTCCATTACTTCTAATAGGGTCTGATGTCTCCTTATTCCCCCACATGGTACATACTGTCTCCCCATTAATTCTAATAGGGCCTGATGTCTCCCGACTTCCCCACTGGCCACACACTGTCTACTCATTACTTCTAATAGGGGCTAGTGACTCCCCCACTGGGCACACACTCTCTCTCTGGTGTCTGCCGGTGCCCCCACTGGGCACATACTGTCTCTCCATTACTTCTAATAGGGGCTGATGTCTCCTTATTCCCCCACATGGTACATACTGTCTCCCCATTCATTCTAATAGGGCCTAATGTCTCCCGACTTGCCCACTGGCCACACACTGTCTACTCATTACTTCTAGTAGGGGCTAGTGACTCCTGACTCCCCCACTGGGCACATACTGTCTCCCCATTATTTCTAATATGAGCTGATGTCTCCTGATTTCCCCACTGGCCACATACTGTCTCCCCATTACTTTTTATAGGGACTGATGGCTCCAGACTCCCCCACTGGCTACATACTGTCTCCACATTACTTCTAATAGGGACTGATTTTTCCTGACTCCCCCACTGGCCACATACTGTGTTCCCATTACTTCTAATAGGGACTGATTTTTCCTGACTTTCCCACTGGCCACATACTGTTTCCTAAGAAACGAAGATTCCTCACTTGTGCAGATCTCTGGCAGGATGTCCTCCTCCTCATCCTTCATGTATGTCTCTTCTTCATCTTCACCTTTAACAATGATTGATCCATCATTCTAAATATCACAAAAATATATATAATGTAGCGTTATTTTATCTCAGATGAAGCAGAATGTTTACTTTCTTACAGACTGACTTAATCTGTCTTAATCTGTCCACTAATCTACAGTATTGATTACCACGACTGGGCCTAGGGGCGTAACAATAGACCCTGCAAGGGATGCAGCGCAGGGAGGCCCAAAAGCCACAGGTGGCCCTGTCCTGAGAGACAGAAAACTAAGGGCAAGGAGAAAAATTTTCTTTGCTCTCTGCACAATTGTTCTAATGACTGCATCTGCTCAGATCAGAACCAATTGTACAAAGATTTGTAGACAAAGATTTGTAGACATTCCCTATACAGTGTGCATCAGGCTCTTGTGTACAGTGCCTAGCCCCCAACCTCTCTACCCCTCCCCAAGTGCTGTGTACTGTAGTGATGCTGGAGAAGTCTGCAGAGATAGTTCTGCTCCATCAGAGATGGACAGAGTAAGGGCCCTTTTCCACCAGCGCGTTTGCGCTGGCTGAATCGCAAAAACGCAAACCGCTAGCGATTTTACAATCGCTACGGTTTGCTTTTTAACATAGGAATCGCGGTAGGTCATTTCCACTACCGCGATTCGTTTTTTACTTGATCGCAATCGCGCCGCGGAGCGACTTTTGCCGCGATTTTGCTATGCAGTGCATAGCATAGCAAAATCGCGGCCGCGAACGTCGGGGAATCGCCGCTAATTGCGATTCAGCAATCGCTAGCGTTCAGCGTGAACGCTAGCGATTGCTAGTGGAAAAGGGCCCTAAGTGTAATAAGCTGAGGCTGGGAGCACACTCATCTGTCGGTTTTCTATACATCATGTGTGTCTGTATGTGTGAAAACATGCATATTTTCGTGAAGTGATTTCTAGTTACACCCCTGACTGAGCCACACAGTTATATTTACTTAATCAGGCATATTTAACCCCTAGCCACATGCTTAAATACATGGCTGAGACTAGTAATGTTTGCCCTAAATGTGGTGCTGATTTCCCCTCTTTCTTCCATCTGGTTTGAGAAAGTCTGTAAGTTGTGGCCTTTTGGCATCAGGTCGTAGCCTTCCTTCATGATAAAATGGGTTGTCCAGTTACCATGGACCCCAGGGCTGTGTGTCCTGGGAGTGATACAGGATGAGGGTCTCCGGCCTGCACTAAAACGTTAACGAGCAGTGGAGTAACTAAGGATCTTGTTACTTGTGAGTTTTACATGTGGCCCCTAGCTCTCAATTGATATGGAGCACCAAAACCTATCAAGGACAGCTGCATCGTCAGAGATGTGTACTTAGAGCAGGCATGGTCAAACTTGGCCCTCCAGCTGTTGAGGAACTGCAAGTCCCACAATGCATTGCAGGAGTCTGACAGCCACAGTCATGACTCATAAAAGCAAATGCATTGTGGGATTTGTAGTTCCTTAGCAGCTGGAGGGCCAAGTTTGCCCATGATTTAGAGTAAGGAAACCGTTTGCCAAGGATTACCGCTATGCAATGCACATATAGACGTGCTCAATACCAGCATAGCACCAATGCAAAGCTAGTAAGATGGATGAAGGATGTACCCTAGTGGGCGCGTCTGATCCAGGGGCCCTAGTGCGGTTACAACCTCTGCATCCCCTATTGCTATGTCACTGTTAATGAGGGGAACTTTATTTGTAGCTAGGCAAGGAATTGCCTTGAAATGGCTCTCTGCTGAGTCCCCGATGTTAGCCCTGTGGAAGAAAAAAATAGATAAAGGCCTTGCTTTCAAGAAATTAGTTTATACACATAGGGGTTGTGTTCAACAATTTCATCTACTATGGGATGGATGGAAAGATAGGACTTGAATCTCTCTACTTGGATGTCGGTAGTATTGTAGGACTAAAATCGCAAGTGTGTGCAATTTTGTTATTCATAATTTTGTCTAAACTAATCCTTGATAAGTACTTCAGCACACACATATTGACTGTATATACGCTCTCTGGACTCCAGCTTGCATATAGTTATAGCATTAAGCTGCTTCACAAATTTCCTTTTGGAACTGCACAATGTGTAATTGCGATTATCTGGTTGGTTGACTTTTTAACTGCCATATGTAACTTATTACAGGCTCTGTGTGTTACATTGTGATCTTTTACATTGTTTGCACCTGTACCTTATTCTTCTTTTGTACAATATTGATATTACATGTTTGTTTGTACTACATAGAACAGGACAAGATTGTACAGATGATGGGTACCTTAATTCCCCATACACACCGGGGGATCTCCACCGCCCAGCAGGGATTGGTACACGATCCCCTGGGATGACAGAGCACTGCTGAAGCTGTACAGATACATCATCAGCCTCCAGGCTAGCGACACATCTGTTGCTATGCTGAGGGGAGTGAGAACAAGTGACATGCGATGGATCGGATTCTTGCCGGCAGGGATGAGGGGAGAACAGTGCGATCAGGCGATGCTCAGGCGTTGGGGATCGGTAGTAAAGATCTAGGATGCCGGATCTTTAGCAGACATTGTGCGGCCGCTGTACACACGCTGGCCTGACTCACGATTCTCGGCCATGAAGGTCTTTATGGTCAGACCAGTGTGTATGTATGTAGCTTTAGACAATGCAGATCATATACAGCAGATTCACCTCACCATCAGAAAAGTGAAATACGGAGGCTCCGTATTCCATTTTAAAAAACGTCAGTTACTTAGCTGTCACATTGTCTGCCTGAGGTAGCGTCCGAGACACACATCTGGAGTCAGAGCACCTGGAGACCTGTTTATATGGGTGGAGATCAGCTGCTCAATAGGATATTGCAGTTATTTCTGCACACTTAACCCTTTCCAGTACTATGTTGGATCATGTTCGACATCAACACTTTTCGGGATAGGTCGACATAGGAAAAATGGCCATCACTAGGGGGCTGTTACCAGATAAAAATCCGTCACAGCAGAGGCCCCTTTAGATCAAAGTGTTAGACTAGGTCAAACAAGTTGGTCGGCACTGCCCCCCCCCCCCCCCCCACTCAGCCAGCTAATTTAAATATTACATGGGTGCATTGCTGCTAGGGGTGCTGTTGCCAGATCTAGTCCAGCACTGCGTTAGCCCAAAGGCAAAACTTTGTCGCTAATTCTATTGGGTCCTCGCAGCTCCTCTTCCACATTCATGGCCGCTCAATAGCCGACTGAGCACGCCCACGCATGCGCAGTAGCACGGAGCCACGGGCTTCATGCTACTGTGCATGCGCAGACAGTCTCAAGCTTGTAATGCGCGACCATGAATGCGGAAGAGGAGCTGTGCATCCACGACAAGGAGGGGTCCGCGCTCATCATCAAGGGGACTGCGGACCACCGAGGGAAGCCTCAAAAGGATCCTGAGGCTTCCCTCTCTAAAGGGTAATTATTAATTTTGAACCCGAGCTTTGACTCGAGTTCGCTTTAACCTCCCTGGCGTTCTATTAAAATCGCCAGGGAGGCTGCGGGAGGGTTTTTTTTTTATTAAAAAAAAAATATTTCATGCAGCCAACTAAAAGTTGGCTGCATGAAAGCCCACTAGAGGGCGCTCCGGAGGCGTTCTTCCGATCGCCTCCGGCGCCCAGAATAAACAATGAGCGGCCTTCCTTGTTTTGCTTCCCTCGTCGCCATAGCCTCCGATCCAGCCCTTAGCACTGGCCAGAACTATTTGTTCCGGCTGCGCAGGGCTCGGGCGGCTGGGGGGACCCTCTTTCGCCGCTGCTCGCGGGGGCGATCAGGCAGCACACGCGGCTGGCAAAGTGCCGGCTGCGTGTGCTGCTTTTTATTTGGTAAAAATCGGCCCAGCAAGGCCTGAGCGGCGACCTCCGGCGGTAATGGACGTGTATACTCGTCCATACTGCCAAGGAGGTTAAGGGTTAGTCACCGGTAGAGGGAAGGTTCTGTGTGAGTAGGGTTACGTTAAGTCATAGTAAAATGTCAGTAAATATTATTGATATTTTACTATTGGAATTAAGTAGTAGAATATTGTTAGTTCTACCGATATTCTACTAGCAGCATTCCCCTGTGCCCTTTTTTTTGGGCACCTTCTTTACATGGAGGCACTTAACTAAGTAATGGGAAGCCTTTGGGTGGTCCAGAGGCTTCCCTGATCCTCCCTGAGCCTATCGCTGCTGACAGGGCCCCTCTTACTTGTGGCCACGTTCCTGTCCAAACACGAGCTTCTCCATACTGGGCATGCACAATACAGTTCACATATGTCCAGCTTGTGCATGGGGGAAGCAGCATTCATTGTACTGAGCATGTGTGGACTGTACTCAAACATGCCCACTATGAAGAATCTGGTACTTTGACGGGAGCAGGTGCAACAAGATCACATTTCACCAACTCTTGTCAGATATGCTTAGGGGGACCCAGCGCTAGAACAGTGGCCACCAGGAGGATCCAGGAAGCCTTTAGGACTATCCACAGGCTCCCCCCTACTTGCTGTGCCAGTTTGCATGGGGGTTGTGTACGACCCAGTTCGGAAGAAGAAATAGGGTTGATGATAAACACTGCTGACCTTTTTGTAATCCAAGGCAGGCACATCATGATTGAAACATTTTATTTTCTTTGTTACAAGCTCCCTGCCCCTTTATCCACCCTTCTCTATCTGGAAGATGGATGGCTGGCAAAGTTCAATTAGTGTGTGCATTTCTGCCAGGGCTGTGGAGTCGGAGTCGGAGTCGTGGAGTCGGAGTCGTGGAGTCGGGCAATTTTGGGTGCCTGGAGTCGGAGTCGGAGTCGGGAAAAAATGCACCGACTCCGACTCCTAATGAATTTGTAACTGTAATTAAAATAGAAAATATGATAAAATGTTCTATTTCTCAGATAATAGTCATTAAAAATAATGTATATATACAGTAATAGCTGTGCTTAGTCCACAAAAATGAAATAAACCAATCAAAATTAGTTACTTGTGCTGCTTCAATAAAGCAGTCCCTGTATTTTTAAGGTCAGATATACATATCTGATTGTGACTGTATATATGATGTGTACACAGGAATCTCTTATATATACTAAATAACATCTATGCTGTAAGAATAAAGCCTGATGTGTAGCTGTGTCACTAATAGAGATGGTCAACGAGATGGAAATAATTCTGCATTGATGCTGATTTATGCAAATGTATGCACTCCCTTTGCTGATGAAATCAAATAATTTGATATGTTGTTAAAATTTGGTTTGGTGACTACAAATTAAAGGGTAACTGAGACGGATGAAAAGTAAAGTTTTATACATACCTGGGGCTTCCTCCAGCCCCCTTCAGGCTAATCAGTCCCTCGCTGTCCTCCACCACCCGGATCTTCTGCTATGAGTCCTGGTAATTCAGCCAGTCAGCGCTGTCCGGCCGCATGCCGCTCCCACAGCCAGGAACATTCTGCACCTGCGCAATAGTGCTGCACAGGTGTAGTACGCTCCTGGCGGCGGAGTGTGTGCATGCGCACTACGCCCGACTGGCTCAAGTACCTGGACTCATAGCAGAAGATCCAGGTGGTGGAGGAGGAAAACGAGGGACTGATTATCCTGAAGGCGGCTGGAGGAGGCCCCAGGTATGTATAAAACTTTAATTTCATCTGTCTCAGGTTTACTTTGTTACACAGTAGTACTATACTCTACATATGCACTCCCCACAGAGCTGCAGGGAATCCACTGAGAATGCTGTGCACATTGAATACAGAGGTGTTGTCTGTTTACAATCTCCTCATTCCCCTGCAGAGTACCTCCACATCATTCTTACATGTACCCACACTTACATTACCTAGGGCCTGATAGATGTTCTTTGTTCCGGTTTGTACCTTTTACAAGTACTCTTACCAAGGACTAGTTTTAGTCTAAAGGGAATAAATATAGTAGTCTACATATCCTTCTCACTTCAGTTGTCTTGTAAAATTCCTAAGCATTGGCAGTTAAGAGACGAATTTCATGTTACATACTTTTAATCAACAAAATTGTAATATGCAAATTAGAGGAGTCGGAGTCGAGGAGTCGAAGTCGGTGGAATCCTAAACTGAGGAGTCGGAGTCGGTGGATTTTTGGACCGACTCCACAGCCCTGGTTTCTGCGCAGGTGGAACCCACCACAAGAATGCTGATTGGACACTCCATTGTTTTGTTTGTTTTCGCTGGTGGGAGATGAGCTCAGCATGCATGCATGTATCTTTAGCTTCACCAGAGTCTACTGGTGAGGAAGTTACTGCTTAGTACATACAATGCAATTTCCCGTCCGATTGACAAGAAAGGGACGATTATTTCCGACATGTCCGATCTGGTTCCAATCCATACAAAGTTTTAGAAGTTATCATGGGAAAATCGATCCCGATATCAATCGGGAGCAGTTTGGACATCTACACACCATACAATTTCCCATCAGATTACCTGTCGCGTATAAAAAAGCATTAAAATAAACCAAGACCTTCAATGTGCGCTCCTCAAATAGTAGCCTTTCTAGGCTATTAGATTGTTTCACTTGTTTCAACCTGGTTCGCTCCTGTATTTCAAGTGTGTGTATCACTTTAAATATCACATATAGAGTAGTAACAGGGCGCTCTACACTAGCTACATAAAAGTAATAATACAACAATGTCCCTTTGCATAAAAACAGTTCCCAAAGTCCACATAAAAGTTCCTTCCCAGATCCTTGGAGGTAACTGAAAACTTCATAATCTTCCTGTTACGACAGATTATTGCGGCGATTCGTCGGAATGCGGCGTTTTAGCGTACCAGCAGCCTCTGGTCCTTGAGGGGGCAGAGGCTGCTGGTACCGAAGTGGTTAAGCTGCCTTTTTTCAGGATCAGCAAGCATCACTTCTGGCCCAGACAGTATTAAGGGTCTTTGAGTGTGCTCTCTCTTCTCAAATGCTCCACACATGGAAAACAGAAAAGCACTGCAATAGTGTAACACTGTATAGCAGATTACATATCAGTCCACCAGTGCTCCCAGTAGTGCGTCCCTCGCTCCTTATGCTCCGCCCAACTAGTTTCGTCCTATGACTCATCAGCCCCTGATGAGTCATAGGACGAAACTAGTTGGGCGGAGCCTAAGGAGCGAGGGACGCTGAATGAGCTCAAGGAAAATAATGATATGCGCATATGATTCTGGAGTATTGTGAGTGCACTACTTTTTAATTTTTTTTTTTATAAAAAACGGTTTTACACTATGTTGGCCCTGTTTGAGTCTTAGGAACATTGTGGCTGGAGGAGGAAAGCTGATGGTACTTGCAGAGCGTTATTTGCTGGTCTGTGCTGGGTCAGCCATGCTGTTTGGTGAGAGGCTTTATTGATCATACGGTGAAGGAGCACTGGGTGCCATTGTAACTACTGGGAGCACTGGTGGACTGATATGTAATCTGCTATACAGTGTTACACTATTGCAGTGCTTTTCTGTTTTCCATGTGTGGAGAATTTGAGAAGAGAGAGAGCACACTCAAAGACCCTGAATACTGGCTGGGCCATAAGCGATGCTTGCTGATCCTGAAAAGGGCAGCTTAAATGTCTGGTGAGCGTATACTGTAACTGTATATTACAGGAATATTGTGAAGTTTTCAGTTACCTCCATGGATCTAGGAAGGAACTGTTCAGTGGCGTAGATAAGGAGCTGTGGGCCCCGATGCAAGTTTTACAATGGGCCCCCCCCCAAGCACTCTAGACATTACAATTGATACGGCGCACCAAACCCTGCCAATGACAACTACAGTGTCAGAGGTGTAAGAAGGGGATGGGGAGCAGTTTGTTAATGATTACCACTATTCAAAGTACCTATAGAAGTGATTATTATGAGCACAGGACCAATAGAGAGCTAATACTGTAGTTGAGGGAGGGCCCTTTGGGGCCTCTCTGGCCCAAGGGCCCCGATGCGGTCGCTACCTCTGCACCCTCTATTGCTACGCCCCTGGAACTGTTATATGGACTTTGGGAACTGTTTTATGCAATGGGACATTGTTGTATTATTACTTTTATGTAGCTACTGTAGAGCACCCTGTTACTACCCTATATATTATAAAAAAGCATTATTATTTAGTATAATTATAGCGCCAACATCTTCCGCAGCGCTTTACAGAGTATATATGGTCTTGTCACTTAACTGTCCCTCAGAGGGGTTCACAATATAATCCCTACCGCCGTCCATTGTTGTCTATGGCCAATTTAGACGGTAAGCCAGTTAACTTATCTATATGTTTTTGGGATATAGGAGGAAACCAGAGTACTTGGAGGAAACCCACAGACATGGAGGAACATACAAACTCAGCATTAGGTTTTACAGCATGACAGCAAGACTAGACTATCCCTTGTACAAGAGCCAATAGCCTTGTGGCCACACCTCCCAATTTCTAGTCTTTCCATGCCATGGATATTGCAGCTTACAGAAATAGTAGGACTTTTCTCATACTCCCATCTCTGTTAGTGTTTCACAGATGAAAGGAGATGAGATGAGATGCAAAAAAAAATTCGACAATTTATTGAGGAACACAGACTGTGCCGCACCCCCATTCCTGTTATCTCATTATACAAATATAAAAACCAGTAGAAAAAAATATATTATTATTACCTCCATTCACGAAACAGGAGCTCAATGATTCTGCCACTACAGAAGAACTGGACTACAACAAAATGGCCGCCGCCGCTGTAAGGGTGAGGACCCTTCTGTCGGCTGTCACACACTTCCAGCCTGCTTGTCCATTTTGCCTTGATTCGCTGGCATATTTTGGTCAAAGGGAGGAGTTCGTCTGGCGCAGGGATTATAGAGCGATGAGATGTCCTTAGCTGTCGAGTCTGCGATGCTATCCTATTGTAGTTTGCTGGTGATGATGCTGAGCTAAGACAAGGTAATATCCACTACTTTATATGGGTAAAAGAGAAGGGGCGCTGTACAGGGTGGGCGGGGTGAAGGAATAGCAATCTAATGGCATCTTTCTGCAAGTCCTCTGAGCTGTAAAACTTAAAAGGAAACATGAGAAGAAGAGAAGCAGCAGCATTGATGTCACTGAGTCAGCTGAATAAGAAAAAGAAGCCGGTGTTTGCTCAGTAGCATATGTGTGCTGTTTTGATGGGTATGCTAAAATGTTGGAACACCTGATAGTTGGACTAATCAAACTTATAATTTGCTGCTACAGCTGCTTCAGTAAGGCAGCATTAAAGAGAATATGAAGTGAGAGGAATACGGAGGTCAATATATTCATTTAATATAAACAATAATACCAGTTGCCTGCTGTTCCTCTGCCTCTAATACTTTTAGCCATAGACCATGAACATGCATGCATTGCAGATCAGATGTTTTACATGACAATCTGACTCATCACAGCAGCCAGGAGACGCGCTGCTGTGAATTAAAATAACACGCAGGAGAGGGGAATATAAGGAAGCGGCCGCCAGCTAAGGTAACAGCAGCAGTGGCCGTGGGGGCGTTGTCTTGTCAGGTATATAGTAAACATCACTGATAAGCAAATTGCAGCCATAAAAGTTTTCCTAGCAGAATACAACTTTTGAGAGCAGAGGGAGATAGAAAAGGGTCAATAGCTCATGTGTTTTCATTTAGGGACACTTAATAGACTGCAACTGAGCAGAGACAACAAAACATTCAATCTACTTTCTAAATGTTTAAATATAAAATAAAATCCTGGGACGACTAACTTCATTTTCAGGAGTAGGAGGATAAATATAATTGTTTATCATCAGTTTATTTTCATCTCGGGTTCACTTTAAAGAAAATATCAGGCAATTTAAGGGACAGCTGTAGCGAGAGGTATGTGGAGGCTGTCATAATATTTTCCTGGTAAACAATAAGTTACTTGGCAGCCCTGCTGATCTATCAGTCTGAAGTACACTAGAAACAAGCATGCAGCTAATCTTGTCAGATCTGACGATGTCAGAAACGTGATCTGCTGCATGCTTGTTCAGGGTCTATGGCTGAAAACAAATAAATATGGCAGCCTCCACATACCTCTCGCTACAGTTGTACTTCAAACAAAATGAGACCTACTTACCTGGGGCTTCCTCCAGCTTACTCGCCCCCCCCCCCAAAACTAACGGCCGCTCCAATTGTACTTGTATTTAGTTTGAAACATATTGTATGGCTCTCAGGGAATTACATTTTAAAATATGTGGCGTTTATGGCTCTCTCAGCCAAAAAGCTTCCTGACCCCTGCTCTAGCCCCTGGAAGGCTATGTGTCCCCCGCCGAGGCTCCGCTCCAGGCTGGTCTTCCGGGTCTCCTCTGTAGCACGCTCGCACATGCGCACAGGCTGCTAACCTCTCCGGGTCAGCAGCCTCTGCGCATGTGGCTGAGTGGCTGAGAGGCGTAGTACTTCTGCGCCAGGCAGAACGCTTCCTGCTACCCCGGGAGACCGGCCTGGAGCGGAACCTCAGCGGGGGACACATAGCCTTCCAGGGGCTGAAGGAAGCCCCAGGTAAGTAGATCTCATTTTGTTTAAATTGCCTTGGGATGGAAACCTCTGGATCCGTCCTCCAGATGCTTCTCCAGTCCTGCTCCGGCAGACCGTTCAGAACTGAGACCCCCCTAAGATTGTGACCACAGTGTACCTGAGCAATAGCAAGGACTGCTCAGACTTTGGCGTAAACTGCAGAGCCGGATTGGGTCTGTGTGACTATGTAGGTGCAGATGGCTTGTGCAGTAGCATAGATCTGATCAGGCTCAGCGTTTACTTTTACATGTGGCTTCCTATCTCTACAGTCCTGATGTCCCTCTGCTTTTTATGGCCATGGCCTTTCCAGATCTCTGATCCTGGTGCTCAGGTTCAACTCCATAAGGGGGCTGCCTTTCCACCACTCGTCTAGACTGCTAGCAAGTGCCTGGCTACTGAATGGGTGCAGCTAAAAAGTGGTGAATTCCAGGGCTGTGGAGTTGGAGTCTCGGAGTCGGGGCAATTTTGGGCACCTGGAGTTGGAGTCGTGGTTTCAGAAACTGAGGAGTCGGAGTCGCGTGATTTTTGTACAAAATCCACAGCCGTGTTAAGTATTAGACTAAGGAGTCGGAGTCTGAGCAATTTTGGATAGTCGGAGTCGTGGTTTCAGAAACTGAGGATTCGGAGTTGGAGTCGGAAGATTTTTGTACCGACTCCACAGCCCTTCACTGCCGTCAGCTGGCCGTGGAAAAGAGGCCATATGCAAATAAAGATTGTTAATTCGAAGCATGAACATAGAATATTCTCAACTCATTACAAAAGTACAGGGATTAGAAGAGTAGTATGGTTCAGATGCTATCCACCCTTCAGAGAATATGCTAAACTATAGTCCTATTAGTTAGTTCTATACGGAGCAACGGTAGGAAGTAAAAAATGCCCCCCATGTTTGAAATATCTGCTCATTGTCTAGGTATGGACGAGAAGTGGGACATTGTGGGCCACCACGCCGAGTTGCAGGGCATATAATTAACCCAATCCAGCGTGGTGGAGCACGGACCTAATAGAGATGGAAACAAGCAAATAGTCAAATCCAGTAATTGCACAGGTGAGGGTTTGCTGTGAGAGCAAGTATGCCTCAGATATCCATTCAAATGATATTATCCAGGATTCACCAAAAGCATGTCTATGGGAAAAGAGCCAGGCCACCGTGCTGGGCCGCATGGCTGCCGATCGGCCCAGCACAGTGGAGGACGCCCACAAGTCGTCAAACGTAGAGATACTCGTGGAAAAGGATCCTTATCGAATGACTGCAATTGTTCCATCAGATTGGGCTGTAGCACAGTTTAGGGGTCTGGAGGGTGTTGTAGAAAGATCTGGAAATTACCCCACTGTGCGGCAAACATGCCTAAGTAACAGTAAAAGCCAAGGTTTAAGGAGGGAGCGAGAGAGTGCGAGTCAACTTGAATTCTGTCTCTGCAACTGGTTCAACCAAGTGAGTCATAAAGAAACAGAGTACCCAAGCAGCTCGGGGTGACCCAAACCGCTAGGAAGGTATAGTGGAATAAAAGAGACTGAAAAGCCCTCCTACTAATAAGCAAGGTTTGGTGAAATTTGCCTTCTTAAAACAGAAGGAAACTTGCAATTATTCAGCTATAAGTGAACATTTGTGGTTACCCACAATGCACCACTACTGAATATGCAAATGATTTATTTTTGCCCCTGTAAGCTAAGCAAGCATCCAGAACCGCTGGTGTATAGTAACTCTGTTGTACTGGTCCAAGTCCTATCCCATACAGCCCCATATCAATCCCTGCCATGTACTGATGAGGGCCAAAAGCCAGAAACAGGCTGTCTACATATGGGGTTGATATGGCTGTGTAATATTTAAAGCTATAGGCTTGCTATACACTAGCGGTTCTGGATGCTTGCTTAGCTTGCAGGAGCGAAAAGAGATAATTTGCATATTCAGTAGTGGTGCATTGTGGGTAACCACAAATGTTCACTTATAGCTGAATTCTTGCAAGTTTCCTTCTGTTTTACGAAGGCAAATTTCGCCAAGCATAAAGAAACAAGAATACACAGCATAGGCTTTTGATTAAAGGAGAACTGTAGTGAGTGGTATATGGAGGCTGCCATATTTCCTTCCTTTTAAGCAATACCAGTTGCCTGACAGCCCTGCTGATCATCTGCCTCTAATACTTTCAGCCATAGACCCTGAACAAGCATGCGGCAGATCAGGTTTTTCTGACAATGTTGACAGATATGACAATATTAGCTGCATGCTTGTTTCTGGTGTGTTTCAGACACTTCTTCAGCCAAATAGACCAGCAGCCAGGCAACTGGTATTGCTTTAAAAGGAAATAAATATGGCAGCCTCCATATCTCTCTCTCTACAGTTCTCCTTTAAGCGTGGTGATAGCAAAAAGATAAAGGGACGTAGCCATAATACTTATCAGCGTTAACTCAGCAGATGAAGCAGATGGTTGTGGAGATTGTCCTCCAGGTATGGTAGACCAGGTGTGCTGAGGTCTAAGCGATCATTGGGGCAGGGCATTGTCAGGTACCTCTAAGCGGATATTCTCAGCTTGCAGGAGTTTACCTTCATCCAGGTTTTCAATGACAGCATTGCGACCGTTGATGGTGAACATCAGTTGGCAGGGAACATTCCACCTATAGCGGATCTATTCCCGGATAAATGCTGCGGTAATGGGGCGACAGGATTTCCGCTTCTGCAGGGTTGTTGGTGAGAGGTCTGCATACAAGTGCACGGTGTTGGGAACTCCAAGGAGATTCTCAAGGACCATTGTGGTAGTAAGGAGTTAATCCCGGACATCAGCGTAGTGTAATATAATCACAACTCGCGCTAATTCTATATTCTTAGAATAAATTTTATTAAAATATAATGTATAAAATTCCAAAATTCACAATCCACACTCATACACACCACAACCTCTCAATATTGCTATAGGGCCCTTTGAATCAGCAGCGCTCTAATTGCCAACTAACTATAATATAATAAGTTCGTTAGGAATCACTCTTATCAATGCACAGAAGGGATCCAATTTGTGCTTAAACTTGTGAATAGATAGTTCTTATGTGCATGAAGGGGATACAATTTAAATTGTCCCGTTTTTTCATTGAGGAAAACTACAAACAGATCCTACTTATGTCTCAGAGTGACAGGGTTCAGGTCTCTTAGGAGCTCTGTTAGTAATCACTTAGTATCCAGTACAGTGATTCCTTGCATGTTTAATTCTTATATGTCAGTCTCTCATAGCCAGCTGCACTCACCACAGATTCTTTTCTGAGTTTAAATTGGATCCCCTTCATGCACAGATATGAGCGCTTCTGCACAACAAACGTGGAGTGTGTTATCTATAAACATAAGAACTATCTATTCACAAGTTTAAGCACAAATTGGATCCCTTCTGTGCATTGATAAGAGTGATTCCTAACGAACTTATTATATTATAGTTAGTTGGCAATTAGAGCGCTGCTGATTCAAAGGGCCCTATAGCAATATTGAGAGGTTGTGGTGTGTGGAGTGTGGATTGTGAATTTTGGAATTTTATACATTATATTTTAATAAAATTTATTCTAAGAATATAGAATTAGCGCGAGTTGTGATTATGTTATATTTTGTGGTATTACATTGAGAGAGGGTTGAAGGTATCCCTCTGCAACACGCAGCTTGTGTAGAGTTACTCACCAGCGCCATATAAATTGTATGTCTATCAGCGTAGTGTAGTTTAAGAACCACATCCCGGGGCAATTCTGGATTCCACGGCTTCGCCAGGGCATACTGTATCCGATCTATGCAAAATTGTGTCGCGTCAGGAATCGCAGCAGAGAAGAGGTGTAGAGCTGCTGCTGGGAGATCAGAGACCGATTCCAGAAGGCCCTGTGTGGAGATTCGATCTCTGGGCCCGGTTCTCAAAATCCTCAAGTTTACCCTCGATAATCTTCATCCGCACGTCGTGATGATCCAGCTGCTTCTTGTCGCCTGCTAATGCGGCTGTCACATTTGTGTCGAGCTCCTCAACTCTGGCGCCAATTTCTTTGATCTGTGCTGAGAGACGAGCTCAGCTCGTGCATGACCGCCGCGGTGGATTGCTCAGGCCCTGGCTAGCTGATTTTCACACGGTTTGCTTAGTTACACGCAGCTAGCACTTTGCTAGCTGCGTGTACAAGCCAATCGCCGCAGATTCGCCGCTACCCGCCGCATTAGAGGGCCCCCCCCCTCCCCGAGACCCCTTGCGCAGCCTGGCCAGTCACCGCCAGGCTGCGCTATGGGGTGGATCGGGACTCCCCCAGACGCATGACGTCATCCCAATCGTCGCCAACGGGATTTCCTGTTTGCTTTGATCGCCGGAGGCGATTGGAAGGGGGGGGGGGGGGGGCGAGCTACATGCTTTAAAAAAAAAATTAAAAAGTGCTGCGCCACCACCCTGGCTGATTTAATAGAACGCCAGGGTGGTTAATGGCGGCAGAGAGCTCTGTTTTTAAAACCACTTTTTTTTTTTTTTTTTTTTTTAATTGACTTGTACAAGTTGGTGTTCTCGGGTGACCGCTTATTAGAAGTTGAGGAGGCAGAGCTGGGACCCACTTGTTCATCTGGGTCTGGGATGGAGGATTCAGCATTGAGCTGTTTATCCAGCTTGTTTCGCTGGGCCTTGTCTGTCATGGCCGCAGGAGCTCCGCGTGTCTTCTCCAAGAAACCTGTAATGGTGTTCCTGCGTGTGGCAGAACAAGACTTGGAACGCTTCTTCGACTTGCTGGGCATCTCATATAACTGCAGCGTTGTTTGGTCTTTTGAGGTAGCCCCAATTATAGCTAATAAATGCCCAAATGCATTGCAGGGGTGCAGAGCTCACTGAAGAAGCATCCTTCCTCTAGCACGCCGCGCAAGTGCCCCTGGAAAAGAGGCCATAATTTGAGGCCATCAGTGGCCCCTCATGAGTACGGATGTACGAATTGTGTAGGGCGGAGCTACAGGCGTGAATAGTTGGCTTGGAAGAACTTGTACTATGATATGCTTGGTTTTTATTCTGGATCATGTAAGTGCACTACTTTTTTTTTTTTTTTTTTTTTTTTTAATAAATGTACGTTTTTACACTATGAGGAGTTTCTTCAGTTGCTAGGTCATGCATAGCGAGACCTGAAATGACATGCTCCATTTGTTGATCTATATGCTGAGGCTGTGCTGTTTGGGACCTGCTGGGAATAACCAAAGCGAGGTTGCTGTCTTATAATGTGGATGGCAGAGCATCCGGTGAGAGGCCACGTGTGACTTTGTGGGAGGCTTTGTGCAATAGAGGAGTGTGAGACCCTTTGAGGCATAAGGTGCTTTTATTGCTGTCTGTGACCTGGTAGCTATAATATATGGTGAGGACCTGTGATGCCTATTCCTGTGGTGGATGCACATACGGAAGTTTTTCTAGCACTGGGTGCTTTGGGATATAGACAATTTCCATTATACAGTATCATGCTATGATCTTGTTGTTTTTTTCTTTGAACAATATCACTGCAAGAGGTGGATTTGATGCACGAGAGCGCGGTATCCTGGAGGAAGTGATCCCTATAAGAGGCAAATAATTGTTTGATATAGTGATATGTACATTTTTTTTTTTTATAATAATAAAATGTATGCAGCTGGAAAATGGACCAATTTAATTTCACCTTGGCAGGATTCGATTGATCCATTTTCAAGTTGCGTGAATTTGCATAATTCTATATCAATATGGAATTTACATCTTAAGTAGCCAGTTAGCCACCCCTACCTTCTACAGTTTCCTTTTATAAATAAAGATGTACTTATGCTAGATGGACAAGTTTAAAATAACAAACTTTTTAACCCAGGAATTTCAGAATGTAAATCTGAGAGAGGAAAGATTTTACAATGGGCAAACACTGACTAAATCTGTAAAGGAATATTGTAAAAAAAATAACCAATTTTTGTTTTCACTACAGTTCCTCTTTAAATGGCATATATTACAAGTTATTGAAGCCTGGATTCACACTGTGCGCGTTGTATAATGCTGCATTATTATGCAATTCAGATTGGACATAGAGTTAAATTAAAATACTGCATGCAGAGAGTTAGAAAAACGTTATCTAATACAACACAGAAGCGTGAACAGCCCCATAGAATTAAATTGGCATGCAGATTTATTCTGCAACGCAACTTGCGTAAAAGTATTGCACTGCACGTCTATCGTACAAAGAAAGTATTCTTCACTGCCACTGTAAACCCGCACATTGGGCTTGATTCATTAAGCTGCACTGCTAAAGCAGCGCACCTTAAAGGAATACTATCGATGTATGCATTTATGTTTAAATGCTGTATGTTGTAGCACACATTAGGGCAAGTACTAGGAGCAATTTGATTCCTCACACAGCTGTTCCTCTCAGCTGTAAAATCCTCCTTCAGTTTTGGCGTCAGTGTTGGATACAAAATGTATCTAATACTGAGCTCCCAGAGGGCTAGACCATGTCTGCACAGGGGAGTTGCTATCAACTCCTCAGTTTATAGTTTAATTATCACCTTGCTGAAAGAAACTTGTTGATATGGTGGTAAGGGGTTAAAGATTCTAGCAATGTGTGTTTATTATCTTTGCTTCTCTTGACTGATAAAGATACTAATAATGCTAATTGTAAACAGTGGTCTGCCCCTCTCAGCAGCTTGTAAAGTGGATGCAGCCTGGAGTGTATCACCTCAAGCAGACAGCCAGGCAAGCAGTCTGAGTGTAAACACAATAGCTAGTTATATTCCAGCAATATTCAAGCTCATTTAGTTACCTGTTACCACCTCAGATCAGCCTATTTCTCCTCATGTCTGCTGCATGCTGTGAGTGACACAGTGAAATATATTTGTGAGCTGTGTGACAGAGTAACCAAGCAGCTCAGGGTGACCCAAACTACTATGAGCTGTGTGAGAAATGAATTTCTAAGCAGGGATAGCAAGAGAGAGACCTGGGTGAATAAATAAAGTGCCCTTAGCACTAGTGGTAATGTGTACACTAACATAGAGTATTAAAAAAAAAAGTTGTTTCAATCGATAGTACTCCTTTAACCACTTGAGGACCCACCCTTTACCCCCCCTTAACGACCAGCGCTGCTGTAGCTGATCTGTGCTGGGTGGGCTCTGCAGCCCCCAGCACAGATCAGCGTGCAGGCAGAGCGACTAGATCGCCCCCCTTTTTTCCCCACTAGGGGGATGATGTGCTGGGGGGGTCTGATCGCTCCTGCCTGCGGGTGTTGCGGGGGGGGGGGGGGGGGGCACCTCAAAGCCCCCCTCCGCGGCGAAATCCTCCCCCTCCCTCTCCTACCTGGCCCCCCCTGGAGATCCGGGCTGCACAGGACGCTATCCGTCCTGTGCAGCCAGTGACGGGACGTCCCCTGTCACATGGCGGCGATCCCCGGCCGCTGATTGGCCGGGGATCGCCGATCTGCCTTACGGCGCTGCTGCGCAGCAGCGCCGTACAAATGTAAACAAAGCGGATTATTTCCGCTTGTGTTTACATTTAGCCTGCGAGCCGCCATCGGCGGCCCGCAGGCTATTCACGGAGCCCCCCGCCGTGAATTGACAGGAAGCAGCCGCTCGCACGAGCGGCTGCTTCCTGATTAATCAGCCTGCAGCTGGCGACGCAATACTGCGTCGCTGGTCCTGCAGCTGCCACTTTGCCGACGCGCGTTATGAGTGCACGGTCGGCAAGTGGTTAATGTGTAAGGAGCGCACGCTATGCACGCCTTACACAGTAGTGCTTACTGCTGTGTAAGGAGGGTGCCTTCCTTTAGATAGGAGCCTGCCTTCCTATACATAGTTACTATGTATAGGAAGGCACGCTCCTATCTAAGGAAGGCACCCTCCTTACATAGCAGTGAGCACTACTGTGTAAGGCATGCATTAGCGGCCACTCCTTCACAGTAAGTTGTGCTGCTTTAGCAGTGCAGCTTAATGAATCAAGCCCATTGTCCGGTAAACGTAGAGCATGCTGTGCATTATTCGTACAGGACCCACTGCACCACATCCTATGTGAGCGTACCAAAGAAATATGTGATGCAATGATGTTATCCATTGCGACATAACACAACGGAAGCAGTGTGAAAGGACCCTTAAAGTGTACCAGAGATGGTGTCTAACTAAGCTTTTTTTACTTACCTGAGACTTCCTCCAGCCCCATAAGCACGTCTGAGTCCCTCGCCGTCCTCCCGCGGTCTGCCGTTCAGCCGCAATCAGCCCCGATATCTGGCTCAGTCTGCGCATATGCAGAAGAACCTGACTGATGCGACTAAGTCAGTTACCGGGGCTGATTGGCGCTAAACAAAGGACCGCGGGAGGACGTCTGAGGGACTCTGACGTGCTTATGGGGCTGGAGGCAGTCTCAGGTAAGTCAAAAACCTTTGTTAGACGCCGTCTCTGGTTTCCTTTAAGAGCCTTACACAGATGGAAGTACTTCAAAGTGAGAAGCAACTGACCGATCGATTTTGTTTTTTGTTTTTTTTGTTAAACGACTGAAAGACAATGATAAGCAATGGTGCTCTCTCACTCAGGCCAATCTGCCTGGCTGATTGCCTTGGCCAACAATTTTTTGCAATCAACCGTGTGTACAGGAATCAATAGATCATGAATGATGCATCCGTGAAGTGCAGCTATGTGAAAAGGATTGTGATCATGTGATTTAAAAGTTGCATACACCTAACATAGTAAGCAGGACTGTGAAACCGGTATAAAAAAATCCCCTGACTCCAACTCCGATGATGACTCTGACTCCTTGACTCCCTCTGATTTGCATATAACAATCTTGCTGATTGAAAGTATGTAACATAAAAGGCATCTCATCCCTAAGCTTAGGAATTGTAAAGCTTTATTAAGATGGCATCTGCTTTTGGGAACAAAAAACTCCTGGCCAGGAAGCTGACACTTTACCCTGTCAGCCATCCCAGCCTGTCATTGGCAATGTAAATGCCACAGCATGTCGTCTGTATAATAAGATTCACCGGAAACGCATATGAGCCGGGTTCCGGCATGTAGCCCTGCCACCTTGTAGAAAAAGGCCTTCACCTTTTCTGTATCTGATATAGCATAGTTTCTCAACGTGTGGTACGCGTACCCCAGGGGGTACTTCTGAGGGTTCCAGGGGGTACTCGGGCTTGATATATTTAACTAAGAATAACAAATTTAGAGTTTTAGAAAATGATAAATCTTATTTAAACAAAGCCAAGTTAGTATTTTAGCTAATTATAAGCAATAGTAAAAGCTTGGAAATGGTTTAAAACCAATTATAATGTGCTACAATTAAATATATATTTGTCAAGGGGTACTTGTGATAATGTTTACTATGCTAGGGGGTACTTCATGAGTATATGGTTTTAAAAGGGGTACATACCAATAAAATGTTGAGAAACACTGTGATATAGAAAAGGCCAGGGCCATTTTCTGTAAGGGGGCAGAGCTATGTACCGGAACCCAGCTGATAGGAGGTTCCAGTGAATCTTGATAAACAGACCATGTGTGGCAGTGCAGGTCACATGAATGTGCGGCTTATTGCTAACTTTTTTGTTTCTTTTAATAAACACATAAGGCTCCTTTCACACGTTGACACTCATTTTAAAAACGTTCTGTTTATTGGAATAGAGCGGAAAACCGGACAACAGATATGTTTAAATGGTAAATAGATTTTCATCAACTACAGTGAGTCCAGCCTAAGATTATATTAACTATTATGATGAAGGGGGGGTTGCAGGTGACAGAGGCTTTAAGTATCTTACGTAGGGTGTTCTTTATTTATTGCAGAAATAATCGGACTTGCAGAATACTGAATTGAACGCAGTGGCAGCATGTAGAAAGACATCAGGATCTTTACAAGGACATCATGCCCCTCACATCACTGGGTAAGTGGAAACGGCAATACTAAAGACCCACGTAGACACACACTTCTAATTAAAGGTACCCATACATCATCCGATTTTTGGGCATATCGATCATGAGACAGATCTCTCTCTGATTGAATCGAATCAGAGAGGGGTCGGTTGCCTGCCAAAACACCGCACACTGATTTCAGCATGAAATCTAATAACTGTGAGTGCCTGTACCATGTGGCAACAGGCGTGTGTAGTGACCTCACACATATGCCAGTGCCACGTGGTAGGGGAGCTTGCGGTGGTTGAAGACACCGGAGGAGGCCTGGATTCATGCTAGCGGACAGGTAAGACTTTTACACTGTGCACAGGGGTTGGGGTTGTTTACTTTTTACACTTCGGCCCAGAAATCCATCTGGTACGTTGGTCATCATGATACCGAATGTTATCGCTGCACTTTCAATTGAGCAATTGCAACCAAGATTTTCCAATATGTTGGATAGATCCAATCGACTTCTGGCTGAAATAGGGTGAAAGGAAGATCAATGGGGTGGCCATGTTGCTTCTCCGATTCCCATTACGATTATATAAAATGATTGAATCAGAAGGTCATTTGGGCCCCAATATCGAGTGATGTATGAGTACCTTAAAAGACAACAACAATCCAGAAGCCCAAATGCACAAGAAAGATGTTTTGTTCTTCCTTCTTTTCAGAATTCCACACACAAAATGAGAGGATTCCACAAGATCATCAGGCAGCTGAAACTGGTGAGCTTATTATTTGAGTGGCATTTTGCTGCTCTTAGAAATCCAAACCTCCCATGTTAGATTTAAATCTGTTTGGCTTCAGCTTTAATGCTAATGTGAGTGCTGCAGAGTTGAATATGATAAATTGTATAAAGAGGATGAAATTCCTGCAGAGAACAGCCCAGGTGGGGAATTAATACTACAATTCAAAATTGGGTATTTATTGCTCACCTGGGCTGTTTAGTTACTACAACATTGGGCTCTTTTCACAAAACTTCTCCTCCTACTTGACTTGTTTATCACTGAATTGATAAAAATAACCTTTCAGCACATTTACAAGCAAAATAATCACTCAACGAAAGATGTTCCTGATTAAATTCATTTCAATATTACTTTTCTTACCTTTTTAAAAGGACCCTGAGCAGTAACCTAAATTAAAAAAAAAAATGTTTTTCCTCCAGCCCACCGTAGGCCACGAGGTCCCCCCATCATCCTGCTGGTGGCTCCCGTTACCGGCAACACCCGGGTCAGGTGTCGGGCAGACTCTTCCTGGATCCTGACACTCATCGTCATAACGCAAGTTTTCTAACTCTAAACCGCGCATACGCCTGTCGGTGTGATGACGCGTAGCGGCGGCGTGATGACGAGGAGCATCAGGATCCAGGAAGAGTCGCCGGTAACGGTAGCCGCCGGTGGGACACGGAGAGGAGCCAGGAGGATGCCGGGAGACCTCGCGACCTAGTGTGGGCTGGAGGAAGTCCCAGGTAAGTGACATTTTTGAATTTAGTTTACTGCTCAGGGTCCCTTTTTTAATTTATTATATTTTTGCTCTTTGGAAGCTTAAAAATTTGACATAGGTAAGGTGTAAACAGAGGAAAACTGGTGGAAAAGCTGTGTGAATCATGCCCAATCTCTTCTCCCATGTCCTCTAGATGAGAAAAGTAATGGGAAAATAGTGTGTGCCCAGAATCCGGTGCTGCCAGCAACTATTAGAAGTAATGAGGAGACAGTATTACCCAGTAGGGGAGTCATGAGACATCAGCCCCTATTAGAAGTAATGAAGAGACAGTATTACCCAGTAGGGGAGTCAGGAGACATCAGCCCCTATTAGAAGTAATGAGGAGACATCAGCCCCTATTAGAAGTAATGGGGAGACAGTATGTGACCAGTGGGGGAGTCAGGAGACATCTGCCCCTATTAGAAGTAATGAGGACAGTATGTGGCAAGTAAGGGAATCGGAAGACATCAGCCTTTATTAGGCCTCTCTCAAACGGTGGGCTAAATTGATGAATCCACTAGCTGTGAGGTGCTTGTTACCGCTCAGCAGGGTGAGTTGAGAGGCAGCCTACTGGAGTCGGATCTCCACACTCGTGACATGAAGTATTTTTGTTTTCTGTGTGACCGGACTGCATATCAAATACTGACACGCATGGGATTACAAACGCTGCTTTTCTGATGCAAGAAATTGCTGGTGATTGGCACTTGGTTGCTAAACTGCCTAACAAGAGCTCAGTGCAGCCTCACATGTGAAAGAGGCGTTATTGGTGTACACACCCAATTTTGATTGGCCAATTTGACCTCTTCCATGTAGTATGAGAGCTTACCTACACAATCTATTCATAGTATTTAAAATCGGTTGGCCCCAATACTGCATGGAGGTGGTACATGGAGATTACTTTAAAGGGATTCTACTGTAGTATTGGGGTCATCAGATATTAAATACTATGAGCAGATTGTTTAGGTAAACTTCCTACTACATGGAGGTGGTAAAAGGGGACAGTGATTGGCCAATCATAATTGAGGGCTGGAACCCACTAGAGCATATGTGTCAAACTCCGGCCCGTGGGCCTAATCTGGCCCTCAGGGCCATTCAATTTGGCCCTTGAGTGGTTTCCTCACTTTGCATTATGTTTGGCCCACTCTAGACCACCAGGGAAGCTAAACTGAAGATGAAGCCCTAGAACACCAGGGAAGCCATATGGGGGAGGTGGGGGGGAAAGCACTAAACACTAGGGAACTGTATAGGGGAGGCAGTAGGGTCACTAGACACCAGGGAACTGTATAGGGGAGGGAGGACCACTAGACACCAGGTAACTGTATAAGGGTTGGAGGGGGGCCATTAGACACCATTAGACACCCGGGAACTTTATCAGGGAGGGAGGTGGCCACTAGACATTGAGGTTGGCCCGCAACTAAGTCCCAGTGTACACCATTTTGGCCCTTTTTGTATTTGAGTTTGACACCCTTGCACTAGAGCGATTTTGTGAGCGTTTGGGGATCGATTCAAAACGCTAGCGATTAATTCCCGAAAATCCCCCCCCCCCCCCCCCCAAATGCTCATCTAATGGTAATGGATGGGCAAAATTCCACTGGAGCGATTTCGATTACCAAAATCACAAATGCTGGACATGCAGCATTTTTGTTAGCGATTAGCGTTTCTGCAATGTAAAGTATATAAACGCTGGCATAATCAAAACCTACACCGAGTGATTTTGCTAGCATTACATTACGGCACACTGTAAATACGTTAAAATTAATTGAAAGGACCAATCAGAATTAAAAACGCTAATCGCTGGCAAAAAGCTGACACTTTTTTAAAAACTCTACCAAAATCGCTCATGAAATCACTTACAAACCGCTCATACAAAACGCTAGCAATTAGTGATAGTGTTTTGTAGTGGGTTCCAAGCCTGAAAGTGTGTACCAGGTTTTAGCATGCATACATACACACATCCAGTTTTGATTGGTCAATGTCACCAGCTGCATGTAGTATGAGAACGATTTGTTCATAGTATTTAAAATCTGTTGATCTCCTACTACATGGAATAGGGAATGTGTACAGTATGCAGTCTTAATTCCTTAATTCCCATCCCCAGTTTGCATTGCCTGGTGTTTCTCATGCACCTCCGTATATGAATGTCATACTTCTCTTTATTCACAGACACCAGAGGAGTTCAGAGGGATGTAGAAGCTGTGGAGGAGGAAGAAAGGCATGTGAGGATTAAAGAGGAGGAAACTCCATTAGGAATCAGCACAGGTGAGGAGCAATGCAAAGTTCACAAGGAGCATGGATTATTTGGGGTTAAGAGAACACCGTACTGGAGCAGTAATGAAGCAACTGTTCAGGGCAGCCAAACAACCAATCAGAATCCTTTCCCCTGGGATGGAGGTTTTAGGCAAATCTCACTCATGTTAGAACTCCCTCACCAAATATATGTTTGTGGCTGTATTCTGTAGAAAATCTCCCGGTTTGAATAAATACTGAAAGTGGACCTGAACTTAGCCTGTCTAATATTCCCCCTCATCTGTGACTTGGCACAAGTTGTTGATCTCTCAGCTGTGTCAACTGACTGCAGCAGCACAGACTTTAATCTGTAAGCCTAGGATGTTAACAATATGTCCACTTTCGTGAAAGCAGGAAGTAGACACCCTACAGATTTATTGCAGGATTTGTATCAGCTGTAACAAAGAAATGTTGTTCTTTAAAGGTTGTTGTGCTGCTGCTTATCTTTTAGAGCAGATAGGAAGATCTGAGTTCAGGTCCACTTAAAATAAAGTGGTAGCTTTATTTTGAGCTGCCAACAGATGTCTGATCACCACATTTTGAAAGGTCGCCTTTGCCGCCCTCTTCAGGGCTTCTACATAAGGTGTGGTGGAGCAAATTTCCCACACCTTAAAATCTACCTTACATATCTGTAATCAGACCTGTTCCCAAGAGATGTCAGCACACCAGTTCTGCAAGAAATGGCATGCTTGCTTATTGTGTCGCAAGGGCAGGGCTCTCTCACCCATGTGTCTTAGAATCTGTTACACATTTATTCCTATTCATGTCACTGTAATTACCAATTCTGTATTTTGTGCCAACTCTGTCTTTTGTATATTGGTGTACACCATTGTCTGTATTATGCCCCCCATGTCTGTTTCTTAGTTTGTATAGCGCTACAGAATATGTTGGCGCTTTATAAATCAATAATAATAATAATTGTGCTCCGGTTCCACAAGAACCCCTAAAGCAGCCTAGTACACACACCCAACTTTAGTCATTTAAAATGATCATTCCAGTAGGTATCGGTCAACCAGCGTTGGTTTTAAATGACCGTTTTACACATTTTTATCAGCTAGCCAAGTCGCTTAAAACCCAATCCAACCAGATGGATTTTTAATGCGATTGTATGAACCAAATGATTGCATTGACCATGCTTGTAGAATAACGGTCCTGCCCTCTGATAGCCAATAAGCTCTTTTAACCTCTGTAAAAATCCTTAATACAACCTAAAGTGAAGGTGAACTGAGAGAAACAATTGTATATGTAGTTCTAATCCTAAATCGTGTTTTTATTTATTTATTTTTTTGTGTGTGTGTGTTATAATCTTTAAACTTTTGACATAATGTAAAGCTCTGTACACACATCAAAGTCTTTGGGAAATGAACAATCAACGATTGATCTGCCTTACTATTTTCTTGCTGTGTGCTCAGCGCATATGTGAAAAAGAGAGTAAATAGACTACAAAACCACTTCTGTTTGTGGTATTATTATTTTTTTTTTTTCCTTTGCATGAACTGATCTTCTGCATGTAATGAACCTATGCAGCGGGTTGATTGCTTATTCATACAGACACTGCATGATCTGTTCAACTTGTTAGCTGTTTCCTACACCCAGATGTGATTTCGTATTTCCTCAGCTAGAGTCTTTCAATCCTAATTGGTATCAGTGAGTAACCACAGTCAGGCTGCAATACTTCTGCAGAGAAACCGGCATTTAGAGGTGTGGATTGTTAAAGAGGAACTGTCACGAAAATATTAAAATTTAAAATGCATACAAACAAGAAGTACATTTCTTTCAGAGTAAAATAAGCCATAAATTACTTTTCTCCTATGTTGCTGTCGCTTACAGTAGGTAGTAATCTGACATTAACGACAGGTTTTGGGTTAGTCCATTTCTTCATGGGGGATTCTCAGCATGGCCTTTATTCTTTATAAAGGCATTCACAGAAAAAGATTTAAACAGTGATGCTGGACAACCTCCCTGCTCACCATACACTTTTTTTGGCAGATTGGTAGAGCAACTGCCATTCACTAAGTGCTTTTAAAAATAAAGAAAACCCTAAGAACCCCCTATGAGAAGATGGGCTTGTCACAGACCGCTAGGCCGGTCTGCGGATGGGGTAAATCAATCAGCGTCAGAAATCCTCTCACACGGTCATTTGTTCATCACGAAGGGTAACCCGCGTTCGCAATTTGATGAACTGACTCGTGAAGGGAGCGTTCTGATACCAACCGATTCACCACACACATACAATTCAAAGATCTGCCACCAAGCGAGTTACACAGCCCGCTACTGTAATTTTACTAGGACTTCGAGAACGCTCTATTAACCCTTAGCAGTATGCAAGAATCTGGGTCAGATCGTTATGTCTGGGCCGGGTTCTCGCATACGGGTTATAAGTGTATACTTCTATTAAACACAGGGTAGCGATTTCAGGAGAATAGGTATGATTGTGTATGTTCAGCAACAGGTCATAACCGCTAAACTATTTGTAAACGTTTAATAACAAAAATGCATTACATACAGTTATATACACCTATAAACACAGAGCTTAAAAAATATAAAGGAATAAAATCAGAAAGTTCTTACTTAGTTAGCTGAGCAGTCCATTTGAAACCTGAAGAAAAATAGTCCAGTTTAAAGGTAGGCATTCAGGTTAAGTCTTTGAACACTGCAGGCGCTGGCTCTCCTTAGCGCCTGCATAGACGTTCCGTAGTCGATGGAATTTGGAGAACTGAGGAGGAGTTCCTCGCAAACACTTTTTTTACTGACCTCAGTTTTGGGGCGGTCACTACCTGAAAAGTAGGTGTGTTTAAGGCAGGGTTACCTCCTGGCAGTCAGGTTGCCACCCACAGACTCGGAGCAAGGAATGTACCAATTATTTATAATTTGTGTAATTCCGCTCCAGATTGGCATATCGCCAATCCGAGACTATTTTCCTAAGCAGCTTGCGACCCTCTATTAAACGAGGCTATACACGCCTAGTCTGTCGCACTCGCTCTACGCAGGCCGGATAATGTGGTTTCTCTATTGATTCCTGATAGCCAGAAAATTATAAATCATGTGAGTGATAGAACTGATTTCTGGGTATCAGGAAATGTGTTTGTTGTCTTTCTGTGCCAAACCTATTTTGAATTATTAATACATTAAGGATTCCTTTGTTTGAGCCTCTGCGTTTAGAGGGAATTTTGAATTTCAACCAGTTTGAGCTGGCTTGGGGAACATGAGCTGGGTGACCAAATGGCTTCTCGGCAGGGGAGTTAGCCACTTGTTAAATTCTTTCCTGGGATTTTTGCTTTCAGTGGAAGAGAAAGGAAAGACATTTTTTGTACATTTACCCCGCACTGACAGTAATGGCTGGACCATACGTAAATCGTTTGCGATTTTGCGCACGACTTTCCGTAATGTTCGTCACAGGGCTAGTCCAAAATCTGTTGGTAATGTCAGATTTCTATTACTTACTGTAAGAAAAGTAATCTATATGGCTCATTTAACTCCAAAAGAAATGTAACTTATTTGTATATGTTCACATGTATTTTAAATTGTAAGATTTTCGAGACAGAAGTCCTTTAACCCTTGCAGTGAGGGGAAAAAAATATAAAAAGGAATACATGTAATCCCTGGTTAACGAACGCATTAGGGGACTTAGGTACGTTCGTAGCCACCCTGGCGGTATGGACGAGCTGAGCTTGTCCAGCAATAACTTGCAAAAAAAGTTAATGACAAGCTGAGCTCGTCCATGCCGACGGGGAGATTTCCTGTTTCTCTGCCCCGCCGGCTGCATTTTTTTTAAATTCTCCTCCGAGGGATTTCCCAGGATGTCTGGATGCCTGTCTACACGCTGTGGGTAGCGATCTGTGCTACCCCAGCATGCAGAACAAGCATCCAGCCCCCCCCCCTCCGTCTCCGCCCGTTGAGTAAATAGATCTACTCACCCGAGGGCTCTCTCCAGTGACTGCTGCGGCGCACACCCTCCTCCATCTCCGAAGTCCAGGTATCTGAACGTTTACATTACGAGGCTTGGTGATGTCACCAAGTAGTCTCGTAATGTAACTGTACAGAGAACGAGACGTCGGAGATGGAGGAGGGTGTGCGCCGCAGCCGTCGCTGGAGATAGCCCTCGGGTGAGTAGATCTATTTACTCAACAAGCTGAGACGGGGATCGGGAGGGGGGGGGGGGGGACATCTGGCTACCTATATACCTGGCTATACATCTAGCTAACTATACCTGGCTGCACATCTGACTAACTATACCTGGCTATACATCTGGGTCTTATACTCACCATTGGCATGCTGATCCCTCGTCGCGTACCTCTGATAGCTTCCCCAGTGCCTTCTTCCATGACCCTTGGCAGATTTTGCTTCTCCTTCGGCGACCACTTTTTGCACGGAAATCCTGGGGAAATTGAACGCCAGGGTGGTTAACCTAATAATACATCCATAAGTAAAAAAAAAAAAACATGCCATCTCTGTCCCTTGTACCTCCTCTATGCTCCCTTGTGCCTCCAGTGTATCCCTGTCACCTTTTGTCCCCCTGTGCCCTCAGTGTATCCCCCCCCCCCCCCCCCCCCAAAAAAAAAAATTTTACCAGCTTAAACTCTCCGCCTTTTTTTTTTTTTTTCTTTCTTAGAATTTTTTTAAACTATAGTTCTCATTTCCAGGCTTGTTTGTATCAGCGGGTCTTTCGTAAATCGGGAATTATTGTACAGTGTAGTTCTATGTAGGACTGGGACTGTACATAGACATATTTATCTTTTTTTTCACCTTTCAGATTAGGTACCCTTTAAAAAAATGATTGTAAAGCATTTGATGTTTGTATTTAATGCCTGGCATTCTGCTTAAAATGTGAACACTACACGGTCACTTTGTACTTGTGTGACTCCTTCTTGGTTGCCTACAGATGGGTTCAGTGACAGAAATCCACCAGAGAGAAGTACCAGTCCTCAGAATCGCCAGGGCTCCACGCAGACTGAAAACCAGATCCCTCAGCTTGATCAGGTAAAGGGACAATGTGCACAGTGGATCAGGGTCTTTCTTTTTTCTAAAAGAATACCTGTAGTGAAAAAAGTTAAAACTGAAGACTTGCCTCAGTAGTGTCCTCCTCACCCCCACCGAACCCACGCTGTGACTCTCCTAACATATTTGACAAGGGCTTTTTCGGATATGTTCTTTGCGTCACACTTCCTGTCCGTGTATGAGTGTGTCTGCACTGCAAGTACAGCCTGGAGCAGCTTGTGCATGGCTTTTTCGGCTGTGCCACTGTGCAGGAGTGTGGCCACAAAGTAGACGGTCCAGGCAAGCAGTGGTCGATCCTCCTGCACCCAGCAGGAGGATCTGAGGACGAAGCGGACCAAATCGGCGCCCAGAAATGGCACCATGCACCGCCATAGGCCGTAATGTGAATTACGCCTATAGCGGTGCTCAGACAATAACTTGACGCTGTCAAAAGATGGAGTCCAATGTACTTTAGAATCATTGTAATTTGGCAGGCAGCCAAATTACGTCTTTTCCCCCTTGGTCCAAGACTGCCTGGAGGGGAATAGTAATTAATGCCGCCTGGACTTTTACAGGAGCAGGTGAGCCTTTTTTTGGCTTTACCATGTGCCCAAATTTCCCAGCACAGTTTTTGCTTGTATGCTCTGAGAAACCTCTTGATCATTCAGAGGCCTCTCTACTGAAGTAAGTAAACCCCACCCCCCTCTCACAGGTTTGCTTTAAAGTGGACCTTTGAGGTACTTTCAAGCTATACATGTTGTGCTTCCTAAAAATAGGATTGCAATGATGATCAAGTCGTATTGCACATTACCAGTGCAATGCAAGTCCTGCGGCCATTGCTTTTCAGATATGCTCTTGTTGCTGCACTCCATCAGAGTACAAGCACATCTGCATTGGGTACGATTGGGTACGGCCCGCGTCTGCACAGTCGACAAAGTTGCTCATATATGGCTTTTTCCACCGTTCATGCACTGCTTCAAACTACTGGGCATGCGTGGACCATAGTCCAAGTGCACATTACAGATGCACTCATGCACTGACAGTCTCGAACCAGCAGCAGGCTGTCCATTTTTATTTCTGCATACAAAAATTTGCATTAGATGTGAATGAGCCCATGAATTTACATGAGCTGTCAGTTCTAATGTGTGTATCTTATTAGGGGGGGGGGAATTTTTTATATATATATATATATATATATATATATATATATATATATATATATATATATATATATATATATATATATATATATATATATATATATATATATAATTTTTTTTTTTTTTTTTTTTTTTTAATCATGTCCTCATCTGCTATACAGTCTCCTGCACTGTTGTCTGAGCTGTGGGATAGTATCTTATAATATGATGCTTCCTGTATAATTTTGTTTTTGTAATCAGGATGGAAAACAAGTTGGTGTTGATGCAGAAGTGAAAGATGAACAAGAGCCGTGTAAGGAGGAGGAAATTCGTGCTGAGATCTCGGGTGAGGATTATACACTAAATACAGGTGGAAAAGTCAGACCAGGCAGGTACAAAGAAAAGTGGAGTAAAATTACTGTGATTGCCCAGGGCAGTTGGTCACAATGGGCAGCTTAATTAAAGTGGCACGAACTCAGTGGAGATGGATCGGCAAAGAAGCAGATGGCGACGGAATTAATGGAAGCGTATGAGAACGGAGAGTGTCTGTTCTCACCACACTGGTCGCCATATACGTTTATATTCACCTGCTGCCATTACATTTGGTTCCATTGCAGACTCTGCCACAGCTGTTGCATTAACTGCATGAGATAAGCGCAGGTACATCGATCAGAGTCCCAGCAGAAGCATCAGAAATCCAATGGATTTCAGCAGACCAACTGGAATGCTCCCTTTTTAGGACGGATTCTTTTTGGTTCACTTGTGTTTAGCAATTCCTTACCACTCCAGAGGCAACCTTTTTAAAAGGGCATATGAAACGGGCAAATCCCAGCTTAAATCCTGGCTCATAAACACATGTAGTTACTAAAACCGAGAGACAACCATAAGGCCAGAAACCCACTAGGAGTGATTTCTAAATGCTAGTGATTTGAAAAAGCTCTTGCTAGTGCACATCGCTCAAGTGGGATCTCACCCATAGCATTACATTAGCAAGAGATTTCAAATCGCAAAGCGCTCAGAGAAACGCTCCTAGTGGGTTTCTGGCCTAAGTCTAGAACACATCAGCTTCCTTAAGTTTTAACACATTGGGCCAAATACAATTCACTTTATCCCCTAATTTATTTTTTTATTCTTAGGAGGTATTTCTTAGGAGGTATTCTTCTGTAGGGATAACGTTTCACCTCTCTGCAATTGAAAAGCACTAAAGTAGGTGAAAGAGTACTGTCAATATTTTATTTGTGAGTACGGGGTGTTTTTTTTTTTTTTTTTTTTTTTTTTTTTTTTTTTTTTTTTTTTTTGCTTGTTGGTGGCTTAAAAGGCATTTTAGTGACAAGGTATGAAAATGTCAGCTTGGAGAAAATTATGGAGAAAAAGTGAGTAGCATATGGGCCATTGGCCCTATTCAGTTAACTTTTTCTCCTAAGTTTTTTTTTCTCCTAGGTGAGATTTTCACACCTTATCAATAATATGCCTTTTAAACCACCAGCAAGCAAGAAAATTAATTTTGATAGTACTGTTCCACCTTCTTTTTTTCTTCCTTCTTGTTTTTTTTTGTTTTTTTGTTCCCCCCCCCCCCCCCCCCCCTTCATTGCAGAGGGCTGAAAAGTTATTATAAACAGAAGATCATCTAATAATATATTTAACCACTTCACCCCCCCCCCCCCCCCCCCCCAGTGCTAAATTTCTCCGTCCCTCTGCGCACCGCTTCACCCCCAGGGACGGAGAAAGGTGCACTTGTTTGTTTACTGGCTGGGAGTGGGCGGGGAACTCGCGCGCACACTCCAGCCAGCCCGCACAGCAGATGACTAATTGGACGTTAGGAACAAGCGTTCCTAAATCCAATTGGCATCGCCGATTGCGAATAGAATGAAGACTGCTTCAAACAGAAGCAGTCTTCATTCATAACAACGTAAAGTAAACAAACATGCAGCGCGCGATCGCACACACACACACACACACACACACACACACACACACACACACACACACACACACACACACCGCTCTGCAGTCCAATGATTGGTTATGGGGACCCCAGTCCCTAATAACCAATCATATTACAGAAAAAAATGAATGGAAGCAGCGCTGCAAGGTAAAAATCGCGCTGGTGTTTCAGGGGTAAAACCCCTCCGTTGTGAAGTGGTTAATATATTATACATTACTGTATATAATATTATTATATAAGATTTTCTCCTAGGAGAAAAACTGATTTCAATAAGGGCCTTTGTGGTGTGTTTTTTTTTTTTTTTTTTGTTTGTTTGTTTTTTTTTTGGCAGCAAAATGCCATGAATTAGTTTTTAATACTGTCCGTTCTAATGAGGCCCTAAGGTGGCCACAAATCTAGCGATTTTGATTAAGTTTCATCAAATCTGATACAAATCTGTGCCACGGCAAGCATGCCCAATCAATGATTTGAATGATTTTTCAAGCTGAAATCAGTCAATAATATATTGATTGAGCAAATCTCGGATCGCTGTGGGCGAAGATGGTGCCATGCAATCTCACAATAGAGGCCCCCCCCCCCCCCCACTGCTGTCCCCGTGCAGGGTAAAATCTCACCTGTCCAGGCGCTGTGACTCCTATTTCCTCCCCTGTTTCCCCTCCCACCCACCATGTGGCACCGTGTTTGTGTGGGTGTGTATGTGGTCACACACACCACGTGGTATACGTACTACCATGTGGTTGCTCCTTGTGACAGTGGCACCTGAGGAAGGCGGCGGGAGTTGGTGCAGCTGGACAAGTGAGATTTACAATGCATGGGCAATGGGGGGGCGGGGCATTACATTTGGGAGGTGGCCAGGTGCACTTAATCGACGGCGCTGTGAGTCCAATATCTGATTTCATACTAAAATCTATCAGTAATTGATTTTGTGTTGTATGGGCAGCTAACCGAGCTCACTCTAATCAGATTCGATTAGACAGAGATCTGTCTCTTGGTCGATCTGCTCGTACATCGCTGCCTCCATTTCTATTGGTCAGAGAACCGGGTACACTTGTATCTTCTCTGGCGTCTGAATACTGGCAATTCCCTCAATGTCTGTCTCCCACATCACTAACAACCACTTTATCTTTGCAATATCAGTGTAGGGGTTCTGGCTGCGGCTGTTGCTTCATTTACTGTAACACAAAGTGGAGAGTTGTCTGAAAATGGAAATCACAGCTATGATTTATGCCCAGTGAGCATGCAGGGAACTGGCACTGCCAGCAGTGGGTAGAGGGGGGGGGGGGACACAGCCATTGTGGAACCTGCCAGTAATTGGAGTGCCATGGAGGAGGCGGTCAGCATAAACTATCCTCTGTTTTTCTTTCACGAATTCTATTTTTTCCTCCATTTCTTATGTCTTCCAGATGGCCAACACAAAAAGCATAACTCAAAAATAATTTCAGATATTTCTCAAGCATGTAAATCAGAAGATGACTGCACTTCTTCGGATGATACCATCACATCCTATTCAGATGATGTCACATCCGATTTCTCAGATTGTGATGTCACGTCCCATTCTTCAGACTATGATGACGCATCTCATTCTTCAGAAGAGGCACCCAGTACTCTAGACCTCCATCCTTTACCTCCCAGTTCAGACATATCAGGTGATCCCGGTACAAAAGGGGGGAGTTTCCCAGCTTCTTCTCCCACCACTGAACATGCGTCCCATACGAAGGGCAAAAACCATTCATGTTCTGACTGTGGGAAAAGTTTTGCTAAGAGAGCAAAACTAATCAGACATAGGACAACCCACAGGGCCCAGAAATTGTATTCATGTTCTGAATGTGGGAAATGTTTGAGTTCAAAAAATGGTTTTATACTGCACCACAGAACTCATACAGGAGAGAAACCATTTCCCTGTTCAGAGTGTGGGAAATGTTTTAAACGGAAATCAGAACTAGTAAAACACGAGCGAACTCACACTGGGGAGAAGCCGTTTTCCTGTTCTGAGTGTGGAGCATGTTTTTCCCAGAGGGGACATCTTATTGTGCACTGGAGAGTCCACTCTGGGGAAAAACCTTACTCCTGTTCTGAATGCAATGAGAGTTTCTCCAAGAAGTCCACTCTTACCTTGCACGAAAGCTCCCACACAGGGGTGAAACCATATTCCTGTACTGAATGTGGCAAATCTTTTAAGCAGAAGGAGCGTCTTGCCTTACACCGGAGAATTCATTCTGGAGAGAAACCGTATTCTTGTTCAGAATGTGGGAAATGTTTTACCAAAAGGACCAGTCTCATTACACACCAAAGAGCTCACACTGGGGAGAAACCGTTCTCATGCTCTGAATGTGGCAAATGTTTTTCTAGGCTGGTAATCCTTCAAGCGCACCAGAGAATTCACACTGGGGAGAAGCCTTTCTCATGCTCGGAATGTGGCAAGAGCTTTAGGCAGAAGAACGTCCTTGATAAACACCTGAGAACTCACACCGGGGAAAAACCGTTTTCCTGCACTGAGTGTGGGGAGTGTTTTGGCCGGAAAGAAGGTCTCCTCTTGCATGAAAGGACTCATTCTGGAGAGAAGCCATATAAGTGTTCTGAGTGTGAGAAATGTTTCTCCAAGAAAGCAGGTCTCGCTGTGCATCTTAAAACTCACACAGGAGAGAAGGCATTTTCTTGCTCTGAATGTGGGAAATGCTTTGCTAAGAGAGCAAGTCTAAGTCTGCATGAAAAAACCCACTCTGAGGCAAAGCCATATTCTTGTTCTGAATGTGGCAAATGTTTCACTATTAGAGAAAATCTTATTTTACATGAAATGTCTCACAAGATAAAGTTTTCATGTTCCAAGTGCGGTGAATGCTTTCCTAAAAGAGAAGCCCTTGTTGTGCACCAAAAGAGTCACAAGCGGGAGATGCACCCGGTCTCAGAATGCAAGGAGTGCTTGACTCTTAGATCAGATGCTGCTGAAAAGGAAAAAACCCAACTGTATACCTGCTCTGAATGTAAGAAGTGTTTTTACCATACGAAATGCCTGAATTTACATGAGAAAAGTCACACCAGGGAGAAAACCTATCCATGTTCCAGATGCACTGAATGTTTTACTAATCATGCAGATCTTGTTAGACATAGGAAAATTCACACTCGTGATCACACCTCTGAGCAGGGGAAAGGCATAACACAACCACCGCAACTGATTAGACCGGAGAGCGGCCAGTCCAGCGATCGCTCGCATTCATGTTCTGAGTGTGGACGAGGATTCAATAGAAAGTCAGATCTGAATAGACACAAGACAGTCCACACTGGCGATCGCCCATATTGCTGTTCAGAGTGCGGTAAAAGCTTTACCGACAAATCGAATCTGGTTAGACACGAGAGAGTCCATAATGGCGTTCACCCATTTTCATGTTCTGAATGTGGGAAGCGATTTGCATGGAAAACTTCTCTCGTGTCACATCTCGCTTCTCACAGGAGAAAAGGGGCTCCTGTGACAAAAGCGGTGGCTGAGTAATGGCATTGTCACATGTAGAGATGAATGGCCACAACATAGTGCATCTCTAAATCTCTAGCTAAATTGCCATAGTGGAGTTTCTGATGACTGTCAAGCCTCCTTTTTACTGTAGTGACGATGGGATGTTTTGATTGGAGAATATGACTACTGACAGACCTACAATAACCTCCTCTGCTTTGTGCTCTGTGTAGCAAGGATGTGTAGATTCATTCTGTTTCCCAAGCAAAACATTTTTTAACTGACCCTCTTGGTTTTAAAGGTCATTTTTAGAACTTTGAATTTAGAATGAAATCTTATTCACCATAAAATATCATGAATTTAGTATTTTTTTTTAAACCCATTTTTAGATTTCTATCAGAATATTTTACCCTCATTTTTTGCCTCTGTGAGAACCTGCCCTATTCTCTGTAGTCTTATTTATGACGTTTTATACTCCTAATAGTGTTCTCTCATTAAGTTATAGAACTCTCTTTATGTTTGGATGTTGTGTTACAATCCAGTACGGATCTTCTTCATCTGATGTAGGAGAGTCTTCCAAAAGTTAAACCTTTGACTGTGTTTTTTCTGTTTTATATAGAGCAAATGGAGCATCACATCAAGTATTCCATGATGCTATGAATGCACTAATATAGTTATCTCGCTTCCACTTCTGCCTCAGTTACAGTATATCTACATCATTTATGGGGCCTCTGTAGGCTCCAGGACATGGATATACTGCAGCTGCATTAATGAGCTCAGCACAAACCTCTGCTCATTTATCCTTTACCCCTAGACCACTAGAGTACTGTATTCAAGGGGGAAGGATTCTCTAAACTGCCATGAAGATTTGAGAGGGGGACCCACTATACTAGGTTTATAGGGGGAAAGAAAGGGGTCCACTAGATTACCAATGAATATGCGTGACTCTATAGAAAATGTAGTCATGCCAACTTGTTTTCAGACTACACCACTTGTGTAATAAAATGACCAAGTACTGTATCCCCCGTTAACGCTTCCCCATTTTACCATTAAAAAATATATACATATTCTTTATATTTAAAACTTAAAGGACAACTGTAACAAGAGATACGGAGGCTGCCTTATTTATTTCCTTGTAAACAATACCAGTTACCTGGCAGCCCTGCTGGTCTATTTGGCCGCAGCAGTGTCTGAATAACACCAGAAACGAGCATGCAGCTAATCTTGTCAGATGTGACTATGTCAGAAACACCTGGTATGCTGCATGCTTGTTCAGGGTCTATAGATAAAATTATTAGAGACAGAGTGATCCTCTGGCTGGACAGCCAGGCAACGGGTATTGCTTACAAGGAAATAAATCTGGCCGCCTCCATATCCCTTTTGTTACAGTTGCACTTTAAAGTAAACTTGTAATGAAAAAAGTGCCCCCTTTTAGGTGTCATAAGTAGGTCTAAAGGTATTGCTAATTAAATATGGACATATTTTAGCTAAAACTGCTTTACTTCATAAGGAGGAAACGAGGTCTAGATCTGGAGTGGCTGAACTAGTAAATAGACGAATAGCCAAGATGGTTGTTACAGATGGGGCATGGGTATGCAGTAAAATGGTAAAAATCTTGCATTTTAGAAAGTGTGTGTGTGGGGGGGGTTCCCCCATCATCACAATTCTCGGGGGTTAACCTTAAATCTTGATTGAGTGTCCACAATTAACACTGCTGCATTTCCGCTGTAAGTACTCACTCCTCACGCTCTGCGGACCAATGGGAACCCCTTTAGCTGGAGCTTCTATTAAATCGATGTTGTGGTGCAAACAGGTGTTTGGGGGGGGGGGGTTGTCTTCCTTTAAGATTTAATGAAAAACTTAGACAATTACAACCGTTAGGACACCTCATAAGGCTTGGATTAGGGCGAATTTAAGATATTTTTATTGTTTTGTTTTTGCTTATTTTCTCTTGAATCAAGGATTAACGATCAGTGTTTTATATTTAACTATTTGTGCTAATATTTTCCCTAGGAGGTAGCAGACATCTGGGGTCCCCTTATTATTATGTAGTATTTATTAAAGGCGGCTTACACATTTTGTTTCCTTCCTTACCTTCATACTGTTGCTACCACCTTCTCATGGGCACTTTGTCCTTTAACTTTGGACCAAAGTGATTTTCAAGAAGGTGAGGAGGATTTCCACCTCCTTCCAGTTACCCTCAAGGTCAAAAACCACCTGAACTGGTATTGTTCAGGCAGCAGAACCCCATACTCTTGAACAGTACCAGCCTGCATGTTGTTACAAAATTGGGGGAAATATTCATGTTTTTTAATGTGGATTAAGTAATATTTTTTTGTGCACAAAGGTTTTTTGTGTTAACGTTTTTTTGTATTTATGCTCTGTCTAAGCTCCTCATCACCACATGAGGTAATCACAGGGGCGGCTGGGAGGAAGTGCCAGCCAGTCTTTCACTCTAAGCACCTCCCTGTTCTATGCAGGAATGGTCAGGATCTGGCACTGCGCAAAGACGTAACTCCCACTTTGCTTACATGTCTATATGTTGCGCACAGATATCTGGGTCACTAAATATTTTGAAAAAATTTTCTATGGCACGGAACTGCTGCATGAAATACAAAACTTGTGTGAGCCATTTCAAAGTACCCTGTTCATCTCCTAGCCTGCCCTCAGGGGCAGGTTTTCCCATCTTTACTCCCCCAGATATCGAGGAAGGCAAGGTGAAGTGTACAGGATTCAATATCCCTGTTTTGTTAGTGTTTTTTTTTTTTTGTTTTTTTTTTTTTACCAGGCAGATCAAGGGGTGTGAGTGTGGCATCTGCTGGTCTGGCAGCTCTGGTAAGCGAGCCCAGAAGCCAGTAGTTCTGTTCCTCCCGTCATTCTAGTGAGACGTGAGATTTTGCTGGTTATTTGGCTTATGCTGGAGAGCAGGGCAGAGGCTGTCGCCAAGCCAGGGTTTCCAATACAGTGTCTGGTAGGTTTATCGGAAGACTCTCTTAATGAACCCTCTAAACTGCCCCCTGTCCTTTCCCTCCACCTGTTTCCAGTCAGCTGAACGGTTGAACACTGAGGGCTGGCTGCACACTGGTTATTGGCATTTGCACCGCTTAAGGTGGAAAGGAAGTGAGAGCAACCCAGCACCCTCGAAGGTGAGATGCATTGTATTGATCTCTTAAGCGGGTTTTTATTGGTGTATGAATTACTGTGCCACCGGTGAGTTGGGCGCAGGGTGAGCCGAATGACTGCTCTAGCTGCTGCCGCTAAACTCCCTGTCGGGGTAAATACTATTCCCCCCTCTGAGTCGTAGCAAATTGGAGGGAGGTGTAATTCGGTATCTGGCAATCGCCGGATCCCCGAATTAATCTTACGTGGGGCGCGCATCATAGTTTTGCTGATATGAGGGCACCCAGCTTAGGCGCTGAGCGCCATGCACCGAAGCTACCTGCTTCGTTCTATTGCCGTTAGTACTTGATAGTATTTGTGCTTGGCTCTTACTGTAGCAATACTAATTAAGGGCTTGGTTTGTTTTCTCTTTTAGACAAAATCAGGAGATCCCTCAGATCAACCGAAGTTAAAGCATTGCCCATTTTGTGGGGTCAAGCTAGCGGCCACCTATGTGAAAGTCCTATGACAGGTCTGCATACATAAAGTAATAGTGGAACTTCCAGTCCCTTACAAGAGACTTTGCAGACCTTCATGGAAGAAATGACTTCTCTTAATAGCTTTAAGGCGTTGTTGTCTTAGTCTACTGTAGGTCTTCCACGTCATGAAGCTCGGCTCCAGCCACTTCAGTTGTTGATGTACCTGGTCAGTCGGTTCAGAGGACTCTGAACTCACTGATTTTTCAGAAATTTTGTAGAGTTCCAGAACACTCTCTCTAAGCTCAGGTTCACGATCGAGAACACTGAAGGTCTGATTAATGCTATCAGAGATTAATTGGATTTGGTTATCAGTAAGGTGGAGGTTCTCTTCCTACTTGATCAATTATATAAGAAGATGGAGGTCAGTGTCTGCTGCATCCAGTTGCGTGGATAGAACATTAGGCCTCTGGATAAATCAGCTGAAAGCTAATATTTTAGTGGCTACGAGTAAGGATGACTTGTTAGTCTCTTACAGTATTGCCCAAAGCCTTGGTCTGATTGGCAGATGCCTCAGACGAGACTGCTTTGACTTATGTTGCCCATAGGGCTTTGCGATTTAGCATCTTGGATCCTGGAAGGAGCCGGCTAGGAAAAATGGCCATGTTGGACAAAGTGGGAAATGTGCTGATAGCGAGAGTTGACTAGTTTTCTAGTCTCCTCTTTTCGACCATCTATAGTGGGGGAGGGGGGTGTGGCTGATCCTAGGGACACTCTTGGCTACCTTATGGGGTGTCACAACTGACATCTGCAAATCCTACCGAGATTATCATCTTTAATCGAAAACTATATACAACATGGTTAGAGCTTTTTTTTTTTTTCCCTCCTCTGGGACAGTTGACCATAACAGTTTTCATGGGACAATTGACACACAGCTTTCACTCCTGTACATAAACTCAGCATGGTTCTGAGCTTTTTAAGAGAAAACCTAGGGATTCATGCCTGTTGGTGTAGCTAAAGCTATAGTTGGATAATGGGAAGCTGTGCATATGTTACAGGGCCTGTACAATTTTTATTTTGTGTTCGTTTAGTTTTTTTTTTTTTGGCAAAGGAGCATCACATCACCGGGAAAATTGTGACAGTGAATGCTAAAGGGGACAGATGAAATCTTTACGTATGTTTAAACTGATTTTAGCAGTTTCAGAAGAACAGTTATTGCAGGTCTCCATCACAGAACAAGCTCGAGTGATACTATTTGGTGGTGTTTGAGGAAAATATCTGCAGATTATGAATCTGCTGTTATATTATTTGTACTAGTGGCTGGATAGTGTACTGGTTACTGACATAGGAGCTGTTCCTATCAAGCAAGTATCTATTCAGTAAGGAGTCCACGGGCAAGACTCTCTAACGCTGTAGGGTGGCCTACTGAGTGCGCCTTTAGTGGCTGCATCTCTCAAGTGCTTTGAATCCAACAGGAGAAAAGCGCTATACCAGTGTTTACATTATTATTATTATTATTATTATTATTATTATTATTATTACTACTTAGCAAGCCAGAGGAGAAATGGCCCCAATAATCATAGGTTTGCCTATTCAGCCACAGTGCTGCTAGGAACCTGGGCTCAGAGACTGCAGCAGGGGTCCCTTACTTCTCTTCCAACTCTGACCACAGTGATGGTAACCCTCAGCAGTTGACCTTTTTATGCTACTGGGCAACTGGCTGAGATTTGAAGTCTCATTTGTTCAAGTGCTACATGGTGACCCCACTCTGGAGTCACTCAGAAGACAGGCCACTGAGGCAGAGGAAATAAAGTGTACTAGGAGGGTGGGAAGTTGTATAGTGAGCCTGTACAAGCCACCGTGAGATGGGTATGAATACCAAGTGGCTTGTGTTACCAAGTGCATTCCTGGGGCATGTGCTGAAATCTGCACGTGATCTCCTTGGCAGGGCACTTAGGATTGATAAAACATTTAATCATATCCTGAAAACTTTTTTTATTGGTCTTGAATGAGGATAGATGTAACAAATTATTTCTGATCATGCGATGTTTGCTGGAAAGTGAAGAAGGCCAGGAGAATCCTCAAGGTTCTTTTATGTCCACTGTCCCTCAGTGATGAGCCCTTCAAAAGGGTGATTGTCAACATAATCTGCCCACTGCTAGCAGTTCTGGTAAGAAGTGCATCTGAATTGTGGTGGATTGTGCCACCCATTAACCAGAGGCAGTAGCATTCTCCTCTCTGAGGTTGGATAAAGTGGCAGATGCACTATGTGGGATCTTCTTGCGAGTGGAGTTCCCTTCCAAGATGCTCTCTAATCAGTGCCTTAAAGAGACACTTAAGCGAAAAAAAAATTATGATATTATGATTTGTATGTGTAGTACAGCTAAGAAATAAAACATTAAGATCAGATACATCAGTCTAATTGTTTCCAGTACAGGAAGAGTTGAGAAACTCCAGTTGTTATCTCTATGCAAAAAAGTCGTGGAGAGGGCTGTTATCTGACTTTTATTATCTCAACTGTAATTGAACTGTTTACTTTTCCTCTGCCAGAGGAGAGTTCATTACTTCACAGACTGCTCTGAAAGACTCATTTTGAATGCTGAGTGTTGTGTAATCTGCACATATTATAGAATGATGCAATGTTAGAAAAAACACTATATACCTGAAAATAAAAGTATGAGAATATTTTCTTTGCTGCTAATCTTCTAGTAATTATTCATAGTACACAACCAATTCATTATATCATATTTTTTTTTCTCGCTTCAGTGTCTCTTTAAATTCATGCCTGACCTTATGGAGGCTCTCTGTACAAAAATACAGATGATGCAAAACGTCTCGAGTCCTTACCATCCACAGACCATTGGCCTGTGTGAGAGCTTCAACGGAACATTGAAGCAGATGCTGACAATGTTTAATAAGTCGCGGGGAAGGGAGTGTGAGCAATATCTGCCTCATTTGTTGTTCGTATACTGGGCAGTGCCACAGGGTTCACACCCTTTGACTCCAAAAGTCGCAGAAAACAGACAAGCAACTAAGTGGAAACTATTTTACTTTAACGGCGCTAAAAAGTTTCTGCACACCGTTACTGCAAATTACCAACTCATTCAAATACTGCGCGTGCAAGCGGAAACGTGTGTGACACGTTCGCATTCAGTAAAGCAATGTCGTTCAAATGACATTGTACACATGTGGATCACACTGCACGATATCTGCCCAACAGTCAAGTGAGTTGATCCGCTGGACGATTCGGGTAAAATGCCTGATGTCGGTCACTCGACATGCAGTTTGGCTACATTTTTGCACATGATTGAGTCGAACACTCAATCTTTCGTTAGTTGGACGTGTCAAACGAGTTTAGTTGAACGTCTGTACGAGGCTTTAAAGAGAAGACCTTTTCAGGGGGCTGGATGGAGCAACTTCTGGTGTAGCTTTAGCTGTAAACTATTTGTTGCATGGATTATACAAATTATATTACAGTTTTAAGTCGACAGGAGCGTCACATGACCAGGAAAATTGTGATAGTGAATGCTGAGAGAATGAGAAACATTTACAGATGTTTAACTTGAATTTAGCAGCTATCATATACCTCGATCACAAGACAAGCTAGAGTAATACTATTGGGTGTTGTTTGATAGGAGAATATTGATAGATTATGAATCTCTACTATCATAACATTCATACTTGGAGGAGAAATGGCCCAAATAAATCATAGTGGTGTCATTTCGCTCTAAACACTGTGGCTTCTGCCCCAAAATTGCAGGGGGTTGTAGCACCCCTCCTGCTTCAAGCCCTCCCATTTGAGGGAGAGAATTAAAAAGGGTCACCCAGCACTTGGCCCTTATATTCCATTATACCACCAACAAATTGCATTTTAATATAAAAACTATTTTTTTTCTTTTATAAACCTGCATTTTACTAATTGCAGACTGAAGCCTCTACCTCAGGGCATCCTGCTGAGGCAAGGATCATGTTGCATGCTGTCACAACTACTACACAGGCTTAGAGAATCGCAAACAAAATGGCAGAAAATGTGTATGCGTTTTTGTTGCGTTTGCGTTTTTAAAGATGGTGGTAGGTTGAATTTGCTGCAGCAATTCACTTATCAAGTATTTTAGACAACGGTGGAGGAGTAGCTCTGTAGTATTGTTGTACTTTCTGTGCAATAGGGTCAAAGTGTTTAATTGTTAATTTTTATTTATACATCTCTCTAACCTTTTGTTTAACTTTCTTACTAATTTTAACATCTTCCTACCCAAATTCGATCGCCATTTATTTATTGATGCCATGGCAAGTACGGATTAAAAGTTGTAGAGTTAAAATCGGCTCTTGAAGTACACCTAAAGTTTCAAGCATATGGTGGCTGCCTCATTTATTTTCTTTTAGACAATGCCAGCTGCCTGGCAATCCTGCTGATCTCTTTGGCTGCTGTCGTATTTGAATCACACACCTGAAGTGAGCATGAGGCTAATCCCTTAGATTGTAAGCCTACTTGGCAGGACCTACCTCCCTGTGTGCTCTTTTCCACCACCATATGGACTCAGTAACTCATTTGCTACATGTATCCCTTCCAATCTGTACCCCATTATTTGTTACATTATTGTTTTGGGACCACATAATTGTTTATCACTGTAATGTCCCTGTGTAACATTGTTTAATGTTGTTCCCGATCTATTGTACAGCGCTGCGTAATATGTTAGAATAATATTCTAGTCAAACATCTGATCCGCATGCTTATTCAGGGTCCAAGGCTAAATATATTAGAGGCATAGGATCAGCAGGACAGCCAGGCAATGTGCATTGTTTAAAATGAAATAAATATGGCAGCCTCCATATTCCTCTTCAGGTGTGCTTTAAGGGTGATATGCTTGCTCATTTTCCATTTTTGTATATATTTTTCTTTGCGTAGTGGAGTTTGGAATTTTGGTCTGCCTGAGGCGTATACAAATCACTCTCTCCCTCCAGAATGGGTAACACAGATTCTAGGCAACAAAGCACACAATGTGATAACCCAAATGCTGTAATTGGCTCTGTAGTATTGTAGACAAATGGAAAAGAAAAATGCATTGTGCTTTTTTTGTTTGTTTTGATTATAAGCTAGCAAGGGCAGGACAGTTGTTTCTTGTATATTTGAAGGACAACTGTCCATATTAATTATTGTCATATTTATGTTGAACGCCACCTTTGTATTATGCACCCAAGTATTTATTTTGTACAATAGGAAGGATAATGAAGGCACTACAGTATATAAATTAATCATAACTATTTTTTCTTTTTAATAATCGTAACTTTTTTTTCTTTTGTAATATTTATGAATTATTTAGTCAGTATTTGCGCAGTATAAAATCTTTCCTCTCCCTGATTTACATTCTGAAATTTTGTCACAGGTGGCGACCTCTTTAGCCCTGTCAGGTGATCTCTGCAGAATGTTTGCTTACTGAGTTTCGAAGCCAGTACAAAATATACTTAGTCTCCCAGAATGCTCTGGGCGGAGAATTCTGCATAGCTAATCAGCCTAGGCTAAACCTCACTGGAAGGGCTGGACTACAGACAATATACTGTACAAGAATATATACATACAGGAAAGGTTTCTGATGCTGAACACTACCATAAAATGGGTATCCTGAATCATTAACTGCATTCTACTATGTAATCAAAGTGTCTTTTTAATAAAGTATTTACTAGGGAAGAGCAAGCAAAATGTACAAGTTTGGTCTCGCAACAAATTGTCCCCAAGCTTGCTTAGCGAGTTTTTTTACAGTCAGCAGCCAAGTTTGCCATTCATGAGAAAAAATTTTCCCCTGCCCATAGACTTCAATGCATTTGGATCCATTTTGATGCCAGTTTAGCAAAGCTGATGTGCGGGATTCTCGCAGACCGATTGGCAGTTCGAAAACCAGAATCCTGCGGACCTGCCAGCAACAATTTTGCTCATCCCTAGCATTTACTGTAAATTCTATACTCAGGTGTTTTTTCTTCCTGTGATCTTATTCCTCAGCTTTTATAACAAAAAATAAATACTGTAACATGAAACTGACATAAAAAAAAATGTACACACTGCAATGAATGGATGTATCCGACAGAAAGGTACCTCTGATGTAGCTATGTTTGTTTCAGGGCAATCTTGCTCTCGGTTCACAATGAGCCAGATCAGAGACAGCCTGATTGGAGCAGACACTTTTGTGTTTGTTCGTTTCGATGGTGTTTTGTGTCCAGCTAGGCCCGGTTCACATTAGCGTTCCAGGTCCGGCTTCCCCGGACCCGGAACGCTCCGTACACAGCGGATGGATAATGGATACATTGTTAATCAATGTATCCATTCACACTTGTGCGACCGTCCGGATCCGATCCGGGAACGCAGCTCCGGGACGACCCGGCTTTTTTCCAACCTGCTCCATTTTTGCCGTCTGTCCCCGTGCGGCTGCGGACCCGGGCCGGATCCTGACCCGAACATGCGGTCATGCTGTGCAATTCACTGGCAATAGGACTGGATGCTTCCAGCACCGGTCCTATGCCATTTGGGGGGGCCCGGACTATACGCCGGTATCCCCCATGCTTGCGGTGCCTTTCTGGCACTGCAATGTATCCAGTTCCGGCTACTTTATTGTAGCCGAAACTGATACATCCCAGATCCGCAACTTGTGGCCACCGCAGAGACCCGTACGGTCTCTTTGCGGGACCCGGACCCCCGGACACTTGCTGACTCGAATCACAAGTGTGAATGGGGCCTTAGAGTGTGGAGCAGATGTTTCCATCACAGACCTCTTTGCATTGCGGTTACCATAACGATCCATCGCAAACTCACAAGTGTGAAAGGATCCTATTAATCTGCTGGACTGAAGAACTGCCTATTCTGTGTTGTAGTGTGAACCGAGCATTAAAGGGTTACTTAAGCCTTGCAAAAAAAAATCCTTTTTACTCACCTGGGACTTCTACCAGCCCCCTGCAGCCGTCCTGTGCCCTTGCAGTCATTTGTGGATACTCCTGTCCCCTACTGCCAGCTAGTTTCAATTTCGTCCACCAGGCTCACTGTGCAGGCCTGACCACGCATCTCCTTCTTCACGTTCCCGTCCACAATAGCGTCCTGCACAGGATGCTATTGAGGACAGGAATGCGAAGAAGACTACGCGTGGCCAGGCCTGTCGCCGAAACAAACCTAGCTGGCGGTGGGGGACAGGAGGATCTGTATGTGCCTGCGAGGGTTAAGGACGGCTGCAGGGGGCTGGTAGAAGCCCCAGGTGAGTAAAACTTTTTTGAGTATCCCTCTGAAGGATATCAGAGTTGAAACCGATTGTAGAAACGAGCAGGCATGTATAGGAAGCAGTTCTCATGCTCCCCGCAGCCTCTTCTGGATTGGTGAGTAGCGCAGTAATGCGCAGGCAATGGTCCGGCCTCGGGTGCGCAATCAAGGACACGCGCGGCCAGACCAGTACCTGTGCACTACTGCGCATCTCACCAACCCAGAAGAGACTGCAGGGGGCATTTAGGTGGGGACGGAGAAATGGGGGGAGCAGTGGGCATGGGGACTGCTTCCTATATATGCCTGCTCCCCTGGTTTTTAGAAGTGTTTTTGCTTTTGGAGTCTTCCTCTGTATTGGTCTTGGTATTATACTGTAAAAAACAATGCCTTCCAAGGTATTCAAGCCTGTGCTAACAAAACTTGACATATCAAATGCACATCTGTTGTTGTCAACATTTAACTGGCTTTTGGCTTAAATTTCTAAATAAAAATTTAAACAAGGTTTCCTCAGTGTTTCAACTGTTCTTTAACAAATATCCAGAATTATGACTCCAGTTATTTGCAGCTGGTGAATAAACTACAGTGGTGTTAGATTCACAGAGAGAAGATAAAGAAGATTGGCACCAGATGCTGGGGCAGGCAGACAAAGGGGGTAGCAGGTGTTGCTGACCGTGCCTCCAGACCACAATATTTGTACACAAAGAAGAATCTGGGCACCAGTCTCAGTGAAGTATTGCTTAATCACACCTTTAATTTATCCCCATAATAACCTGACAAGCAGTAAAGTGGAGGCCTGACAGCCGTTCCGCAGGATTAACCTGCTTCTTCAGAGGCAAATTGTTGCCTCTGAAGAAGCAGGTTAATCCTGCAAAACGGCTGTCAGGCCTCCACTTTACTGCTTGTCAGGTTATTATGGGGATGAATTAAAGGTGTGATTAAGCAATACTTCACTGCGACTGGTGTCCAGATCCTTTCTTCTTTGTGTACATATACAGTGGTGTTGGAAAATCTGTTACATTTCATAACATGATCGGAACTTAGAACAGTATGTAAAAGAGCAGTGGGTGGTGCCTTATGAGCCAGAGCTCAGCAGCTCTACTTAGAAACGAAAGTTGTCTGACTGTATGAATCCCAGCCTGAAGCAGATAAAAGGGCTGCCTGTTGGCTGCACATGCAGTCTCTCCTAGATGGCTTTGTATGAGTTAGGAATCTGAAAACTGTGATCATGTGACAGATCCAAAATCAATCTTGCTAAATGTGTTGCGATAGATTTTGGGTCCTGCAAGATATTATTTATTTATTTATTGTATTTTTAAAGCGCCAACATATTATGCAGCACTGGACATTGGTTAAGGTTACAGACCATATTTAGGGGTGACATACAGCAATACGACAATACAGGAATGCAAGAAAAACTAGATCATGCAGCACAGTACGAGTACAAGATAATGCTTAGTCAAGGGGCTTGATTCACTAAGACAAATAGCATTCCTTATCAAAGTTAGCGCGCCTTATCAGAGTAGCATAGCGAACTTATGGCTGCTAATTGGCAATGAGAGCTCCACTCGTCCTGCCCTGAGCCCCTGCGGGTTCGTAGCACTAGCTAGGCTACTCTGAGGCGTGTTAAGGTGTGCTATTTGTCTTAGTGAATCAAGCCCAAGGTATTTAAAGAAGCTTTTCTGGGCTTAACGTGTTCCTGAGATGAATGGTTGCAAAACATTTATGGTTCCTTCAGGCCGTGGGCTCACTCTCCATCTCTCTGGGCCACTTCCATTGTCCTCTAGCCGGGAGCCAGGGCAAGATGTTACCCCCATGGGTTGTAAGTGGAACTCATCTGCCTGCCCGGGATTGCCGGGGACTGGACAGAAGTGCGGCCCGCTTACCACAAGGGATCTCACGGATGTGTTGCAGAGTGACAAGTGAGAATGGCTCCTGTACATAACATGGGAGCCGTTCACTGTCAGTCTTTGCAATGAGCGGAGAACGGACAAAAAAGTCCATTCTCTGCTCAAGTGGGATCAAAGACTAACAATCTTCATATAATATTATTATTTTTGTTATTTATTTTATTCCCTGCATTCAGAAGCTGTTATCTTCCAGGAAAGAGTTTTAAGGCCCGTTCTCACTACAGCGATTAGCAGGCAATTCCCAGTCTCTATTGCAGTGCACATGCATTATACCACGTGCATTATGCAACATGCGCAGTGTGAACCCAGCCTAAATCAAATATCTGATCTGCATGCTTGCTTGTTTCCACACTTAATGTTATACATACCTGGGGATTCCTCCAGCTCCATCCGCACGGATTGTCCCACGCTGCCATCCTCCACCTTCTCCAGCTCCAACACAGAGTCCCGTAACTTTCTCCAGTCGCGGCCAGTCTGCACAAGTGAAGTGCGCCCTCTACGTATCTCTCCAGCGGCTGCTGTAGAGATGCATAAATAGTGCACTTTACTTGCGTCAGACTGGCTGCGACTGGAGGAAGTAACGGGACCCGGTACAGAAGCCGGAGAAGGCTGAGCATGGTGGAGTGGGAGCAACTCGTGCGCATGGGGTTGGAGGAAGCCCCAGGTATGTGTAACACTTTTCTATTTAGTCAACTTTGGTACACTTTAAAATCTCCATTGTGATGCTTCAGCTGTAAAGTACAGTGCAACCTTTCAGGACTATACAAGTATCCCTTTCTTCCGGGGGTAACCATGCATGGAGCTGCTACAGCAGGATCTGCCACTCCGCGATAAATGTGATAGCCCTATGGGGCTATCACTACTTCTGAGATGGGATGCAGTGATTTTCAGTGATGCAATACACTGGGCCCTATCAGTTTCAGGCAGGTGCTCAGCAGGACAGCCAGGAAATAATTTGTAACAAGGAAACGCATGACAGCCTCCATATCCCTCTCACTTCAGTTGTCATTTAAGTTTAGAATTGCTGTTTCAGACTTTCTTATTGTTCATTCAAATCCTTGCACAATCTGGGCCCTGGAAACCTGAAGGACTTGTTGCAACTGCATCACACCCCCTACAATCTTAGATTAAAATGATCTAATAACTTGGTCACCCCCAGAGTCCACTTCAAAACCTTTGGACATGGAGTCTTCAGTCATGCTGCCCCTACACTTTGGAACTCCCTGCCACACCATATCAGGACTTTTTCATCCCTGGAAGCGTTTAAGGCCTCTTTTCCACAGACTGTTGAACTGTGTGCTCAGCAAGCAGTTACCAGGCAGCAGCAGGCAGTTGTAAGAGTTTGTGAGGCATTTCACTGCCTAAGTTACAGTGACCAGATTTTTCTTGGCTCAACCTGGGATGGAAGGGGATTGTGAGTGAAGCGTGCTGCACCAAAAATGGGTGTGTCCATGACCACGGTGTGAAAATGGGCATGTCCATGACATGGTGGGGGCGGAGCGAACTGTAATGTAACTCTGAGGCAGTGGGTACACAGCTTAGAAATACATGGAGTTTATGATTTTTAGCCGGTTTAAGGGATACCGTTCATATGAAAGGTATGAAGGTTATCTCATTCTGCTGGTCCGGATCTGGTGAATATTTTAATATTAAATTGAGGCCACTGACATACCCAGAACCCGAGGTATTCCGCTACTTCGTAACTGGGCATGCGAAAGCAACCAAGTTTGATGTCATATGAACTGGCATATTCTGAGGGATATGAATCTATGACTTGTGTGTGTAGGAAGCGTAGAGATGGCCCGAACGGTAGAGAACCGCAAACTTCAGTGGAGAACCGCAAACTTTTCCAGAAGTTCGATTCGCCCCCATAGTGCATCATTAGGGTCAACTTTGACCCTCTAGATCACAGTCAGCAGGCACATTGTAGCCAATCATGCTACACTCCCTCCTGGAGCCCCCCTTATAAAAGGCAGGCAGCGTCAGGCATTGGACTCGTGTGCCTGCAGTAATTAGAGAAGGGAGAGCTGCTGCAGACTCTCATAGGGAAAGCTTAGTTAGGCTCTTGTAGGCCTGTTAGCTTGCTCCTTGCTGATTCTTATTGCTAAAAAAAAGCACCCCTCAACAGCTCTTTTGAGTGATAATCTTGTTCTTGTGATTTTTTTTTTTTTTTTTGTGTGGCCCACTTTCATTATATACAGCCCTGTCAGTCAGTCACAGCTGGCCTTTGGCCCCTTGGTGATAATTACTACTGTGCCAGGTGTAGATTTGTAATGCCCATCACTGAATATAGCTACCTGTTCACAGTGCACCTACCTACCTACGTGAGCGCACACAGTGTCACTGTGCCTGTCCGGTACCTGTCTGTGTGTGTGACAGGTGCACATTATAATACCCATCACTGCATATACCTACCTGTTGTTCCCTTCAGTGCACCCACCCACCTAAGTGAGCGCACGCAGTGTCACTGTGCCTGTTCAGTACCTGTGTGTGTGTGTGTGTGTGTGTGTGTGTGTGTGTGTGTGTGTGTGTGTGACAGTTGCACATTTGTAATACCAGGCATTGCATAATTGTTTACAGTACCTGTGTGACCGCACGCTGTGTAATATACCACTCCGAGCATATCTGTTAATTGCACCTGTGTGACAGCTGCACATTGTATTGTAATACCAGTCACTGCATACCTTTCACTGCATCTGTGACTGCACATTGTATTATACCTGGCAGTCAGTGCATACTTCTCACTTGAATGGATGGCAGACTTGCCCTCCATAACAGATTCTCGTTAAAGGATATGATTTGTCTCATATACAGCAGGGCCTCGATAGTCCTCCTGTATTATTTTTTTTGTCACTACCTCAGGACTTGCATGCCATGCCTGCTGCCTCCCATGGATTTGTGGTGGTAACGGTTTCTCAGGCTCCAACTTCGGACCGGAATCGAACCCTGACTCCCCGGCCGTACGCTTTCTTTAACCATTTCAGCCTCTCAGATGTGAATCTGATGTCCGGGCGGCTGCTCACATGCGCTCCCCCGTGGTGTCCGCTTGTAGCCCTGGGATCAGTGAACGGGAACATGGTTCCCGATCACCGATCCCTGTCCCCCGCAGAAAACCCGAAGCGCTCACACATGAGGCTTCAGTTCTTCTGCCTGGAAAAATGTCCGCATCCCCCTTGTACTTCCGCTTAGCGAGAAGTACAAGGATGGAAAACAAAAATGAAGGTGGCCATCTTGTGGCCAAATAGTAAAACTACATCTACACATTTTTTACATTACAAGTTACACATTTAACAACATTAAACATTAACTGTTTATGTCCCACACCAAAATGTTACCCAAATAAAAAAAAATTATGGCAAAAAAAAATACAATAAAAAACAAAAAAAAGACAAATTGTTATTATTAAGGGTCTGAACTTTTTAAATATGCATTTGTAGGGGGTATACTACAAATATTTTTTAAATTATAAGCTTGTAAATAGTGATGGACGCAACACGGAAACAATGCACCTTTATTTCCAAATAAAATATTGTCGCCATACATTGTGATAGGGACAAAATTTAAATGGTATAATAACCGAGACATACGGGCAAGTAAAATACATAGGTTTTATTTTATGGTAGTGTGGATTATTTTAAAGCTATAATGGCTGAAAACTGAGAAATAATGATTTTTTTTCCATTTTTGTCTTCCTAATCCTGTAAAATGCATTTATAAATAAATAATTCTTAGCAAAATGTACCACCCAAAGAAGGCCTAATTAATGGCGGCAAAAAACAAGATATAGATCAATAAATTGTGATAAGTAGTGATAAAGTTATTAGCGAATGAATGGGAGGTGAAAATTGCTCTGATGCATAAGGTAAAAAATTCCCGCGGGCTGAAATTGTTAACAATGGTAGAGAAAGAACCATCGACAGTATGAGCAGCGATAGACAAGTAGGGTGCGCAGGCTTGACTTGTGGCCAGAGCTGTCACAATTTGCCATCTAACTTCTGTCTTGCCCTGCCTCAAGGACCTTCAGCGCAGCTGGAGGCATTGTCACTGAGAAGAGAAGTCGCCTAAGTCACAAAAGTGTTCAATACCTCACCTTTATCAAAATGAATGAGGCATGGATCCCGGAGGGCTACTGCCTGCCTGAAGACTAAGTCGGTCCCCACACACAGCATCTCTGCCTGCAGGCCACTTGCCTTCTCCGCCACCACCAACATGGTCCAGGACTCCAGGCGATTCCTGAATTTTTAACACCGCCACGGCCTGCACTCTCGCCATGGTGCGCACCAGTCCAGCATGGCCGTTACTACGCAAACAGCTGTTAGCGGTGCGTTACACAGTGAGTTTGATGTGTCAGTGTGAAGTAGTACTCTAATTACACTCCCTGATTGATGTATACACATGCAAGATGTTTTAAAGCACTTTAGGCGTGCAATTTAGCATTCAATGTGATTTCTGTCCTATAAAATTCAAATCCAGATTTTTCCCTGGGACATTTGGCGTCTATTCCACTCATCCATGCCCCCCTCCAGGTGTTAGACCCCTTGAAACATCTTTTCCATCCCTTTTGTGGCCAGCATAAATGTTTCTAGTTTTCAAAATTCGCATCCCCATTGAAGTTTATTGCGGTTCGCGGAAGTTCGCGTGAACCAAACCTTTTGCGGAAGTTTGCGAACCTAAAATCGGAGGTTCGGGTCATCTCTAGTGGTGATGCTGTGACCTGGATGGCGTTAATGCTGGGCTGTGCTTGGCTGGTTGAAGTAAATGCTGGCCTGACTGGTGGTGATGCTGTGGCCTTTTTGACAGTGATTCTGGGCTGGTTGGCTGGTGGTGATGCCGGGCTGGCTGGATAGTTTAGGTAGCGCCAGGAGTCCCCCAGTTTAGGTAGTGACAGGAGCCCCCCAGCTCATTTAGTGACAGGAGCCCCCCAGCTCATTTAGTGACAGGAGCCCCCCAGTGTATGTAGTGACAGGTGACCCCCCAGCGTATGTAGTGACAGAAGCCCCCGAGTTTAGGTAGTGACAGGCACCCCCCAGTTTAGGTAGTGAGTGACAGGGACTCCCAGGTTAGGTAGTGAGTGACAGGGACCCCAGGTTAGGTAGTGAGTGACAGTCACCCGCTGATCGAGGTCTGACAGTGGACGGCCAGGGGGGGGGGGGGGGGGGACAGCGGGGCACCCCTAGAAATAGATTGGGGCACCTCAGGACATGTTGGGGGCATGGGCCCCCCTAAAATAGGGCTAGCGATGCCCCTGGTGTGCTGCTATAGCCGTAATTCCTAATACCGCCTATGGTGGCGCCAGCTGCGCCCAATTCTGCACTGGATTCACAGTGTTCAAATGAGAGACTCTTCAAACACATGGGACAAGATTGACTGGTCAGGGGAAACTAAGATTGAAGTTTTTGAGCCATGATGCGTAAGGCCATAAATGGTGCAATCCCAGCAGTTCCTATCATCCTGAGGACACCATTGCTGCAGAGAAGCATTTAGGAGGCAGCATAATATGGATATTTATACCATCTTGGCAAGGACAGGAAAACGGCTCAGGGTTGAAGAAAAGATGCATAGTAGTAAATACATGGCATTATTTGAGGAACACTGCCAGTGATTTAAGACTGGAACAAAGGTTCACCTTATAAAAGAACAATGGCCCTAAACATACTGCTAAAGCTGCACTGGAGAGGTTTAAAGGAAAACTGTGTTGAACTTGAAATGGCCTAGTGAAGGTCCAGATCTCCATCAATAATTGATTATCTGTGCCATGGACCTGATTATTGCTGAAGTCCAATGCAACCCATCTATGTAACTTGAAGTAGCTGGAACAGATTAAGCTGAAAGCAAACCTGTAACATACAAATAAGTTAGATATTAGAAACGGAGGTGCCTGCAGGGAATGTGAAGACCGGCAGGATAATGGGGAGGCTATATAGGGCCCTCAGCCTTCCCTCTCCTAAGCTAAGTATCTGTTTTTTAATTACAACATTTCTTCAGACTGCCTTTAAGTGGAGGGAAGCATTTGGATAGTCCAGAGGCTTTCCATGTCCTACTCGCCCCCACCGTCGCTAGTCACCACCCTCTTCTTATTCGTGGGCACGCTACACTCGTGAACAAGCGTGGCTTTATCACGCAAGTACAGCCGCACCTGTGCAGTAGCACAAAGCGGTCATGGGAAAGCGGATTTGTGTTATTGCGCAGGCATGGCTGTACTCGCGCATGTGCAGTATGGCTGCGCTCTACATGGAGGTGAGCACAGCCACAAGTATGTCTGACAAGCTCTTGTCTGATTTGTTCAGAGGAAACCTGCTATGGAGGGGCTCATGGATGGATTGGACTATCTAGCTATCTAGACTCAGCTTCCCTCGACTAATGTATCTATTTTTTCTTTATTTTCAGCACAGGTTCTCATTAAAGCAGACCTGAACTCAGAATGTCCTCTCTCCTCTAAAAGATACGCAACAGCATTATAACCTTTAGGGCTCGTTCACACTATGAGCGTTTGCTGATTCTTTTTTTAAGCGCTGGCCATTTTGCAAAGTTCCCTAAAAGCACTTGTGCAATGATTTCCTATGACAGTGTTCACATGTGAGCGTTTTGATTTTCTTGTCGCAAATGCGCTACATGTACCATTTTCTGAGCGCTTTGGCTCAATAGAAGGTATAGGGAAATAACAAAAGTGCTTGAAAAAGGGCTTTGTATAGCGATTTCCCAAGCGCTTTTTTGAATAAATACATTGTATTTATTAATTTCCGGGTTAGAGTTCACTTCCTGACTTACATCAGGAAGTCAATAAAAACATCGCTGAGCAAAAGCGCTTAGAAAATCGCTTTTGTAAGCGAAAAGCGCTGTGAAAATCACAGTATAAATCGCTCAGCGCTTGCAATAGCTCTGGCAATTTATAATGTGAACAAAGCCTTAAAAAGAAACATTTCTTTGTTACAGCTGATACAAATCCTGCAATAAATCTGCAGTGTGTCCACTTCCTACTTCAGCTATTAACAACAATTAACAGCAACAATTAATTTAACATCCTGTATTTACAAATTAGCTGCCAGCAGGCAGAGGAAATTCTTGCTGTCACAGCTGAGAGATCAAATTACAGTTGCGATTACACAGATGAGGGGGAATTAGGCAGGCTAAACTCTCTTCACAGATACAGGGTGCATGTCACTGTGTCTTCCTTCTGTCCCATGCAGGGGCACAGCTAAGGTTTTGGTGGCCTCAAGTAGTCCATTAGTTGAGGCCCCCAACCATGAAAGAAGCAGCGCGTGAAGAAAAAATGGGCAGCCCCACCACAAAACAAAGCGGCTCGCGAAGCGCGCCGTGGTGAAAAATGGGTGTGGCCAAAATATGAGCAGTTTCTAGGCTAAATTGCACCCAGGGCGAGGGCGTGAAATGCGCCTCCCCCCCCCCCATGGAGACAGGTATAGGTGCCCCTAGTATAGGTAGCCCGTATAATTGCCCCAGTATAGGTTAGATAGGTAGGTGCCCCAGTATAGGTTACATAGGTAGATGCCCCAGTATAGATTAGGTAGGTAGGTGCACGCAGTATAGGTTAGATAGGTAGGTACCCCTCAGTATAGGTTAGATAGGTAGATGCCCCCAGTTTAGATTAGATAGGTAGGTACCCATCAGTATAGGTTAGGTATATGCATGTCCCCTGTATAGGTTAGATAGGTAGGTGTCTCCGGCAGCATAGGGAGGGGGAACAGGCAGAGTGAAGTTTCAACTCGCCTGCCTCGATCCTGCACACAGCCTCTATCTTATTCCTGTCCCGGTGTGCGGTGTCTGTCGCATTGGTATGAGCTCCCCCTGTGATGACATGCGGTTACGTTATCACAGGGCCGCTGTTACCATAGCGACAGACACCGCACGTCGGGGCAGGATGAAGATAGAGGCTGTGTGCAGGATCGAGGCAGATGAGTTGAAACTTCGCTCTGCCTGCTCCCCCCCGGCCACCGCCGCTCCACCGCCAGCAGCAGAGCGAGGCCCCCCTTTGTGTGAGGCCCCAAGCGGGGGGGTGGGTGGCTCGCCTGTATGCTGGCAGCACCCCTGGTCCTGTGCAAGAGTTCAGGTCCACTTTAAGAAAATGACAGAAACTTAGTAGCTAGATTTGCTGAGCTAATAGAGACATACTTCAAGAGACTGGCTGAAGCCGTAATTGCAGCAAAAGCTGGCTTTGTGCACATTGTAATTTTGAAATCCTAATTACTGTTTTGTAACAATAGTGTTTTGTCATAACATGCCTAACACACCTTCAGTATAGTAGGCATGTTGTGTGAACTGAATGGGACTATCCCCAGTTTATAAGGAAGACAATCAGTCTTGCCATTTCTCTCCAGTATAAATACTCAGATTGGTTTATATTCTAGCACATAAGGTGGGAATTCCTTAGCAATCCCCATCACATTCCAATTAGAGATGTCGCGAACCTCCGATTTTCGGTTCGCACCCTGTTCGCGAACCTCCGCGAAAGGTTCGGTTCGCAAAAAGTTCGCGAACCGCAATACACTTCAATGGGGAGGCGAACTTTGTAAAAACGAAAAAATTCTGACACCTAGAAAAATGATGGAAAACATGTTTCAAAGGCTCTAATACCTGGAGGCAGACATGATTGAGTGAAATACACATCAAACGTCCCAGGCTAACATCTAGGTTTCACACAGACCCCTATTTTAGTCCTCCTCCTACCGGAGGGAGGAGGGTCTCATCTGCCAGGGAATTCCAGTATTTCAAAAACCAGCTTATATGCCATGATAGGGATTTGAACCCAGGCCTCAGTGTATGGTAGGCAACTAACACATCCATTGTACCACCAACAATAGTAGCTGAAAGTAGCCTAGCATGTACCATTTATGCTTAATGCAAGAGAAAAATTAGACAAGACAAATAACATTTATATCACACTTTTCTCCTGGCAGACTCAAAGCACCAGAGCTGCAGCCACTAGGGCACATTCTATATAGGCAGTAGCACAGATATGTAGCCAGACATGGCCATGTATTTTGTGTTCAACAGTTGTCAAGAGAAAAATTAGACAAGATAGCAGTGTTAGGAAGACTTGCCTAAGGTCTCCTACTGAAAAGGTGCTGGCTTACTGAACAGACAGAGACGAGATTTGAACTCTGGTCGCCTGTGTCAGAGCCATTCACCATTACACCATGCAGCCACTGCTTACAGACATGTAGCCAGACATGGCCTTGTATTTTGTGTTCAACAGTTGTCAAGAGAAAAATTAGACAAGATAGCAGTGTTAGGAAGACTTGCCTAAGGTCTCCTACTGAATAGGTGCTGGCTTACTGAACAGACAGAGACGAGATTCAAACTCTGGTTGCCTGTGTCAGAGGCAGAGCCATTCACCATTACACCATGCAGCCACTGCTTACAGACATGTAGCCAGACATGGCCTTGTATTTTGTGTTCAACAGTTGTCACGAGAAAAATTAGACAAGATAGCAGTGTTAGGAAGACTTGCCAAAGGTCTCCTACTGAATAGGTGCTGGCTTACTGAACAGACAGAGACAAGATTCGAACTCTGGTCTCCTGTGTCAGAGGCAGAGCCCTTCACCATTACACCATGCATCCACTGCTTACAGATCTGTAGCCAGGCATGGCCTTGTCTTTTGTGTTCAACAGTTGTCCAAAGAGAACCCCAGATAGCCAGGTAGATTCATATATCTCTCTCTCTCTCTCTCTCTCTCTCTAGTAGGGATGGTCACCGCTTTCCGCGGAATTGTATTTTTGAGCATAAATGGATTGAGCATAAATGGTACATGCTAGGCTGGCTTCAGCATGTAGTGTTGGTGAGAGAGAGAGAGAGAGAGAGAGAGAGATGAATCTACCTGGCTATCTGGGGTTCTCTTTGGACTCTTTTTTCTCTTGACAACTGTTGAACACAAAATACAAGGCCATGTCTGGCTACATATCTGTGCTACTGCCTATAGAGTGTGCCATAGTGGCTGCAGCTCTGGTGCTTTGAGTCTGCCAGGAGAAAAGTGTGATATAAATGTTATTTGTCTTGTCTAATTTTTCTCTTGCATTAAGCATAAATGGTACATGCTAGGCTACTTTCAGCTACTTTCAGCTACTTTCAGCTACTTTCAGCTACTTTCAGCTACTAGTGTTGGTGGTACAATGGATATGTTAGTTGCCTACCATACACTGTGGCCTGGGTTCAAATCCCTACCATGGTATATAAGCTGGTTTTTGAAATACTGGAATTCCCTGGCAGATGAGACCCTCCGGTAGGAGGGAGGAACCCACAAACAGGCTAATTAAAATCTCCCTAGCAGAGTGTGTAGCAGCTGTCCCTTAACTAATTAGTGTAGGCAGTATAAGGACCTTACTTGAAGGAGGGGGGGGGTGGGCCTCCAGCATTGAGAGCAGTGTGTATGGCAATAATGTGTCTGCTGGCTGTGATATAGAGAGTCAAAGTTTTGCTCAATAGAGCTTTATGGGGCGAATCAAACTTCCGGGAAAGTTCGCGTTTGGTAGGCGAACACGAACCCCCGAAGTTTGCCTGGAACCGTTCGCGACATCTCTAATTCCAATATGGCCCAGCCAAGAGCAACAAATTTTCACCTCTAAATATAAAACTCAGTTCAAGCTGTTGAATCATTGATGTTTTCTATTGTTCCCCAACCTTAGTAAACAGCCCCACTATCTCCCCATTACTGTTTCCTGGTAGTGGAACCTAAATAATCAAAATGTGTAATTCTGAATTTAGTGTTTATTCTGCACCTGGGCTGATCTCTGGAAGAACATCCTCTTTATACAGCTCATCCTCATCATCCACATCTTCAACTTCAATAACAATCAAATCTTCATCCTAGATGAGTCATAATCACATAAATGTCTTATTTATCAGTTAAAATTAAGTAGCGTTAAAATCCTCATTATTTCCGATAGATCCAGAAGCACAAAACACAGCAGCTACCACCCCCTTGCAATGGGTCTCCACATTTAAGTATCTTGGGATACACATTCAATTTCCACTAAAAGACTATCTTAAAGTTAATCTTACCCCAGTTATCGAATGACTAGATAGGCATTGTCGTACCTGGGCTAACCTACCATTGACAGTTATGGGAAGGTCTAATCTTATCAAAATGTTATACTTACCACGCTTTACATACGTATTTAGACAAACCCCTATCTGGATTCCTAATTCCTTTTTCAAAAGAATCGAAAGACTCCTAGTAAACTTCTTATGGGCTGGAGGAATACCTCAAATTTCTCTTGCTACCCTCCAGCTTCCTACCTCCCTTGGAGGCATGGCTCTCCCAAATTTCAAACTATATTTTTGGGCGTCTGCGCTCGTAACAGTGCGATGGTGGTTTGCCCAGGACAACAGAAATACAGCTTCTATATTGGAGGCCGCAGTGGTGGGTTCACTTGAGGGACTTTCTCTTTTACCATTTAGGGGTCCTAAGGCCATTGATGAACTGCCTACGCCTATGGTCTTTACCATTAGAGTTTGGGACATGGCTAGGAAAAAATATGCACAATCCAATGTTTACTCGCCCTTCACCCCCATTTGGTGTAACCCTCATTTACCCCACTTTCAACGTATTCCTGATCCTATTCAATGGTCAAAATTTGGTATCAAGTGGCTGAAACACATAATTACAGAGGGCCAATTATCCTCCTTTGATGACTTAAAGCAGGAATTCTCCCTAACTAACAAAATGTTTTTTTGATATATTCAAATCAGGCATGCAGCTAGCTCCCAATTCTCTAATACTATTATATTACAATCAGATCCGTTAGAAGCCCTTTTGATGCAGAAATATTTGGAATCACCCCTATCTGTAATATACACTACTCTAATTGACACTTCAACTCCTAGAGTTAATAAAGCACTGCAAGACTGGCAGACAGAGGTCCCTGACCTAGAAGAGATGGAGTGGAGGGACATATTGGAGGATACAGGATCTTATCTTATTTCCGTAAAAGATAGGCTTATTCAACTAAAATTTGTTTATAGAATATACTATACTCCCATGAGACTGGCACGGATGTATCCGGGAAGATCAGATAAATGCCCTAGGTGTGATCAAAATGCTGCAAATTTTATACATATGGTCTGGATGTGTCCTCATCTACAGGCCTACTGGAAACAAATAAATACCTTACTTCAAAAAATCTTTGAAAGACCTATTACTCTCAACCCAAAGTCACATCTACTAGGAAATGCGGGAGAAATAGTTCCTAACAGGAGACTTATGATATTGTGGGATCTTCTATGCTATTATGCAAGGAAAACTATTATAATCCACTGGATGAGACAAGATCCTCCGACAGTGGTAGAATGGATCACAACAATTAATAGTGCTCTGCCATTTTATAAATTAACTTACATTCAGAGGAACTGTCCTCTCAAGTTTGAAAGTATTTGGATCCCATATATAGAACATCTTAAAGAACAGGGTATAGATTACGATGTACAGAATTAAAAGAACACGTTGAAGACATGATGGCGCACCTTGACTGTATGGGACGGGATCAAAAGGGTGGGGTGGGTGGGATGTCCTGGGGGTATGGGATGTTGTGTATACAATTGTATGGTGCTGTACTTGTTTTGTTGTTTTAAATGAAAACTCAATAAAACTTATTTGTTACCTGGTGCTGCTGTCAGTTATGTGGCTATCCAACAGTGGCCTCTTCTAGTCCCGCCCCTTTGTTACCTGGTGCTGCTGTCAGTTATGTGGCTATCCAACAGTGGCCTCTTCTAGTCCCGCCCCTTTGTTACCTGGTGCTGCTGTCAGTTATGTGGCTATCCAACAGTGGCCTCTTCTAGTCCCGCCCCTTTGTTACCTGGTGCTGCTGTCAGTTATGTGGCTATCCAGTAGTGACCACTTCTAGTCCTGCCCCTTTGTTACCTGGTGCTGCTGTCAGTTATGTGGCTATCCAGCAGTGACCACTTCTAGTCCTTCCCCCTTTGTTACCTGGTGCTGCTGTCAGTTATGTGGCTATCCAACAGTGGCCTCTTCTAGTCCCGCCCCTTTGTTACCTGGTGCTGCTGTCAGTTATGTGGCTATCGAACAGTTGGCTCTTCTAGTTCAGCCCCTTTGTTACCTGGTGCTGCTGTCAGTTATGTGGCTATCCAACAGTGGCCTCTTCTAGTCCTGCCCCTTTGTTACCTGGTGCTGCTGTCAGTTATGTGGCTATCCAGCAGTGACCACTTCTAGTCCTGCCCCTTTGTTACCTGGTGCTGCTGTCAGTTATGTGGCTATCCAGCAGTGACCTCTTCTAGTCCTGCCCCTTTGTTACCTGGTGCTACTGTCAGTTATGTGGCTATCCAGCAGTGACCACTTCTAGTCCTGCCCCTTTGATACCTGCTGCTACTTTTTTTCACACAATTATATCCTACAGAAAGGGATTAAAAATTAACTTGTATTAATGTTTGGTTAAAAAGCTTGGAAAAAAATTCCAGGCTAATGTGGAATAGCAACAGTAATCTATTTCATGTAAGGGCAAGACTTTGGTAAGTATCAATTTTTTTGTGAGGTAAAAAAAACCTCTAGAGCCCTCTATCTTTACTCTTTACTTTACTTAGAGAGGACAATCATAAGATTTAACTGGTGCAGTTTTCCACTTTGGTAATTGCTATAGTCATCCATTCAGCACAGCATTAAGAGAGCGGGACACACTATTACAAGTAGCAGCATTGTTCTCGCCTTTTACTACAAGTATTAATCATCAGTCATCTCTGTGTGAAGAAGTGGACGGAGGAAACTAAAGTCAGCGTTAAATTGTAATGTGACTTAGTTACTGATTACCACAGAACAGTATTTTTATTTCCTGTGTAGAGAAACATGGCAACTAGTCCGCCCTGTTAGGATTAATGAACAACTACTGTCCCCAGGAACATTCATGCTGTGGCTATAGCAGAGGAGAGTGTACAGTAGCACAGACTTGTCATATAATGAAACTGAATGATGTACTGACAACGCTGCCTACTTATGTGATATGCTGCATATTTGTTCTGTTTTTGTTTTTTTTTATTACTGGAAAAGGGAATTCATCCAACATTTTTCTGGGCAGGTCTGCTGAGGCTGGGTGCACACATAACAAGAAAAGCTGTGTTTTATGTCATGTTTTCATTTTATAGCAATCAATAAAAATACACTTAAAACACTGCGCTCAGTAAGGCCTGGTGCACACCAAAACCCGCTAGCAGATCCGCAAAATGCTAGATTTTGAAACGCTTTTTCTTCTTTTTCTGTAGCGTTTCAGCTAGCGTTTTGCGGTTTTGTGTAGCGGTTTTGGTGTAGTAGATTTCATATATTGTTACAGTAAAGCTGTTACTGAACAGCTTCTGTAACAAAAACGCCGGCAAAACCGCTTTGAACAGGCGTTTTTCAGAGCGGTTTGCGTTTTTCCTATACTTAACATTGAGGCAGAAACCCATCCGCAATCCAAAAAATGCCTGAACTGATGAACCACCCCATTGAGATACAATGACCAAGCGTATCCGCAGCCACAAGCGGCTGCAGAAACGCTGAAAAAGCCGATCGGTGTGCACCAGCCCTGAATTATATACCATACAGCATTTGCTGTTTGCTAGTATGATTGACGAGTGTCCATTAACATTAAACACATAAAAAGTCCAGTGACTTCCAGTCATGCAGAGCGCTCCTGCTTGATACATGCATCTGGGGTATAGGCCACCCCACAGCCTCTCCGGCCCCCGAGGCAGAAAGGCTGGAGAAGAGAGAGGGAGAGCGGAGAGAGATCGGAGGTGGGTGTTGAGTCTGGAGCCCGGAGACTATGATGTGAGCTGACCAGGAAGGTGTCTCTCAGCTCCTCCTGATGATCGCTGGATTGCTCTATCACCAGACGTCTGGAGATCCATCGGAGTGGGAGGTGACTTGCCGGAGAGGCTGTGGGGTGGCCTATACCCCAGATGCGAGACTTGGCCCTGACGGTCATCACATCCGGTGAGTTCCCACCTGACGGGGGGTCCCATTATGATCTGTATGCCATTTGATTGAGGCTTCCTAACATTAACATTTGTTGAAGCGCTTGCTGCCATAATCTGGAGATAATGTTTTCATTTTATGTTGTGTGCATTTTTTGTGCCTTTTTGATACCTTTGCGTTTTTTTATTTACCACAGATGCGTTTTCAAGCGTTTTACATGCGTTTTAATGCACTTGCGGTTCGCATATACAAAACGCTATGCTTTTTTTCATGCGTTTTTCTTTTGCATTTTATGCAAGTTACTAGGAAGACAACAGGAAGCGGAAATATATCACAAAACAATTTTTTAAAGCAAAACGTATAGAAAAACGCATACCATTGCATTTCTATTGACTTTCAATAAGTGTGTTTTTTATGCGTTTTTTAGTATAATGCAACAAAACACGCGTTTTGTAACATTTTGGGGACCGACGTAGTTTGAATTTACGTCCAGCAGGTGGTGCTGCCGCCCTGACTGGATGATGATTCAACGTCCGCGCTATCGAACCGCCCCGACGCGATTGTGCGCACCGGAAAGGGGAGATTAATCGCGTATGGCTGCTGATCACTATGATCGCCGGTGGATCATAGTGATCACTTACAGAGCTGCGGTGGTAGGGGGGGAAAGAAGCGGATCCACTCACCTTCCTGCCATTAGCCCGACGATTGGCACTCCTCTCCGCTCTGCCCGGCATCCCTGCTGTATTGATGCTAAGTGATGACATCATCAAGCCGCGACCTGGAACTTAGCGTCAGTACGAGCCGGGAAGCCAGCGAGAGCGGAGGTGTCCACAGCTGCTCATCGCTGGAGCCTGGGAGGTGAGTAAAGGCTGCTGGCGAAAGGGGGAACATCTGGAGGCAGGGGGGACACACAGCCCTGCAAGCCTTAGCAAGGATCCGGCTGCCTGACCCCCCAAAACGTGCCCCCCCCCCCCCCGCATGTAAAATGCCTGGTCTTTAAGGGGAGGTAGGCAGCCGGTCCCGAAGGGGTTAAAAAAGCATGTTTGAAAATGCATATGCGTTTTTTATATGCGTTTTTTCCTGAGGCCCTTATACTTCCATTAGCGGCAAAAACACAGTTTACCACAACGCTAGCATTTCTGCTATGTGTGCACCTAGCCATAGACTACTACTAAGCGCTTGTAAATTTGCCTCCACCCATGACCACACTCATTCTCCAGGACTCAGCGTGCTGCAAGAGTGCCCATACGTGCCCCAGATCTTTTAGGATCCTAGCAACGCATATATATATTCTATTTTATTTTACATTAGTAGTCTTGTACCCATATGGGTTATATACCTAGGACCTAATTCGGGTTATTACATATCGTGTGACCCATTAGCCCGCCACTTGGCTATAGCAGCAATGACTCTACCCTTGCTATTCAACAAGTTTTTTTCTTAGCTTACCCACCAGTTTCAATATGTTACCAATCTCAATATGTTATCAGCACAATGGTTTATATTCATTTGATGTTTTTGTGGTTTTCTCTTTACTGATTATTTTCTGTATCGACTCTTTGCAAGTTTTCAGATAACAAACAGGTAGGGATGATCAATGAGATGCAAATATTTCTGAGTTTATGCAAACATATGCAAATTAGTATGCAAATATATGCAGCTTGAAAATGGACCAATCAGTTTAAACCTGGGTGGGACACGATTGGTCCATTTTTAAGCTGCATAAGTTTGCATAAACTCAGAAGTATTTGCATATCATTGATCATCCTTAATAACAAGTAACACACTTCAATATTAAAGGTTGGAATAGCTGGGGGATTTCACTGCAGTATGTAGCTAGCTCCAGATTAACAGTGTTTCACCTGATGATGGTCACTGTTCAATTATAGTAACAAAAAGATTTAATAAAAAAAATTCCCACACCCACTGGCCCTCATAAGGAATGCTGTGTAATCTGGTTTTGCAGTCAGATAAGAATAGTTCACCACTGGCCCTCATGAGGCATGCTGTGCAATCTGCTCCTGCAGTCAGATAAGAATAGTTCACCACTGGCCCTCATGAGGCATGCTGTGTAATCTGCTCCTGCAGTCAGATAAGAATAGTTCACAATGCTGTTATCAGTGTTTATTCTACATTGGTTCTCATCTGACCTGCAGACAAAAGCTAGGAGAAAGCTTTCAGCAGTTGGGAGGGAAGGGGAGCAGGAGGCTGCTAGTAATGAGTTACAGTGTGTTAGCCGTGTGCCCAGAGGGTGGAGCCTAACCAGCCTCTTAACTGCAAGTATGAGCAGCGCTAGGATAAGAATTGCAGCCAATAAGGGCAGAGATCGATCCTCAGATCTCACACAATAAGACAATTATAGAGTGTAGCCCTGGTGCAAAAAAAATGGTAATAAGAGGATCATTATAGGAACCAGCTGTGTGTGTCTAATGCGTGCTGCTCCTTTCAATATTCTATGTTGAATGATCAATACTCAAACAGTACTTGGCAATAATTGGTGCAAACAATGATTACAGTACCTCTGTGGGGTATACCAACCGCTATAGGCTTCCAGTAGTGCAGAAAAGATCTCCCCAGTATCCACGCAGAGGACTGGAAAACTTGCTGCGATCACGATACCTTCTTGCGAGCAACCGCTCGCGGGAGATTGAGTATATGTTGTAATTTCCTATTAGCCTGACTGGTGACTTAAGCGCACCATGTGCGCTCCACAGCGTGAAACTTCTTTCATCTTGTTTTCCTCCGCAAAGGAGCCTGGCAAAGCTCCTTCCTGCGGAAAAGGGTTAAAAAGCAAACTAGAGCACACTGATGTAAGAAATGAAGCTGCACACAGTGTTGCACTTATGAGCAGGTTTCTTGTTTAATGGCATATCTCATAAAAACTGCAACCAACACCTCCGACCCGAGTTTCGGCTAATTTGCCTTCAAAGGGGGCTTACAGAGGTTGTATACCCCACGGAGATACTGTAATCATTGTTTGCACCAATTATTGCCAAGTACTAAGAAATGGAGACCGAGAGCCCAATATAGTGTAGTATATTATATGAAAACAGAAGAAATATAAATCGTAAGTATTATACTTACAAACCTGGGTTGCTCTAAGGCAACCACTGTATAGGCAGGTGGGGAGATTAGGCCTGACCCCACTCTGGACTAAGATGTCGCTCTCTGTGGACAGAAGAAAGCAGGGTATGTCACCATTCCACCAAGGGTGGTCAACTTAATGTATAAAAATACAGAGGCGCCAATAGGATAAAATTTAGATAAAAACTGTCCACACACAAACAGACCAAAATGCTGTTGATTGAAGAAATAACAATTTATTTACATACTCCTAAACAATAACTGCAACGCGTTTCACGGGCAACATCCCGCTTCATCAGGCAATGAACAACCGGAGTATCTCACAGCTCTGAGTCCAATGATAGCTTGGCACCTCTGAGGACTCTGAGGACAGAGGTGCCAAGCTATCATTGGACTCAGAGCTGTGAGATACTCCGGTTGTTCATTGCCTGATGAAGCGGGATGTTGCCCGTGAAACGCGTTGCAGTTATTGTTTAGGAGTATGTAAATAAATTGTTATTTCTTCAATCAACAGCATTTTGGTCTGTTTGTGTGTGGACGGTCCACCACCGCCACCAAAACGTTCTTAAACTTTTTATCTAAATTTTATCCTATTGGCGTCTCTGTATTTTTAATCATTATATTGCCAAGTACTGTTTGAGTATTGATGATTCAGCATGGAATATTGAAAGAAGCATTAGACACGCACAGCTGGTTCCTATAATGGTCCTCTTATGACCATTGCTTTTGCGCCAGGGCTACTCTCGATAATTGTCCTATCCAGCCTCTGCCTGGTTCTTTGACCCGGACATATTAAGCTGCGCATGCGCAGTATGTCAGGTCGGCAGCCTTGTGACTCCTTGAATGCACATAAAAGGCGACGAGCGGGGTGCGTGGTCACAAGGCTGCCAACATGACATACTGCGCATGCGCAGCGTAGTATGTCTGGGTCAAAGAGAGGCGACCACGGCAATGGGACGGAGCCTTTTTACTGCATAACGGAGGGAGACACTGGCACATGGAAGGTGCGGTAAGCATCTGCACACTTCCCCACACATAACACACATATAGGGACCATTTTTCTATAACCGCTCGCCTTGGGTATCCTTTAAGAATTCCCTCACCTGATACTTGGTGCTAAATATAACCATGGATCAGGAAGGACATAAGGGATTCAGGAGCCAGAAGGACATTTTTAGCAGCCAACTCCACCAACAATTAGAAAATAAAAATGAAAACTTAGGTGCCAGCTGTGATTATTAAATAGACTAGGGTACCTGGCTTCTGGGATTCTTCAAGACCTGTGCATGAACCTGACTCCTCTAATAGAACCCTCTCACTACCCCTCTTCTACGTCTAGTCTGGCCCTCCTGACATTAGCAATACTTTAATGCCAGCACTAGAACTGCCAAGAATTCACATGTATGGTGCTGTATCAAAATGCTCAAGTCCTAATATGAAATGCCCAGACTTGTGTGCTTTTTAGGTCAGTCCTTTGGAGGTCTGTTCCTTCTTGCACACAGGCTACTGTCCTCTTCATATTTACTACTCTACAAGGAATCCTTCATACATTTATTTCCAAAAATATAACCGAAAGAAGTGAGACAGCAGACAGCCATTAAAAAAGTTTTCTTTTTAAGTCTTGTGTAGGAAAGTGGACCAGAAATTTAAAATCACAAACACTGGTTCGCACGACAGCCGGGGGCCCCAGCTTCTCTCACTTGCTGGGGCCCCCAAACCACCATGCGATACCCAGAGGGAAATGTGGGCGAGCCCTGGCTCTCTCACCTCCAGGAAACCTCCACCTCTAGGAAAGTGGACCATTGTAACATCCTACTCCTATTCTGGTGCCGGCAACCCATGGGAAGTGTGATGTGAGATAAGGGAGGATTTCTTTGAAAAGCCTCTACCACACACAGAACATGAATATGGGCGATCACCAGTGTGGACTCTGTGGTGCTGAATCAAATTTGATTTATTTCTAAAGCATTTTCCACACTCAGAACATGAGAATGGACGATCACCGGTGTGAATTCGCTTGTGTTTAGCCAGATCTGCCTTATAAGATAAACATTTCCCACACTCTGAACAGGAAAATGGCTTCACCGCAGAGTGAGTCATCTGGTGATTGACAAGTTTTGACCTTTCTGTAAAACTTTTCCCACATTCTAAACATGAAAAAAGGGCTTTTCCCCAGCATGACGTCTCCTGTGAGCAATGATAAGCGACCTCCATGAAAAAGATTTCTTACACTCTGAGCATGAATATGGCTTTGCTCCTGTATGAGTTCTCTGATGCGATGTAAGTGTTCCCCTCTGGGCAAAACACTTCCCACACTCAGAACATGAATATGTCTTCTTAACGGCATGGATTTTCCTATGTAGGATGAGAGCTCGCCTCTTGGCAAAACACTCCCCACAGTCCGAGCAGGAAAATGGCTTTTCGGCTGTGTGAACAGCCTGGTGTCTGTCCAGCTGGGACTTCCAAGAAAAGCATCTGTCACATTCAGAACATGTATATGGCTTCTCTCCAGAATGAATCCGCTGGTGTGAGAGAAGCGTTCCTTTCCTGTTAAAACACTTGCTGCAGTCAGGACAAGAATAGGTCTTCCCCAGTCTGTGGGATCTCTGATGTGAAATGAGTTCTGCTCCCTCTGTAAAGCAATCACCACATACAGAGCATAGGAACACTTCACCCCCACTGCCAGCCATATGATGGGTGATGGGAGCCAAGTCTGTAGGAAAATCAAGAGAAGTTGGAAAGAAATTTAGGGACGTGGGATTCTCTTCTGAAGAATCTGAATGGATCTCATCTTCTATTTCTTCATCTAGAGGACTGACGGAGCTTCTGTATTCTCCATCTGGAAGAACGCACATTGGAAAGTTGTTACAAATTAAGGGAGGAAAAAACCTTTATAGTTTGTTTAAAAGTAATATAGTGCATTTTAGCAAAACCGTTTTATTGAATGTAGCATAAAATAAAAAAAAAACTTATTAAACCCATAAAAATATAGATAAATATTTCCTCTTCTTGAAGCTCCGCTGGCATATGCACCTAGCTGTGTTGGTGAGCAGAAGAGATTGGCACTTGACACTTAACTGCAACAGTAAACAGACCTCTAATAAATGGTTGAAACTTAGGTTCTTGTTATGGGAAATTCTTTATTTTTGTTTCTCCAAGCAACTCCAGTGGGATGTTTTAGAAGTACATTTGTTGCATTTTCCCTCACATTGGAGCTCCATCAAATCTTTTTGGTCTTCCTATAATCTGTGTCACTTGTTCCTCCATGCTCCTGATGAAGTGGTCAGTGTGACCACGATACGCATGGAGTGCTTGGCCCTCCCACCCTTTCCCACCATTCATTCCACAGCTAGGTATTACTTGATAGCTATTGGTGCAACTGTTATCTTGTTTACTGTTTTTGCTGGTGTGCCTTGAAACATTGTATATGATATTATATGCTGTTCAGGATGCATTTCATCTCTAACCACACAATTTTCACATTTTCATACAAAGCACTATTTTTTAATTTCCGTTTACTCTTGCCAACTTAAGCACTGGCACATGAAGTCATGGTAGTGGTTTGTCTTTATCACATACCGTACTTAAGCACTTCATCAGCTGCTTTACTTTGACTGGACTCGTGTTCTAGCTGTCACCTGGGAACATACATTCTATATAAAGATGTGTGTTAGACAATAGTACAAATGTAACAACAGGGGTAACCTTACTGTTCTTTCCTCTCCCTTCATAGTAGGGATGGTCAGTGAGACTTTGACTGGACTCGGGCTTCAGCTTTTACAGGGGAACACCCATACCCTATAAAGACGTTTGTTGGACAATAGGACGTACGTAATATTAGGGAAACCTTACTGTTCTTTCTGCTCCCTTTATAGTAGGGGTGGTCAATGTGAGGCAAATAATTCAGAGTTGATACAGGATTATGCAAATTATGAGTGCCTGAAAATGGACCAATTGAATCCTGCCAAGGTGGAATTCGATTGGTCCACATTTAAAGCTGAATAAATTTGGAGATTTCTGCTTGATGATAGCAGTAAAGGTTTGGTACTGTTAGCCAAGCAAATTATGTAGGTAGAAAAAAACAAGTTTTGTCAAAGTAATACCGATTAATGGCTAACAGATAAAGTTAAATTATGCAAGCTTTCTGCTATTTAGTCCCCATATAATAATATGCCTGAAGAAGGGGACTAGATCCCAGAAAGCTTGCATAATTTAACTTTCTATCAGTTAGCCATTAAAAGTTATTACTTTTACAAAACTTTGTTTTTTCTTCCTACATAATTCTGCATCAACTCAAAATTATTTGCATTCCACTGACCATTCCTACTGTATAAGTACTGAGATACTGGTTGGAGTTTTTAAAAAGACTTTCTGTATTATTAATTGGACTTAAACAATAAAGGTTGTTACATGATTACCCTGGTAGTGCAAGACCATTTACAGACATTTCGGTGGTTTATAGGTTGTGACTTATTTCTACGCCTGGGCTATGTACACCATAATTGCGTCAGGTGCCGACTTTTTATGTTTTTCCATGTATGCTATCACCAGGTCCCTCTTCCAATTCAACTTATAAACGGGTCTTAGTGAGAGCTGTGGACATTACTAAATAATCATTTTAAGCAGGAATAGCACACCTGAAGTAGTATGGCATTTTGTGGCTGATCACAAAAGGCGGGTAAAATTGCTGTACAAACATAGTACACATCATTTTTACCGATGAGTATGCAAGCAATCTAATGTATGGAGTGGAAAGGAAGGGGTTCACCGCTACACTGCAGTCAGTCATGAAGCTATGAATAAGGGCAAGTTTGGCCCGAAACATGTCAGCATGTACTTTGTACTGATTTGAGGATATGTCCTGAATAAATATTGAGCACAAGAAGAGATATTGTTGCGGACCTCCTTCACTATTGCAATCTAATGTATACTGTGAACATAACACAAGTTGCAGTGTACACAGCACATGCGTTACTTGTATAACACACATATGCTATTTTAGTATTGTCAATTTTATTTGCTTTTCATGAATCAACTCCACTATTTCTTAGTTTCTTATCAAGGTGCCCATCCAATACTATATTTCAATAAAATCAAAAATGTTCAGAGTCTTTGATCTTCTACATGTTACTAGCTCAAATGTCACCATTCCTCTATGTACTAAAATGTATCAGCTAAATGCATGCCTTTTCCTATCCAATAAGGTCCCACAATGCATTTGTCTTTATGAATCATGACTGTGGCTGTCAGACTCCTGCATTGCGGGACTTGTAGTTCCTTAACAGCTGGAGAGCCCAGTTTGCAGATCACTGCATTAGATGAATGGTATCTTGAAGAATCTGAAGAAAAAAGTGTGTGTTCCACAGCAGTGTTGTGATCGCAAAAGCGCTGCAGACAGCATTTTAGGAAAGATCAGGGGGAGAGGCTGCCAAAAAACTGGGGGCCCATCTGGTTATTTATACTGGGGGGCTACCTTATAGGGGCACATCTGGGTAGCTGTACTGGGGAAGAGGGCTGTCTAATCGTGGGGGCACATCGGGCACGTGCAGAAAAAAGAGGTGCCAGGAAAATTGAGCACAAAAGTTAGGCAAATAGAATATCTATAAATTTACGATTTGCTACATTGTTAAATTGTGAAGTATGATTGTAAAATATTAGTAAATAATACAGAAATTTTAATACAACTAAACTTAACCCTCGTCTCACACTGAATTCTCCATCGATGCCTAATCGTAACCGACCCCCCATGGCTAACATTAACCAACCACCCTCCTTGGATAACCTAACCACCCACCTCCCGCGCCTAACTTTATGACCCTCCACGCCTAACTCTACCACCCCTTTCCCCCATGCCTTGGATGCCTAACCTTAACTGCCACCCCACCACAATTCCTCTGCAAGTGCTCACTATTTGTAGGTGCATTTTTCATTGCAGGCTGCCCCGGCACCTGCTATTTATTGGACGCTGCAGATACCCAACTTTCATTCTTATGCCAATAGTTACAAGGTGCCTATGAGGTGCACCAACTTGTACCCATAAGGCGTGCCCAAATTTTCTGCCTCCTATCCGCTATCTACAGTATACTGGGGAGGGTGCTTATACTCGATTCAATCACTTTACCCTGGTTTCTGAGTTAAATCTAGATACGTTGGCTTATATTGGAGTCTGCTTGTACGTTATATTCCTGCCTTCCATTCCTCACCTGCACTGATCTCTGGAGGAAAATCCTCTTCCTTATATGGCTCATCGCTGCTCTTGTACATCTCTTCTGCTTCCTCCTTCACTTCCACCTTAACCACTTGCCGACCGCACACTCATACCGTGCGGCGGCAAAGTGGTAGCTGGAGGACCAGCGACGCAACTGTGCGTCGCCAGGTGCCTCCCTAATTAATCAGGAAAAGTTTCCTGTTAGATCATGGAGCGGGTCTCCGTGAATAGCCTGCGAGCCGCTGATTGCGGCTTGCAGACTAAATGTAAACGTAGGAGACATATGTCTCCTTTGTTTACATTGTACGGCGCTGTTGCGCAGCAGCGCCGTAAGGCAGATCGGCGATCCCCGGCCAATCAGCGGCCGGGGATCGCCGCCATGTGACGGGACAGCCTGTCACTGGCTGCACAGGATGGATAGCGTCCTGTGCAGCCCCGATCCCCGGGGATGAGCAGGTAGGAGAGGGAGGGGGGAATTTCGCCGCGGAGGGGGGCTTTGAGGTGCCCCCCCCGCAACATGCCTGCCCACCTGAGCGATCAGACCCCCCCTGCACATCATCCCCTTTAGGGGGGAAAAAAGGGGGGCGATCTGATCGCTCTGCATGAAACATGATCTGTGCTGGGTGCTGCAGAGCCCACCCAGCACAATCACAAAAAATAACGCTGGTCCTTAAGGGGGGGTAAAGGGTGGGTCCTCAAGTGGTTAACAACAACCAGATTTTCCTCCTGAAAAAATCAATAGGGGCTTGATTCACAAAGCGGTGCTAACTGTTAGCACGCCTGTGAAAACCCCCTTAGCACGTCTAAACAAGCTTTTCGCGCATAAAACTTTACACGCGTACTGCACAGAGCACAGGGCGCACCGCGCGAAGTGCCCATTAAAGCCTATGGGACTTAGCGCGCGTAAAACTTTGCGCGCGTAAAACTTTACGCGCGCAAAGTTAGCGCACGATCTGATTGAGAAATCCAGTGCTAACCTACTTAGCACCCTGGTTAGCGCGTCTAAAGACTTTAGACGTGCTAAGTAGGTTAGCACCGCTTTGTGAATCAAGCCCTAGGAATTGTTGCAGTGAGGGTAAGCAGCTGAACGCTACTTAAAACAAATCTGTAACTTCCAAAAAGAGAAAACTCAGACACTTACCTCAGTAGAGGGGAGGCACCAGAGGCTTCCCCTGTCCTCCTTCATACCCCCAATTTTTGCTGGGTCCCTCTGAAAGTTGGCAGCCGTGCTCCCATCCCTGACAGAGTGCAGCCACGCTCCCACCTTCGTAGAAGCACGGAGCTGCTTGTGCTTGGCAGAAAAAAGCCTAGCTTGAGCGGCTCCATGATACTGCGCAGGCGCAAGCCATCTTGCATCTGCACAAAGTGGCCGCACTATGTTAACAAAGGAGGTTCGGGCAGTCCCAGTGCTGGAGCGATGAGGTGGAGGGGGACTTGGCAATCCTCTGGATTATCCAGAGGCATCCCTGTACTAACGTGAGTATCTAACTTTTGCCTTTTCGTAAGTCACAGGTACCCTTTAAGAGAAATTTACACTGAGTTACTTAGCTCAGTGCTGATTGCTGAATACTGCAGGCATGCACAGCTCCATTACAATGAATTTGGAAACAGTTCTTGCATCAGCTGTGCAGTCAGGCTTCATTTATGTGGCCTAATAGGAATCTAAGAGAATTCAAATACACCTACAGCAGAAAAGTCCATATTTGAATCTTGTCAGAGTGCCCATTTTCCTGTTTACCTGGGAGAAAGTGAATATGTAGTGGTGCCCTTATTAAAGGTAGATTGTCATAAGCCCCCTCTATGCTATTACTCCCTCCTGGATACCGATGGAGAACAACCCCTCGGTCTTTAACATTGGATGAACGTATTCTGCAAAGGGGAAGGGAGAAGTGGCTCCTAATGTTATGTACCATGTGAGCTGGTATTGTTCAGGAGGTGAAGCCCCACACTCCTGTGCTCTATTCACAATGGGGAACATCAACCTTCATGGGGAGCAAGAAGTTAATAAAACTTAGGAGCAGGCACTCCTGAATATTATTTTTGAAATGAAATATAAACATTGGGAATATGTGTCCGGCAGAAGCCTCGTCTGCTCAATAGCAGATGGCTGGAAATCACTTTAGAGATTTCCCAACAGCTGTCACAGGCCACATGCATGCACAGTTTCTCACTACTTTCTGGTTATTACATGTTTAGCTTATTTTAGTGAATTACCCTTCCAGTGTTCAATTTATCACTCCTACAGTCAAAGTAGCAACTGGTAATGTACAGTAAGTCATATTTAGCCCTGTTGCATATATCTCCACTTTCTTTAAAGAGCCTGTTCACACTAGGTCAGCCACAGGTCTGCTTCCCAAAGGGGAAAGTCCGCAGACATGCAGTATGTACCCCTTGATTTCCTGTGGGAAAGCATGGACCTGTTCCCATATGTCTGTATCCACCATACAGACCTCCGTATGTATGGGTAGTGCATTTCAACTGTGCATTTAACTGATTGCCTTGCTGGAGAGTAAATACAGGTAGGTGATAAGGCTAAAGTATAATTTTATAATATCCTGAGCTTCCTCTACCTGGCAATCCTGTGAAATTGTGATCTTCTTGTGTGGAGTCCCATTAATAGGGGATACTAGGAGATCTCTGGTGAATCGCTGCTCCTGGATCCTCCTATAAGAAACACATCATACACTAAAAGAATATTAAAATATTAATAACTACCTTGTCACCTATAACTTATAAACACACCCTGCAGAAATACATTACTTATACATGAGCCTACTAAGTCCTTATACAGTACATGCTTCATCATATGTCATCCTGGCTACAGCTACATCCTTCTCATGCTTCCAACAATAAGACTGGCTGCATAAAATGAACATAACTTTTGCATCGACTCAGAATTGTTATAATCTCATTGACCATCCCTACTGAACAGGGAGGCTTGTGTGTAAGAACTAATGGAAAAGCATGTGATCTGTTTGATTAGCTGACACATTTGCAAGGCTCTGGTTTGTTGGGATCACTCCCTGCTTTTGAACGAATCCGTTAATTTCAGCGCCCGGTGCCAAGCTCCGCTGGGTGCAGTTATAGTACTAGTGCTATAGAGTAATTTGGGGCCGGTCCGCCGGTTGCCAGACCCCAAATTACATCTCTCTCCAAGTTGCTACAACTCAGAGGGGGAATAGTATTTAATGCTGCTGGGGGTTTAGCGGCAGCAGGGAGAGCCGTCATTCGGCTCGCCCTGCGCCCAACTGCCTGGTGCTGGGATAATATGTACTCGCTTTTGAACATGATCAGGACCAGCCAATTAGAGTCTGACAAGATGTACAGCACTACAGAAGGTTTTATATTGATCTATCACCTGATCAAACTGGTTACATGTTTTCCATGGGGTCTCATAGGCGTGAGCATCACTACTGATGAACTCTGCAGCTCACCCCATTTACCTCTCATTTTCTTAATCAAATGGTTTGCCAAGCCATGCAATCCAGTTTAAACTCCTAACCCTTATAAAACTCTCCCTACCCCAACTCTTTATCCTGCTTGGTGGTATGATTCTTTTTGGATTTTAGGGTCTAAATATTTTTGGGGTGCTTTTAGACCTTAAATCCATAAAAAAATATACCCCAGAGAGATTTTCTGCAGCTCATTTCCTCAGCAGGAACTCGCCTGCTTGGGATCCAGCACTGTATCTATTCCTCCTGTCCTCTAGGTTGCTATCTCTATGGTGAGATCACCATCTGTTATGTGACAGTTGACAATATCACCCTAGGGATTAAAAGCCTCAAAGGACCGGAAGAAGACAGGCTGCGAGCGTCCAGATCCAGGGGGAGGTGATATCTAAACGCTGTTGTGCTGTGCTGTGCACTTTTTATATTACTCACAGCAGGTTTTTTTTTTCACCCCGAGCCTGGGTCGGGAATAACGCCAAGGATGTTAACATGTTTCTGTGGTGTTCATACATCTGGCCTGTAGATGTCCTTAATAATAAAATATGCCGCCACAACCGCAATGCACAAGAATCTCCATCCTCCACCTTGGCCTCCTCCTCATATAACACTTCTCCGTTGCTTCTTCCCCTTCTGGTCTGCTCCACCATGTTCCAACTCTTAAAGCCTTCAAGTGCATCCTTATTTCCCACCTTCTGAGACAACCACATGATCTGACCTAGCCCTTCTTCAGGGAGTGAGCAGGATTTGCTTCCTGCTACATGGTAATGAGAGGACTTTCTGCCATCTCACCACCTGTTTCTTGTCTTCTCCGAGCCTCGATTCAATAAAATGTTCTCTTGAGTTTTCTCATCAGAGACGTTTTCACTCTTATCTATGATATGGCTTTTCAGGCTCCGGTTCTGCAAGCAAAAATGTGCTCAAAATAAGATTTAAATTGTGAAAGGACGCTTTCTTAGTTTAAATTATAGGTCAAACCGTGTACATAGCAAGCTCCTAAAGCTGGAAGTCCACAATAATGACGTGCTGTGACTCTCTGCATCCAGGGTACCTCTAATGTCCACAACTGAGTCCGCACCATCAAATTACTGTATTATTGAAATTGTTTTAAACGCTCCATACAGCCATCTATCCAGTGGAAATTGTAGACATTATTTTTGGAATTGCATTTTTCGATTATTTCCTGTGAAATAAAAGTCTACATCAGGTTGTACCAGCACAGTGGCTGACGTAAGCTGACGATATCCACGCGATGTAATGTAAACAACAGCAGAAGACTGCAAACAAAATGCAGAACAATCGAATTGTTAAATGAAACTGAATCTAGGCAAAGTGCCGTAGCCTTCGCGGACACATTTAATAACCGTTCATAGATCTGTACACACTGCTGATGATGAGCGATTATCTGTCACTTAACTGTCCTTTAGAGGGGCTCACAATCTAATCCCTACCATAGCCATATGTCTATCTATGTATCGTGTAGTGCATGTATTGTAGTCCAGGGCCAATTTAGGGAGAAGCAAATTAACTTATCTGTATGTTTTTGGGATGTGAGAGGAAGCCAGAGTACCTGGAGGAAACCCACACAAACACGGGGAGAGCATACAAACTTGGTGCAGATAGCGCCATGGCTGGGGTTCGAACCGGGGACACAGTGCTGCAAGGCAAGAGTGCTAACCACTACGCCACCGTGCTGACCAGGCCATCATTTGTGTCGTTCATTGTTTCCAGCTATTTTTTTCTTTGTATGTACGAGGCTTTACCCACCTGTGCTAATCTGTATGGAACTATCCTCCTTTTTAATTCTCCTATAACTTTTGGCCTCTTCTACAGATCTAACATCCCTCTCAGTCCCTCTGGTGTCTTCAGAGTCTGTGAATAAAGATAAGAGTGAGAGAGTACTGAGATGTGTTATAGAGATAGTGTGTGTGGTCACATGGCTTCACTGGTAATGCAGTGACATGATATGGGGCTAAGGGTTTCTGACTCCCCCAATGGACACATATAGTCTCCCCCATTACCTTCTAATGACAAAAACATAGGAGGACGTTGTTTTCCTCACTTGTGCTGGTCCTTGGAAGAATTTCCTTGTCCTTATACAGCTTATGGTGCTTATACAGCCTGATGCAGTTACTTGCATCAACCACGTTGTCTACCCATCCAAAATTCCAGCGTCCCTACTTGTTCACCACTGGCACAATAGTCATGTGACTGTAATAATATATAACCACCATCATAATATATAACCATTGTGATTATGAAGGAATATGTGGGGGGGGGGCATAATTGAAGACAGTTGTACAGCAGAGAAAACAGATACATTTGGGTAACAACCAACATGTTAATTTTATTCTATGTACGATGGTGCGACTGCACATCGCTGACAGGCTCTGAGCATGGGCGTCCGCAGAAAATTTTTCGGGGGGGGGGGCAAAAAGTGGGGAGCAAAAAGCGCGCCGCAAATCTGGGTTGGTGTTGTGAAAAAATGGAGCTACGTCATGCCGAAAAATGGGTGTGGTCATGAACCAGAATGTGGGTGTGGTCGTGGGTGGAGACAAGTTTACATGAACTAAGCAATGGTGGGACATTAGATTAGGACAGTGGTGGTGAACCTTTTGGAGGTCGAGTGTCCAAACTGCAAAGTCACTTTACTATCACAAAGTGCCAACAGCAATTTAAACTAAATACAAACGTTTTAACTCATACATGAACATTATGGAAAATTAAGTTGAAAATAAACTGTGAAGATAAACAATTTCATCCATCGTACTCCTGAAAAAATTATTCATTTTTTAGAACCTCCCAGTTTCATTTTCTGTTTTAAAAAGCGGAAAAAGTAGGTTTAATGCTATTGTCTCATATGATGATGATTCAGCTTTTTCCATAGTCTCGCAGTAAGCAATCATGTGACCCCCAACAAGACAAATTCAGCAATCATGAGGCCCCCCCCCCATTAAGACAAATTCAGCAATCATGAGGCCCCCAACATGACCAACTCAGCAATCATGAGGCCCCCAACAAGACAAATTCAGCAATCATGAGGCCCCCAACAAGACATATTCAGGAATCATGAGGCCCCCAACAAGACATATTCAGCAATCATGAGGCCCCCAACAAGACAAATTCAGCAATCTTGAGGCCCCCAACAAATCATGAGGCCCCCAACAAGACAAAGTCAGTAACCATGAGGCCCGCAACAAGACAAATTCAGCAGTCATGAGGCACATAGACAGCTTTTCACATAAATAGGCAGAATGCCCCCTTAATATGTAGACACCTCTCACCTGGCAGCAGTTCCCCAAAATACACTCAATCTGACAGCAGTGGTTCCCCAAAAATAGGTAGCCCCAGGTCTATAGGTGTCCCCAGAATAGGTGGCCAGCGGTATAGATGTCCCCAGAACTGGTAGCCAGGGGTAGAGATGTCCCCAGAACAGGTAGCCCAGTATATGTAGTCAGGGGTATATGTCCCAGTATATGTAGGCAGGGAGTATATGTCCCAGTATATGTAGGCAGGGGGTATATGTCCCAGTATATGTAGCCAGGGGGATATGTCCCAGTATATGTAGGCAGGGGTATATGTCCCAGTATATGTAGGCAGGGGGTATATGTCCCAGTATATGTAGGCAGGGGGATATGTCCCAGTATATGTAGCCAGGGGGATATGTCCCAGTATATGTAGGCAGGGGTATATGTCCCAGTATATGTAGGCAGGGGTATATGTCCCAGTATATATAGCCAGGGGGATATGTCCCAGTGTATGTAGCCAGGGGGATATGTCCCAGTATATGTAGGCAGGGGGTATATGTCCCAGTATATGTAGGCAGGGGGTATATGTCCCAGTATATGTAGGCAGGGGGTATATGTCCCAGTATATGTAGCCAGGGGGATATGTCCCAGTATATGTAGGCAGGGGTATATGTCCCCAGAAAAAGTAGCCAGGGGATATGTCCCAGTATATGTAGGCAGGGGTATATGTCCCAGTATATGTAGGCAGGGGTATATGTCCCAGTATATGTAGGCAGAGGGTATATGTCCCAGTATATGTAGCCAGGGGGATATGTCCCAGTATATGTAGCCAGGGGGATATGTCCCAGTATATGTAGGCAGGGGTATATGTCCCAGTATATGTAGGCAGGGGGTATATGTCCCAGTATATGTAGCCAGGGGGATATGTCCCAGTATATGTAGGCAGGGGTATATGTCCCAGTATATGTAGGCAGGGGGTATATGTCCCAGTATATGTAGCCAGGGGGATATGTCCCAGTATATGTAGGCAGGGGTATATGTCCCAGTATATGTAGGCAGGGGTATATGTCCCAGTATATGTAGGCAGAGGGTATATGTCCCAGTATATGTAGCCAGGGGGATATGTCCCAGTATATGTAGCCAGGGGGATATGTCCCAGTATATGTAGGCAGGGGTATATGTCCCAGTATATGTAGGCAGGGGGTATATGTCCCAGTATATGTAGCCAGGGGGATATGTACCAGTATATGTAGCCAAGGGTATATGTCCCCAGAAAAAGTGGCCATGTGTGCCCCAGCAGGAGGGGAGCAGCGCAGAGAAGAGGGAGAGCTATGGGCACTCACCTTAGGGGGCTCTCCCTCCCTCTCTCGCTCTCCCCTCCGGAGTCCGGAATGAAGTGTGCAGCGGCTGGGCAGCGGGCGGAACTTACCTCCTCTCGTCGCACGCGCCAGATGGATTAGCCACTACTCTGGTCTTGTCCAGACCAGAGTGCGGCACCAGAACTTCCGGCGCAGGAGCGAGACGAGGTAAGTTCCGCCCGTTGCCCAGCCGCTGCACACTTCATTCCGGAGGGGACAGCGAGGGAGAGAGAGCCCCCTAAGGTGAGGGAAGGGGGGGGGGAGACGTCCGCCATTCCCCACTGTGCCCATAGCTCTTTCTCTTCTCTGCGCTGCTCCCCTCCTTCTGGCTGCACGGGCACGCGGCCAGGGGGGGGGGGGGGGCAGCGGGCGGCCAGGCTCGGGCAGATGCCCGGTTTTGCCGTATGTGCAGACGCCCATGGCTCTGAGGTTATGACATGACATGAGCAGTACTAAAATGTGTGTGGTGGGGGTGGGGGAAGTATAATACAGCACATTATAATAGAGGGTACTACAAAAAGAAATGCTGAATTGGGGGCCACCAGTACAAAAAGTAACACAATAATAAAAATAACTACTATAGGAAAGGTGTATAATGAGGGACACTATAACTGAGAACAGTATAATAAAGAGCACTGTAATGGGGATGCTATAATATGGAGCACTATAATGGTAGAGCACTATAACTGTGGGAGCTATAATATGAAACACTAATGCGGAGTACCGGTACTATAGTAAGGACTGTTAAAAGGCCACCATGTTAATGTTAAAATTTAAAACACATACTGTATTTATCGGAATATAAGATGCTCTGGGCTATAAGATGCACCCAGGTTCAGAGGGCAAAACCCAGCGGAAAAAATATACTAAACCTGGTGCGTCCATGTTGCAGGAACGTCTTGTGGATGTTCTCTCCCAATCTGTGTCCCTTTCTGTCCACTATGTATCCTCCTTTCAAAAGCAGGTAGATCAGTGCATCACCAGGCTGTCTCTGATTGGTATACCTACAGAGATGCACTGAGCCCCCCCTGAGACAGCAAACGCACCTTGTACCCAAAACAGAAGCTGTGCATATACGTTAACATTAAATGCAAATGTGTTCTCCTTTGTTTCCCCTGTGTGTTCCAGTGTGTCTTCCTTTGCCCCCTAATGTCCCTGTGTCCCCTTCTGGTTCCCCTGTGTCTCGCCCTTGTTACCATGTGTCTCGTCCTTGTATGCGTGTCCCCTCCTTGTCCCCCTGTGTCTCGTCCTTGTTCCCTTGTGTCTTGTCCTGGTCCTCCTGCCCCCCCCTCCCCCTCATGTCTCTTCCGCTCCGTGTAAAATTAAATAGCATCAGACAGTGGTGTTCATCTGAGCTAGGATATCCGAGATCCTCGGATATCCTAGCTCTTTTTTCACTATTCGTGCTCGAATACCGAGCTCGAATAGTATTAGCTATGTTGGAACAATGTAGGTAAGGGAAGTCGGCAAGTCAGATCCGTAACTTCGGGATAAGGATTGGCTCTAAGGGCTGGGTCGGTCGGGCTGGGGCGCGAAGCGGGGCTGGGCGCGTGCCGCGGCTGGACGAGGCGCCGCTCCCCGCCCCGCGAGGGGGGTCCGGGGGGGCGGACGGCGCCGGCAGCGGGCCGGGCGCGGGCGGCGACTCTGGACGCGCGCCGGGCCCTTCCCGTGGATCGCCCCAGCTGCGGCGGGCGCCTCTCCCCCGCCCCCCTCCCGCACGCGGGTCCCTCCCCTCCCGGAGGGGGCCCCCCGCGGGCGCGGCGGTGGCGCCGGGGGACGGCGCCTCGGCCGGCGCCTAGCAGCTGACTTAGAACTGGTGCGGACCAGGGGAATCCGACTGTTTAATTAAAACAAAGCATCGCGAAGGCCCGAGGCGGGTGTAGGTCGGCGCCACCCGGTGGAGGGCGGAGGTAGCGCGTGGGGAGGTCGGCGCCCCCCGGTGGCGAGCGGCGGTAGCGCGGGGGAGTTCGGCGCCCCCCGGTGGCGCGGGGCGGGGGGCGGGGAGTGGTGTTCATCTGAGCTAGGATATCCGAGATCCTCGGATATCCTAGCTCTTTTTTCACTATTCGTGCTCGAATACCGAGCTCGAATAGTATTAGCTATCCGGGCTGTGCTATCCGAGCGCACTCTGACAGCAAGCAGCTATCCGGAGATTTCCTAGCAATGCGAGCTCGGATAGCGTCACCAGCTCGGATAGCGTCACGTCAGACGTCACCTCGAGGCCTCACAAGCGAATCAGAGGGCTCCCAGCCCTCTGACTGCAGCCAATCACAGAGGGGGAGCCTGGCCAAGCCCCCCTCTATAAATAGCGGGCGCCATCTTGCCTCACTCGTCCTGCTTGCGACTTACTTACTAACTGTACTGAGAGACTGCTCCAGTGCTTTTTGTCTGTGTGCAAGTGCATTTATTGTGTTCTAAACCTAGCATCTTGCCTCACTCGTCCTGCTTGCGACTTACTTACTAACTGTACTGAGAGACTGCTCCAGTGCTTTTTGTCTGTGTGCAAGTGCATTTATTGTGTTCTAAACCTAGCGTTTTTACACTCCAACACTTGATATTCAACTGTATTGCTTTGTATTGTAGATAGATTGTATTTTAGGCAGTTTAGTTTGTGTGATTAGGGACTAGGGAGGGAGACTGTCACTGCTGCAGCTGCAGCCAGCAGCTAGGCCCTGTGCCTAGGCAAGGCAGCCTGCCCTGCTCTGTGCTCTAGTCTCTAGTTACCTGTGCTCTCACCTGTCCTACTTCAGTACTACTTCTGTGTTAGATAGATTTGTACTATTTTGTAGTTAGCAAGGCCCAGCTTTACTGCTATACCTGTCCTGTATCTGCTCTCTGTAATCTAGTCACACCTGTTCTATTATTTAGCTAGATTCTTCTATTGTTTAGTTAGTACGGTAGTGTACTGTAGTCTGTGTATAGGGACCGTCCGCCACCGCGTTACCTAGGGTCTTTGTGTGCGCAGTGCACGTCTGCGCTGTTCGCACCCTCTCGTTAGTGCTACACCCGTCCTATTGTTTATATTACTTCTATTGTGTATTCGCTGACTTGTACTGTACTGTAGTCTGTGTATAGGGACCGTCCGTCACCGCGTTATCTAGGGTCTTCACCGCGTTACCTAGGGTCTTTGTGTGCGCAGTGCACATCTGCGCTGTCCGCACCCTCTCGTTAGTGCTACACCCGTCCTATTTCTTTATATTACTTCTATTGTGTATTCGCTGACTTGTACTGTACTGTAGTCTGTGTATAGGGACACCGTCAGTCAGCGTCAGCTAGGGTCTTTGTCTGCGCTGTCCGCACCCTCTCGTTAGTGCTACACCCGTCCTATTTGTTTTATATTATTTCTATTGTGTATTCGCTGACTTGTACTGTACTGTAGTCTGTGTATAGGGACACAGTCAGTCAGCGTCAGCCAGGGTCTTTGTGTGCGCAGTGCACGTCTGCGCTGTCCGCACCTTCTCGTTAGTGCTACACCCGTCCTATTGTTTATATAACTTCTATTGTGTATTCACTGACTTGTACTGTACTGTAGTCTGTGTATAGGGACACCGTCAGTCAGCATCAGCTAAGGTCTTTGTGTGCGCACTGCGCACTCTCTTGTTACTAGCGCTACACCGATCTCTACTGTAGAGTACACCTGTCCGTCACCTCACACACCCACCACCACCACCGATCCCACCCCATTAAAGTACCCCACTTGTCCCCACCGAGTCCTCCACCCCCGCCACCACTCCTGTTCGCAAGAGCAGCAGCAGCTGCCCAGCACTGCCTGGGGAGGAGGAGGAGTGCAGTACTCCAGCCCCAGCAGGCAACAACAGCACCCTGTCACTCAGCAGCACCTTCTTGTTATCCCCAAGCACAGCGGGGCTATGGAGTGCTGTTGCGGCAGAATTGGAGGAGGAAGAAATGCTGATGGGCACTTTGGGGGATGATGCTTTGGACAGTCAGACAGTGGTGACTGTCCCTCAGCCCATGCATGCAGAAGGGGAGTTTGTGGGGTCATCCCAGCAGGACATGTTTGCAGAGGGGGAGGATGATGATGACAGGGTGAAGGACAGAGACTGGGTGGCACATCCTGAGGATGTCATCAGCTCTGAGGAGGAGGATGCGTCTGTGGGCCTTGCTAGAAGGATCAGCATCGCAGGCATAGGCAGGATCAGAAGTGGGCATGGTATGCAGGCCACACAGGGTGCTGATTCGGAGGCGGAGAGTTCTGCCAGTGCCACCAGCCGCACCAAGAACCCCTCCCCCCCCCCCCCCCAACCACCACAGGGAGACCAGCGGCAGCAGCACCTTCCAGCCGAAGGGGAAACTTCACCTCCCCAACTTGGAATTATTTCACTCTGCCATATGTGGAGTGCAAGTATGCCACCTGCAACCAGTGCCGCCAGCAGCTCAGCAGAGGGAAGGAGCCCTCTGCGTACGGCACCACCTCTCTGGTCAACCATCTGGCAGGGAAACACTTTCATGAGCATGAGGAGTTCATGAAGTTGAAGGAAGCTGGCAGTGGCAGACCCGCCACCACTGCGAAGCCGTCGGCAGCAGCAGCCACCCGCCCTCCTCCACCAGCACCAGCAGGAGTGCGTCAGAAACGCACTGCTCCTCCTCCCTCTGCAACTCCTGCTGCCGACACTGAGGCCTGTTCTGGCAGCCAGTCTTCAGTGTCCTCCTCTGCTCCCTCCACTGATTCCTGTGCCAGCAAAAGGCGTCGCCAGACCTTGCTCAGCGATACCTTCCAGGGGGTGGTCAGGGTTCTGCCTCCCAGCAGCCGTCGCGTGCGTCAGCTGAACGGCTTGCTGGCACGGGCCATGTGCTCCCAACTCCTGCCTTATTCCCTTGTGCAGGAGGGGAGCGACATGCGTGCGCTCCTGATGTGTGCAGCCCCCGATTGGCCAATCCCCAGCCGACATTATTTTGCATGCACGGCCATCCCTGCACTTCACCGCTCTGTGATGGCCAATGTCGGGAGAGGGCTGGAGCACGCGGTGGGTCAACGGGTCCAAGTCACCATGGACTCGTGGAGCAGCTGGTTTGGGACAGGCCGCTATCTGTCCTTCACCGCGCATTGAGTCAGCTTGGTGGAATGGGGTGAGGAGGGGGGAGCAGCATCGGGCACTGTCAGAGCAGCAGCAGCAACAACGCAGTGGGTGGTGCCACCATGCAGGGTCAGCGGAATTGCAGCAGGTTCCTCTGATCCGCTTCCATCCTCCGGCACACCAGCCCAAACCCCCCGCCTCAGCAGCAGCGTGAAGCCCCGCCACTGCCAAGCGCTGCTGGAATTGGTCAGCCTGGGGAAGACCAAACTGACGGCGAACCATGTCCTGGCCAAACTCCGAGAGAAGGAGAGGAATTGGCTGACCCCCAGAGGCCTCAGAGTCGAAGAGGTGGTGTCTGACAATGGGGCAAACCTGGTTGCTGCAATCAGCAGGGGAGACCTGACCCACATCCCCTGCCTGGCGCACGTCCTGAACCTGGTAGTCCAAAAGTTCCTGCGGACCTACCAGGGGATGGACCGACTCCTTTAGGCTGCAAGGAAGGTTGTGCATCATTTCCGGCACTCGCCTGCAGCCGTAGCGAGCCCGGAAGAGGTGCAGAAGGAGCTGCACCTGCCACAGCACCGGCTCATGATCGATGTTCCAACTCGCTAGAACTCCACCCTGGCGATGTAGGAGCGTCTGGTTGAACAGAGGCAGGCTGTTAGCCAGTACCTTGCACGAGCAACAGTTGCCTCCATCACTACAACTGGGCGTGCCGCCACCAACCTCCCGTCCATCATCTCCACGGAGGACTGGGGGCACATGCAGCAGTTGTGCTCAGTCCTGGCACCCTTCCTGCAGGCCACCAACATGGTAAGCAGGGACCATGCAATGGTGTGCGAGTGGGTCCCCTTGGTGTGTGTGCTGGACAGGGCCCTGTATGCACTGCTGGAAGAGGGAGCGGCAGCCTTGGACCAGCAGGAGCTGCAGGCAGCTTCACAGGCCACCTCTGAGGAGGAGGGCTTGGAGTTGGTGGAGGTCCCTGACCTTCTTTGTGTATGCGTACAGCGCTCCTACTCTGTGACACAGATTATATACAGCTTCTGCAATATGGCAATTAAGGTTTAGTGACCGTCCCTACTTAATAGTATAGGTATTAGTTAAATGTCAATGATCCTATCACATCAATGTCCTCTATTATTCAGATCCAGTATCTAGATTAATCCTGCACAGTCCCGGATTCACATATATCAATTCAGTTGTATAAATCCTTCATTCCACATCCCATTTGCATAACTCAGGACCACTGTACAATAATTTACTCTCACCGATGTCCAGAGGCTGACATATGTAGATATCAGCAAACGCGCTCCATTACTTATTCACACAGCAGTTTTCCTTGGCAACTTCCCCCTATATATGTCTCAAACAAACAAGAGGAAAAGGCATAGCGTAATCCTGCTTAAAACCGACTTTAAAAACAACTTCCTCCACCAGTGATGTTTGCACAATCAAAGACACCCTTCGTGTGTGTGCTATCAGCATGCACCCCACACCGCTGATACATATAGCGCTCACCAGATTGATTGGCTGACCGTCTATAGACCAGCAACTGCGTTTAGGGTGTTGTACATCAGAAGATTTCCACCAAATCAGCTATCTCCTTAAGAACTCAAAAGAAAGGTTTCCATAGCATAATACCGTTTATTTTAAAAAGATAAAACACAAGGTTGCACTCACAAGTATAAAATAGATATGCGCATATCGTATATGGACGTCCTCATCCGCTCTCTCTCGTCTGCGTCTCCACTGCCGCCGCGCCTGAGGCCACGCCCTACCGGTTTCGTCAGTAATGACTCATCAGGGGCTTGCCCAGGCGTCGGCAGCGAGACGCTTTGAACTGTACTGTATGCTAATTACTTCCTCTAACCTGACGCTCCATTCCTCTGCTTGCCAGTACCTCCCGCCAGGCTACTAAAACTTTTAAATATATTAAAATGATATTAAACTTACACAGATCCCCTCCTCGAGTTCCTAACTGACAACATGGGCATAAATGGAATTCATTTTCAAAGCAACCAGTAATAATGCCACCAATCCTTAACGCCCACGTATTCAGTGTATTCCTTCGTAAGCAGTGACACCTACCTACCCAGCTGATAAGTTCAGCTCCTCAATTCCCCCACTGTTACACTTAACACTTTCCATATTATATTATATACATTATTGCATTCTGGGCATGTGGTACGTGCCCAGTTCCGACAATGCCAGCCCTTAATAATTAGTGATAAAGATAATTATGGCCAGAAATAAAACCATATAAATGTATATTCAACTCCCATTTTTTTAAATCATATGCCTTGACATTAGGAAAGTGCCACATACCCGGCATCACTCCACCTATTAGTACAAGAATAGAACATTGCTGTACATATACTGAAATGAATGCCCCTATATTGACTGATGATAAAATGTGTACAACCCCTCCTTCTGAATAATCTACCCATGCCTCAGCATAGTTGATATACTGTTATCTAGCCTGTGTCTATATACAAACCTAAAATACTATCCTACCTATAAATTCTACACATAATGTAACCATACCTATGTGCATAGGATTAGTGACCTATACCAGTGCTAGGTCATAAATATTGTGTTAAAGATGTGATGGTTGCCCTCCTCCCCCTTGGGGATCCCATAGTTATAGCCTATAAAGCATAGGTGGAAGTCACGAATCGCAGCACCTATATCAATACATGGTCCTTATATCAGACCAGCCACCAATACTGTGCCCCTGTGACTAGTGTAATAAAGTACTGCCTCTATGACTCCCCCTATAGTATAAGTGACAAAATTACTGCCTAACATCTATATTTGTGTAACAAGATTTGTTGCCTAACATCTATATCTAGTGAAAAATCTGATAAATCCCTAATCCCTTTGATTCTTTTAGTCATCTGTAATAAAGCAGTTAAGGTCAAGCTCCACATTCAACCCCCCCGGTTTCATGGTATGCATTTGAAAGATCCATTTTGTTTCCATTTTTGAGATTTCACGCACCTTGTGGCATCCTCTCCATCTAGTGGTGAGTTTCTGCAGAGCACTGAAGTGCATCAAACTTGGGTCACGGCCATGCCTCTCAGCAAAATGACTGGAAACACTATGATTTTTAAAACCTTTTTTGATATTATTCACGTGCTCATTGATTCGTGATTTCAGCTTTCTTTTCGTCCTTCCTATATACTGAAAGCCGCACGGGCACCATATTAAATACACTACATGGGTGCTTCCACATGTAATAAACTCCCGAATGGGAAAACTTTCTCCTGTTACATATGATATATTCGCAGTTCTCCTACACGTTTGTGCCACCAAACATGGGTTGCATTGTTTACAGGGAAAAAAACCCTTCTGTCCGCATATATCAGTTCTATTTGTAACTGCAGGTTCTTCAATGCAGGTTTTTACTAGGCTTCTTTGTAAGTTGCTAGCCCTCCTGTATATAAATTTTGGTTGGGTAGGTATTCTCATTTTTAACACCGGGTCATTTTTCAGAAGCCCCCAATATCTCTTGATGATTTGTTCCACTTCTTTGTATTGCATATTGTACTCCAGGCACATTGCAAAATCATATTCACCGTTGTTGGGGACTTTTTCTTTGTCCTTTAGAATTTCGTCTCTATTAAGAGCCTTAATTCTTTGAATCTCTTGTCTTAACGGGGGTTCCTGGTATCCCTTGTTGACAAACCTATGGAGGAGCATCTCCGCTTGATCCTCGTAATCAGAAATATTCGTACAGTTTCTCCTCACCCTGGTAAATTGGCCTCTAGGTATTCCACTTAGCCAATTGTTGTGGTGGCAGCTCTTGATTGGAATGTACGCATTTCTATCCGTTTTCTTAAAGAATGTACGGGTACCAAGCCTGTCCTTATCCTTATAGACGACTACATCCAGGAAGTCAATCTGTTGTTTGTCCCATTTGGCTGTCAGTACAATGCCCCTATTATTCCCATTTAGCCATTGTATGTACTCCTTTAATTGTGAATCATTACCTCTCCAAACCCATACCAGGTCGTCTATATACCTTCGCCATGTTACCACATGGTTACTCTGTGGACAAGCTAGTACCCCCAATTCCCAATCGTCCATAAATATATTCACCACACTAGGTGCATATTTAGCCCCCATTGCACATCCAAGGGTCTGCAGATAGAACTGATTCCCATACCAGAAATAATTATGGGTGAGTGAAAATTCCAACAACTGTGTGATAAAGTGGATTTGTTCTTGTTTGAGTTCAGTGTATACATTTAGTGCCTGTGCTACCGTCCTGAGGGCTTCTGCATGGGGAATGATTGTATATAATGCAGATACGTCTGCTGTTACCAATAGATCATCCTCCAGGATCCTCATAGATTCCAGAATCTGTAAAAACTGTTTTGTATCCTTCAGCAACACCGATAATTGTTTAACCACGGGTTGCAAAAAGGAATCTATGTATTCTCCAACTCGTTGATTCAGTGAACCAATCCCACTTATAATCGGTCTCCCGGGAGGGCATTCTAGATCTTTATGTATTTTTGGATTATGATACATTACTGGGATCCTTGGGGCGTCGATCATGAGATATTTGTATTCTGTATCATTTAATATATTTTGATCTAGGCCCTCCCTCAGAAGTTGCCTAAGTTCACTCATATATTGTTTAGTTGGATCACCTCTGAGTTTTTTGTAAGTGGATTGATCACTGAGGATCTTCTCCATCTCATTTTTGTACTGGTCAACATGCATCACTACTATACCTCCTCCTTTATCTGCTGGTCTTACCAGTACATCCTTCTTCCTACTTAATTCTTTAATTGCTTTTATTTCATTGCCATACTGTCGAACTTCTATTTTTTCTAGATCTTTCAATACCATATTTTTAAAAATCTGAATAGTGCCATCTTTTGTGGCGTCTTGGGGGTTGAATGTGGATCTGTTTTTTAGATTAGTGTGGGTGAAATCTCCCACTGGCATACCTTCATTGGCTTTATTAGTTGGACCTTGTTTGGATAAAAAATACTTTTTAATGTTTAATTTCCTGACATATTTATTGACATCAATAAAGGTACTAAATTTGTTCAATCCTTGTTGGGGGGCATATTTCAAACCTTTGTCCAATACCCTTAATTCAGTATCAGTCAAAGGTACTCCACTGATGTTGAAGATACCCTCACCTTTGGTTATCTCCTTCTTTTTATTATCTCTACCTCCTCTTCTACCTCTTCTATTCCTCTTTTCCTGATACCTCTTGGGTTGTATTCCATGTCTCCCCAATCCACTTGAGGCGACTGTCCCCCCAAAAAATTATGAGGATCCTGGAGGATGATCTATTGGTAACAGCAGACGTATCTGCATTATATACAATCATTCCCCATGCAGAAGCCCTCAGGACGGTAGCACAGGCACTAAATGTATACACTGAACTCAAACAAGAACAAATCCACTTTATCACACAGTTGTTGGAATTTTCACTCACCCATAATTATTTCTGGTATGGGAATCAGTTCTATCTGCAGACCCTTGGATGTGCAATGGGGGCTAAATATGCACCTAGTGTGGCGAATATATTTATGGACGATTGGGAATTGGGGGTACTAGCTTGTCCACAGAGTAACCATGTGGTAACATGGCGAAGGTATATAGACGACCTGGTATGGGTTTGGAGAGGTAATGATTCACAATTAAAGGAGTACATACAATGGCTAAATGGGAATAATAGGGGCATTGTACTGACAGCCAAATGGGACAAACAACAGATTGACTTCCTGGATGTAGTCGTCTATAAGGATAAGGACAGGCTTGGTACCCGTACATTCTTTAAGAAAACGGATAGAAATGCGTACATTCCAATCAAGAGCTGCCACCACAACAATTGGCTAAGTGGAATACCTAGAGGCCAATTTACCAGGGTGAGGAGAAACTGTACGAATATTTCTGATTACGAGGATCAAGCGGAGATGCTCCTCCATAGGTTTGTCAACAAGGGATACCAGGAACCCCCGTTAAGACAAGAGATTCAAAGAATTAAGGCTCTTAATAGAGACGAAATTCTAAAGGACAAAGAAAAAGTCCCCAACAACGGTGAATATGATTTTGCAATGTGCCTGGAGTACAATATGCAATACAAAGAAGTGGAACAAATCATCAAGAGATATTGGGGGCTTCTGAAAAATGACCCGGTGTTAAAAATGAGAATACCTACCCAACCAAAATTTATATACAGGAGGGCTAGCAACTTACAAAGAAGCCTAGTAAAAACCTGCATTGAAGAACCTGCAGTTACAAATAGAACTGATATATGCGGACAGAAGGGTTTTTTTCCCTGTAAACAATGCAACCCATGTTTGGTGGCACAAACGTGTAGGAGAACTGCGAAAATATCATATGTAACAGGAGAAAGTTTTCCCATTCGGGAGTTTATTACATGTGGAAGCACCCATGTAGTGTATTTAATATGGTGCCCGTGCGGCTTTCAGTATATAGGAAGGACGAAAAGAAAGCTGAAATCACGAATCAATGAGCACGTGAATAATATCAAAAAAGGTTTTAAAAATCATAGTGTTTCCAGTCATTTTGCTGAGAGGCATGGCCGTGACCCAAGTTTGATGCACTTCAGTGCTCTGCAGAAACTCACCACTAGATGGAGAGGATGCCACAAGGTGCGTGAAATCTCAAAAATGGAAACAAAATGGATCTTTCAAATGCATACCATGAAACCGGGGGGGTTTGAATGTGGAGCTTGACCTTAACTGCTTTATTACAGATGACTAAAAGAATCAAAGGGATTAGGGATTTATCAGATTTTTCACTAGATATAGATGTTAGGCAACAAATCTTGTTACACAAATATAGATGTTAGGCAGTAATTTTGTCACTTATACTATAGGGGGAGTCATAGAGGCAGTACTTTATTACACTAGTCACAGGGGCACAGTATTGGTGGCTGGTCTGATATAAGGACCATGTATTGATATAGGTGCTGGGATTCGTGACTTCCACCTATGCTTTATAGGCTATAACTATGGGATCCCCAAGGGGGAGGAGGGCAACCATCACATCTTTAACACAATATTTATGACCTAGCACTGGTATAGGTCACTAATCCTATGCACATAGGTATGGTTACATTATGTGTAGAATTTATAGGTAGGATAGTATTTTAGGTTTGTATATAGACACAGGCTAGATAACAGTATATCAACTATGCTGAGGCATGGGTAGATTATTCAGAAGGAGGGGTTGTACACATTTTATCATCAGTCAATATAGGGGCATTCATTTCAGTATATGTACAGCAATGTTCTATTCTTGTACTAATAGGTGGAGTGATGCCGGGTATGTGGCACTTTCCTAATGTCAAGGCATATGATTTAAAAAAATGGGAGTTGAATATACATTTATATGGTTTTATTTCTGGCCATAATTATCTTTATCACTAATTATTAAGGGCTGGCATTGTCGGAACTGGGCACGTACCACATGCCCAGAATGCAATAATGTATATAATATAATATGGAAAGTGTTAAGTGTAACAGTGGGGGAATTGAGGAGCTGAACTTATCAGCTGGGTAGGTAGGTGTCACTGCTTACGAAGGAATACACTGAATACGTGGGCGTTAAGGATTGGTGGCATTATTACTGGTTGCTTTGAAAATGAATTCCATTTATGCCCATGTTGTCAGTTAGGAACTCGAGGAGGGGATCTGTGTAAGTTTAATATCATTTTAATATATTTAAAAGTTTTAGTAGCCTGGCGGGAGGTACTGGCAAGCAGAGGAATGGAGCGTCAGGTTAGAGGAAGTAATTAGCATACAGTACAGTTCAAAGCGTCTCGCTGCCGACGCCTGGGCAAGCCCCTGATGAGTCATTACTGACGAAACCGGTAGGGCGTGGCCTCAGGCGCGGCGGCAGTGGAGACGCAGACGAGAGAGAGCGGATGAGGACGTCCATATACGATATGCGCATATCTATTTTATACTTGTGAGTGCAACCTTGTGTTTTATCTTTTTAAAATAAACGGTATTATGCTATGGAAACCTTTCTTTTGAGTTCTTAAGGAGATAGCTGATTTGGTGGAAATCTTCTGATGTACAACACCCTAAACGCAGTTGCTGGTCTATAGACGGTCAGCCAATCAATCTGGTGAGCGCTATATGTATCAGCGGTGTGGGGTGCATGCTGATAGCACACACACGAAGGGTGTCTTTGATTGTGCAAACATCACTGGTGGAGGAAGTTGTTTTTAAAGTCGGTTTTAAGCAGGATTACGCTATGCCTTTTCCTCTTGTTTGTTTGAGACATATATAGGGGGAAGTTGCCAAGGAAAACTGCTGTGTGAATAAGTAATGGAGCGCGTTTGCTGATATCTACATATGTCAGCCTCTGGACATCGGTGAGAGTAAATTATTGTACAGTGGTCCTGAGTTATGCAAATGGGATGTGGAATGAAGGATTTATACAACTGAATTGATATATGTGAATCCGGGACTGTGCAGGATTAATCTAGATACTGGATCTGAATAATAGAGGACATTGATGTGATAGGATCATTGACATTTAACTAATACCTATACTATTAAGTAGGGACGGTCACTAAACCTTAATTGCCATATTGCAGAAGCTGTATATAATCTGTGTCACAGAGTAGGAGCGCTGTACGCATACACAAAGATTGTCCTTTAGGGAGGTGATACCCCCCAGCGTACGTAGCGATCTGCCAGGGTGGAGGTGGTACATTTACTTAAAAAAATTGGCCATATAGTTTAAGAGTGCAAAGAGGAGCGCCTATACCACATAGTAAACTATTTGAGAGGTCCCTGACCTTGCTGCTGATGAGGGGGAGCAGCAGAGCGCAGCTGGACTGGTGCGGGGGTGGAGAGAGGATGAGGTGGAGGAGGCAGAGGAAGAGGAGGACAGCACTGTCGGGTCTGGGGCTGCTGATAATGTGCCAGCAGACGTGGCCAGACTCTTCCCAATGGCAGCGCACATGCTGAGGTGCCTGCGCAAGGACCCAAGGGTGATCCAGATGAAGCAGAGGGAGGACATCTGGATCTGCATGATGCTGGACCCACGTCTGAAGGGGAAACTCAGCCAGTTCCTGCCTGCAGAAGGAGACCGTGCGCAACAAATGAGGGATTTGCAGCGCTTGGAGGAAGCCTTCCCTCAGCCATCCACCCCCACTGTCCAGCCAGCACAGAGGCAGCAGCAGGTGCCTGCATCCACCAGCAGCAAGCGCACGCGCACCACAGACCTGCTGTCTCTGACCAACGAGCATTACATGAGTGTAGAGCTGCCAAGGACTAGAGAGGAGGTGCCTGCAGCAGCATCCTTCTCCAGTCACAGGCAGCGCTTGACCCGCATGGTGGCTGACTACATGGGGTCCTTCAGCGGGCTTGACAGCGTGGCCCCTGTTGATCCCATGGAGTATTGGGTCAAGCACCTGCCGATCTGGAGCGAGCTTGCGCAGTACGCCCTGGAAGTGCTCTCCTGCCCCCCCTTCCAGCGTACTGTCAGAGCCTTGCTTTAGTGCAGCCGGTGGAGTCGTCACTGAGAAGCGATCTCGTCTGTCTCACAAGTCTGTGGACAGACTGACGTTTCTCAAAATGAACCAGGCTTGGGTGGAAGGCGAATTCCTGGCACCTGTTGTCGGCGAGAGGGGGACATGAAGTGGCGCACACACATTACACCTGCTGCTGCTGTATTTCTTCCTGCTGCCTGTGTCTCCACTGCCAGGGAACACATTACAAGGTGCTGCTGCCCATGCGCCACCAGCTATTACGCTCAAAAATAACTGCCTGCCCTGCATTATTTATTTTGAAAAAAAAAACAACATTATTTTAGAGGTGTCCGGGTTGAAAACTGTGCTGTCCCAATTGTGTATTGGACACAATGTGGGCTTCACGACCGCTATCTAGAACCTCATGGTGTTTATTTACGGCCCTGGAACCACCGCTAGTAACCAAGGCCTATTATGTCTCGCCGCCTGCCCTCCTGCCTGCTGCCAGTCTGCCACACACTCAACCTCCTCACGCTGCCTGCTGTTGTATTTCCTCCTGCTGTCTGTGTCTCCACTGCCAGGGAACACATTACAAGGTGCTGCTGCCCATGCGCCACCAGCTATTACGCTCAAAAATAGCTGCATCAATTTGAAAAAAAAAAATTGTAATTAATTTAGAGGTGTCCGGGTTGAAAACTGTGCTGTCCCAATTGTGCATTGGACACAATGTGGGCTTCACGACCGCTGTCTGGAACCTCATGCTGTTTATTTACGGCCCTGGTACCACTGCTCGGAACCAGGGCCTATTATGTCAGTCACATCACACTGCCTGACACACACTACTCCTCCTCCTGTAGCTGCATTGAGCTTCTGCTGTCTGTGTGCTGCTACCACTGCCAGGGAGAACAGAAGAAGAACTATTTTTTCTGCTGCCACCCACTCTCCTACCAGCTATTAAATTTACCACACTACAACTTGCAACTACTTCCTCCTCCTGCTGATGTCTGTGTTTTACCACCGCCAGGGTACACAGAAAAAGGCGCTGTGGCTTGCAATGTGCCACTACCTATTATGCCATCAACACAAATATAACTATGGTGTTGTTATTAAAATACAATATTTCCACAAATGAAGTAAAAAAAATATTACAAAAGAAAGACTTCCAACTTACAACCATTTTGGACACACCTTCTCATGCAAACACTTTTCATGAAGTTAATTTACTATTTTTGATACCTTTTTTTATAACTACTACATCACCACATAATCACTTGATGTTTTTCTTCATAAAAAAGGTGGTTTCATGCATCATTGACCTCCAATACAAGTTTTAAAAGCTATTTAAGGCCAGCTCGAATATTTTACTCGAATACAGACTTGGATAGTGACGTCGGATATCCGAGGTCGAAACGGATATTCGATTAACTCGAATATCGAACTTCGAGTGACTTCGGATAGTTTACTATCCGAATTCGACCAAACTCGAATAGGATAATGAGGTATCCGAGCAACACTGGCATCAGAGCGGCTCACCTTCCTAGCGATTCCAGCGCTGTGTGATCCTCTGTCCCTGGGTCGTCTCCTCTGCTCCTTGTGCAAAATGAAATAGCGGTAGACCAGCTCAGCTCAGCCGGCGACTCCAGCGACAAACAGCACAGATCTCTTCTTCTGCATGGTTTCCCCTGGTGAAGGCTTCTGCTGATGACACGATCAGCAGAAGTCTTCACTAGGGGAAGCCGCACAAAAGAGGAGATGTGTGCTGTTCATAGCTGGAATCACCGACTGAGGTGAGCCGCTCTGCCGCTATTTCATTTTACACAGGGAGTGGAGGAGACCGGTGGGGAAAGGAGGGTCGGGGGGAAGACAACACAGGGGAAAAGGCAGGGAATCCCTGACATTGTGGCGGGTCGGCGGTTCATATCGGCGGACGATGGTAAGTCAGAGATTCCCGGTCTTTGGAATATGAGACACAGGGACTTTTTTCTCCTCATTTTTTGGAAAAATACGGTACATATCAAATGCACATTTCTCCTGGAGGAAAATGCACTATTAATATTTTTTTCTATGTTGCTTCCACTTGGATTAGGTAGTGAAAATCTGACAGATTTTGGACTGGTCCACCTCCTCATGGACTCAGTACTACCTTTAGTCTTTACAAATGCACTCCCTGTAAAGGATCTATGCAAAGATGCCCACCGGCTTCCCTACTCAATTGCACACGATTTTGCCAGTTGGACTGAGGAATTGCAGTCCAGTAAGTGATTTTGTAAATAAAGAAATAACTGAGAATCCCCCATGAGGAGATGAATTAGGCCAAAACTTGTCAGATCTGTTAGATTTTCACTGGCTTCTGTAAGTGACAGAGACATAGAAAAAAAAAGTAATTTATAGTTTACTTAATGTACATTTTACTCTGGTAGAAATGCACATTTAGATGTGTGTATTTAAAATATTACAATATTTTGTGATAGTGGCTCTTTAAGGCAAACCTGTAAGGATAAAAAAGGGTAACGTTAAACCCTAACCTCAGCAGAGGGAAGCCTCTGGATAGACCAAAGGCTTTCCATACCCTCTTCGTCTCCACCTCTGCTGGCCGGGACCCTCTCTGCGCCATGTTCCTATCCGTGTATGAGCACAGTGCTAGTACGATCCGTGTCTGTGCAGTAGCATGCACTAAGAAAAAAAAAGCTGTGCACAAGTGACTTTGTGCTGCTGCGCAGGTGTGGCGAATTGGCATGAATGAAAATGTTCAAGACATTAACAGAAGGTTTAAATTGTGGAATGGGATTCATGACTCCTTATGTAACATGATTGACTTGGCTTCACTATCTTCAGAAACCTGCTAGATTTCATGTTTGCTTGCATAAGCTCACTGGCTCCAGCCTGCTGATTACCTGACATCTAACTGCTAAACAGCAACCAGCACAACTGCCATCTTCATGTTTGCTATTTCCCTGCATCAGTGTTTTACTACAGCTAACATCTAGAAATATGCCTGAAGAAGGGGACTAGATCAGTGGGACAGTTATCCGCCCCCGCCCCCATTTACAATGATAGCACAGCACCAACAATTTGCCCCACACGTTATAGCCGCAGCGTGCCCCCCCCCCAAAAAAAAATAAAACCACCCCCCGATCTCATGTGTAGGTGTCCTCAATATAGGTTGCCAAGCATAGGTGCCCCTAGTATTGTCAGTTGAAGGTCTCCATCACCCCCATAGGTAGCCAGGCCTAGGTGCCTCCAGTATAGGTAGCCATTTGTTGGTGCCCTCAGTAAAGGTAGCCAACTATAGGTGCCACCAGTATAGGAAATCAGGTGTAGGTGCTCTCAGTATAGGTAACCAGCTATTAGGTGCCCCCTTGGAAGCCGGCGCCCTGTGCGACCGATCTGGTCGCACAGGTCAAAGGCCGGCTATGGTGATAGTGGTCCTTTCATACTTTTTTATAACTGTTTACTTTTACATTTACTGTCACATCACTGCTGCACCAGAGTAGCTCCCCATCTAATGTTTATTCAGCATCTTTCATGCAATCCACAGGCAGCTCTGAATTTCTCTTTCCCTAATTCTATATAAATAAAACACTGCATGGATCATATTACCTCCAATGGTCAATTCAGAGTCAGACAAAACTAAACACATCATTACATTCCTTTCTTCCACCTCTTCCAGTTCCTTTTATGAGCTACAACAAAATGGACGCCAACCTTCCTGCACTGCAGACATTGTTTCATCTAACACATAAAAATGTTCTCTAGTGTTTGCTTTGGTATGTTCCCAGTGAGGGCACTTCAATGAGGTTTAGTAATGGGAATCGTACCGTTCCCTCTGTGCACAGCAAGTAAAGAGAGACTAAACGCCCAGCAACACTTCTACGTGTATCATTCTCAAAGGTCATTAGCAAACTCCAAAAAAAAAAAAAAGATCTGCAGCTTTAAACAGACAGTGAATGACGAGAAAATGTTTTTCATTTAAACACTGCCACCTGTGGTCATGACTGGTGTTGCAACATAAGAACAAAACAGAAGTTGTTTCACATAATACAGGCTTGTGTTCTAATATTTAAACATGCCTCCCAATTGTCCTGGTTTTGCCAGGGCTGTCCTGGGTTGGGAGGCTTGGTCCCGTGTCCCGCAGAACTTCTGCTTCTGTAAGAGAAACGCAGGAAAGGGCAGTGGAGGGATGACAGGAACATGCCGAGCCGGCAGTAATGACAGCTCAGGTGATGCAGCTGAAGTTCATCTCAACCTGCATCACCTAAGCTGTCATCACAGCCAGGTCGGCATGCTATTAATTGAGTGACACTGGCACAAAGATTACCTTACCAAGCCTTGTTCGCTGCACCGTCCTCTGCATGGGAGGAGGGAGGGGGAACCACTAGACACCACACAAGTATATTAAAGATAGGGAGGGGGGCACTAGACAGCATGGAACTGTATAAGGGAGGGAGGGAGGACAACTAGACACCAGGGGACCTTATAGGGGAGGAAGGGGGGCCACTTAGGGAGCCATATAAGGGAGAGAGGACCACTAGACTTCAGTGAACTGTATAGGGGAGGGAGGACTACTAGGTACCAGGAAACTGCACATAGAGTAAGGAAGGGGACCATTAGACACCAGTGGACTGTATATGGGAGGGAGCGGGCCACTAGACACCAGGGAACTGTATAGGGGAGTGTGAATCACTAGAGAGCAGGAAACTATATAGGAGAGGGAGATGGCCACGAGACACCAGGGAACTGTATAAGGTGGGGAAGTGAGCATGCCACATGTAAAATTGTTATGAAGCTGGGGGGTCTCTGGAAGAGAGGGGTGGCAAAGCCTCCCCTATCCCCAAAAGCCCTTATCCATACCATAGGGTGTAGGTCCTGGTGAGTGGCTGTTACTGCTTCTGGCTTAGTGATAGCTGCTGGTTATTGGCCATTACTGCTACTGGCATAGTGGCGGCTTCTGGTGAGTGGCCATTTCTGCTGCTGGTGAGTGGCTGTTACTGCTGCTGGCATAGTAATGGCTGCTGGTTATTAGCTGTTACTGCTGCTGACATACTGTAGTGGCGACTGCTGGTGAGTGTCTGTTACCACTGCTGGCATAGTGGCAGCTGCTGGTGAGTGCCCATTACTGCTGCTGGTATAGTGGTGGCTGCTGGTGAATGGACATTACTGCTGCTGGTGAATGGCTGTGACCGCTGTTGGCATAGTGACAGCTGCTGGTTATTGGCTGTTACCGCTACTGACATAGTGGCGGCTGCTGGTGCGTGGCCATAACTGCTGCTGGTGAGTGGCTGTTACCACTGCTGACATAGTGGCGACTGCTGGTGAGTGGCTGTTAGTGCTGCTGGCATAGTGACGCTGCTGGTTATTAGTTGTTACCGCTGCTGGCATAGTGGCGGCTGCTAGTGATTGCCCATTACTGCTGCTGGTATAGTGGCGCATGCTGGTGAGTGGACATTACTGCTGCTGTTGAGTGGCCGTTACCGCTGCTGGCATAGTGACAGCTGCTGGTTATTGGCTGTTACCGCTGCTGACATAGTTGGGGCTGCTGGTGAGTGGCCGTTACCGCTGCTGGCATAGTGACAGCTGCTGGTTATTGGCTGTTACCGCTGCTGACATAGTTGGGGCTGATGGTGAGTGGCTGTTACCGTTGCTGGCATAGTGGCGGCTGTTAATGCTGTTAACACAGTGGCGGTTGCAAATAAGTGGCGTTACTGCTGCTGACATAGTGGTGGCTTTTAATATGTGGCTGCTGCTAAATGGTAGCTGCTGCTGGCATGATGGTGGCTTAGTGGTGGCACAGTGGCTGCCCTCACCCTTCACTCACCAAGTCACTGTCTATGTATCTGCCTCTTCCTCTGCTTTAGCCAAGTTTCAAAGTCCCATAGTTATTGCTGTAGGACAGGACTACAAACAATGCCCGCCGAAGAAAAATATGTCTGAAAATAGACGTCGGTGGCCATTTTTTATAGTCCCATAGTATTCACCATGGGTCTAAAGACAAAGCATGGGGGGAGGCAGAGTGGCGACACAAGTTGGCACCTACATGCAGCGCCACAGCAGCGGCCTGCAAGCTGCATGCAATTAATGCATTAGCCAACAATGCTGCTTTTTATTGCACAACGTGTGCGATTCCCTATTGCCAACAGTCCACCGGACTTAGCTGGCTGCCAGCCAAGAATGCAGATTATTTGGCGGGAAAACACTGCCATTTTCCCTTGGCCTAAAGTGTGTCCCTACCTTTAAGTGTGTATGTACATGGTGCAGAGAGATACCGCGGCACAGCTCACAGCTATGATTCACAGCAGCTGACACTTATCTAGATAAAAAACAAGTACAACACAGTCCAGAGAATTTATACTGTATGTAAATAAAAACTTTCCATTGTGTGGTGTGCTAGAGTTTGGGGTCCACTTTAAATTAATTGTTAACACAGTGCTATATAAATACCTAAGTAAATAAACACTGTAGCAACTAAGGTTATGTGTAGTAGGGCACGCTAGACCGTTTAGGAGTCTTGCCTAAGTTGCCAAATTTTACAGTCATTTTCTTAGTTTCAGCATCAAAAACACTTCCTATAGCTATATATTGCTGTATATTGGTATGTAGCTCCACCCTCCCAGTGATGTCACAGCGTAGGCTGTTTAGTTATGTGGAATCCTCCTCCCAGGGCATTCTGGGAGACCAGGTATATTTTGCACTGGCTTTAGAACTCCCAGTAACCAAACATTTTGCAGAGATCACCTGCAAGGAGTAAAGATGTTGCTACCTGTGATAAATTTCAAAACATAAATCAGGGTGAGGACTGAGGCAAACACTGACTAAATCATTTATAAATGCATTTTGTAAAACAAGTAGGACATTTTTCATAATTACATTATTTTCACTGCATTTCCTCTTTAACATACATTTCAACTCCCTTGCCACACAAAACCAGTAAGGAGTGAAGTAGGCCACAACTATAGCTTTGGTAGAGAAAAATATAATAAGTGACTGTTGCGGCAAACATTTTATAGGTGTCGATACTTGCAGCTCAGTGTTGCACAACCAGCTCTGGAACTGCATAAGGGAAAGAGGGGAGTCACTAAACACCAGGAAAATGTTTAGGGGTGCGAAGGAAATCACCAAGACACAGGCAAACGGTTTGGGAATAGGACCACAAAACACCAGGGAACTGTATAGGGGAGGGAGGAGGACCACTAGACACCAGGGAACTGTATAGGGGAGGGAGGAGGACCACTAGACATCAGGGAACTGTATAGGGGAGGGAGGAGGACCACTAGACACCAGGGAACTGTAGAGGGGAGGGTGTAGGACCACTTTACACCAGGGAACTGTATGGGGGAGGGAAGGTATGACTAGACACCAGCGAACAATGTAGGGAAGAAAGAAAAGCCACTAGACACCATGGAACTATACAGGGGAGGGATGAGGGCCACTAGACACCAGAGAACTGAACAGTGGAGGTACGAGGGCTACTGGACACCAGGGAACTGTAAAGGAGAGGGAGGGTGGCCACTAGACACCAGGGAACTGTATAGGAGAGGGTTTAGGACCACTATAGACCAGGGAAATGTATGGGGGAGGGAAGGGATGACTAGACACCAGAGAACAATATAGGGGAGGAAGAAAAGCCACTAGACACCATGGAACTATACAGGGAAGGGATGAGGGCCACTAGACACCAGGGAACTGAACAGTGGAGGTACGAGGGCTACTGGACACCAGGGAACTGTATAGGAGAGGGAGGGGACCATTAGACTTTGAGGATGGCCAGCGAATTGGCCCCAGGGTTCTTTTTCGGCTTGCTTTGTATTTGAGTTTTCCTGCACTAGCTCTATTCTATTCGGCTTGTTCCAGGCATGTGACTCACACATTACTGAGATCAGAGGATTAAACCGGTCAGTCTCCAAATCAATCTCACTGCAAGCACAGGCAATTATTTTTTATTAAATGCATTTATTAGAACATTGTTATATTTGAATTATGTGTAACAGAAATAATGTTGTAAAAAAAAAAAAAAGTTGCAAACTTTCAAAAAACAAAAAAAGGAAATGACCTGCTGTGCGATCCCTCTCATCAATCTTCAGCTGCCTGCTCACGACTCTCCCCTCCCCCAGCCAGCCTGAAGTCCCAGTACATTGTCATTCATTAGGAACACATGGCTTCAACTGGCAGAGCAATCATGGCCGGATTTCAGGCAAGGCCACATAGGCCATGGCCTAGGGCACCAGGAAAGCAAGGGGCGGGGTGTGGGTCGCAGGGTGACAATAGCAGTTAGCCTGCCGAATATTCATCCTGCTACACAGTGGGCGGCTACCAACAGCCGGATCTGGCAGTCAGGGGATGAAGGGGCAGCAAACTGGCACTTACAGTGCTCTCTTACCTCTCAATTACTCACCAAATGTGCCGCTTGTCAAGGATCTTAGAATCTAATCCCTGCCATCATGTCACTAACTGTTCTCAGCGGATCTTATAATGTAATCCCTACCATCACTTTACTAACAGCCCACACAGGAGCCTACAATCTAATCCCTGCCATCATGTCACTAACTGTTCTCAGAGGAGTTTATAATGTAATCCCTGCCGTCACTTTACTAACAGTCCACAGAGGAGCATACAATCTAATCCCTGCCGTGTTGGGGGTGGGGTGGGGGGGGGAGGTTTAGAATGCTGTGGGCCCAGGGGCAGCTGGTAATAGTGGGCCTTGGGAGGTGAAAAGTACAAACCCAGCCCTGAGAGCAATCATGCTCACCTATTCAAGGCTATAAGACTGAAGGGGAGTATTTAAGGCTTAATAGGCATGAACAGGCAGAGGTCAGTTGCAGAAGATCTCTAAACTGGTGTAGGGGATTGTTTCCTTTTGGTTAACATACTTTTAATGCATAATTTAAGATCATGATCTATCACATGGGGTACCTGTGCCCGAGGTGAAGTTTTTAAAGTGATAGTCTGATCTTTGAGGTTAGTTGGCCATGAGGCTAGTAATCACATCCTATAAATAGACATTTGTTCCGAACTCACTGAGGGAGAACAAAAGGCCACTGTAACAGAAAGAACCCCATCTATCACAATCAATTAGAAGTCTCTAGCAAGATGTGATCAGTGTCCAGTCACGAGAATGGCTTCCCCATGCTGTGAATTTTCTTGTGTCTTATAAGTGCCGACATCCAAGAGAAACATTTCCCACAGTCGGAACACGAGAAGGGCTTCTCCCCGGTGTGAGACCTCTCGTGTCTGATAAGAAGTGACCTGAAATTAAAGTATTTCCCACAGACGGAGCAGGAATACGGTCCCACTGTCACGTGAGTCCTCCGATGGGATATAAAGTTTCCTCTGTGGTCAAAAGATTCTCCGCATTCAGAACAGAAGAACGCCTTCCGAGAGGCATGAGTTCTCACGTGGATGAGAAGATTTGACTTATCTGTAAAATCTTTCCCACACTCTGAACATGAATACGGTTTTGCCCCGGTGTGGATTCTTTCATGTCTAACCAGAGCGGACTTCTGTCCAAAGCATTTCCCACACATGGAGCAGGAGAAGGGCTTCTCCCCCGTGTGAGTCCTCTGGTGTCTAAGAAGGAAAGCCCTCCAGGGAAAACATTTGCCACACTGCAAACAAGCATATGCCTTCAGATCGTGGCTTCTGTTTGCATCCTCGGCCGCGTGCGCCCTCTGGTGGGAGATAAGCTCCGATATCGAACGGATCTGTTCACCACACTCAGAACATGGGAACAATTCTCCCCCTCTAAGATGGGAATAGCCAGGAAATCTTCCCCCATGGGCAGAAACGTCAGAGGAAAGTTCTTCGCTGTCACACAGAGAGTGGATATCGTGGGTGATCAGGTTTTCTCCTGCACAATCAGTTGTAACGTCATCATCTTCTATATCATACTGAGACATCATGGGATGTCGCTCTGTATTATTCCAGATGTATCGATCATCTATAGAATATTAGAAATGGAATAGGATTAGAGGAATAGGATTAGGAAAGTTTTTAAGAATCACTGGATGAGCTCCCTGGCCTTTGGCAGTTTCATCTGCAGCTTAAAGGACAGGTCCGAGGATTAAGCTATTTGTGTAACCTGCTCCACGCAATTTGGGTAATGTTCCTTAACATGTTAGTAAATCAGACACAGGAGTCTCAAACTGGGGTTTAATACAGTATATAATGAGTGGTTTCTGGTTTGAGTGAAAAGTTATCAGAGCTTGATAGGAACGGATGGTTCCCACCTCCCTCACAGCCTCCCCATTACTTGCAACACAGACCAGTGATGCCCAACATCCCCCAGTAGGCAAATACAGTCTTCCCATGATTTCTAATAGAAACTGACCACTTCTGACTCCCCCACTGGGCACATACTGTCTCCCCATTACTTCTAATAGAGGCTAAGGTCTTCTGACTCTCCCACTGGCCACATACTGTCTCCCCATTACTTCTAATAGGGACTGACGTCTCCTGACTCCCCCACTGGCCATATACTGCCTACTAGGGGCTGATCGTTCCTGACTCCCACAAGGGGAAGATACTGGGGAAGGTTCATCAAGAATAGCACAAGAAAAATTGGAGCAAGACAGGTGCAAAACTGCAACATTTGTTCAGAGCGGCCAATCACAAGCCTTATGCACCTACTTCATTCTTTGAACAGTTCTGATCCAGTTTTCCTTGCATTGGTTTGGATAAACCTGCCCCCTTGTTTTTCAATGACTTCTAGTTGAGCAGACGGTTCCTGACTCCCTCACTAAGCACATTGTATCTCCCCATCACTTCCTCCTGGCTAAAGAGGAGTAAGACACTCTTGTTAATACACCACAACAATGTGTGACCCTTGTTTGTATTTAGTGGTCGCTCCTCACCTGTGCTGATCTCTGCTGGAATGTCCTCCTCATATTGCTCATCCACCCGCACGTACATCTCTTTACCGTCTGAAGTTTCAACTTTAATTGTAATCAGGTCTTCACCCTAGATAAGGCACAAAACACAGCATAATCATTATCGATGTATAGTCACAAATGGCCACTGCAGTTTTATGGAAGGGTGCTGTGCTACAGGCAGGAGAAGCTGAAAGTGATACAGGCATCCAGCTGCAGGTATGTCTGGCAATTTTCTACTAGTTATTTTATATACAAGATTTTAGCACCTATATCTACTATATCCGAATGCGCAGCACTTCCACGCATGCGAACTGGATGGGAAAAAACTGCATATTCAGACCAGGGCTGTGGAGTAGGAGTCGGATGATTCAGACACCAGCATGCCGTCAGAATAGCTTGCCGGTGCGATCCTGGACAGTTTTTTTTTGTAGCATGCAATAAGATCTCTATAGCTGTGCACAACATAGCTGTTTGGCTGCAGCTTGGCAGCACCATGGGCGCCGCAGCTGATTTAGAAATGGATGCGGCACCCAGTGGAAATAGGGCCGTAGGGCTCATTCACACTATGAGAGTTGCATTGAGTTTTGATGCACTGCACATAGTGTGTGTTTTACATGGTAACATGACTTTCATTTTATCATTCACACAACCACAGTAAGTTGCTGTGCAATGCATTTCACCTCGTCAAGAATGGTTAAATCTCATGGAAATGCATGCTATGTGAGTTTCAGCACATGGATTATGCAAATAAGCCCAGCTGAATCAGCTGCTTTCCTTTTCCTCTACATCGCTTCACAGTGGATTTACAACTATTTATTTATTTTAAGTATTTATATAGCGACGACATATTACGCAGCGCTGTGCAGAGTATATTGTATTGCCACTAACTGTCCCTCAGAGGAGCTCACAATCTAGTCCCTACTATAGTCATATGTCTATGTATGTATCGTGTGGCGCATGTATCCTAGTCTAGGGCCAATTTAGGGGGAAGCCAATTAACTTATCTGTATGTTTTTGGAATGTGGGATGTTTCTGGTTCAAAAGTGGGTTCATGCTTCCATCTGCTGAAAAGCTTTGTGGAGATGAAGATTTCATTTTTCAGCATGACCTGGCACCTGCTCACAGTGCCAAAACCACTGGTAAATGGTTTACTGACCATGGTATTACTGTCTGTGCTCAATTGGCCTGCCAACTCTCCTGACCTGAACCCCATAGAGAATCTGTGGGATATTGTGAAGAGAAAGTTGAGAGACGCAAGACCCAACACTCTGGATAAGCTTAAGGCCGCTATCGAAGCATCCTGGGCCTCCATAACACCTGAGCAGTGCCACAGGCTGATTGCCTCCATGCCACGCCGCACTGAAGCAGTCATTTCCGCAAAAGGATTCCCGACCAAGTATTGAGTGCATAACTGAACATAATTATTTGAAGGTTGACTTTTTTTGTTTTAAAAAACACTTTTCTTTTATTGGTCGGATGAAATATGCTAATATTTTGAGATAGGAAATTTGGGTTTTCAAGAGCTGTATGCCAAAATCATCAATAAGAAAAACAATAAAAGGCTTGAACTACTTCAGTTGTGTGTAATGAATCTAAAATATATGAAAGTCTAACGTTTATCAGTACATTACAGAAAATAATGAACTTGATCACAATATGCTAATTTTTTGAGAAGATCCTGTATATATTGTCTTTACCCCTCCAGCACTAAGGCTTGCTCCATATCACATCAGATTAGTGCATGGTGACAAGATGGTTCAGCAGATTTGCTGTCACTGGCCACGGCACAAACCACTTGTTGAGACTGCAGCAATTGTCACGCCATGCAGAGCAGTGCTATTATGACACGTCTAGAAAAAAATTGTGCCGGTTGGAACTTTGTGTTCCGTCAATGCAACAAACACAGTGGACGGAATGAACGGAAATATTTTAACAGATCTGAATGGATCCTATGGTCAACATAGCATGTGTCAACATGTCCCTTTGACTGTTGTGGTCTGTGAATTGGAAAGTTTGTACATTTGGTGCAAGATCAATCTAATTTTTTTTTTTAGAAACATATTTATTGAAACTTTTTAAAATAATCAACAGGCAACATGACAAGCTTTTAGCTGCCAGCGCGGATCACATAAGTACATCTCCTTAGTACTCTATACAATATACAGCGGATGCCATTGACCCTTCCCCCCCCCACACACCTTGTCCCCTAACTTCCTTTGCCCAAAATAACAACTCCCCTCCCCTTTAAGCCCATCCCTCCCGTTCCTGCTTGCTCTTCTCGTGCCTAATCTCCCCCACTTACAGGAGCACCTAATGTACATGTCTGGGAAATCTAGCTAATGATTCTTGACCTAGAGAACCTCCGGTCCATCTGTCAACTTCCTGAGTCCATGACCTACTCAATTTGTACTCCACTTATTCAACTTCCAAGTCTACCAATGTCCAAGAAATCTCCTTCAAATACCATGAGGTGAGTCAGAAGGGTGACATGAGGGCTTTCAGATCGAACACTGTAATTTCAGCACAGGAGATTTGGGATGCAGCTGGCGCCACCATAGACCATAATAGGAATTACAGCTATAGCGGCGCACAGTGAGCAACTTCGGCGGCGTCAGAAGACGGAGGTAAAGTTACTTTTAAAGCACTGTAATTCGGCCGCAAGCAATAGCTGGAAGCCGAATTACATAATTCCCCACCATCCACGTGGACCTGGAGGGGAAATAGTAATTAACACCGCCGGGGCTTGTGCAGCAGCAGGACAAGCTATATATATATATATATATATATATATATATATATATATATATATATATATATATATATATATATATATATATATATATATATATATATATATATATATCTTTAGATTGTAAGCTCGCAAGGGCAGGGCTTTCTCTCCCCCTTTTGTGTCTTGGAAATCATTATACATTTTATTCATCATGTTACTTTTATCACTGTCATTACCACTTCTGTATTTTGTATCATTTTTTGTATTTTGTCACTAATTATGTATCTTGTATATTAGTGTACACCATTGTCTGTATTATTATGTACCCCATGTTTGTTTCTTACTTTGTACATCGCCACGGAATCTGTTGGCGCTTTATAAAATAATAATAATATCATCTGTATCCTGCGCCCAAGTCTCCTGATGGCGATTTCATATGTATGCTGTCAGATGTTGTGCAGCAAAAGTAGCACAATTATATGATCTCCATTTTTTAAAGAACTTTTTAGTGTTCAATCTCATTTTATGGTAGAAGGGAAAAGTTAGGCGCCATGTTCTACTCAACAGGAGTAATTAGACGTGAGTGACTCTTATTTATTCACCGCCTTCAGAGCATGGAGTCTTGGAGGGGCGTTACCAGAAACGGATTCTGCGCTAGCAGCACTGACTCTGTGGCACCTTGAAGCAATCCTGAACTAAAAATAAACTGATGAAAACATCTACAGTCCTAATCCTGACTTCCTAGAGCCCCCCACGTATTTTGTGTTTAAAAGATAAAATTGTACACTGAACATTTAACGTGCTTTTAGTGTTCCACAGCAACAGTCTTTTTTTTCTATTATTTGCATTCAGAAGTGTTTCTTTGCCATGCAAGAGTTGTATTGTAATGAAAGAGACTATACAGTCTAAAATCAACATGTCATTTATCTAGTTTTCTTAAAATGTTTAATGCCTTCCCGGGTCTTGTTTGTGTAACTCACCCTCTCTTATAGCCATAGCCATACTTATCCCGCACATTGCCCTGTGACCTGCACTTCCCAGAGGCCCAGACTGCCACATCCCTACCATATCCTCATTCTCCCCGGGTTGACCAGGTCTACTTAACTACTAGAAGCCTGCTCCAGAAAAGACACTGTAGCACAAGCAGAGCCAACAATTGCAGATACGTTTCTGTTTAGTGATGTTTGACTGTTCATATCCGTTTGCAATTCAACTGACATTTTTTTTTAATAAGACTAATGTTAAAGAGAAACCATGACCAAGAATTGAACTTCATCCCAATCAGTAGCCGATACCCCCTTTTGCATGAGAAATCTTTTTCTTTTCACAAATTGATCATCAGGGGGCTCTGTATGGCTGATATTGTGATGAAGCCCCTCTCACAAGAAACTCTGAGGACCATGGTACTCCTGGCAGTCTCCTGTCTGTGAACCTTGTTGCATTGTGGGAAATAGCTGTTTACAGCTGTTTCCAACTGCCAAAAAAGCATGCAGCATCTACATCACCTGCCAGCAGTAAAAAGGTCACCATGTGATAAATGTCAGAATGTAAATCAGGGATTTACATGTTTTTTACAATGGGCAAACACTGACTAAATCATTTATACATAATTATTGTAAAAATGAAGCACTTTTTTTATTACATTATTTTCACTGGAGTTACTCTTTAATGTCTGTTACCTTTATTGTAAAAAAACAAACAAAAAAAAAACCTTATAAAACACAAAGGCAGCCGCAGGACCAATGGATGCTTTGCTGGTGCTGCGCTTGAGGCTTTCTATATTGAACAAATTGGCTACTGCTTCTCTATATGAATTGATGTTATTTAATGAAACCTGCATTTCCCTCTACCTGATAATGGTGGGGAATCTTCTGATCTTCCCGTGTGGAATCCCAGGAATAAAGAGGACTGAGACATCTCTCTGGTGAATTTCTGTCACTGGATTCATCTGTAGGAAACACACACACACTGACTCATAATTTATCTTTATATCGAAAGATTGATTTTTCTTTTCCAGTCATACCAACTTCTGCTCCCAAAGAGGCATGTAACAAGCAGGAAGAAGGTGAGTATGGGCATCCTTCCCTCCCCCACAAAGCACTGTGACCAATGGTGGTAGGCATGGGAGTTCTTTCGGCACACCGATCAAAGCTTCTTCTTATCTTAATTTTGGTCAATCAGATAAAATTGTTTTTTCGGGTTCATACAGGATTATGCAAATTATATATATGCAAATGTATGCAGCTTAAAAATTGACCAAATGTTAAAAGTCATGCACCTTGGTCATACCAATGGTAGTTCACCATATAAAATAAATAGCATACAGCTGGAAACATCAGACTTGGAGAAGGACTTAGGAATACTGGTTGATAACAAGTTAAGTAATAGTATAAAATTGCCAAGCAGCGGTAGCTAAAGAAAATACAATTCTGGGATGGATAAAACTGGAAATATTATCTCAAGATGCCAGTATCCTACTCCCTATATATGTATAAATCACTTGAGAGGCCACATCTGGAGTATGGGGTATAGTTTTGGGCACCACACTACAGGAAGGGCATTGACCTTCCAGAATAGGTACAAAGATAGGCAACTAAATTAATCAAGGGGATGAAAGATTTCACTTACCAAGGTTGAACAAACTGGGCTTATTTAGCTTGGAAAAAAGGTGACTTAGAGGAGACCTGATTAACATGTATACATACATCAGAGGGCAATACAAAAGCTTGGCAAATGAGCTTTTTGTCTCTAGGGTTGTACAACGGACAAAGGGACATGATCTGCGTGTGTAAGGAAAAAAAACGTTTTTGCCATCTATTTAGAAAGGGGTCCTTCACAGTGCGAGTGGTTAAAATCTGGAACATCTTACCTCAGGAAGTAGTTATTGCAAACTCTATATCTGCATTTAAAGGGGGCTTGGATGCTTTTCTTGCATTGAAGGGCTTCCACAGCTATAATTACTAGGCAATTTCCTGGAGAGTTGATCCAGGAATTTATCTGACTGCCATCTGGAGTCGGGAATTAATTTTTCTATTTTAAGGCTAATTGGCCAAGGCCTTGTAAGGTTTTTCACCTTCACCTGGATCAACTGGGGTATGTGCAGGTTAAGGATGGTGGTTTTTTTTTTTTTGTTTGTTTTTTTCTGGTTGAATATGATGGATGGATGTCCTTTTTTCAACCAAACTAACTGTGTAATGGCACCGTGGTGGGATTGGATTGACCCCTTTACAAGCTGTATACATTTGCATATATAATTTGCATAATTCTGTATTAACTCAAAACAATTTAAATCTCATTGACCATCCATAGCGATACATTTGTACAGCATTCAGCCCAGAACTGTACCCGAGGGATCATGCCACAATCCCTGCTGACAACAGCTCTTAAACGTTGCTTTTGATGTAAAATCACACTTTAGAGACAACTGAAAAGCTGTCATGAATCATTCTGCAATATTAAGATAGTTTGAGCACAATTTTGTAAAAACATGTTAATTTCTGAACACAATGGGGAGTAAAATCAAAGCCTCAGTGCCACAATGCCTCAACCCCCAAAGCCACAATGCCTCAACCCTAGTATGCACATCTACGTGGGTCCTCCATACTATTCTCACATTTATAAGAAGTGATAGTGTCTTCTTACCTTGTAAAGTGAGAGGAAGCTGTTCTTCCATCATGGCATCCTTGTAGAGATCCTTGTGTCCTTCTATATACTGCCACTCCTCCATAGAGAAATACACAGTGACATCCTCACACCTTATAGGAACCTGCCACACACAGGGATACAGTCACCATCCAGACACATTACTGTATATAAACAATGTCCCAGAATTCTCAGCACTGCTCACCTCTCCGGTCAGCAGCTCAATGATCTTGTTGGTGATTTCTAGAATCATCTTGTTGTTTCTTTCAGTTATTCTACAGTCAGCTGGAGGGTCCACAATGGAATTCCGTCTTCTGCTCCATCCTTCTGACACACGGAGGTCGCTATTGAGTGTTTTATGGTGAGGGGATGCCTTCTTTACCAATGTATACTCCTGAATGTTGTAAGATAATAGTATGTTAGCTCTATATATGGTTCATTTCAACAAAGGACAGACAGATGTGCTGTTGTATACAGAAAACACTTCACATCTTTCTTCTTCATGAATATAAAGAAGATCATTGTGGCTGTCTTAGAATCCTCCTCACCTCTCCAGTTAGGTCTGTGTATTATTTTTAGAGGTAAAGGTGATGGTATGTTGCAATGACAAAGCTTCTCATCAGAGATTAGGGTGACAATATCACATTAACAGAATTTGCATTTCTCTATTCAGAATTCTTAAAGTGGACCTGAACTCTTGCACAGAACAGAAGAAAAATATAGAGAAATATATGTATGTATTTAGAGAGTTTAGCCTGTCTAACTCTCCCTCATTTGTGACTAATCACAACTGTAATTTGATCCATCAGCTGTGTCAGCTGGCTGCCTCAGCAGAGCAGCTAATTTGTAAACACAGGATGTTAACCTGATGCCTGCTTCCATGAAAGCAGGAAGTAGACACTGCAGATTTATATAATCTGTAACAAAGAAAGGTTTTTCTTTAAAGGAGTTCTTTCGCGAAGGAGGAAAAAAAAAATGGTGGTCTATGCATAGACTATTAAACATCCCTCTAAAATAGTGTGAAAAGTTTTTCAAATAAATGAATGGTTTCCTCAAAACAACATATAATCCTCAGTGTTTGTAAACACTGACGGATGACGGACTGGGAGGCTAATCCATTTGTTAGGGGTGTTTTTTTTTTTTACTTACATTTCACAAACATAATTGCTGCCTACCTCGTTTTCAGTGGAGTAATCGACTTCTATCATAAATCACCGTTACAGCTGTTATAATAATGGCTGAACCTGGGTAGCGGGTCGTTTGATGCAAGTGAGGTTCAGCAGCTGAAGGAGAGCGACAGCGGCTACCAAACGAGTCACCAGCAGGGACTCTTGCTGCCCGATCTAAAAAGATTCTCTGATTCCCTGGCTCCAAGTCCTGTGTCTCCTCCACCCCTCCGAGAAACTATGAGTTGCATGCTATACAACTAAAGAGCCAAATCGGCAGAAGCAGAAGTGATTCAAAGAGGCCAAGGGGAAACGGTTCTTAACCGGGAAAGTGGTGAGATTGAATCATTTTTAAGAGACTGAATCATTTTAAGAGACTGAGTCACTCAAGCTGATTGCAGGAGTAGTGAAATCGATTCACAGTGCTAACAAGGAAACGGTTCAAGGAATCATTTCATGCTAAATGATTTAATTGAACTGTTTCCTTGTTAGCACTGGTAGCAATATGTTTGTGAAATGTAACTAAAAAAAAAAAAACCCTAACAAATAGATTAGCCTCCCAGTCCGTCATCCGTCAGTGTTTACAAACACTGAGGATTATATGTTGCTTTGAGGAAACCATTCATTTATTTGAAAAACTGTTCACACTATTTTAGAGGGATGTTTAATAGTCTATGCATAGACCACCATTTATTTTTTCCTCATTCGCGAAAGAAGAGAGGAAGTTTTGAGTTCAGGTTCGCTTTAACAAAGATGAGTAATGTCTTGTGACATTATCAGAGAGTCTCATCTCACCAGTGGTATCTGCATTTAACTGACTATTGAGGATGATATGATTGATACTATGTGACACTCCCAAAATATCCTATCTCTTCTGTCAGACTTTTACCACCAGCAAATAGAGGAATGATGTCATGTGACCCTCCCAGAATCCTCCTCACCTCTCCAGTCAGTAGACAGATAATCTCCAGGGTGAAGTTTAATATCTTCTCGGTCTTCCTCTTCTCTTCCTTTTCCATTCTCTATGGATGTGTTAAGACTGCAGGAATGATGTCTGATATTTGTGGAAAAGCTGCCAGTATAAGGAACTGAAAGAACGCTGACCTATATAAAAAAAACAAACAAACAAAAAAAAACGCACAGCTGGTCATTGACAATAGTCTGATCACCTACTCCTTAAAATGTTTTCAGTAAACTAGTATATCAGACCAACTGTGAGGAACGGAAGTTGAATAGTCCACCAGCAGGAGACCAGAGTGACATGCAACCATTGGGAGGGGTGACACCTTAGATGACAGCAACTTCAAGGATCGCAATCACAGATCAGAACATGCCAGTCAAACACATGCCAGGCAACAGAAGAGAGTACAATCACACACATCCAATAACAATGTTGTTAACAGTGTTGAATCCAGAAATCTAGAATCACGATGTGAAGACAGTGATTTTGCATCTCTCAGCGCTTCATCAGGACCACTTCTGAAATGAATAAAAATCTCGTACAATGTGTGGATGCAAAATGTTTGTTAGATCCAATTTTCCCTGTCCTCTGTATTGATTTTGGATTTGTAACTTTGATAAAGGTAACGGGAAAGGGGGGGGGGGGGGGGGAGTGACAAGTAGTATATTAATTACCTGGGACTTCTTACAGCCCCTCCCCCCTTAGCCTTATGGGTCCCTCAATTTGTTGTGCCACTGTGCTCCTCAAAAAGATTGTCGATTGCACATGCGCAGCCCAGGTCACGTCCCTCCTTCATCGCACACCAGTGGCTGGGAGCGTTCTGTGCATGCAGTTTAAGTCTTTATGAATTGCACAGACCCCTGCCAGCAATAGAAACATGATTGAGGAGGTGCAACTAGTGCCCACATGTGCAGTAGCCCCCGACTGGTCCAACTGGCGAGCATTCTGAGGGGCATAGCGGCAAAATGGAGTGGATTTGGAAGAAACTGAGGGAGCTGTAAGGTATAGGGGCTACTGGGGACTGGAAGAAGCCAACTAAACTAGAACTATTAATGGGATATTCTAGTTTATAGCAACACTTGCAAGTGCATTACAGAAACAGCAGACTGTGATTGCTAATACTGCTGATGCCAAATTCAGACCCCACCATCTGTGTGCCTCAGTAAAAACAAGATTCATCACACTAGACGTATGTTTTTCTTGCAGTCCAGTTTTGGTCCACTGTTTCTGTTCTTTACTGATTGGAGTGGACATGGTTCAACACATTTTGCATTTCAATATGGTTTTTGGCTTACCACAGTTAAGATATTGGCAGTTTATAAATACTACTAATAATAATAATAAGTGGTTATCTAAGTTACCTTAGAGTCTGTCAGCTTAGACCTGTCTGTCCATTCTCCCAACTTCTCCCATCAGCATAACATTACCATCCACAGAACTGCCGCTAATTCAATTCATCACTTAAACACTGGCAGTACAGTGGCAGCAGGGTAATGTAGTGGTTAGGACTCTTGTCTTGTAGTGCTGGGTACTTGGTTTGAATCCCAGCCAGGGCTCTATCTGCACAGAGTTTGTATGTTCTCCCCCATCTGTGTGGGTTTCCTCCGGGCACTCAGGTTTTCGCCTATACCCCAAAAACATACAGATAGGTTAATTGATGTCCACCCTAAATTGGACCTAGACTACGATACATGCACTACACGATACATACATATGACTATGGTAGGGATTAGATTGTGAGCCCCTCTGAGGGACAGTTAAGTGACAAGAGAATATACTCTGTGCAGTGCTACAGAATATGTAGCACTATAGAAATACTAAATAATTACTATGAAGGCAGTTGTGCATGGAAATGCCTGGTATGTCATGCAATCAGTAGTCACAGAATTACCCTGGTCAGCCCATCTGATATCAGCTCTCAACCACAGTCATTGAGTCCAAATACTTAATATGAAACTGTAACTAAATGCTATGCAAACATACACTTTAATTTCACATTTGCTATACTTTTTCATGTGTACTAATCTTGTAATGTAGTCACCCTCCAAACTAGTTCATTATTCCTTATCCCCATAAATATTCATGAAAATGCAGACAGCTCAAAATACCTCGTCCAGTCTCTACTCAATCTTCTGCCCTTATAGAGAATAACACACAATGCACAAAGCTGGAGGCTCTGGCTGCTGTACTCTTCTCTCAGTTTTACAGTTTCCTGCTGGACCACAGCAACATGGCCACGGCATACTTCCTGCTGTTTATCTGCGCTACAAAAACATGTCTGCCTAGGAATTCTGGTACAAGCCAATGAGAGCAGCCGCTCTCAAAGCTTGTATTGTGTATTAGCTAACAGCAGAGGGCGCTCGCCAGGGAAGGAGAGAGACGAGGAGGAAAGATGTAAACAGTGGAAAGCAGTGAAACTTGTTTATTATATCACATGTGTATAGGTACAATGCATTCAGTTTTTCACAAGTAGAAAAAAACAGAACCTGCTGCGTTCGAAGCACTCCAGATGCCACAGCAAACGGTATGCACAACAAGACCAAGTTTAGCCACAACTTTTTATAGGCATTTAGTAGAAAAGGATTTCATATGAATTGTGTACAAATGTTTTATATTAAAAAAAAAAAAAAAAAAATAAGTAAAAAGTTTCAGCTTTTACATAATAAAAAAAGAAAACAAAGTGAAAATGCGACAGCAGTTAATTTCCTCCTCAGTAGTTTCCAGCTACCCCATCCCCGGCCCTGACAATTTGATGAGCAGCATCTGGGAAATTTGGTGTTGCCATAGGCGCCCATATTAAAATAGAAATACTGGCTATAGCCAGAAATTTGGGTGCAATGGGCCTATTGTAGCGAAACTCTGTAGGAATAGCATGCTGGGAGCAGTAGTTCACTGTAGTTAGGGTACACAGAGTAGCTAATCGCCAGTGTAAAATAGCGGCAGCAGATTGCCGCTGCAAGCAGCAGTTCACTGGAGTTTGGTTACACTGTAGCCACACACCAGTGAAAAATAGTGGGGATTGGGAGATGGTTCGTGCTAAAACTAGGTGGGAGTGGTTAGGGTTTAAAGTAGGTGGGCGGGTGGTTAGGAGTAGGTTTGGGTTGATGAGTGTTACAAGTCGGTGACTATGGTTAGGAATAGTAGTGTGTGTGTGTGGGGAGGGGGGGGGGGTGGAGGGGTGTTAAGTCATTAGGGTTAGTAGTAGGTGGGAGGTCATTTCGATTAGGTAGGGTATGGTTGGGGTTAGTAGTAGTTGGGGGGCGGTTATGATTTGTAGGTGGGGGTGGTTAGAGTTAGTAGTAGGTAGGAAGCGGTTAATGTTAGTAGTAGGTGGGGGGTGGTTAGGAGTAGGTGGGGGTGGTCAGGGTTCCTAGTAGGCGGGGGGTGGCTAGGAGTAGGTGGAAGGTGGTGAGGGTTCCTAGCAGGTGGTTAGGGTTAGTAGTAGGTGGGGGGGGGGGGGGGTATTTAGGGTCAGTAGTAGGTGGGGGTGGTTAGGGTGTTTGAAATTAAAACAGTGGAACTCCATTGCAGATAATCTAATAAAGATGAACCTTGAGAGGTTGTTTGACAAATACTAATGTGCATATAGCCATGCATCAGTTCTGGCTGTCATTCCGGTGGAAGATGGAGCTTTGACAGCATATATATCTTTATGACAATCTCATCTTCCATTATCAGTTCCAGTCTGGCTTTCGCTCCAACCACTCCATGGAAACGGCCCTTACCAAAGTGGCCAATGACCTTCTTACAGCTAAATCCAAAAGTCAATTTTCCATACTCATCCTTCTTGATCTGTCATCAGCATTCGATTTCTGGTCGACCACACCTTACTCTTACAAATACTTTCAAATGTAGGAATAAAGGGCCTTGCTCTCATATAGTTATCTTCCTACCTCTCTGGAAGGTCCTTCACAGTCTCCTACTCAGATCAGAGCTCTTCTCCTCATGCTTTGTCTGTCGGGGTTCCTCAAGGCTCTGTCCTTGGTCCCCTCTTTTCCATCTACATGCACGGTCTTGGTGACTTAATCAACTCATTTGGGTTTCAATACCACCTGTATGCAGACGATACGCAACTGTACCTCTCAGACCCAGACCTTAACTCCCTCCTTAAACGTGTTCCTGACTGCTTGTCTGCTATATCCTCCTTCATGTCCTCTCGCTTCCTAAAACTTAATATGAGTAAAACGGAACTTATCATTTTTCCACCGTCTCTGGCCACCTCTTTACCTGAAGTAACTATAAATGTTAATAACACTCCCATAACTTCAGTTCCCAAAGCTCGGTGCTTGGGGGTAATATTCGACTCTTCTCTCTCTTTTATTCCTCATCTTAACTCCATAACCAGCTCCTGCCATCTCCAACTCAAAAATATATCTCGCATCCGTCCCTTTCTCACTCAAGACACAACCAAAATGTTAATACATGCCCTTATAATTTCTCGTCTGGACTACTGCAATGTACTACTTTGTGGACTACCTTCTAACAAACTGGCCCTGCTCCAGTCAGTACTGAACTCAGCTGCTCGTCTCATTCATCTTTCTTCTCGATCTTCCTCTGCTGACCCTCTCTGTCAAGCTCTTCACTGGCTGCCAATTAACCAAAGGATCCAATTCAAACTCCTAACCCTAATCTACAAAGCTCTCCACAATCTCTCTCCCCGGTACATATCCTCACTAATTTCCAGATACAAACCCAATCGCAATCTCAGATCTGCACACAATCTTCTGTTGTCCTCCTCCTAGAATCACCTCCTCACATTCACAAGATTTTGCACGCGCTTCACCCCTTCTCTGGAATCCCCTCCCACAACACATCCATCACTCGCCAACCTTTGTTACTTTTAAGCGCTCTCTAAAAACTCATTTGTTCCGACAAGCATATGCGCCACCTTAATCCACTTCCCTTTGTCCTAAAATCAAATTGCACTCCTAAAACATACTGCCTTTATATATTTTATCGTACACTACCCCTCCTCTTGTTTCCCCCCATTCCCTTTAGATTGTAAGCCCGCAAGGGCAGGGCTCTCTCCCCCTTTTGTGTCTTGGAAATCATTATACATTTTATTCATCATGTTATTTTTATCACTGTCATTACTACTTCCGTATTTTGTATTCTGTATGCTGTATAATTTTTTGTATTTTGTCACTAATTATGTATCTTGTATATTAGTCTACACCATTGTCTGTATTATGTACCCCATGTTTGGTTCTTACTTTGTACAGCGCCACGGAATATGTTGGCGCTTTATAAATCAATAATAATCTCTCCCCACCTCCCTCACAGTATTAAGCTGGGTACACACGGTACAATTAGATAATTTCCCACTGGTCCAATCGGATTCCAATTGATATTGCGATCGATCATGGGTACTTAACGCAAACACGATCGGAAACGTCTACACACGATGCAATTTATTATCAGATCACCGGTCGATCCAAAGGAAAATTGTACTGCGAGTATGAAGCTTTATCTGCTTTTCCTGATTCCTACAAAGTGTTGACATACAGCTGATTTTACTCCTCATCTCTGATAAGCAGCGTACAGCAAACATAAGGGAGGCCAGAGTTGTGGGAAAAGTAGGCAGGGATAAGTCCAGCAGCGTATGCTGTCACAGCTGTCAGCTTTCCCTTTCTGCCGAGAAGGATAAGGAGACTGAAAAAATAAAATATGAATTATTATGAACCCTCCTTGTCAGAGCAGGATCATCCATCAGGCAACCTAGGCAGGTGCTTGTGGCCTAGTGAGTGTCAAGGGGCCCACCTGCCACCTTCACTGACCTCCCTCCACTTCAGCTTACCAAAAGGACTACAAGGGGGTCACAAATCTAAAACCTTGCCTGGGGCCCACTGCATCTTAATCTATCTCTGCTCCTAGTAAATATCTACAGGCTTAAATGTCTCTTCAAAAAGTCCAGTAATGTAATCACAGAGGAGCTTCCATCTAAGTCCCTGCCCTCTTCTGGAGGTTGCCCAGACTCCAGTAATAACATCTGGGAGGCGGTGTAAAACGTATTACTCACTCACTCCCTGCATTTGCCTCTGGTTGGTAGGGAGGGTGTGGTTGCTAGGAAGTGACAAGGCAATGTGGGTTGCCATGAGGGGAGTCTGCAGTGTGAGGATGTAAAATGCTGGGACAGCATCAATCATAGCTAAATCAGCTTGGAGTACCTTCAGCTCTCTGCCTCTGGCCAGATTGTAGTATCATGGATTTGGAGACCTTTAGTCAGAGGGGAGTATCGACGAGTTTAGGGGGTGAGTGGTACAGCTTTAGGTTAGTTTGGAGCCGGGATTAGTAAAATATCACTTACAGAATCAGATTTATTTCGCTAAGTGTGACGGATGCCGCACTCAGAATTATTTTTGGTACACATTGGCATAGGACATAGCATGGACATAGCAAAGAAAAACATAAAGTGAGGGAAACCGTCATAGTGCAGAAATACAAAAAACACAGCCAGTATAGAAGCACACGTGCACAGTATAGGGCATAGTATAGGGGCCTATATAGCATTAAGCTGTAGAGCGCGGTGACCGTGAGGCCATGCCCGGCGTGCTGAGTGGGGAGGTGCTAGTTAACGGCGAGCACCGCTTGGGGGGAAGAAGGAGTTCCTGTGCCTGGAGGTTTTAGTTGGAATAGTTCTGTAGCGGCGGCCTGTGCGCATGTGATTGAAGAAGCGACAGCCGGGATGGCGGGGGTCTTGTGCAATCCTGTTTGCCCTGTTGCTTAACCTGGAGACATGAAGTAGCTCCAGTGGTGGCAGGGAAGTCCCGATGATTCTTTCTGCAGCCTTGATCACTCTTTGTAGTTTATACTTGTCGCTAGCGGTGGCGCCTGCATACCATACGATGATTGAGGAGCAAAGGATAGACTCGATGGTAGCCGTGTAGAAACTTGTCATCAACTCCTGTGGCATACCGAACTTCTTCAGTTGTCTCAGGAAGAACAGCCTTTGCTGGGCTTTTTTTGGCATTTAGTGGTGTTTTCTCCCCATCTCAAATCATCGGTTATGGTTGTGCCCAAGAACCGAACGCTGGATACTCTGGCAACTTCAGTGCCTTCAATGATGACTGGGTTGAGAGGGGGAGGGCACTTCCTGAAGTCCACAGTTAGCTCAACAGTCTTTGCAGCATTTAGGACAAGCTTGTTGCTCCTACACCAGTTGCAGATCCGCTCAATCTCGCTATGGTAGGCGCGTTCGTCGCCTCCACTGATCAGGCCGAGGATAGTGGTGTCATCCGCAAATTTAACAACCTTAACGCAGTCTGCGGTTGAGACACAACAGTTCGTATACAGGGAGAACAGGATCGGAGACAGTACACACCCTTGGGGAGAACCTGTATTAGTGGTTCTCACCTGGGAGGAACAGTCGCCGAGTCTTACTAGTTGCTTCCTGTTGGTGAGGAAATCCTTGATCCACCCGCAGAGAGTGTGATCGACACCAAGTTGCACTAGGTTGTCGTACAGGATGTTTGGGCAAAGGCGGAGCTGAAGTCCAGGAAGAGGATTCTGGCGTAGGTGTCAGGCCTTTCTAAATGTTCCAGGATGAAGGCCAGGCTAATGTTAATGGCATCCTCTATGGATCTGTTGGCTCTATATGCAAATTGAAGTGGGTCCAGGAGAGCGTCAGTGGCCCCTTTCAGATGGGCGAGGACCAGTTTTTCAAAGATCTTCATGACGGTTGAAGTTAGGGCAACAGGTCTATAGTTGTTGAGATCCGAGATGCCCGTTTTTTTGGGGACTGGTATGATGATAGACTTTTTGAGGCAGGTGGGAACTATTCCCTCAGTCAGTGATTTCTGGAATATGTGGGTGAGGACAGGGGCAAGCTGGCTGGCGCAGGTTCTCAAGCAGGAGGAGGACACGCCGTCTGGGCCAGAAGCCTTCCTGGGGTTCAGCTTTTGGAGGTGCCTTAGTACATCAGCCTCCTGGATTGCCACCGGCTCTGATAGACCATGGTCCATTGTTGGAGGGGCGGCTGCGGGAGGAGCACTAGGGGTGACTACCTTGCCCTGCGGGTGGTTAGGTTGGTGCTCGAACCTGCAGTAGAACTCGTTGAGTTTTTCGGCCAGTTCAAGGCTTGGGGGCGCATGTTAAGGTGGTTGTTTAAGGTTCGTGGCTGCTCTGAGGCCTTTCCAGACCTCTCGTGGATTGTTGGACCTGAGGCTGAGGCCCAGCTTGTTGGAATAGACTCTCTTAGTGGCGCTGATCTCTCGTTTAAGGGTGTGTCTGGCTGCCTTGCATTCCTCAGGAGTGCCGGACTTGTGTGCTGCTTCCTTGATTTTGCGGAGCCGGCGTAGCTTGCCGTTGAACCAGGGCTTTTACAGACAGGAGAACAGTCAGAAAGATAGTGGTTGTAAACAGCTTAATCCACTTTTAGTGGTGGCTGGAAGGTGTACTGGTTAAGGGCTCTGCCTCTGACACGGGAGACCAGGGTTCGAATCTTAGCTCTGCCTGTTCAGTAAGCCAGTAATTCAGTAAGGAGTTCATTGGGCAAGACTCCCTAACACTGCTACTGCCTACTGAGTGCGCTCTAGTGGCTGCCTCGCAAGCGCTTTGAGTCCGACAGGAGAAAGGCGCTATACAAATACTGCCATTATTATTATTTATTTTATTCCATACATATCAATGTTTAGTAAGCCTCCTTTACTATCTGTTGCTTATTGAAAGGAGAAATAAATTGATGAGGAGAACCTGTGATGGTTCTCACTTATACAGGTCAGGAGTAATTTAAACTGAAGAGGTTTCCTGGTGAAGCAACAAAACGTCTTCTAAAAACACAAAAAGATATCCATCTGAACCTACTTTTTCTTTGAAGAAAGCAGAGTGTGTGATTTTAAATAAACTATGGTTTTGAAAAATACACACATGTAGTGTAATCCACACCTTAACCAAAGGCGTATTTACAGGGGTGCAGGTATGGCATGTGCCATAGGCACCTCGTACTGGGGGTGCTACTCCATAACATTTCTAACATTCTCCATCTAGATCATAAATATCAAACTCTGGCCTGTGGGCCAAATCTGGCCCTCCAAGTGGTTTCCCCACTTTGCATTATGTTTGGCCCACTTTAGACCACCAGGGATGTTATATTGGAGGTAAAGCCCTAGATCCCCAGGAAAGACCACATAATCCTAGATCACCCTGCTGCAATCAATCACGCCCTTGAACAAATAGTATATGCATAAGTATGCAACATAGGATAATGTTATTTCAAATCACAACGAGAGTAAAGATACAATAGTGCCTACCTGGTGGGCATCACATTAGAGTCCACCGGTAGTTGAACCCGGGTTCAGTAATAGTTTGATTGTTTGATTATTACAGCGTACTAGCGCAGTAATCCCTGAAGGCCTGTTTTTAACAGTGCATGGGATTGCAAAGCATATAAAGGGTGGGATGGGGTGTTCTAAAATTAGAGGGATACTGCACAAGACAGACTGACATGGGAGGGGCTATAAAACAGTATGGGCGTGCTATCTGACACAAGGTGGGGTAACTGCCTGGTTCTGAGGGATACACGTAAAACTTCTTGACTCCATGCTAGTGGTAACAAAGAGAAGAATCCTGCCTTTTTCTGATTTGCCATTCAATAATACAGAGCAAAGCATAAAAAAACCCTAATCTTACAAAAAAATGAATGTGAAATTCTTCAACTGCATTACTTTATTACAAGATCACAGTTATAATAAATGTAAGTAAGCAGCATACAGAGAGCACTGATGATCATTCATTAGAGTAGGTTCACACTTATTTTAAAAACGTACCCATGGCTCAATTGTTTGGCCCGGATCAAAAATGGTGCCACGGATACAAATGTTAAAAATAACAGCAGTCTTCATTCAGTTTCAAAACAGATCCGTCTGCGTTTGCAGGGTCGAGACTTATCGGGACCTCACATGGATCCAGATACACGGAGGGGTAGTGTCAGGCAATGCAAAAACGACTCTCCCTCTACACAGACACGGAGGGAGATCCAGATTGTTTTGCGGTTTTGGTATGCAAATTTTCATGCAAATTCGCATGAAGGGGAGGGGGTGGAAAATACCAGATCTGTAAACGAACCAGTGAGGACCTAGCCTTACACTCCTCTACCATCGTTTGGATAAACATTTGCGCAGACTCCTCTAAGAACTTTTCAAAGCCATCTGGGCGTGCATTTTACCAGCTGTCCACCTCTGCTCCCTGGTGGCCATCAATTTTTTTATTTTTTTTTTAGCTGCAGACTCTCCTATCTTAAAAAATATACCATGGCCTCAATTCACTAAGCATTACTACATTCACGAATACAGAAAACCTACTAGTGCGCTACATACCTCAAGAAGTGTGAGGCTGGGAACAAACTAAGCAGAAACGCTAGCATTGCGGAAAACACAGCGTTTATGCATGTAATGTTAGTCAATGGGCCGCATAAAAAACAAACAAACGCATATGCTTTTTTTTTAATATGCATTTTTAAAAATGCACATAATGGTGCGTTTTTATATGAATTAAAAGAAAAAAAAGTTTTGTGATGGATTTCTGCTTCCTGTAGACTTACTAGTGATTTGCATAAAACACATAAAAAAAACTGCATGCAAAACGTATATGCGTTTTGTATATGCGAACCGCAAATGCATTAAAACACACACAAAATGTAAAAAAAGGCAAGCTGAAAACGCACAGAAAACGCACTTAAAACACAAAACGCACAAGGCAGAAAACGTGACCTTTCACGCACTGACAAGTGTGCACCCAGCCTCAAGAAATTGCAATTCACAAAGATTTTTGAACAGGAGATATTGGCAGCACTTCCAAATGCAGGCTGCACCCGAGTTGACCAGCTGCATAGATGTGCAGAGCCCACACACAGGCAGATTACACAACTTGCATTCAATACAGATGCAGCAATGATTAAAACATTTGGTAAATCAAGCAAAAGTATTTGGTATTTAGCTCCAGCTCTGACCAGCCGTTAAAGAGACTTTGAAGCCTAGAAAGAAAAAAAACCAGGTTTTTACTTTAAAAACCTGTTTAACATAATTGCCCTACCTGAAACGTCGCATTCCTGCAGATGAAAACTCCATAATCACCCCAAACTCCCTGGGGCACATTGCGGGGCTCCTTCCTTGTAGAGGCAGAGCTTTGGGCTGCAGCTCTGCCTTCATGCGGGCAGGTGGAGGCAGCGATCAGCACCGATTAGACGGGAGCAGAGGCAGAGCTACAGCCCAAAGCTCTGCCTGTACACAGAAGGAGCCCCGCAATGTGCCCCAGGGAGTTTGGGGTGATTTATGGAGTTTTCATCCACAGGGATGCGGCATTTCAGGTAGGACAATTATGTTTTCAAAATAGTTTATTGTGGCATTAATCATATTGCAATAATTCATATTACATAGCAGAGGAATAATACCACATTTTTGACTTTGATAGAATAACAACAACATAGTCCATTAATGGACTTATTTCATAACAACAAAACAAAACAGAAACAAAGAAAGAAATAATTTGTCTCTACATTGTAAACTAAAAGGATTATAGAATAATAATCCGGCATTTAAGTCTTGTTAGATAGTAATATCCATATTCTTATCAGTAAAAAGAGAAATGAACGAAGTCTCCCGCAGCGGGAGATTCAAACCGAGAAGCCTGCGGGAGAATGAGGACACCAAAATGAGAACGGGAAGCCTCTGTAGGACACAAAGCATTCCCTCTCCTTAGGTAAATATATACTATATATATACTATATATTTTTTTTTATACGCTTCAGACTTATTTAAAGGATTATAGTGGTTACGACCATTTAGGAAAGTAAATATATATTGCAAGATAAATAAAAGGAATATCATCACAAAAACATTTGTTTTAAAAATATTGTGATGTTGAAAATAATCCCACACAGAGAACAGGTATTGGTTGCAAAACATTTTATCACTTAAAAAAAAACTTGTGTGAAATATTTACAACTCTGACTATAGGATATGGTCTTGTGGAGGAAAAACAAATCAATGTCTTGTAAACAAATGTGATTGGGGGATGGATAAAGTATATAATAAAAAAAGGAAAGAAAAAGAAATAAATACTGTAAATTGTGATGATTGTCTAAAATATCTTCTAAACTCAGAACAAGAAATAGTCTAGTGCAAAATAAACATTGCTATTTTTGCAGAAATGTATAATGCCTGTATAACTTATTCTCCACGCGTTGAGAACAGAAAATGGTTGCAAAACATTTCCTATAAGTTCAAACAATGTGCTGCATGTATGAAATCTTTCCCACACTCAGAACAGAAATAAACATTTGGGCTCATATGCAATTCACTTTTTCTCCTGAGTTTTCTCCTAGGAGATAATTTTTCATCTTCGATTTAAAATAACTTTCAGGCACTTTTCAACTAAAAAAGTACTAAAAAGTAGGTGAAAAGGTACTATCAAAATTATTTTGAGTATTTTCTTGCTTTCTGGTGACTGAAAGGGTATTTTATTGACAAGTTTAAAAGTATCACCTAGGAGAAAACTCAGGTGAAAAAGTGAATTGCATATGGGCCCTTGTGAGAACCAATTCCTATATTGGCAACAATGCAGCACAGGTTTTGCAAAATTTTTCCCACCCCCTGGGCAGAGATACTGTATGCCTTTTTCCCAGTGAGAAATTCTTGTTATTTGTTGTTTGTTTGTTTTTTTTGTTTTTTTTTGCAAGATTTAATACTTTTGTGAAAACTGAAAAGGGGTGATCAATGAGATTCAAATAATTCTGAGTTCATGGAGAATGATGTATATTATGCATGCAAGCTTGAAAATGACCAATCAAGTCTCAACAAGGTTTACATTTATTGGTCCATTTTCAAGCCACATATGTTTGCATCCAGAATTTACATTATCCTGCATGAACTCGGAATTATTTGCATCTCACTGATCATCTCTATCCGGGAGTTTATATGTATTAAAAGGATTCATTATATCTCATAGGGCAAGTATAAAAACATTGTTTTCTTATTACAAGGACAATAAACAATAAGGCCTAGTGCACACCAGAGCGGTTCGGCTGCAGTTTGCCGATCCGCTTGCGGGTGCGGATCTGCTAGGGTAATGTATTTCAATGGGCTGGTGCACACCAGAGCGGGAGGCGTTTTGCAGAAACGCATACTCCCTGGCTGCTGCAGATTTTGGATTGCGGATGCGTTTCTGCCTCAATGTTAAGTATAGGAAAAACGCAAACCGCTCTGAAAAACGCCTGTTCAGAGCGGTTTTGCCGGCGTGTTTGTTACAGAAGCTGTTCAGTAACAGCTTTACTGTAACAATATATGAAATCTACTACACCAAAACCGCTACACAAAACCGCAAAACGCTAGCTGAAACGCTACAGAAAAATAAGAAAAAGAGTTTCAAAATCTGCTAGCATTTTGCGGATCTGCTAGCAGGTTTTGGTGTGCACCAGGCCTAACTGGGTAACCTTTGCTGGGATAACTAATGTTTCACAAGGGGAAACTTTAGATAGTCATACATCTAGCAGGCGATGGGCAGATCTGACAGATTGAAGAGACAAATCTCTCTCTAATTGAATCTGATTAGAGAGAGATCTGTCAACTGCCCATACGCCGCATGGGAGTGTGCAAAGGGTATATCTGGGCACTGGAGGGGCAGGAAATAGGCGAACATTTGAAGTCAACAGATAGCAGTGACGCAACGGATAGTGGCGGTGAGAGTAGGCATGTTCAAATAACGAGTTCGGATGAAATCCAAATAGGTGTTATGTAAACTCAACAGTTGTGAGGCCCCCTGCAGCACCCCCCCCCCCCACTCCCGATCTCATCCATCCACGTGCTATGGAGTCTCACTCCTCCTCCATACCCCCTGCAGAGTAAGCAGACCTGTGTAAAAATGTTTAGCTTCTCCCGTTTGCTGAGTCCCACAGTCACCTGCTTTGCTGCATGCCCAGCTCCCGCTGCATGTCATGTGATCAGGAGCCTGGGGAGTGGGGGCAGCATAGTGGCTGCTGGGAGGAAGAGGAGACCTGAGAAATGAGAGCAAATAAATCTATTTACACAGCTTTACTGCACACTGCAAGGAGGAAGGGAGGAGGAGCAAGCCCACAGTAGGGATGTTCAATGAGATGTAAATATTTCCGAGTTCATGCAGATTTATGTAAATGTTTTGCAAATATATGCAGCTTAAAAATTGACCAATCAATTTAAACCTGGGTGGGACTTGATTGGTCAATTTTCAAGCTGCATATATTTGCATAAAAATGTACATAAATCTGCATGAACTCATAAATATTTGCATCTCATTGATCATCCCTAGCCCCCAGCCACTCATTCCGCTACCCTTCATGGTCGGGGGGGGGGGGGGGGGGGGGGGCTATTGTTATTTCACTTGGTAGGGATTCTAAAATTTCACAAAGGATGTACTCTGAGATAACTGAAAAATGACTTCTCTCTCTGTATAGGCTTGTTGTGAACAGTATGATAAGAAAAAGATCTTTCCCCCAGTGAGTTCTGTGGCGAGTGCCAAAAGTAAATATTTCTTGACCATATTTCCCACAATCTGAGGCCTTCACATTGCGTTCGGCTTAACGCGTTTTCCGTTCTATTTACTGCGCGTTCCTTCGTTTTTGTGGGCATTTTTGTAAGCGCTTTTGCAGAGCACTTCCGTCTTGATCCAGATATTTTTTTTCTTTTTTTTAACGCTCACGCAATCGCTTGCCAAAGCGATTTTGTGAGCATTTTGCATTTTTGCTATACCTTCTATTGATGCAAATCGCCTCAAAAATGGGCCAAGCACTGCTTTTCTAAGCAGATCGCAAACAAAACTCTCAGATATGAACTCTCTCAGAGAATCATTGCACAAGTGCTTTCAGGGCAATTTTGAAAATCGCCCGAGCTTAACATTTTACAAAAACGCGTATAATGTGAACAAGGCCTGAAAGTGAATGACTTTACAGTGAATGACTTTACCTCGCATGAGTTCTGTGATATAAATTAATTGATAAAATGTTCCTCAAACTCATGACTTCTCCCTGTTATGAATGGCTTGATGTTTTATTAGAGTTGATTTCTGGGCAAAACAATCACTACATTCAGAACAGGAAAACGGCTTCTTCCCGGTGTGGATTCTTTCATGTGTTTTCAGATTCGATCTTCTGGAAAAACACATCCCACATTCAAAACATGAAAATGGTTTCTCCCCAGTGTGGATCCTCTTATGCTCCACAAGTGCTGATTTTGTGGAAAAACATGTACCACAATCCAGACATGAAAAAGGTCTTTCTCCTGTATGAATTCTGAGGTGTGTAGTGAGGCTCGTTCTCTGAGTAAAACTTTTCCCACACTCTGAACATGAATAAGGCCTTTCTCCACTGTGAACAGACTGGTGCTTGATAAGATGTTCTCTCACACAAAATGATTTCCCACACTCTGTACACGAATAAGGATTCTCCCCACTATGAATCAACTGATGCTTGGCAAGATGTTCTCTACGGGAAAAACGTCTCCCACATTCTGAACAGGAAAAAAGCTTCTCCCCTGAATGAAGACTCCTGTGTCTATCAAGATTCCATTTACCGCTAAAACATTTCCCGCACTCAGGACACGAATGTGGCTTTTCCCCTGTGTGAGTTAGCTGATGTGACGTTAGATGGCCTCTTCCGGTAAAACATTTCCCACATTCTGAACAAGAGTAAGGCTTTACACCTGCATGAGTCCTCTGATGGTAGACAAGAGAGCTTTTATGCCCAAAACATTTCCCACACGCAGAACATGAATACGGCTTCTCCCCTGTATGACCTCTCTGGTGTGAGAGGAGTTCTGCTCTCTGGGTAAAACATTTCCCACACTCAGAACATGGGAAAGGGTCGCCACCTATCTGAACTCTGTGATGAGTCACAAGAGGAGTAGAATGTTTTGATGATGGTTCTGTACTGGTAGATGCTGAATTCAGACTTCCTTCTGAAGAATCAGATGCAATGTCCTCTTCCGTTTCACCGTATGGCGAGCTTACAGGATGTGCTTCCAAATGACTGATATAGTGGTGTTCATCTGGAAGAAGGAAGGAAAATAAGAACTACACACCCTAAACACAGAATATATAAATAGTATAAATAGTAATACTAGTAATTGTTCCTATTTATCTACAGCAGATTACCAAGAGTTAATTAGTAGAGTATTTTTTCCCCATTTTTTTTCCAGGATTTTTTAAAGTGTATTTCTAATCAAACTGGTTCCCACATAGCCAGGCCAACAGTCTTCACCAGAAATTATTTTCATTGTATCTTGAATTTTTAACGGAAACCAGAGATAAAAAACAAAACAAAAAACTTTTATTCATATCTGGGGCATCGTCCAGCCCCATGTGCACAGATCGATCCCACGCCGCCGTCCTCCGCTGCCTGCAGCTCCAGTATCGTGTCCCGTTAGTTCTGCCAGTCTGCACAAGAGAAGTGCGCCCTCTACGCATCTCTCTGGCGGTCGATGGAGAGATATGTAGAGAGCGCACTTCCTCTTGCGCAGACTGGGCGCGACTGCCAGAACTAACGGGACCCGATACCGGAGCTGCAGGTAGTGGATGTCAGCGGCATGGGAGTGATCCGTGCACATGGGGCTGGAGGAAGCCCCAGGTATGTATAAAACGTTTTTTGTTTTTTTTTGTCTCTGGTACACTTAAATGATCAAATGAGCATCCTCTCGCCTCCAGCCAAGTAGGTATGGTCAGTGAGAT